>NC_135727.1:103001626-105401626 GCF_964656455.1 Halichoerus grypus | reverse complement strand
GAAAGGAAAAAGGGAGAGAGTTTTTAAAGGTATAGAGAATAGTTGCCACACTACAAACCAATTAAAATGTATCCTTGTGGAATGTCTGTCTTTCCTTATGTACTCATTTTCTCAAGCCCTGTGGCTCTTATTTTCTACTTTTTGGATCCTCACACTATTCAAAAGCCTTTCTGAGGTGAAACATACCCCCTGAAGGCTTTCGCTTTCTAGAAATATCCTAAGGTACAAAATGACCTTTCCATCCCTTCCCCTCCTTACTTAAGCCAAACCTACAGTGTTAAAGTAATATGCACTGTAATTGGGCCTTTTTTATCCATAAGATGGTGTTTGCATTTTTAAAGAAGAGTTTATTATCCATCATCTATTCAATCTCTAATTGGTAGCATAAGAATGCATGAAACTGAGACCTATGACTTGGTTATATTTTTCCAAGTTAATTCCTTTTTAGGGATACCCTTGTCTATTAAAGAGATATGATAAAGCAACATTAGAGCATATATGTGTATATATATATGTGTGTATATATATATACACATATATATAAAATATAAACTAAGATGTTAATAAATGTAATTAAAATCACTTATTTTACCTAAGAAAGATAATCTTGGAAGCCACCACTCACTCATGGGTTGCTATTTGAAAAGTCTAGAGGAAAAAGAATACGCCCTGTGGTTCTAATCTATAGATCATAAAAATATACCCAGAAGTTTAAGTTGAAAACTATGTTCGAATTTTCCAAAATCTGGAAGGAAATATCAAGCTAAAGTTAGAGACTTCATAGTAAACAGGCAAAAGAGTGAGGCCTGATTTCAAACCAGAGCTTTTTGATAAACTTTAATTCTTGAAAGACCAAAAAAAAAAAAAAAAAACCAAAACCCCCACAAGTGATACATTTTTCTTCAAATTTGTATTCACATTGAAATTGAGATTTTTATATCTACAGAAATCTTGACTGAGCTCTAACCCTCACTGTATACTGCCCAGGTTTTATGAGGATGTAGGATTAAAAAGAAGAAATCCCACTGACCTTGAGCAACACTGACAGGGCAAAGGCCCTTATCTCAACTCTAAGGTTCTCAACAACAGCATTCTTGTCTCCCTTCTTAAAGACATTCACCTGAACAGACGGTTGCCCTTCCTCAAATATGTTGACCAACCTGGATTTTAACCAAGTTGTCTTTCAGACTACAAACAATGACCTTGACCAGTTTTGCCTACTACTGTGAAATTTACTACTGGGATAACTCCAAGCCACAGAAGGAGTGTAAATTCAAAAATACAATAGAATTCACATACACTCCTTTTTATTTCCGAATTCTATTTACAATTGTATACACTACAGGGAACTGTTTGTATGGTGATCACAGTGTGTGAAGAAATTTGAAATACTGTGAACACAAGCCTATAAAAAAAGATGATTTTTGTGGGTGCATATATAGGTGGGTGTTTTCCATGAAGAATATAAAATGCTAAATCCCCAAAAGATTGTGTCCCCAACCAGGAAAGAAATATTTTATATTCAAACCTAATATGGTGCTGATATTTTACACACAGCATTTTAGGCAGAAAAATGACTGTCAGCTATGGGACAACCTGAATTAATTTCAAGAACTTTGAGTATTAAAAGTTTTTCATTTTAATGTTTGCCTTTCCTTATTTTTTATTTGTAAGAATTCTTTTTAGGGATACTGACCCTGCATGGGAGAAAACAAGGAAGGAAGAGAGAGAGTAGTTAGAAGTTTGGGCCTGCTGTGTTTGAATCCTAGCTTGATCACTTCCTAGTTGTGTGACAAACGGGAAAGTTAATTGTCCTCTTTGTGTTTCAGTTTCCTTCTTTCTCAAATGGGTGTATTAACAGCGTCTACCTTGAAAGATTATCATGAGGGTTCATTTAGAAAATCCAGGGAATACGTTTAGAATGGTGACTGGTGCATTCAAAGCATTCAGTAAATATTAGCTATAATCATTGTGATTATTACTACCCTTTCTATTACTACTACTACTATTAATTCTACTGCTACTCCTACTATTTTGAATAAGCCACCCTACATTCACCACAGGGTAAGCCTCTACTGAATGCAAAGCAAGGGACCCACTGTTTTATAGACATTGTCTATAATGCTGCAGCTTATCTAGAAGGCTCCCTTTAATTCAGGAGATAAATGTGAGTCCGCAGACTTATAATTAAAAATTTCAGGTTGAGTGTTGTTGAAGTTTTCTTATAAAACATGTTTTGGAACGGTCACCTACAAATGAAATTACCATTTGTTCCAGATGAACTAGAGTTTAACACTTTTAATGACTGTGACTCAAAGGAGCTTCACGAAAGGCAATACGGAGTAATGAAAAGACATCTTCCCAGGAAGTCTTGTTTGGCCACTGTTTTGCTGTTTGATCTTAAGAAAGTCATTAACCTTCTGAGTCCCAGTTTTGTTGTGTGTAAAATCAGATGGAGTGACTTATTCTGCCTATGCCTCAGGTCTGTCATGAGGCCAAACTCAAAACTGCTCGGAAAATTATAAAATAGGACCCTAATATATTTACGGACAAAAAGTTCTACATATGAGTTTCTCTGTTTTGCCTAGGATACCGTGTTGGCATACATAAACTAAGAAATTCATTTAAAAAAATCTAGTTCTGTGAGCTAATAGCGGAAGAGCTTCTTAGCTTTTAGATCCGTTCTCTGGCAATCTCCTACTCTAGTCAGTATTGCAGATGAACTAACCCCTCGGCGGAGGAGAATTTCCCAGGATTTCTTGCTAGTTGGCTTCTAGATGGGTTAGGCCAATGAGAGGTCTTGGTAGAACATGGAAGAGCAGGAGGAAGGGGGAAACTCAAGTATATTTTCTCCTCTCTACGTGGGCAGAGCCTTCATGTCTCCATTTCCTAAGGAACAGCCCTTCCCTTTGTAGTGTCAGGACCCTCTATGCAGCCTCCACAGCAGTTGAGTAAGCACCAGATGGTTCTGGTTTCTGGACTTCGGTAACACTGCTTGGCCCTCCTGCCCTTGAGGTGGCCAACAGCTTCCTGATATTGCCAACCTCCAAGCTGCCCTACTGTCTCCTACTGGGTTTTTCAGGTCTTCCATTAGCCATGGAACCAGTCATCGGTATTAAATTTCCTCTGAAATATCTAGGGTGGTTTCCAGACTGAGCCCTGAGATCCAAACTGGAAGAAATCTCACAGCAAATAGGCCCTGCCTACAATGACACAGTTTAACATAACAAGCACACATTTCATTAAACAGAGATGACATCTTGCATCCTTCTCTTTAGTCTCAGAGGAAGAGGTGACTCTTGTGCTATGGGAAGCAGATCCCTCCGTCTGGACACTCATCTATTCTGGGATCTTTGTGTCTTTTCAGTCTCTTGTCTCTCTGCAGGGTCTTTCTCCACAGCCTTCAAACATGATTCCCACCGCCAACCCGTTCATCTTCAAACAACAACAACAAAACCTGCTCTCTGTCCTCTGTCACAATTAAGCTCCTTAGAAGGCAAATGTTCACTTGTCTCAACCGGATTTCATTCCTGCCCCTCTACAACTTATCAAAATCAGGCTTTTGCCAACACCACCCCACAAAAACTATTCTGACATGTCACTGCTGTAAATTGGATTAGTGGGCCCAATTCTTTACCCCAACCTGTACCCAGGCCCTTTGCTATTTAACTTTTAATTTCCTGCTACAGAAGGCAGAGTTGAGTTTCTGGCCCTTGTCAGTGACCTAATCCTCCACTGTCGCTGCCTTAATTTAGGCTCTCATTATTTCTTGCTTGGATTCTCCAATAACCTTTTTATTGGCTCCTTTCCTCCATCTCAAACCAGACCTTCCATCAACAAACAGCTGCTCAAGTGATATTTTTGAAATGTAAATAGAATCATATCACTCCTCTGTAAAAACTTTCAATAGCTCCCTCTTACCTACAAGACAAAATCCAAACCTCTCTCCTTACATTACAAGGCTCTCTAATATAGGACCCCCACCTACACATCCACTTTCATCTTTTGTTATCCCCTTTCCTTTTCCTTTTCTCCAACCCAATCCCATAATTGCCCATCCGATAATACAAAAACCTTGAAAGGTTAAGTGACTTGTTGAAGGTGACAAAGCTAATCAGTGAAAGAGGCATCACAAAAATGCAAGTTTCTTGACTCCAATATTCAGGGTTCAATCTAGTTAAAGAAGATACACTTCCATATAAAGGAATTTAATGCAAATGATTGGGCTTATTATAACTGAACACTGAAGAATATAAAATAGCCTCCTTGATGATTATAGCATGATTGGAAAATTATTGTGTACAATAAAGTAAGACAATGCCAAACAAAGACAGCAGAAAAAAAAATACAGATTTGGTTTATTAAAAAAAAATCACTAAACAATTTAGTCTTAAGTATGAATTAATGTTCTATAAATCTCTATTGGGAAAAAGAAACAGTCTTTCTTGCCTGTGTGAATTGAAATGACCTATAAAACCTCTTCATGGATTTATAATAGAAATGTTAAAATATCTGTAAGGAAGCTATTTCAAAAGTAAAGCCTCTCACCATTAACTTCAAGATTCATCTATTAAACCTCTGACATTACCAAACATCTCTGTTTCAGCAGGTAACACTCTATACAGGGGATACTATTTAAGAAAATGGCCCTCATTTTCCAGCTTACTGGAAATGATTAATCTTTTCAATAGCTTTGAGGACTACATGCTAAAGTTGTTACTTTTTTGTCCTTTCAACAATGACTACAAGCTGAGAGCAGGCTAGTAAATGTGTTATCGGCCAACCCATTAGAGTTCCATTATTTTCTGTCTTACATGGCTTCATGTAATGAATTTTCATAATTAAACTAATGGCATACAATTTATTTTCCTCCCTCTTTAGTTTCAGGCCCCATTTCTCTTCCAGCTTCTTTGGAATAAGTTTTATACAAAAAGAAGGGAGGAGAGCCCTCCAAGTACTTCATTACCTTAATTTCATTATGACATTTTAGAAAGCATTTTCTTTATCTGGGCTCCGTCTTTAATTTGCTGACTTTATTAAAAGGCTTAAGTAGTGTTGTAATTAAGAAATCACCCAGCTACCCCAGGCATCTAAGAGAAGTCTGGTGGAGAGGGTATGGAAATGGTCGGGTGGAAATTGCTCCAGAGAGAATGCCAGAGGATAGGTCCCCAGAAAGTGGCATTTTTCTTGGCTATTTTTCAAACTCCATGAGCCTCCTGTGGTAGAATACATTATTGCCCAGAAACATTCAGTGCCCTTTCATGGCATCCACACCCCCATTGAATCGGGGATGGCTATGTAACTGATTAGGGCTGCTTGTCACTTACAGGCAGAAGGTTTATGAACTGATGGCATTATTCCTGTTCCCTGCCTCTTTAATCATGGAAGTATATATCAAGACTCAGCTGTTATCAGCCTTGGTCCCTGAGTGACTAAGCTAAGTAGAACCCTCTTGTGAATCTACAATGGACACATAACAAGAATAAAATATAAAATTTGTGTTAAGCCTCTAGATTTGAAGGTTATTACTGTGGTATAACTTAGACTATCCTGACAGATATAGCTAGTCAGGTACAACCCTCTCTCCAGAAGGGTAATTCTATCATCTCCAAAAAGCCTGGGATAAACTAGTATAAATAAACTAGTATAATGACTCATAGAGAATAGGTTCTGTTGCTAATACATGTTGAGAAATTACATTTTTTAAAAGATTTTATTTATTTATTTGACAGAGGGAGACACAGCGAGAGAGGGAACACAAGCAGGGGGGAGTGGGAGAGGGAGAAGCAGGCTCCCACAGAGCAGGGAGCCTGAAGTGGGGCTCGATCCCAGGACCCTGGGATCACGACCCGAGCTGAAGGCAGACGCCCAACGACTGAGCCACCCAGGCACCCTGAGAAATTACATTTCTAAAGCAGTTTATAAACTTGAAGAAACAGGAAAAGATCTGTAGTCTTAATGACATGTAGAAACATGCCTTTTGAAAGCAATTTTGAGATATAATTCACATGGCATAAAATCTACCCATTTTAAGTGTATAATGTAGTGGTTTTTAGTATACTCAGAGTTGTGAAGCCATCACCACAATCTAATTTTTTAAAAGATTTATTTATTTATTATTTTAGGGGGAGGGGAAAGGGCAGAGAGAGAGTTTCAAGCAGACTCCCCACTGAGCCCAAAGTGGGGCTGCATCCATGACCCCAAGATTATGACCTAGGCCGAAATCAGGAACTGGACCCTGAGATCATGACCTGAGCCAAAATCAAGAGTCAGACGCTCAACTGACTGAGCCACCCAGGAGCCCCCACAATCTCATTTTGGAATGTTTTCTTCAAACCCAAAAGAAACCCTGTACCATTAACAGTCACTTTCCATTGTCCATTCTCTCCCTCCCCTAGCCTTTGCTGGATACTTCATACAAATGGACTCGTACAATATGTGTGAGTGGCTTCTTTCTGTGATTGGCTTCTTTAACCCAGCACAATGTTTTTGAGGTTCATCCATGTTCTAGCAGGTACCAGTCCTTTATTAATTTTTATTGCCAAATAATATTCAATTGCTGGATACACTACCTTTTAAAAAATCATTCCTTAGTTGATAAACATGTGGGCTTTTTCCACTTTTCGGCTATCACAAATAACTGCTATAAACAACTGTACAAAGGTTTTGTGTCGATGTACGTTTTTATTTCTCTTGGATACATACCTGAGTGTGGCACTGTCATGTCAGATAGTAGCTTCATGTTTAATATCTACAGGAACTGCTAAACTTTTTTCCAAAGTTGTAACATTTTACATTCCCAACAGCAATGTATGAGGTTCCAATTATTCCACATTCTTGTCAAAACTCATTATCGTCTTTCTTATTTCAACCATCCTAGTGATTATGAAGTGTTATCTCATGGTTTTCATTTGTATTTTCCTAACGATTAATGATGTTGACCATCTTTTCATGGGCTTATTGGCCATTTGTACATCTTCTTTGAAGAACTGTCTATTACGATCCTTTGTTGATTGGTAATTGGGCTATCTTTTTGTTCTTGTTGAGTTATAAAGTTCTTTATGTATTCTGGATACAAGTCCCTTATCAGATATTTGCAAATATTTTCTCCCATTCTGTGGGTTGTCTTCACACTTTCTTTATGACATCACTTGCCGCACAAAAGTCTTTAATTCTGATGAAGTCTAACTTACATATTTGTTCTTTTGTCACTCCTGCTTTTGGTGTCATATACAAGAAAACATTGCCTAACTCATAATACTCATATGTTGTCTTACAACAGTTTTAAAGTTTTAGTTCTTGGGGTACCTGGGTGGCTCAATCAGTCAAGCGTCTGACTCTTGATTTCGGCTCAGGTCATGATCTCAGAGTCTTGGGATCAAGCCCCGTGTTGCTCCATGCTCAGTGGTGAGTCTGCTTGAGGATTCTTTCCCTCTCCCTCTACCACTCTGCCCCCCCCAAAATAAATAAATATATCTTTTAAAAAATAAACTTTTAGTTCTTATATTTAGCTCTATCATAATCCATGTAAGAGTTAATTTTTGTGTATGGTGTTATGTGGGGTCAAACTTCACTATTTTGTATGTGAATATTTAGTTATCCAAGCACAAGGGTTTAAAAAGACTATTCTTTCACCATTGAATTGTCTTAGCAATCTTGTTAAAAATCAATTGACCTTAAAAGCAAGGTTTTACATCTGGACTTTGAATTTTATTTCGTCAATCTATATTTCTTTTTCTTAAATTTTTTTTATTATATTAATCACCATACATTACATCACTAGTTTTTGATGTAGTGTTCCATGATTCATTGTTTGTGTATAACACCCAGGGCTCTATTCAGTAACGTGCTCTATTCAATACTCATCACCAGGCTAACCCATCCCACACCCCCCTCCCCTCTAGAACCCTCAGTTTGTTTCTCAGAGTCCAGAGTCTCTCATGGTTTGGCTCCCCCTCCGATTTCCCCCCCTCTATTTTACACTTCCTGCTATCATCATCATCTTCTTCTTCTTCTTCTTCTTTTAACATATAATGTATTATTTGTTTCAGAGGTACAGGTCTGTGATTCAACAGTCTTACACAATTCACAATGCTCACCATAGCACATACACTCCACAATGTCTATCACCCAGCCACCCCATCCTTCCCACTGCCTACCACTCCAGCAACACTCAGTGTGTTTCCTGAGATTAAGAATTCCTCATATCAGTGAGATCATATGATACATGTCTTTGTCTGACTGACTTATTTCGCTCAGCATAATACCCTCCAGTTCCATCCACGTCGTTGCAAGTGGCAAGATGTCATTCCTTTTGATGGCTGCATAATATATATACACACACACCACATCTTCTTTATCCATTCATCTGTCGATGGACATCTTAGCTCTTTCCATAGTTTGGCTATTGTGGACATTGCTACTATAAACATCGGGATGCACATACCCCTTTGGGTCCCTACATTTGTATCTTTGGGGTAAATACCCAGTAGTGCAATTGCTGGGTCGTAGGGCAGCTCTATTTTCAACTTTTTGAGGAACCTCCATACTGTTTTCCAGAGTGGCCGCACCAGCTTGCATTCCCACCAACAGTGTAGGAGGGTTCCCCTATCTCTGCATCCCCGCCAACATCTGTCATTTCCTGACTTGTTAATTTTAGCCATTCTGACTGGTATGAGGTGGTATCTCATTGAGGTTTTGATTTGGATTTCCCTGATGCCAAGCGATGTTGAGCACTTTTTCATGTGTCTGTTGGCCATTTGTTTGTCTTCTTTGGAAAAATGTCTGTTCATGTCTTCTGCCCATTTCTTGATTGGATCATTTGCTCTTTGTGTATTGAGTTTAAGAAGTTCTTTATAGATTTTGGATACTAGCCCTTTATCTGATATGTCATTTGCAAATATCTTCTCCCATTCTGTCGGTTGTCTTTTGGTTTTGTTGACTGTTTCTTTTGCTGTGCAAAAGCTTTTTATCTTGATGAAGTCCCAATAGTTCATTTTTGCCCTTGCTTCCCTTGCCTTTGGCAATGTTTCTAGGAGGAAGTTGCTACGGCTGAGGTCGAAGAGGTTGCTGCCTGTGTTCTCCTTTAGGATTTTGATGGACTCCTGTCTCACATTGAGGTCTTTCAACCATTTGGAGTCTATTTTTGTGTGTGGTGTAAGGAAATGGTCCAGTTTCATTCTTCTGCATGTGGCTGTCCAATTTTCCCAACACCATTTGTTGAAGAGACTGTCTTTTTTCCATTGGACATTCTTTCCTGCTTTGTCAAAGATTAGTTGACCGTGGAGTTGAGGGTCCATTTCTGGGCTCTCTATTCTGTTCCATTGATCTATGTGCCTGTTTTTGTGCCAGTACCATACTGTCTTGATGATGACAGCTTTGTAATAGAGCTGGAAGTCCGGAATTGTGATGCCGCCAGCTTTGCTTTTCTTTTTGAACATTCCTCTGGCTATTCGGGGTCTTTTCTGGTTCCATACAAATTTTAGGATTATTTGTTCCATTTTTTGAAAATAAGTTGATGGTATTTTGATAGGGATTGCATTGAATGTGTAGATTGCTCTAGGCAGCATTGACATCTTCACAATATTTGTTCTTCCAATCCATGAGCATGGAACGTTTTTCCATTTCTTTGTGTCTTCCTCAATTTCTTTCATGAGTATTTTATAGTTTTCTGAGTACAGATCCTTTGCCTCTTTGGTTAGATTTATTCCTAGGTGTCTTATGGTTTTGGGTGCAGTTGTAAATGGGATTGACTCCTTAATTTCTCTTTCTTCTGTCTTGTTGTTGGTGTATAGGAATGCCACTAATTTCTGTGCATTGATTTTATATCCTGCCACTCTACTGAATTCCTATATGAGTTCTAGCAGTTTTGAGGTGGAGTCTTTTGGGTTTTCCACATAAAGTATCATATCATCTGCAAAGAGTGAGAGTTTGACTTCTTCTTTGCCGATTTGGATGCCTTTTATTTCTTTTTGTTGTCTGATTGCTGTTGCTAGGACTTCTAATACTATGTTGAATAGCAGTGGTGATAATGGACATCCCTGCCGTGTTCTTGACCTTAGGGGGAAAGGTCTCAGTTTTTCTCCATTGAGAATGATGTTCGCTGTGGGCTTTTCATAGATGGCTTTTATGATATTGAGGTATGCACCCTCTATCCCTATACTCTGAAGAGTTTTAACCAAGTCAAAATCAAAAAGGCCATTAATGAGGTGCAATAAAAAATGGAGGCTCTAACTGCTAGGATAAATGAGGCAGAACAGAGAATTAGTGATATAGAAGACCAAATGATGGAAAATAAAGAAGCTGAGAAAAAGAGAGATAAACAACTACTAGATCACGAGGGCAGAATTTGAGAGATAAGTGATACCATAAGATGAAACGATATTAGAATAATTGGGATCCCAGAAGAAGAAGAAAGAGAGAGAGGGGCAGAAGGTATATTGGAGGAAATTACAGCACAGAACTTCCCTAATTTGGGGAAGGAAACAGGCATCAAAATCCAGGAGGCACAGAGAACCCCTCTCAAAAATCAATAAAAATAGGTCAACACCCCGACATCTAATAGTAAAACTTACGAGTCTCAGAGATAAAAAGAAAATCCTGAAAGCAGCTCGGGATAAGAGATCTGTAACCTACAATGGTAGAAACATTAGATTGGCAACAGACCTATCCACAGAGACCTGGCAGGCCAGAAAGGACTGGCAGGATATATTCAGAGCAATAAATGAGAAAAATATGCAGCCAAGAATACTACATCCAGCTAGGCTCTCACTGAAAATAGAAGGACAGATAGAAAGCTTCCAGGACAAACAAAAACTAAAGGAATTTGCAAACATGAAACCAGTCCTACAAGAAATATTGAAAGGGGTCCTCTAAGCAAAGAGAGAGCCTAAAAGTAACATAGACCAGAAAGGAACACAGACAATATACAGTAACAGTCACCTTACGGGCAATACAGTGGGACTAAATTCATATCTTTCAATAGTTACTCTGAATGTAAATGGGCTAAATGCCCCAATCAAAAGACACAGGCTATCAGATTGGATAAAAAAGCAAGACCCATCGATACGCTGTCTGCAAGAGACTCATTTTAGACCCAAAGACACCCCCAGATTTAAAGTGAGGGGGTGGAAAACCATTTACCATGCTAATGGACACCAAAAGAAAGCTGGGGTGGCAATCCTTATATCAGACAAATTAGATTTTAAACCAAAGACTAAAATAAGAGATGAGGAAGGACACTATATCCTACTTAAAGGGTTTATCCAACAAGAAGATCTAACAATTGTAAATATCTATGCCCCCAACATAGGGGCAGCCAATTATATAAGCCAATTAATAACAAAAGCAAAGAAACACATCGACAACAATACAATAATAGTGGGGGACTTTAACACCCCCCTCACTGAAACGGACAGATCATCTAAGCAAAAGATCAACTAGGAAATAAAGACTTTAAATGACACACTGGACCAAATGGACTTCACAGATATATTCAGAATATTCCATCCCAAAGCAACAGAATACACATTCTTCTCTAGTGCCCATGGAACATTCTCCAGAATAGATCACATCCTAGGTCACTAATCAGCTCTCAACCGGTACCAAAAGATTGGGATCATTCCCTGCCTATTTTCAGACCACAATGCTTTGAAACTAGAACTCAATCACAAGAGGAAAGTCGGAAAGAACTCAAATACATGGAGGCTAAAGAGCATCCTACAAAAGAATGAATGGGTCAACCAGGAAATTAAAGAAGAATTAAAAAAATTCATGGAAACCAATGAAAATGAAAATACAACTGTTCAAAATCTTTGAGATGCAGCAAAGGCAGTCCTAAGAGGAACGTATATAGCAATACAAGCCTTTCTCAAGAAACAAGACAGGTCCCAAATACACAACCTAACCCTACACCTAAAGGAGCTGGAGAAAGAACAGCAAATAAAGCCTAAACCCAGCAGGAGAAGAGAAATAATAAAGATCAGAGCAGAAATCAATGAAGTAGAAACCAAAAGAACAGTAGAACAGATCAACGAAACTAGGAGTTGGTTCTTTGAAAGAATTAACAAGATTGATAAACCCCTGGCCAGACTTATCAAAAAGAAAAGAGAAAGGACCCAAATAAATAAAATCATGAATGAAAGAGGAGAGATAACAACCAACACCAAAGAAATACAAACAATTATAAGAACATATAATGAGCAACTATACGCCAGCAAAGTAAATAATCTGCAAGAAATGGATGCATTCCTAGAGATGTGTAAACTACCAAAACTGAACCAGGAAGAAATAGAAAACCTGAACAGACCTATAACCACTAAAGAAATTGAAGCAGTCATCAAAAATCTCCCAACAAACAAGAGCCCAGGGCCAGATGGCTTCCCAGGGGAATTCTACCAAACATTTAAAGAAGAGTTAATACCTATTTTTCTGAAACTGTTCCAAAAAATAGAAATGGAAGGAAAACTTCCAAAGTTGTTTTATGAGGCCACCATTACCTTGATCCCAAAACCAGACAAAGACCCCATCAAAAAGGAGAACTACACACCAATATCCTTGATGAACATGGATGCAAAAATTCTTACCAAAATACTAGCCAATAGGATCCAACAGTACATTAAAAGGATTATTCACCACAACCAACTGGGATTTATTCCTGGGCTGCAAGGTTGGTTCAACATCCACAAATGAATCAATGTGATACAATACATTAATAAAAGAAAGAAGAAGAACCATATGATCCTCTCAATAGATGCAGAAAAAGCATTTGACAAAGTACAGCATCCTTTCTTCATCATTGATCTATATTTCTATCTTCTTGTCAGCACCATACTGTCTTGATTACGGTAGCTTTGTAGTATGTTTTCAAATTGGGAATTGTGAGTCCTCTAATTTTGTTTTTCAAGGTTGTTTTGGCTATTCTTTGTCCCTTGCATTTCAGTATATATTTTAGGATCCACTAGTCTATTTCTGCAGAAAGACCAGCTAGAATTTTGATGAGGATTGCATAGAGTCTATAGATCAATTTGAGGATATTGTTATCTTAATAATATTAAGTCTTTTGATCTGGGAACATGGGATGTTTTTTCCATTTATTTAGATCCTCTGTAATTTCATTCAACAGTGCTTTATAGTTGGTCATATAAAAGTCTTGCATTTCTTTTATTCCTAAGTATTTTATTTTTTGCTTTATAGTTGGTCATATAAAAGTCTTGCATTTATTTTATTCCTAAGTATTTTATTTTTTGATTTTCTCTCATTTTTATGGAAATATGGAATAGTTTTCTGAATTTCATTTTTCAGATTATTCATTGCTTGTGTATAGAAAAGCAATGGATTTATGCATTTTGATCTTATAATCTGCAAACTTGCTGAATTTATTTGTTCTAGCAATCTTTTAGTGTATTCCTTAGGATTTTCTGTATACAAGATCATGTCATCTGCAAATGGATAGTTTTATTTTTTCCTTTCCAATCTGGATGGCTTTTATCTATTTTTCTTGCCTAGTTGCCATGGCCTGAACTTCTAGTATAGTGATAAATAGAAATGGTGAGGGCAGCCATCCTTACCTTGTTCCTGATCATAGGTGAAATCATTCAGTCTTTTACTGTGATGTTAGTTGTAGGCTTTGCTTAGATGCCCTTTATCAGGTTGAGGAATTTTCCTTCTGTATTATTTTCCTAGGACTTCTCAGGACAAAGTATCACAAACTGGGTGGCTTAAAATGACAAAATGTATCTTCTCACAGTTCTGGAGTCAAGGTGTCAGCAGGCTACGCTCCATGTAAAACCCATAAGGGACAATCTTACCTCACCTCTTCCTAACTTCTGGTGGTATCTGTCAGTCCTTGCTGTTTCTTGTCTTACAGTGGCAACACTTTCATCTCTGCTTTTGTTGTCACCTGGTGTTTTCCCTATGGTGGGGGTCTTCACATGGCATTCTTCTCTCCATGTATGCCTCTTTTCCTCCTCTTATAAGGACACCAGTCATATTTGTTTAAGAACCCAGCCTACTCCAGTATGACCTCATCTTAACTTGATCACATCTGCAATGACCCTATGTCCAAATAAGGACACATTCACAAGTACCAGGGGTTGGGCCTTCAACACATTTTTAAGGAGACACTATTCAACCTACAATACCTTTTATTTCTAATTTGTTGAGTGTGGGTTTTTTTTTTTTTTTTTTTTCATGAAAGGGTTTGGACTTTGTCAAATGCTTTTTCTACAACTACTGAGATGACCACATGGGTTTTGTCATTTATTCTATTGCTATAACACATTATGGAAAGCCCCCATTTATGATGGTTTGACTTAGGATTTTTTTTTTTCCACTTAATAATGGTGTGAAACATATTCGGTGGAAAGCATACTTCAAATTTTGAATTTTGATCTTTTCCAAGACTAATGATATGCAGTATGATACTCTTTCATGATGCTGGGCAGTGGCAGTAAACTGCAGCTCCCGGTCAGCCATGTTATCATGAGGAGTAAGCAACTGATACACTTACAACCATTCTGTACTCATATAACTGCTCTGTTTTTCACTTTCAGTACAGTAGTCAATAAATTACAAGAGATATTCAACATTTTATTATAAAACAGGTTTTGTGTTAGATGATTTTGCCTAACTATAGACTAATGTAAGTGTTCTGAGCACATTTAAGGTGGGCTAGCTAAGCTATAATGTTTGGTACGTTAGGTGTATTAAATGCATTTCTGGCTTATGGTATTTTCAACTTATGGTAAGTTTTTGAGACATAACCCCATCATAAGTCAAGGAAAATCTGTATGTTGATTCAATTTTGTATGTTAAACTAACCTTGTATTCCTGGAATAAACTTCACTTGATTATGGTATATAATCCTTTCAATATGTTGCTGTATTTTTCTTAAGGTTTTTTGAGTCTATATTCATGAGGTATATTGGTTTGTAGTTTTTTTTTTTTCCTGTCATAACTTTGGTTGGGAAATATTCCTTTCTCTTCCATGTTTTGGAAGAGTTTGTGAAAGGCTGCTATTAATTCATCTTTAAACGTTTGGCAAAATTCATCAGTGAAGCCATCTGGGCCTGGGTCTTTTCTTGGGAAAAGTTTTAAAATTACTGATTCAATTTCTACACTTGCTATATGTCTATTCATATTTCTTATTTCTCTCATTCATAATATCCTCTTATAATCCTTTTTATTTCTATAAGGTTGGTGGTGGTGTATCCTCTTTCATTTTTAAGATTAGTAATTTGAGCCTTCTCTCTCTTCCTTCTTAAGTCAGTCTAACTAAAGGGTTGTCAATATTGTTGATCTTTTCAATAACTAAATTTTAATTCTTTTGATTTTCTCTCATTTTTATTTCCTCTATTTCATTGATTTCACTCTAATGTTTATTACTTATTTCTGCTTGCTTTAGGTTTAATTTTCTTTTTCTAATTACTTAAGGTAGAAGATTGGGTTACTTATTTGAGATCTTTCTTCTTCTTTTTTTTTTTTTTAGAGAGGTAGGGTGGAGAGGCAGAGGGAGAGAGAGAGAATCTTAAGCAGGCTCCATGCCCAGCACGAAGCTGACATGGGGCTCCCTCTCACAACCCTGAGATCATAACCTGAGCATAAATCAAGAGTCTGTCGCTTAACCAACTGAGCCACCCATGCGCCCTGAGATCATTCTTCTTTTTTAATACACGTATTTATAGCTATAAATTTTGCTCTCAACATGCATTAGTTGCATCTTATAAGTTCCAGTATATTGTGTTTTTATATCCATTCATCTCAAAGTATTTTTGCGTCTCCTCTGTGATTTCTTTTTTGACCTATTGGTTGTTTAATAATGTACTGTATCATTTTCTCATATTTGTGAATTTCCCAAATTTACTTTTGTTATTGATTTTTAATTTCATTTAATTATGGTTAGAGAATATTATGTACATTATATGATTGAAATCCTTTTAAATGTACTAAGACTCATTTTATGACCTAGCATATGGTCTATCCTGGAGAATAGTCCATGTGCAATTGAGAAGAATGTATACTCTGTTATTATTGAGTGGAGTGTTCTATGCATGACTGTTCGGCCTTGCTAGTTCATATTGTTTTTCCAACTCTCCCATTTCCTTGTTGATTTTCTGTACAGTTTATCCATTATTAAAAGTAGGGTACTGAAGTCTTTGTTCTTGTTGAACTGTTTATTTCTCCCCTCAATTCTGTCAGTTTTTGCTTACTGTATTTTTCTTAATTCTTCTCTTCTCCCTTTTCCTTGGTGTGGATTAGGAATTGACCATGTTCACTGACTCGTCTGCCAGCTCAGATCTGATGTTGAGCTCCTCTAGTAAAAATTTCATTTTAATTATTATACTTTTAACTCCAGAATCTCTATTTGGTTCGTGTTCATAATTTATCTCTCTTTATTGATAGTCTATATTTGGCAAGACATGCATGTAGGCTTGTAGATCCCCCAGGAATATGTCAGAGCTTTTCAAAGACCTCTGAGGATATCTCATTCCCCAGATCTTCCTTTTCAGTTTTTCTCTAGACCATGATTATCTCAACTGGTATCACAGCCTCAGGCAGTTACTATTTAAACAATGCTGCTGATTGTTTTGGATAGACACTCTGGGGATAGGGCTTTTTCTGGGAGTTAGTGCAAAGTCAGGTCAAATAATGAATGATAAGGCCTTGTGTATAGGTTTGTTCTAGGGAGCTGCAAGACAGGTCAAATAGTAATAAAGCCTGGGAATGAAATGTGTCTTTCTGAGGAACTCCAATCCTGGTCTTCCTTCTCTGATGGCTGTAAGGCTCTGATTCTCAAAGTTACTATGGAGCTGGGAGAAAGTGATAGAATAGGCCAAGTTAAAAAGCCTCAAACCCTGCTGTTCTTATTTATTTATTTATTTATTTGACAGAGAGAGCACAAACAGAGGGAGAGAGGGAGAAGCAGGCTCCCCGCTGAGCAAGGAGCCCGATGCGGGACTCGATCCCAGGACCCTGGGACCATGACCCTGGCCGAAGGCAGCTGCTTAACTGACTGAGCCACCCAGGAATCCCAAACCCTGCTGTTCTTACTGAAGTTCAGCAGTTTATAAAATGCTGTCAACCTTTGGTTAATTTCCAGAGTTCAGAAAAGGCAATTTTGACAATTTTTGCAATTTGTTGCTTTTATGGAGGAGTATGTTTACAGAGTTTCTACATTATATTTTTGAGCATGATATAAGTTAAACTATGAAAAGGAAAGAAGTCAAAATATGGTGTAATCAGAGCATAATGCTATTCAAGTCTTGGTGACTGTGCATTAAATATTTATATAGTATAGCAGTACCTGGGGAAACTAGCCCATTACTTCGTCTGCTCTATCAGTGATGTAGGAAGCACTCTGGTTGTATGCTTTGAGAAGTTTAATAGCTTCATACATACTTTGGGAGGAAAAGTATGATTAGGTTATTGATTCTTTCTCCTTAATCATGTGGAAGCTTTAGGGGAGAACAAGAGGGAATAGAGAAAATGCATGAAG
This sequence comes from Halichoerus grypus, assembly GCF_964656455.1. NCBI lineage: Eukaryota > Metazoa > Chordata > Mammalia > Carnivora > Phocidae > Halichoerus > Halichoerus grypus. Next base: position 105,384,132 of record NC_135727.1, on the reverse strand, counting down.
AAATGGCAGGTCCCGGCAAGAAGATTTCTGATGTTTTTCATTACAGTATCAGAAATCCAAACCTCAAACTACCAGTGTGAATCAATTTGCTGATTTAATTTTGTGCAAGTCAAAAAGTAAATAAAATATGTGGGAGAAGAATTCAGCTTCCACTACTATGCACATCCTTATGGCAGATAAGGTTATGATCTAATACCACCCATCCCCCCAAATAATTAAAAGTACAATGTTCTACTTTCATATTTGAAAAAGTTCTCCATTAGCTTCTTTCCTAGTAAAATAATTTGAGATCCTCGAATACCTACTGTATTTACTATATATAACAAGTTCAACTTTTTAAATTAATTACATGATTACAATATATCTATCTTTCAAGCTCCCTAAAGAATGTCTTCAAAACACAGATATTTTGCAGCCTTGGAAATGTTTATTTAATAATTTGATAAATTATTGGATTTCTCGCCTCAGATAGTTTTAAGTATTATAGAGCCAAATCAGCTAAGCTCAAACAAGATTTCACTTCTGTATTGAATTCATGTACTCTTAGCTCAGCCAAGCACAAAACAGCTAATGCCGTCACGTTTGAAAAGCTTTTATGCTGAATTTGACACAAAAGCAATCACAAAGCAGACAAAAAAGGAATTTCTCTTTCAAAAGCTGAAAGGGGAAAAAATAAATGAAAACTCTGAGCCTGGGTAAATCTCTCTTGATACTGGAAAAGAAAGCTTAAAATCATCAAGAAATAATTTTTCCAAAGAATTCATTGCCAAGTTTGGACCAATCTTAATAGCCTGGAGAACAGGTTGTAAAGTCAACCAAGATTCTGCCAAATAAAATAAATCCCATGATGACCGTTGCTGGCAATTTTAGGTGCCAATGTCACACCATCTTACTTCTTATGAAAGTTAAATGGCATCATCTCTCATAGGATTCTGTCATAGCTTATTGGCAGGGAGTTTGATTAAAATGGAAATCCTGTATGATTTTTCCCTAACATCTGTCTTTCCATCTCAAAAAAACATTATTGTTTTACTAGGGCCATGGAGAAGATCAAATGAAGCCGTGTGGTTAACAGAATCAGCTACTTCCTTGCATTATGGGTTACATAGGAAAGAAACTACATATATTATGGGCATCTCTTAATGACCTGCTCATTAATCATCAACATGATGGGCTATCTATAGCTTGTTCTTTTGATAAATCAAGACTCTTTTGTTGCCATCTCCTTCCAGCCTGACCATGCTTTCAAGATGGACTGTCCCTGGATGCTACCTCAGATTTGATTCCTCTCCTCAACAACGGGCTTGTTGTTGTCCCCATTTTTTTCTCTGCTACTTTTTTTAACCAAGAGGAGGAGGCTGTCTGAATGTCCAATCAGTAAGGAAATGGTTGAGGGTAGAACTTAATGAGATAGTGTAAAGAATTTAAAATGATAATTATCAAAAGTTATAAAGCAACAATCTATAAGTATTTATCTAAGGATACTAAGTTTAAAGTCAGAATTCAAAATTTTATCTCCATAATGAGGACAATGAAAATACATAGATAAGAAATGGAAGAGATTACAGACAAAGATGAGCAATGATGAATCATAAAAATATGAGAATTGCAGATGAATTTTTCTTTAGTCCAGGTGCGATGACTGGTTTAGATTTTCCAAGAGTATCTTCCTACTGTGATGGTGAGGGTAGTCATCAGTGACGCCGCTTCAAGGGAGGCTGGCTGCTTCCATCACAGCTCTCCACCTCCACCTCCGTGGACACAGCCTGATGATCGCCTTATGGGGCTCACCAGCTCTTTTGCTAATCTTAGGCACGGAGACTCGGAAAGAATTTACGGAGCAAGGAGATCCTGCTCAAATTATCCAATGCCTCTTTATGTCTATTTTCACCCTTTCTTCGTAAAAGAAAATTGTAAGTGATAAGCCAGCTATTACCGCTCAGTAGTGATAACATATTAGACATAAAAGCCAGATCCCCATTTTATATGCTCCCTGACTTTTAGAAAAATTAAATGTTGTAGTTTCATTAAAAAAGGGGATATAATTTGCAATTATCTCTTTAGTTTTTCATAGTAAAACAGAATATGAAAACCTCTCCCCAGTATACTGTTTCATCGTTTTCATTTCCCACCTGTTGGCTTATTGGTAATATGATCTTATTTGTCAATTCATAATTACAGTTGTCTCCCTTTCTGATCTTCACAGCGTTTTCTTGATTTGTTTTAGCCACACAGAACACAATGGGTAGAAGAGAAAATCTGTGAAGTCATCTACAAGAGTGATTGCTATGCATTCACATCCTAACTCTATGATTTTTAAGAGTTTCTGAACTTCTCTAGGCTTCAATTTTCTCACCTGTAAACTGTGAACAATGACAGTTTTCATGGAAGATTCCTGAGAGGGTGAAACAAGCCAATATATGTAAAATGATTAGCACAATTTTTGACAATTGGCAAGTACTTGCTAAATGTTAGTATTAGCATTAGGATTACTTTTAGCTTTAACATAACCATTTAGGAAATGGATGGGAAAATACAGTTTTGGTCTTCTTTATATAATGAACATACACTGAAAGTGCAACTATATATATAGTTGAATTCCTAACATATAACATATAACACAAACAAAAACATCAGTTTCTATAGATAATGGCTAAGCCATTTTTATGATGTAGTTTTAGACTGACAATTGAAAACCAGTTTTTTTATTTTGAAAGTTTGACAAGGATAGCAATTATAATACCATCTTGTCTTTGTTTTAGGTGTTTAAAACATACGACTTGTTTTGATGATGAAATTGTTTCGTTTTATCCTTTCATATTTTCTTTTGCCCTTCTTTTCATCTCTTATTAAAAGCCCCTTGCTTTTCTAAGGGCTATAAAACCCTAATCATTCTTGCCATCACTTTAAGATTCTTACAGGTTTTAAGATTTGTCATGTGCCAGCTTGCAGAGTCTTCTTGCCCTTATCAAATTTATCACAAATGCCTCTCATTTCTCCTTCCCTTCTTCTAACTCAAGGGTCCAGCCCAAACTCTTTTCCCCTGTTAATTCCTCTCCACCAGTTAATCACTTTCTTCTAAGATCTGCTAGATTCCTAGAATCCTGTTTTTGGAGAGTAAAAAGAAATGGCATAACATACTGAGTACCTTATGGATAAGAGCAGAGCCTTCAAGAACAGCTGCATGATTTCTATCTTTCCCATAGTCAAACTGAGGAATTGGGAACATCATCATTAGAAATTCCTATGCCGGGCGCCTGGGTGGCTCAGTCGTTGAGCGTCTGCCTTCGGCTTGGGTCGTGATCCCAGGGTCCTGGGATTGAGTCCCACATCGGGCTCCCTGCTCGGGGAGGGGGGGCTGCTTCTCCCTCTCCCACTCCCCCTGCTTGTGTTCCTGCTCTCACTATCTCTGTCTCTGTCAAATAAATAAATAAAATCTTAAAAAAAGAAAAAAGAAATTCCTATGCCTTCTATGTTAATCCAAAGGAGAAAAATCCTAGTGGCAACAAGTCTCTTGTGAAAGAAATAACTGCTTCCAACAGAGGCAATGATGAGTCTGTAAAATCCTATGTCACTTTCTAACATTCTTGTCATACGAACAAAAATCTTGTCCTCATAGCAACGCAGGTCCTTTGGAGAAGTAGCTATGGCCGAGGCTGGCTAAAAGCTCATTTGCTCACTATTGCTATTTACTCTTCCTTATGTTAAATTGGCAACACGTTCTGGTCAACGGGAGGTGGGTGGAAGTGATGTACATAATCTCCAGGCCTATCCATAGAACCCCATGGATAAACTGGCCACATTCTCTCTTACTCTCTTGTAGTGACTGTGGTCAGCCATGAGTTTATAGTATCACAAAATCGGAGAAGCCTGGATTCCTCAAGTCGCTATTTATGAGAGAGCTCCCAGGAAGGGCTCTTCAACCTCCACTGGAGTATGATACAACCAGGGAATTCATCTTTATTATATTAAACTATTGAGATTTCAGGGTTTATGTTTTCCAAATAAACCTAGCATAAATACATATGCCATGTAGCTCAGCACAGCCTAAACACTGACTCATTGAGAAATGGAAGTCACTTCATCCAAGAAAACCACAATATAAGGTCTTTTTTCTTAGATGACATAGCTAATGTGTGATTCAAACAATTGTTTAGCAGAAGGCCTTTTTACACCAGAAAAAAAAATCTATAGAGGGTTTTAATAAAAAATTCAATCTAATCAAGTTCTCACTGGGTTACTTCTCCACTTAGCATTTAAGGTCTTTCCCAACTGATCCATAAATATGAGGTTTGAAAGAATTAAAAGCATGTAAGGCACCAGGCATGATGCTTGATAAAACATAGTCAGTAAACAAGTATTATTTCCTTTTTCTTTTCCCTTTGTTTTATCACGACCAGTTCTAGACTCTGAAGGGGACAGATATATGATGGAGTTTTGGGGGAAAAGAAGAAGAAGAGAAGGAAGAGAAAGAAGTAGAGAAATTGGTCTGAAGGTCAAAGACCTGGAGAAGAAAGTGAGAAGACCCCTTATCCTTGCCTTATCCTTACACTCCTCCTCCCTTCTCCATTCAGGGCCCTACTTAGGAAGGAGCAGACCCGTTACTTTTTCTAGGAAGGAATTAATCCCAAACGACTGACTTTATGCTACCACATAATTATGTATATCAACTATGAAGTGATCTCAAAAGATGGTGTAATGTGAAAACCAGCCTATGATATCTGGATTAAACAAAATTAATTTTAAGATTGATATTAGCCATCAGTTTTCCTCTAATCTCTACTTTGGCTGAAAAGTCTACTGTTCATTTCAGCTTAAACGTAGTTTTCTTTTAATAAATTTACATTAAAAATCATTAAATTTTAATCCATGGTTATAATTTTATCCAGTATAACCGGTATTTTATTTTAAGAACATATCTATGATACCAACCTTGGTTTCTGTGATTTTCTTTTGGATTGCATCCATTGTGTAGGGAGCCTCCTTCCATGACTCGAGCTTGGCTCTGGCCTGTCCCAACACCTGCTCAGCCTCTTCTTTAGCTTCCAGCCATTGTGTTGAATCCTTTAACATTTCATTCAACTGCTGCCTCCGGTTCTGAAGGTGTTCCTGTACTTCATCCCACTGATTCTGAATTCTTTCAACTGGAATAGAAGGAAAAATGAATATATAGGAGTAAATGCTAGCCTGGAGAAGACATCTGAAATTTAACCTTCAAAGATGATCTCACTTTATATATTATTTATTTAAAAAAATTGTTCATTGTGTTACAGCTAGGATAATGGACAATAGAATTCCTTACTTTTTCCAATGGCAAACATGAGGTTAAGTTATCATCCTCAAGGTGACCTAGAACATCAGTAGTGTATGTAAAAATTTAACTGTGTCTATTCTCAATCCCCAGAGCCAAATATGAATAATCTTTTAGAAAAGTACTAGAGCAGAATGCCTGAATCCCCTTGCCCTTACCGCTTCAGTGCCCAACAACCTGACTTCTGATACTATCCTTGGCAATTCATTCATTGAAGGATTTGTGGTACCACAAAGAATCTGTTTTGCCACCTAAGTGGCAGGCTAGACATACCAGTGAATCAATGATTCCCTCCACCCCCCTCCCAGGAGCAGCCTGTAACCAAGGGCTGATGGCACATATCAGGGTATAAATATTTTAGCCCCCTTCATGCCAGGGAGCATTTATTCACTTCACTGGGGAGCACTTATTTTACAAGGGTTCCAGAGTTCTCCTAGTGGGATGAAGCTCCGGTGGCCCACAGGAGTAACCTGCTTGATAATGCACCATCCTTTATTGACTGCCCTGCCTTTCTTACTTGCTCACTCCCTCAACTCCCAAATAAACCACATGCTCTGGTCTTCTTCTGGGGCAACCCAAGAGCAGATAGGCCTACTGGAAATGTCTTGTAACAATATCTAAGAATTCATACTGGTTATATTCTGTAAGTAAGACAGGCTTATACTGAGGCCATTTTTTGGTATCATTGTGAGTCAAAGATGGAGATGCCCTGTGAATTCTGCTCTGAAGTACTTTATTTTAGTTATGTTAAAAATAAACATGACCACATTGTTTTTTTCTTTTAAGGACCACATTATCTTTTCTTTAAGCTGATTTCATAAAATAGAAATAATGTCCTGGAAAATAAGCAATAAAACCCCTATCAACTTTATCCCTTAAGCAAAACCTGACAGACATTCTAGATTTTTCCTGAGGTCTCAATGAATACTATATATAATTGGATACTAAGTTCTCTCATACAGAACTCCTCCCACTTTTCACATAGTCCCACTGCAAAGCTCTATCATTTTTTGCCTACATGTCTGCAGTAGACTCTACAGCCCCTCTTGTCCCAAGTCTCTGTTTTGTAATGTAATTTTCACACTACAGAGAGAGTAATAATTAATATAAATCTGATCGCCCCACTCCCTTATTTAAACCCTTCAATGTCTCCCCACTGTCCTCTGGAATATCTTAGCTTGACATACATTTTCCTCTGTGATCTGGCCTGGATAATCCAAGAGATTTATTTATAAAGGAACAAATTACAACATAATCCGGGTGTAGGAAAATCACCAAAGATTTCTGAATTAAACACAATTAATTTTAAGGTTGATAGTAGCCATCAGTTTTCCTCTAATCTCTACTTTGGCTGAAAAGTCTACTGTTCATTTCAGCTTAAACATAGTTTTCTTTTAATAAATTTACATTAAAAATCATTAAATTTTAATCCATGGTTATAATTTTATAATCATACAGGATAATACAAGAAATTGGGCCCTGTGGCAGTGGCGCCGTTACTACATTGAGAGCCAGGAAACTGGGGGAGGGGAAAGTCGCCAGAAGCTGAGCATCATGAGGAGAAACCACCTTGAGAAGTGCAGTAACTTTTGCCAAGGGACACCACTGGCCTGAGGCAACTTCACCAGAAGGAACCAGGAGAATAAATATTCCGATCTCACTTTGTCCTCTCTCTCCTACCAAGTCTCCCTGGTGGCTAAACCAACTGGAAGCCAGAGGGCACGGGAGCCCAGTGATGACACACATCAGCCCCTCAGAGTAGAGACCAAAGAAGAGAAGGGCCAAGAGGGGCTTTGGATAGATAAATAAAATGTACACAGCACAGTACTGTAAAATTGTCCTTCATGACGTTAAGTTTAGTCCTTCTTAATTAACTCTATTGTTGCCCCCATAAAGTTAAGATAACTTAGGAGCTAAAGAAGTACTTGAGATTTTCTGTGAATAAGCATGAGAACTAGACAAACCCTAGAAGACTAGTGATTGTGACATGAAATCAAGAATCTGGTACCTAGAAATAGGTAAAACCAGGTGAGTGGCGCTCATCATAAACGACTTTTTATTGGGTTCATTTCTCTTTGGGTATTTGCTTGGTGTTGCAAAACTAGTCAGCATATTATATTCCAATTTAGGTTAACACGTGTTAAAACAAATGTCAGTCTCTCTCTATAATCTCTGAGCACCCTTCTTTTTTGTTTGTTTCATTGTTATTGCCTCACAGGGTAGTGCGACACCTACTATAGGTGAGATTTACAGTTATTAATTAGTCTTCTGTTTAATCTTTAGTTTACAAAATTAATAGTGTAAATGCTATTATAAGAAAGCTGTTTAAAATATGTCTTTACATATTCTGAGATAATTCTCCATCAGTCATAGAAATAACCGATATTCCAATTACAAACCATTTTTTCAACTTATCATGGCCGGCTACTTTATTATGCATAGTTGGCACTATTTTTTTCTTAGCCTATTTTTATATACTACATGTATATGAAAATAACAAAATTGGCTTTCCTAAAAAAGTCTCTGATTCCAATTTGCTTTTGCATTAATCAGCCTTGATTAGTGACATTATGCTAGCAAACTTTTTAAAATGCTTAGTATTTTTGATATAAACATGGTAAACCATTTGCATTCATGCCAGCGAGTATTTCATACATCTTATAGTTTATTTCAATAGTGTAGACATAATCTTATATTTAAAAAGGCCATCATAGGAGAAAAAAATTAAGATAGTTCTTCCTATTATATGTTTATGTATCTCTTCATTGTGGCAAAAGGAGGAAACTTTCATAGCCCAGATCATTATTTCAGACAAATATACCATTTGAATGCTTGTTCAGTCACAACGGTAAAAGTTTTCAACCCAAAGGGGTCATGTGTATGTAATGTAGCAAGGAAAATTGGTTCATCCCACTAAGGGCGTGCTTTCTCATCCCTGACCTTCAACTGTACATGATCCATCAGATAATACTTAACTAAATAAAATTACGGGCTACAGACTCACTCAATAATCCATCTACCCCTCCAAGTATCCCTACGCATCAATCCATTCATCCAGCCTGACAGTCACCATTTTATTTACCATCTACTAGATACCAGGCATTATGCTAAGCTGTGGGGAAACAAAGGAGTCAAGACAGATTTCCTGGCTTCTGCTTGGTGCCTGTTAGATAAAACTGTTATTTGCTATCTACCCAAAGAATAAAGATGAACAGTTCCAGGGAAAAGATAATGAGTTCAATCTTGGACCTATTCAGTGGGAGGTTTTGAGGATCATCTACAAAGGATTATCATTTTAGTCACATGGACTGAAGGTGCGATGGCAAAGCCATGTATCTGGGGAGAGAGAGGAATCCAGGATTAGAAATTACTACAGAGAAGTAATGAAGACCTCAATGTGAATGCATTCTCATTGATGTGGTATGTAGATTGAACAGAACACAGGGGTAAAGATCAAGTCCTGGAAAGTACAACACATAAAGACAGAATGAAGCAAAAGTAGCCAATAGGATGAATGAATGGCTAGAGAGGTAGGAGGAATGCCTGGAAAGTGTACTTTCATAAATACATGGATAAGAAAGAATTGCAAAAACCCAAAAGTGGTTAACATTTTTTTTTTTTTTTAAGATTTTATTTATTTATTCGACAGAGAGAGAGACAGCGAGAGAGGGAACACAAGCAGGGGGAGTGGGAAAGGGAGAAGCAGGCTTCCCGCTGAGCCAGGAGCCCGATGTGGGACTCGATCCCGGGACTCCAGGATCATGACCTGAGCCGAAGGCAGTCGCTTAACCAACTGAGCCACCCAGGCGCCCGGTTAACATTTTTAAAAGCCATATAAACGTCATGCCAGATAATAAAAATCATAATAATTAACATTTACTCGAATTCCTCCACTGCTTAAAGCACGGTTTTAAGTTCTGTATGAGTGTTAATTCATTTAATCATCATGATGATCTTATGAGGTAGGTATCATTGTTTATGCTGTTGTTGTTGCTACTTATCATTGAACAGAGGAAGAAACAGACTTCATTAAAGAATCGACATAAGGTCATACAGTTAGTGAGTGGGAGAGCCAACACGTGGACCCAAATAGTCAGACTCCCCAAAGCCATGCCAGAAGTATCCATTGGCTTTGACCACATGGAATTCCCTCAGGACCATACACAAAGTAATTTTATTGGCGTGGTGGAAATCTTACTGTAAGGGATTGACAAATGAATGAGCCAATGATAAATGAGAGTTGGAAGATAATTACCCTTTGTGGGTGACAGCGGTGAGGTGCATTTTTCACTGTCTCCCAGAGTTCACTCATCAGGGTTGAACTCAAATTGCCCACAGCAATAACCTGCTCAATAATTGGCTCAACTATTGGCTTCTTTCCCTTTTTGCTGTGTCACTCTCTTACTGGTACTTCCTGGGATCAGCTTACAAGTAAAACACTTTCACTCAAGTCATTGTTTCAAGGTCATCTTCTGGGGGAAGCTGGTCAAAGTTAGAATTCTATTCATTAAAAACAAACAAACAAACAAAAAAACCTTAGTGCACAGCCCAGTGCTTGGTGCCTGGTATACTTCCAATAACTGTCTGTCAAATGAATTGTACATGTAGACTATTCTAATTATCCATGCTGCCTTTTTATAATGATGTAAAAATGCCACTCCCAAAGTTAACCCTTGCCCAGGACCTTGAGTCTTTCTTCTTTGAAAGGAGTCACTGTCTCTTTACTGCATTTCAAGTTTACATAAGTTGAACACTGGTTTAAGAATTATGCTCATCGTCACTCATCATCAGGAAAACACAAATCAAAACTACACTGAGATAGCACCTCACACCTGTCAGAATGGCTAAAATCAACAACACAAGAAACAACAGGTGCGGGTGAAGATACAGTGAAAAAGGAACACTCACGCACTATTGGTGGGAATGCAGAGTGATGCCACCACTCTGGAAAACAGTGTGGACGTTCCTCAAAAAGTTAAAATTAGAACTCCCTTATGACCCAGCAACGGCACTGTTGGGTATTTACCCAAAGAATACAAGAACACTAATTCAAAGGGATACATGCACCCCTATGTTTATAGCAGCATTATTTACAATAGCCAAAATATGGAAGCAGCCCAAGTGTCCATTGACTGATGAATGGATAAAGAAGAGGTATGTATATAGATATAGATATAGATATAGATATATAGATATAGATATACACACACAATGGAATATCACTCAGCTATAAAAAAAGGAATGAAATCTTGCCATTTGCAATGATATGGATGGATCTAGAGAGTATAATGCTAAGTGAAATAAATCAGTCAGGAAAGACAAATATCTTATGATTTCACTCATACGTGGAATTTAAGGAACAGAAAAAAACAAGCAAAGGGAAAAAATAAGAGAGACAAAGCAAGAAACAGACTCTTAATTATAAAGAACAATCTGACAGTTACTGGACGGGAAGGGGTGGGGGGATGGGTGAAACAGGTAATGTGGATTAAGGAGTACACTTGTAGTGATGAGCACTGGGTAATATATGGAAATGTTGTATTACTATATTGTACACCTGGAACTAATTAACACTGTATGCTAACTAATTGGAATTAAAATAAAAACTTAAAAAAAGAATTGCATATTTCCCTCTTCATTTTCCTCTCATTCTTCATGATCTCTATTTTAAGCAAACAAATATTTTCTGGGCATCCTTTGTTTCTGATTTAATGCCTCTGCCACAACCGTATTTTTTTGGTATAGAACATCTTCAATATCATATTTACTAGTAGAATATTCTCATCTGATAAAAATCCATAAATTAAAAGGTATGTTGGTATGTGAGGGGGATTCTTGTGAGCCAAAAAGAATCAATGATCTTTCTTTCTCTAATATTCTTAAAATAAACTGTAGATCAGAGAGAATCTGTTGGCATGCCTTTTTGCCTCAGTCTGTCTTTTTAATTAAATCTGAGATGGCGTAACATAGAAGAGTATATGTATATTTCAGATAAGGATATTTTTATGGGCATTTTCAAATTTTAAAACATACTGAGCTTCAGAGGCTAATAACAATAAAATATCATATTGTTATTAACAACGTACGAAGAGATGAATACTAGAAAGATAGTAAACAGATGTATCGACCCTTGTGAAATAAATACACATATGGAAGAATCGATTTTGCAGAGCAGAAATTATGGAGAGATTATTTCCCTTACAAAAGGATTCACCATAATATTTCTTTAAATAGTCAACTTTTCAGGTATATTTAAAATATTATTTGACTGGTATTCCACTCCCAGGTATACATCCAAGACAAATACATACATGTATTGGCCAAAAGACATGTACTAAATTGGAAGCTTCCCCTAACTGGAAACTACCCAAATTCCCCTCTACTGGAAAATGGATAAATACACTGTGGTATATTTACCAATAGAACACTATCTAGCAACAAGAATAAAATATCTACAACTTATGCAATAGTATGTATTAATCTCACAAACATAATGTTGAGGGAAAGAAGCCAGCCAAAAACAAGGGCATACTGTTTTATTTCACTTATATAATGTATAAAAAGAGGAAAAAGTAAGATGACTGTAGAAATCAGGAGAGTGGTTATCCTTGTGGGACTGGTAGTCACTGAAAGAGACATAACGGATGCTTCAGAAGTTCTGGATATTATTCTCTTTCTTGATTTGAGGGCTGTTTACACAGTTGTATTTAGTTTGTGCAAACCCACCAAGCTAAACATTTGCAACATGTACATTTTCCCTTATGTCTATTGTACTTCAATAAAAATTTAATGAAGTATGATTTGACTTGTAAAATGTATTGTGCATACAACGTTGGAGAATTCGTCTTTTCAAAAGGGTTGCAACCTGTGAAATATGCATTACTGGCAGATACGAATGATAATAAGAGATGCAATGGTTTCGCTAAGGATACAATACAATTTAGGTCTTAGATTGGTGTGATAAAGAACATCTCAGAAATACTCATTGGCCAGTGAACCAGACTAGACTCACAGAAACAAATCAGCACATAGAGACTAATGAAGCAGCTATTTGGTTATTTAACAACAGAAACAAAGCACAGCAATTGATTGATATAGCTGTCCTAAGAGCAGACCCTGCAGAAACATATACAAAAGAAAACCTTAGAAGTATGATATATATTCCATTTTGTCTAGGAATGAAAGTAAACATAAAATCTGCAGATCATCAAAGAGAAGCTGTTATTTTGGAACTGGGCCATTGCGGTAGCTGGACATCATATGGACCTGCTAATTGTCCATGCCTCAGCCAACAATTCAAACCGCAGAATGTCACCACACTTGCAACACTGCACCCAGGATATTACTGATAGACCAAAGACATATTATGGCAGTGTACTTGGTCACTAGAGCCCATACTGTTAGATTTACATTTATACCAGATTTATCTGACTTGCAAAAGTGAAATAATAATAAAATATATGCATATAAACTCAGACAATCTGTGCATGTTGGTAATTGAAGAGCTACCCAAATGTGTGTATTTCTCCTTTCAGAGGGCCATTGTGGAAAGCTTCTCAACTGATTTGTCCAGTAAGTAGATACTGGATAATGAAGGGAAATAAATAACCAATGCTAAGACTCAGGATGACAGACTGGGACTCAGCATGTGTCCTGATTTACAGATCTCTAGAAGTGTCAAATTGGAAACTCAGCAATCATGTCAAGAACCACAATACTGCAGAGAAAGAAACAGTTCAGTTGATTGAGTACTAACCAATCTTTCACTTCATGTTTTTAAGCTAGCTGTGTTTGATTATCGATATACATTCTTGACTGATATAAATTCCCACAACACCTCTCCTAGGGAAAAATGTTATTTACAAAAACGAAATGATTGCCTTTTTGAATATACATTGCTACAGAACAAAGAACAGCTCTGTTGCAATTTCTGCACTGAATTTATAGTCTGAGAATTAGAAGTTACTGTGACTAAGTTTTAGAAGGAACCTTGACTAGCAGTTAGTAATGGGTTATAGCCCTAGATCTGGGATGAAATTTAATTTGCAAAAGTTGCTTCACCACAACTTCAATTTCCTCAACTGCAAAACTGAAATAATGACGGTTGTACAACCAAAGAATTGTTGTGAAGATAAAATTCAACAATAAATAAGAGCATAGAGGACAATACTGAAGCAAGGTGTTAACGCTTCTCCGTACAGAGACCAAACAACAGATTATAGTCATCAGCAAACATTTGTGATCTGCTAGGTGGAGCACACTGTGGATATCAATGATTCCACAGAATACTTAAATAATCCAGGTAGAAAATACCAAGCTGGAAGAGTGAATTTTCAGGCAACTGGGTCACAAATGGGTAAACAATGGCAGATATTTAACTATGGGCAACTGTAAGGAAAATGATTCCAACTGGAGTTAAGATAATGAGTTGTGATAGTTAAAGATGGGAAAGAGATGTGGGAATCGCAACAGACTGTTCCCTGAGGCTAAAGCAGTCAACAAAATGTTAGGGGTGATCAAGAAGGGAACTAAAAAAAAAAAAAAAGAAAGAAACCACCATTATCTTACTCTTGTACAAAGTCAGCGTACATCTCTGCCTTGAGGAATGTGAGCATATCTTAATGTTTGATATTCAAAGACTTATAAGAAACCAAGGTAAGTGAAAATAATAACCAAAATTATAGGGAATATTAAGATTTGTTTCATGTACTTCCACAAGGCATTTAAACATGGTTCTCTAGAAGACTTATTTATAGTTAAGTTCTGCAAAGAGGAATCTCAACTTAAACCCATTAAGGAGAGGGAGAAACAAATATACTAACCATGAAGTCAAATGTAGCTAGTGTGAATGGACAGACACTTGCTGTATTTAGGAACAGGACATGAGGAATGTGGCTGCTATGTAAACACAGAAAAAAATGTTGTTTCAGACTGAAAAGCTGAAAAGGGAGGGGAGTTAGAGGCACATGATTAAATCCTAGCCACTATGACTAATTTGAATATCTGCTCCTTTTCTAAATCCTAAAAAGCTAGAATTCAGGAACAGCCAAACATTACGTTTAAATTCATGGAAGACAGACCTAGAGTAAAAATATTTTATAATATTAACCTAACATTTAAGGTTAGTTTGAACATAGCAAAGATCAGTAACTTAATGCTATTGCCCAACCAGGTTACTCTCTGTAAAATGAGTATAACAATAACAAGAAGATTAATAATCTATGAAGATTAAGGAAATAATAAACACGAGGTACTGAGTAGCATGTCTGGCCTTTGCTCTCTGTTATAGGGGTGAAGATAGACTACCATGTACTTTCGTAACACCAGTGAAGTTCTCAAATCTTGAGACACAAAGCAAAAGTGAGTGGACTGGATGATCCCTGAGGTTCTTACCAGCTCTAGCAGTCTGTGAGATACATGTTTCTTGATGTTTCTGTTAGAGCTAGAGGCTCACCTTACAAGGTTATTGGGAAGAACTCAGTCAGCTCAGTGACTGGATGAGCAAAAAGAATATCAACAGCCATATATCACTCCCCTGGATGGGCCATTGGTATGATTCAGCTTGACAATCTTAAATTCAGTCATGTTAAAATTCAGTTAAAATAAACTCAAGCCAACCTAAAAAAAAAGGTTCCTTTCTTTTGAAAAAAATATTTAAGTGAGGGGCGCCTGGGTGGCTCAGTCGTTAGGCATCTGTCGTGATCCCAGGGTCCTGGGATCGAGCCCCGCATCAGACTCCCTGCTCAGCAGGAAGCCTGCTTCTCCCTCTCCCACTCCCCCTGCTTGTGTTACCTCTCTCGCTGTGTCTCTCTCTGTCAAATAAATAAAAAATCTTTACAAAAATATTTAAGTGAGGTAAAACTGACATTCAACATTATATTAAATTCAGGTGTACAACATAATAATTCATTATTTGTATATATTGTGAAACGATCACCTTAATAAGTCTACTTAACATCCAAAAGTTCTTTCCTTTAAATGAAGGGGGGGCAGAAATTGGAGGGGGAGATGAACCATGAGAGAGTATGGACTCCGAGAAACAAACTGAGGGTTTTAGAGGGGAGGGGGGTGGGGGGATGGGTTAGCCCAGCGATGGGTATTAAAGAGGGCACATACTGCATGGAGCACTGGGTGTTATACGCAAACAATGAATCATGGAACACTACATCAAAAACTAATGATGTATTGTATGGTGACTAACATAACATAATAAAATAAAATTAAATTAAAAAAAAAGGTCTTTCTAGGATGATAGTATTTTTCTGTATCTTGATAGAGGCTTATGTCACACTAGTGTACCCACCATTCATCAACACTCACTGAATGGGACACATAAAACTTGTGCATTTGTGCAAATTTTGCCACAAGCAAGCAAACAACTGTAAATGAATATTGAGCTCTAATTAATGATATGCATGTTGAAGTGTTTAGGGGTAAAGGGTACCAATATCTCCAAACTTTGAAATGCATAAAAAAGGGGGGATTGATGGGAGGATAAAGGAATGAAGTGGTACAGCAGAATCTAGATGGTGAGTTCATGGCTATTCAATGTAGAGTTCCTTTAGCTTTTCTGTGTATTTGAATTTTTCAGAATAAAATGTTAGATAAGATGCTCTCTCACAGCAAGCACGAAACAGCATATTATTCAGGCAGCTTTCTAAGTCACTAAGACCACTTTCCAATAAGAAATAAATACCATCTGTGGGATATGTAAGTCTGAAAGATAGTAAACAGCATTTCTACAAGTGGAAATGATGAAACATTTTGCTGAAAGTCACACCCAGTTTATATGGTGAGGAGCTGGAAGTGGAATTCAGGCAGATCTCTTAATTTCATAATCAACAGACTGGCAGAGACCATATAACCTCATTTAAAGTATGCTGAATATTCTAACAGAGAAAAGGAGTCCTCTGAAAAAAGCTCATTCTCCTGTTGTGGTTACATTTTTGCCACCAGTTGGAGAGTCACAGATTATGAGAAAATAGCAACATCCAGTCATAATGAAACATGTAAGCTATTTTATTAATTTAAAAGGCAGATGTTGAAATGTGATATTATTTGATCATTAAAATGAATTTCAAAAATGGCTTCCTTTGGCAGGGGGCACCTATTGGTTGAGATGAAAGCCTGACATTGGGGGAAAAAAGCTTGATGTACAGTTATGCAAAAATACTTCAGTATATAATCCTAGGTCACTCACAAGACATGGAAAAGAACTATCCAGGTGTGATAGTGACACAAGATATCATTGGACGATTCATCTGTCCCACTAGCCCCAGCCATCAACCGATTTAGTGCCAAATGCAGCAAATAAAGTACTAACAACTCAAAAGCATTCAGCAAGAGTTCAGTAAAGTGGAATGAAGGGTACCATTACAATTCCAGCACCATGGATTTATTACCATGTCACTGGCATGCAACACACACAGCAAAACCCATTCATCACTGTACATTTTTACATCAAAATTGATGCATTTGTTGGAATGCGAAAATTTTCAAAAAGATGTAGACTAAAAAAGGCATTTTCTCCCTGAACACACAGTGAATTTCATCCCTACACCTTGTCACTCAAATTTTTATTTGACGAGTGCAGAAAATGCAAGTTATACTTGAGAAGCAAAGAGGACTCACTTCTCTCTTTACCAGCACACTCCACAGTGTAGCCATTCAAGTTCAGGAATAAAAATAAATATAAAACAATTCCTTGAAAAAACAATGGGCTACGAAGCAAAACACTGGATCCTATCTACTGGAGGACTATTCTGTATTTCTTGTCTTCCTTATGTCCTTCTCTATAGGTGTAGGTGTCTCTTGCCTACCCATGCCTAATTCCCTCCCTGTAGTCAGTCTGCCAATTTCTTCTGCCTCCTAAAAGAAGTGATTCCATTTTTCACCCACCCCGTATCTTCAACCTCAGTCCAGAACCTCATCTAAAAAGAAAACAACAAATGAGTTTCACTTTTGGCCCTCACACCACATCTGGCCAACCTGTTATGGTCTTCCCATAGAAGAATGGTTTATGCCGGCACTACTGAAGGGATGGCCTGTGAACCCGCAGTATCCGCATCACCTGGGAGCTTGCGAGAAATGCAGTGTCTAGGGCTCTACCCAAAACCTAACTGATCAGATTCGACATGTTTAAACCAGATTCCAGAGGTGATTTGTGTGCACACTAAAATTTGAGAAGCACTAGTCAATACGCACTATTTCCACTTTCACACCTCAGGTTCCTTTCTTAGTCACTACATTTTGACTGTTGCTACTGCAATTGTAGATAATAGCTGAAATTGAAATTGCCGTTGAAATTGTTGTAGATAATAGCTATGACATTCAAGTCACTACCGAGCTAGAGATTCTGAAGTCTTTATTTTGGCAGACCTCCCTTCAGTACTTGCCCTCATTGATAAGCCCTCCTTGAAACCTCCTTTCGATCAACATGGCATGGAATTTACTCTACCCTTCTGGCCGCTCCTCAGCCTTCTTGGCTCACCTCTTAAATGTCACCATTCCCTACGAGTCTTTTTTTGATCTTCTCACCTGATGTCTCCCTGGTGAGTTCATCTACTTATATCGCTTCATTTACTACCTTTACAATGATCATAGTCAAATCTGTTTTAACCTAAGAACTCTCTCCCAAACTCCATATCCACAGAGTCAAACATCTACTAAATCCCTTTTAAATATGCAGTGTATCCAAAACGTGATCACATCATCTTCACCCTTCTCCCCTAATCACTGACACACATCTGTTCCTCTACCTAGTCATTCAAAGAGAAACATACAAATCATCCCTGATTTCTCTTTCTTCCTTATCCTTTAACCAAGATATCAAGTCATTCATTCAACCTCCTTAATTGCTCTTCTAACCTCTCTATCATCCAGCTGTCGCTTCCCTAGATTGTTTTAATTAAAAGCCTCCCGATGCTCTCTCTTATTTACTGAATCATAACTTTGTCTGCACAACTGAATCAATCAACTGGGGTGCTTTGAAAAATACCAATGTCTGTGCCCTGGTCCCAAAGCTTTTTATGTCATTGGTTTGGGGTGGAGTCCAGGCACTGGCATGTTGTAAAAGCCCCCACTGCCCCTAGTGATTCTAATGTGCAGCTAGGACTGAAAAGCACTGCTCCAACACCGGCCTTTTGCCCTCCATGTTAATCTTCAGCATTTTGGTCCGAGAAGGCTTTTGAAGATGGAAAATCGGAGTCTGTCATCATTTATTAAATTGCTCTAATGTCACTCTTTCACTGCTCTCAGAATACAGCCCAAATTCTTTACCTGACTTGTAAGACCTTTTCCAGCTTCTCGACTTCTACCGCCTGTTGTGAACCTTAGAGTCCAGCTTTACAGCCACACAGGAGTCTGCTACATGTGTGATGTGACCCACGTCTCCCAAGCATCTGCGCACAGATTATTCTCTCCCCTTGTCTACTCTACAGCAGTTTGCTCGGAAGCCACTATCATTGGTCATTTTCTCCTGACTGTTCTCTTCTGCCCCACCAAACCTAGTTTCATGGATTTGGGTAGGGTACCCCTCATCATGGTTTCTAGAGCACCCGGTTCTTATCTTTGAACACAGTGATGACACCATTTGGCAATTATCTGTTCTTTTGTCTGTTTGACCCACTGCAAGGTGATGATTTCAGGAGAGGAAATGTATTTTTAAATTCAGGGGCCAGCCCAAGTTTGGCACGTAGGAAGATATAAAGAAACGTGTGGAAAGGGGAAACACAACTCTTACATCACAAACGAGAATTTCTGCACTACTGCAAAAACAAAATTGTCACCAACATATAAACAAAAAATACATACATTTTGGCAATGTTAATGAAGATAAAGTCCATGTTCAAAGTTTTTCAGACTTTGTGAGAGTGAGACTGCTGTATTAAAGGGAAAAGAGGAACTGAATTATTGAAGTATAGTGTCAGTTGATCTCTTTCAAATACTTCTCCAGAAAAGCAAAATGTAAGATCAAAAATAAATAAAGATCACTCAATTCTGGTTCATGTAACATATGTCCTGGTATTAAATACAGGATCAGTGACTATAAAATACTTTTTAAGGGCGCCTGGGTGGCTCAGTCGTTAAGCGTCTGCCTTCAGCTCAGGTCATGATCCCGGGGTCCTGGGATCGAGCCCCACATCGGGCTCCCTGCTCCGCGGGAAGCCTGCTTCTCCCTCTCCCACTCCCCCTGCTTGTGTTCCTTCTCTCGCTGTGTCTCTCTCTGTCAAATAAATAAAATCTTTAAAATACTTTTTAGACTAAAGTAGTAGTAGTAGTATAGACTGAAAGGCCAAAAATAAAAGTGCATGAAGATTCAAACTGCCCTTCCCAGGCCTCATTTTCAGATAATCTTTGCTTATTTAAACTTCAGCAACTCATAAATGTTACAGTAAATAATGTGAAATACCGGGGAGATGAAAAGTAACTCTTCCTATTCTAATGATCCCAATTCAAATGACAAAATAGTTTCACACAAACTATGTAAATTGGCTTTGAACATTAGAATGGCAACTCCTAAAATGGTATAGCAGCTCCTAAAATGAAATGCTTCAGTTTATAAGAAACAACAACCACAAAAATCTGTATACAACCCCCCCTATTTCCATTTACCTCTGGGTAAATCATAAGTATACATCCAGAGAAGAAAGACCCAAGAGAGAGACAATACCTTGGTGAAACATACGGCTAAGAAATACAGGAACAGAATAGTGTAATTGCCTTAATTTTAGAAGGAAATCTTCTTAAATAGAATTTCCGTAGTAAAAGAAGAAATAGAGGAATTTTAAATGAGGTAATCTATGTGAAAAGTGCTTTATAAACCACAAAGCTGTCAGCAAACATAAGGTACTATTATTATTTTCTTTAAAATGAGATATAGCAGAGCACTGTGACTATACTATTCACAGCAAAGAAACATATTCCTTTAAAAACATATAAAATGGATGCCTTTTAACAAAAACAAAAGGAAAGGCACTCAAACATTGCCAGAACTGGATATCACACAAGATGATACTTTTGTTTTGATAAGTTCTTATAAAGAGCCATTTGATTGTATGATGTGAATATGTTTTTGTACATTTATTCATTTATTTATCCCTTTGTCTATCCATTCATTACAAACTTTTTCTTCATAATCTATTATGTGCTTGAGATTGAGTTAGCATGTATTCAAAACCAAAGCTGCAGAAGGGAGTAATACACATTTTATAAGTAAACTGCCTAATTCAACATTCACATGCATTTGGAATCTGTGTCTTTATGACAGAATCCACTTATTTGAATGCATCATCCATTAGGAAGAAAAGCTAAGGAGGGGATTTTCATAGCTCCCACTGGCCTTTTGAATTATGGTAAGGATTCTGGTCTTTAGTCTCCGTGCAGTGGGAGTCCACTGAAAGGTTGCATGCAAGGAAGCGACACATCTGATCTGGGTGTGAAAAGATTAGTCAGGCTGTCAATTAGAGAATAGACTGGGGGAGGGGCAGGAAAAGATGCAGAAAATTAGAGCAACAAGCTAGGACAGGTGTCTAGGCACAGCCTGATAGTCATCGGTTGACTGAAAGATAAGAACAAATTGGTAAAATATTTAGAAGATTAAATGTGGAGGACTTTGCCTAAACTTCCTTCTGCATAGAATGCATTGCCTGGTACATGATAGGTACTTCATGAATGCTTTTGAGGGGAAATGAATGGGATTATATTAACCTTGCAATTCTTTCAGGGGGTCTCAGAAGATCTGACCCTGTCATGGAATGACTTTTCCCCCTCACAGAAAAAGTTGGAACTAATAGACTGTAACCACAGTGACTGTTTTTCAGCAAGGTATGCCTAGGTCGCTGTGCCTCTTCTAGAATACAGGCTACATGTAACGTCTGCAGTCTTTCTTTCAAGACACTTTGTTGGGAAATCTTACTTGCTTAATTTTTTTTTTTTGGCTTGACTTTTGAGTCATTTGTAGATAAATAAGAGAGAGAGAGTGGATCCCTTTCGTATCACAAAATGGTAAAAAAGTTGCTGGTGGATATCAACATGGATCTGCAATTTTATTTTAAATGTGAGTTCTTAATAATCCCCAAGAGAAAAAGTAAAGTACATAGTTTGCCATATGGAATGCATCAACCAGGTGAGAGGTCGAGGTGTTACCACAAGAGGTGCCATTCATTTAGTGAGGAATAAATGAAACCAGGAGTATAAGGGACAAAGGCAAAGTCTTGGGAAAAAGGCAGACTAAGGGCAGGAAAATAAGATGAGAGATTTGGGAAAGGTTACATAGTCTCTGTGTTCAAGGCAAAGTCTCCAGAGATGAAGCATGAGAGGTGGTCCCTAGACTAAGCAAAGTGAACCTCTTGGGTAATCACTGAGGGCTTCATGGAAGTGCTTACAGCACAAGAGATGAGATGAGGTATGAAAGGAAATGACAGAAATGTTTGCGGAGTTCACTTTGGCAGTTAAAGAAGCAAAATCCGACAGGAAACTTAAGGGATGTGAGCTGCCTCATTGTGGGAGCCAAGATTTGGAAGGAGTAGGGAACAAGAAAGTAGATGGCTAGGCAAAATATAGGAAGCCAAGTTAGTCAATGAGTAGGAAATTTCCACTTGAAATTGAATTTATGATACAAAAGAATTGTTAAAATGAAAAATTTTGAAAAAGGACTGGACGAGAAGATTCCACTCATCAACCAGCCTGGGCAAAATATGGATTTGTATCCCGTCACTTCATATTTATACTCTTAATCTGATTTTTAGAAGGAGCTCATTACTGATGAAATCTCTATCTTCTCTTCCCTGAATTCTGCCATCCTTCCTGCTTTTTTTTTTCCTTTACCATTTCCACCAAAACTACTCCCCTACTCTCTTCCACTATCTTTGAATTCATCAACATTCTCCTTGGCTACATTCAGATTCTTTAGTTTTCCTGTATTCCGGGGTCCATTTGAAGGCACTTAGTACATGTAACTGGGGCCAGTGGGAAGTTCCGGCTTGGAACAAACTTATCTTTATGTTCGCCCCCATAGGAAAAACCAATATTGACTCTGATGACAAAGAGGTTCTCAGCCCTTTTTCTTGGCTGATGAGCATACATTACCATTCTTGAAAATTAGGAGTAGTCGTGCTATGAAACAGCAGAAAGCATGTATGCTGACTAATATTTAGCTGCAAATTTGTATACTGATTCTCTCAGTCTGAATAAAACTGAGGTAAGAGATTGATCCTTAGGCATTTTTGTAGACACACATGAAGTATGTTACGTTTTCCTAAGATATGCATTAGCAAGGGGTTCGGAACAAAGTCAGTATAGTTGTTTTCCCCAAACAAAAGATGTTATGAAACTGCCATGCTGCCGTTCCAGTGGTATCAGTGAACTTCTCATCGCGTTGCTTCATTTTTTTTTCCTTCCTTTTATTTTTTTCTAGACTCAATCTCTGTCTCTTGCTACTTAATAAGCTAGCTGTTACTGGAAACCTAATGAAAGGGTGTTTTTTTTGCCTTCGCTGTGTCCAAACCTTCCTAAATAGCTGCTTCATTACTCTATTCACTTTGAACATTAAAAAAAAAGAAAAAACAAAGCTGAAACAGGTAATGTGAGAGGTTCATGAAAATCTCCATCCAGGACATCATAATCCTAATTGGTTTATTACCTGCTGTGCTGAATAATTCTCCCACTCATCTTAGGGTTTTTTTTTTTGTGTGTGTGTGTGTAGTTTTTTTTTTTTTTTAGCCTTAAAAATGAAAACTTCTTTGTGGTGAAAACTAACCAACAATGAGAAAATGCTATAGGATTTTTAAAAAATAGCCTCAGCAATGACCCCAGAAGCCTCAGAGGCCTCTGTGTAATTGTCAGACTGGAGAAAATGATCCACGAGGGACCATGTGTTTGCAAGGTTTTTGTTCACATTTTACCAACCACAGTGTGACTACGAATTCAGGATGCTAAGCCCACACTTCCCCTCAATTGTCTCTGAAAGAAAAACTAAAGAAATCAACCATGATTAAAAGAAAAGACCCACACAGAAGTAGACGGTGGAAAAGATATAAAGGTCAAGGAGAAAGTTTCATGAAAGTTGTTCTAACGTGTGTTCAAAGTTATATGTTCCTGACAGTGGAAAAGAAAGGCAAATTCTTAGATTTATAATTATGTAAAAATGTCCCATCATTAGTATTATTCCTAAAAATAGATAAATGCTTATATTTCAGGTTTCCGAAAAAAAATGGAATAACATTAAGTAGGGGCATTTACACATTGCTTTTGAAACACCTGAGCTCTATTGAAAAAAAAAAGTACTTACTCTGTTCCTACCTCAAATCTCCTGAATCAGAATCTTCAAGCTCTTAGGCAAGCACATGCATTCACAAGAGGGACAACAGTGCCCCAAGGAGGTGAAGATTTGTTCTTTTTTTTTTTTTCTTAAAGATTTTATTTATTTATTTAATGGACACAGAGAGAAAGACAGTGAGAGAGGGAACACAAGCAGGGGGAGTGGGAAAGGGAGAAGCAGGCTTCCCGCAGAGCGGGGAGCCTGATGTGGGGCTTGATCCCAGGACCCTGGGATCATGACCTGAGCCGAAGGCAGACGCTTAACGACTGAGCCACCCAGGCGCCCCTGAACATTTGTTCTTGAGGGACAAAAATTCTTGCTATATGTAAGGGTCACAGTGGTTTGTGACTCTGCAAAGGGCCACAATATAAACAGATCACCGAGCATATCTATGGGATTAAGTTTCATGGGGTATTGATTAGAAAACAAAAAGTCTAAAAGGGCTTCTTAAAGGTTAATGCTGAATAAAAGGTTGAGAAACACTGTACCAGTGTAATATATTTTAAAACACTTTCTGCACATAAAATACGTAATTTATTGAATGGAACTGGGAAAACACAGATAGAAGGAAAAAAAAGTAAGTTTCCTTGAATTCCCCCAGTTGACAGCTGTTAAACATTTTGAGGTACCTCCTCCCGTCATCATTTGTCTTGCTGGCTTTTTTTCTGTCTTTTGCTTTCGTGCAAAATTGGGCTCACATGGCATAAATAATTTTGTATCCTACTTCTGCACACTGAGCCATTAATGTTGTAATCACTCACTCCCTATGCCATTAAATACTATTTGAAACGACTTCGAATAAACACTGTGATACCTTTAACAACAAACTTCCTCCAAACATTAAATGTATATCTTTATAGCATTAGGTAGAATTAGTATTAGCATAGTAATAAAAAGCATGCATTTTTAGATTAATCATTTTCCTGTGATTAACCAAATGACAAGCTTAAATAAAAGCTGTCTGCCAAAGTGGTTACCAAATTCATTTTACAATGCCATTTTACCTTTTTCTTCTCATTCTGTATGTCTGTTTCTGTCTGTCTGTCTCTCTTTTGAGGCTGTTTTTCAAATCAAACCTTCTGGAATGTCTGCTTATGAGTATTACTCCTACCTATGCAGCTCTAAAGACAGTGAAATCAAGGAATAAGTACAGAGTGAAAAGGGTTTGGGACTAAGCCATAATGACAGTGTCTTTAAGGACAGAGCACCTTCATTTTCACTTAATGCTCATCTGATTCTTCATGTTGCATTGTTTATGGGGCAATGGTACTTTTCTTACATGTGATTACTGACTGCAAATTAATGTAGGGAAAAGAACTAAAGATCGAGAAGAATAGAAACTTTTCCTTTATTTATCTGGTTCAGGGATTGGTTTTTATGTTAAAACCCTGTGCTGAGCTGTAGAGCTCTGTGTGTCTGTGTGTCTGTGTGTGTGTGTGTGTGTGTGTGTGTGTGTGTGTGTGAGAGAGAGAGAGAGAGAGAGAGAGAGAGAGAGAGAGGAGATTGAGAGAGAGATTGAGAGAAGGAGGGAAGGAGGGAGGAACATTTGCAATCAGGGTCCTATTTCATTCAAGTTTATCATACTATTTTCAACTGAAAGCGAATTCCTCATATTTTTAAACTACGTTTTTAAGAGTGTGTATATTTCTTTACGGTTTTAAACAACACACTTCTCTTACTATTTATATGTATACATATCTATTTCTAGTTTATGTAGATGTCTATATAACTCATCTATCAATCTCTACCTCTACATCTCTCTACATGCACGAGGTCAGAGAGGCTCTGAGTCCTACCATCCCAGAAATTCGGAAAAAGCCAGAAAAAAAAGATTTTCTTCTGAAATTAAAATTAGAAAAAAAAAAAAGAAGTGATAGATGATATTAGCCATCTGCAAAAATAACCTGGCTGAGCTTTGGATAACTTCTTAAAAAGACAGATTCCCAGGGGCACCTGGGTGGCTCAGTTGGTTAAGCGACTGCCTTCGGCTCAGGTCATGATCCTGGAGTCCCGGGATCGAGTCCCGCATCGGGCTCCCTGCTCGGCAGGGAGTCTGCTTCTCCCTCTTACCCTCCCCCCTCTCATATGCTCTCTCTCTCTCATTCTCTCTCTCTCATAAATAAATAAAATCTTAAAAAAAAAAAAAAGACAGATTCCCAGGGCCTTCTTATATCTCTATCATGTCAGAATTTCTTGGGGTAGGAGTCCAGGACTTGCCACTAGGGCTGGAAATCTTTGCACAGAGTTGTTTTGTCAGGGTTTTGGTGAGGAAGTACCCCAGTTCCAGCAAGCGAAGAATGAGTAGTGATGTGAAGCGAACATGAAGCTCCAACTCTTGGTTTACATGCACATAACATACCTGAGTTTTGTGCTGCCCTGTAACGGAGAGAGGGACAGGGGGAGGTCGGTCTGTGTATGTGATGGGGGAAGACCTATTGCATGGAAGGAAAGCCAGGGAGCAAGCACTTGCTCTTATGCCCTGGGTAGCATCTGAGAGAAATGGTCTATTTCTCTAGTTCTGTTTCAGAAATCACCTAGGATAGTAAAGGTGGGCATTTTATCTAGCTTCTCTCACTTGATGAACCATCCTTTAAAAATACCTTATTACCCTTCCTCCAATTCTTTTGTCACCATCAAACCTTGCAATCTCTAATTTGGTCTTCTGTATGCCCTCATTTGGGAGGGCACCCTGAGCAAATTATCATTATTAATTTTTCTGACAGGCTTATGTTGTATTATAAAATCATAATTTTGAATTTATTATCTCATCTCTCAAATGATTTATAAACCAATCTCTTGTCAGTTTGTGACGCATGGGTCAGGCCCCCAGGCCCTGATCTACTAAACTATTAAATCTCAGAATCTACTAAACTATTAAAATCTGGTTGTTGTCTATGCAAAGCTGAGGACCAGACTTTAGATCTATAATAACACATCATACATATGATATGAACCCTATCAGTGACCTCCTTATGCAATGATTTATATAATTAATATTTAAAAAATATTCAAATATTCAAACGGATAATGAAAAACTAATCCATAAATCCGAAGGAAGAACGTGTATATTAAGACCAATTTTAAGTCCATGATATACATATCACTTTTTTATTTGGTTATACCTATATTCTAAACTTTCAATCTTTTTTTTAAAAAGATTTTATTTATTTAAGAGAGAGAGAGAGACAGAGAGAGAGAGCACACGAGCAAGGGGGAGGGGGAGAGGGAGAAGCAGACTCCCCACTGAGCAGGGAGCCCGACATGGGGCTCAATCCTGGGACTCCGGGATCATGACCTGAGCCAAAGGCAGACGCTTAACTGACTGAGCCACCCAAGCACCCCTAAACTTTCGATCTTAGTAGACATTAAGAATTCAGAAATCTTTGACCAATGTTAAGTCATACTTATAAAATTCTGGTTGACTGGCTACAGACCAAGAAATTTTTTTTTAAACCATACCCTTTTTATGTCATAAAGTTCCTAGAATATATTTCTCTTATTCTCAAAATATTTCCTCAGGAGAATGTAGTAATATTCTGATCCACTTAAAACAATCACTAGTTAAGTACAAATTAGCTTCCAAAACCAATCTGAAAACATGCTGTAGGAATATACATCTGCTGAAAGATGGTTTCCTTTTATGTTCCCCTTCCCATCTAAAAGTTATTAAGGAAAAGTCTGTTGCTATGGAAACATTCAATTTGGCACCATCTGCATTCAAAATTCAATTGCTTCAAGCCTTTAGCCAATCTCCGGTTTTTAATTGGCAGACCTTCCCAGAATGCTTTACAAATCTTTTAGGAAGCCAATCCATGAAGCATGTCACAATGTAAAGCATCAAGAAAGTTCACAATGCAAGCTTCCCTCCATTATCTTAGGATCACACTTGTGCAGTTTCAAAGCATGAGGCCTTGTGATAATTACTTGGCATGGGCTTAATGCCTAAAATTTATTGCCAGGTTGTTTTTTTCTGTCTAATGGATTTCTCATTCAAACAAAGTACTCATTTTACAAGTGACTTAAGTATTAAAAAGACCCTGAAAAGGAGCCCCAGTGGGAAACTTATATAGCGATACACAGTTCAAATAGAAAACACATCTAGGAGAAAGAGTTAAGAACGTGTATTTTGTACTCAGTCAGATCTGAGTTCAAATATTAATTGGAATGCTTGTTAGCTACGTCACTTAACCTTTCTAGGTCCCATTTTCCTCATCTGTAAAGATCTATTATGAGGACTGTAAAGTATGCACTTTGGAGAAAATACATACTTCACATACCCCGTAATGGCATTTGAAGATGTGTTGATCCACATGGTCTTGAAGAATATTCCTTTGGAATGTCAAGTGTCTGTTTATAACTATTGTTAGAATCTATAGGAGAGTTATCAAAGACAAATTGTCTGAAAGATTATTTTTAAGAATAGGGAGGATATGGATGGATCTTGGAGAAGTGTAAAGACATTCAAAGTAAGAAAATTACAAAAAAAAATGTATGCACAGTTGTGGGTTGGATCGTGACATTTTGATGGGATAGAGAAGTAACTCACCATAATTAAGCACTGGCATGGTTTCTTGGGAGGCTCTTTCAGCCCACCATGTTATAATTATCCTATGGGATTAGTGCCCCATAGCCAACTAGAATCTGTTGTTCTATAACACAGCAGGTTTGCTCTACCACTAATGTCCTACTGAATAGCCAGCCTTCCTCTTTGATAGTAATCTTTAGAAGGCAACATTCCAACTCTATTACTTACTGCTCCTAGGTTACCACATACTTTAAAAACTCCATGCCTTTGATTACTTGTCAATTTTAGTATTATAGAGATTTTTATATTTATCCAGTTAAGCTATTTCAGTGGTAATTTGACTGACTTTTTTAGATGGACCAAAATACTACAAGTGTTACCTTCATGTGTATCCTGATGCAAATTCCTTTATATTGTTTTCCCTTTTTTAACAAGTCTGTAAAAGGTATAACTTGTATGTTGAATAATCAGGATTTATGGCATTTAAGCATAAAGACAGCTTTATCTGTTGTCCTTTCTCCCTTTAAATCTGCTCAAGGAGGTAGTTCTTCTCCGGTCCCTGGGTGAAAATATGGGCAGGTCCCATGTCTTTTTATGTATTATCATAAGGTAATATAAGGTCTTATTGTCATTTTAATACATTAAAATTAGAATTTCCAGTCCAGCACATTAATTAACACTTGAAACTTAATCCACATACACAACTTCTCCCCAACTAGCGGAGGCTGCAACTGGGCCAGGTCCCCAACCACCTTGAGTAGTGGGGATGGTGAATTTCCTCTCTTCTCTCTCCTTCTCCAGCTGCTCTTTCTTACACTAACAGAGTTGAATGGGAGTGGATGGAGGAGAGGGAAGGGGAGCAGAAAGATCTTATTTGACTCAGTACTGTCACGGTTAGAATGTGACTTTTTGCTTTCTGGGTCTGGCTGATGTTAAATATCACTAGAGGGGTTTGATGAAGCTCTTCTAGACTTGACAATCACTGGTGCCCTTTCATTTGCAGTCCTGAATCCAGATAAATGTTGTGTATCATTTTGGTGGCAATCACTCCCACCTCAGAAACTTGGAATCCAATGATGCATTCCTCCAGGTGTACCTAGAGAAACTCCTCTCTCTGAAAATGGGAAGGTCAGCTCCTCCCCTTGTGAAAGTGGGGGACAGTATTAGAAGGGGGGCAGTCACAGCAGCATTTTCTCTGAAGAGCCTTCAAATTCTTCCCAAGCCATTCTTTTCTGGATCTCTATTTTCTTTCAAAATGTGCGCTGCATACCTCACTTTGGTGTCTGCTATCTACAGGACCTTAGTGCTTCCAATTGAGACACTTCCAATTTAGTATCTGGTTAAATGAATGTGTGTGTTAGGGCACTGTTAGACCAAAGTGCTCTAGTACTGAAGACAGAAATTAGAAGAAAGACTGTACTAGATAGTCTCTAAGGTCTCTTTCTGCTCTGGAGGCCTTGAATTCTATGACTCTAACACTTCCTCCCCTTGGAATGTACTTCTCTCAGCTATAAGGTCCAGCTTCAGATTCACTTCCATGATACATTTCACTATGACTTCAGGAGACAATGAACACATGATCTGAACCTACTATGTGCCAAGCACTGGCCTAGGTTCTGGAAAATCTATAATGAAATAAAACAGTCTCTGCCCTCATGCAGCCAAGTCTCTTTCTCCTTTGCTCCTCTATTTTCCTTTGCTTGTATCTTGCATTTATATTTTGTTCTGGTATCAAAGTTGTTGTCTGTACACATCTGTCTCCCCTTGGATTATCTACTCTTTTACAAAAGGATTCATATTTTATTCACTTCTATACATCCCTTTCTCCCAATGGTCACTCAATAATTATTATTAAATGAAGGAATGAACAATGAATAAATGCATGGATGTATAGAAGGATGAATGGATAAACTAAAAATCATAAATCCACATAATGTTTATGAAAATATTGCTTATATTTACTCTATGGCATATATATATATGTATATTCTACCTAACAGTATAATAATTTTACAGCTTCTACTTAATAACAAACACTTTAATGGAGGAGACTATGTTACTGCTTTCTCGGAGTATCATATAATTCCTGGCCTGATACCTTACACACTCTAAGTACGTAGTCAAAATTTGATAAATAAACGTGTGAATGAAAATTTCAATATTTTAACTTGCATTTGCCCTTCACGTAATTTAAATATTAATGCAAATTGTTAAGAAAAAGATTGGGTCAAGTTTAAAGTATAATTCAGCTATAGCTTTTGGGAAATGAGTAAAATAATCTTTCACTCCAGATTTATTTCTTTGTGTAAATTAGGTCCTTATTAAATATTTGCAGACTTACACATTTATAAAAGAAAGCCATCAGTCTCATCAGTTCTGTTTCTTTTAGAAGAGGGTCAATCTATATTTAATTTGCTTCTACAAGCTTGAAGGTGAAAACTTATTTAGTAAAGCACTTAGTGACAGTTTTCTAGGTACTATTCCTAATCTAGGTACTTTAAGGATGGTGCTTATCCTTAAATTTCTTACTACTTACATGAGAAAGGAACTTGGAATATTCATCATTGCACAATTTGATGAATTTATTATATTTCTGATTAAATTACACTAAATCATATATGAACATAATTTAATGCTCTTTTGTTATTAGCATAGTGCAGTGTGATACTGAAGAATCTAATTCTTAAATGAAATACATTGTTCAATTACTTTAGCATACTAAAATAGAATAAAAATTTTATTACTTTTAGTTTCAAACCAGCATTATGACATTTTCTTGAGATCCTTTTAAAATTCCTTCAGGATGCCAATTCTATCTTTAAAAACCAACTTGGTATTCTAGTTGAAGGGGAGCAGAATATACCACTCCAAAATATGCCTGTTTGGCATAAGGATTATTTTAAACTGATTATTTTTAAGAAAGAGCAGGCATAGAAAAGCCCTGAAAATGAAGTAAAAGTTACCCTTTCCGAAGAGATATTTACATTTATAGGAGAAATCTCCATTTGTAAGAGTGTCTCCCGCTCTGTACCAGGAGGAGAAGGATGACTCTAAATCTCTAGTAACTCCTATCAATGGAATAGGCAAGGACTTCACTCTGGGGAACAACCACACCCTTGACTACTGTGTTTTGCACGAACGTCTCCCATCATTGCCCCCTGCAACATCTTCTCCTGTCTTTAGCTGGAGATGGTATTAATGGTGGTAGCTCAGGCCATTTCGGGGAGTGCCTCAGTTTTCCTGGGTCTCTCCCATGTATACAGGAGGTATACATGTTACTAAGCTTTTGTGTGTTTTTCTCCTATTAATCTGTCTTTTATTACAAGGGGTTCCTCAGTCAAGAACCTAGAAAGGCAGAAGGAAAATTATTTCTCATCCCTCACATAGTCTACTATCTTTATCTGAACTAGACAGTTGTATATGCCAGTTATTTTAGAGGATGGAATTTTGAATTAGGAATCTGGCTCTTATATTCATGGTAAAGGCCCATTACGTATTTTCTAGGTCAAAAATATACTTAAAGTCAATCTTTTTTGAATGGCCATGCAAACTGTTGGTGTCTAAATTTAGAACCAGTACAGAAAAATAATGAAATGATAGCATTTAACCAAAACATAAACAAAATATTATTAGTACATCAAAATAAAGCAACTCCCAAGCACCTATCCCAGATTTGGGTACTAACCAATGCAAACCATCATGGTCAGTCTCGTTTTAAGTCTTAAAATATGTACAACTCACTACCCACTTAATGAAGTATAAAGCCAGTGAATGTAATGTTTTTAATGGCCATAGCACATCTTGTTGGCTGCCCTGCATTGATATTTATTCTGTTTCCCCTAGGGACAACAGGCGACTTTTTCATACACTGTTTTCTTTATATGATACAAATTCACATTCCTATTTTGTCTTAAGTTATAACATGACTTCCTTATTTGAGTTCTCTGAACCCTTTCAACAGACATCATGATAAAAGGAAAAAGAAATTTTCATTAAAAAAAAAAAGATAAAGAGAATCCTAATCCAAATTTCTACTTTAAAGATTAGAGGGGGGGTACTTGAGCTTCTGAAGATTAAGAACTCTCTACATTTCATTTCTATTTTGCTCAAATCAGCAGAGCCTCCAAAAAGGCAGTGAAGACTATTTCAAATGGCCTCGTACATTTTCTGCATGGATGAGGTATGTGAACTGCAATCAGACCAAGGTGCTTTTTAAATCTGTTCTGCTTATAAGAGACTGTACTAAAAAGACTCCCAGTCTCCTAAAACTGAAATATCACTCACCATTCCAAAATCTGGGTGTGTTTACTGCAGGTTTTATTTGTTCTTTGTTTGCTTTTTTTTTTTTTAAAGATTTTTTAAAAAATTTATTTATTTGACAGAGAGCAAGCACAAGTAGGAGGAGCGGTAAGCAGAGGCAGAGGGAGAAGCACGCTCCCCGCAGAGCAGGGAGCCCGATGCAGGGATTGATCCTGGGACTCCAGGATCATGACCTGAACCGAAGGCAGACGCTTTAACAACTGAGCCACCCAGGCGCCCTCTTTGTTTGCTTTTTTAAGCAGGGCATTTTATTAATCTCTTCAGGCGATTTCTTTCTTTCTTCTTTTTTTTTTTTTTTCACGGTCATGGAGATGATGATGGCAGCCTGTAGCCTTACACTATTTGCCCGCTACCCCATGAGACAGTCCATTCAATCAGTACGTATTTACTGCATGCCTGTTATTTTCAGAATAATGTGAGAATTACAGGAATTCAAATATAAAGGAGTAACAGTTTGAAACTTACAGTTCAGTCAGGGAGATAAAACATATACTAGGGAGAGAGTGTCCTGAGAGACAGGACAATGCTTGGAATACCTAACCTCCGGCATTTTGTCACTTATGAACTTGGCAATAGGAGAAAGAACTGATCCCCACATCACTATCTGAACTATCAGTGAAATAGGGTAATAGAGTCTCCTACTGGAAAGCTGTGGGGTTTTTTTTTTCATTTTTTTGTTTTCTTTTAACCTATGTTGGCTTCTTTTTTTAAACATGACTTTGCTTAAGGCATAAAAATGAATCCCTGTGAGGATTTTAAGTATCATGATTCAGTAAACACCTAATATATTTTAACTGAACTGAAATAAACTATCACAAGTCAATAAATATGTATACAAATATATGTCAGTAGTATATATATAATATTTATATATAAATATATACAGATGTGAGTATATAAGAACATATAAATATGTGTATAAATGTGTATATGTATGTATATACATTTTCAATAACTGACTTTCAAATTGTTGTCTCCTTTCAACATAGGTTTGGGGAAAGAAGATCCATCTAACACCCTTTTCTAGAATTAGAACACTTGGGTGAAATCCTGACTCTTCCATATGCTATCTGTGTGACCTTGAGAAAGGTATTACAAACCATGATCCTTGGTTCCCTCATTTATTTAATGAGGACAATATCGACTTTAGGCAAGGTTGTGGATATCAAATCGACTCATATTTTTTAGAGTTCTTTGTCCAATTTATGTAAAACATAACACAGATATAAAATATTACTATTTATAAGATGAGATGTTGTAGAATCTGAATAAAATCTGACTTTGCCCGGTACTGTCAGTAAAAATTTTGACACTTCCAAACCGTCTGCAATGTTTCATATATTCTGGAATTCTCTGGGACATGTTTTCCATTACCAAAACACCTAGCTACTGAGAAGGAAACCTGAGCCTTTTAAGTGCCCTGCCAGATGCTAAGAAAAAAAATTAATCTCGTTCCACTGATTGATGTGTACCCCTTACAGTACTATGCCCCCTATGTACACATACGCTTTGTTTGGCATGGTACCCTAAATTGAGAGACACATAAACGGATGTGCTAAAACTCCGAGCAGCATACAGGTACTAGTAATAATCAACAGAAATTCTCTGTTTTATTGTCCAACAGAACTGAGCCTTCCTCTTTAGCGGTTCCTATAATGGCTAAGACTAAACCAAATCCTTACTGAGAAGCCCGTAAAGTGCCATTGTTTCAAAAGGCCAACAGACGCCTATACAATTCCTATGTTTTTCATATTATCTTATCTTTCTGCACAATTACACTTGATGTTCACATTTGCAGGTTGACTGGGTTTTATCAATTCATGGCACAGTTTTCTGTTTAATTATAGAGAAAGGCATTTCCCCCTCACTCTTATTCTGTGCACTTGGGACCCAATTTTCTATTTTCAAACATTTTGTTGTTTAATATACATTTTTCTGATAACAAATGAAATCAGGCTGGTATATGACTCTATAGCTTTCTTTCCTTCCACCGACTGCATTTTCCTGAAAGCCAGCTGTGGTCCAAGGCACTGGTTCTATGGCTCTTGGATAAAAGAAAAACTGGATTCCAGTGGACAAGTTTATCATTTCTAGAACTACCTTATGGACTTTGTAGGGGACTCTCAATGGCTTCACTCCTGTGACCCAGGGTTAGAATTACAGATGGTAATAAACCAGACTATCCAGTAGCTAGAAACACTAAAAATAGAATATTCTGCAGAAATATTTTAGTTTCATCTTAATACTGAAGAAAATGTCATAAAGCCCTTCATTCATTCATTTGTTCAGAAAATCTTGATGAAGAACCTATTTTTTCCAAATTCCTAGATAGGAATTTAAGAGAATCAACACTCAGTGAAGATACATTTCTTGAGCAAGTACTAAGAATTCTGTGTATAGATATAAGAACATTTCTCAATCTTCATGTATCTATTTCCTAGATGTGAAAAACTCTTAGCCTTATAGCAGGGCGCTAATCATGTCAACAAAGTGTCAACAACCTAGAAGACCTGGTTGAGCTCTTGATAACGAGGAGGGCTGATAATTATGCACTGAATATTTGAGTCCCCCATCCCCAAATTCATACATTGAAACATTAACCCCCAATGTGATGGTATTTGGAGATGGGGCCTTTAGGAAGTAAGTTTAGATGAGATCATGAGGGTGGGGTCTCAAGATGGCATCAGTGTCTTTAATAGAGGGAGAGAGCAGAACTTTCTCCCCAGTGTGTGAGGACACTGTTAGAAGGTGGTCCTCTGCAAGCCAGGCAGAGGGCTCTCACCAGATCTGCTGGCACGTTGGTCTTGGACTTCCTGGCCTCCAGAACTTGGAGAAATAAACATCTATCGGTTAAGCCACCCCATTTATGGCATTTCATCACAGAAGCCCAAGATGTTTCAGACCTTGATATTTATGTAGTGGTTTGCCATTTGCAAAGGGCTAGTCCATATGCCATTCCCTTAAATCCTAGCAGCAATCTGGTATGGAAGGGCATCTGCAGCCTAATTTTACAGATGAACAAAGGGTGAGAGAGATGGAGGAATGTGCCAAGGGTCCCACTGTCATCAGAGGGCAGAGCCAGGACTTACACGCTGCCTTCTCATTTTAGTTGCACTGCTTTTAGCATTATCTTGTGCTCAAAATGGAATGGGGGAAAGACATGCTTACGTGTTTGTCTTACTAACATCAACGTAATAGTCACCACTGTCATCAGCATGGTCACTATTATCCCATAACCAACCAGCTGCCTGGGCCTTTCTGTTGGGCCTCCAAACCTCAAAAGCCTTTTTTCTTTTGAAAACCCATATTCTTCATGTGGAGCCCGGGTGAGAGAATAATAAACACATCCAGTAGCTATGGAAAAAAATCTCAGGGGGTTCTTTTTCCTTTCACCATGCGCACGCATAATCAAGGGCACACACACCTGGTCTGCCATTTTTCAGGAGAAGAGCAGCACTGACATTTGCTGGGTTGTGCGATGGAGACAGTCACAGCAATGCAGGGGCAAGTTTCAGAAAACTTTCCTTTGAAGTCTCGGTTGAGTCCTGTGGTAGTCATCTCTACAGGGATCCCAATCACTTTTACCTCCTGGTATTCATGACCTTTTGGAGTCCCTCATCCTCCCACCTCACTGCATCAGGGCCAAACCGTGTGACAAAAAAATTTACGGAAGGAGTAACAATATAAATGTTAAGGCTAGGTCCAAAAAAGGTACCATGGCTTCTGCCTTGTACCCATTGTTTACTTCTGGGGGAAGCCAGCCACCAAGTCACAGGGACACTCAAGCAGTTCCGTGGAGATGCTTATGCAGAGAGGAACCAACTAGCTAGCACCACTCACAAACCATATGAGTGAGCCACCTGGAAAGTGGACCCTCCCGACCCAGTCAAGCTTTCGTATGACCGCAGTTCCAGTTGACCACCGACTGCAACCTCATGAGCAATTTCAAGACAGAAGCACTCAAAAAAGATGCTCGTTATTCCCTGACCAACAGAACCTGTGAGAGATAAGAAATGATTATTGCTGTTTTCAGGCACTCAGTTTTGGGATGATTTGTTTTGCAGTAATATGTTAACTGCAAACTCCTTTTCTTGGCTAAAGCGGAATGAGCCCAGCTCTCTCCTTTGCATGTAGAAAGGTCACAATCTATTAATCCTTTCTGTTTACTTCATAAATGCTTCCCTCAAGGCAGGTACAACAGAATAAAGACTAGTGGCAAGCAATTTGTTATGTTGCTTCAAATTATTAATGAGAAAATTTTGGCAAAGAAAAAAAAGTGGTAGAACTAAAATAATTCCTACACTTTTGCAAAACCTGAGGAGAGCTGAGAGAGAGTCTTTTAGGAGCCATCTATGGCATATCTAACCCCTAGCTTAGCTTCATCTAAACTGCATGATATCACCAAGGCGGAATACTCCTCTCTATACCCAGAGGTACCAAAATATAATAGAAATTCAGGTCTTCAGTTGCAATGCCCCATTAGGTCATACGATAAAAATGCTAGCCTGTGAAAAACTGGCATTTCTCCTGTGGGCACATCGCCTTCTGTTTTGTATTTGTCTGACCAGCTCACTTTGTCTGAGTGTGGGGTGTTCTTTATATTATCCGTATTCACCATTACCTTTATTCTATCATACAAAAAAATCTATTTTCATTAATTGGTTTATTTAATAGTTATGTTCATTATGTGTAGTTTTTAAAGTGGATGAGAACATTGACTAATCCAAATCTTTCATCTTTAAAAGAAACATAATGAAAAAATAAGCAATCAGAAAATGCTATTTAGGTTCAAAATTGTAGCTACATCACTTTAAATAAGTGTGATTCCTATTACACACTCACAGGAAAGATTAATAATTGAATATAATTATGACCGCTATTTGGGTTTTAAATCTTGTTCAAATATATTTTGATACTAATCCTCTTCTAGAATTAAAAAAATGAGATACATTAAAACAGAATTATTTCATGACAGATGTTTAGTATTAATTTAACACAACATAAGGAAAAGTCTATAAATAAAGAAAAACATATACACTTGCTCCTTATAGGTACATTTTTAAGTTATAATTACTCTGATAGAGTTCTGAAATTCATGAAGATGTTAAAGATCATTTCTATAATGTAATGTCTATTTCCAGGTATGCTATTAATTGGATACTAATGAAAATTAAAGAAATCATGAAATTTATATGTGAAGAAACACATGGCACTATGAACCACACTGTGATGGCTAATTTTATGTGTCAAATTGGCTAGACGATGATGCCCAGTTGTTTGTTTAAGCAGTAGTCTAGATGCTGCTGTAGAGGTGATTTTTAGATGTGATTAACATTTACATCAGTAGACTGTAAGTAAAGCAGATTAGCCTCTATAATGTCGGTGAGCCTTAACCATTCGTTGAAGAACTTAAGAGAAAAGACTGAGGTCCCCAAAAGAGAAAGGACTTTTGACTCTAGGCTACCTTTGGCCTCAAGACTGCAGTATTAACTCTTTTCGGAGTATCTATCCTTCTGGCCTTCTCTAAAAATTTCAGACTTGTAGTCCCCACAATCTCATGAGCCAATTCTTTAAAATCTCTGTCTCTCTCTCTCTTTCCATATAAAAAATATAATTTATAATATAATTAACGAATACATTAAATATATATGTATGTATACATACACATATACATCTATACAGAGTTCTCTGGAGAATGCTAATAACCTCATTCCTAGTGAATAACAACACTGGAAGAAAAGATTAATATTATAATAATAAAATAATAATCATAGTAATACATGTAGTAAAACTTTTATTTTTGTAGTAGGATTGAGCAAGAGATATTTTGCTTAACCCTTGGTATACCATCAAGGTTCACGGCACCCAAATATATATTTTGAGTTTTTTTTTTTTTTTGAAGATTTTATTTATTTATTTGACAGAGAGAGACACTGTGAGAGAGGGAACACAAGCAGGGGGAACGGGAGAGGAAGAAGTAGGCTTCCTGCGGAGCAGGGAGCCCGATGCTGGGCTCGATCCCAGGACCCTGGGATCATGACCTGAGCCGAAGGCAGCCATTTCATGAGTGCGCCACCCAGGCGCCCCTTGAGTTTCTTTTTAAAGAAGTTCTAACGACTTGTAAAAAATTGGTATTTTTTTTACTTTTATTCTTTCCTGGTGTTCTACCAAAAAACAAAGTGAAATTTTACTTATTCTTTCAATAAAATAAAATTCATTTTATTTTTCAGTTACCATATGGGTCCAGTGAAGCCTTTCATAAACCTAAGATACATTGTGTAGTCTTAGTAATCTTATTTTTCCTATATTTGGAAATAATTTGCTCCTTCATCACCAATCATAAGTTTTTCCTAAGTATGCTAAAAAGATTTATAAACGAAAGAATGATGGAATTATATAGAAGGATGATACAATAGTGAAAAAAACCTTCATCCTTTAGTTTCGTATTACATTGCCCCGAATAGTGCATCTTCAAGAAGGTATAAAATAAGATCCGGGACAACATCTTTGTAGTCTGTTTTTAGCTCTCAGTGAACAGAGTTGAAAATGTAGAACTTTTCATTTTACTCCCATTATGTCAAAGACAAGAAAATTGATAGAGTAAGATGTTTACAATTATTAGACAGAATAGAAGATAAATGCAAAGAGACAGAAATCAACATTCCAGACTCCAGTGATGATAGTGAAATTGATCATATAGGTGAAATCTTAGACTGTGAGTCTTCAGATGATAAGCAAACACAAAGATTGATGAACAAACAATATATTTTTAAGGACAGAAAGAAAATAGCATATTTTAATCTAGTTAGTTGTTCAACAGGAAGGACTTCTTCACATAATGTTTTGTTGAAGAACTTGAACCATCCTATTTTGCTAAAATGATGTGAGACACTACATCGTTTATGTTTGTATCTCCAAATTTATTTGATACAAAGTT
The DNA here is from genome assembly GCF_964656455.1 of Halichoerus grypus. NCBI lineage: Eukaryota > Metazoa > Chordata > Mammalia > Carnivora > Phocidae > Halichoerus > Halichoerus grypus. The sequence goes on along the minus strand of NC_135727.1, from coordinate 105,344,720 downwards.
TTTTGGGTTCAATTCTTATTAAAATTTCTAATAAAGTTTTTTTTTTTATTTTTAGTATGTATCTAGTCTTGCTTATGCAAAGTATTTGAAAAATAACTGAAACATACAAAACAAAAAGCAAAATGGTTCACTAGACCTAGATGGCAAATGGTCATCTATTTTTCTTGGTACACTGAAGGGTGACTCAGGAACCTGATATACATAAACACAACCATCTGTAACTCTCAGCTAAAGGGTTTCTGAATCAATGTATCACTAAGAACCGGGAAGAAACTTATGTTATTGGACTTGTGGTACAGCAGAAGATACAGAAAACAAAATATAGAGCAAAACTTACAAATTCATTCTTCAGTGTGTGTCTAAATGCACCTATATTGTAAGTTGCCACTGGGAGACATGATGCTAACTCCTCTTCCTACATTCTTTAAATGTAAGCCAAGTTCCAGACTGTTCCCTAGGTCTACGGTCTACTCTTCTTTTCATTTGGCTCCCTGTCTCTTTGCAAACTCATCTACTCCAGGTAACTTCCAAATCTGCTTAGAAGTAACTTTGCTTCTGAAATCTCACTCATGTTTTCTTAAGCACATTATTTTATCACCCATATTCAACTCCTTGTCCTGAATCTCTCTCTGGTTATATTACCATCTTCCAAAGCACCAAATCTCAAAATCTTATGAGGCAAGCTCTCTCTTAGATCCCACACATCCAATCAATGTCCAAATCCTGTTAATGCTAGCTCTACTGCATGTCTTAATTCAGTTCTTTCTTTCCACTCCACTGCCACTGCTCTAGCTTGGGCTCTCTTGCCTCCTACCTTGTCTCTCTGACTGTTTTTACTCCCGTATCCTCCACAACATACACACAGACACACTCCCACTTCTACAAATTCTGTCACACCATAGCTAACTTAAGTCTAATTATGTCTTCTTCTCTTATCCTTTCCTGAAATATCCTTCCCTTCCCAGGCTCTTTCTGCTTTTCAAAATCGTATTCGTGACCAGTTCAAATTTAACCTCCTCCTAGAAGCATTCCAGAACCCCTTCATTCAGATCCAATTTTCCTTCCTCTTGTTCTCTTTCAAGACTTCATAATACTGCTCTACTGAAGTACTTATCCTAGACTGCCTTGCCCAAATAGACTTGTCCAAATACCCACATTTGATTGTCAGCTCTTTTAAGACAAAGTCTGAATCGTATTTTTCCCTGTATCCCAACCATCACATCTGATATTAACTACCACAGAGTAAGCATTCAAATATTTACTGAACTGAACTGAACTCCTCGGTTGCCAGTGGCATCCTGGTGGATGTAAATTCTGAGAGCTGCTTGTAGTTGTAACAGGTTGACAGCAGGTGCTAGATGTCAAAAGAAGGAAATTTATATGGTTGACTCCACTTCTTCCAAAATAAGCAACTCTCTAATAGACAATACCTGAGAGGAACATATTGGCTGGCATTTCATTAGCAATAGAGATTTCATAAAAATGTGGAGAACAACAAAGTCTTTTTATTTCACCGTGAAGGATTTCATATATTTGGTTGCAGCAATGAATGATAGGTTGACAAAGCTGCTATAAAATTGTCAGTTAATTCAAAAATCCTGTGAGAGTATTTTTATTCCCATGCAGCAGAACATTCTCCCTTCTACAGTGCTGTATACCAGCTCTTTAAGCAATATGATATGAACTCATTTCTTAAAATTTATACAATGTCACCAAATTTCTCAAAGAATTCCGGACTGGTTTGAAAAAGCCTTAGAGGAAAAAATAATTTTAAAGGAAATCATTCTCTCTTAAGACTTGGCATTCTGTTTCAGAAGTTTCTCCCCTGGTTTAGCTGCTAAGTGGCCGTATATTACATCCCCCTTCATATTCTCCCATCTCCAGTTCCTCTGTACAAAATTCATCTCACCATGATGGTATGGACCATTTAATGAGCATCCACTATATGTGAGGTCTTCGCTTTAGAAATCTCACCTAATTTTTTATTTATTTTTTTATTATTATATTATGTTAATCACCATACATTACATCATTAGTTTTTGATGTAGTGTTCCACGATTCATTGTTTGCGTATAACACCCAGTGCTCCATGCAGAACGTGCCCTCTTTAATACCCATCACCAGGCTAACCCATCCCCCCACCCCTCCCCTCTAGAACCCTCAGTTTGTTTTTCAGAGTCCATAGTCTCTCATGGTTCGTCTCCCCCTCCGATTTCCCCCCCTTCATTTTTCCCCTCCTGCTATCTTCTTCTTCTTTTTTTAACATATAATGTATTATTTGTTTCAGAGGTACAGGTCTGTGATTCAACAGTCTTACACAATTCACAGCGCTCACCATAGCACATACCCTCCCTAATGTCTATCACCCAGCCACCCCATCCCTCCCACCCCCCACCACTCCAGCAACCCTCAGTTTGTTTCCTGAGATTAAGAATTCCTCATATCAGTGAGGTCATATGATACATGTCTTTCTCTGATTGACTTGAAATCTCACCTAATTTTATCTCCATAATCACCATACCAGCTTATGTATTACCACTACCCCTACATCACAGATGAGGAAACCATGGCTTAGAGAAGTGAGTCTACTTGGCCAAGGTTGCCAGCTAGTAGATTACAGAGGTTTGCCATCCTATACATTTCCAACACATGTAAGAGACAATCCTATGATAACACACCCAAATGCATAGAAGACAACAATATAAATGGGAGCAGTAAAAATTATATCCAGATTATAGTAAACTGAGGTTTCTCCTAATATTTTCAGTTCTCAAACAAATTTTCTTTTTCTTTCTTTCTCTTTCTTTCTTTCTTTCTTTCTTTCTTTCTTTCTTTTCTTTCCTCTTTCTTTTCTTTCTTTTCTCTTTGCTTTCTTTCTTTCTCCTTTTCTTTTCTCTTTCTTTCTTTCTTTCTTTCTTTCTTTCTTTCTTTCTTTCTTTCTTTCTTTCTTTCTTTCTTTCTTTCAAGTTCTTGACTAACCAATGCTTTTCCTTTGATGTGCCTTGGGCTTTAGAATCATACAGACATAAGTTTAAATCCTAGTCCCTCACTTGCCATCTTACTACAACCCTAGGCACATTACTTAAGCTCACTGAGCTTCAATGTTTCAATCTTTAAAGTGAGAAAAATAATATCTACCCTCCTAAGGTCATAGTAAATATTGAAAACAAAATAACTTACATGAATTGCCTTGCTTTTTTATACTATCACTCACATATTTGTTTAATTCTTTTTATATATGTTATTCCATGTGTTCCAAAGCAACCTTCTCCTTTTGGTTTTTTTGAACTTCTCTCTTCTCTTCTTTGTAGTATGAGAACCAGGCAGCTACCAAAGAGCTTATTAAATGCTTTCCCACTAAGCATTCAAACAACCCAATTAGATCATACTTAAAATAACAAGAGCTAGCATTTACTCAGCTCTTACTGTGGCTTGGATCTAAGTGCTCCTCGTGTATTATCTAATTCTCCCAACCTTGAGGTAGATACAGGTAATCTTATTTTATAGAGGTGGTGACCAAGATCAGATAGTTTACTGAGATTAGCTGTTTGTTCAGGGCCACAAAGCTACTACTAAGAAGCCAGCCCAGGCAGCTTGCCCTCAAAACCTGTACGTGCTGTTGTTATAGATCTTTAAAATGGTAATGGTGGGGGTTATGTAGCAGGAGAAGCTACAGAAGCAAGGCTCTAAAATACAAATGTCAGATGAGCCATGTTCACCAATGTTATTTGTGGAATAAATGGACCAATAAGAGAGAGGAACTCTTTTTTTCCATATCGTGCTCACTGCTATATGAGGTATTATGGTATTATGATCTGCCGTAGTAATGGGCATGAACAAGAGTTTTGCATAGTTCAGAAGCCTACCACTTAGCAATTTGAGATCCTTTCAGTCTTACCTGGTTTTGGTCCCTGACCTAGCTAGCCCTTTTGTAAGAGAAAATGACCAGGAATGGCTGACATGTTCAGCAACCAAAGAACTGAAGGAAAATGAGCAGTTTGAACATCAGAAACAGCAAGGAGAATTTCTTATTTGAATGCACTTAGAGTGACATTTTTTCTCTCACCTAGATTATTGCAACATGATTTCCATCAATACAATCACCTGAAAACAACAGATACCATGGAAATCGTTTTATACAGTGAAACATGTTGGTATTTTGCAGACCAATTACTTGAGATTTTAGCATGGATATTACTGGTAGAGAGGAATTGCTTTGTACTGGACTTTTCTCTTGATAGAATGTAATAAGTATATATAGATTTCCCCAACTGTTCGAAGTTATGAACTGGGACTTACCAAGGAAGGAAAAATGTTTCAATATAGCATTATACTCTTACTGAATATTTTTCTTTATTTAGCTGATTCCTTTTTAAGTATTTCTAGAAGTTTCAGGGCAATAAAAAAGGAATACTCAAATCTTCAAATAAGAAAATACAATTTTATGAGCAAGTATTTTATTTCTGCTCATTCCCTGAAAGCCAGATCTATACTAAGGAAAATTCTATTTTGAACACGATCAAAACTTTATGAGTATTCAATATCCATCCCATTTCATAGATTTCAAATGGAGAGATAAACTGAAGCACAGCAGGGCTGCAAATGACATTGTTTAGATAAACATATCTTGTCAGAATTATCCTGGTAGCAGCATTAGAGGCTCCGGGCATATTTGGAACAAAGATTCTGGCTTAGGCTCTTAATAAGCAACATGGCATGTCTCAACAGACACTTGGCTTTTAAGAAAATGCTTTTTTTTTTTTTTTTGGACCATGTGGATTAGAATCTTTCCACAATACTACAAATATTCATAAAGGTATTCATTCCTAAAAGACAAAAGCTTAGAAAAACATAACTGTTCAAATTACTAGATATTAGCAGAGAGATAAAAATCTGCCCTCCGGTCACTCAATTTCAATCTATATCACGAAAAAAAAAAGTCAATACAGTATCAAAAAAAAAGATTGCAAGGGATAATGGAAAATGTTTAGACAATGTTGAATGGATAGTATAAAATAAATTAGTGTTATTTTCCTCTTAGGGAAAAAATAGAAGTTATTTTTCATTAGTAAAATGACAAATGACTTTCTATATAGTGTGTTCAGATTTGCATAAACATTTTTGCCAAATTTCCATATTTCTCAGGCAAGAAACAGATCACTTAACTGTGTAATGGGAATTCAGTCTCATACTGAGTAAATCACTCACTAAATTTCATTCTTTTGGACCAGTATGTTGCAACCTGATGAAGAAGCCTCATGGTTCCAGTTTGAGGGATGAACATTCTACTACATCAATTGAAGAGCTATCTATGTTGATCATTACAAGGTGAATTTACTCTTGCCTTGCTGGTTATACAAATGACATTTTATAACTTACACAGAACTCTACAACTTAAGTGTATTCTTCCTGTCCAAATTAGCTATGGAAGAGAATGATGAGTTTCTTACCAAACTAGTTTCTCTCCTTCTCAGGCTCAACACTGGACAATATTTTGCAGTTTCCCTTGCAATTAAATGTGGTCATGTGACAAGTTCCAGCCAACAGACCATGAACAGAATTCATGTGTACCACTTCCAGGCCTGTCTCATAATAAATTCCAATGAACAATGTTTATTCCTCATCTGCCCATTCAATGCATAGGACTCAGATGATCTGGACACAAAAGATAGAAGGGGCTTGGGTCCCTGAATGACTTCATAGAGAACTGCTTATTTTGGACTGCGCCAGAAAAAAAGTAAACTTATACTATGGTAAGCCACCAAGACTTGGGATCTGACATATAGTGGCTAGTGCTACCCAACTAATACGTTAGCATATATTCAAATACATTGTTTGAGCAACAATAAAGAGTTAAGATTTCAAAATCAAGAAAAGTCTATTTTAATTAACAATCAGGACAACTGAAAGAGGAATGTCTTTAGGAAGTGAATCAAAACATACATAATTTGCAGACCATAAAATTATTTAATCCTAGTCCTAGTGATTAAGGTCATTAAGAAAAACAATAAAACAGGATGGGACATGGTAAACATTCTAGAAGGAACACAGACTTTCAAGCCAGAAACATTTGCAAATTGCAAGCTCTGGTCTTTGCTTGTTTTGTAAACTTGAGCAATTTGATTAACCTTTCTCAGAATCTGTTTCCTCGTCAATAAAATGAGGGATTATAAAATTTACCTGACAAGATATTATAAAGATTTTGTACACATGCCCACACACACAACACAACACCTACTATCTGCTACCTACGAGGAACTCAATGAATCGTAGCTATTATCACTATTTACCTAATACATACAAATATGACCAATAATATTTTTCATATATTAACTCTTTACTCTGGTTACTCTTTCCGCTCCCTCAGCATACTGGCTGCAAAGCATTCTGCTTACACTTCCTGAGGCAAGTGTTAACACAAGAGAATGTAAATCATGAAGACACAGATTCTTGGTTTTTGAGGTTCAAAAGCCTAGGCCTAGAAAAAGACAAAAGATTTGGAAGGAAAAAAAAAGATGATGAAATAAAGGATTTCCCTACTCCCACACTAGAAAAAAATTCCTCTGGTTGTGAGAAGGGATGAGAGGGGGCATGACAGGGGACATAAAAAAAAAATCAGTATTGATGTGTGTCCCTGAAGGGGAGGTTGGGAGAGGGAAGGGAGGAAACCTGGGGAGATGCACGAGAATCAGAGAGCAGAGGTGAGCTGGGCCTCATTCCTGAGAAGAGCCTCTGAGGGAAACAGAAGGAGAGTAGTTTCCCCTTCTGCTTCCTCTACTCCTTTTCCTGACCCTATGCACGCACAGGCACTCTGAATCACTCTGTGTAAAGAAGAAAAGAGTGGATGCAATGTCTAGGCAGATGGGCCTTCAAGAGGCTCCCGAGATTCCCACCCACTCCAGTATGGCAGAATGAACGGTACACTGCTATTACACACTGAGGGCGTCACAGCAGCAGAGGGGTGTCCAGGTATGAAAGATGGTCCAGGAAGCAATTGCTTGGACCAATAACCAAGAATATGAGGAGGAGACTGACATCCCCATGGACGCTAGCCCAGAGAGACGACAAGCGAGGAGCAAATGTTCTGCCACACCATGCTCACCACACCCGCCGCTCCATGCTTTGCATCTACAGAAGCCTAGATTGATGAAAAATTTCTTTCCTCTGGTCCATGGAATTACATTCAGTTATGGAAAGATAACATTATGGACTGAAAAATCTTAGTACAAGAGTTATAATTTCCAATGATTCGGCGTCATTTTTATGAATGCAACGGAGGTAAATCAACTTAAGTCATTATTGAAACTTTTCATACATCTTTCCTTAAGTTTCATATGCTTGTTAAAAGACTTACTTCGATCAGTAATGACTGTTCTAGCCTCTTGATTGCTGGTCTTGTTTTTCAAATTCTGGGCAGCGGTAATGAGTTCTTCCAACTGGGGGCGCCTCTGTTCCAAATCCTGCAGCGTCGCCTGAAGGAAAAAAATACAACTTAATATTGAGGTTCTCCAGCATTCTGCATTCCTTTTATGTGATACAAAGTAAAGTGCAATTTTCAAACCAACCAAAGCACTTTTGGAAATTAAAAAAAAAAAAAAAGATGTTACTGGATATAAATCTCTAATGTGTGAGGCTTTACAGAGAACAATTCAACAAGAAATGTGTTTCATTCTTAGATACCAAAACATTTCAAATGAAAATCTTGATTACAGATCTGCTTCACTATTTAAGAGCTTAGATGGAGTCGTTTTAGAGTTCCTGGGTTTAGTTAAACCAATGTACGAGCGCCACAAGTAAGAAATGCAATTTTGAATTACGACAATGTATTTAGAAAAGATAGCTATTTATACTTGTAATCTCATTTTGTGTGGTGTCAACATTCAGGTGTATATTTTAGCAACAGGAAAAGCATGGAAGTGATTTAAGAGAGGTAACTTATTGAACTTCTTTGTACCTGAGTTTCCTCACCTATGAAATGACAGGGTGAGGCAGATGAGCCAAGTCAGTCCTTCCCCAAAGGAAGTATTAGTATTAGTATTCATACAGATGACTTTAATTTAATACTGCATTAAGATAAAAGTACCAACAGAATAAAGCCAAGAAATATTTATTTATTTATTTATTTATTTATTTATTTATTTATTTACAGGTGACAATGTTAATTATTAAGAAATCCCTCCCTCCCTCCCTCCAGTGTCCATCTATTATCTCTGTCACCTTACTTTCTCTACATTAAAGGGCCCATATCCCAGCAATATTTACAAAGAAGCTTGTGAAAAATAAGATTTCTCCCTTGTTTTCTTCTAAAATGGAATACATTTTATTTCAATTTGGGAAAACATAATGAACATTTGTTATTAGTTTATAACCCCTACACACATTTTCTCATTTTTATTCTCCTAATAACCGCATTAATAACTAAGCTAGAAGTCTTTATGGTCTTATATCTGATGCCGTTTCCACTATCTCATGAGGCCAGTGAATGTGCAGGGATGAAATGGGGTAGACAGTAATGTTCCTGAAACTTAGTTATCTATTATGCTCTTTGACAACTGCTAATTTTCTGAAGATTTTTGGGTTGGGAAAGGCCAAGTTTTGAACATCTTGCAGTGTTTCTTTCGTGAACAGGTAGGGAGATAGGCCTTGTGATTTCAGCTCAATTGCTTTTGATAGTATTAAAATAATGGCAAGAACTTATCTAAACATTACATATCTATTTTGAGTATTTTCCCCTCTCTGTATTGAAAAATTGGAGGGGCTAACTTATAACCAATTTTCCACATTTATAAGCTGTGATTGCTCAGAAGAAAAATCCAATTTTCAGGTTTCTAACTTTTATGGTTTCTTTACACAAAAGGGTGTTTGAAATATGGAACAAATTGCCAAAGACAGCTATTGAAGTAAGTGGCATAAGTCAGTTGGAGAGTACTGAGCAAATTTTAAAATGGGAACCATATAGTAGTAGATAGATTTTATGAAATAAGATGTTTTCCAGGGTTAGAATGTTAAACTCTGGTCATCTGTGACACAGCAAGCTTAAAAGTTACTTTGGAATTCCTGACTCTTAAATATTTAATACATTCAAGAGATTTTTTTTAAAAACAGACTTAACCAGAACCCTCAGATAAAGTCAAATATTTCCTTCAAATTTAACCAGAAACTCTACATAACTGAGGTAGCAAAGTACAAAAATTCATTCATTTACCCATTCATTCTTTCATTTTGTAAATCTCAAGTGCTGCGTATTGTTCTAGGCACTATGGGTTTAACAGTGGATGAATGGATTAGGTATGCTTTGTGTAATTTAAATGCAAATTTGTGTTTTTTGATACTTGGAAATTTTTATATAACAAAGATTATCTTTATCATTATTTTCATTTGATTTAATATTAATTCACCCTCAAACAACCAAGCTATTCTTCGCTTTTCTCTTCTGGATATATTTCTCAATGTGGGCTTTACTTTTCTCCTTCTTTTAGGATCACAAAGTTCGTTTAAGAAGTATGTTGTAGCAGTAACCTGATCAACTTTAATCTAAATTAAACCTGACCACAATGAACAGCTTTTACTGCTGAAATTAGCAAGCACGTCAATTTAGACTTAACACAAGCCATTTTCCTCTCTAATGAACAAAATAGGTCTCAGGGTATTGTGAAACCTGTTCTCTAGTTGGGTGATTCTCTAATTCTGCTGACAGACACATGCTTTGTAAGCACCTGAGAAGATTATTAATGACATCCTTTGAAGCAGCCTCCTTAAAAACCTAAGGAGATTCACAGCTGTAATAAAACTATGCATTTCTAAAGAATTTCAAAACAAAATCGTAACTCTTTATCCCACTCTTTCGTCAATACGTACAAAGGTTCATTTCTAAAAAGAAACTGTATAATAATAATATATATTGCTATGGGATTTATCAGACACTAATATACTCATTAAATAGTGGTTTCTCAGTAGAGCGGAATGGGAATTTTCTCCCTTGGTTTTCTTTCCAGAAATAAAGGGAAGGACTTGAATATGGCATATTTAAATATTTTTTTATTAAGATATTATAAAAACAGTGACTGAAAGACTTTCTTGCTAATGAACAGAACACACATGCAGTGAACAGAATGATTACTTTTTTCTTTTCATTTGGTTTTCTTTTGAGTATATTCTATTTGCTATTACAATTTCTCCTACCTGACAGCTGGTTTTATAACCTCCCACAGATGGGAGAACACCTTAGATCTAATCATTAAAGTACCCACCTCCAAAATACCCATCTATGAAACTGTGTTCTTTGCCCCCATCTGGTGTTCTTACCAGATGCTTCTCTCTCTAGAACACTCTTTCTACTCTAATCCTCATCCTCAAATGACCTCCAGTCCTCTTCTTTTGCCCAGTGTCCTCGTTCAAGCTGTAGTGGTCTATATTTGTCATGCTAAACAGGTAGAATGCTATTTATGCTTATTTGTTTTTCTGATAGGAGCCTAGGTAGACATTACACATATAACTTAAGTGAACAAAACTAAAATTACATGCTTAACAGTACCGAAGCATGATAATTGAGCATGTCTACATGGATTCTATCGTTCCAAAAGAAACAAACACGAGAGCAGGAAGGAATCAATGCTATTTCTAAGGGGTCATAGGCCAGCTACTGGGCTTTACTAAAAACAGCTTACCCCTTGGAGATGAGAATTCATCATGGATTCCACTAGCTGAGCAAAGATGGAAGAAAAAAAAAAAATCTTCAAATACAAAGTGAATCAGAAGTCATTAATCCTACTAAGTCCCCCCAGGGTTGCAGGAAGTGGTTATAAATAGCAATCCTATGAAAAAAGGAGTTAAACAATGAAACTATACATGCTCTAAGTAGGTCATTTTAGGCTCTCAGAAAGAATTACACTTTTTTATTGTATTTGGTAAAATAGAATTCTACCTAAATAATACTCAAATAGAAAACTCTACGGTTTAGTTGAATATTTAATATTTATATGTTTAAGGAAAGACCTTAACAACGAACTCTTTACATTTTTAATATTTTCTACAAAAATCAGCAATCTTCACATAGTTATATTTAGAACAAAAGCCTACAGTGATTTTCAGTTGTTGCCATTTTCAGGACACAAACATGACTTAGGCTTACCCGTAATGTAAAAATGTAGACCTTCTACTCTTTTATTCACAACCTTAAAAAATTAACATCAGGGGGCCTGGGTGGCTCAGTTGGTTAAGTGACTCCTTCAGCTCAGGTCATGATCCTGGAGTCCCAGGATTGAGTCCCGCATCAGGCTCCCTGCTCAGATTTTACAGATTAAATAAATAAAATCTTAAAAAAAAGAATATAAAATAAAATATTAAAAAAATTAACATCAAAGATGGGCAAGATGAAAGTTTACTTAACTACTTTATGGATGGGAAAAAAAAAAGCATTTAAGGCAGGTAGGCCCTAAACTGTAGCCGTTCTAGAAACTGAAGGAGTTTTCTCTATAAGGATGCTACTCCTATGTCTAGCCTCACTGAGCACCTTCATTCTGGCTTCTTTCCTTGCATTCGGCTGCCTCTCCAAATAGATTGCCCAAATCCAAAGCCGTCTCTATTTCTTCCACTCCCTCACATTTACATCTTAAACTGGCTTGGATATTTTCCTACTTGGTATAACTTCACTACTTCTTGTCTGAATGTTCTACCAGTATCTCTGTTGCTAACTTCTTCATAAACACCTTCTAACTGTGGTTATCCTTTTGTCCTCCATTCATTAAAGAAATACTTTTTGAGAAAGCATTTTATTTTTATATAATTTAAAACTCAGAAAAATTACAAGAATGGTTCAAGAGCTCCCATGTATCCTTCACCCCGATTCACCGGTTGGCAACATTTTGCCACATCTTTATTTATCACTTCCCACTATCATTCTCTCTGTGTATATATATCTGTACATACAATATAATAGATATTGTTTTCTGAAGCACTGGCGAATCATCTGCAGCTACCGTGCCCTTTACCTTTCGATATTTCAGTGTTTATTTCTTAAGAAAAAGGCATTCTCTTACATAACCTCAGCCCAATTTCAAAGTCAGGAAATTTCCTATGGCTTTAGTTCTATAAATCCAATCCACATTCTTTATTCATAGTATGACAATTATCCCATGAATTGCCTTTTATTTACTGGTCCAGACTCAGGCATTGCATTTAATTGTCATATCTCTTTAGTCTCCTTTAATCTGAAATAGTTGTTTGCCTTTCTTTGAACTTCATACTGTTGACTGTTTTGAAGGCCAGGTATTTTGTAGAATGTCCCCCAATTTGGGTTTCTGCAAATATTTTTTTTGTCAGTCCTTGACCTAGGCACAGGTGATAAAGAAGTGAAGGAGGAAAAATTATTCTTCTCAAGGAGAAAATAAACTAGTAGTTAAGACAGGCAGTAAATAAGCAATTACAATAAGCTGAGGTGAGTATTATGGTAGGGGAAGCACAGGGAGTGATCAAAGCTTATAGGAGAGATAGCTAACCGCATCTAGGGGTTAAGGAGGGTCTTCGGAATGAAGTGGAACTTACATGGTCCTCAACTCGACTTTGCCTAAATTATATAAATTGTCTCTAAGACTCCTTTTTTTAAAACATTTTTTTAGCTTTACTTGGGTTAAGTCTGACAAATAGAAATTGTATATAAAGGTGTACAACTTGGAGTGCCTGGGTGGCTCAGTTAAGTGTCCGAGCCCCACGTCAGGGCTCCATGCTTAGCAGGGAGTCTGCTTGAAATTCTTTCCCCCTCCCTCCTCCTCCCCCTCTGCTCCCTCCCCTGCTCACATGCTCTCTCTCTGTCTAAAATAAATAAATAAAATCTTCAAAAAAAAAAAGGTATACAACTTGATATTTTGATTTATGTATACATTGCAAAATAATCACCACAATCAAACTAGTTAATATAGTCAACATCTCACAGTTACTTTTGTGTGTGTGTGATAAGAACACTTAAGATCTACCCTTTTGGCAAGTTTCAAGTGTACATTATTATTAACTATAGTTACCGTACTGTATATTAGATCTCTAGAACTTATTCATCTTAAAAGTGGAAGTTTGTGCCCTATGATCCATACTGTCCCATTTCCCTCACTTTGCAGCCCTGGCAACCATCATTCTACTCTGTTTCTATGAGTTTGACTTTTTTTAGATTCCACATATAAGTAAGATCATACGGTATTTGTCTTTCTGTGTCTGGCTTATTTCACTTAGTATAATGCCCTCCAAGTTCATCTGTGTTATCACAAATGGCAGGATTTCCCTCTTTCTTAAGGCTGAATAATATTCCATTGTGTATATACATATACCATGTTTTCTTTATGGATTCATGTGTTGGCGGACATTTGAGTTGTTTCCCTATCTTGGCTATTGTGAATAGTGCTGCAATGAACATGGCTGTGCAGATATCTCTTCGAGATCCTGATTTCATTTCCTTTGGATATGTATATTCAGAGGTGGGATTGCTGGACTATATGACAGCTCTATTTGTAATTTTTTGAGGAACCTCGATACTGTTTTCCACATTGGCTGTACCAATTTACATTCCCACCAACAGTGTACAAAGGTTCCTTTTTCTCCACACCCTCACCAGCACTTACAATCTCTTGTCTTCTTGAAAACAGCTATTCCAACAGGTGTGAGGTAGTACCTCACTGTGGTTTTGATTTTTACTTCTCTGATGATTAATGATGTTGAACACCTTCTCATGTACCTGCTGGCCACTTGGATGTCTTCTTTGGAAAAATGTTTATTCAGGTTTTCTGCCCATTTTTAAAGCTGATTATTTGTTTTTTTGTTTGTTTGTTTGTTTGTTTTTGCTATTGAGTTGCAGGAGCTCCTTATACATTTTGGATCTTAACCCCTTATCAGGCAGACGGTTTGCAACTATTTTCTCCCATTTAGTAGGTTGCCTTTCATTCGTTGATTTTTTTTCCTTTGGTGTGCAGAAGCTTGTTTTTTTTTTTTTTTTTTAATTTGATGCATTCCCACTAGTGTATTTTTGCTTTTGTTGTCTGTGATTTTCGTATCATTATCCAAAAAGTCAAAGCCCAGACTAATGTCAAGAAGCTTTGCCCATGTTTTCTTCTGGTAAGTTTTATGCTTACAAGGCTTTAAATACCACTGCTGCTAATACCCACTGTGGTGGCCATGACAACATGCAAGACTTTTACGACTGGGACCTAAGTGACTGGGGACGCCAGCTGCTGCCTTCGGAAACCCATCACTCCACTGAAGAGAAGCCAAGCCTCCTGCAGACTGCTCCCCACCAATGACTGAATGTGATAATGATACTAAAGCAGAGCCTTGTTTGGGAGGCACAGGGCTCCTCTGGCTGCCTTGGGCTCAGTGACTTCCCAACAGCTCTGCTGAATCTTCCTTAGATCTACGGCACACTGGGATGCTTCTGCACAATCTCCTCTCCCTCTTTCTTTCACTTGGGGTCAGGCTTGCATTTTGATTCAGTGGCTCTCCCCCCTTCCTCGACTTCCTCCCTACTTCCTTTCACAAAGATATTTCCTCAAATAAAATCATTTCCTGCTTAATCCCGTCTTGGGATATTTAATCTCAAGCCCCAATGAATATACCCACTTTTGCCCTTTTTTTGACCCTAAACCTCTCATCAATGCTTCAGATCTACATAACATGGCAATTCCATGATATTATCACTTAGATGTCTAACTCACAGTTTCTGGACATTATTAATATCCTTCCTAAGATTCAAGTAAATTACTATTTTAAAAGTACCTCTATTAAAAAACACTGCTACTTAAAAAAAAAAAAAAAAAAAAAAAGGATGCGGCCATTATTGTCAATGAGCCTAGAATTTAATTGGAGGAAAAAAAAGATGATTTAGGTGTGTTACACGGCAACGGTGAGGTTCTATTCTACACATGTGGCTCAAGAATACTAGGTTATCCAGGCAAGCCACCAAAAATCCTTTTTACATAACAACCATTAGGCTTCCTGGAAGACATGGAAAAAGGAACTTTTTGGCAAGTTTTCAGGCTGGGGAAGATACCAAAACTAAGAAATAAATATTCCACTGGATAGGCAGAGACCTCCATCAGGGCCAGCTTCATGGGTGTGCTCTGCACACAGAAGGGCCCCGTGCTTTGTTTTCCGTGGTTCTGTGGCCATCTTGAAATTCTTTATTTATTTTTATGAACAAGGGGCCCTGCATTTTCAAGTTTCACTGGACCCCACAAATTATGTAGCCAATCCTGACCTCAACCCTGAAGTGAGCAGAGAATAAAAGTTGTGTATCTTGTCTGAAGCACTAGTCAACTGGTGATGGGAAAAACACATCTGAACACAAATTATATCATGTCTGTCAAATGCCTCTTGTTTAGTTCCTGAGAACTTAGTCTAAATTTCTTTTAGTAGCAATCATGAAGCTAAAAGATACATGTTTTGGGGAAAATCTCTTCTGGTCAGGAAAGCAGAACAAAACAGTTGGCAGTTGTCCGAGATGGGACCCTATCAGTACCAATGGTTAACTGGAGCAGCAAAGTCACTGTGATTGGAAAGAAGTAAAGCAAGGAACCTCTAGAGAAAGGCATGGATCATCTAAGAATTTGGGATTAAAAGGGGAAGCTGTAGTTCTGGCAACAAAAATGGCTGTGGGGATCTCAAATTCCATTTGCAGTTTTAGCTAAGTATTAGTTGTTCCCAAGGCTAGGGTGGCCCTGAAAAATACATGAGAAACAACTAATAATTAGTTCCACAAACAGTTACTAACCTGCAACTGTAGGCCAAACACTTGGCTAACAGACATACACAAATAAACCTTGACCTCTTTCTTTAAGGAACTCATCATCTAGCAGAAAATAAAGACTCATAAAGGACTAATACAGTGGGAAATAATACTCATAACGACAGTAATGATTGGTTATTAAACACTTCCTATGTGCCGAAATGGTCTATCATAGTCCACAGAGAATGGACTCTGGAGTCAGGCTGCCTGGGTTTGAATTCTGGCTGCCATTTACTTGGTTTATCATTTTTGTCAAGTTACTTAACCATTCTCTTCTTCATTTCTACCACTATAAAATGAGGATCACAAGAGTATCTACCTCTTAACCTTGTTATGAGAATTGGGTTCATGTTTGTAAAACGCTTGGAATACTTCTTGTTGCATAAGAACTATAGAAGTTTTCAATAAAAAATTAATCAGTTTAATCATCATAATACTCTATGAGATAGGTACTACTGTCTCCATTTTACAAAGAAGGAAAATGAAAGAAAAAGACGTTGAGCAATTTGCCCAGGATCACAAGTGGTAAGTGTTCAGAACTTCTAACACAGGACATTTGGCCCCCGAGCCCACACACTTCAGATACTACAAAGTACGTATGCTGTAGTGTAAAGGGACCTAGCCATCGCCTGGCTCGCTCTCCTCTCTCCCTCGGCTCTACCAGTGCCTCCCACTAGGACATAATCAACAGGAAATAGCAAGCTCACTGCAGCTGCTCATACTATCTGGCCTCCCAGGATGCAACAGCAAGTTAGACAGTAGTATATCCGAGAAAGAGTCCAGCAAAAGTACCAAAGTGAATGGTGAAGCCCGAAACAACCACTAAAAGGAATCAGTGTGGGGAGTTATCACATACGGGAAGTCTCTGGAAAGACTTCATAGAAGGGATGGGACTGTAGTTGAACCTTGGAAAATTTGGCTAGGTCATGGGAAGGTCATTATGAGGGAAAGAAAGAGCAAACACACAGAAATAAAATAAAGCTTCAACGGGGCTGGCTGGTGCCTACAATTTCACTGGAAAAAATAGGAGATAAGTTTAGACAGGCAGAGTGGAAGCCCTCAGAGTTACATTGTGCTACTCACATCCTGTCATTTATCCTCTATTTTATACATTTGGTTTACTGAGAATTAAATTTGCTGTGGGGGACACTCTGATTAGATAAAAGACAATTTATCTTGTTTTATGGTTGGGTTTTTAAAAATCCGTCTGAGGTATTTGGATTTTATCACAAGGAACTGGGTAACAATGAAGACTAGAAAAACTGAAGCTATGGGAGCCAAGACTTGTGTCACTCCATGCCTTTGTGTACCTTATTCTTTCTGGCTGGAACACCTTCCTCAGTTCTTGGTCTTTTCCTGGAAATATGGTACACAGATAACCGCAAGCAAAAGTGTTGACTGACCAAATGACTGGACACAATAAGGGGAAACAGTGATACAAGAAAGTGAATAATAACTGGAAGGGTGTGGAAATTACTAAAACACACCTCCCTGTTTCAAGCAGTGTTTATTAGTATTATAAAAATTAGTGATCATTTGGCTAACTTTAAATAGGAAAAATATGATAGCTACTGAAGAAATTATTATTGGATTAAAAAACCCATAGGACAGTCTATGGAATTTATTTCTCTATTTCTTTGTAATAATGTCGTTCTTATTTGTTGGCATTTTGGGGGGCTTAACAAATTTATTTTAAGCCTCCCAAATTTGAGGTCTTTCTTGTAATGGTGTACTATAAAGCTAATCTACTACTAGTACGTTATTTTTTAAAAAAAATTATTTGAGAGAGAGAGAGAGAGCAAGAGCATGTACAAGCAGGGGGAGGGGCAGAGGGAGTGAGAATCACAAGCAGACTCCCCGCTGAGTGCAGAGCCTGACTGAGGGCTCAATCTCATGACCCTGAGATCATGACCTGAGCTGAAATCAAGACTCAGACGCTTAAGCAACTGAGCCACCCAGGCACCCAACTCTTAGTATGTTATTTTAAAAATAAATTCTCTCCTGTGGTTGAAAAAGAGATTATGACGATCATTTCCAAGTTATTCTGCCACAGAAAACTTAAAGGACTGATTTACTTGTCATTTCATAAACCCCTTAATACACAAAAATGAAAACTCCTTTCAGTGACATGAGCCAGTAAGTAAATAATGTGGTCTAATTTGGGGATCTTGAAATATAATTTCAAAGTCAAGAAGAAAGAAGAATTTTAGGCTACAATTTGTTGATAATGATTTGCAAATATATTTCTAAGCTGACAGAAAGGGCGCTGATATTTTTAGCTGTTCAACATTAGATCTGTTATTCTACATTGTTCGCAGTGCTTGAAACCCTATTCTGTAAATTTCACATACTGAGAAAGGATAATTGGGGCAGTTTTAAGACCAGTTTCTGTCATGCACATCACATTCACTTTTGATGTTATGACCCAACGGAATAAGTGACACGGTTTTTTCTCCCTCCATATATTTTAGAGGAAAGGGAAAAGTGAAATCATTTTACAGTATCCATATTTTGGGATTTTTTTCTGCTCCAATTTTCCATTATTCTTTTCTTGTTCAACCTTGAATAACACCATTTTGGAGGCAGTCTAATTTCAATTGGTCAAGATAAATTGTCTTTTATCTAATCAGAGTGCCCTATACAGCAAATTGAATTATAAGTGAACCAAATTAATAAAATGGAGGATAAATGACATGACATGAGTAGTGAAACAGAATTATCTGAGGGCGTTGTTTGTAATATTTTGCCTGGCGCAGAACATCCTGATTTTGCATCCTAAAGATGTTGTCCAAAGCCATAGAAATGCAGACAAAAAAGAAGGCCAGCGTTAATAAGTAAGTGAGCACCAATCAATCAAATGGGCGGGAAATATTTATTGGCAGGATTCTATGCATAATACATTACAGTAGGAAATGTGCTTTGCATGTGATAGTGGATGGCAAAAAAGAGCATCCTCAATGAATTCAAGGAACTTGCAACGAACTCGCAACGCCGTTGGGGGGACGACCTTCAGGCCTGCCCATTCGCACTCACCCATGCAGTTAGCCAATAAGAGAACACGGCATGTAAATGACAAACGTTACAGTCTACACACTATAGACTCTATGCTAACAGATTCTGAAGAATGCAATTCTCATATGAGCATGCTCAGGGAAAGTGCCTTAGAGGATCAGGAACCTGAACTGTCATTTGGGGGATGAACAGGACTGATAACGACCTAATGATGAGAGGGGCGATTCCAGGGCAAGGATCGAGCTTGCACCAATGGGTGGAGGCACCAATACACTAGAGTGTTTGGAAGAAGGGTGCGTGTGCAGGGGGCAGATCTATGATGACTGTGATCCAGCTGCGGGGGGAGGCAGGGGCTCAGACTACCAGATGAATGAGTAAGGACGTGATGTCGAAGGCAGTGGGAAGCAATGGAGTCTTGAGAACAGAGGAGAGCCACAATAAAAGTGGCATTTTAGAAATATTAACCTTGCACCATTGCATCCAACGTTCTTTTGAAGAAAGGACTGGAACACTACATTACAACAATCCAAGAAAAACCTCTTCTAGCCCCTCTGTTTAAATTTCCAGTCATGCAAACATGCAGAACATTTTTTAAAAAGTAGGCTCCATGAGCAGTGTGGAGCCCAATGCAGGCCTTGAGCTCATGACCCTGAGATCAAGACCTGAGCTGAGATCAAGAATCAGACGCTTAACTGAATGAGCCACCCAGGTGCCCCTGCAAACCATTTCTAACTTAACCTCATGCATCCTTTTATTTCAGGAGAAAATACGAACTCCACAACATATAAGCAAAATAAATTCAACTGCACTGCTGGTAAAACAGTGTCCCAGAGAATTATTAAGCATATTTTCTGATTCCATTTGTAACATTATATTATATTAGATGGGAGTAGAGAGTGACTGTAGTTTCAGTTTAGAAAAATGTAAACATTCGGAATGCTAAATTCTTAGATTTCTGCTCTGAAGAGTAAAGAGAGTATCAGAGTAGGAGAGAGAATTGGGATCCCTCCAGAAATATAACTTCAAAGATTATTATCAGTGGTAAAAAGAATAATCAATATACTATTATGATGTCACATTTTGTGAACGTAACATTGCAATGTCCTTTTATAACTATCATTGCATTAGACCTATGATATTTTCTTTGGGAAATGAGTCTTCAGAGGATTCTCCAGGTTCTAGGAAAGAAGCCTGTTATTTAACAAGTACTATACTAATCCTTTCAAAAATAAAGCTCAAAGCAAATAAAAGGTTATGCTAAGAATGCTTTTAGCCTTTTCATGTTTTCAAAACATTTTAAAGATACCACTTATTTAGCTGAGACAAGAACCTTGGTTTTCATTGCCAGTGGCAGCCACCAATAAACTGAGGCAAAGTAAGAGACATTACTGTCCTGTGACGCTACCCGTGCATGCAAGTCAAGTGGGGAAATGAGTGATTATCTAGAGGCAATTAAAACTCATGTACACGGTCAATCGGTGTAATTCAAGCCCCCAAATGCTCTTTTCCTATCTTCAAGTGGTGTACGTGAAGACATGAATTATCAAAATAATTGGCACAGCTGTTCGATTCATGCTGCCTATATAGGGAGAGAATCAGGCTCAGTTTATTCATCTGTAAAATGAGGATAATTACATTTATATCAACCAAACTGGGGGAGATGAAAGTAATAAATCTATTTGTCAGCATTCAAATACCTTAGGTAGAAATTAGTCAAATACAGCTAGTCCTGGTCTCTTTGTAAGAATGGCAATTGTGGAATATGTTATGTAGAATGTATTTAATTGATGGGGTCTTGACCTTCTGATGTCACTAAGTTCTGAGTGCCCCAAAGCCAAGATAACAGACAGTGAACAATTCTGTGCTTGTGCTAAAAAGTGATATCTTCATGGTATGGAAACCTCTTGGAGCTTTACAAGTAAGCATAAGATGAGGGAAAGTGTGTGTGGGGGAGCACAAGAGCATCTGTGTGCACTCACACAGGAGAGGCAATATGCGAAAGGAGAAGCGAAGTATGCACAAATCTCTACCATACCTTTGCATCAAAACAGTGCACTGTGTACCATTTAGACATATGTATGAAGAAAAAAAAGCTGAACCATTGGGCCTCATGCTTCAAAAGGGACAACATACTTTGCATATTCTCAGAGACTGACATTAATCTGTTTCTTCTCAGAAATTATATGACTGGGGAAAGATAACAATCTGCCTTTGACTGGGTACTATGTGTTTAAGCCCTGGCTTAGCTGTAAATCATTTGTGAAGATCATTTCTTGGTAGGTGAATAGAGTTGCTCTCATGGAGTGTTAATACACTTGCAGTGAAGTGTTGCTGGGGGTAGGAGGTGTTAGACATTGATCAGGAGCTTAAGAGATGAGCTATTTATTTTTGCTGTTGTAAGAGGAAAATTTCTATAATAAAACAATGATTCTGCTTCTCTGTCAAAAAAAATACCATTTTATGACATAAAAGCTCTCTTCAGTAAACAAAGAACAGACTGTTATTGGGGGACATAAAAATTACAATAGAATATATTTCCCTGCAGAGTACAACAGCCTTTAACTCAATTGGAACTTGCAGTGTGACAGCTTTTAAAGGAGGGGACATATTCTAGGGGGAGAATCTCTGATGTACTTTTCAATTCCCTCAACTGTACTAGTTCTTATCCTATAAAAATGGGTCTACATTAGCACACTGTGCCAGTAAATCACACACTTGCTCTGCAGCATGAAAAAAGCCCAGCATCGGTGTGTGTGTGTGTGTGTGTGTGTGTGTGGTGCTTTATGGCTTTATGTGGCATAGTTCCAAGCAAACACATGGCTCAAACGAAGCCGATTCTGAGGAATATGGAAACTTTATGTTCTGTTTGATAGGAAAATGTGTACAGCTTCCTAACTGTGAGCTTCTAGATGTGCTCCAAGGGCAAGTATAATCAGTTCTTAAATGGATTTTGTAATGCTGCATACCTAATCAAGCTGTTTACATTATAGGGAAGAGTTAAGTTTAATTCTCTGTTTTATTGGGAAGGGTGCTTATTATTAACACCCATTTCAATAAATTTTAAGTAATTTAAAAAGAAGCAGCAATCCCTGGAGAAAGGATGCAGTAAGAATTCTCTATTTGCTTTTCTGTTTTATTTACGTGACATGAGCAAAATTGCTTACCCTTTGCTTCCTCAGACATTTTGGTGGCATGGGACCAGGTGAGACAAAAACTGGTAATAATACATAAAACAGTACTGTCAGTTGGTTCTAATTTCCAATACTTCAATCTCAATTCTCTCTCTCTCTCTTCTAGTAACGATCTGCCTTACTTTTAGCCGAAGTTTTCTCTAAGATAGTGGCCAGAGGGGTGGTAATGAGGTCAATACTTCAGTTAAAACTTTACAAAGCTAGGTAGGCTAATGTGAAAGCTAATTCCAAGCTGTTGGTTTACGAACAGGATGATATTATACACGAGTAGTGACAAAAGTAACTCATACCACCTGTGTTACTAAAGAGAAGTCTGAGTATTAAATATTTGTACAATGGGCAGCCCAAAATGGAAGGTTAAAAAACCAAGAAAGAAAGGGAATGTGAGGGATGCAATTGATTAAACAGTTTGGTTTAGTAAATATCCATCTTGTAATCTTTTAATAGTAATTATCTTGATCCACTCAAATATAGTACTCACCGCCAATAACTACTAAAACTTGGTACCCCATTCCTCCAAAAGTGCACCACCTTACAATTCAAACTCCTATAGCATTGCTTCTTGGCCTTTTGGCTAAGATCAAGTACAGACTCCTACCGTGTAACAATTACAACACAATGAGAACTAGTGTTGAGTTTCCTGTGTGCCAGATATTGCCCTAAGCATCTTACCTATATTAACGGAGAACAACTATCTGAGCTAGGTACTCTTACTATCTTTTATAGACAAGAAAAATGAGGCACAGAGAGGTTACATATTTACTCAAGGTCACAAAACTAAGATGTGGTAGAGGTAGAACAAAATGTCCCAGATCCTCCTTTTCCAGTACATCATAGCCAGAACTTCATCAGCAGCTACAATGTAGCAGAAGCTGGGTTCAATGTTTCACAAACATGATTTAATCTTGACAGCTACCTAGCTGGATGCTAGATATCCATTCTTACAAATGGGCAACTTTCCCAAAGACAGCCAGCCACTTCGGAGGAGAAAAGCATTTGAACTCAGAGCTGTCTGACTCCTAAGCCTATCCCTGTCTGCATGCCACAGACCTTTGTACAAACTACTCTGCTTTCTCTTCTCAAACATATTCTTCACCTTCTTGCCCTTGTGGCACTTCTCATGCCACTAAACCCATCAAGGCTTCATTGCTGTTCAACAGTATCTACAGTATCTAAAACCGAGTGCAAGGAGTTAAACAAATCATGGGGGGGGGGGGGAATGAAACAGGAGGGAAAATTACATAATTGGTTTGTTACTGTTTATTTTTTCCCAACTTCATTTCCAAATAGACACTTTCTCTGTTTTTATCTTTACTGTTATTCCACATAATTGCATTCAAATTTGTCTTTTTTTTAAAGTACTGGAAATACATATTTCTATGGTTAAAATGTATGGATCATGACATTTTCTCTATACCCTGTTTAATTCCTTATAATTAAGAAAAAAATAAACCCCAGTAAGAAAGCCTGTATTAAAATTATGCAAAATCAGTTATTATTAAATTTTCACGGCTATATTAGTTTCTTATGGCTGTTGTCACAAATGATCACTAATCTAGTGGCTTAAAATAATCTGCATTTATTGTTTTACAGTTCTGGAGGTCAAAAGTCTGAAAATAGGTCTTAGAAGCAAAAATTAAAGTGTCTGCAGAGTTTCTGTTCCTTCTGGAGTGCCTAAGAGAGATCCTGTTCCCTTGCCTTTTCCAGCTTCTAGAGGCTGCCTGCCATCCTTGGCTCTTGGCCCTGCTGCCCATCTCCAAAGCCAGCAGGTTAGCATCTTCTCATTCCTCCCCCTGCCTGCTTACATGATCACATTGCCTCCTCTCTTCTAAGGACCTTTGTGATTACAATGGGCACCCAAAAATAACCCATTAAGATCCCCCTATGTCAACATCCTTTTTTTAAAAAAAAAAATTTTTATTTATTTATTTATTTGAGAGAGAGAGTGAGAGAGAGAGCACAAGAGGGGGGAGGATCAGAGGGAGAAGCAGATTCCCACTGAGCAGGGAGTCTGATCCTGGGATTCCAGGATCATGACCTGAGCCAGAGGCAGGACGCTTAACTGACTGAGTCACCCAGGTGCCCCTGATGTCAACATCCTTAACTTCACCCGTCTGCAAGTCCCTTCCACCGCGTAAGGTAACACACTCACAGGTTCCAGGGATGAGGACACGGTTATCTTTGGGGAGCTATTAGTCAGCCTACCACAAATGTTCTGCTGTCATTTAGCATGAAACTGCCTGCCATGATGTGGCACACTTCTTGGGACTGGTTCAGTACTATGTGAAAGTCAGTGTCAAGGGTTATAAAATTCCACAATCTAGAAAGCACAGGAGGCATTAAGCAGTGAGAATCCAGCTCTCCAGGGCGGACATGGTTTAACCAAAGGCCTCCAGAGGCAGGAGAGGTGTATTCTCGCCTCTCCCTCATCTCATCACCAAAAGTCCCTCCGAATGTCCCTATTAAGAGGTGGAAACAGCAGCTCACAAAAGCATTGCATTAAAAAAAATTAATGAACTGTGACTCCCTGAGGAAATCAGGGTGTTGCTGGTTTGTGACAAGCAGCTCTTCCAGGAGTGAATCATGGCAGCGATCCAGAACAAAGTCCTTATCTTTGGGGGACTGACAGCCTGCAGGAAAGGAAGGGGTAATGCTTTCCTGGTTACAGACACACTAACTTCCCCTCAGCTTTGCCCATTCAGCTTCATTCTCCCCCATCAACACCCACTCATCAACGTTAAGCCTTCTTCCCAGCTGTCTTCTTCCCCCTTCTCATTTTTAAACTGCTTCTACTTTTTGACTTCTTTTCTCTGCAACAAGTACTACCAAAAATCTGAAAGCTTTTTTTTTTTTTTTTAACTGTTACCATGGAGAAGGCAATTTTCTCATCAAGGAAAGGAGGCGGTGCTGAGGGAGAGGAAGAGCCACATATGAAAATTGAGAGTTAGCCTCTGTGTCTTTTCAACAATATCCAATTAAATCTTTTCACTACCATACACAAAACAAGAACACAGTGGGTGGCCAATCTGGCCCAAGGACTTGAATGAATCAGTAGGCTCTGGGATAATGTGTTGGGGGGGGGAGGGGGGAGTATGCCAGAGGTGGGGAGGCAGGCCAGTAATCCTGAAACAGGGAACTAATGAACAGTGATCACTGATAGATAATTACCATGCAGTTGTTTGAATTGAGGTGGCTTTCTATCATTTTCAGGTAAATGACCTTCAGGATGGCAGAAGATTTTCTCCCAAATGATGAAACACTAACATGTACACAAACAAAACAAATAGAGGGAAGAGACCTGTGAACTGTTCCTCAATGATAAGTTGAAAACAAAGTGGAAGAAAATTCAAATACAGAATCATCTGGTGGCGAAACATCAGTGAGATTTTAATTAAGTCTAGAATTTTATATTTCAAACCAGAAAGAAATCTATCACTGATTCACAGATGTGCCAATATTAAGAAAGACCTGAAATATTAATCCTCCGTTCTAATTCTCAGGAGATAAATCATACATAGGCCTTATTCTTTCTGATCATTCCGAGCAAAACCAAATTAAGAAATTTTTAAATGATGAGGTTTCTCCAAGTACAATAGATAACTCATCACCTCTCTAGTAGAAGAACCCTGCATAAATCCTGTACATAAATATTATGCCTAAAGGCTTGCATCAACAAGAGTAATCAAAGGAAAAGAACTGCAAAATAGTCAAAGCATACATTTAAAATGTCGGTGGTGATGACATTAACAGCAAAAGATGGGAGTTGAAGCAGTGTCTTGATCCTCTCTTTCCCATTACCCACTCCAGCTTTTAAAAGCATGATGAGTTTGTTTTACAGAACATAATGATGAAACGTTTTAGATATACAAAAAGGTACAGAGAAGATAAGGGTACAATTGAAGTCTATGACATGGCTATATCAGTCCATACACGCACCTGGTGTAAAAGTTACAGCACGGAGTCACATGAATTCATTCTTTAATGTAAAGGTTCATACTGGAGAGATGTTTATTTTTAAGAAGAGCAATGTTATTAGAAATTATTTTTGAAAACTAGTTTAAGATCATAACCTTTGTCTACCTTGGAATTAGTCACAGAGTTGGGAGACTGAGAATAGCAAATAAGGCCACTACTCCAAAGCCCTAACCCAAATGCAGAGCACCAGGCAGCTCTACTCCGAGTCCACCCACCTACGATCTCATGTGACTTCACAGAAAATTCACTATCAGCCAGTTTGTTTACAATAAATGATTCTCTTACTGACAAAGCAGAAAATATAGATAGATCCACAGGAAGAGAGAAAGAAAGAAAGGGAGAAAGGGAAGAAAGAAGGAAGCAAAGGAAAGAAGGGAGGAAAGAAGGCAAAGAAGGAAGGGAAGAAGGGGGGAAGGAAGGGAAAGAGAGAGAAGGAACTCTGATTATGGGATACTTGCTAATCTATTTCCTGTTAGCATTTTCTGCTTGCTACTTCACAACAGCACCAGAAAAAAAGACTACATTATTCTAAATTAGAGACTATCAGATAAACAAATAAAAACTAAGATGATTTGCATGAAAAGGAAACAATAAGCTCTTTTCAGAGCAACACTGAGGGTTTCATTAAGCAAAGTTGTAGGGAAGAGCTACATATCTTTTCAATCTCTCAGTTATTGTCAAATCTGTAAATCCCATGCCCCATTACCCCCATACAAGCCAGGGAGATATTCTCAGATAATAGCACTTCATTTGTGATTGAACCAACACAAAAGGGGTGCCTCTTCTGAATACATACAATGAATTTTTGTTTTGGGGACTTCATGCTTTGTTTCATTGTTAGACCACTTAAAATAATCAAATTTCTCATGTAGTTAGGGCACAAAGATGAAAGAAATGTCTCACTTAAAATATTTATGGATGAGGACAAAATCCTGGCAACAATACTTGTTGACCCAGGGGCGCCTGGGTGGTTCAGTGGGTTAAGCAGCCAACTCTTGGTTTCGGCTCAGGTCATGATCTCAGGGTCCTGGGATTGAGCCCTGCATCAAGTTCTGCACTCAGTGGGGAGACTGCTTGAAGATTCTCTCCCTCTGCCCCTCCCCCTGCTTGTGCACATGCATCGGCGCCCCTATTCTCTCTCTCTAAAATAAATAAATCTTAAAAAAAATCTTAAAAAACTAGTTGACAGAGTTGGCTTGTTTACTAGACAGATGATATATTCTTAAGGCTCAATACCCTAAATCAAGGCAAACCTACATGTACATATTTCAACTGCCCATGATGACTTCTGTAAGGAAGATAAGTTAGAGGAAGAAATTTGACCTTGGAGATTATGAATTTTTGAAGACTCTTGATTTGATGCATGTTAAAATGTCTGTGGCAAAACAAAACAAAAACCAAAAATCATTTTTCATGATAAAAAATTATGAGTTATATGTTATGAAGTCTGTAAATTACTTTAAGATTCTTCAGCACAGATATTATATATGTGACAGTATGAATGTGTTAGCAGTCAGTTGCCTCAATCAGGAATTCATATGGGGAATGGGGTCAGACTTTAATCAGAAAGGTCAGATTCCTGAGGCAGGTGCTACAAGCATTTTAACCATTTTAATCACAGTCAACACCAGAGGCCTTGCTAATGAGCAAAATGAATGTTAGAAATGAACTTTGTTTCTTTTAATTTAATTTTAAAGATTTTATTTATTTATTTGACAGAGAGAGAGAGAATGAGAGCATGAGCAGGGGGAACAGCAGAGGGAGAGGGAGAAGCAGGCTCCCCGCTGAGCAGGGAGCCCGATGCAGGGCTCTATCCCAAGACCCTGGGATCATGACCTGAGCTGAAGGCAGACGCTTAACGACTGAGCCACCCAGGTGCCCCAGAAATGAATTTTCATTTATGAGATTAGTGTGATTCAAGATACATGTTTGGGTTAAAATATATTAGAGACACTTCTCATCTTTATCAGGACCAGATACAAAAATCCAGCAAGCTACTGACCCTGCACTTTCTGGAATGGTACCCAAGATTTGATGTCCAAACCATGTTGTATCTCTACACTGAATTCAAAGATTTTGATTGCATGATGCCCTCCCTAAGGTTAACTGAATCCTACCCTTAAATTTTAGAATATTCACATGTCTGCCTTGCCTAAACCTTTTACAGATTGTGATCATAATACCTGATAGTGAGGGTAGGGGAGAGTAACTAACCCTTGCTTACCCTACCAAGCTTTTGCTACTGCTATTACCAAAAATAATCTAATAGCTGTGCATAACAATATTAACCTAGGACAATTAACATTGTGCAAGCCACACACTTTAAAATTTATTATTCTTTTTTTAAAGATTTTATTTATTTATTTGACGGACAGAGAGCGAGAGAGAGAATACAAGCAGGGGGAGCAGCAGGAAGAGGGAGAAGCAGGCTCCCGTGGGGCTCGATCCCACGACCCTGGGATCATGACCTGAGCCAAAGGCAGACGCTTAACCGAGCCACCCAGGTGCCCCTAAAATTTATTATTCTTTAACGAAGTATAACCAATACAAAAACAATAGTTCCCTGTAATCCTCACCTCCTTCCATTCAATAGATTTGTTTTTGTTCTTGGAGTATAACACTAAATTTTTCTCTCTTTTTAAACAGGTGATGGGGATTAAGGAGGGCATTTGTTGTGATGAGCCCCGGGTGTTGTAAGGAAGTGTTGAATCACTAAATTGTACACCTAAAACTGATATTACACCATATGTTAACTAACTGGAATTTAAATAAAAACCTAAAAAAAAATTCTCTTTTGATTTCCTCGTGGTTGTATTTGTCCCACATGGTTTAATAACCAGATCTTTAAAGATTTCATTCCATCTCTGTGCACCATTTCAATCAATTGAATAATTTCACAATTCTGCCTTGTCTTTCATCTATTATTACTCATATTATCAATTTCCCCCCGACAATCCAAACAAGAACTGGGCCTAGTCATTTAGTTAAGAGCGCAGACAGTTATCTATATAATTATCCTATGAGCTGCACGCGTGTGGTGAGGGTTGGGGAAGGGGAAGAATGAGCTTGATCATAGCTGGATACTGGACATTAGTTTATGGAGATGCAAACTGTGGTGAGACCAATTTTTCTTACCCTATGGGTGCCTATCTGGGCTGCAAAATTATCCTGTTCTTTGACATTTTTATCTTAGCTCTTTGACAAGTTCTCTGTTGCTTTTCTGCTCAAGATTCAGATTCCTTATTATAGCTTCCCTGGGTATATTTTTTCAAAGGACAGTTGAAGATCATAAGAAAGCCTATTTTAATGTATCATCTTTCTTAAGCAAACACATTTTCATCCCTACTCTTTCTATTCCCCAGATATGTCCTAAAGAGTATTTCTCAATACTAAGGTTCAATATTAATATATGTTACATATGAAATTTGTATATGCAAATATGTGTGTGTGTATATATATATATAGATAGATAGATATAGATATAGATATAGATAGATAGATATGTGGGTGTGTATATACACATGGTTTCTTGCCAATAAGCCTGGGCTGGAATCCAGGCATTTACCAATGGTATTGCTTTGGGCAACTAACTTAACCTTTCTGATTCATTTCCTTTACGAAACAAGTATAATACCAGTTAGCATATACTACACTTGAGAGGATTAAACATATTAAATGCCATGTGCATAGTACAGTGCCTGGTACATACTAGGGCAAAATAAATGGTAAGTATAAGCACCCAGAATTTTATAGTAGCATATTATTTGGCCCAACATGTTTCGGCCAAAAGAAGTTTGTCAGAAGCAACTGGGCCAAAGCCACATGCTCTATGTTTCAATAATGGCAGCTCAGCAACAATTCTGTGTCTTTTAGCATTTCTTTCCATTTTTCAAAATCTGCTCTTTTTTCGTATTCTTATATTTATTTCTATTATTCAATATTTTTAATGGAAAAGTTGAACAAATCTAAATATCCAACATTGGAATTATTTTCCGTAGTGATCATTTAAAGTTTCTTTTGCTGTTTTTACTTGATATAAAGAAACATTACACATTCATAACACTATATGGAAACATCATTCTGTAAAACAGCATAAATAACACCCATAACCCAACCCACCCAGAGACAATTCTAATTTTTATTATATGTAATTATAAATAAATATTTATATCAGTGGTGTGTATATACATATATATACACACGCACACATATATACAGATTCATGTGTATCTATCACTGCCTTAAGTGAACCTTTCTTATAGACTGTAATCATAACACCTGACAGTGAGGGTAACAGCATCCTAAGATTTTGCCATATATATATATTTTGTATATGCCATATACAAATATATGCCAAAAAATATATGCCATATACATATATTTGCCATATATATAGTCATATATATATATGACTATATAGACTATATATATATATATTGATAGCCATATCTACCTATCATCCATCTATCTGTCTACCTATGTCTCCTTCCATAGCACTCCATATGGTTATGTGTAATCTTCACAGAAATACATGTGGACATGTGGTATGTGTTTTTATAAAGTAATATATATGTACTTGGGTATGCAATAAATATTGCAACAATACGATATCATACAGTACATACTGGCATATAATACAATGCAATTTGTTTTAGCAATCTACTCAGTTTTGGACATGTGATTTTTTTCCACCTGGTCCCTATGTGAAATAATGAACTTATCTGCACTGAGAAGCTGTAATATGCTTCCCAGGTTCCCCCTCAGCTGCTAGTAGTGCTTCTGGTAGACAATCTTTGGCTTGTCAACTCCCTTCTAGGAAATTGCCTTGGCTGAAGAGCATCATCTTTGTCACAAGTTTATATTTCCCTCCCTGAAAGCTCATCTCCAATGAGTGACTGGACATGAAGTTATAAAGGGCTGGTCCTCTCTCCCCAAATCATAACAATTCTGAAGGGTCCCTTCGGCTTCAGGTTGCATGAGGCCCCTACTGGGAATGCTTCACAGCCCAGCTTCTCCTTCTGCCCCCTTCTGTTGACCCCAAGAGCACTCCCAAATAAACCTCTGGTATGCTCACCTGCATCTCAGCAACTGCTTCCCAGAAACCCAAGGGGTGACATTATCTTTAAGCAAATAAATGC
Source organism: Halichoerus grypus (assembly GCF_964656455.1). Classification (NCBI taxonomy): domain Eukaryota; kingdom Metazoa; phylum Chordata; class Mammalia; order Carnivora; family Phocidae; genus Halichoerus; species Halichoerus grypus. The sequence continues at coordinate 105,313,641 of NC_135727.1, read as the reverse complement.
TAGGCAGTTGGCATTAACATCCAGAACATTCTTGTTCTATAAGTTTCCATAGTATAGAGGCAAAACTTTCCCATAATAGCATGCACATTTTCTTCCCATTCCCCCTTCAGCAAGTAATTGGAGATTTAAGGTAAGAATGATTTAGAAGAAAGAAGGTGCAAATATCCTTGCATACCACCCTGGGCTCAAACACACCTGTCTCCAGCCACTGAGTTTCTCAAAGCCATCTCATTTTTGACTTGAGGCACACTCATCATACTCCACTCCGTTTTCTAAAAACCTGTTTCAACAGAAGGTGCTCTTCTCACTACTCTCCAAGCATTTCTTTCTAATCCAAGTTAAAAATTCTCATCTATTAGGAAAACACACATTTTCTGAAGCACTTGGACAACAATTCAAGTAAAACAAGTTTCTTTCTTTTCAAAAGTTTTTATCATCAAGTGACAAGGGGCTTTGAAACACTACCATTGCCCTTTTGATTCCATCTCAGATTTTAAAGTTTGATTTATTTATGCTGCAAAAATAGCTATCATGATTAATTGGTTTTTCAAGTGTTTATCATTTTTCACCAAGGATAATTGCTGTGATTAGCAAGAGGAACCACCATACAAACCCACTGAATCCTCTAAAATTAATATTTGTTTTAAAGAGTGACTTCACTTAATTGCCTACTTTGATGAATGATGTAAAATACTACTGTTACGTTACAGCAAAAAGAAAATGTGACAACAAGTAACACACAGGTAGAACAAATACAACTGCAGAGTTGAGATTTACTTACAAAGATCTTAAAGCATGCTTTTAATCCTGATAACTACACTGTGACAAAGAGTTTTCTATCCTAGTTTTACAAACACTCAAACTGAGAATCGTAGAAGTTGTGTAACTTGCCAGTAACCCATAAGGCAAGGTTTTAGATGCCTGACTCCAGAAAAGCTCACACCATTTCTGCAAGTATGAGAAAAAGCAGGACACATGTTCACATATTATGCAAGTTCCTCTATATTTGAGGAAAGGGTGGAGTGGCCAAATTACAAGAACAGTATTCTTTGCTCAATTTTTGTTATGAATTAAAGCTGACATTTGGAGATGTCATCAAAGACTTGAGAAAGGAAAAAAAAGGATAAAAAAAGGAATGAAATAAGGTAATGACAAAATTTTTCCTGTTTTTCAGTGTTGGGAATCCTTGTTTATACATGTTTATGTGATACATTATATTTCTCTAGATGTTTAATGAAAGAAAATGAATATGTATGTTCATTTTGATTTCTTTAGAAATGAGAAAAGAGATGGTATTCTGTGTCTTCTTTCTCTTTCCAGCTTTTAAATCCCACAATTAATTATATAATGCTACTGAGAAATAGGAAAATTTAATGAAACAAAAAATGAACCATGTATATAAGATAGTTAGTTTGGTTATAAAGAAATTATATTTCATTTAAATATTGATTTCTCTGGGAAATCTTTCTTGACATGGAATAATGACTAGAGTAGGTATACTGTTTTTTTTTTTTAAAGATTTTATTTATTTGACAGAGAGAGACACAGCGAGAGAGGGAACACAAGCAGGGGGAGTGGGAGAGGGAGAAGCAGACTCCCCGCTGAGCAGGGAGCCCGATGCGGGGCTCGATCCCAGGACCCTGGGATCATGACCTGAGCCAAAGGCAAACGCTTAACAACTGAGCCACCCAGGTGCCCCTAGAGTAGGTATACTGTTAACCTTTACAATATCTCATTCTATAAAACCAAGGAATGAGGGTGGAAACTTCCATGCTCCTTGCCACAGTGATTTGTTTAGGTGTGAATGTATGACTTAAGCTAGCCCCATCAGAGAAGCTTGGCACTTCCATTTGAAGGTCAAGAAAGGAAAGTTTTCTTTCCTTTTTAATATAGTATGGTATGCAAAATATATACTATAACAGTTATGACAATGTTGAAGGGCAAAACTGAGCAATGAGCTGGGGTCTTGGGTATGCCATGCCCGAAGCCCACATAATAGTTCTGTTTCATAAGCCAATAATTTCTTTTCTTCTTAAAGCCAGTTTGAGTTGGATTTTCTATAAGTTGCAATTGACAATATTCTCATTTATGGTCAGATTTAATTTAAAGGAATATACTGTTTTTACCCAATCATAGAATCTATTTCATCACACTTCAATTGCCTTTTTACTTTTTGGCTTTCTCAAATAGATTGTAAACAATGTCAACTTAACATAAGGTTTTCCAAGAAAGAATCCATACATCAAATAATTCAGTTTGCAAAGTACTGACACTTACTTACTTTTCTTTATCTATATATAAGGTGACTATATATCCAGTTTATCCTGGACAAGCTTAGTTAACCCCTGTTCTCTGGCATAATTAATAATGGCACATATTTTCCTTCTGGAGAGTATTATGATTTAGGCAACAAAGTGTATAATAGACTATAAGTTCAGTTTTAAAATCAGCCACATTCTTGCCCTTTGCAAACTCAGTATGACAGGCAAGTGCCCTTAAACTGCCACCTACTTGTGACAACCTCATAGACAGAAGGAACTAACATTACAGATCTCATCCCCCTTAGGATTCTTTAGCTTCCCTTTGTTGCATTCTTTCAGAATCTCTTAGCAAGCAACCTGCTAAAACTTGATGAATGGGGTCACAAGATAACCTGACTGCAAAAGTAACTGTGTCATGTCTTTAAAAATGAATAACAGGTATATTTCCTTTTTTACTTTTAGATGGCAGGTATGGCTATGTCCCTGAAGTCTGGATTTCCTTGCCCTCAAAAAGTGTTAAGAGTTCTTTGTTTTGGAAAACCTTGGATTTTAGGAAATGATCTAGAATAACTGAGACCCCTATGCAAGGAAAAAAAAGCAGACTTGTTATATCTACCAAGAGCTTTCTTTTCTGTGTACTCAAAGGTCTTTCAAAGACTCCTGAAGGACACTGATGGAAAGGGGAACCCTGAAAAATGACCAACACAGTGAATTTCCCAACTATCCAGAAGAAAGATTCTGAGCCACATTTTATTTGATTTAGAAAAAAATGAAGACACAGAACATGTCTTACGCTTTAGAGTTGAGAAAGAATTCAACAGGCCTTTATCTGTAACTTTATAAAGGATTATTCTAGGATCTTTTCATGCCAACAGAAAATAATTAGACTCAACCCTCAAAACCAAATAAATTCATTTTTAACAGTAGATTTTAAGAATGTGATAGCATGATTAGATAGTAATAATATTTGGGGGGGCAAGGAATTGCTTTTCTAATGGGAAAACTCTAATTGACATTTGCACAGAGTTTCTGATGACGGTAAAAAAAAATCGCATCTCAGCTTTAGAGAATTTGCAGGTCAGTTCTATATTCTATTCACTGAAAGAATTATAGGCCACCTAGCCCTAACATCAAAATATAAATAAAACTGAGGGAAGAAAAAGAAGCAAAACAGGGCTTTAGCATTAGGATTATACCTTGAAAAACAAAGCCAAAAAACAAGAAGATGTTGAAAAATGCCAGTCAGTATCATGATCGCATACAAAGAGTTGCCACATAATTAGAGGTTATCTGAAATAAGCAAGTGTGTACTGGGAGACCAAAAAGACAAAATGATCAAAAAATAATCAGTCCCCCACACCTCCGTCTCCAGCCTTACAAAACGCTTAAAATCACAACCCCTAAATTATCTGAAGAACCTTTCAGTTTAATACAAAAGTTTAAAAGCAGATATGATGCAATTTGGAAGCTGGCCAAGTAAAGGGTATTTCTAAGTGATTTAAAACAAATTAACTTTTACTTTGAAACCTAAGCTTTAAGGGTCAAAGAAAGAAGAGAAATAAGCTAGAACATGCCTCCTGGTTGTAAAACACATATTTAAAGAGACAAAGACTTGGAGAAGCATCTGTGATTATAAGCTCTCTGCTTTTTATTGAAAAAGTAGTTTTCTATTCAGTAAACAGGAGTTAAAGAAAATAAGTGAGTGAAACCTCCATATCAGCTAAGTCTACTTAAGATCCATCATGTCATATGATAGGTGCTTTTGAGAAAACAACACTAGAATCAGAATTACCAAGGGTATCTACTTACAGGCCCAGGGATAGCTGACATTTGACACACCGACAAGCAGTAGTCTCCACATTTTTCTGACTGACCACACCTATTTAAAAAATTATGGCCCATACATACCAATCCATACTTATTCAAATTTTATAGATGTACAACTTCATTAATATAGTAGGCATTTTAGAAAACATCAACAAAATATTAACTTTTAAAGAATGAGAGAAAAATAAATGTATATAGAATATATGGTTCTTATATATTCCCACTGAGGATCTCTGTAACTAAACAGTCAAAGGAAGAGACAAAGGTTTCCACTTAACAGTAACAACAACGAGACAACATGAAAAGTGCATGATTTTGGTTTTTTAGACTTTACATGGAAAAATGCTAAAATGTATATAGACATTTAATGCCTTTAAATGATGCTCTATATTGTGTGCTTCTCTTTAAAAGTCATGAGGGTTTTAATAATTAATCAATATTTAAAATATAAATCATATGTAATATATAAATATATCTTTATAGATAACACTGATTTTATAGAAAACTGTTCTAAATTCTTTCCCTCAGATATTCATTCTGGAGAAAGCCTTGTTACTTGGTCCCTGGTAGGTAGATCACAATGAGAGGCACAAATGCCATCCTTATAACAACTTCCCAAATTATAGACAGTGTTAAAAGACAAGAGTTCTAAAAGATTAATTTGATAAAAACAAATGCATATAGAGAAATCAAGTGACTCACAGAGACACGCTATTTTGAATAAGATAACATTCTCTAAACTGTGCTCCTCAAGATGTTCCATACAAACAAATTCCATGGAGAAATGCCGAGCTAAACGATGCGAACATATCTGCAGGACTTTTCAGTGACTTTGCTACAGTGATGTACACTATAGATCCCTATGACAGTCAAAGTCCATGCACATTTCTCAGTTTATTTGGCTTTTTCATGAGGAACATTTGTCAACATCTGATGGATCTAATGTCTGGGGAAATGTTGAGATACTCAAGCCCCTAAGAACAATAGTGTATTTCTTAGTGAAAATCTTAATATTCCTCCTTTTCCAATTTTTTTTTACAGCATAAAATAGACAACTGAAATTATGAGAGGCACAAGGGGCTGCTCTTGTTGGAGCATGTGGTGATGAAGAAGAAGGAAAAATCTAGGAGCCTGGGCCTTGGGATAGTGCTGCAATGAAGAGAACATGTATGACAAACAGCACAGGCCTGTGGTGGCAGGTAGCAAAGACCATGCAAAGCAGCTTTAAGATGACAGGAGAAGGGCAACACAGACAAGGGAAAAAAAAACTTGCTCTTTTAAAAAAATTTTATATTAAATGAGCCATATTAACTCATTTTCCTGTTTGATCAAGTTAGCACTGGTAATCTTTTAAGTGCTTACATTTTTCCTTGAACTCCATGGGTGTGTTTGGACCTTAATAATTCAGAGTATTAAAACTGATGACCTAACACTATGTATATTGATGCTAATGGACCTCTTCCAGAATATGGCAGGCTAATGAAGTTACTGTCAAAGTGACTGCTTTCTCTATATAGAAGCAAAAAGATAGAAATGAATAATATATTTTTCCTTAATTTTGTTTTATTGATAACTGAAATAAATTTAAACAGAGTACATGCATGTTATAGCTATTTACAACAGCACTGGCCAATGGTACTTTCTGCAGGGATGGAAATGTTCTATGTATGTGCTGTTCAATATGGTAGTCACTAGTCACATGTGCTATTTGAAATGTAGCTAGTGCGACTAAAGTGATTTTTAAAGTGTAATTAATTTTGTAATTTTTTTTAAATGATGGAAATGGTTTATATTTTGATTGTGGTTATACAGCTGTACGTATTTGCCAAAACTCCTAACTATCCACTAAAAAAGGTGAATTTGACTGCATATAAGCCAACATTTAATAAACCCTACTTAAAAATAAAACAAAACCAGGGCACCTGGGTGGCTCAGTCAGTTAAGTGTCTGAGTCTTGGTTTCGGCTCAGCTCATGATTTCCGGGTTGTGGGATCGCCCAACATCGGGCTCTGCACTCAGTGTGGACTTTGCTGGAGATTCTCTCCCTCTCCTTCCCTCTCTGCCCTGCCCCCTCCCCCGCCCCGCTCCTGTGCTCTCTAAATAAATAAATAAATACATAAATAAATAAATGAAATCTTAAAAAAATAAAACAAAACCAAGACAATTTTACCAAAAAACAAAAACTATTACAACGCAAACCTTATTGCCAATTTTTAAACTACAATGTCAAAAGCTTTTAAAATTCATGTGGAAAAATAAAACCTTCCAGGTTTACCTAAATAGTATATTAAGTATGAAATAGCATTCTACTCTCTGTAATTTGAAGAAAAGAGCAAGTGAGAAGTCCTGAGTCAACATTGTGGCATATGCAACAGAAGCATGTCTTTCCAGAGTCACTCTCTGGGACAGAAGATGGACAAGAACTATTCTTCATCTTTGCTTCAGCACTTGAAAAAAGATGCCTCTGCTTTCTGACCACCATGGTATCTGATCTGATATTCACTGTCATTCTGATTTTCTCCCCCTCTGGCTGCTTTCAAGATTTTTTCCTTGTCCATAGTTCTCAGAGTTTAATTATGATGTGTCTTGACAAGGGTCTCTTTCGGTTTATCCTGTTTGGGGTTCTCTCAGCTTCTGGAATCCGCAGGTTTATGTCTCTGGCTATACTTGGGAAATTCTTGGCCATTATTTCTTCTAGGACTCTGTCAGCCCCAACCTTACTCCTCTCCTTTCAGAACTGTGATGGCACAGTATTGGATCTTCTGTCCCACAGGTCCCTGAAGCTCTGTTCACCTCCCTCTATTTTCTCTCTGTATATCAGGTTGGCTAGTGTTCATTGTTCTATCTTCCAATTCACAGTTCTTTCTTCTCGCTCCCCCTCCACTTGGCTGTCAAGTCCACCCACTGAGCCCTTTATTTTGGTTATTGCATTTTTTTTTTTTTTCAGTTCAGAAATTTCCATTTGGGTCTTCTTTAAATCTGTTTCTGCTGAGGCTATTTTCTTTTTATCATTTGTTCAAGTGTTCATGATTGTTCACTGAAGCATTCTTGGGATAGTTGCTCCAAAGTCCTTGTCAGGTAACACTACCATCTCTGTCAGCTCTGGGTTGGCATCCAGTGATTGTCTTTTTTTGACTCAGTTGGAGATCTTCCTCTTTCTTGTATGATGACTTTTTTTTTAATTGAAACCTGGACATTTCTCTCCTGTGCTATGAGACACTGGATCTTACTTAGATCTTCCATTTGAGCTGGCTCCTTCATCCCAGCGGGGACTGAGGGGCCTGGGGCGGGTAGTTTCTCTTTCCTGAGAGGTAGAGGCAGGCAGAAGGCCAAATTCACCATGCAGCCTCCACCGGCACCACAAAGTCCGAGGGCTCATTACCACCTGGAGGGGTTGAGAGCTTGAGCTCCTACAAGGCCTTGGTGGTGGGGATGGGGGTGCTCCAGTTCTGAGTGTTTGGCTGGAGTACAACAGTTATTGTCTAAAAGGTTTGTCTTACTAGGGCTGCCTGTTGCCCGATCCTTCTGTGAAAGAACAGGCTTTTAATTTTGGTTCGTCTGTGCCCTCTGGCATTTCTGAATTTCTGGCTTCTTCAGCTCTAAGTCTGGGATAAATGAGGCAAAAAGAAAACCCAGGGAGCTCACCAGTGTGTCACTCTGTGGGTCTGGAAATCTGGAGCCGGCCTGCCTTCTCTCTACCTTTGTAACAAATGCTGGAATATTCCGAGGCCGGCAGGCAGATGACAGGAGGACCCCGAAAATGCGTGGTATGCCAGATGGAGATGTTGTAGGAGTGCCACTGCTTCAGGTAGAAAGCACCACTCACCGTGCTGGCTGTGTCCGGGAGCTGCCGCTCCATGTACCTTTGCAGCAGCGATGTCGTACCCATTCTCACCTACGTTCATGTCCCCCAGAAGCACAATCTTTCCATCGGGCTTCCTCATCTTTCAGCAAGAAGGCCCCCTCCTGCTCCCTTTGCCAGTCTGGCCAGTGTATCCTGGGTGCCACTGGAGCAGTCGGCCCCTGCCCCTAGGTCACTCGGACCCAGGACCCGTGAGAACCCAGACTCCTGGGAATCTGGACTCACAGGGACCCCGGACTTGCAGGGACCCACCTGGGCTCTCCCATTCAGACACCTGGGAGGATGGAAGAGGAAGCGCCTCAAGTTTAATTAATTCAAATTTAAATAGCCACATTTAGCTAGTGGCTACTGTACTGGACAGTGCAGATGTAGAGAATTAGAGACAACACATATGGTTAATTAGGAAGTTACCCCTTGAGAATAGAGGAGGGAATATAAACACAATGCATCCAATTTCCCTCTTAAATTTACACTGTTTTCAGTAACCTTTGTATGGTGTGATTGTAAAGTAACGTAAGTGATATCTACCACTACACATTAACAGTCGGGTTATTCTCTCACATTCACACCTCCCTGCCATCTCTGTGAGGAGAAAACTAAAACAGGAAATTGATCACATCATTTTTATCTAATTAAAAGTCCTTAAGTCTGAAGAAGAAGAATATGCATCTCTTGAAGCTAGAATTGGTCATATGACACATTTTGCTTCAATGCCCTGGAAGCAGACCTCTTTTATGTGGGGAGGACAGAAAAGCTTTTGTTTTCCCTGTAAATGTAAGCTGACACCCGACACATGCATTTACTCTCCCCATTTCCCACTCTGCCATTTTAAAACACACACTTAGCGCTTAGAGGTGGTGTAGCCATCTTGAGACCACAGGAAGGAACAGAAGCCACAGGTTAAGGATGGCTGGGGATGATTCAAGAAGGAGTTGGGACACATGATTTTTGAGGCTGCTGGACCTACCCTGGAGTAAAGAATTCTGGAGGTCTTGCTATGTGAGCAAACCTCCTATATGGATAAGCTATTGTAATGAGGATTTTGTCATATATAGCCAAACCCAATCCTATCAGTATTAATTGGGGTTAAAAAAAAAGATCCTCTAATTTTTAAAATTCTTACAGTCTAAAATTATAACTCTTTTTGTTTGATGTAAATTTAATTCCCAGAAGCCTTTCATTCATCACTGACCAAAACAAAGAGAAATCATGCTGCATTTAAAAGTTAAAATAAAATACGCATATGCCTCCATAACAGAATGTTAAATTTTAAATGCTAAGTAAAACTAGTCATCCATGAAGATAAAATAAACAACAGTTTTAAAAACAACTAGTATGTCTTTAGTTGCTACAGCAAAAAGAATACTATGCCTGCCTTTAAGAAAATTTAAATTCCTCTCAAGGGTTAACATGTAAAAATGTAAAAGGCCAAATGACAATAAATGTTTTAAAAAAGAAGTTTAAGACAACAGAAACAGCTTTACAAGAAAATATATGTTAGTGGACAAAATAATTTTGCAGTGAGTCACTGATTAAAAAGACCAATATAGACTGAAGTTATCAAAACAAATTTCACAGAGCAGCCAGGGATAGATTTCAAAAGCTTCAATGCTCTGACAAACCAGTCAACTCTACATTTCTAATCATTATAATCAACTTGAAGGAGTGTGAAGGAACCCTAAGTCATCGGTGTGGTTACTTCATAATTGGATTTGGTTAGAACTCACACCTGCAAATGATTGCACCATTCTCCTCTAAAAAGTTCCTAATGCTAAAAATAAAATAATCCTCATTTTGATTTAGAGAACACTTTTACTGTAAAATCTCATTATATATAACTTCTTGCCTGCTTACATTCTTTCCATCTGCTGTTATCTGCTCCCAATAACTGTCTTCTTCTAGTGCCTAACACCTATTATATAACTTAAAAAAAAAAAAAATCGAACTTGTGGAAGTGTAGTAAAGTGGTGGTTTGATTTTTATGTCAAATTTCTCAAGGGGCAGCGATGGTTCTATCTGTGGCAGCTTTTCTATGATTTTCATATAATGTGACATGACAGAAAATCTTAGCCTCAATGGAGTGGCTACAGATTATTTTCCCTCTCACCATGATCTCGTTCTTTCAGATTTAGGGGGCAAAAAGGCATGAAGGAGTTAAGGGTAAATTATTCTCTTCTCTCCACTTCCTTAAGTAGAGATTTATGTATATACTTTTGCCCCAAACTTTGCCCATGGCTTTACTTTTTCTTATTTCTAGTTGGAAGGTTTAAAAAAATCCAAGAGCTGAACATAGATTAATCAGTTTGGGGGTGGGGGAAGGTTAAGTCTATTATTACAAAGTTTATTCTGTTTGAAAGGAGAATATGTCAGGTAAATCAAAGCATTTCTATTTTTGGCATAAATCATACAGAAGATATTCTTTCCCTGAATAAATTATAAGAAATACATAATTCTTGAATATGACACTACTTGTTTACACAGAATGCAAAACATAAAGATAAGGGAATCTGGAAGGATGTGTGAAATACTAAAATTATACTCACAGTTATTTTTCTAAATCTAGTAAAGAATTGACTCACATCACTCTAGAAACCCTGGCATTATTTTTAGTGAATTCATAAAAGATCACAAGACTATAGTCAAATCCCACTGCTTCTATTTCAAAAACAATGCAGCTATGATCACCTTGGAAATTTACTGATTAGCTTGGATTATGAAAATCAAAAACATTAGAACATATTATGCAAAAACAGATTTTCATCCCGAGGTTACTGGATAAAAATTAACAAGACATGTGGAAAGAGAAGTCTAGCTTAATTTCTTCTCTATGAGAGAGGCAGGCACATATTAAGAGGAAGGAAAGAAATGATTCATTCATTCATTCTAATATATATGATTAAAACCACCATAGCAATTTTTTTCTTGTGGCAATTACCTCTCTTTGCCTTTTATGCTTTCCTCACAGAATATATACTCTAAAATAGGAGATTATATACTTTTTTATTATTTTATATTTTAAGTTTTTATTTAAATTCCAGTCAGTTAACATACAGTGTAATATTAGTTTCAGGTGTATAATACAGTGATTCAACACTTTCATACATCACCCTGAGCTCATCACAAGTAGACTCCTTAATCCCCATCATCTATTTAACCTATCCTCCCAACCACCTCCCCTCAGATAACCATCAATTTTTTCTCTATAGTTAAGAGTCTTTTTCCTGGTTTGCCTCTCTCTCTTTTCCCTTTGCTCTTGTTTTGTTTCTTAAATTCCACATATGAGTGAAGTCATATGGTATTTGTCTTTCTCTGACTTATTTCACTTAGCATAATACTCTCTAGCTCCAGCCATGTCATTGCAAATGGCAAGATTACATTCTTTTTTATGGCTGAATAATATTCCATCGTGTGTGTACATATACATACATACATATACAAATATATATACATTTTTTTATCCATTCATTGGCCAATGGTCACTTGGGCTGCTCCCATAGTTTGACTATTGTAAATAATGCTGTTATAAACATTGGGGTGCATGTATCCATTTGAATTTATATTTTTGTTGAATACCTTCTCATGTGTCTGTTGGCCAGTTGGATGTCTTCTTTGGAGAAATGTCTATTCATGTCTTCTGCCCATTTTTAATTGGATTATTTGTTTTTTGGATGTTGAATTGTATAAGTTCTTTATAGATTTTGGATACTAACCCTGTATCTGGTATGTCATTTGCAAATATTTTCTCCCATTCCGTAGGTGGCCTTTTAGTTTTATTATTTCCTTCTCCATGCACAAACTGTTTATTTTGATGAAGTTTGTTTTTGCTTTTGTTTCCCTTGCCTCAGGGGACATATCTAGAAAGAAGTTGCTATGGCCCATGTCAAAGAAGTTACTGCCTGGTTCTCTTACCAGATTTTTATGGTTTCAGGTCTCACATTTAGGTCTTTAATCCATTTTGAATTTATTTTTGTGTATGGTGGAAGAAAGTGGTCCAGTTTCATTCTTTTGCATGTTGCTGCCTGTTTTCTTAACACCATTTGTTGAAGAGACTGCCTTTTTCCCATTGGATGTTTTTTCCTGCTTCATTGAAGATTAATTGACTATATAGTTGGGGGTTCACTTCTAGGTTTATTATTCTGTTCTACTGATCTATGTGTCTGTTTTTGTGCCAGTACCATACTGTTTAGATTACTACAACTTTGTAATATAACTTGGAGTCTGGAATTGTGATGCCTCCAGCTTTGCTGTTCCTTTTCAAGATTGCTTTGGCTATTCAGGGTTTTTTTGTGGTTCCATACAAATTTTAGGATTGTTCTTTCTAGCTCTGTGAAAAATGCTGTTAGTATTGTGTTAGGGATTGCATTAAATGTGTCGATTGCTTTGGGTAGTGTATTTTAAAAATATTTGTTCTTCCGATCCATGAGCATGGAATGTCTATTTCTTTGTATTGTATTTAATTTCGTTGATCAATGTTTGATGCTTTTCAGAGTACAGGTCTTTCACCTTTTTGGTTAGGTTTATTCCTAGGTATCTTATGTTTTTAGTGCAATTATAAATGAGACTAATTTTTAATTTCTCTTTCTGCTGCTTCATTATTGGTGTATTGAAATGCAACAAATTTCTATATGTTGATTTTGTATCCTGTGACTTTAACGAATTTGTTTAGCAGTTTTTTGGTGGAGTCTTTTAGGTTTCATCTATGTAATATCATACCATTTGTCAAGAGTGGAAATTTTACTTCTTCCCTGCTGATTTGGAAGTTGTTTTTTTTTTTTTTTTTTAAAGAGGGGGAGAGAGAGAGAGAGAGGGAGGGAGGGAGAAAATCTTAAGCAGGTTCCACACCCAGTGTGGAGCCCAATGCAGGGCTCAATCTCAGAATCCTGAGATCATTACCTGAGCCAAAATCAAGAGTTGGATGCGTAACTGACTGAGCCACCCAGGCACTTCTGGATGCCTTTTATTTCTTTGTGTTGTCTGATTGCTGTGGCTAGGACTTCCAGGACTTCCAGTTGAATAAAAGTGGTGAGAATGGACATCCCTGTCTTGTTCCCGACCAAAGGGGAAAAGCTCTCAGTTTTTCCCCATTGGGGATATTAGCTGTGGGTTTTTCATAGATGGCCTTTACAATGTTGATATGTTCCCTCTAAACCTACTTTGTTGAGGGTTTTTATCATGAATGGATGTTGCACTTTGTCAAATGCTTTTTCTGCATCTATTGAAAGGATCATATTGTTCCTATCCTTTTTTTAAATTAACACGATGTATCATGTTGACTGATTTGTGAATATGAACCACCATTACAACCCAGAAATAAATCCGACTTGGTCATCGTGAATGATTTTTTTAATGTACTGTTGGATTTGGTTTGCTAATATTTTGTTGAGGATTTTTGCATCTATGTTCATCAGATATGTTGGTCTGTGGTTCTTTTTTTGGTGGTGTCTTTATTTGGTTTTGGTATCAGGGTAATTTTGGTCTCATAGAATGGATTTGGAAGTTTTCCCTCCTCTTCTATTTTTTGGAATAGTTTGAGAAGAATAGGAATTAACCCTTTAAATGTTTGGTAGAAGTCATCTGTGAAACCATCTGGTCCTGGACTTTTGTTTGTTGGAGTTTTTTGATTACTGAATCAATTTCTTTGCTTGTTATCAGTCTGTTCAGGTTTTCTATTTCTTCCTGTTTCAGTTTTGATAATTTATATGTTTGTAGGAATTTATCCATTTCTTCCATGTTGTTCAACTTGTTGACATATAGTTTTTCATAATATTCTCTTATAATTATTTGTATTTCCATGGTGTTGGTTGTTATTTCTTCTCTCATTTGTGATTTCATTTGGGTCCTTTTTCTTTACTTTTTGGTAAGTCTGCTAGAGGTTTATCAATTTTATTAATTTTTTCAAAGATCCAGCTCCTGTGTTTGGTCCCTGGCCTGAATGTGGTGAGTTTTAACTAGGTGTGCTCTGGTCTGCTTGTAAAATCAGACCTGTTACCACCTTCACCAGAACTGAGACCCTGAAAAACTCTCTGACTGGGAGATGTGGTGTGGGCAGGAGTTTGTGCTGGTCTTCTCGGGGAGGGACCCACCACACTGTGACTGAGGTTAGTGTGGCTGAGTATGGCAGTTCCACCAGAGAGCAGGGGGGTGGGACTTAGTATAAGCAAATTTGGTAGCCAGTGTCAGTACTGTGCTGCTTTCAGCAGGTGACTCTGTGTTTATGCTGAGGGGATGAGGAAGAAAATGGCACTGGCAGCTCATTTGTTCCAGGACAGGCATCTCCTGGAATGCTGCCTCTCAGGGACATGCCTCAAGAAGAGTGAATAATCTCGCAACTGTGTGCCCCAGGCACTCTTTGGATCCTGTTTCCATGCTGTATGCATCCTTGCTGTTTGCCTGACTTCTCCCCAGGAGTAGCAGTGTCCTCAAGGCTCTATCCCAGCCAAGCCCCCTGACATTTAAAACTCTAGGCTTTAAGTCCCACTAAGTTGCAAGAACTCAGGGAATTCAGCCCCTCTCACTTTCCAAGCCAGTGGCTATGGGGAAATACTCTCCTTGTGCATTCCCCCTTCTCTGTGACCACTGCTCCCTCCCCTCTGCAGCAGCTGAGAGTCCTTTCTCCCCTATACCACCTCTCTGCACTTCCTACCTTCTTCAAAGTGGCCTCTTCTCACTTTAGTTTTGGAGTTTGTTTTGTCAGTCTTCAGGTTGATTTCTGGGGGTCTTTAGGATGATTCGATAGTTATCTAGTGGCATTCATGGGATGAGGCAAGCCTAAGGTCCTCCTACTTTGCCACCATCTTCCTCTCTCTGCCTATTCTTTTCATTTTTAATCCCCAGGAACAGATAACACTGATGTCTTTCACCAGCAAGTGTTCAATAAATAATAGATGGATGAAAACTTAGTCTTACACCAAAAGCCCTTTAAAGTTAGTCACTATACCTCTAATGAACCTGCATGACATTGTAACTCAGGTCTCAAAGCAGGCATTTGAGAGACAAAAAATATTCGTAGTATTTATTTTCATTGCAAACTACTAAAAATATCCACCTCATATGTATGTTAATAATATATATACATATATTTATTACTTTAATGCAAGTAATCGTACACACAAAAGTGTGGATAAATGTACAGAAACACTTACTAGTAGTTATGTGTAAACACTGTTTTCTCTTAATCTCAATTATTCACTAACACACAGGAAGTTAAATTCAAATCCAAGCTCTTACCCCACTATCTCTTTCCAACATCATTTCCTAGTAGTTCCCTACCTGTCTTTAGCATGCTTTGCAACATGGGTTTTCAAAGACAATTTGTTGACCTGAGGAATGAATGAACAAAGAACCATGCACCTTACATTAACATTACATACCATTACCCTAACATTAAGAGCAACAGTAGGAGGAACTTATATTATTGCATACTACAACTTCAATTATAGACTTCAAGGACCCAAAATTATGGTGAAATGAAAAGTCCCCAAAGTAGGTAATAACATTCAGAGTATAATAACATTATATAGCTTTCAAAAAAGATTAAAAGACACTGAATTAGTTATATTGCTTTCTTATAAAACAGAGAAGATCACATATTTTAGGTATTTTTATGAAAATAATAAAAGGTATTTCATATAAAGGATTTATTTAGACCCAAGCAAGGAAATTTTGAAATAGAATTCACTATTTAAAAACAATGACATACATAAACTTCCTTATCAGAATCCCACTGGTATTTTATTGAAAACACAGTAGACTGGCTTTTATCAGAATTCATGTAAATATCATGGTTCAGTTTTCCTTGATAAGGTTTTGACAGAGAATTTTACAGTGAATTGAATTGAAATGTATTAAGATATGCATTTCTATTCACAGACTTTGAAATATGTAGTTTAGTAAAACTTACGTATATCTTTAAGTCAAAAAGCGTATGGTATCACTTTCCATAAAAAGGTTATGACACTTCCAGAAGAGGATTTTTTTGTGTTTGCAACTCTATGACCTTTATTTTATCATGACCAGAGAGTATAATCTAAGTTAAATTGTTGACACTGACTTATCCTTACATCCTTCAGTGAAGATAATAGTGAATTTGGCTCTCATTAGGTAGGGAAAGAAAATTGTATGCATGTGGAGCAGTGATTCACACAGTTATGAGCTTTCTACAGGAGACATACATTTGTCAGAAGATAACTGCAGTACCAAATTTGCAAATATCCTCAGCCAAACATATTACAACTTTATTCTTCATAGAATATAACACACACCTATACACGGAAAGATGGCACCCTCTGGAGTGGTGTTTCTTATGCAAGGTTGTACAGAAGTACAAAGATGAGATGACGAGGGCTGGATGGTTGTTTGTTAAAAGAAAAAAAATCCAGAATAATCAATCTCCTCACCCTAAGATGACTGTCCTACAACTTGTGGAGTCCATTGGATACCCATGGAAATAAACTGTGCATAGCTTGTTTTGTTTTAATTTTGGCGGAGAAATGAGGAGATGCTTAAGAAACGCGGGGGGGGGGGTCATAGAAAAAGAAAAAGAAATAAGAAACATTATTCGTAAGAGGTCTGGATTTACATTAGGGCAATTACATTCACTAAATCACCTTAAACCAATTACCTGTATCGTCTGTAACTTTTCTCATGTGTTGAATAAGGGAAACTATTTGTAGTATCCACTTTGCTGCTACGCTCATGGAAACAGAATAACACCAAGAAACATTCTGTTTGTTTTGTTTTTAGTTTAAACAATGCCTTTTCTCCCCAACACTGTTTCACTAATCCTTCTAGGTCCATGCTAGACAAGTTCTTTCGTTGTAAGACTGTGGCTGAAGTTTTTCACTGAAAGTTATAATCAGAATAATTCTGGACCCATTCAATTGTTCTTTGTGTAGATACAGCCAGAGTTCAAAAAATAATCATGGAACTTTTATTAAAGACTTTGACCTTAACAATAAAAAAAAATTAAACACATCCAAGTAATTATTTTCCATTTAAATATAGACTGTACCTACTGAAACTGCTTATTCAATTTTTGGATAATGAAATCTCCCAGGTAGAGGTGTAATGTGTAGTTAAAAATGAATCTTGAACAATGCTATTGTCATCTTGTCCAGATTGGCCAATTTTTCTCAACCCCAACCTGGAGATGTCTTATTACAGGATAAAACCCCTCTGCCAATTCACTTCTTTACTCAATACAGTGCCCGTGGTTTAGATTTAGTGGTGAATTACCCTGAACACCTGGCCAAAATGACTTGAAAAAAGACTATAATTTATTTAGCACAGGCAATCAGACACCAGCAGTATAAAAAATAATGATATCATATGGCCACCTAAATCCTATCTGTTGATAGCAACACAGTTCCCCACTGCCCCAAAGCTCTCCTCAAATTTGCCATCCACCTCTCTTACCTCCCCAACCTCTCTCTCCCTCCCAACCTCCATCCTTTCTTCCATTTCTCCTGTCCTCCCTCTCTCTTTTTTCCTCTCTAATTTTCCTTCCCTCCTTCCCACCCTCCTCCCTTCCCCTCTTCCTTTGTCTTTCCCTCCTTCCTTTCCAAAATAGTCATATTTTCAATGAAAAACTCTAGACATATTTCCACTTCATTCGATAGATTATGTCAGTAAAAGAAAACTGTGAATAATTGTCAAAACAATTTTGTTTCAATTTTACTTAAACATATGATGAAATAAAAAGAGCATTTTAAAAAATCAGACTTTTGATACAAAACTATAAATTACAAATCACACTCTGCTACTAATTCACAATGTTAGGAAATCAACTTGGAGCTTCATGTCTGTTTTACTTTTAAAGGTTTAATTTGCATATTTTACATCCCTATTCCTCTACAATATAATGGTACATTTTTTACTCTCTAAAGTTAAGCAGGCAAGTTGCTTAATTTTTTAAATGGCTGCATTTTATAAACTTAAAAAAAATGTATAGTTGTCGGGCACCTGGGTGGCTCAGTTGGTTAAGCGACTGCCTTCAGCTCAGGTCATGATCCTGGAGTCCCGGGATCGAGTCCTACATTGGGCTCCCTGCTCAGCGGGGAGTCTGCTTCTCCCTCTGACCCTCCCCCCTCTCGTGCTCTCTCTCTCTCTCTTTCTTTCTCTCGCAAATAAAATCTTTTAAAATATTTATAGTTGTCATTTTAATTTCTATATTTTTGCTTAATATAAATCATTTAGTAAAAATTACTTTTTTTTTTAGTAAAGATTACTTTTATTTCAAAATAGTGGCAGCCCAGTTTTCTCAACTAAGAACTTAAACAACTTATGTGAAAGGAGAACAGAAGCTTAATATCAGATATATGATTTTGAATTCAAGGTCTAGAATTATGAAGAGCTAACTTATTCAAATGTCTGATCCTTCTTCCCTTACTGGGAACAGTAATTCAATCACCGTATGCCTAAGGTTTGATCTGAACTTCCTAAGTTCAAAACTAAGTTCTCTTAGATTCATAAAATGCTGTTACAACCTCTTACCTAACTTATGATGCTTTGTAGCTACAATTAAAATCCCCAATTTCAATCTCTGTTAAAAATAAAGCTACTGTATCACACTGCATTCACAATATCCATCAAGCAATCAACATTTACTGAGAACCAGTATGTGCAAGGGTCAAACTTAAATTTAAGGTCCTGAGGCATAAATGGTATTTATTTCAGGTCTCCTTATAGCAAAGTTGAAATAGATAAACACATTGCTTAGATCCCATCATCACCTCCTACAAATACCCTTTATTTGTGCCATCCTCCATCCTGTTCTAAATATTCTTGCCTGAGTTCAGGGGATAATTATTGCTTATTGGCTGCTCAGTATCTTTTCCCCTATTTTCAACAGACCCCCAATTTCTTTGGAGGGGAATAACCCCTCCCTCACTGTGAGGGGTTTTGGAAGGAGACAGTTTTAAAACAAAGTTTTCTGCTCTCCTCTAGCTACAAGACGGGTGTGTGACCCAAGCAAGGTCCATTGGACTTCCTCTTCCAGGACTTTGTATTCTGAACAGTTAAACAGTACATAGAAAAAAGAGGATCGTGGAGATGCAGGGAAAGATGGCAGAGGAGTAGGGGACCTTATTCCAACCAGTCCTGGAATTGAGCTGGATATCTACCAGACCACTCTGAACACCCACGAAATCAGCCTGAAATGTAAGAAGATCTGGATCTCTACCAACAGAATATCGCAGGCGGTTGGTTTCGAGGTAGGAAGCAGGGAGCTGTGATTCCATGGGCAGATATCAGAGGATAAATGGCAGCGGGAGGGAGCCTGGCCACGGGGATCCTACATCCCCATGCTGGGGATGGGTCACAGACTCACAGACCAGTAGTGGTGGGGAAAGGACTCGAGGGCAGCCCCCCGGACAGAAACCCAGAGCAGCGGGGTCACGCATGCAAACTGGGGGCGGCTGGTGGTTTTAGAAGCACAAAGGGCAGAGACGTGTCCCCACCTGGAGGCGAGGACTGGGAGCCCTGCGGAGGGGCGCACAACCCAGGACTGCAGTTTATAGCAGCACAGACAGAAACGGAGATGGTGTGGCCTGGAGAGCTCACTGGAGAACAGACTGCGATCTCTCTGCTCTGAGGCAGAGGGTTGGAAACGGTCTCTTCTGCTCTGACTCTCAGAAGAGATGTGGAAAATTGCCAGGGAAAGCCGCCAGAGAAAGCCGCCAGAGAACAAAAGCCCCCCAAAACCGGTTTCCACTGAGCCCATCCCCTGCCACAGGGGGCAAGGCAACTCTGCCCAAACAGGGTTGCCTGAGTAACAGCACAGCAGGCCCCTCCCCCAGAAGACAGGCTGGGAGAACAAGAGGCCAGCAACCCTAGGGTCCCTATTAAAACAGGTGCATCTGGCTTGGGTTGTGGTCATTAATTTGGACTCTGTACATTCCCTCAAGCACCCCTCAACAGAATGACTAGGAGGAGGAACCCCCAAAACAGGAAAGACTCAGAGACTATGAGTTATGCCACAGATTTACTAATAGATTCAGATATAACCAAGATGTCGGAGATGGAATTCAGGCTAGCAGTTGTGAAGACAATAGTTAGAATGGAGAAATCGATTAATGGCAACATAGAGTCTCTAAGGGCAGAAATGAAAGCTGAATTGGCAGAACTTAAAAATGCTATCAATGAGATCCAATCTAATCTAGATAATCTACAGCTATGGTAAGCGAGGCAGAAGAATGAATTAGTGACCCAGAAGACAATTTAATAGACAAAAAAGGGAAAAGAGGAGGCCAGGGAAAAACAACTCAGAATCCATGAAAATAGAATCAGAGAAATAAGTGACACCATGAAACGTTCCAATGTCAGAATTATTGGAATCCCTGAGGGGGTGGAGAGATAGAGAGGACCAGAAGATATATTTGAGCAAATCATGGCTGAGAACTTCCCTAATCTGGGGAATGAAACAAACATTCGTGTCTTAGAGGCAGAGAGGACCCCTCCCAAGATCAAGGAAAACAGGCCAACACCCTGGCATGTAATAGTAAAACTCTCAAATCTTAGAACCAAGGAAACCATCTTAAGGGCAGTTAGGGGGAAGAGATTCCTTACGTACAGAGGGAGGAACATCAGAATAACGTCAGACCTATCCACAGAGACCTGGCAAACCAGAAAGGCCTGGCAAGACATATTCAGGGTACTAAATGAGAAGAACATGCAGCCAAGAATACTTTATCTGGCAAGGCTTTCATTTAGAATGGATGGAGAGATGCAGAGCTTCCAAGACCGGCAGAAACCGAAAGAATATGAGACCACTAAGCCGGCCCTGTAAGAAATATTAAGGGGGGGTTCTATAAAAGGAGAAAGACCTCAAGAGTGATATAGAAAAGAAATTTACAGGGACAATCTATAAAAACAAGGTCTTCACAGGCAACATGATGACAATTAATTCATATCTTCCAATAATCACTCTCAACGTGAACGGCCTAAATGCTCCCATAAAATGGCAAAGGGTTGCAGATTGGATAAAAAGACAGGACCCATCCATATGCTGTCTACAAGAGACTCATTTTGAATGTAAAGATACAGCCAGACTGAAAGTGAAGGGATGGAGATCCATCTTCCATGCCAGCGGACCTCAAAAGAAAGCTGGGGTAGCAATTCTTATATCAGACAAATTAGATTTTAAACTAAAAACTGTAGTTAGAGACACAGAAAGACACTATATCATTCTTAAAGGGTCTATCCAACAAGAAGATCTAACAATTGTAAATAACTACGCCTCCAACATGGGAGCAGCCATCTACATAAGCCAACTGTTAACCAAAATAAAGAGTCATATTGATAACAATACGTTAATTGTAGGAGACCTCAATACTCCACTCTCAGCAATGGACAGATCATCTAAGCAGAAAATCAAGAAAGAAACAAGAGCTTTGAATGACACGCTGGACCAGACGGACCTCATAGATCTATACAGAACATTCGACCCTAAAACAACAGAATACTCATTCTTCTCGAGCACACATGGAACTTTCTCCAGAATAGACCACATACTGGGTCACAAATCAGGTCTCAACCGATACCAAAAGACTGAGATTATTCTCTGCATCTTCTCAGACCATAATGCTTTAAAACTGGAACTCAATCACAAGAAAAAATTTGGAAGAAATTCAAACACTTGGAAGCTAAAGACCACTCTGCTCAAGAATGTTTGGGTCAAAAAGGAAATCAAAGAAGAACTTAAACAGTTCATGGAAATGAATGAGAACGAAAACACATCAGTCCAAAACCTATGGAATACTGCAAAGGTGGTCCTAAGGGGGAAATACATAGCCATCCAAGCCTCACTCAAAAAAAACAGAAAAATCCCAAATTCACCAACTAACTCTACACCTTAAAGAATTAGAGAAAAAGCAACAAACGATGCCTAAGCCACGCATTAGAAGAGAAATAATTAAGATTAGAGCAGAGATCAATGAATTAGAAACCAGAAACGCAGATCAGATTAACGAAACCAGAAGCTTGTTCTTTGAAAGAATTAATAAGATCGATAAACCACTGGCCAGACTTATCCAAAAGAAAGGAGAAAGGACCCAAATTAATAAAATTATGAATGAAAGGGGAGGGATCACGACTAACACCAAGGAAATAGAAACAATTATTAGAAATTATTATCAACAACTATATGCCAATAAACTGAGCAATCTGGATGAAATGGAGGCCTTCCTGGAAACCTATAAGCTGCCAAGACTGAAACAGGAAGAAATTGACAACCTGAATAGGCCAATAACCAGTAACGAGATTGAAGCAGTGATCAAAAACCTCCCAAAAAACAAGAGTCCAGGGCCTGATGGATTCCCTGGGGAATTCTACCAAACATTCAAAGAAGAAATAATACCTATTCTACTGAAGCTGTTTCAAAAAATAGAAACAGAAGGAAAACTTCCAAACTCATTCTATGAGGCCAGCATTACCTTAATCCCCAAACCAGGCAGAGACCCCATCAAAAAGGAGAATTTCAGACCGATATCCCTGATGAATATGGATTCCAAAATCCTCAACAAAATCCTAGCTAATAGGATCCAACAATACATTAAAAGGATCATCCACCACGACCAAGTGGGATTTATCCCCGGGATGCAAGGCTGGTTCAACATTCGCAAATCAATCAATGTGATAGAACACATTAATAAGAGGAGGGAGAAGAACCATATGGTCCTCTCAATTGATGCAGAAAAAGCATTTGACAAAATACAACATCCTTTCCTGATTAAAACTCTCTAGAGTATAGGGATAGAGGGAACATTCCTCAAGTTCATAAAATCCATCTATGAAAAACCCACAGCGAATATCATCCTCAATGGGGAAAAGCTGAGAGCCTTTCCCTTAAGATCAGGAACATGTCAAGGATGCCCACTCTCGCCACTATGGTTCAACATAGTACTAGAAGTCCTAGCAACAGCAATCAGACAACACAAAGAAATAAAAGGTATTCAGATTGGCAAAGAAGAAGTCAAACTCTCTCTTTTTGCAGACGACATGATACTTTATGTGGAAAACCCAAAAGACTCCACCCCCAAATTACTAGAACTCATCCAGCAATTCAGTAATGTGGCAGGATACAAAATCAATGCACAGAAATCAGTTGCTTTCTTATACACTAACAACGCAACTGTAGAAAGAGAAATTAGAGAAACGATTCCATTTACAATAAAACCAAAAACCATAAGATACCTTGGAATAAACCTAACCAAAGAGGTAAAGGATCTATACTCTAGGAACTACAAAACACTCATGAAAGAAACTGAAGAAGACACAAAAAGATGGAAAAATATTCCATGCTCATGGGTCGGAAGAATAAACATTGTTAAAATGTCTATGCTACCCAGAGCAATCTATACCTTCAATGCCATCCTGATCAAAATTCCAATGACATTTTTCAAAGTGCTGGAACAAACAATCCTAAAATTTGTATGGAATCAGAAAAGACCCCGAAGCGCCAAGGAAATGTTGAAAAAGAAAAACAAAGCTGGGGGCATCACGTTGCCCGATTTCAAGCTATCTTACAAAGCTGTGATCACCAAGACAGCATGGTACTGGCAAAAAAACAGACATACAGACCAATGGAACAGAATAGAGAACCCAGATATGGACCCTCAACTCTATGGTCAAATAATCTTTGACAAAGCAGGAAAAAACATGCAATGGAAAAAGGACAGTCTCTTCAATAAATGGTGCTGGGAAAATTGGACAGCCACATGGAGAAGAATGAAACTCGACCATTCTCTAACACCATTCACAAAGATAAACTCAAAGTGGATGAAAGACCTCAATGTGAGACAGGAATCCATCAAAATCCTAGAGGAGAACATAGGCAGTAACCTCTTAGACATCGGCCACAGCAACTTCTTTCAAGATACATCTCCAAAAGCTAGTGAAACAAAAGCAAAAATGAACTTTTGGGACTTCATCGAGATAAAAAGCTTCTGCACAGCAAAGGAAACAGTCAACAAACCAAAGAGACAACCCACAGAATGGGAGAAGATATTTGCAAATGACACTACAGATAATGGGCTGGTATCCAAAATCTATAAAGAACTTCTCAAACTCAACACCCTAAAAACAAATAATCAAGTCAAAAAGTGGGCAGAAGATATGAAAAGACACTTCTCTGAAGAAGACATACAAATGGCTAACAGACACATGAAAAAGTGTTCATTATCATTAGCCATCATGGAAATTCAAATCAAAACCACATTGAGATACCACCTTACACCACTTAGAATAGCAAAAATGGACAGGGCAAGAAACAACAAATGTTGGAGAGGTTGTGGAGAAAGGGGAACCCTCTTACACTGTTGGTGGGAATGCAGGTTGGTACAGCCACTTTGGAAAACAGTGTGGAGGTGACTCAGAAAATTAAAAATAGGGCTACCCTATGACCCAGCAATGGCACTTCTGGGTATTTACCCCAAAGACACAGATGTAGTGAAAAGAAGGGCCATATGCACCCCAATGTTCATAGCAGCAATGTCTGCAATAGCCAAACTGTGGAAAGAGCCAAGATGCCCTTCAACAGATGAATGGATAAAAAAGATGTGGTCCATATATTCAATGGAATATTATTCTGCCATCAGAAAGGATGAATACCCAACTTTTATATCAACATGGATGTGACTGGAGGAGATTATGCTAAGTGAAATAAGTGAAGCAGAGAAAGTCAATTATCATATGGTTTCACTTATTTGTGGAACATAAGGAATAGCATGGAGGACATTAGGAGAAGGAAGGGAAAAATGAAGGGGGCCGGGAAATTGGAAGGAGAGATGAACCATGAGAGACTATGGACACTGAGAAACAAACTGAGGGTTTTAGAGGGGAGGGGGGTGCGCAGATGTGTTAGCCCAGTGATGGGTATTAAGGAGGGCATGGACTGCATGGAGCACTGGGGGTTGTATGAAAACAATGAATCGTGGATCACTGCATTGCAAATTGGTGATGTATTGTATGGTCACTAACACAACATAATAAAATAAAATTAAAAAAAAAAGGAAAGAAAAAGAAAAAAGAGGATCACAAAGACAGCCTGGAGTAGTTACTATGAACTAGATGCCCAGACGTGCTCAGTTACCTTTTCTTTTTCTAAGCCTTTTCCCACTGCCTTCATGTCAGTTCCAGTACATTCACTTTCTGCTTGATTTAATCAGAGGATGTTTTCTGTTGCTTACATCCAGAAAACCCTATTGATAGTCAACAAACTACATCTGATGATTTTACCTTTTTGTTTAAAATACTTCAAGCAATGCCACTGCCTGCAGGCCATAACCAAACTCCTTGTTCTATCAAGGAAAGATCCTCATTTCGTAGCCCCATCCCTCTCTATTCAAATTCATCAGTTTCTGCCTCATCCCCTTAATTTCAGCCATATGGAATCACAATTTATAGAATACACTGCATCGCTTTCCACCTCAGCGAAAAGCAGAGTTTGTCTCTTCTGCCAGAGTCACCTTTCCGTTTTATCCACCTGATTATTTCCAACTTGTTCTTTAATACTTGGCGTAAGTTTTAGCTTCTTTAAGAAATTTTTCCTGGGGCGCCTGGGTGGCTCAGTTGGTTAAGCGACTGCCTTCGGCTCAGGTCATGATCCTGGAGTCCCAGGATCGAGTCCCGCATCGGGCTCCCTGCTCGGCGGGGAATCTGCTTCTCCCTCCGACCCTCCCCCCTCTCATGTGCTGTCTCTCTCCTCTCATCCTCTCTCTCAAATAAAAAAAAAAAAAAAAAAAATCTTTAAAAAAAAAAAGAAATTTTTCCTGACCTCCATTTTCTTCCCTGGCTTAGTCAGATGCCCTTTTCCTAAAGTAAGGCCCTAGAGAATCCCCTAAACATGCCCAGGGAGGTAAAAACTACAGTGGGGACCTTGGAATCAGACTGCTTGAGTTCAAATTCCACTGCTGTCTCTTTACTACTTGACCTTGGGCAGGTTATTTAACCTCACTGTGCTTTACTATCAATCTCACAGTGTTGTGAGCATTAAGTAATGCACGTGAAGTACTTAAAAATGACTAGCATATAATCTGTTAAATATGTGCTAGGTATTATCCTGTAATTTATTTCTATCATAGTGCTATTATTGTTTTTTTTCCTTTACCTGCTTTAATCTGTGCATTGCTATCTTGTCCAACTCTGTACTTCCCAGGCACTTAGTAGTAGCTCAATAAAAATTTGTTAAATGAACATATGAATAAATAGGCACTGATAGTACTTTGCAGTTTATAAAGTCCTTTTGGAATATTACCTCATTTCCAACACTTCAAATATTAAAGTTAGGATTGTTTTGTTTAAAACTTTACATAGAGAAAAATGTTTATTCCCTGATATTGTAATAAATACTTCCCTAAACTTATCTCTTTTTTGCCCCCCAGCCCACACACACTTGCTTAATGTTTATTTAGGGTTATTTTACTGACCATTTAGTGATAGAAAGCTCTAAAAGGTAAGAACTGACAGTGTCTTTATAAAACATTTTTTTAATATGAGGGGAAGAAGCAGGAAAAGCACTCCACTATTCAGCAGGAGAAGGAAAGTTTTTATATATATATGTACATATATATATGTGTATATATATATAATACTTATATGCATATCTACATATACAGATATGATATACATAACTCTATTCATATATATATAACATTTAAAATATATAAAATTAAAAATTAAAAAATGCATGTATATCTATGATATACATATATATGATATATATATGAGATAGAGTCATCATCTCTTACTTGCTTTCAGTAAGCAAGGCAGGGTGGGAAGCATACAATACATAGAATGCTATATATAAATATATATATGTATATATGTGGCATTTAAAAATTCCTGGCTTTCTGTAACCCTGTGACCCTAGACATGGCACTTGAACTTCTCCTCTGAATTAATTTTGGATCTCTCTGTAAGACTATCATTTTGAAGAGGCATCAAATTAGTAGTCATTTTGAAAAAATATAACCTTATTTTTCTGAAGACTACTGAGCAGGTAGATTCTAAAGCAGATCCTAAAGGCTAGGATCACAAAGGAGTGTGGACTTCCTCTCCCCCCTAATACCCAGTGGCTTTTACAGGAGACCACGATGCCAGTGGCAGAATGGGGTGTAGATATGGAAATGAGCTCTTATTTTCATATAATATCATTATATGACAATCAGTTTGCATGCTACAAATGCTGTGAGCAGGCAGATTTACAATCTCATATTAATTACTAACATTAGTTGAGCAAGGCAGGATGGGAAGCATTTTTCGTGAACTACCTAATGTAATCCTCATGACAACCTATAAGGCAAAGATAGTATCATCATTCACATTGTACTGATAAACTCAGGTTCAGGGAGGTTGAATAACACATCAAAAGTCTACAACTGTAGGAGAGGAGCCAAGCTTTGAACCCAGAGCATCTAACTCCAAAGCCCTTGCTTTAAACCCCGTCAGACATTGTTTCCTCTGCTTAGTAATAGTCTTGGAAGTATTAGTATAACTTGATACAGTACTGTGCAAGAACATAATCTCTTATTTCTGCATGTATCAGCGCAGTGAAACCATAAATGCTTAGCACTGTGTCTGGCACAGACTGTATATATAAAAACATATGTATCACCAAATGGTAGCCACATTTACATTAATACTGGCAAGCGGGATATGTAGTAAGTAAGAATACTTAGGCTTAGAAACCAAACAGACTTGGATTTGAATCTTTGCTCTGCTACTTACTAGGAGTATGGCATCTCAGTGGCTTGTGCTGAAGAATGTACCTACTAATACTTGTTCTAAAAGAGCAGTGAAACGAATTATACATATTCATATAATAGTTACATATCTTTATATACACGCATGTCCATCACTGTGTGGTGAATATGAATGTGAACCTGTGCATCCTGTGCCCAGAAAAGGAAACCAAGATCCAGAGAATGAGTTGACCACAATCATGTCATTTGCAAATGACACAGAACACTTAATTCACATCTCCTGAGTCTCAGATCAAGGTACTTTAAATGCAGATTGCTTACTATCCACTTATTTTTATTCCTACTTAATTGCTAAAGTTCATTTTACAAAGAAATCTGTCTGCCTTACTCCTGCTTTTTCAAAAAGTAGTTTTGTAACAACTAAATACCTTCAATGCAACTTATTACTTCTGTAGAAAAGATATGAAAATCATTTACCAGTGAAATAACTACAGCACATAAATATTTCAAAACTATTTTTCTTATTCACTCAGAAATATAAAAGATATACAGTGCATTTGTTTTAGCTAGGTCAAACAGATTTATATCAGTGTATTCCTATGTTTCTAACTGATGTCAGGATTTTGCAGAATGGATTCCAAGAGGCTGATAAATGTAATCTTTATATTAAAAACATGTTTATTTGACTATAGCATTGCATAAATACCAATATTAAGATCTAAGGTATTTAAAAATATATTATGTTTGGTACTTTTCTTTTCTAAAAATTTATAGCTAACTTTCAGTGATATTCATCATCGTAGGAGGAAAATTGGCACAGACAACTCAGAAGAGTGAATAACCAATTCCCAGATTATTATATTTGATTCTGTAATATATTATGGCTGCAGGCTGCCAAAACAAACAGTTTAAAATGTAAACAGCTCAGTTGAACTACTTATTTGATATTAAATAGATTTTTTAAATACTAGTTGTTTAGTGAATTTCATTAAGCCAACTAATTGTAAGGTTTATGGTTTTTTCCTTGTATAATTCCGTTTTAATTTATGGGTTTTAGATAATTGCATTATTTTTTTTCTTGATCATACTTAGGCTACACAGAGTAGAGATAGTGTGTAGCTGACAGAGAAAAGCTGCCTAAAAACTGGTGGGAATATGGTCTAGGGAGAGTGAACAGACATGTGGACAATCTTCACTCTAACGGAAAATCTCAACCAGGTTTTCTTTTTCCCCATACCTTCTGCTTGATGATCATCTCGTTGATGTCTTCAAGATCACCCACCATCACCCTCTGTGATTTTATAACTCGATCGAGCAGAGACAGCCAATCGGTAAGTTCTGTCCAAGCTCTGTTGAAATCTGCCAGGGCGGGTACCTCCAACAGCAAGGAAGATGGCATTTCTAGTTTGGAGATGGCAGTTTCCTTGGTAACGGTGGGTTGTGTCACCAGAGTAACAGTCTGACTAGGAGCTAATTTTTTTTTTCCAAAAAGAAAAAAAAAAAAAAAAGAAAAATTAGAAACACAAGCAAAGAAGCCGATTTCAATAACAATAGACCAAGCTTAATTAAAGTACAACAATTTGAGCCAAAGTATTATTTATTATGTTATAAATTTTTCCTCCACCAATGTGAATACTTTACACAGTACTACATGATGGGATAATCCAAGGACCCAAACTTTTCATTAGTAAGCATTTAACAATCTTTCAAAATGATTTTGCTTATTCTAATGGCTGGACAATTAATTAAATTTAAATCATCCTTCTCAAATAACACTTATATAGACCTTACCAGGTGAAAAAGTTTTACTTATTTTTTCTCATTCAAGGAAAAAAAAGCAAAAGTCCAGTTTGGATAGATCTTGTCTCCTTGAATAGGAAGTAAATTACTTTGAAGGCAGTCCCTAGGGAAATCAAAGCCAATGAAATGTTTTTGTCTTTGCTCTGTATTTTACACTGGGAATAGTTTCTCATATTTTTTTCCTTTTCTTTCAGACTGGTCATACAGTGACTGACAGTGGAGAAAACTCAAGCTACATTATTGTTGGAAAATCAGACCTAAAAAAATGTGACCTTGGTTACATTACTTAACCTCTCTAAGCTTCAGGTTTTCACCTCAGTAAAGAAGGGACAATAACAGAGTGAATGTAATAGGGGCAGTTGTGTGGATTCCATGACTAATATATGAAATGTACATAGAACAGTGCCAGAAAATAACAACAATATTAGCACAGTCTCTGACACTGGTAGGTAATAATGTTAGGTATCACTATTTTTATAAACACTTGATAAAAAAGAAATACAATGATGAGTGAATATAATGAGAAGTTGGAGATAAGGGGTAGAAATACATGAAATACTTGGGAAAAACTCAAAGAAAAACTCAAAGATCTGTGTGTGGCCCTTTATTTACTAAAGGGGGCTGAGCTTGCTACTGTGAATTGATACTAAATACCAACAAATAGCTGGGAAATGGAAGGTGAGTGATGAAGGGAACAGAATGCCTCCTCTGGTTTAAAGTCCAGAGTATCTGAAGCCCACGACATCCAGGAGACCAGTAGCAAAGAAATAGTGGACTACATAATTTAGAAGGGAAGCTTTGAGAGAAAGCTGCAAAGGAAACATCTCAATGGGAGACTTGAGAGCCATGGACAAGATGGGAAATGTTCTAGGAACATGAGAAAAGTGTGCCATGTGGGCATTCCATTCTGAGGTGGCCATAAATCACTTTTCATGGTTGTATTACTTTCTGCACTTTTAAGGTTGTCTTTTTGTGAGAGAAGATGATGAGGGAAATGGAAGGATGCCTCCTGTCTCTCAAGCTTCTCAGGGACAACGTTTTCCTACAGCTGGGAGAAATAATCTTGAACATGGCAGAAAGAAAAAAAAAAGGTAGGGTGTCAGATAGAATAAAAACTAATGCCAAGAAGTAATGACTGAAAAACAATGATACTGAGGAGAAAAAGAAGAAACTGTTTCTTGAATCTCTCTCACTACTCTGAGGCTCTTTCTAGAAAGAATGACATATAATCTGCAGCAGAAATAGCATCTTGTGATCCAACACTCCTACTAGGAAGCATGGGGGCCAACAGGATCTAAAAATCTTAAAAGGGATTCCAAGAGAGGAGCTGAATCCCTGAAGAGGATGCATGGGTGAGGATAAAAAAAAGAGCTAAATTAAAACATCACTGTGAGAGCTAACTGCTGAATGCCTGGCTGACTAGAAAATATGGACAAATTGTTCTTAAAATAGACACACAACAGATACTGAGGTAACATACAGTACTTTGGGATGATTTCAAAGTTCTGGTAAGTGTCAGACAACATTTTCTTTTCTTTTCTTTTCTTTCTTTCTTTCTTTTTTTTTTTTAGCTTGACTTATTGAAAATTTGACCCTCAAAAGACCAGGAAGATTTTTTTTCCCTCTAGATTTACTTCTGACCAACAAAGAAGTGCCTAATGAAGTGGAAACGGTCATGTCATCTTAAATTTCAATACAGTGAAAGATGAGAATGTAGAGAATAATCAGATTTCAACTGTTTTGAAAAAAGTCTATTGAAAAGAAAGGCTGGGGCCAGAGACTGAACAACAGAGAATGATTCAAGATGACTAAAAAGGACAAATGACATTGGAATGATAATACCACAAAGTTCTCCAGTGAGGAAAAAGAAAGAAGTAGCACCAAGTACAAAGTCGGCTGAAACAGATTTACAGGTAGATTGAAAGGTCAGCAAGGCAGTGATGGGCAGGTGATCTCATTTATGGACCAGTCAGGCCCTTCATTGCTGGTCTCCTCTCCCCTAGCACTCAACATCTGAAAACACCTATAAAGCGGTGGGAAAGGGAAGGGAGAACCAGGTACCTTTTGCTCACTGATCCAGCCCCTACACCTTGCACAGGTACTGGAATACAGTAGGTGCTCAATTGATGTTCTCTGAATAAATGAATGAATCTAAAAGACAAATCCATGCACAGTAAGCTTTTGAGTACGCTTAGAGGCCTTCTACCCACGGGGAGCCCTAAAAGACAACAACCTCAAAGGATGGTTTCTCAAAGACTAGAACACAGACTATTCCTAGGCTCTTACTGTTTAGGTCATTATAACTATTCTTAAAACAAGAAACTAATGGAGGAAGAGCCACTGCTTGGGGCAGACAATGGAAGGCCACTGCTTGGGGCAGACAATGGAAGGGCAGACAGTATTAAAGAAAGAAAATAGAACCAATCAATTTTTTTGTTCCCCACTTTTCTATCAAGGGGGGTGGGGTGGTAAAAAGCAGGAAAGAACACTGGATCAAGAAGCAGAGCGTAAAACAGACTAGGGTCAGACTGTTGGATTTCAATCCTCACTCTGCCATTTCTTAGCTGGGTAACCCTAGGCAGGTTACTTAAGCTCTCTGAATCTCAATTTACTCCTCTGTAAAAGGGCAATTATAATAATACTTCTCTCACAGACAGCTGGCATCAACATTTCCTAGATATTGGATGAGATTACAGGATTTTGAAGTAAGGGATTATATCCTGCTTGATAAATTGAACTTCTGTGAGCCTCAGAGTATTCACCTACGTAATGGGGAGAACAGTACCAATCTCATGAAATTGTTCTAAGTATTTATGAATTCATATATGTAAGCCTTCTCCTAGCATCCTTCTGCCAGTAGGTATACTGTATGAGTATTCTTCTCCTTTTCTTTTGCTGCTCAAACAATATTTACTGGCTACTGACTTTATACATTAGCATGCCATTCTGGACTCCGGGCTCTTAGAACTAGAATTCACTCCAACGTTTTCTCCTTCCATTCTTCCCATCCTCCCCCCAACGCCTCAGTCTCTATTCCATATTCTCAAATTAGCACTGGGCATTTCCCACTTTTGTGCCCTCCTACACAAACTCTCTTCTCCCTTCCCTAAATATTCAATTTCCTTATCAAAGCCCAAATCTACATTTCTGTGATTTATGGAGAACCATGTTAAGTCTATAACCAAAAAGTCTCCATGAGGTATAGAATTAAACTGTTCTTTGGGATCCTAAACACTTCAAGTCTTTAACATTTTACTACTTAAATCTAATCATTACTAAGAATGAAATCTTCTATCATTATTAGGTTTTTGTTTGTCTAGTGGCTAGAGGGTAGT
The DNA here is from genome assembly GCF_964656455.1 of Halichoerus grypus. Classification (NCBI taxonomy): domain Eukaryota; kingdom Metazoa; phylum Chordata; class Mammalia; order Carnivora; family Phocidae; genus Halichoerus; species Halichoerus grypus. The sequence continues at coordinate 105,280,859 of NC_135727.1, read as the reverse complement.
AATTGATAGTAACTGAGAGATAGATTCTAAACTCAGAAACTGGGTTTCCAAGAGTAGAGAAATAAGTGCTATAACATGAAGTAGAAAGAGGCTAATTTCCATCTAGTTCACATTTTATTAGGACCAATTCTACCTAGAATGCTATTTAAAATATTTCATTTTTTCCTAAAAAAAAAAAGACTTGTCTCTAGATCCATACAAGTGTTTTTCTTATTTTTTTTATTAAGTAAGATGTTTCAAAGGAGAAATTTTGAGGTCCTGAGAATATCTCATTTTATTATGTATACCATATTGACTCATACTGCATTTTCAAATGCCTTTACTTTTATCTAAAAAGAAAAAAAAAAAGGTTCCTTCTTTTCCACTGCCATGCTACTAGAAACATAAGCAAATCACTTCATTAGGTAAAGTGTGGGCTGGTCAGATCTGTAAGGGGGAAGTTCCAGTGGGTTTTCCCAGACTGAGCAACAGAATTTTGACTCTAAGCATCAGGCAGGGATAGTTAGTCTTCCCAGAGTTTTCCAATAACTCCATAATTTAAAAGATGGAAGGAGAATTTGTTGAGGATTCTCTCAACTCATAATCCCGATCAGGTAAGGAGTTAGGATACATAAACGACTATACAGAATCTTACACCTGAACTTGTGGGATGAGTTTCCAGGTTCTCCCTAAGGAGCATGGGAAATGGCTTCCCCTCCAGCCAGCAGGCACCCCTTCCTTCGTGCTCCGTTTAACACCCCACAGTCTGATATGCTTGCCTGGATGTCCACCCACTGTCTCGAGTCAATGTCCAGGGTCACAAGGAGTTGGCCCTGAGAATGGCTGCTTCAGATTTCAGCGTCCCAAACCACTATGGAGGCTGAGGTTATTCGTCTCAAGTACACTGGGGGAAGTATCTCTTCCAGGACGGGGTCACAACAGAAAAGAGTTCTTATGATGTCACACGATTAACTGTCTTTCCAGCAACAGATTCTGCTGTCTTTCCTGCTTAACCAGTTCATGCTAGAACCATGTATATTACAATGTTATCATTAAGCCAAAGAGATATACACATTGTATATATGTGTATGTATCTGTATAGATAGATGTATACACAACACACAGAGCCTGTACTGATTACTGGTGACTGTAGCATAATGTGTTTGACATGCACTTGTTAGAAAATTAAAAATCTCTACCAAAAACTGTGTTTTCTTTCTATGGTTAAGCAGACAGAAACTCAAGCTCAAAATAACTGGAAGGAATTGAGGTTGGCACACCGGAATAGTAGCATGAATAACAGTAGGTGTAACAAACTATTGCAGACCACAGCTTTTCTCTGAGTATTTTGTTAATTAAAAGGTGTTGGCTTTAGGAGGCAACTCTCATTTTTTTCAAACGTGTTTGAAGAATATTTCTCTAGTCTACAAATTTAATTGGTTTCAGGGGTACATGATTAGTCAGACTAACAGCTGTACTTAGAGCTTTAAAGGAGCTACTAAATCTTTTAAAACACACACACGCAATGTGTTTGGCATACTTCCTTTGAAGTGTTCACATGTAGTTTTTCTGTAATTCACAGGTCTCCTTTGGTTGATAAAAAAGCAAGAAGCACATATTCTGTTCCTTGTTTTGTTGTATGAATGTGGGTAATGTTTTTGTTTTCTTTACTTTTATAAGTGAAAAGTCAGTCGACTGACTAAATGATAAATTATTGGACTCACACTAGCAAAAATACCTAAAAGTACCATTCTGTATAGGTGGCCAGACTGCCTTACTGTTTCATATTATCAGTTATAGGAGAGCTTGTTTAGCTACTTGCATATCACCAATAGCTAAGGTAACTGTTCTCCATGTAAACAACATCGGGGAATACTTTTCTTTTTGAATATTTGAAAGAATGGCATGTGGCTTAATGAAATATGTAAGAGTTGGAGAGTACATATTAACAAAGTTAGGAATCATGCATGGACTAAAAAAGAAAATGTATTGTACATGGGGGAGGAAGAACCTCACTTCTTGGCTCTAAATATTTGTCATTTGCACGTACAGGTGGAAAATTAGAGATAAATGTTACAAATCCATAAACATTTACTTTTGTCTATATTCTTTCTTACTCTAAAGAGGAAATAAAATAGGTGATTCAACTACCATCAATTATTTACATTTTAGCACCATAAGGGCTTGTGCTATCTGTGGGCAAGGCCTAGAGAATCAGAACTCAAGGATTCATGATACCCACCTGTATTTCTGGATTTTACAAAAAAAAAAAAAAATTGTTAGATGTGGAAGCCCTAGACTTTTAAAGCTCGGTAACACTACTTTATCACTTTTAACTGATTCTTTCCTGCTACTAAGGATATAATCCAAGTGAGAAATATTGCTGCTACTGGGAAGGAAGAGAAATTACCACCAACACAATGACCACTATCATTTACTCAGCGTTTCTTATGTGCTAGGCAAGGTTATTTATAAGCCCCGTTTTATTTAATTTTTACCCAACAATATTCAGGGTAGGTATTCTCATTTTACAGGAAGGTAATACTTGCTCCAGATCTCACATTAACAAGTGACAATGTGAAGACAATGTGATTAAACAGGACACATATTTCTAAAAATGATCTGGTCATCCGATACATTTTCTACATGTCCCATTCAATATAAAAAATTATTAACTACTCAAATAGTTTTGGCTCCAAGAGCTACAGTTTACAATATATAGTACCCACAAAATACATCTAAGATCCATTCTAGCTGGGGAGAAATCACCTTGAACGAACCATAAAAACATGGATTATAGCAATGAAGTGCATCTGGCTTCCTCCCCCAAGTTCAGTATTATTCTTGAGGAATAACTCCAATCTGACTTCACCCTAACATGTATTCTTCTTTCACTAATTTGAAGACAGAAATAACGCTTGCCTTTTCTTTTTTCAGTTTGCATTCTAAGTGCCCTTCTATAAGTCACATTATATAAATTCTTCCTACATGCATTCAGTAGAAAGCTAGGTTTCTCAACCTTAGCACTACTGACATTTTGGTCTGGACAAGTCTTTGGTGTGTGTTGTTGTTGCGTGCACTGCAAGATGTTATCAGTATCCTTGGCCAGAGCACCTTCCCAGTTGTGACAACCAGTCATGTTTCCAGACATGACTGAATGTCCCCTGAGGGGAAGAAATTTGCCTCTGGTTCAGAACCACTGATCAAAGGCTTTTTCAATTTTTTTTCCTCTCTCTTCCCTTCCTACTGTGTGTGTGTGTGTGTGTGTGTGTGTGGTTCATATACTTGTTTAGCCTCTGTACTGGACAGCCTTTATGTCTATCCAAGTTTGAGTTCTCTTATATCTCAGAAGTATAGGTTAAGTGAAATTTTTAAGTGCTTCTTTTATGTACACGATATAGGGTAGGCACTGAAGAAACAGTAAATATCCAAAGCTATAGCTACCAGGGAACGCTGAATGATATTACACAAGAAAGGCTTTGGTGATCAAAATAAAATTATCTCTGGTAGAGAATAAATTTCCACAAATTCTTTTCTTTCCTGCACCTAGAGCCTTGTGATAAGATGTTCCAGATTCTCCCAACAAGAGCTATAGTATATTTCTCTACTACTTGAATATGGATTGGCCAAGTGACTTGTTTTGGCTAAAAGAATATTAGTAACCAGGACACAAGCAAAAGCTTGAGAAAGGCTTGGGCATTGGGCTATGCTTGGCTATCCTTTCAACGCTATGTGAACTATGCTAGCCTACTGAATAATGATAGGCAAGTGACCCTGTCATAGCCATTGTTTCATCTAACAACTAACAAGTGCTAGACACATGAGTGAGGCCAGCAACTACCAGCTGACCACAAATACACAAATGAGCCCAGGTGAGACCAGTAAAAGAACCATCTAGATAAGCCTGGCCCAAAGCAGACCCCAAAATTCATGAGCAAAATATAGGATTCTTATTTTGAGCCACTACCTTTGGGGGGTAGATTGTTACACAGCAATAGATAACAGATACAGCATCGATTTCTGCCTATCAAAAACATGTATCCAAAACAGGATTTATTTTTTTTTACATTTATTTGAGCATTTAAAAACATAATAATTAGCAGGTTTTTTTGTTTTGTTTTGTTTTTATTATGTTATGTTAATCACCATACATCATTAGTTTTTGATGTAGTGTTCCATGATTCATTATTTGCGTATAACACCCAGTTCTCCATTCAGTATGTGCCCTCTTTAATACCCATCACCAGGCTAACCCATCCCCCCACCCGCTCCCCTCTAGAACCCTCAGTTTGTTTCTCAGAGTCCATGGTTCGTCTCCCCCTCTGATTTAAAATGCCCCTCCCATGACTACAGAAATCAAACAAATGCTGACACAGCAAAGAGAACACAGCTAAGAAAGGAAGTCTTCAAGTTCAAGTGTGAGAGACAGAGAATTGAAGATACACATGGTCATTCGATGATGCCTATAAATGAGGCAGCCAGCATTTTATAAGATATTTGAAAGGCAATGCCTTTAGTAAAAATTCACTCTTAGTGCACATTTAACTTTGCAAATGAACAAAGCAGAGAATCTAATAAAGACAGTCATGAAACAGGGAGCTCAGTGCAGAAGACAAGGGAAGAAAAGCCAGACCAGATCATAATGAGGAGTATGCTGATAAAGGATGATCATCAATTCCAAAATCCATTTCTCCATTTGGTTATAAACATCTAGGGAACACTGTACAGTTCTCATTAGAGGAAATATATTGCTTTTCTACTGAAAATGTTAGCACTTTAAAAAAAATTTCTGAACTAAAGAACCCAATCTGTTGTTTATTTATTTTTAACAGAATTGCTCCTACCTGAATATTAGAGATAATGATTTTATAGCCCAACGTGGGCAAAACCAGGTAAGCAGCCCTCTACACAATTCAGTCTAAATGAGTCTCTTATTTTGGGGGGTAAGTTATATTTTTACTCTAAGTAGTAAAATAACTAGCAATGAGTTTTTTTTAAAGATTTTATTTATTTGTTAGAGAGAGAGAGCACAAGCAGGGGGAGCAGCAGGCAGAAGGGGAGGGAGAAGCAGGTTTCCTGCTGAGCAGGGAGCCTGATGCGGGACTCAATCCCAGGACCCTGGGATCATGACCTGAGCCAAAGGCAGCCGCTTAACCTACTGAGCCACCCAGGAGTCCCACTGGTAATGAGTTTTTAAACTTGTTATACATGTGCCACGCCTTCATAAGCCTCACTTGTAAGATGAGGTCAGCTACTTAAGGTAAGTGTTAGATTTATCTTTTCCTTCCTCATCCAAACCAGTGCAATGTCTGGACACATAGTAGGGTCTCAACCAACATTTGCTGCTGTTGTTATCAAGATTAGAAAGAGGCACAATGTATGAAGCACTACATTATGGAGAACATTAAGGGATGGAAATATACAGAGAGAGAGACAGAGATACAGAGAGACAGAGAGATGGGGAGAGGCAGACTGATTTATCAGAGTTTTAATCTGGAGTTTCATCAGGCAGAACAAAAACAGAGAAACCATTAGCTCCAATATAAATGAAGCAGTATTAAGTAGTCATAAAATGTAGATTCTTTTGTTCTGAATTCATAATACCTTATATTTCTACAGAACTTTAAACAGTGTAAAAATGTCTTTTTGTCATTTTCTCTGTTGATTCGTCACTGCAACACTGAGGTCTGAGCAGGGAGAGCATCATTACTACTAATTTGTAAAAGAGGAAACTAAAATTTGGATAAATTAACATATTTCTCCAAAATCAAAATCTAGTAAATTAGATGGAAGTTTCCAAACAATCTATATTTTAAGAATGAAGGCTTGGACTTGCGTGATTAAAAGGGAATTCATGAAAAATAAATAAACCCATTAAAAATCTGAAAAGGGGTTGAATAGACATTTCTCCAAAGAAGACATATGAATGGCCGACAAGCACATGAAAAGATGCTCAACATCACTCATCATCAGGTAAATGCAAATCAAAACCACACTGAGAGATCACCTCACACCTGTTCAGAAGGCTGCTATCAGAGAGAGAGAGAGAGAGTGCACGCAAGAGAGAATAAGTGTTGGTGAGGATGTGGAGAAACTGGAGCCCTTGGGCACTGTTGGTGGGGATGTGAAATGGTGCAGCTGCTGTGGAAGACAGTATGGAGGTTCCTCAAAAAATTAAAAACAGAACTACCCTATGACCAGAGCATTCCCACTTGTTAATCTACATCTAAAAGAACTGAAAACAGGATCTCAAAGACAGAGATACTGGGACACTCCTATGTTCATTACAGCATTATTCACAAAAGCCAAGAGTTGGAAACAACCTCGATGTCCACTGATGGATACAAAAAAATGGGGTGTAGCCATACAATGAAATATATATATATTTTTAATTTTTTTATTGTTATGTTAATCCCCATACATTACATCATTAGTTTTAGATTTAGTGTTCCATGATTCATTGTTTGTGCATAACACCCAGTGCTCCATGCAGAACGTGCCCTCCTCAATACCCATCACCAGGCTAACCCATCCTCCCAACCCCCTCCCCTCTAGAACCTTCAGTTTGTTTTTCAGAGTCCATCGTCTCTCATGGTTCTTCTCCCCCTCCGATTTCCCCCCCTTCATTCTTCCCCTCCTGCTACATTCTTCTTCTTCTTTTTTTCTTTCTTAACATATATTGCATTATTTGTTTCAGAGGTACAGATCTGAGATTCAACAGTCTCATACAATGAAATATTATTCAGCCTTAAAAAAGAAGAAAATTCTGTCATTTGCTACAGAGTTTGTTCTTGGAAGATGAACAATTTCTAAAGATCATTTGTACAACAATGTTCATATAGTTAATGCTACTGTACCATCTACTCTAAAATGGTTAAGAGAGTAAATTTTGTGTTATGTGTTTTTTGCCACATTTTGAAAAAGTGAAATCCATGCACCAGGCAAAGTATGGACATTATTCTTTCCCTTCTGGGTTAAGGAGAATTTTTTTTTTAAAGATTTTATTTATTTATTTGGCAGAGAGAGAGACAGCGAGAGAGGACCCGAGCTGAAGGCAGACGCTTAACGACTGAGCCACCCAGTTGCCCCTGGGCTAAGGAGATTTAAAAGAGATCTTTGAATACCAAAATAAAGACCATCTTATAAATAAGAGTAGTTCTGATAGGGGCATCTGGGTGGCTCAGTTGGTTAAGCATCTGACTCTTGATTTCAGCTCAGGTCATGATCTCAGGGTCGTGAGATCAAGCCCCATGTTGGGCTCCCTGCTCAGTGGGGAGTCCGCTTCTCTCTCTCTCTCCTTCTCCCTTTGCCCCTCCTCCTGCTTGTGCGCTCTCGCTCTCTCTTTTTCTCAGATAAATAAATAAATCTTTTTAAAAAGAGAGTGGTTCTGATACACTAAAGCCCAGTGGAAAATGACCAATTAATTTTTCTGTCATTACTACTCCTTTATATCCTCTTTATAACATTTGTGGGGTAATCAGAATATGCCAAAACCTACCTCTAGTGGATACTATGATGCTCCATTGAGGTTCTCTCCTGGAGTAGACAGATCCCAGACACTATTAATAATGACTGCTAATGGATTATAGCTGCATCTGTCCCTAGGGCTTGCTCTTAGTGCATGGATACCAAGTTCAAGCCCACGTACCTCAACTGAAGACAACGCTGAAGAACAAACCCAGCTCCAATGCTTCCTGTCAGATTGGCTTATACTATAGTAGCAAGTGCACTGTGGGTCAGCCTATCCCCTCTGCCCAATACTGCCCCGCTCACTTTTTTGCAGGTAGATCTACCAAGAATACTTGCCAGTAAACATTCTGTATACAACTTTTGTTCTCAGGGACTGCTTTCCAAGGAATCCAACCTAAGACACAATTCCTTTGGTCTATGTACATAATAGTTTATTTCTCATACCTAAAAGTAACATGATGTTTCTAGCCATTCAATCTTAGAATAGCATTTAATATTAATTGTTTATTGGTATCACATGTTATAACATTTGATCTTCAATGGAATGCTTTGGAAAATGACAAAAAAGCATGCAGAGAATTGGTGGCATATTTCTTGCTTATGGGCTTATGACAAGTTTTATACTCTTTGGTTATACCTGAGTTTCAATTTATCATCTGAGTTGCTGTTTAAGAGAACTCTAAACACATCCTATAACTAAAACACCAAAGAGCTTGACAAATCCAAACACTGAAGTCTTGAACTCCATCTCCATAATGACATTGGAATTGTAACCCCTCTCTTGTGTTGGTTTGAGGTGACTGTGCTGGGCTAAACTTAGCTTTTAAAGTTCTGGGTCAGTAAACACGTTATAAACTGCAGGTATGGCAAATACAGCAACTGAAGTAGTGACTAGCTACATCAAAATCAATTCATGTTTTCATTTAACTTGTAGAAAAGCACACAATGCCCACAAGTGCAATAATGACCAAATATACAATAGGAACCAAATTTCAAAGGTAAAAACAAGTACCAATTACATAGGGAAAACTGCTTGTAACAAGCACAAAAATAAGATTGTGATGTGTTTATTTAAATCACGCCCACCAAACCATCTCAAATTCCTTTTCAAAGTAGAATAATAAATAAAAACATATTGTTCAATGGTTATAAATCATGCTATTGAAATGGCAAAACTCCCAGGAGCAATAACGTGGCAGTTTTCATGCACATACTTGCTATTGCTTTGGACTTGAATCTCATTGTCTTAATCTTTTGGATGAATAGGTTTCAAATGAAGACGGTAAAGAGAGCCTGGGAAAGCCCTGAGTCTACAGTTTATGGTTTCTGAAAGAGGAATGTAGCATACTTTGTTGGTTTAAAAAGATCTGTGAAGCTGTATTGTTGTAGAGTTGGTTTATTCTAAACCTCTTAGTTTTGCTGCTTAAGATTAGAAAATTTCATCAGATCAGGGCTAATGTTAATTCCTCTAAAAAAAAAAAAATCTGTAATCTGCAAATCATTCAACCCCTACTAATACCAGTACTTTTTACATGATGGCAATTTTTTACAGAAAAGATACTGGGGGAGGCACCTGGGTGGCTCAGTCGGTTAAGCATCCGACTCTTGATTTCAGCTCAGATCATGATCTAAGGGTCGTGAGATCGAGCCCTGCATTGGGCTCTGTGCTCAGTGCGGAGTCTGCTTCTCCCTCTCCCTCTGCTCCTTTCCCACTCACACACTCTTTCTCTCTCTCTCTCTCTCTCAAATAAATAAAATCTTAAAAAAATAAAGATACAGAATTACACTAAATTTTGCATTTTAAAACATTACTTGAAAATAAACTTTTAAATAAGATGAAGTTATATTTCAGATTCAAATATTTTAAATTAATCACACAGTCCACAATAAAAAAAATCATGCTATTTTTTTTCCAATAAGAGAAAGGTAATAATCTTTAAAACGGATTTTCCTTTATACTGAGATATTTTGGTAAGAACTAGAAGTAAGTATGTATTTCCTCTGCTGTTAGTATTATAGTTTATATTACCTCATTATTCTAAGACCAAAAGACGTAGAGGGGGAAATTTTTCATTAAGTTATGTTCAGAATCTCTAGCTTGTTAGGTGAAAGTAAGTCACATGAAAGAAATAAAATAAACCTAACTGAAACATTAACTCCTATCTAGGGTTTATCAAACTAGAGAATATAGAAAGCAAAGGAACTACGCAGTTTTGAGGAACATATACATGTGTATATAGCTTTAAATTGGTAAAATTCTTTTTTTTTTTTGCCCTGTTATGTGGTAGAAAGAATGAAAAAAGTCACCAAAGTTGTTTTTCCTACTTTGCCTTCCCTCAAAGGCATGATTATGTTACATTTCATAGCTATTCTTAATAACAAATTGTTACTTTCTATGAATTTAATACATAAAGTACACGTTTTGTGCAATATAAAAAGCTCAGCAGAAGCAAATAGCTAGCCAGGAAGGCCAATCCCCAAAGAAAAAGTAGGGCCAACTTACTATTTGGAGCCTGATGTTCCCATTCAAGTTGATTTACAAATATAATGGAAGGAAGGGCATACAAACTGAAGCCCTCAGAGGCCCTATGGCTGAGATGGATAATCTTTGTGATTGACAATGGGGGCCCAAGGTTACCACAACTGGGTGACTTTAACAGATGACACGGTAACAAGTCAGGGCTCTATCATTCATCTATTTTCAGGAATGATCTTTTGGGGCTTACTGATTCAGATTCTCTTCTCACCAAATCACAAAAATAGTAAGTAAATCAATTTATAAAAATAAGTTATCAGTGACTTCATTTCCAATGCCTTGTAGGTATAAGTTACAGACAATTGAAAAGATTTTCCAAAAAGTTTGCCTATTTTATACACCTATGATCATAGATGCTATATCTGGTAGCATTCTCAAAAGCTGTGTCATTAAAAAAAAAAAAATCCCATCACTTAGCAGTGAAGGAAAAACCAAGGTCCAAAGTGTTGAATGGTTTGTGCAAGATTCCCAGGCCCCAGCTGGCAAGAGACCAAATGAGGACCAGATTTCAGGCCTATCATTTCCCAATTCAGTTATCTTTTTACTGTGCCAGTGGTTTACAATATTATGAGTATGCCTTTAAAATCTCAAATATAATTACATACCTATGCATAGTAATTGTGTATCTAATATGCCTAGATTGAGAAAAAAAGTGACAAAAATCAATTTATTCAGAATTTGGTAATGCTTTTTAAAAAAATTTTTTTAAAGATTTTTTAAATTTTATTTATTTGAGAGAGAGCAGAGTGAGAGAGAGAGCATGAGTGGGGGTGAGGGGCAGAGGGAGAGGGACAAGCAGACTCCCCACTGAGAAGGGACCCTGATGCGGGACTTCATCCCAGGACCCTGGGATCATGACCTGAGCTGAAGGCAGATGCTTAACCAACTGAGCCACCCAGGAACCCTGAATTTGGTAATTCTTCAATATGATTTTGCATTTTATTAATTGTAGTAGCATTCATATTGTTGTGAAAATATCTACTACACATATGTGGGAGACAAATCACTTATTTGATCCACAGACAATATTTGATGTGCTCAGAGATTTGAGAAATTCTTTCCATAATTCTGGGAAATCTCCATTATCTCCAGCCCCTAGGTTGAGAACCTCTGGCATGTCGATCACTACTTCACAATACTACTCTTATCAACTACCTTCAAAATTCCCATTCCTTCCCCTTACAGTTGGTTTCAGTTTCAGTGTTAACTAACAACGATATCATAATCTTTTGAGGATGGGTAGTATCAAAGCCAGAAAGAACTCAATTTTTGAAATGGCTTATTAGTTTTATAAATTAGAATGGCCTCAGGCACCTGGGTGGCTCAGTTGGTTAAGTATCTGCCTTCAGCTCAAGCCATGATCCTGGGGTCCTGGAATCAAGCCCCTTGTCAGGCTCCCTGCTTGGTGGGGAGTCTGCTTCTCCCTCTCCCTCTGCCCCTCACCCCTACCCACCGCTTATGCTCTCTCTTGCTCTCTCTCTCAAATAAACTCTAAAAAAAATTAGAGCAGACTCAAGATTTCAAAATACTCTTACTTACATTCTGATATGATTTTCTTTTTATTTATTTATTTTTAATTAACATATAATGTATTATTTGTTTCAGGGGTACAGGTCTGTGATTCATCAATCTTACACAACATCCAGGGCTGGGTATGTGTTGTGGTGAGCAATGGGTATTGTGTAAGACTGATATGCTTTTCTGACTGGGAGACAAAAGACACAGTCAGAGCTGGGATACTTGAGTTTGGTTATCCTGCAGTCAATTGCACTCACTTTTATATGCTGCCCCTGATGTGAATACCCCCAACCAGACAGGTGATTGTTACCACCATGGGTAATGAGACTGTGGGTTAGGGATGAGGAGAAGACAAAGGTTGAGCAACACCTAAGGACCATGTCTAAAACCTTGGAATTTGTCTCCATTCTACTTATGGAAAATTACTTTCCACTACTTACCCCAAGGGCACATGTTGTCTCAGACTAGCCAGTCTCTTCCTGCTGTACTCAATATGCCTTCTTTACAAAATAAATTTGTCCAAGCTATTCCTCAGATTTAACTACCTTTTTCACCTATTATAATCCTTCTTATTCTTTATGATCAGAATCTCACATCTGTGAAGACACTGTTGACATGAGTTACCCTGATGTTCCCCTTTCTTGAACTCCTATGTTGATCACAGGCTTAATGTAAAAAGTCTCTGTGTGTCTGATAACATATTTCCTCATATTATTATTTATTGCACCAATTCCAAAATTCTAGAATTGGAAGGAATTTGTGGAAATTCCAATGCTAAACTTTAAAATCTGGCACCTCTGAGCATTGTAAATCTTAGATTGAATTGCTTTACATATAGTTTAGAAGATCCTTAATATTCTCAAGAGGTGTGTTCAAGAGTCCTTGCAAATCAAAAAACAGATGTGTGTGATCAGCTAGGCTTACTTTAGGAGTTAAGGGATTTACCTCTGCCCAAAAGTTTCTCAGAACATGAGATCAGTGCTAGAAGTTTTACATATTTTAACCACCCAACCATCCAATGGGGTAGATGTTATCAAGCCCACTGGAAATAACTACATATCATGGACCTTCACAAAGCAATTTTCTATCACTTCATATGAATTATTTATCTTAGGACAAAAATTTAAGATTTCCTACTTGTCTTATGAAAACCAAATTGCATCTGTTACTTTAAAAATTATTTCTTAGTCTATTAAGAATTCTGATTATCTGCATTAAAACAAATTGTCAAAATATAAAAAAGTTTTCAAAATATTTTTTATCATTAGAAATCAACATGGGGATTTCATTTTCATTTGGAATATTTTCTAAAAAGAAATAATGGGCTCATAAATAAGAAACCTTTCTCATGTGAATCTGATAGTATGAATTCAGTCTAATAGAAAGTTTTTCATTCAAATATTATTATTGAATAATTACTAACTTGGTGAAAAGTCTGTACCTACTCAGTAAGAGAGACATGTAGATGAATGCATTGATGTGTTGATTTCCAAGGCATTTTAAGTAAGATAACCAAGTTATTTTTATTTTCATTAAACTGTGAATATAATTCATAACAAAGGAAAATCATATTCTAGATACACAGGAAATACTAAAAGGTTTACTCTTTAGGGTTAAATGCTAAGGAAGTTATTATATAAATGTTTTCCTTACAACTCTATATTTTGAAAGAAAAAACTCTAACATTGTATTATCTGAGACTATAACATAGGTAGACTGGTTTCGAGCAAAACTAGGGGATGGGAAGTGGTATTAAAATTGACTGAAGGTTATAGGATTTGTCTGAAATCTTGGGCATCATTAATAAATCTCACTCTCCTTGGTCTTATTGCTCTATTCACATCCTTTCTGGAAGATAAACTACCTCAAAATTCAAGACCTAATAGTACTATACTATCATTGCGGAGTTGCTGTGAAACATTCCTGGGGCTGTGATCGGAATGATTGAGAGGACCACTAAATGCTGAAAAGTGGATGTGACCAGGGAATAGCTTGGCTGTTTGCCAGGGTAAGAAATAACTTGATATCGACATTGAGCAGCAGCTGAAGAATCTTTTCATAGTTTAGGCGCTTTTTCTAAATCCTCCAGTTATGCTTCAGTGATTAAATTATTAAGAACCTCTGATATAGCTGTTTCATATTTTACATGTGAGTTGAAGATGTTTTGAAATGATTTCCATTATTCATGGTTTCTTGTTTTTCAAAATTAAACTTATAGGATGCTGACATAATCCCTTTTTATTAGGTCTGCAGAAACTGAGAATACACTAAAAAGCAGAATAGTTGTATGAAAGTATCATTTTCCTTGACAATATCTTATGATGATGAGCTTATTATGATGGTTTTTTTTCTTAGCTGAGCTATATGCATCCCAATTAATGTTGTTAAACCAAATGCTAAAATAAAAAATAAATGGCTCCTACTAACTTCCAGATTTAGGCCAAGATAAGATTCAGGCAAAGGTCAAGAAAAGGACAAGACACAAAATTTAGGAAAAGCCTCCCAATGTGAGTGATTAACTTGTATATGATTAACTCTTTTAAAAATCTTTCTCATTGTCACCTACTTTACACACAGCTTGAAGATAAGACTGTCTTCCATGGGTTCACTGAGAAAATATTAACTACATATCTTTAGGCCCAACACCATGCCAAAGGATTGAATACTGTGATGCCTCTTTCTACTTCGTAGGGGAATTCCAATTCTCTTCAGGCTTCCATGGACTCCACCCCCAATTCTATAGGTGGATTTAAATTCACTTGAGGTTTAGATTGTAGGCCATCAAGATAATCCCATCCTCTGCTTCGGTGATGGAACTCAAAGTTTAAGTCAATCAGTCCATGACATCACTCTGAATATTACAGGTATAGGAGTAGATATATATAACCTAGATTGACTGATCTGACTGGTAGATATATCTCTTAACCTATCCTTCAGGTAAGAGATTCTGTCTCTCACAGTAACAAAAAATCGTGTTGCCCCATTTGCTGCTGGCAACCATCTTGAAACCTGGAGAGAGACTAGTGAGGATGTCAGAGCTGACACGAAGTGAAAATGTGAATAAAGAAAATCATATAGAGTGTCAGGGCTCTGTTTGTACTGCATCTGGAGTCCGCTCTAATCTCTGAACTTCCAGTTATATGAGATTAATTATCCTTATTGTTGAGCCCCTCTGAATGCACATTGTCTTTCTTTCAGGGTTACAAAAATAAAGAAGACATTATTCCTGCATTTAAGAAGTTTCTATCTTAGTTGGAGACATATATGCCAACAACAAATTTCAGTAAAATATAACAATACTTGCTGAAATAGAGGTAAATAGCAAAATGGTAGTAAAGAGGAGGACCAGGCAGGAAGGAAGGTACACATGCAAATAACATCTTCAGCTGAAACTTTAAGGATGAGTTTACCAAAAGTGAATGGTGACAAGTACATTTCTAGTGGAAGAAACCGTATTTGTTAAAGTAGAAAGGCAGCATTTGGTGATTGGGGAACTACGTATAGTTTAGTACTATTTGATTAGCAAGAGAGTGATGGAAGATGTAGGAAATAACACAGACATCCTAGGAGGATTAAATTGCAAAAGACGTTGTGTATCAAGCTGAGGGATTTAGCTTTTATCCTGGAGAAGAAAGGTAACTGTTATACCTTTGTATAATGTAATGTGTATAATGTAATGTGATTAACATGTTAAGAAGTTCATTTTCAATGAACTTCCCGTGCACAAGATAGGTTGAGAGAGACAGGAAGACCAACGATGTGGCTTGACAGATGATCCCTGAAACAAAACGGTGGAGCTGAATTAAAAAGTTCAGGTTTGTTTGGCTTATGGGATCAATAGGATTGGTGATTGGTTGCATAACAGTAAGAAATAAAAAAAGGGCCAGAATGATTGCTTGATTTCTAAGTTGGTGGATAGTAGTACCACCCACCAAAACAGAGAGTATAGTAATAGGAGTAGATTTTCTGAAGATAATGATAATATCAGATTCAGGCACACTGAGTTTGAAGTATGTGTGGAATGTCTAAATGGTAGCTGGCTGGCAGGTAGAAATATGAGTCTGGAATTTAGGAAAGAAGTTTGAGCTAGAGATAATCATTGGCATAGTTTTAGTAGTCTTTTTTTTTTTTAAAAGATTTTATTTATTTATTTGACAGAGAGAGACACAGTGAGAGCAGGATCACAAGCAGGGGGAGTGGGAGAGGGAGAAGCAGGCTTCCTGCTGAGCAGGGAGCCCGATGCGGGGCTCGATCCCAGGACCCTGGGATCATGACCTGAGCCGAAGGCAGACGCTTAACGACTGAGCCACCCAGGCGCCCCAGTTTTAGTAGTCTTTAACTTAGATTCTGTAATACACTGAACTGGTATTAAAGTGATTTAAGATGGTAAATTTCGGGTTATGTGTTTTTAACCACAATTTTAAAAATACAGAAGAAAAAAATAAAAATAAAAAAAATTAAAGATAAAAATACATAAGAAATCTGACACTAAGTACAGCATGGGATATGACAAATTAGAACAGATGCCAGCCATAAAAGGATGCAGACCTGGCAGGGGTTAAGTTCTAGGTGATACCAACATTTAAGGGCCTGACAGAGGAAAAATTTCAACAAAGTGGGAATGGCAGGGAGTGGCCATAGAGGTCACTGAAAACAAAACTAAACCAAACAAGAGAGGATCCAACCTCAAAAATTAAGAGAGAATTAAAATGGAAAAGGGGTGGGTGATGCTTGGCTAAGACCATCCAAAGCACTGAGGCTAAAGTTACAGAACCATAGCAAAGAGCATACTAACAATGAAGTCTCGCCTAGTGGATGAATCCAAATTATATCTTAATACTCAAGGTAGAATGCAATTTAAAAAATTTATATCTACCAAGAATGCTAGGTTAAAAGTCCATAGAAAATTAAATGAACTGATCTAATATATTCATAATTCATGTCAAGAAGCTAATAAACTGTAAAAAAGGACAGGAGTATAGAAACTTAGAAAACCAGTGGATTTCTACAGAGCACATGTGACAGGACAATAAACACTGGGAAGACAAATATATTAAAGGATTTGGGCTGGCAGATCCTTTATGTCACACAGGATGACAAAGGGAGTAAAAAATGAGGGACTGAGAACAAAAATCAAAAGAGACAAGAGACATGTTTCAATGAAATATAAAGAACCGAAAAGACTTAGAGGTGAGAAAGAAATGAAAGTGACCAATTTGTTTCAAGGAAACAATGACTCTTCAGCGAGCAGAGCTGGAGACAGGGGTCGTGTGACAACTTCCACAGAAACAGTTCAAACTGAATTTTTCTACCACTGCACTATTTTTTTATTCTCAAACAGTATCTTTGTTCTTCTTTTACAGGTAGAAATGCTGAGGATGATAATACACTGGAAAGGCATTTCATAGTTCTTACAGTCAAACCACAAAATAAATTGGTTAAAATTGGGTTGAATGATAAAAATACTTGAAAACCTCCCCTCCTCCCCTTTTTAAAATTGCTATGATACTTCTGAGTCTAGAAATCAAGGCCAGACCAATGCTTCTGATGTTCACAGATTTTGTTCTAGAGGTTTTATCTATTTTGTGGGCATAAATTTACCCCGTGGATTTAGGGAAGAAGATGAGTATTTTTTTAAAGCCAACAATGAGTCAGCAGGAGGTTCAAAGTTCTCCACATGGAGTTGTCACTCAAAGCACTGACATCAAAATCAATGGAAAGTGGCTCCAGTCTTGTTCAGAGTATAATTTGTAGCGGAGAGGAAGTTGGGGGTGGGGGGGAAGTGTGAGGGGAAGACAACTGAAAAAATATAGATAGACAGATATGCAGCAAAGATGGGAAAAGAAACAGGCCATAAAACATCAAGTGGGCAAAATGATCCAAACTCCATATGGGGTGAACGCAAGCATCACTGTACTAAGAAACGTTTGACAACACTTCTGCGAGCCCCCTGGCTCCTGGGCACCCCCATTCTAGACACTGAGGATAAAGTGGTAAACCTAACTCAGCCTGTGGCCTGAAGAAGCTTATATCTTGACAGAGAAGAGACAGGAAACAAATACAAATTTTAAATGATTTTAGAGAATGGTAAAGGGGACAAAGGAAAACAGCCAGGCAAAGAGTACCAGAATGAGAGGGGTGCAGTTGGGTCAGGGTCTATTAAATTAGCCCTTAGCTCACTATTAAGGCTTGGGCAGGGTTTTTAATCCCTCTGAATTTCTTACCTTTTCTGGATAACTCTGTGTGGAATAAGAAAAACAGTTCATTACATGTTTATTTCCACTTCTTCACATACCTCCTTTCTTACAACCACCATACATTTTCCACTTCTCTTTTCTGCTCCCCTTTGACACTTTCTTTTGTTTCCAGAAGCCTCTGGGGCCTGGACTCAAGGACTCCCTCTTTGTCCCTAGTCCTGCTTGCAATGATCGGATGTGATCTCAGAATCTATACTAGAAAGAGAAACCTGGTTTCTATTTCTTATCTCCTCATTCATTCTCAGGTAATGTGGATTCAATGATAAGTAAAAAAGATCCAAGTCTGTCTTCATGAAGCTCACTAACAAGGGAGAAGACTGGGCACCTGGGTGGTTCAGTCGGTTAAGCATCTGCCTTCAGCTCAGGTCATGATCTCAGGGTCCTGGGATCGAGTCCCGCATCAGGCTCCCCGCTCAGCGGGGAGTCTGCTTCTCCTTCTCCCTCTCCTGCTCTCTCTCTCTCTGTCAAACAAACAAACAAAATCTTTTTTTAAAAAAGGGAAAAAACCAATATAAATTCTTATTGTTTCGGAAATAAATGGAAGATCTGATATGTGCTCTGTAAGAGAACTATGAATGATGCTATTTACATTGGCAATGGAGGATTTCACCTAGTCTGCCAAGTTAGGGGAGTCTTCCCTGAGTACAACATTTGAGCTGAACCCTGAAAAGTAAGTATGTATCAGATGGGAAAATCAAGGGGAGAGTGTCCTAAGCAAAGGGGTCAGTAGTAGGCTTGTCGTAGGCGAAAGCTGTCACTTAATCAAAACAACAACAACAACAAAGCAGAAAGCAGGCCAATGTGAAAATAAGACAGCAAACAGTACATGGCATCTGTCAGAAGGGTGATGGAATGGGAAGGATCACACTATGCGGTATCCTATAAGCTAGTAAACATTTTAACTTTTATAAGGAGGGCACGTGTTGTAATGAGCACTGGGTGTTATACGCAAACAATGAATCATGGAACACTACATCAAAAACTAATGATGTACTGTATGGTGACTAACATAATAAAAAATAAAGAGAGAAATAAATAAATAAAATAGGAAAGAAAGAATGAAGGAGATTAGTTTCTCTTGGAGTGACCATATTATTTATCATGAAAACTTGGATAGTGTTAAGAGTCAAAGAGGGCACTATCATTTACACTTAGACAATGGACATAACCCATGTCTGCCCAGGGCAAACCAGGACTATGGTCATCCCAATACAAGGCTACTGTAATGATCTAGGAAAGACACGATGGATTGGGAAAGGGCAGTATAGGAGAAATAAAAAGAGGAAAGCTGATCCAAGAAATATTTAGAAGAGAAAATCAATTTTGGACTTGGTGATGGATGTCCAGCAGAGGTGAAGTGGGAAGGTGTCGAGAATGATTCCCAAGGTTGTGTTACAGGATGAGGGGTGCTACAAACCTGAAGTGGAGAGGAATGGCGGGGAAAGATCTTGAATTTGATTACAGGAGGAATCATGAGGTTATTTTTGAGACATCTAAATGGAACTCTTAAGTAGGCCATTAAATATACTGTCTGGCATACAGAGAAAATTTCTTCACCTCCTATGATCTCTTCCTCTATTAGTCCCTTCCATTTTTTTTTTTTATTATTGTCTTTGGGCCCCCCTGACAACAGGGCCTGGACAAGGACTTGGGTATAAATAGTTTATGTGGGAGTTGATCCCTGGGAAGTAGGAATGAAGGATGAGACAAGTGAGACAGAGAAGGCAGAAATGCCAACATAATGTGTATTATGGAGATCACTATTATGGGCAACAGGGCCTGGATTCTGCCAGAACCTTTCCATGTTCCCAAGAAGCACGGAGAAAGCTGTCCCAAACTGTCTTCTTGAAGGAATAGAGGCTAAAAATATAATCATGAGCTCTCATTTCCCATTGGTTGAGAGTTGCTCATCATCAAAAGTTCTAGGCTGGGTTAGCTCACAGGATTTGTGGGCTCCTGGCATGTCAGAGAAATCCCTTGGGCAGAAAGTGGGAAAACAAGAGCCATTCCCTTGACGATCAGCTCAATGTAGCGTTATCAGCTAAAGGTAAGTCTGAGCTCAAACAGGCCTGTCCACTGCACCTGCAACCAGAGGTGGGTCAAAGGCATGTGACTCCAGGTACCAGGGGTATCAACCACATTTGGGATGATCATGTTTTGGAAGCTGTGTGTTTTCCTTTGATAGTGAGATTTTTCTTACCTATAGATGATTACACAGAACATACACGTAGAGTTTAAAGAACAATTATAAAGTAACACCCCATATAACTACAACTCCGATCAAAAAAGAGAATATTACCTATACCTTGAAACCCGCCCTTGTGTTCCCCATAGCACCACCTGCTTTATCTTCCCAAGATAACCATTCTCCTGAGTTTTTCCTCTTTGCTTTCATCTGCTGCCTTCTCCAGCTTGGATTCCATGGTCCATTCCATCACTTCAGCCAATCCTGTAGCCGAGTATACTTTCTAGTTGCTACTATTCTCTCTCCTCCCTCCAGTATACTTTCATAGCACATGTC
This sequence comes from Halichoerus grypus, assembly GCF_964656455.1. Lineage (NCBI taxonomy): Eukaryota > Metazoa > Chordata > Mammalia > Carnivora > Phocidae > Halichoerus > Halichoerus grypus. The sequence goes on along the minus strand of NC_135727.1, from coordinate 105,260,578 downwards.
TGGCAAAACAACCAGGGATGAATCTTACTATCTTTTCAATTCTGCCTCCCCCTATTTAAAGAGAAACTTGAATGTCTGGCTTCATTCTGCACTGGCTTTCTATTTCTGACTCGAGCCACTCCTCAGGCTCCTTTGTTGGCTTACTTTACTCTGGACGTCAAATGTAGGAATTCCTTAGGGTTCTGTCCTAAGTCCTTTTCTCTTCTCATTCTAGATACACTCCCTCATTGATCTCCACTTTTGAGACTTCAGTTATTATGTGTTACTGTATGTGTTGATAACTCTGGTAACCATATTTTGAGCCTATACCTCTTCCCTGACTTATATGGTAAGTCTACTTGGTGGTCTTGCTAGTATCTCAAACCTGGTGTACCCAAAATTGAATGTGCCATCTCCTGAACCCTAAAACAGTCTACACTTGAGTAATTTCCACCACCATCCACCCAGTTTGTCAAGCTAGAAGTTTGGGTAATCTATTGGAGTTCTCTGTATCTCTCCCCTGTATGTCCAGTCAGTTCCCAAGACGTACTGTTTCTCCATACCAGTACCTCTTTAATCCGTTCACTTACCTTCATCCCCTCCCCACTGCCCTGGTTGACATCATCATTGTCCCTCACCTGGACTACTGGCACAGTCTCCAGTGTTACTCTTCTCTCACCCATTCTCTACTCTTTCACCAGAGCAATCTCTCTAAAACCCAAATATGGTCACATCACTAGAATGTTCCAGTAGCTTTCAATTGCCTGTGTCAGGTGCCTCTAGTCTTTACTTATGCCATTTCTCCTGCCTGGAATATTCTCCACCTCCCCTAACCTGTTTGTCTATGTACACTTATATGTTCTTCAAGTCTCATCTTCACAGTTCCTTTTTTCCAGAAAGCTTTCCCTGACATCCACCAACTATACCATTCCAGAATTGGTTATGGTTCTTCCATAACATTCTATATACTAGTATTTGTCATATATAGCTATTTAAATAACTGTCTTACTTTCTTAAAGTCCAGGAAGTGTGTTTATCTTGGTCAATACGGTATCTCTAGCATCTAGCATACAACAGGGCACACATTATTTGTTGAATTAGTGTATCGACAAATGAATGATACCAATGCATACCAAATGCTCTTTTTTAATTAAAAAAAAACTTTTAAAAGGCTTTTTAAAGAGGAGTTTCAGGTTTACAACAAAATTGAGAGGGAGGCACAGAGTTTCCCCATGTACTCCCTGTCCCCACATCCATGGCCTTCCCCATTACCAGTATCACTCGCCAGAATGGTAAACTTTTTACCCAGGATGTACCTACCCTGATCTATCATAGCTGCCCAAAGTTTATAATATGCCTTAGGGTTCATTCTTGGGTTACAGCATCTATGGGCTTGGAAAAGTGTATAATGACACGCATCCATCATTATCATACAGAATCATACAGAATATTTTCACTGCCCTAAAAATCCTCTGTGCTGTCCCTATGTATCTCTCTTCCCCAAGTCCCAAACCCTTTCTGCTGCACCCTTGGCAACCACTGATCTTTTTACTGTCTCCATAGTTTTGCCTTTTCTAGGATATCATGTAGTTGGACTCAGACAGTATGTAGCCTTTTCAGATTGGCTTCTTTCACCTAGTAATAAGCATTTGAGGTTCCTTCATGTCTCTTCATGGCTTGATAGCTCATTTCTTTTCGGTGCCAAATAATATTTTATTGTCTGGCTGTAACAGTTTACTTATCCATTAACTTACTATAGGACATCTTCGTTGCTTCCTAGTTTTGGCAATTACAAATAAATCTGCTATCAACATCTATGTGCAGGTTTTTGTGTGGACATGAGTTTTCAACTCCCCTGGGTATATACTAAGGAGTGTGATCACTCGATCATACGGTAAGAGTATGTTTTCTTTTGTAAAAAACAAAAACAAAAAAGACCCCAAAAAAACAAAACCCAAAAAACCAAAAAACCAAAAACACCAAACTGTCTTCCAAATTATCTGTACCATTTTGCATTCCCACCAGTAATGAAAGAGAGTTCCTATTGCCCCACACTCTCACCAGCATTTGGGGATGGTCAGTGTTCTAGATTTTGGCCCTTAATAGGTTTGTAGTGGTATCTCATTGTTCTTTGTTGTTGCTTGTTTTTGTTTTTTTTCTTTCATTGTCTTAATTTGCATTTTCCTGATGACATATGATGTCATGCATCTTTTCATATGCTTATGTGTCATCTCTGTATCTTTGGTGATGTGTCTGTTTAGGGCTTTGGGCCATTTTTAATCAGATCGTTTGTTTTCTTATTGTTGAGTTTAAGAGTTCTTTGTTTTATTTTGTGTAACAGTTTCTTATCAGATGTGTCTTGCAAATATTTTCTCCTAGTCTGTGACTTGTCTTCTAATTCTCTTGAAAAAAATGTTCTCCTTTCATATACAAAATTAGAACTTACAGTTGGAGAAGGAACCTCACCATTAATTAAGAGTGCATTGGGAAATAGCTTCTCATCTCCCTGATAGTGACATCTCCCACTGGCTCTGGCTAGTACTTTATCTGGTTTCCAACTTGTTCATTATTTAAGCGTTAGCTAAAATGGCATTATGATAGCCTTTTTCTGCTGGTCTATGATGCTTCTTTGAGAGACCCTTCCCCTTTGTAGAAGTGTGCTAAGGGTTTCAAGGTTCAAAGCAGGCTCCAGTGTGATATATAACACTGTTATCCCTAGAACTGGGAGCAGTAATTCGATTTTAGACAATATAGAAATGATTACCTCTATTTAGGTACACCTAAGGGTGTCTCAATAATTAAATATATGGGACTTAACGTTTATAAGAATAAAAACATCTGATATCTACTTATCCCTTGTTTTTATATTTTCACTGCTGAGATGAGAAAATGTTCTCTAAAGAGAAGACAAAATATTTTAGGCTTAATTGTCTTTATATAGGTATTACTAAATGCTTTTCAAATGACAGTAGAACACTCGTTAATACAGCAAGTATTTTTTACAATCTCTTCATTTCTACTACAAAGGCTTTTACAAGTTTTCATCCTATGCTAGGCACATGGTATTCCTATTTCTGAGTAAGTCTTAAAACACTATTGATGAGAAATCTTTTTCTCCTTGGAGGAAGCCTTAAAAAGATTAGAGAAATACATTTAACAATCTATATTTCCTTTATTAGCTACTATGAGTCTATCAGCAAATATTTATCTAAAAAAAAGGGTTAGTAAACTACATTTCTCTTGCCAAATTCGACTCAGGACCCATTTTTGTAAATAAAGTTTTATTAAAACACAAGCGCACTCATTCATTTATGTACCATCGATGGATGCCTGTGCACTTGAGTAGCAGAGCTGACCTTCTGACCTGCAAAACCAAACATACTTACTATTTGGCTCTTTACAGGAAAAAATAAAAAAAAACAATTGCCAACCCCTGATCAAAAACCTTCTCAAGGTAATTTTTATCATTAACCCAATTCTTACTGAAATAGTACATTCTATAAACTAATAACTTATTTTATGTAAGGTAAGGATTTTTTATTGGCCCCACCAAATTATATCTTCCAAGCTTCAGAAGGCATCCTTTAATGGCAACATGCTATGATTTGGTGAATAAATTCCTATCCTCACTAGTATAGTTTGAGCAACAATGCACTAGAAATAGAAAGATAAAACCTTCTGTCTTGAGTCCCTTCTTATTCAGTTTCCCCAACTACAGAAGATAATAATCCTCACTCTTCAGGGATATTTTTAAGATCAAAGTAGATAATAAGCACTTATAAAGAATTTTATTGTTTATGATCATTCGGATTGCAATGTTTTGTTTTCTCCATTTCTAGCCTCACTGACTGTAGTCACAACTTGTTTTTGTTGCTATTCATGTGTGAGTCTGGCCAACCTTATCATTCATTTAGTTACTGTGCCACTGCCAATTTATTCCTTGAGTGTACATGTTTAGTATGGCTTATTACTGTCCTCATCTTTTCTGCCCATCATTTATTTCAACCCACTTGCACCCACTGCCTTTCTCACACCGGCTTTTACTATAATGCCTTGGATTTATCCACATGTGAAAAATACGTACTGGTTTAGGGGCATGCTTAAGTGGGACACTGGCTAAGTGAAGAGGTCAGTAATAACCATTTTGATGAGTTCTAACAAGGCTGTTAACTGTGCTCCCTTTCATTTTCACAGAAATTTCCATGCTGTCTAGTCCAGTGGCTCTTAGTATTTTTTTAAAGCATATAACCCCGGGTTCAAGTGAAATAAAGAAAAAACCTACCATAATAACCAATCACGAAAAGGAGAGCAGGGGACAAGTTAAAACTGGAGACAAGAGGTAAATGGAGGTAGGGGGACATATTAGAGGGGCATCTATCACTTTGAGAGTGGAAGGGGAGGCTCCCCAGAAGAGATGATGAAGCCTCGGTTCCTGGTTTGTGTGCTTGGTTAGATGAAGTCCAAGTCAATATTCATTTCAATTATTTCATGCTGAAGTGAACAATAGGGTACACTTCTTCACCACAACTACTGAACAAGGAAAACACCTGGTAATATTTTTGGAAAGCCAGGTCTGACCAAGAAGGGTGTGGTGTTTCTTAAGAAGAAATATGAAGCACTGCTTAACTAGGTTTTTTAAAAATTAATTTTGAATTGTAGCAGGGCACTGGACTAGAGTGCTTTGTGGTCTTTTCCACATCTACTTTTTGTGATTCTGCTGCTGTACTGGCTGTGTGACCTCGTACGACAGATACGGAACTGGGAGAATAAATAAAGCTCAATAGTTACATTGTGGGAGAAACAGGCCTATCATCTCCTTGCCTTTTTTTTTTTTTTTTTGTCCCCATGTCCCTATCTTCCAGGGGAAGGGGACAAAAGAGAGAGAAAGAGAAAGAAAGAAAGATGAAAAAAGCCCTACTATATATTTCTTCTTACTGAAATCACTTCCATAGGTACAAGGTTAGGACTAAGCATCGAGGGTGCTACTATTTAAGACAAAGTCCACACACATAGCTTTAATACAAGATTTGGATGTTACACAAGAGAACAAAGAAGGGGGACAGAATATTGCTATCGAATTGCACTTGGAAAATACATTACAAAAGTATGAACAGTACAATAGAACTGATTCTATAGTCTGTGGAGTCCACTGCATCATCTGCATTGCCAAGATCAAGTGTATTTAACATAAACAGTTAGAGACAGGCATGGACTTGAGGAAGATATGGTTTCAGGACCCATGCCATGTCTGCTTTGTACCTGGTTGTCTTTGAGATAACAATGTTAAGTATTACTCTCATCCTATGGTGAAAAAGAAAATAATGTGGTACCTATCTCATAAGGCTGTTGTAAGATCAAATGGAATGATGCACAAAGAATAATTAGAAACATGGCTGGTACAGAGCAAGCATTAATGCATGTTAGCTCTAAGATAAATATTAGGTATGTTTGGTAAATGCAAAAGCCAGAGGGAATAACTGAAGTGAAACAGGTATTATTTTTGAAAAAAGCTATGATATATCTAGGTATTACTGGAATAGAAGCCGACTGTGAGGCCTTTGGGACCCTCTAACAGAGTTCAACATGAAGTGACAATGTTGTTTTGCCTGATTTACATCAAACCTTTGTTGTTAAAATAGATTTTCCTCAATATGCTCAATATGAAGCATTTATATACTCAGATAATAGATACAAATCCATGCATTCAAACATTCCTCAGAGTCAGAGATCAAGATGGAAATCCCCAGAATTGTAGAGATTTGTGTCTATAAACTTGCTTATTATATTCTCATTCAAGGAGGTTGGAAGGGATAGTGTCAGCTTTTTAACCAGAATCTTTTCATTACTTATCCCTGTTGGGGTTGCTGCACGTGCTGTGAGTGACCTCCAGAGATCCTCAAGCTGTATGCAGAGAGCAAATTGAATCTGAAAGCTTTATTAGACAAGTTTGTCTTTCAGCTGGTGGGAATGGATGTCAGCCGTATTGGAAAAATATAAAATTTCTTGTGAAACTGGGTCCTGACCTTGAAAAAAATCTCATCCAAAGCATACAATTCAATTCTGAGTTACGTCCTTATTTGTTAAACACAGAGTGCAGGTTCAAAAGAAAAAGGCACATTTTACCTTAAACAAATAAGAATCAGGAAGGAAAATAATAGGGCTTCTCTTTTGATCTTGCTGGACTTAGTGATCCAGAAAGCTTATCACCAAATCATAGAGTCAAAAAAACAATACTAATATGGAGGAAACAACTTTTTTTATTCACTTTGAGAAGTAAAACTACCTCCTCCACTTATAACCCACAGTAAACATTATAGGAAGTTCATTTATATCTTTTATCCATACATTCCTTCAAAAATAAGGAATGATCCTGAGAAGCTGAAGTGACATCAAAGATTGACTAATTTGTTTTATTTAGTTACTGTTTTTTTAGTGTTGGAGAACAATGATTTTTTTGAAGTTATGATAATTATCTCAGAAGCAAGAATTGGAGGCATTGTAATTTTGACTTTTTGTTTTTCTACTGTAGGTCTAGTCTGTATTACAATTTTGCTTACATATTAGAATAGGTAGAGTGAATGCCTGTTCAATGAACTCATCATGGATTGGCAAGCACTTTAGAAAATGAGAATAAAATATATTTTCTCAAAAAACATTCGAGATGAGAGAGGGAATAAAGTGAATAAATTTTCAGAGGGAGACAGCATGTTAGACCATTAAGGAGAGGTTCTCAATTTGGATATCAAGACATTGTCAAGAATAAGAGGTAAGGAATGAGATGGGGGTTGGATTTAGCCTGCAAGATTTGCATCAGAGCCACGGCATATCCCTATTTGATTGATACTGCAGTCTTAACAAAATAGGATTTACCACTGAGAATATGAGGATAAACGTATCTGTCAGTTGCAGCTAAACAGAAAACAGGGTTGCGATATGTAAGAATACTGAAGAGCACTAAAATCAGACTCAGCAGATGAGGGTTGGCATTCTGATTCTGCCACAAACCAGCTGGACAAGCATATAATCACTTAATCTCTCTGGTATTATAATCACATGTAAGGTTGACTTATTTGATACAACTCCAAAATAAATGTACTATGCATCTAGTCAAAATATATTAGCTGACCATGTACTACACGCTAGTCACTGAATAGAAAGTCACATATACAAGAAGGCATACACTGATGAACAAGATATAAAATAGGATCCTCCTGAACTTGGAGTCTACTAGAAAATGAAAAATAATTACATAAATAATTTAGAAATAAAAATAATGATAAGTCTATGAAAGAGAAAAATATGTTTTCAGATTGTGTAATAGGAGGCTCAAGGAAAGAGTTCTGCGGAATAAAAGGTGCAAATGAGATTTAAAGAATGAATAAGGGGAGAGACCATCCAGGTGAGAAAGTAGTAGGTGTGGAAACCCTGAGCCAAAACATATATCAGATCATATGTCAAGAAGAAGCAGACGTGCGAAAGGAACTAAAAGGCTTTGAAGAAAGCGGGGGTGGGGGGGACAGTGGAGCAAGAAGGGTAAGCAAGGAACCATTACATAAGACCTTGTGGGACATGTTAATGATCTGGGGATTTATTCTAAAAGCAATGGGACATCATTCAAGGATTATAATAAAATGAGGTTTAAATGTTGCAGTATTATTCTTTGTGGAGCATGTTTCTATGGGGAATGGGCTAGAGAGAGGTAAATGACATCAGTTAGGAGGCAAGGTAAAATTTGATGGTAGCAGAAGGGATGGAGATGGCTGAAATAATTTGGAAGATATTCAAGTGACATCAATAGGACTTGGTGGTCAATTGGATTAGAAAACTGAAGGAGAAAGAGGTATCCATTTATGATCACTTGCTGGTACTGGCTTGAATGGATGGTGTTGCCATTTCCTGAGATAGGGAATACAAGAAAAGAAGATGGGAGAGTAAATTCACTAGTTCAGTTTTGGACACAGTAGATTTGAAGAGTTGGAAAATGACCAAGTCCAGATGGTGAGTGAGTTGTTGGATATATGGGTTCTCTTGAATTCACTAGTCAGTACTGTGTTCCTCTACCACTCCATCCAAGTTTGCTAAATCCAAGGTTGGTTCTCAGGCGATCTTACTAGACTGACAGGCAATGTGTGACATGGTTTATCAAGTCCTTCTCCTGAATTCACTTCCTTCACTTGGCTTCTAGGTTTTTGTCCTGGTTTTCCTATTTCAATGACTACTCATTACTGTATCCCCAGCCTCTTACCACTGGGGTCCTCCAGGGTTGTCTTTGCAGATCTTCTCTTTTCTATTTGCATTCACCCCTAGGCTTTCACTGGCATAATCTCATGGCTTAGCTGTACACTAAAAATTACATATTTACATCTCTAGACTGGATCTTTCTCCTAACCTCCAGGGCATATATCCTTCTACCTATTTTACATCTCCATTTCGATAACTAGTAGGCATATGTAACTTAATTTGTACAAAGCAGGGTTGGTTTTTTTTTTTTTTTTTTATATTGCCTCCCACCACTCTGTACCTCCTACCATCTTCCCTCACTCAGTAAATGACACCACCATTCCTACAATTTTCTCAGGCCAGAAACCTCATCACATTTTCTCATTTCCTTTATCAAATCTGTCAACTGATCCTGTTGGCTCTAGCTTTTAGACACATCCAGAACCTGTCCACCTCTCATCACTTCCACTGCCCCTACTCTGGATAAAATTATCATAGTTTCTCACCTAAATTATTTGATAAGTCTCCTAACTGGTCCTCTCTTGCTTCTCCACTAATCTCCTTACAGTTTATTCTTTTTTTTTATGTTATGTTAATCTCCATACATTACATCATTAGTTTTTGATGTAGTGTTCCATGACTCATTGTTCACGTAAAACACCCAGTGCTCCATTCAGTATGTACCCTCTTTAATACTCATCACCAGGCTAACCCATCCTCCCACCCCCCTCCCCTCTAGAATCCTCAGTTTGTTTCTCAGAATCCATAGTCTCTCATGGTTCATCTCCCCATACCTCCCTGAACGCGCCTGACCTCATCTTACAGTTTATTCTTAACGCATCCAGAAAATTTTTGCCAAAACTTAGGTCAGATGATCTCATTGCTGGGCTCAAAACCTTCTACTGGCTCTTTCTCTTACACAAAGTCAAAGTCAAAGTCATCCCACGGGCCTTTAAAACTCTCCTGATCTGACCTTATCTCATAACTGCTACCCTCTTCACTCACTGTGCTCCAGCCACACTCGTTGTTCTTCCGACATTAGTTATGCTCCCCTGTCATGGTGTTTGTTAGAATGCCATCCCTGGAATGCTGCAGCCTAGAATGTTCTTCCCCCAGAAATGCACATGGCTCACATTCTGACTGCATTCAAGCCTTCATCTAAATTCCACCTTTTCAGTGAAGGTGTCTATCAGCCTCACCCTCGTACTCCGTACCCACACTCCTTACACTCTTCCCCACTTTCTTTTCCATTGCAGTTATCACTTCAGAATATGTGAACATGTTGGGGCACCTGGGTGGCTCGGTTGGTTAAGCATCTGCCTTCAGCTCAGGTCATGATCCCAGGGTCCCAAGATCGAGCCCTGAGTCGGGTGCCCTGCTTAGCAGGGAGTCTGCTCCTCCCTCTCCCTCTGCCCCTCCCCCTGCTCGTGCTCTCTCTCTCACTCACTCTCTCAAGTAAGTAAATAAAATCTTAAAAAAAAAGAACATGTGAACATGTTGTATCTATTTTCTTTATTGTCTATCCCCACAGAAACATTAGCTCCATAAGGACACAGATATCTATTTTTCCACTGCTATATTTCTGAATTAGTGTGCAAGCCCAGAACTCAAAAGAGAGGTGTAGATTTAAAGTAAGAATGTGAGGAACTTCAACGTATAGTTGGTAATTGAAATCATGCAAGTGGATGAGATTATCCAAGAGATTAAAGAATGTAAAAAAGCAAGCCTGCGTTAGTTTCAACATTGAAAAGCCACATAGAGAAGGTTGAGCAAGCCAAGAAGCTGCAAAAGAGTAGCCAGGGAGGTAAGAGGAAACACAGAGTGGTGCTATGTATATGAAAGGGTAAAAGAAATGTTGCAAAACAGGACTGGCCACGGGCACCTGGGTGTCTCAGTCCTCATTCGTCTGCCTTCGGCTCAGGTCATGATCCCAGGGTCCTGGGATGGAGCCCCACATCAGGCTTTCTGCTCAGCGGGAAGCCTGTTTCTCCCTCTCACTCTCCCTGCTTGTGTTCCCTCTCTCGCTGTCTCTCTCTCTGTCAAATAAATAAATAAAATCTTTGGGGGGAAAAAAAAAAAACAGGAGTGGCCAACAACATTAAATGCTACTCAGAGTTTAAACAAGATGAGGATTGAAACAGTATTTTAACATAGGGTCATTTCTGGCCTTAGGGCATTTCAGTGGTCTGATGGAAGGATACAGCAAGGCTGCAGTGGGGGGAAAAACTAGACTCAGGAAGGAAGAGGACTCTTTCTAAAATAGTGGCTGTGAATGAGAGGAGAGAGATTTGCTAGTACTGAGAGGAGAAGGTGTGGTTGAGGTAAAACAGTTCTAGGATGGGGAAAACATGATCATGTATAAATGTGGCTGATGAAATCATGTGAGTCAGTTTAAAGATACTTTATATTGCAAGGAGAAACTTTTTGGATGTTCCAGTATAGAAGGACATGACTGGCTAAGGTAAAATGGCAGAAAAATACCAGGTGCTCAACTGGTGGCCAAATTTATTATGAGCTAGTAGTACATTAGAGCAGGCAGCATGATATCATCACATAAAAGTTGGAAAATGGTATGGAGACTTTGTGATTTGACTGAGTCATGAGTAGACCAGTCATTATTGGACAGGGTTCAACTCTAAAGCCTACAATAGAAAAACAATATGGAAACATACTTGGGGGGGAGTAGAAGGGGGCCACAGAGATGATTAAACATCTGAGAAACAGCTTTTTTGTTGACAGGCCATGGGCACTCACCTGACTTACGTGAAAAAAACAAAGTTTGAAGGGAGATTAAGTAACAGACTTTGAAGAATGTCTAATAAAGTGAGCAGAAGTGGTTTTTTTTTTCTACTCAAAAAATGATTTAGGCAGTAATTGGAACTTGGGTTAAGCAGTTGAAAGACTGTCTTGAGTGTAACAGCAGTGGTGGAACTCCACCTACTCTTGATTTTTTAAGAAGAGAGTAGGCAGTTAACCTTAAGATTGCTTCTAAGAAAGAGAGCCTTTACGGAAGATAGTGGAGAAGAATGAATGACCTCTCAAAGACCTTTCAGATCACAATCTTAGAAACTACAATTTAAGTACAAACTGCTACAATTTCCTTTGGGAATTCTCTTTCTTTGAGGATAAAGTTATATTCGATTTCAAATTGATTCAGAAAAACTTTAGAAAATATTAGGAATACAAGGAGAAGTCTTTCCTTTGTGGGCTGTGGGATGCCTATTTTCATGACGTTTAAATAATTGTAATTTCCACTTGATAATAGCTTGAGAAGAAATTCAACAATACCATATATTCTGTAGTGATTTCAGCAAAGGTCCTTTTTTTTGGAAGGATACAGATAAATAATATAAGAAGACTAAGGTAATTTTACTGAAATGAACAATTTATTTCTATTAAAATGCAGGATATATGCATAAGTGAAAAATCTCTTATGATCAGAATACTTTATTTAACCATTGATGTTATTCTCCTCCTCCGACACACACACACACACACACACACACACACACACACACACACCCCAACACTGAAACTTCCAGGAATGCTTCCAACAAGCATTACAAGTGATGGATTAGAACTTCTCTTCCTTTGCCACTTTAGACCTCAAAGCTTGGCCCCAACCTGAGATGGTAACCAAGCAATAAAACTGCCAAAAGTTTAAGAGAAGGAGAAGAAAGGGAACTTCATCATCACAAAATGGATAATTAACATCTAAATACTCTAGTTTTTATACTCTATCAGCATCTTGCATATTAACAGCACTGTTGTATCCACCCTGTTAACTAGGGAACATTGTTGAAGAACCTGGCCTGGCACCAGGGACTCCCAGTTGCTTACATTAGAAGGACTTCCTTCAGATCAATGTGAGCAAAACTAGGGCCTCCCCAGCAGAGTTTCCTGCTCTCACCTCCCCTTATATAGTGTGACACATCTCATTGTATTTCAAGTATCCTCCTTTCACCCTAATCTCACTGATGCATACAAATATGATTTAATTGATTAATTAATTGCTGCCAAGACTTGGAGGGCCTCTGTAATTGCTCAGAGATTTGAACTATCTTGAGGAGGGTCTAAATTTAATTTCTTATAACATTATTATAATTGAGTAGGGGGCTTCACATTTTTGGTACAAAATCTTACTCCTAGTATATTAGACTTTGAGAAAGTTTTTAAGGTTTAAAGGTTTTAATTATAAAGCTGATGACCGTATATATGTGTCTAGGTATTTTCAGTACAGTAATCATCAGTTAATGAGGCAGAGAAAGCCTTGGATCCCCTGGAACTGATGTGAATTAACCTAAAAGTACAGCAGAAGCAGAGTCAACAGTGGGGAAACAGGGGAGCCAGGAAAGGATATGGGTGGCACTCCTCCTTGTGTGTTTTTTGCTTGTTTTAAGTAAACTCTACCCTCAATGTGGGGCATGAACTCATGACCCTGAGATCAAGAGTCCCATGCTCTACTGACTGAGCCAGCTAGGCACCCCTCCTCCTTGTGTTTTTGAGAATGATGGGGACTCAAAAGGGGAGTAAGAATATGAGAGTTGACAGCTTCCTTCCTTCCTTAGACATGATCATTACAGATCAATAAAGGGCATTTTCATAATAAATTATTTTATCACAATTTAAATTAAACAAATAAATAGTAGTATGCCGAGATTATATTTAGGCTCCAATTAATCTCACGCTTTTATGGAACTGCCTAGATATTTAAAGTATTAATGAAGTAGCTTTGGAATGCTTTAATTCAACTCTAGAGAGGCAAGTGAAGTTCAAATAATAAGTGCATAAATAACCTTCTATGTATTTGATATTTAAATATAGCCTTCAAAAATTTGAATGAAGATAAATGAATCACTGCTTGAGATACTGTGTTCTGATTAATAGCATCAGCTTTGGAATCACAGAGATCTAATTTTGAATACCCACTCTGACACTTACTAGCTTTATAGCTTTGGACAAATTATTTAATCTTTCTGACCCTTGATTTTCTCATCTGCAAAATGGAAATCACAACACAATTCACTCAAAAGGTAAAACAATGGCACTAATTCTAAGACCTGTTGTATTAATTTAGTTTCCCCCGGAGTAGACTGTAAGACAGGGATTTGAGTACAAGTAGTTTCACTGGTAGATGATACCAGAAAACTGTGCTGGAAGAGTAAAGAAATGAATAAGAATGGGAAGAACGTCTATACAAGGCATGCTAATGAACAGGTTATCACTGTGGGCAACTGTGGCTCAACCCACTGGAGACATGTGCTTTAGAACACGCTCCAGAGTGGTCTTACCCAAGAAGTGAAGATGAGGTATTTATCCATCCCTTCCTGTCTATGAGTGGTTGAATGCTGTCCCAGGGATGTTTTCTCCCCAGCACTTCTAACCTGCTCTGTAAGTGGGTGAGCTTCTCCTGTGGAACAGGTACTTGAATTTAGAAGCCTTGTGGTTTATAGGAAGGACTAGTGCTGAGGGGATAAGAGCCAGGTAATTTGGACCCACCTGCCCCCTTTGGATTTCTGTAAAGTGTTAATGGACCACAGTCATGTCTGTTTATTTATGTATTGTCTATGGTATAGCTGCTTTGAATATACAGTGACAAAGTTGATTGCATGACCCACAAAGCTGAAAATATTTACTAGCCGGCTCTTTACAAAAAGTTGATAGCACAAGTGAGATTAGAATTTAGGCTTCTTGACCTCTAATGTAGCACTTTCATGATTACACTTGAGACTTGCTCTCTCCAAAATTAATTACAGGAAGGGATTGGTTTTACCAGTGTTTAATCAATTAGAAACCTCTATTAACGGGCTCTTCTATGTGTCTATATATACAATGGTCATTCATTTCATAGTTATTACCCTGGGACATTTGAAGAACTCCAATATCCTGATTTGGAGTTTTCACATTAGTATCTCCTATATGCAGTTTATTTCGAAACTGCTAAATCGGGTATTGTGGAATGTGAACGTTCCCAGCCCCAGCAGCTTGTGGATAAGAAAGGATTCGCATTGACATTTACAACCAGATTTGCTGGCTCTTTGCCTCCATCTGCCATGCAGTCCTTCAGTCCCATACGAAGTCCTGTCTACCTAAATGTTCCTGAGAATCTCTAGGGGAGCTCTGTATAAGCGTGGCTATTCTTCCCTTAGATTTCTGAGCTGCTCAGCTAGGCCAAAGCTGCCTGGGCTTAGTGCTCTGTCCATCTTCTTGAACTTTCAAGCTACAGAGTTCGTGGGGGTGGGGAGAGAAGTGGAGGTGCTAAAATATCATGGAGTTCCCTCTGGCATCCACAGCGCTGGATCTCACTCAAATGCTGCTCCACGTTGCACGCAGGAGTACGGATGAACTCCTTCCTGTCACCACTCTGGCCCATGCTGGTAGTTCTGAAAGTGCAGCCCCAAGACCAGTAGCACCACCTGGGGACTTTTGAGAGATGCAAGCTCTCAGGCCTCACCCCAGATCTCCTGACTCAGTAACGCTGGGGTGGAAGCCTAACAATGTGTGCTTTAATGAGAAATGGGTGATTTTCATGAAGGTAAAGCTCAAGAACCATTGGCATAGGGCAATGGATATAGACCAGGACTTTCATCTTGGCTTTCCCCACTTTTCCCCAATGTCACTTGTGTGAAAAGAGGGCCCCAATAACATCTCCCATCCATGTATGTAGCCCCTTTGCAATGACATTGCAGCTCTTCTTTCAAGAGATGGTGTATCTCTCCACTCCCTGAGTCTGGGCTGGCCTCAAAACTTGCTCTGCCAATAGAATGGAGCAGAAGTGATGTATGAATTCCAGAGTCTAGGTGTCAAGAAATCCTGTGGCTCCCACTCTCACCCTCTTGATACACTGTCCTGAGGATGCCATATAATGAAAGCCCGGTCCAGCCTACTGGAGGAGAGGCCTTGTGAAGAACCAAGGTTCTCCAGCCAACAGCCGACTAGCAGATAATTTTTTTAAAGATTTTATTTATTATTTAAGAGAGAGAACGCGTGAGAGAGCAAGCCAAGTGGGGGGAAGGGGCAGAAGGAAAGAGAGAAGTAGATTCCCTACTGAGCGGGGAGGCCTGACACACGGCTCGATCCCAGGGCCCCGGGATTATGACCTGAGCCGAAGGCAGCCGCTTCACCGACTGAGCCACCCAGGCGCCCCTGGCTATCAGATATTTGAGTGAGTCCATTTTTGACTATCTAGCTCCTGTTAAGGCGCCAGAGAACTGCATGCCCATGAACGACCCCTAGCAAGACCTTCAGAATCACCATCTGGCTCATCACAGCCCAAACTGCAAACCCACAGAATCATGAGCAGGTAAATACCTTTTGTATTAGGCCATTACATTTGTGGTGCTTTTATGTAGAGACAGGTAACTGATACACTCAGGTATCCAAGCAACAGTGACTGTAAAAAAGTTTGTTTTTTTTTTTTTTTCCAGCATGCCTATTTATCTTATAAATTGAAACAATTTATATGGCTCAGGCAGGACCGCCTTATCATATTATATAATTTAAGTAGGCAGCCATAAGGGAGCTTAGTTTAGTATTTTTTTAAAAAGCCCTTGGGGCCTCAGTTTCTACACACATAAAAAATATTCAGCCAGATGAAAATTTCAATGATTATTCCAGGTTCAGAGTTCAATAGCTCTAAGAAATTCAAACAGAATAAATTGATTTCTTCTACTCCTTAAGTAGAAAAAACTCAGCAACATATCTCACTTTTATTCCTCATACATCCAAGATTGAGTTAAATAACATTACCTGCTGGCTAGCTGTTTCCATATCTAGAATTTCCATTAGCTTCTTGGACGGAGAGACAGTGCAAGGCACAGCAAAAAACAAAACAAAACAAAACAAAACAAAACACAGGCTTTGGAGCCTGACATACTTGGATTGGAATCCTGGCTCTGTTTCTTCCCAGCTGTGTGGTCTTAATCTAGCTATTTTCCTCTCCAAGCCGTGGGATACTCACCTTATAAAAATTGCACATTCATGTATTTTGCAATTATTTTGAAGATGAAAGCATATATGGAAAAGCGAGTAGCACAACAGAAGTGCAATGGAGAAAACTTGCTATGATGAGTTCTAAAAATATATTGTATTACAACATAGTCCATGAGATAATAATCATATATATGAAGTATCCTACAAATTAGATTCTCCTTTTTTATATTGTATTTATTCCCGATTAACTTTCTGGAAGTCAGGAATATAAATAATTCTTAATTCTGATGTTTAAACCACCACATTAAAGAAAGAAGAATGTTCTATTTGAATAAAAGCGGCTCTGGATCTACCAGCCTCCTTATTGATGCTTTTCATTCAACTGTGCATTTCACATTTTTGCTTTATGCCCAGCTTTGCATCAGTTTGCTACAGGGGATGAAAAGCCCCTGCTTTTGAGAAAATTCCTCTCTCCCTCAGTTCTTCTCCAGCTCTCATACCAACTCCACTAGCTCTCCCCAGTGGCTTGGAGCTTGAGGGCATTCCCAGACTCTCCCTACTAGCAACGTGGAGGGAGTAGGGGGAGGTGGGACTCTTAGGTGGGGGAGAAGGAAGTAGGGCAGGAGTTGGGAAAGATGCTGTCACCCAGTGCTTTGGCCACATGTCCCCTCGCCCTCTGCTCTGGTATCACTGGTCTTTTTGATATTCCCCCATCTTGCGCTACTTCAAGGCCTTTGCTCTGGCTGTTCTCTCTGTGCCTACTAGAATAGTTTCCCCCACATAAACGCATAGCTCACCTCCTCACTTCTATCAGCTTCCTGATGTTCTCAAATGTTCTCTTAGTAGAAAAGCTTTCCTGACCAAACTACAGACAATTATGTCTTCATTCCCACTCCCTTTCTCTCCTACCCTGGTCTCTTGTTCTCCTTAACTGCATTTCTCAAACTTCAGTGTGCACGCCGAATCACCTGGGGAGCCTATTAAAATGTAGATTATGATTCACTGGGTCTGGGGTAAGGCCTGAGATTCTGCATTTCTAACAAGTGCCCATTTGACGTCAATCTATAGACTGCACTATGGAACACCTGACAGTATCGAGATTGTATCTATTTTTCTTCTTTATTAGCTCATTATTATTCTCTTCCAGTCAGAATGAATGGAGAGATTACCTTATTTGATTTATTATTCTCAGCACCCCGTATGATGCCCACTACACAAAAATTACTCAATAAATACTTACCAAGTGAATAAATTACCTATGTTGTTGGAAATCCATACTGGAATTTGAAATGCATTTTCCATTACAAACATTATTGTTACATTTAGGTACTTTATAGGTTAAATAGATTTCTGTGCCCTCGCTTAACAAGCTTCCTACCATGTGTAAAGTGGCTTAAGTAGGAGCATAAACCCATAATTATGTTCAGAGTTCAACAAACTTATAAACAGATCATTGGAGCCCAATCTTTTTACAGAGTTACAGAGTGAGGCTGAACATACCAGAGAAAGCTAGAGAACAAACACCAATAAATGATTATATAGGAACTAAGCTATGCATATGTGCTGAGGGAACCAAAAATTACAGGTCATAAAAAGAAATAAGCCTGATACAATTACTTGAAGATAAACGCTGACATAGCAATTTTAGTGTCCCAGATTGACAAAACAAAACCAAACAAAACCAAACAAAAGCAAAACAAAACAAGAATGCTTGCATATCTTTTTTCCAGTTTCCAATGTCATGAAATGGAACTCTGATGAGGACTCAGAAACCCCAGGGGACACACGAGACACACTGTCCCTAGATTCTATGACCTCTTTTAACCCAAACGCTACTTATGCCTTCTATTGAATTATCAGTGTGCTCCCCAGGGTGTGATATTACCAGTGTGGTTTATTTCTACTTGATATAAAATAAAAATCAACTTTACTTCAAGAACCAGTCACCAGGCTTTAATACTTCAATCATTTGATCTTTGAAAAATAGACAAGGCAAAAATACAAACAACGCCCCCCCAACCCCCACCACCCCCTCCTGCGCCCCCAAGATGTTTTTAATTCTGCCTAATTACAGAACTAGCACAGCCAAGTTTTCTGGTTCCTTTCCCGAGATCCAAAGCCAGCATTAACACTGCCACGAGATTTTATGCATACCTTCCATTAACAGATGAATAAAAAGTGAAGTAAAATAAACTGAAAGTATTCAGGAAAAACAAGTCAAAGCTGGGCTAAATGAAGAAACATTCCTTCCCAAGTCTGCTTTTGGTAGTCAGGGTCTATTTTTCTTTTTCCTGAACCAAACATGGAAGAGCTCTTAAAATTGTTTTCCAAAGGGATGGGGGGGGGGGTAGGAGGACCATGTGCATTCCTGTGGTTTCAGCGATTTGCATCGGCATATTTGAAGAATACTGTTCAAATGATAGAGGATTCACTGAGACAGAATCCTCACGTACCTAGTGTTAGTTGGTACTCAGGTACCCCACCCTGATCCCCTCTTCAGGAACAACACACCCATCCCTGCTGCTGGGAGTATCGGTTGTTGCTGGTATTCCTTACTAGGAATTTGGCCCCAGAAATACTCTTTCAAGGTCTCCCTTTCACCCCACTAGGCAGCCCCCAAATGGGCAATGACTGGCTGGTTCAAGAATACAAAGGCCATCCCTCTCCTTGCCAATCCGGACAGCCTGCAGAGTCAGCCCCACTCTCAGGCTCCCTCTATTACAGTCAAATGACCCTTCAGCCTCTTCCACTGTCTACTCCCTTGTACCTTTTTTTGTCATAGATGTAGCTCCGGAGAACACACCCCAATATACTTTTGTCATCCTGCACTCCGAATCAGAGTCCATTTCCAAGGAACCTGCTCTAAGGCATTTTGCATAGTAAATAACACTAAAGCTTATTCCTATTTTCATAACTGCAGCCGATTTTCCCTTATATCCAGAGATCACCTCACTGTTGTGCTTTTGAACAAATGGCTGCCGCCAAACAGCATGTGATCGGGCATACTTACGGGCTCCGACAGTGCTCAGTCCAGGAGCCGGGCCAGGCTGCTTTGCCCTCAGCTCTTGAAGTAAGTGGGTTACCGCCTTCCAATCAGAGCTCAGATCTTCCAGCTTTCTCTTGAAAAGAAAAGCATACGTGTTATTTATTTCATTAACGTCTTGAAGATAACTCATGTTGTTATGAATTCATTTTGTGAATACATTATTGTATTTCTATTGTATTTTACTTCTAAATTAATTTTTCTAGGTACAGCTCCTTTCAAAGGTATTATAATTATTTTAGCCAACCGCCCTACAAATCCAGGCACAATTTCATTTAAAGGAAGTAGAGCTCAAACCTTAATGAATAGAAAACAAACGCAGACAAAAAACATTGTCATCTCAGCAACTGTCTTGACCCTCTTGAAGAGTATCTAGTGTGGTTGCATAGAAGAATTATCCAGAGAACATTAAAAAATATCGTCATGTCCTGGCTCACCCCAGATCAATTATATTAGCACCTCTCAAAGGGAGAGGCTGGGGTACACATGGGGATAGGACACTCAGAGTTCACTTCAAGGAAGGACTCTTGTCCCAAATGGTGGAAAAGATGGCAGAGTGGTCCTTCAGGGACTATCTCAGCTGCAGAGCAAGCCCTTCCCAGGGCAGCCCTCATTCAATGACCAAGGTGAGGGTATAAAGGCTCGGCCCATTTTGCTCAGAGCAGGACAATTCTGAAGTGTCATTTCAGCTGCAGGGCTCCCCATGGAGTCACCAAGCCTGTATGTGACCAGCAGCGTGCTGGTATAACAACTGACTCTCTGGAAATAAAAAATCCTAATTTTCGTGTTTGCCAATTTCTGGGGTGGCAATACTCCCACCATAGCCAGTTTCCCTTGACCCAGATGGCAAGTGGCTCACAAAAAGCCTGAAAATTTGACAAAAGACCCTGATGAGCAGATAGGAGGTGAGTCCAGTACACCAGTGGTTAGCCGTATGGTTAGTTATTGCCAGTGGAATGTGAACAGAAGTAATAGATGTCAGGTCTGGGCTGAGGCTTTTAAAGAATCTGTGAGGCTTCTCTACCCTTTCTGCTGGCTAGAAGCAAAGGAGTCTAAGGTCCTAGGGAAAACTTTTTCAGTGGACTGGGGGGGAGGGGAGTGGTGGTAGAGAATTAGTCCTAATGCCCTGGAGCAGCAGTTCTCATACTTTAGGATCATCAGAGTCCCCTGGAGGCTGTGTGAAACCACTGAGAGCTGGGCCCCAGCCCCAGAGTTCTAGATTCAGTAGATCTTGGGTGGGACCCAAGAACTTGCACTGCTTACAATTTTCTAGTTGATGCTGTTGCTGATTGTCCAGAACCAAAGCCTACGGTGATCATTATACCTAATGAGTTATCTAAGCATTGACAATCGACTGGATATGCACCATCCTTGAAAGAAATAAGAAAATAGGTCCTTAAGTCATTTTCTGTAGCACTTAATTCTCTTAAGAAATCCCACTTAAGGGGCGCCTCAGTGGCTCAGTCGTTAAGCACCTGCCTTCGGCTCAGGTCATGATCCCAGGGTCCTGGGATTGAGCCCTGCATCGGGCTCCCTGCTCGGCGGGAAGCCTGCTTCTCCCTCTCCCACTCCCCCTGCTTGTGTTCCCTCTCTCGCTGTGTCTATCTCTGTCAAATAAATAAATAAGATCTTAAAAAAAAAAAAAAAAAGAATCCCATTTAACAAAAGCTGCCAAGGGAATAAGTCCTAAAACAAATACTAAAAATTCATCACTTCCTAATTTATATCATCTCTGCTCTTGAGGTTCCTTATGTCTATTGTGTCTGACATGACAGCAAACCAGGGCTTTTAATTTTTTTTAGTCCACAGTGCATGTTGTGAAACATTTATTATCACATCAATGAATATAACTCTTTATTTATTGAAACATAAGTCTCGAATCCAAAAGGAAACAAACAATACCTCTGATCAGTGAGGAATACTACCATTGAAAGTCAAGTCATGTGGAAGATATTTTTCCATTCTGATCTCAGAGCTAAACGCTGAGAATTAAATATTATAAAAAAGCTAATGAATTAATACAGATTTGGTCTCCTGTTTCCCTTGCAAAGTTGCAGTGACTTCACAAGGACAGAATATTAAGAATAACCATGCTGATAACATAAAGTAGCAACAGATAATAGGGAGGAGATAATAAACATAAAAGTAGATATTGAGAAAATGTAGAGGTCTTGGTCATTTCTGGAAGGGCTAACAGGGCAACATACGGTGAGGTCTCATCATACATCATTTAACTTACAGGAAGTCACCTACATATGCTGAGAGAAAGAGACTGCACGATTACAGACTGATTTCAATACTGCTGGTATCTGCCCTCGCTTTCACTCAATGAGCATATGGCTCCAGAGTGGCCAAGGAGAGACGGGAGCTTTCTGTTCCTACAGTAGCCTTAGGTTCAACTTTCTTCTCATAGTGTAAGCCTCTCACTGCATTGAGTTTGCTTCTAATATTTAAAGATATGTATTTATCTTACAATCTGGCTTCTAAAAGCAAACTAACTATTTCATCTGGCTCTCAATTGTATTAAACTTCATATTCCATGTGCATCAGTGCATAACAAAACAGAATGGTAACTGACATTTATAACGATGCTCCTGAAAATAAAGAAAAGCTTCAATTCCATCGTGTTTTAGAATTAGAAGTCCCGGATTTCAGTCTTAACTCATTGCTACGGCTTACATGATCATTGGCAAATCGGATAGGTCACTCAGATTTATCATCCTTGAAACGTGGATATAACACCACCACCTGACTCATAGCTTTGTTGGAGAAACTAAATGAGATATTTGATGAGAAAAGAACTCCGTGAACTGCAAAGTACTATCAAATTGTTGGTTAGTTATTATGCACTACTTAATGAAGCAAAACAGAAGATGGTCAATAAAAATTTGCATTAAAATATTAAAATAAAAATATTTCAATGCATAAAGGACAAGGTTTTGGTTATCCTAAAAATAACATGTTTATATATTCAGTTCCCTTTTATTAATATATACATTCGGAACAGTCTATTCATTTATTCGAATGTTATCTTGCCCACTGTTATTTTCAGATGGGTAAATTTCAATGGGTATAATTTCAAATGCAGAAATTTAAAAAAATGAAGGAGTGCCCCCGATGTACCACAAACATCTGAGGACCCTGTTCGGTGTCAAAAATGCAGTAAGCTCAGAATTGTATATTCCCCAAACTTTCGTAATGATTAGCAATAGATTTTGATTCAGCTGGTGACAAAAATATTCTCTCAACTTCTTTAAGTCTCGCACGTACTTCAGAGTTGAATTCGATGATCTATATATTACAGAAGTTTTGTTTTTTGGTCTGGTTTGGTTTTGCTTTTTGGTCCTCTGGCAAGTGCCCAAATTTTCTACTCTCCCATCTTTGCTATCAGGCCGTCAACTCCTTTCAGGTAGGAAAACACGTTTGGTTGCAGCGAGTAATGCAGCGTTCCTCACATAACGAACTTGAAGTAGGGCTCAGTACAAATCTATAGAAGGTAATGATTTCTTCACCATGTTAATACTCTTTAACCAGATTTAAGGGAATGAAATATATGTCTAAATTTCAACATCTTTAAATATAAAATGAGTGGGGATAATAATGATCAAGTCCCATTCCTGGATTAGATTTCCAGAATTTGAAAATTTTGAACATGCTAAGTCAATTGCAGACCCCAGGCTTTCCCCACGAGAGCCCCTCAAAAATCGGCCATCGTAGGAGATTCCTATTTTACCCAGAGGGAGAAACTTGGAGAGCATTTTTTAAAAATGGTAAACTGAGTTTCATTAGAGGGGACCTTTGCAGCTGAGCATTATGTTCCATGGTATAAAAGCTGCTTGTATATAATCACTAAATGTTAAGACAATTATCTCAAACAATGTGAAATTTATTCTTTACCAAGAGCAGAAAATAAGCATAAGAAAAAAATGATTTCTGAGTATAGCTCTCTTTTTTAAATTTAAAACAGAATACAGTTTTAAACTCCATGCGAGTTTGGGATTTTCCAAATTTAAAAATCTTACATGTTTCTCCTGTGTCAGTATCTGGCAAGAAATTAATATCGGCCACATAAATAACTGAATCCACCCACGGCTCTATGTACACAGACATGCATGTGAATGTTGTAACTGAGACATATATGTCTCTATGTCTATCTTTATGAATGCAGTTAATACAACTGGGGGCCAGGAGTGAAATTCAAATCTCTAAATGCTTGCCCAGTTCCAGCACAAGCTACTGAGTAAGCCTCAAGTGAGACCTTCCCTCCAAGTATTTCCTCAGACATGAGTTGACTCATATTATTAGAGCCCTCATAATGTCTCTTCTGTCTTGTTTGTATTATTGTGAACAAAAAAAGCTGCATGGTAGCTTGCAGTAACCTCAAGAGATGGGAATCTGGGATGCTTATAGAAGTCACCTGACAGTATTGGTTAATAATAATTTTTTAAAAGGTCAAGAAGGTTAGTAAACCATTAGCAATGATTCCTAGGGTATAACCTCACACTTACCAGTGGTGAAGGCCCTTGTAAACAAATCTTTTAAAGACAGTTTTAAAAAGCAAAATAATAAGTGACTCTGATGGGGTGATAAATAATACATATCTAAGAAAAATGAAAAGATTCTCTTCTCTCCTAATATCTTGTGAATGGGCAGTGAGCTTGGGGATAAAAAGTCCAGCGATAACACTGAGGACATAAAAAATGGCCCTTTTGGTAATTCGCAGCTAGCTAGGCGTGATGGCCCTGACTGAACATAAATAACTGTCACGGAATATAAACTACACACAGACAACGCCACCCCAGGGCCATGTGTCAACAATACAGAGATGAGGCCACTCTGCCACCACAAAAAGGACTAATATAAAGCACTGCTACTTCAACAGTCACAGCTCTGTCCCGCTTCAATCCCCTCACCTTCTAGATAAAAATCATTATTAAAGATACCCAATCACCACACTGACTCTGTTGACAGCATCTAATCCAAATGGGCTTCCATTTCCCTAATCCGTCTTGAGAATCATCTAGCCAACCGAACCCCATAAGCAGCTCTTTCTAACCCCCTCTTACTGAGATGCCCCTGGAAAGATTTCTCCCTTGCTGCGGTAAGCTAAAAATCCTAACTTTTTCATTATAGGTATGTTCCTGGTAGTCTTCGGATGGACAGGTTTAATGGCATCATACGGGAATTCAAACTGTGCCTTCCATTTTGCAAATAACTTAGAAGGAAGATGGTGAGCTCTAGAATTCTGGAATATACATATGAAGAGTGTGAGTGAACCTGTTTCATAAAATATAACACGGCAAAAGCAATATTTCTCAAAAGTGAGTTATTCTGTAAAATGAGATTTAAAAGATGGAAATGCTGTTCAATTAAGAAATTAAATATAATCCGACATTTGCAATCTCATCCTCATTCCTAAATGTTCATAAGTTGCTCAAAAATCTATTATAAATCTTATTTTCCCTGTGGGAAGGTGGGGCTCTCCATATTTTCAAGCATGTATAATTAGCATTTATTCAGCATCTCACAGTCAAAGACTTTTCCTCAGTTGTAAACCTAACTTATATGTTTAAAAAATGAAATTCTGAAAAAAAGAAAGTCTGCTACTCATGTATTAATAAATTATCAAATATCTCCAATATTGTTACTTTCTTTCTGTATTCTTCTCCCAACTTTTTCTATAAGCACTGACATGGAAATTATGTTCACCAAATGCGTGAGTCAAAATGGACCTATTCATTTCGGGGGGACAGACTTAGGACTGTTATCTCTCTACTGATTTCTGATGTTATAAAAAACATTGCACCAGATAAACTAGATCATGTGCCTGACAGAGCATGTATGAAAGCCAAATATTGTTATAAATGTAATATTTCGTTAGGCAAGATTTTGACCAATAAGACACACCATTCAACCTGCTATACCATCTAAAAATCTTCAGACACACATCTGTCGCAATGTATTAAAAATTATCAGGCAAACAAATAAACCCTAAGGAAGTTCTTGGAAATGTTATGATGTTGATATTAGCAGTAGAACAAACTTGCTGGGAAAAAACAAGCTTAATCTAGTTAATTAACAACAAAACAGCTGGGAAAATGAAACATCCCTGGTTGTGACTGACTTTAATTGAAAATGACTAATGATGCTGTCATTCTGCAGCTACTATTTGAGGAAATGATGCCTGGAAGATTATAACTGCCCTCTTGACCATTCGTCTATGGCAATTCTTTTGTGTTAAAGGTTGGGGTGGAACATTGCGGCCAAATCCAGAAGGCCCTGAACACCTTACATTTTCTGTTATATTTAAAAAGGAATTCAAGAACATTAGTAAAATATATCATTAGGTTCATGGTAACCAGATTTTGTTTTTATAATCTAAAAAGTTAGCAAAGCAAACCAGCTGGCTTCATCTCATCACTTCAGCAAGTAACCAAGACATTTTAAATTTCATTGATGCTCTCACTTCTGATATACAGAAGTTGATATAAGTATTCCAAAATACATACACACATTGAAAACATTTTAATAGAAAGAGTAGGGTTGCACATTGAGTTAAAGAATGAGTATCAATAGAAGAAAATGTCTTCTAACTGCTTTAGTTCAAGAGAGAGTTAAAAAAAAAACACCTTGAAAACCAAATAACTGCTTTTTTTTTTTTTTAGTAGTTGTCAATATTGTTGTTACTGATGGCAGTTGTAATTGCTGCTTTTAAACTGCAAAATTACTCTGTGGAAAGTGGAATGTATTAAAAAAGATTCCATCAGCAGCATTATCATAAAATATTATTATCAAAGGGATAACTTAAGCAAAATGTTTAACAATTTATCTAATTTATCTGACTCATCTTCAATTTCTGAAGATGAAGGAACCAGATACAAATCAAATGAAAGAAAACTGTGCGTGTGTGTGTGTGTGTGTGTGTGTGTGCGTGAGCATGTGTAGGGGGGAGAAAGAGGAGATAGAAAGCAAAACAAGAATGCTTATTTCTTCAGTCACATTATTCTAAAAATTTTCCAGTAATTTGGCATCAGAGATCTAGTGCTACGTTTATGTCATTAGTAGAACTGTCTCGTAACAATATATTTGACCTTTAACGGGAAATTCTCAAAGAAAATAAGGAAGTGGGTTAGTTGGGGATGACAAAAAAGGAAACTAAAAATTTACTATCTTTGAATGTTAAAGGAATCCTAGAGAAGTTGATGAAGTGAAGGAAAAGGGGAAAAAAAACTCAACAGGGATGAGGCCAGCTCCCAAAGAGAACTCAGCTTGGGAGGTGAGCACAGGAGCTGGACAGACAGGCTGTCTGATGCAGCGTGTGGAGGCGCCAATAAACAGTTTCCTAAGAAACAGAATCATGCTCTGCTACGTCCTCAATTAGAACGTCTGTAAGCGGAGGATATACTAATTATCCATTTAAACACTAGATCTTATGTATGTGTGTACGTATATGTATATATCACTTTCTTCTCCATAACTTATCATTTCCAAATGAATCTTCCCCCCAAAACAAAACCAAACTTTTTTCATGAAAATATGCTACAGGCTACTCAGACCCCTTTCCCTTCTATGAAGGGGTGAGAAACCTGGATGTTAAGGAGAAAAGGCGTTAGGAATAGCACAATTTTTAAACCTGGATATATAAAGTGAAAATTGAAAGGGGCTTTATGTATGTATTTTCAGAGCAATGGATCACCCGTCAGAAAAATCATCCCCTGACCTTGAAAAAGAGGTTTTTGATCCATGCAGAGATGTAAACAGTCTCTACAGCTTGTCGTCTTGCTGTGCTGGATTCCATATTCTGAACTATGAGGTGGTTTCTGAGCCTCTAGTGTTTCAGGCTCCCACAAACCCCAGCTCATGTTCAGGTGTTTCCAAGGTCATGGTCCATATGAAAAGTTGCATGTGAATCAACTATTTCTCCATACCCCCACTCTCCCAAGTCAATCTTGTCCTTCTGCCTCTATCAACTTGATAGGTTGATTCTCCTCGAAACCCAAGGGATAAATGGTAGAACCGGAATGAGTTTTCACTTAAGTTCTACATCTCCAAAATGAGCTGACTTAAAAGGAAATGTGGAAGGAGAGAGAGAGACCAGAAGGAAAGAGAGTGCTCACTCTACAAAATGGTTTTAAGGAATGCAGATGAGAAGGAAAGTTAGCACCTCCTTGCTCTTCCTTTTATTTCAGAAAGCTAATTCCCCTTTTATAGCAGTAATGCGCAGGCAGAAAGTAGATAATGCTCACTAAGACGGTTCTGATCTCCAAGTGGCCCAGGAGTTGAAGGCTTGAGTGGGAGGTGTGATGTTAGCATCAACTGCTTGGATTGTTTACATATAATTAAGATAAAAATTTTCTCGTTGACTTTCAATTAAGAATTTTCCCTCTGTTGTTTTTTTTTAACAAAGGCAGAGAAGTGAAAGACAATTTGAATGCATATCTGTAATGTGTAACAATCGTGCCAAACCTTGCATCAAGTCTTTGAGAAGCAAGCAAGAGTAGACAGAGCAGACCTCTGGAATGGTCCGTTTGTTTGTTCCATTGCTTACTAGGAGAGTCACTCTGTGAACCAAGGAAAGTGTCTGCTTAGGGACCGGCTTTCGTCAGAGCAGCAGCAGAAACCCTGAAATTTGCTGCTTTTGGGACCTTCTCCAGCTCTTCAATCTAAATACTGAACACAGTGTTGCTCCATGAAAATTATCATACCAGCCTTGGAACTGGATGCAAATGATGATGATTATTTATTATTATTATTATTATCTGGATATTAGGAACTGTGACAAGGTATTCCTGAATAAATGTCTATCAGTTTCTACACACAAATCTGTGCCTTTTAGCATCCGGTGTTTGGACACTGCATGTTTAGACTAAAACTTTACATTTACCTAAGGAAAGGCCCCTTGTAAACTCAAAGAAAAACAAACAATTTTCTAGAAATGAAGCTTGGGCCAAGCATAATCAGTGACCTTAGAGACAGAGTCTAAGTCATGGTAATGTTGTTTGCAAGGACAAACTAGTTCTGTATAATGAGGTTATTGACCTGTACTGTTTTAGAGCAGTTTTAAACATGAGGGCGAGGCTCACTAAATCTCAGCCTGCAATGTTAGCCAGAGAAACCGGGACTGATCAATAAACAGCCACCATTCCAGGCTCTCGGGAACCTCCATCATAATGCGACCCATTATAATTTTGGTCAGGTAGAGAAAATAAGGTAACCTATACCTAACGTCTATTTATCATTGGACTCTCATTTGCAAATGGAAGCCATTGATTAGCTATTTTTCGAAAACTGAGCTGGCTCTCCATTTCTCTCCTCCTGTAATAGCCTGTGAATAAATGTGTCCCAGACTTCAAAATGTACATGAGGAAAGGAAAGAAGGAGAAAGCTTTCTCCCTGGCCAGCTTTTTACCAAAGAGAGAAGCAATTACAGACATTTCACTAAAAATTCTTGACCCAATAAAGTACTAGAGCCTGAATGCCAATTTTCCTCTTTCATAAGAAAAGAGTGTCACAGAGAAAAGAAAGGTCACGGACCATATTGTGATTCTTTACAGCTGTTGGAGACAGACAGTATGATGCAGTAGCTTGATTTGAATTAAGCCAAACAATATGAAAAGCATCAAGGCTGGCAAGCAAAGCAATAAAGCCTCAAAGAATTTAATCTACCTTGAAGGTGGGACCACTTTCTGTATTGATGGCAGCACACCAGGACAGAAATGAGTCCTTTAATGCAATGACTCGTTAATAGCCTTAAGATCACAATATATAAATAGGATATGTTGATCAAAAAGACAGCTCAGCCTCTGCTATTGCGGTATGGACAATATTTCTTTACAAGTTATTTCATTGATTATAAATAGACCACGTCAATGGCGAATGTACAACAGGGGAAGCATAACCCATTATGAGGTAATGGATATTGCTAGAGGTTGCTTCATTACCTTCACTGGCTGAGTGGCTGGTTTTTCCTTGTACAAATGCTGCCCTTTAGACAAAATCCCTTCTACATCCGGCTGTTTAGCTTGAACTGCTACTTCAATTTCCTGGGGAAAGGAACACATACAGTGCAGATTAACTTCACAGTTGGCAATAAAATTACTAAATTTAAATATACCCTTGGAGACTCCACATGTATTGAGGATCAATTTCTGCATGGTACATCGGGGCACAAAAAGTAGCTTTGGTGCAGAGAAAAGAAATAGAGGCCGTTGTGGAACATAGTAAAGTTGAAAATATTTATCCCAAATCTCCTTGAATTCTACTCCAATACTATTAAATAGAAACACAGACACTAACTTTGTTTTTCAAAAAAATAAATCTCAAATGCAATAATGAGAAATAGGACTTACGAATATGATTAATATGGATAAATGCTATCGTTAGCTCCAATAATCCCAGTAATCCTAATGTTCATTTTACTTTACAAACTTCTTATTTTAACAGGATTCTTTTGGGCTTTGGATCCAAAATTTAGCTTTGAAATAAAACCAAGTAATTCTTACCACATCACTGTCAAGATTAAGTTTCTTTCCGAAGAGTAAACACTTAAAGCACCATGTCAAGGCTTATTAATTATTAAGCAGCCAAATTAAATAGGCCTTTTGAGGAACGATTTATTTAAAAAAGTTTGTTTTCCCTTAGTCTAGAGAAGACTGAAGAATGACGAAACAAACAAACAAACAAAAACCTCTTTAGATATGAATATAAAGTATTTTGTTATTGGCTACTGTCTGGCTGGCTTGAAGAGAGAACAAAACAAATGTGCATACATTGAAGCTGAAGGAAGTGAAGTTAAATATTACAGAAGACTTTTTGGTTGAAACACTTGTTAAACACTAGGATGGAATATCGATTAATCGATGTCAGGCGTCAGTCACGGCCTGGGCAATCTTCCCCAGATAGCAACTCCTGATTAACCCATATCTCCCTTCCTCCCTCCCCTACCCTGGAGCCTCCCAGCACTGCTGTGTGTACGCGTCTTCATGCCACTGCTTCCTTTATATACTCCATTTGTATCTTTCTCTCTCAGCCCATCAGGGCAGGGAGTCCTCTGAACCCAAATTACTGTAACTTATAGGGCACAATAGGGTGTTTTACAGTTTATGCATGTTCGGCACATACTTGTGAAAGGGATTATTTCTTTAGCTCTCATTATAATAAATACCAGTGGAAGGTGGGCACTTGAGTTAAAAGTGTCTATAACATTAAGACTAGCCCTGTGCCTTGATGAGTATGCGTGCAACGCAAACATGCGCACACCACCTTTAGGAACAATAATTACGGAGGAAAACAGGACCTAAAATTATAAGAACTTTCTGAATGATAAAAAAAATTCTAAAAGTTATTTAAAAAAAATCTTGTGAACTTGTAATGAGTTCAAATTCAGCGTGGACTTTGTGAGAATTGAGTATTTCTTCCTTGAAAACTGCTTATAAGCGCACCCAGTATAAATTCTATACCTTCCGAAAATTATCACAAATAGTCAATAATTCTGCCGATGTATCAGGTATGCAGCCAAATGATGAACACTAACGTTTTTCTCTCCCTGCCCCTCTTCTGCAATCCCAAATAAATAGTTCTAAAGATCGCAATGCACTGATGCTACTATTCAGAAGAGTTAGGAGACTGCATTTTTTATCACAAGGAATTCCCTTAGGAAATAAACACATTCTAATTCATGCAATTTTCATTGGCAAATGAACATGAACAGCAGCAAGTCTGACATTAGGGCAGCCCAGATATTACTCAGAGCCGAATTTGAAGCAGGTGCTTGCTAGATGAACTGAGGAAAAGTTGGCACGCCTTGTGAAATGTCCCTGGTTTGCACCTGCAGAAGGTAAGATATTTCCTCTTCAGGCCATCAAGTTAGCCCCAGATTTAGTCCTCTGATGAATGAGCACTGCAAAGTCACATCATTTCCCTTTATAGAAATGTTTCCTATTAGCATGTCCTTCTATCACCACTAATGTCATCTCTTTGTCCTTCAGTGAAATAATGAAGAGTTTAAGTACCTGGATGAGATTTACCCTTAGTCCCACAGAAATAGAGCAATGGCAAAAGAATCACATTCAGCTCTAAATTCTTTGTTGTTATTTCTTGGCAATGTTTTGGAGAACCTGATATCTAATTACATGTACCTTTGATAAATCACTTCACAAAGGCCATTTGTGAAAATAAAATTCTACAATTTACCTCACTACATTTATTTGCGGTGTGAATTTATTAAATAAAATGTAGGTCAGTTGTTCAGGGTCAAATATTATTGCTTGAAGGGTCAGCTGTAGTAAATCCAGTTAAATTCACTTAAAATACTCTTTAGCGTATTTTTCTTTAGTGTGAGAAAAAATGGAACTATAAGCGAATTAAATTAAAAAAAGATTTGGTATCTCTCCATGCAATGAAAGCTTGACACAGAGAAGTTGAAAAGCACAGCAGAGCAAACAACCCCAGCCGAAGCACGGGACTACACAAAAGTAAAAAATGCTGCTACAATCCCTAGCTGTGCTGAAAATGTCAAGAAACTGCTATAATGATATTAACTGCTGTAATAATATTTACAAACCAGAGTTGCTAACAGTTTACTATGTGTCAAACAATGTGTGTTTCATACATTTTTTCCCTCATACTTAACACTCCCACAAAAAGGGTATTATCTAATTTTACAGATGCTGAGACTGAGGGAAATTGGGTCAGTTGTCCAAAACCACATGGTCTGCAAGTGGCAGAGTTGAGATTATAACCAGGAAATGTATGCCACTAAATGTCCACTCTACCCGTCCCTCGGCTGTTTATATCGTGTGTGTACACGCTCCAAACTTGGCAGTCGCCTCTCTTAATACCATGCTATTTTTTTCCTCTTCCTCTTTAACTCCAGTACATTCGGTAATAACCTTCTAGGGTGTAAGTGAGAGAAAATCCGGTCTCTTCCCATAGAAAAGAAATAAATTCTCACATAGCCTTTAAAATGCACCAAGGGTGTCTCTTTGTGGGTTTATGATTGCCAAACTGATGCTATCCAGGTCAGAGAATTGGTTTGAGTAAACCTTTTATCTCACGAATGGCCTTACATCTTTATATGATTTAAGGTAAGGTGAAGGAGGTCACCACTAAAATGGAAACATAGCTAATTATAGTGGCCAGTTTTTGTAAGTAGAAAGTGTTCGACTTCAAAGAACATTCAGACAAGAAAGTCTTGATAGAATTTCAACCAAAAAAAAAAAAAAAAACCCCACCTAACCTCTAATAATAGCACCTTCCCATTTAGGTTTTTTTTTTTTTTCCTCTGCCTTATTCTTAATATATCCCCTACAGTGTAAGATTGTTCACCAGGAGTCAAGACCCTTATGATGTGACTAGAGTTTGATTTCCTCATTTCACAGAACTGACAGCTCACTACAGTCTCATGCATAATTTTAAGAAAATAATTTGTAGTAATTAGAGAATAGAGAGTAATCCTTCATTAATAATCACTAGGAGAATATCACGGTATATTTTAAAATCTAGCCCTCACAGGTTTTCCAAATGGAGTGACAGTCTAAGCACCTTCAGTCTTAGTTATTTCTTATGAAACAGTATTACTCTTATTGGGGAGTTGTTGGTCTGACAGGCCACAAATCAAAGGTCAGTGAAGAAAAAAGACAACACCTGTGAGGGGGAAAGCGGCAATTCCAATGCAAATTAACGCACACTTACATTTGCTAAAAATTGACGTCACTATTATATTTCTCATTTCATATTAAGCTGATTATACACATTTGTTTTTTTTTAACTAGAAAGTTGCCCCAAGGAAAGTGTAACAGAGAGGCATTTTGCCTCGTTTTATTTTTTTAATTTTTAATCGTGTCTCCATCATTTTACCTATTGCTAGCCTCATAACACATGAATAATATGTATATATGGTATGCTATCTATCACCATGTAAGGAGGATATAAACAGCCTCTCACATATGTTCCAACATTCACTCATTCTTTGTTCATTTGACAAACATGGAATGAGTATTTACTCTATTTCAAAGTCTTGGCTGGGAACTGAATACTACAGGGCATAACGTAGTCCTTTGTGAAGGATAAAGAGAAACGATCACATATTAAACTTACAAGGCAACAAGTAGAACAGCCAGCAAAGTGCAAAGTCCAGGGGGGCATAGAGAAGGAATTGATGAGTTCTGAGTTGAGGGACGAGAGGGTGGGGGCCGGGCTCACAGCTGAAGAAAGGCTTGAGCAAAGGCTTGGAACACAGAGAGCTCATGCACCTGGCTGACAAAAGGAATAGATGATATAAAGTACTGCAAGAGGGAATCTGGGATCTGCAAAGATAGGAGCCAGAGGCAGGATGGTGATCCCATGCCGGGGCAATGGGAAGAAATGGTACAGGAATAGAAGGCAAGAGCCAGGAAATAAGGATCTCTTACACTACTCTCAGAACCTTAGTGGAGACCCCACAAAAGGGTTTTGAATGAAGGAATCACACTTTGCATTTGAATGGATGTTCTAAAATGAATGTATATGAATATATGAATAGAGAGATAAAAGACCTACTACTAATGCATGGTTTTTCATTCAAATAAGCTGGTGTGAATGAGATATGTATGCTGCTACTGAAAAAAAAAAAGCTCGAGTAAAAATGTCAACTTTTTCCTTAGCAAACTTAAGTGACCATTACCTTAGTTTTCTAATTTATAGAGTATTTCCTGCCATTTGGCTATTTTGTTAATCCCCACAATCAACAATTTTTCTATGAACTCTAAGATATCATGGATTCTAAGAACGACTATTATTTTATGAACTGCTAAGAAGGTTAAAAAATCAGATTTTGTAGACACTATTATGAGATATATCTCAATTTCAGAGAAGCTGAAATGTAAAAAAGTGCATTTTTGAAACCACGGAAATTCTAAGATGTTGGTGAATACTACAACTGGTTTATTACTTCATTATTATTTGCTCACTCTACAAACATGGCTACGCTGTGAATGAATACACTTTCCTCCCCACTGACTTTGGTCTTTACCATGTGCCTTACTTTGATCCATGAACTGTGAGCAGAAGAGACTGTATGACAGCTGTGAGCTGGGTCTTTAAAGACAATTCAAGATCAGCTAGTACCCTCAGTTCCGGTCTTCTACCATGAGAGAAAAATGTACCATATATGAGTGGCTCTTTCAGCCTGGGTTCTGCAATAAGAAGACATTTGAAGCAGATCCACAATTTATTATAAGGAAACCTGAACATGATCCGCAGTGTGAAGTAAAGATGCAGCTGATCTACAGACACATGAGTAACAAATGTTTGTTTTTAGAAGTCACTGAGATTTGGGGCTATTTGTTGCTGCAGCAAGAGCTAACAATTACAACATTATAGTGAAACAGTCAAACAAACAAAAAAACATATGGGTTCCTGGGATGAAAAACCAAAGTAAGCCTTTAAAATAAATGTACACCGGGCACACATTTCGGCTGTACCATCTCTCATTCCACATGCAAACTGCTTGCTAAAAAGGGTAGCAAGGAAAGAAAAATGAAATGGAATCAATATTGTGTTAGAGCCTGACTTCTCTGGCCTAGATTGTTAGGCAGACTCTGACAAATGAAGGCTGATGGTTGGAAAAACACAACATTGTGCAGTTGCGTTTCTCTTTCCCCTCATACTGGGTGACTGTTCTTTTATTTATCTACAATTAGGTTTGTGAGACCACAGCACCGCAGCTCTCCTTCACTGTAACTGCATGCTGTCAAGTACGTGCCAAGCTGATTGACAAAGAATGACAGGTTCTCTCTTTCCATTCTGAGCTAATCAAGGGCAGCCCACCAAAGGGAGGCTTTGTTCTGATTTAGAGATTTATGGATTTCAAAAATAATCTGTCCAAATATACAAAGTATAATGCAGTATTGATTTTTTTAAAGTGGCAAGTATTATGAAACCAAGAAGATATAATCTACCAAGGTACATACTTGGGCTGTTCAAGGCCAATAAGAGAGTGGACATAGATGTGACCGTCAAGTAATGAGACTGATATTCAGAAGCCACACTTAGAAGCCCTCCACTCATGAAGAGGGGGTTTCAGAGTCTTTGGGGCAGAATTATTCTGACGAATGAAATCTTACCAACAAACCCCCAATGTATTAATTCATTCAATAAATACTGACTAAATATAAGAACACTTCTTATGTTATAAATAGCTTAGGCAATGGATATTTAACAGTGAATGAAACAGACAAAATTTTCCTGTTCGCATGAAGCTTGCCTTCTAATGGGGATGACGGACAATAAAATATAAATTATGGTACCTCAGAAGGTGAAAAGTGCTAAAGAGAAAAAAAAAAGCATCACGTAGAGATAGATTATATGTGTGGGGTAAGGAAAGATGGGAGGGGCACATTTGAGAAGGTGTGGAGGGGAAAGCCTCACTGAGAAGGTGGTCTTTGAATAAAGATTAGTTGGAAGTGAAAGAATGAATCAAGCAGCTATCTCAGGGAAGAGCGATCCATGCAGAGGAAACCATGAGTGCAAAGGCCCAGGAGCAGCAGTGTGTTTGGCATGTTCAGTAAAAAAAAAAAAAAAAAAAAAAAAAAATGAGGAAGCCCGGGTGAGTGGGAGCCTGGTGAGCATGGGGAGAGTAGCAGGAAGCAAGCCAGAGAGGCTGGGAAGGGTAGGCCCTTCAGGGGAACTATCTGAGGATGCTGGCCATTACTCTGAGATTAGGCCCTGTAAGAGGGTTTTCAGCACAGGAGTGATGTGATCGGATTTATTTTTTTAACAGATGATTCTGGCTGCTGTGTGAAGATTAAACTGGAGGGATGTAGGGAAGAGACAGTAGTTATAAGCAAATTCTCAAGGGAGTTAGTTGAAGCCACAGTGTTTGGAAGGAAGTACTTGTTTGTGGAAACCTAATATACTTGCTCTGAAACTCTTTATACATACAGTTTTTGAATGAGGACTAAATCTCTGATCTGGTTAAAGCAATACTTTAGCCAGAGTCATTTACTGAAACTGGTGCTCCCCAGGTTTTACTACGTTCCTAAGTCCTTAGGAATAAAGACTGTGGGCTCTTAAGCCCAGCTCCGTAAGTTCTGATCCTGGTATGAAGTGGTTATTTTCAACAGACACCATATGGCCCAAAAATCCCAAAGTACATTCTAAAACCTTTGCTATCTGATCCTTTTCAGAAAAAGTTAGCCAAACACTGATCTAGAGCAATGGCTGGGCTTGGGATTTGTGGCTCTCAAAACCTTCAGGTGTACTGAAAAAGGATACATGTAGTTATTTTTAAAGATAAAACATGAGAAACATATTTTGCCTTTCATCTCTTCATACAGACTCACTGAGACAGTCAAACAATTTATAGTTCGACCTTAGAGCAGGGCTCAACAAACATTTTCTATAAGAGGCCAGACAGTAAATCCTTAGGCTTCATAGGCCATATGGTTCCTGTCATACCTGACTCTGGCCAGTGTACCATGAAAGCAAACATAGGTAATGTAAACAAATGAGCATAATTGTGTTCCAATAACACTTTATGTACAAAACCAGGTGGTGGACTGAATTTTGTCCCTTGCACTGTAGTGTGCTGAGTCCTGCTTCAGTGTATTACAGTGTTGTTGGAAGTAATCAGATGAGGGGCAAGAACATCTGGGTTCTAGACTTAGTGATTCATGAGTTGGAGCAAGTCTCTGAGTTTTAGTATTTCAGTGTCTGAGAATTACAGATAGCATTACCTCTCTGCATGAAAAGTTGACCTCTGAAGAACTTTCTAGCTGTTTTCTACATGGAAATCTGACAAAGTTGGAATGTCAACTGTGTTAGTGGGCAACATCGCTACTGCTAAAAAAATAAATAAAAAAATAAAGACCTGGCTTGGGAATTCTACTTATGAACTACAAATGTTAAATGGAAAGCCATAGTTTGGGGGAACCCCTAAATGTAGTAACTCTTGTAACTGAGCATGTATCTTTCATGGATCTTGGAAACTCTACCTGTGTCATAAGACATTGGCTCCTGGGGCACATTAGGCTTCCAGGCCAGAGTTGACCCAGCACCTCTATGTGAGTCTCCTTCCTTTGCACCTGACTTGTCATCTGGGAGTGGGCAGATGCCGGGGGAAAAAAAAAAATTTCTTGTATAGCTCTGTGAATGCTGCACAAACCACTGTGAATTCTACTCCCACTAAAGATAGATGCCCGATCCTGCCTTCCTGGGAAGCTGTGTTTCTGTTCCTGTGCCCTTTGAAGTGAATTTGAAGCTGAAGGTGGTTAATGGGAGCCTCATTCAGTTGCACCTAAGAAGACTCGTTGATGGGCTTTATAATAATCATGTCTAGGACCCACATTTTCTTTCCACAAATTAATTGCTCTAAAATTGGGACACATTTTATAAATGATGGCATGTCACAATCTAACTGACAGCACCTCTTTCTTAGTGACAGATAAAATAATGATGCATATTCTAATCAATGGTGTCTTTGCAGCCGTGAAATACGGTATGTGACCAGGATATTCATAGTAGGTCAGTATCAAATGATTTAGTATATGCAGAAGTAATACTAACTGCTACCACTTATTGGGAATTTACTAAGTACAAACACTCTCCTATGCACTTAACATAAATCATCCTAGTTAATCTCACTCAAGCTCTACTGCAGAGCCTTTCAACACACATTAACTGTCATTTTTTTCAGATTAAAAAACTAGAGTCACAAGAGGTGAGGAAACTTGCCTAAGGCACAAGCTAAGAGATGGTAGATATAAGATTTGAACCCTGGTCTGTCCGAGTCATACCCTGCATGCTTAATTACCATACTATATATTCTATGAATTTAAGTATATTCCATATATACAGTTAGATTTTCCTTGATAATTCACAGGGTTTAGAACCAGAACAAAGTATTTTTGATTAACGTATAATTTTCAAGTAGGGT
This sequence comes from Halichoerus grypus, assembly GCF_964656455.1. Classification (NCBI taxonomy): domain Eukaryota; kingdom Metazoa; phylum Chordata; class Mammalia; order Carnivora; family Phocidae; genus Halichoerus; species Halichoerus grypus. The sequence continues at coordinate 105,222,491 of NC_135727.1, read as the reverse complement.
TTTTCAACCTCAGCATGACTGACATTTTGCTCAGAACAATGATTTGTTGTAGGGAGCTGCCCTTTTATTGTAGGGTGTTTTGCAGCATCCCTGGTCCTGATTCACAAGATGCCAATACCACTTCCTGCTCCCCCAGGTGTGGGAACCAAGAAAGGCTCCAGACACTGACAAATTCCCCTAGAGAATAAAATCAACCCTGGCTGAGAACCACTGAATTATTGAATATATAAATGAGCAAATGAAAGAATGTCTCCTCATGGTCTTCATTTCCAGTGTACATGAAATAGGATAATTTAATATTAATATCCTTTTTCTCCTTTTCCTTGTATGGAACATTGTTTGTAACGCCATCTTTTATATATTTTTTTTCAGATGCACTACCACACACACTATGACTTACACCTCATTTGAACGTGGTTTTGATGAACTCTAACTAAAATTGTAGGTTTCAGTTTCTGGCTGAATTATTCCTGAAAACACTGCTTGAAATACCCAGATGGATTCAGGGACAGTGAAGGCATGTAGAACAGAAGGTAGTCTTGCTACGTCAGAGTTATCTTTTTCTTGCATTGCACATTCACCTTGGCCAGTGATATCTGCATTGCTTTAAACTGATACAGCACAATGCTGAATTTATTATCCATGTTGCAACTGGACATAGTTCTTGAAGTCTTGATAGAGAGTATTTTTTTAATGTAAGTATTATTAAACACTAGAAGTTTCTTTTTAAAATATAAAACAGCAGTTAGGTTAATTTTCAATAAAAGCAAAGAGCAACTCAGTACACCTGAAACTAATATAATAGTGTAGGTCAACTACACTTCGATAAAAAAATTTTCAAAAGAAAAAAGCAATTCATCTCTGACTTCATGATTGACACACTTCAAGCAAAATTAAAGATGCTTCGGTTTTTACTATTAAGCGCCATACCAAAATTATAGTCATTATCTAAAACAACTCTTTCTAAATTCTTCCATAAGCTCAAGCAAACAAATGGATAACTGGATTAAACTTGTGCTTAAAAAAAAATAGCAAAGACAACAAAAAAAAATCTGAGGTTTCTCTTCTGAATAGCCTTTCCTTAAACATATATGAAAAACAAAGCTAACATGAGGGTTGTTGAAATGAAGGAAAGGAACCCATGATGGAATAAAGCCACTTCTTTCGTTCACATAACATGTCACCCTTCATCTTGAGTCCCAGGGTTCCATTCAGCCTGCCAAACTTAATTTTTATATTCTTTTAACTCTCTCTGATTTCCACCACTCTAGCTAAGTGAACATTTTCATTGGTCTCCTGTAAAGTCAATGATAAGGTTTTGGATAAGGAATTCCGGACCTGTATTTCAGATGCATATAACTGTTAGAGCCCAGAATATACAAAGAACTCATATTAACCTGTAAGAGAAAATGAACAATCCGATTGAAAATTTGGCAAAGTATTTGAAGACAACTCATAGGAGGAAAAATCTGAATGGCCAACAAACTTGAAAAGCTGTTTAACCAGGGATATGCAAATTAAAATACTAAATTCATGTCATTTCCCACTGCTGGTGGAAAGCAATTTACAATGTATAATAAAGATGTGAATACTCTAATGAGTCAGCATTTCTACTAGGTATTGTCACATGGGTTTGTGAGGAGACCTACAAAAAATGTTCTTTCAGCTATGTTTACATTAGCGAAAAACTAGAAACAACCTAATGATCATTCATTTCTAACCTTATAACTCCACTGATTGTTTTGTTCTTATTCAAATCAGACATACCTTTAATAGGCTACTTCTCTTCTCTAAAGCTACTTTAAATACTTGTTCTTATTTTGTACGGTGTCCAAAATTCTGTTTAACTTAGTCATAAGCAAAGTTAATGCTTCTATTCATAACTGACCCATTGAAGATATTAAAGATAATAAAGATAACACTATCTCTAATAAACCTGACTTCAGCTATAATGGCAAAGACAGTATAATATCTCAGATAACATCTGCCTAGTTTTGAGTAAAGCACAGGAGTGTGTGAGTACAATTTTGTATTTGTGCTATCTCTCCAATTATGTAAATCACTAGTACTTATTACTATGCTAATGCTAGAAGATATATTGTAATAAATGTTACCATGAATTATTTATTTTGTGTTCCTTATCACCTACTTCATCAGATAATTTAAAAGAGATGCCTATCTATCCATATTTTCTCTACATGTTATTCACAAAAGTTCTCTCAAATGAATCTTAAAAATTAAAAGTATGCACACAGGTTTTGTAATTTCATGGGTCAATAAGTAGAATTTTAGTTGTACCCTATACATTCTAGTGAGTGCTTCCATATTTTGCCTTTTGAATGCTTAATAATTATTAATTTCAGGAAAATCAATCTCATTTTAATGACTAGCATGCTACCTAACCAGTTATTATAAATGCAGTTTGCATTTTTAACCTTAAAATTAAAACTGTTATTAAAATGTTAAGAGTTAAATAATTATGGGTGCTTTTATTAACTATAAACTTTGTGCCTTCTTATGATCAGTAATTGCTGAATATTCACTATGTCCAGAGGGGGCAATGAGGTGTTCATAAGTTGGAAGCTATGGCTTCAGAAATATTTGGACATGCAAACTCTTAAGTTTTTAATATATTGATCTGTATACTGAAATTACACAGCAAATTAAATGCATTTACGCTAGGGGATAATTTGAGTAATTTACAACTAAGGTGTCTATTTTTCAAAATACATATCAGATACAGACTGAAGTATTTGATATCTTCCATTCTATGTATAATTCCATATATAGTATATCTATTTTCCAACATGTGAAGGAATGAGCCCAGAGACACTACAGCTCTCGAGGGAGAGCCAGGAAGAATGAGAGAAAGGTATGACAAGGAGAACAGCAGATAAGTGGCAGTTTGGAAGTATTTGGAATACAAAGGTGATATCTAAGTCAAGTACAACTGACTAAAAGTAGTAACCACCTAATTTTGTCTGTTAGATGACAGGAAGACTTACGCAACATAGAACTATATTTTTAATTAGATTTATAATACACTCTTATTTTCAATGACATGGAAATTAATACAAGTGAAATCTCAAGGGAGAGAACTGTGTATTTAAGAAAAAATATCACTATGGCATATCTAAGCAAACCTAGTGCACCAAATTTGCTTACATCTTCAATGGGAAGAATCATGTGACTTGTGATTTATTTCCCCACTAACACCATCTAAGTTTATTCTGAATTTGAATATTTCAAGTATTCCTTAAAACTTTATCTTGAGAATGCTACTGAGTTTCATTAGAAATATTCATCTCTAAGTTAATTTCCACCATTTTGGTAAATTTTTTTAACTCTCAAATATGAGTAGAAGCTTATATTAGTATAAGTTTATGAGATGGCAATTAAATAGCAAAATAGTTTTAATTAAAATAAGTATTCCTGAAAGTGTTATTTTTAGTGTTAAATGATTTTTCTACATATTTGTCTTTTTTCTCCTTTTTAAATAAAATCACAAAGATTATGGCCATAGGTTCTCTTGTTTTTATTTTTTCCCACAGCACCTGATACAATGTTCTGTTAACACCAAATCCATATCCTCCCCTTACAAAAAAAGGGTATTGAGTGGCTTTATGTTGCTATAACTTCTTGGCAGTCGTGCTTACCCATAATGATAGTCACATTTGCTTTTAGAGGTGTCATAATTATGTATTTCGAATTTTAAGTGTTCTTCAGTAGTAACTCACTTACATAAGGATTCCTTTAGCAACCAATACAGTTTAGTGAGCAGAGCACAGTATTTCCTGGTGAAAATACAAGTTCACAGCTATGAGGTCAGTAGGGTAGGTACCAGGCAGACAAAGGAGACTGCTGCAGGGACCGAAAAGTCAAGGAGAGTACAGAGACTGGCATGGGGACCATAGGTCATACAGTCCATGTAATTTTCCCTCACCTATCAATCCAGATGCCATCCTAGAGAGGAGCAAGAGGAGAGCTAAGGAATCTGAAAGATTTCCCATTTATTCAAGAGATGGCAACACATAAAAAGAGACTGATAAAATTGTTTCTGAGTGAGGTCCTTTTTTCTCACTGCCCAACATGGGGGAAGTATATGAAGATCAGTGAGGAATAAATAAAGTTGCATTTGTTTAATTCATTATATGACCCTAAGGTATTTATACAATTCTTCCCAATTCATTATATGAGCCTAAGGTATCATTTATACAATTCTTCCCACATATTTATTATATTTATGACTATTTACCTACTTAAGAATCCATGAAAATGTTTTTCAAAGTGTAGGTCCCAGACTGGTAGTATCAGTATCACCAGGAAACTGCATTCTAACAAGATCCTCAGCTTATTCCACCCACATTAAAGTTTGAGAAGCATGGCTCTAGATAGTGTGTAGGAGAATTGGGAATGGGTAAATGTTAACCCTAGAATTTTAAAGTTTTTTTTATTTATTTACTTGACAGAGGGATAGAGAGAGAGAGCACAAGTAGGCAGAGCAGCAGGTAGAGGGAGAGGGAGAAGCAGGCTCTCCATGGAGCAGAGAGCCCAAAGTGAGGCTTGATCTGGGATCATGACCTGAGCCGAAGGCAGCTGCCTAACTGACTGAGACACCCAGGTGAACCTAGAATTTTAATTCATTTCCATACTTACCTTATGGATATAACATTTACTTTCCAATGATACAATTTTATGAGTAAACAGCTTCATGGATATAGCTTTTGGAATCAGACAAGAAAGGTGGCTGTACCTTTTTTTAAAAGTTATTAGAAAATGGTACTGTTTTGAGAATTCCAAGTTGCAGGTGCACAGCATTTCTGAATATATTTGAAATCTCAGCCTGCTATCTTTTACCAACACCCACTGTCACCAAGGATGGTAACTTTCAAGTTCAAAACCTTTCTCATTTAACTTCCATTGATTCTACCCTGTGTTCTGTCTGCCAATCAAAGTCATCCCTTGGGTGATATAGGTGGTAAACCAGGTGGTCCATTCATTCACTTAAACAGAAGTTGTTTGAAAACTACTGGAAGTGTTCCCATGTTTCTCCTCCACACATACTCAGAAAGGGATGTCATCCATATGCACAGCAGAGCTTTCTTTTGAGGGAAATTAAGAAATAATGATAACACTGCTTCTGAAGTTCTCATGCAACCTACTCCAAAGTATCATTATATAAATTTGCTATTAATAGAACAAAGACTTACTTTTAACAGAATGGAAGAATGGTAAGTAAAAAATTAAAATTGTAGTACAGTAAAAACATGATTTCAAGAAAGTATAAAAAAGATCTAGGGTGACAAAATGGCTTTTAAAAGCATATTTGGAGTAATAGAATGATCAAGGAAAAAAGAGGTCTGCTTTTGGAGAAGATGACCTAATATTGGTTAATGGAAGATACAAGTGGGAATACTTTAATTCCTATTGGGTTTCTTGTAGGTCAAGGGGAATGATATTCCAACTACAAAGAATAAAACAAATAGAAATGAGAGGGAACTGGTGCCCTAGATGGGTAAAGAGATTACAAAATCCCCAGCTGCTCAAAATGAACTCTCTTGATCTAGACAAATTACATCTTAGGACACTAATAAAACTGGCACGTCAAATCACAAACCTCTCTGGGTGGTCTGGAAGATTGGAAAAGTGCAGTTTTGATTTTCACAAGGAAAAAGAAGGTGTGGGAATGAAATTTTAATCTTCCAAATAGTTATTTAAGACTTGGCTAAAAAAAAATGCAATGCAGGGAGAAACTACAGGTCTTCTTCAGCTAATGAAGTATTTTCAAAGAATGAGAGTCAGTTGACATAGGGGCTTTGGAAAGACAAACCATGTCACAGCCATTACCTGTTGTTAGATTGATAGAAAAAGCAAGCAAATATTTACATACCTGTTCCCAATTTTTTAACAAAATTAAATCTGTGTTTATCCTATAATTTGTCATCATGTTGAATTTCTGTACAGGACTGTTTGCTAAAAAGGGCAAAGACCATTCCCATAAAGTTCAAAGGTTTGTTTCAATATTTTCAGGTTATAACCTTAAGACTAGAATCTATTTGTCATAAGAAACATTCATTAGAATCCTTGTTGTAAAAAGAACATGTTTTCACTTCAGGTTGTAAACTGTATTTGTCTCTATGAGAAAAAGACAAACAACCTAACAGGAAAAAAAATGGCAATGAATAAAACAAATGGTGCACAAAAAAGGAAATATAAATCTTTCTATAACAATTTTTGATCCTGAAAAAATTTATCCTCACTCAGAAGAAGAATACAAATTAAAATACAATGAGATGGCATCTTTTTCTAGCTTAGCAAAGATCAAAACGGTTGATGACACACTGAGTTGGCAAAGGTGTGTGGAAAAAAACTTCATATTACCAATTGGAGTACTCTGTGATGTGCAATTTGGCCATATTTACTAAAATAATAAGTGCCATCTTAACCCAGCCATCTTATTTCTAGGAACTTATCCTATGGATATACTTGCAATGTGTGAGAGGGCATGAGCATAACATTCTACATTGTCATCTTATAGCAGGAACAAAGCTTGAAAACAAATGAAATGGTCCTTAATTGGAATGTTGGTTAAATAAACTATGGTACATCCTTAGGATACAAGAGTGTGCAAATGGAAAAAAATCAGAACACCCTTAAGGTGCTAATATAGAAAATAATTGCCAGTACATATCATTAAGTGGAAAAAACATGATGCAGAAACAGTGTTTATAGTATTCTACAAGATTTTTTTTTTAAGAAGACAGGAAAAGGAAGAATATAAACATGGAAACACACACATCGCATCTTATCCTCAGAGAGCCATCATTGAAACTGATACTCTGGCAAGGCTGTGGGGAGAGAAATGAGGTGGTTGAAAGATGGAGAAGCAAGGGAGTATTTGTGCCCTTTTATGCTTTGCATTTTGTACTGCAGAAAGGTACTATCTTCAATGAATAAATAAAATGATGTACACTGGGGCGCCTGGGTGGCTCAGCCGTTAAGCGTCTGCCTTCGGCTCAGGTCATGGTCCCAGGGTCCTGGGATCGAGCCCCGCATCGGGCTCCCTGCTCCGCGGGAGGCCTGCTTCTCCCTCTCCCACTCCCCCTGCTTGTGTTCCCTCTCTCGCTGTGTCTCTCTCTGTCAAATAAATAAATTCTTAAAAAAAAAAAAAAATGATGTACACTTTCCAAGTTTGCCATGGGAAGATGAATTTATTCTCTTTTGTAGTAATTAACCCAGTATGATCTTACTGACACACTACTAATTTATTGTGTATAAAAGGAATGTGAAGATTCTCTTAAAATTAGAAATAAAAATAAAATGATATCTAAATGAAAATACATTTCCCAAAACACTACTTAACCATATCACAGGAAATACAATGTGATAATGTGTATTATATTCTACCGTACCCAATGCTACCTTATTCTATTTCATGCCACTCATTAAATTGATTTCATAACTCATCAATAGCTCACCAGCAACAAATTAAAAAATACTTCTCTAAATGATCTCTTCTTTATCCCTATGACCAAAGACCTCATCCAAGACCATGTTGCTTCTCAACTACCTCAATAACCTCCTGACCAGACTCCCTTTTTGGGTACTACATGCCTCAATTTGAGAGTTTGTAAGTTACTTCTCTTTAATGATTCCCACATTTCTCAAAGATAATGACTAAGTTCCTTGAAGCAGCATAGAAGCCTCACCAAAACTGGGCTACACTTCAACATCACTAAATTTGTTTTTCTTCCCACACTTCATGTCATTAATCACTTCCCTATCTTTGTTCTTGTTCCCTCTTCTCTCTAGAATCCTTTTCCTTTCCCTCACACACGTTTCACTTTATCAATTCCTACTCATCTTTTAAAGATACAGATCAGGCACCATATCCTCCAGGAAGCTGTCTTGAGGTCAGAGCTCCCAAACAATACAAAGTCAAAATATCTTCTGGAGAGCTTATTATAATACAGGTTCTTGAGCTTCACTGCCATCTATTCTGATTCAGGAGGTTTAAGGACAAGCTCAAGGATCTGCATTTCTAACAAACTTCTAGGTGATGCTGCTGGTCTTGAGACCACACTTTAGTAGCTCTGCTGTGAACAATACTTTGGCTGGGCTGGGTATCACTCCTTTGAGCTATCACACCATTCTGTAAGTATACTTGCCACACTGCAATGTAAATGTTTCTGCATTGATTGCGTTTAGTAAACTGAGGTATTGTAAGGGAGCACTCCTTGCCACCCCAAGATGTGCCACTTTGACATGCAGATAATTTCATGCTGAAAACAATCAAGACCCAAAAGCCACAGGCAGGACCTTTGACCTCTCCCCAAATGCCTAAAAGGATTTAGGTAGAGGACCTATTCCAGAAAGGAAATTACCACCATCAATAACTAGGTATGGTAGATAGGGAGGAACCTAGCAAGTCTGGTTTGACTGAAGTCCTCTCTAAGTGCCATTGTTTCTGGATGGCCCAGAAAACATTTCTTTACCAAACATTTACTCTGTCCATTCTTCTGTGAACTCTTTTCCTTCCCTTTGAAATCCCAGGCCCTCACTCCTTTTCCTTAGTTTAGAATGACATATATATTTTGCTTTGACTGAATCTCTTTGGAATCTCTCATGTTTATGTGGAGTCTCTTCATGTATGTAATTAAATTTGATTTTCTCCTGTTAACGTGTCTCATGTCAATTTAATTCTTAGACCAGGCAGAAGAAACTTGAAGGATGGAGAAAAATGTTTCCTCTCCAACAGTATATTCATACATCAGCTTGCCTCTAAGCAAATTAAGAATGAGAGTCACCTTAACATAGTAGGACATTGTAGTTAATAAATGGTTTGTTAGCTGAATAGAAATTTCATTAGCTTAGCCTCATGTCTTTCTCTGCCTAGAGGGGTTGATCAGGGATATATGCAAATAAAGTTGATGTGCATATCACTGATACATTTGATAAAGTCTGAAAATTAACGCTTGTGGACAAAATGGAACAATATGAGCTGGATAGGAAATAAAGCAATTAGAGTTTGGTAACTAATTGAACAATTGCCAAAGGAAACTGAAGCTGGAATTGATGTCAAAATAGAGGTAAGGTTTTAGTGATGTGTTGCAGGGCTCTCTCTTAGAATTCAGGGTATTTGAGAAAAAAATTTTTTTTATAACATAGATGAAGTTATGGAAGGCAGACATGAAATCTGAAGTTTAAAAGAAACTAAGAGATTGCAATACACTATATTATAGAATCAGGACCTGCAAATCACCTCCTCTCCATCTCTGCTATCAACTGGATTGATGGGTTAATTTATTAAGGTCTCAAACAGTTTGGGGTTAAAAATAGGTTTCCTTTCTGGGTGGGGGGCAGAGTGAGAGGGGAGAAAACTAGGAGGGCAGAGCAATCACAACTGAGGCGGGGAAGGCTGTAAGCAGAAGGTGACAATGTCAATGAAAATGTAGGAGCTCAAATCACCAGAGATGAACCAGAAACCAGACACAGAACAGTACTGCTAGTTACAGATGCTGCCTCCAGGGGTAGTATGTTTCTTGTGTATTCACTGCATTGGTCAGGACTGAATCAAGAAATGGGAGGCACTGGACCTAAGCTCCAGGCACCTTAGTGGATAAGTAAGATAAGCAGGGCAAGGGAAGGGGCTGATGGCCTTGTATCCAATTCCAAAAAAAAGTAGATCACACAGGAGCAGGATGGAGAAAAGGTCAACTAGAAGCAGCACATGTGAAAAGGAACTGGTGACTTTAGACACTAGTAAGTTTAGTGTGAGTCAACACTACGATACAAATATTGCTGGAGTAAGGAACTATGCAATGGTTAAAGGCATGGACTGTGCTGGATGACCTCAGTGGTATTTTGGTAGCTTAACAAGTGTCCATCCAGGGACTAAATTTCCCCTCTCTCCTTCTCATAGCATACCCATCTTTCTTAGAGTGGCAGTCTTCCGACTGGGATATGCCCCTGGGGGTACACAAAGACTTTCTTAGGGATATGTGAGCATAGATGGTGTTCATGGAATCAGTTTCCAAATTCTCAGCTTCAACAAGGTTGAATGTATTCCTGTGGTACACAAACATCATACCAATTATCATTCTCACCTCTTGGTTAATGTTAGTCCTCCAACTTTACAAAATAAAAGCATGCCTCTTCTGTTGTATCCCAATGGTACACTGTGCCCAAGACACATTTATGAAAAATCAAAATAAGATTCAAAATATTGATGACTGAAATTCTCTTTTAATCAAGGTACCCTATCAAGCACCTACTCATCGATTTCACTAATAAATTTCCAATAAAAATCTATTGATTATGTTTAACAATTACTTACCAGAATTTGTATATACTTAAGTAATTTGATTATTGTTAGGTGTATTTATTATCAATAATTATAGGTACAATTCAATCTAACAGATTTTTAAAAATACTTAGAGCCTTATAGTTATGGAAAATTGTTTGTAAAAACTGAATTTAAATCCACATATATTTGTCATACAGAAGTATGATAAAGTGGTTAATAAAAGGCTTTATAGAATAAATATATATTACATTAGAATACAATTCTTTGGGGAAGTAGAATGGAGATATAAAGAAAAAAGAAAAATGATATCAAACTTAAAGATGAGCTTGTTTTGTGTACTTTTTCAAGTGGATGATGGTAGATATCATATTGCTATGGTATTTGGAGTCTACTGGATATATTCAAAAGAGTAATGTAACACGTTTTAAATGTCAATATTTACAATATGCCAGGGGAGAAAACAGACGTTAAGTTTAGAAAGTTCAGGAGGATACTCTGTTTTCTACACTATTTGGAGACTTTTCTAAGCAGAATGGTCTGCCTACCACTGTAATAGAGGATTTTGGGGAGCTTTCCTCTTTGGCTCAGCAGGGGAGAAAGAAAAGCACTCTTCTTTCCTCCCTCATGAAGTAAATAGGAAAAAAAACATACCAGTTTCCTCTTAGGCAACAAAATCTTAGTCCTACTTGAATTCTCTGTTCCAGGAATTCCCAATTCAAGAAACTTCTCAAGTTTATAATCTCCTTATATAGGCAATTTGGATGGGTGAACAATGAAAATCTCATGACTATCCCCAGTCTTTTTTGGATCAGTTTTCTGGTAGCAACTTACCCCTTTCTTTTGAAAGGGTGGTGTATTTGGCAAGCCTAATTTTTCTTCTTAGAGGCTCTTGTCAAAATTCCAGCTACACTAGGAAAGGTCCCATTCACCATCTTTTTCTATTATTTTAGGAAAATGTGTTCTCACTGTAGTTGTACCTTAATCCAAAAAGTCCCAGAGAAATTGGCCCAATTTTTCATTATTAATCAAGAGGCAAGTCAGGATAAGAAAGGTGAATTAAACAGTGTCATAAACCCAATAAGTGTCAGAGCTGGGATCTAAACTTGGGTCTTTTGTTTCTCTCCCCATTATCATGCTACCTCAACTAAGGAATGGTTTTTGGAGTTGAGAGGAGGGGTGAAAAGTAATAGATAAAATTATGATCCCCAGTGTTCCAAGAGAAAGGTCGATGCCTAATTCCATTAAAATATTGACTTATCCACAAACCAACAATCTTTAAGATTTTATTGGAGCTGGAATTATAAATACCTTTGCCCAGAACCAGCCTAAATTCGGGGGGGGGGTTAATTTCCAATAAACCTCTGTTGAGTTGCATGGTGAATGAGAATATTGTACCTTTTTGTCCAATAACTTTCTTTTTAAAAAAGATTTTATTTATTTATTTGTCAGAGAGAGAGCACAAGCAGGGGGAGCAGCAGGGGCAGAGGGAAAGGGAGAAGCAGGCTCCCCACTGAGCAGGGAGCCTGATGTGGGACTCCATCTCAGGGCACTGAGATCATGACCTGAGCCGAAGGCAGATGCTTAACCATCTGAGCTACCCAGGCACCCCCTTGTCCAATAACTTTTACCCACTATTTTTCAGGACACATTCCATGGAAATATTGATGTACTTAATAGAAAACACTGAAACTATTTTTCTAGGAATGAGGATTAGACATAAAAGGTCAGTGTCCTCTTCTCTGTTCCTTGCCTTCCCAACACCATCTCTTAAAAATTAAAAAGAAATAAATCAAATTAGATCTCTTATTCTAATTCTGAGCTAGTACAAATCTATCTAAGGGAGGAACTATTGGAATGTGAATAATCTCATTGTATGCGAATTACCTCCCTAACAGTGGACTAGATGACATTAACCTCCAAAAAGCTAATTATGTGAACAGTGACATACCCCTGACTGATTGAGGATCCACTGAGGAATCTAACTCAAAATCCAGTGCTCCTGATGACAGTCTCTGGAAGCATGGTAAGGACAGATTTTTTTCTCAGGAGTCTGAATTGACTCCTGATGCTGGGTTAGAGTCCAAGATTTTTTGTTTGAAAGCTACCAAGGGTGTAGAACATATTACATTCTCATTGAGATCTCATTTGCTTGAACTTCAGTTCTTTGGCATTTAAAGCACTCTCTCTCTGGCATTCTTACTTTGTTGTTGTTACTTTGGTTCCTCCCCCATGGTAAGTTCTCACTCTTCTCCCATCCTAGTACTAACCAGGCTCGACCCTGCTTAGCTTCCGAGATCAGACGCGATCGGGTGCGTTCAGGGTGGTATGGCCGTAGACAAGTTCTCACTCTTCTGATTCTCTGACGAGAACAGCAGCTGTGGAGCTGTCCACTTCCCTTTTTGTTGGCATTTTTTTTTCTTTTTTTTTTTTTACTAAAGATAACTTGGAATTTCAATGGGCTTTTGGGGGAACCTCTGATCTCCCTACACTGGTTCATCTAGAACCTCTCCCCTCCCATGACCTCTGCTATTCTTTCCTTTTGTCACCTTTGATCTTTCTGTCAGCTCCCTTGAATTCTTTGATATATTGCCTTTCAAAACCCTCTGTTCACCTCTGCCAACCAATCCCTGCCCACCCTGTCCCTCAATTCATCTATGAGCTTTATGCTCCCTGCCCCCATGGGGGGCTCTCAAGAGACTTAGGAACCCCAAAAGTAATCTCTTGAAGCTGAAAAGACTACCTGGAAACAAACTGGATATTTTATATACTCAGATGGGCTTTGGAGACACCCAGATCGCCCTTTGCTACAGCTTTAGTCACTCACCCAAATTTTATTTTTTTATTTTTATTTTTATTTATTTTTTTTTTTAAAGATTTTTATTTATTTATTTGAGAGAGAGAGAATGAGAGAGAGCACATGAGAGGGGGGAGGGTCAGAGGGAGAAGCAGACTCCCTGTCGAGCAGGGAGCCCGATGCGGGACTCGATCCAGGGACTCCAGGATCATGACCTGAGCCGAAGGCAGTCGCTTAACCAACTGAGCCACCCAGGCGCCCCAACTCACCCAAATTTTAGACCATGGCCTCCATAAGATTACCTATTAAGTCCAAAGAAAAGCCTAAAAGTCTCCTACGCAAATACTGATGAAAACGTTTAGCCTTCATATTGAACAGGTAACCTCAACTTGGTTTTTTTTTTTTTTTTAAAGATTTTATTTATTTGACAGAGAGAGACATAGCGAGAGAAGGAACACAAGCGGGGGAGTGGGGAGAGGGAGAAGCAGGCTTCCTGCCAAGCAGGGAGCCCGATGCAGGGCTCGATCCCAGGACCCCGGGATCATGACCTGAGCTAAAGGCAGACGCCTAACAACTGAGCCACCCAGGCGCCCCTCAACTTGTTTTCATAATCGTTGCTAGTCTGCTACAAAATGCCAGTATATGACAGTTCACATTTATCTGCTCCCTGGTTTTTTCCATAAAACAAAGTTACTAATGGTTAAAAGGTATAAACAATATATATAAATGAAACTTCTAGAAACATTAAGGTCAAAGAGAAACAACTTTGTATGCAACATATACAAGGTGTGTAACAGCATTGGTTTTGTTAAGTAAGAAGGGAGTATTTTGTCCTTAAGTGGAATGACTGATTGTTCCAGAAGGAAGATGAGGAAAAGTGTAGGACAAAATCTGAGTGGATATTGAAAGCTGTAGAAAGTTTGTGGAAAAGAAATTTTGTCTCATGTGATCACAACTGACTATGATTGAGCGGGTTTATTTATAAGCTTTTTACAAATGAGCTTTAGTATCAACAGTATATTAATGCAAAACTAGAATTCATTTTTTTCTTCATTAAGATGACAAAATTTTCTCGGATTATTGATTTGTTCTTAATAAGAGACTGTAAAAGCTTTTTCTTTACCTTCTGAATAATTTAGGTAAGCAACAGTGATCGTGTCTTATCAGAATAATTTCCTGTGTTTTATGTTGATTTTATCATATCCTTGATTATTTAAGAATCATCTCACTTTCTGGAGAGCCAGTCTTTCATAATCATGTTACCTCCTATGTTTATTTTTGAAATCTTTCCCTGTCACTTTGGTTAAGTAGGTAGTCAAACACTGTTTCAGTGACCCATGATCCTATTTAACCAAGGGTTCAAACCTTTTCATATTTTTGACAACCTTTGATATTTTGCCCTCCACAAATCAAACCCAAAATGAAATCTTGATCTCAAACTGATATAAAAAATCTCTAGATTTGTTCTCTCACATTTGTTCTCTCTTAATATCTAAAAAAAATATGAAGAATAGTTATGCTTATTTGATATGTTGAGTCAACATAAAAAAAGCATCATCAAACAAGAGATGCTTAACCTTCCAGAAGTTACATTTGTATGGGCCACATGTGATTAATGTAAATGTTTCAGTAATTATATCAGGTTACTAGAAATTAGTCAACGCCCTTGCTGTCCACGATATGACTTGGTTCTGCTTTGCCTAACAGACCACAGTATAATGTCGTCAGTGATAATTCCAGTTATTACTCGAAAATGTTGTAAGCCACAGAAATGACTGAATTCCTTTCAGTGAACTCTCATCAGATCTTTAACCATGGCTGTTTGAAGCCTTTTATCATTTACAGAGTTGTTTTACTCTGAGGCTCCCCTGAAAGTGCTTGTAATCAGCTAGAGGGCCAGAATGCTTGTCTTCAACAACAAGGGACTGTCTTGGAGACCCATGTAAAGGACTATTTCAGGTACTCTAGGGCACAAGCTTCTGCAGCTTTGCTTAAATAACTTTGACTGAATCAGGATTTCCAGAACTCCAGTGGAGAAGCTGATCGGTTTATGTAACTGCTAACCCGAGATCAAGCAAAACGACAATCAATTACGGAGAACTGATTCAACCAATGAAGAATCATTTGATTACGGCTTTTGTTTGGAATATTGCTGATGCTTCAATGTTCTATTTTCTTGATATAAGGAACTCCTTTTTCTTTTCTCTTAAGCCATCTCTATCTCAGAGCAATTTAGTAGATTATACTTTTATAAACAGAAACGAAACATTTATCTTTTTCTCCCTACCTCCAGAATTCACAAACTCCTATTGAGTAAGTTTATTTTCCTGGCAATATGTTTATTTGCACAAATTCAATAAGAATCTGTATTTCTTGTAACAGGACATAATTGAGAAAATTGATTATATAACCAAGGTTTTGACTGGAATGTCATATTTGAGAATGATATACATAAAATCGGATATAACCAGATAGTTTTAAATAACTACAGTACACTTTTTGGAGACAATGCTTACAAAGCCCTCTTGAGAAAACCAGCCTGGCTTATGGGATGTCCAGTCTTACAGGTAAATAGGGAAGGTCACTTCCTGGCAGGCCCAGGAAGCCTTAGGATATTTTGAGGACTTCGACTGTAGAAAAATTCACCCCAATCTATAGGTACTGCTGGTAACATCTGATGGCAAGTTCTTGGCGTGGCTTCCTAATCTCGCGAAGCTTTTAAAAGTCAAATCTGAGATTCTTTATAAAAACTTACAGCAACACAAACTTTGAAAGGCCTGTGTAGTCAGCTGCTATCCTTGCTGCACTTACATAAATACAGCCTGGCTTTATTTTGTAAACAAGAATAATCTTACTGGGAGTACCTTTGATCACATGGGACGTGACTATAGAGAAACCCAAATTATGTTTCAGTAGAAAACTGGAGCACGGTTACCAGATTCTAGTCCCATTCTTTGCCTTTGAGCTCTTTTGTGTTTCCCTGTAAACTACGTGATATTGTTACCGACCTGCAAATGGACTGTCTCACACATTTTGTTCGTCCTTACCAAATTTTCAATTCTTTTAGTTTCCTTCGATATCTGACTACAACCCACCAAACTCATGTCTTCATTTTTTTTTTTTTCTCCTCTTCTCCTGACTTGGCATCACTGAGAACTAAAAGCTAACTACCCAGATCCTTACTGAGATTCTAGATTGTCCTATAGCTGAACTTTCCTCTCAGACTCTAAAGAAACCCTGAGAGCTGAAGCTGGACATCTTGATATTGGCTTCAAAGGACTTGTCAGCACAGTGAATTATGTATGGACAACCTGCATGCCTGGAGCTGCGCCTATAAGGGCCACTCAGGAAGTTCACTGGAAGTCCCACAGCTTTTATGCTCTGTTCCAGGAAATAGCTATGACGGTGGACAATCTTATAAAACCTCTCTGATATCTGTGCTGTCACCCCAAATATTCAAATAGTCATAAAATGGGGCACCTGGGTGGCTCAGATGGTTAAGCATCTGCCTTCGGCTCAGGTCATGATCCCAGGGTCCTGGGATCGAGTCCCACATCGGGCTCCCTGCTCCTTGGGAGCCTGCTTCTCCCTCTGCCTCTCTCTCTGTCTCTCATGAATAAATAAAATCTTAAAAAAAAAATAGTCATAAAATGGCCACTGCCATTGTCACTTCACCATCTAAAGACATTTCCAGCCCAACCTCTAGGAATCTTCTTCATTGGCTGCCCTCTGGACTTGGAAACTGGGTTTATACAAAGATGGCCCCGGCATTCTCCTTAAGGTTGACTAAAGGATTAGATGGGTTTCTTCCTGATTATAGGCCTGAACTCTCTTTTCTTAGTGCATGTACTTTAGAAAACTTTCAACTGTAAATTCCTTATCTGCCTCTTTGAGAGGTAAGTTTTCTTCTTTTTTTTTTTTTTTTAGTTTTATTATGTTATGTTAGTCACCATACAATACATCATTGGTTTTTAATGTGGTGATCCATGATCCATTGTTTTCGTATAACACCCAGTGCTCCCTTCAGTACGTGCCCTCCTTAATACCCATCACCAGGCTAACCAATCCCCCCTCCCCCCTCCCCTCTAAAGCCCTGTTTGTTTCTCAGAGTAAGTCTTCTACAACCTGGGAATGTCTTTCTCAAATACCTGGGAGCCACTGCATTGAAATGTAAATATCAGGAAGGCTAGCCTTGGCGCCCCATCTCAGTGGGGGTGGGGATAGTAACCTCCCTTCAGTAAGGGACAATTGGCAAACACGCAAGGCCAAATCATAGTGACCAACAGCCCCGCCAGTGTCCCCCAGTACTTTAACACTAGCTCATCCCAGTGATTACAATCTTTGCTGCCTTTTGATTCAATGGAGTTGACTTCAGTCTCTCTCTCCTGTTTCAATAGTCTTGAATATAGTCTTCCTTGCCTATTATCTGGTGCCTTTTTTTTTTTTTTTTTTTTTTTGACAACACTCACAGCAACATGAACACACAGAAGGGTTTGGATGCTCATGTACTTTATCATTCAGTCACTCCAGTTGTGTCCTTTGGTAGTTTTCTGTGTGGGTTTGTCATTATGGGCAACTAAGTTTCTTACATGGAAAAGAAGAGGCAACAGAACAGTATGTCATGTTATTTATAGATGACAGAAGCAAAGTCATTCTTGAAGGGAAGAAGAAACCCTCCCTGTCTTCAATATGAAGATATTTCAGTCAGTAAGACTTAACATAACATTATGTGTCCCCCCTCCCTCATATTCTAATACAAAGTTTAGAAAGCAGTAGTTAGGCAGTTTTATGTCAGATAAATAGTATACCTACAGCTCATTATTGACAGCATTCATTAAAGATTAAAAACATAAGACCCTTTATAGAAATTCTAACTGGTCCCTTGTTCCTAGCATTCAATTATCATTTCTAAAATCTGAAATCAACATATTTTATGTCTAAATTGAGAGTACATTTGAAAATCTAAATTCAAAGGCATGCCTTCTAGTGGGCTGACTGAAGGGAAAGGTCTGTGATTATGCCTAATTTTCACCTTCTATATCACGATCTCATTGATTATGTTTCTCAGTTTGCTAAGGGTTCTGTGAGGTGATTTTCAAGATAAATACTGCTATTTGCAGGATTTCCTGAATAGGAATATTTCGGGAGTAAATTGCACAAGCCAAGCGATGTGCAGTCAATTTTCACTCCAGCATAAACAATGTATTCGAACAGAGCCCTTAAGGCTTTTTTTTTATTTGGGTTTCATTACACAGCTAGCTGCATTTCATCAATAAGCATGAAGTGCCAAGCAGGCAAAACTGAGGCTCACAGAGGTATTACATATTTTTCTACCAGGTGCTCAGAGTTTGACTAGAGAAAACAAATGACCCGGTTGTCAAGGCCTTAGGCTCTTTGTTTCAGAGGTAGTCATGGCCACCATGGACAGACAAAGACAATTTCTTTACATTTAGGAATTGGAGGCTCCTTGTGCATCTATTTTCTTTGCATTCATTCATTCATTCCTGAGAGCTTAGAAAGGAGTTTCTTTCTCCGTGTTAAAAAATGGGTATGTCCACAAAAGTGTTTGAAAAGTATTTTTGGTTTTCAGTAGTTTAAAATCCATTTTCCCATCTTTCTTTAACTGAAAAAAGAAGTTTAATCTCTTTAAGTAGAGGGCTATAGCAGGCGGTACAGACTAAAATCACCTATCTTATAGCAGAAGAACTCTGAGCAATCTTAATAAATCATTTATTAGTGAATTTAGATAGAAGCTAGACAAAGAGGGATAAAGGACTAGGTAAGTTAGTAAATTATTCACACAGGTCGCTATTTCCTGATAACAAGCTAGGGGTCTGAGAATTATGGCGAGAATATCTCAAGTCATCATATATATGATTTTACGATCTTTTTTGCCTTGGATATAGCCACAGAGAAGAAGAAAAAGGCTAAGGGAATATTTTTGAAATCTGCACTCCAGAGATGAGAAACTCAGAATATGCACAGAGGACTGAAGCCAAGGAATTTTACTGCCAGGGAAAAAGCAGCTGCCTCTCCCCTCAGTGATTTAGACCAAGCTGCAGGAGGCAAATATCATGACTCTCTGAAAGTACACACAGCAGTGAGAGTGGGGACTTGTAGCTTTGATAAAGCAAAGTGATTAACACAGCTGAGAGGAGCTTTCACTCTAAACTGCAGGGACCTATTTGGCACGGATGTATGGGCCATGGACAAACAAATGTCCAATGCAAGTTTTCCATATTTGGGAACCATTGTCAGTGGGGGGGGGGGGGCGGGTGAGACTGGGACTAAAGTCACTTTGGTTGAGTCAACAGCATCCCTTTGTATCGAAGGATTTCGTTATCCTTCTTATCAAATGTATTCCATGTACAGAGATAGCTAATATTGAATATATTTTTTCTTTACTTAAATGAAGAAGCTCATTTTAACTAAAGATTATATTTAAAAGTAAAGGAATGTGTTTTTACCTGTGAGTTACAGAAAGCTCCTTCGGATTTGGAACAAAGAGTTTATGGCCTTCCTCTTTATCATACTAAATCAAGAAATATTTAAGATTATGCTAGATCCAACAGAATCTGGCCGAGGTTATTGATTGTTGGACTAAGTAACTGTACTTCTTTGTTGAGATTACTGACTACAGAAAAATGAGCATCTAGGAAATGCAGTTGCACTGGAGAATGCACCCCAGTCAAATACCATTAAGGACACTGTGCTAGCAAGGTGAAAACACTGAAGGCATTCCAGGACTGGTGGCTTCCCCAAATGATGATACGGCTTTGCCCTCACCCAGTCTTGTCCCTGTGACTACACCTAACCCAAATGCAGGGTGAGTGGTTCATCAGAAGCCAGGGCTTGGTGTCAAGACCTCTACTGTGTCACCACTGTGCTAGATGTGTTTTTCCTTGTCCTGTATACTTTCATAAAGCCAACTAAATTTGGTTTGGGTAAAGCCTACTGTGACTTGACTTTAATCGTCAGACTTGAACGGAAGACCATGCCACTGGATGAACAGCCTGGGTTTTGCAGTGGTGAAATGATGTCTATCTGCGATGCACATGGGATCATCTGTGCTCAGGGGCAGCTAACAGAATGGTGGATATACACATCAGGAAGAGGTAAGGTGAAAGTAGTGGAGTGCGCTTTGCAAATATAACTCATTTTAGTTGTTCCCAACCTCTCTCTTTCTCTCTCTCCCCTTAACCTCACTCAAGCCCATCTTTCCCACACTTGGACTTTCTCTTCTCTAGAATATCTTCACACTTTATTTTATCCTTGCCTTATCTCCCAGCAAAACAGCACCTACGTGGAGATAAAAAAAAAACATGAGGTTGTGATAACCCTGGAAAGCAAGCAAATTGAAAAATCAGGGTCAGTGAACTAAAAGAAAAACTTTACTCAAGATGTTACTTAACTTACTTAGTCTGAAAGTGTCCATCCTTACATTAATCAAGAGGTTGAGATTTCAATTTAATTGGTTTATTTGATTAGCTGTTTAATGTTATTGGCCCAAAGGAGATGCAAAGCAGGGCATCAAGTTGGGATAAGTCTTTGGAATATGCTCCTGGGAGGAAAGAGAAGATAGGGACAATCCATGTCTACAGGGACCCTAAAACGAGAAGATAGGGGCGTCCAATTGGCATGTTGGTCTAGAGCACTAGGTTTACCTGTGGCAACACATTACCATTCTGGGTGTCTCATTACCACCTTTATTCTTTTATTCAAAAATACAAGCACCCACCAGACACTGGGCCCTGAGATGGGGGTGTTCAGAAAGGAGGGGAATGAGGCAGGTAAGGAAGAAGATGCCCTCTGTATCCAAAGAAGAGTGTGATGAGGTACTCAGGTCTGTAAAATTTAAGTGTAAATCAATGTACAAAGGTTACAGGAAATGGACACAGAGGGTTTATAAGAAATCCTAAGAGGGTTTTTTATTCTACCTGGGGTATGGAAAAAAGTTTTGAAGAAGTAAAGACATTGAATTCAGTCTTGAAGGATATAGAAAAGTTCATCATGCCAACAAAGGAGAAAGAAGTAATTTAAGGAAGAGAGATCAAGGACACAGACATGGCATGAAACCACACACATATAAACATAACATATAATTTGTTGTAGTTAGAATATAAAGGGAGGTTGTTGGCAGAATAAAAGGATACAAAGGTAAACTGGAGTCAGTCTGAGAGAGTTTTCTAATATTTACTAAAGAGCCTATACTTTATTTGGTAGGCACCTAATCTCCTAAACAACTTTAGTTTTAGATAAGGAGTCTACAAATATATATTGATTGCAATTGAAGTAGGGATGGGAAACAGGTCATAATAACAAAGATGATGAAGGCATTCTAGTTGATAAGAGCTTAATGAATATATTATTGCTAGTAAGTGCTGTAAGACAAAACAAAAAATGCTAGTCAATTTATTATTATTACTAACATAACAACAATGATGATTATGATAATGGATGAGAAACTTAGTTCAGTGATATTGCCATTTTTTGGAGAACAATATTTAAAGCAAAAAGTCCCTACCTTAAGGTCAAATGGTTCCGTTTGATTCGGCTTATTGTAAATTTCCAACTGATTCCGAATAGGAGACAGCCACAGAAGCAGATGATTTAACTGCTCTTCCAGCTGCCCAAGGTCTTTTATGTGTGCTTCAATTTCTCCTTGTTTCTCAGGCAAATCTCTAGAAACCTGCAAGGAAAAAAAAGAGGAAAAGATTCCCATGGTTTAAATAAAAAAGCAAAAAATAAATATATTCTAAAGTTATTTGCTTTAAAATGTTACAGAAATTTACCGAATTTGGTATTTTACAGGAGGATACGGATTACTCACATGGGTTACATGTTAGGATTTAATTCACATATTACAATCATTTATTAATAGACTTCCCCCAAATCCTATGCTTTAAAGACAATAAGCATTTTTTTTTTTTTTTGGAAATTCAAAACACACACTCTCACAAATGCATACCCAACTCCAACCAATAAAAGTAAAGAAGTATATTCATTTACTAAGCATAATGATGTATTGCATACTAGATGCCAGACATTCTGCCTTTATACTTCCTTCTAACTTTCTTTTATGTTAAGGAAAATTGTACAAGGCAATTCTTTTATGCACAAAATAAAATGGGAAGGTAGGGTATAGTTTGTGGGTCTAAGTATAACCAAGTAAAACAAAATAAGATGATCGGAATGAAAAGGAAAAAAAAAAAAGACATTTGGATTAGAGTAGAATATATCAGTATGATTATAGGCTATTTTTATTAAGGGCTTACAATGTGCCAAATACCATGTTAGGAAGTTTCACATTTACAGCCTTCTTTAATCCACCCAACAATCCTATGATACAGATACTATTCTTTTCCCCATTTTATAAATGGATGATGACATTGGGGTTGAGAAACATGAAATATCTTGGGAAGGAGTAGGATACTCTGTTCAACATTGTGAAGTCTTGGGCGCCTGGGTGGCTCAGTCGTTAAGTGTCTGCCTTCGGCTCAGGTCATGATCCCAGGGTCCTGGGATCGAGTCCCACATCGGGCTCCCTGCTCGGCAGGAAGCCTGCTTCTCCCTCTCCCCCTGCTTGTGTTCCTGCTCTCGCTATCTCTCTCTCTGTCAAATAAATAAATAAAATCTTAAAAAAAAAAAAAAAACAAACATTGTGAAGTCTAGAGTTAGGCTGCTTGGTTTAAATCTTAATTCTAGTTCTTTCCTAGCACTTGAGCCAAGTTTTCTTTAATTCTCAGTGCCTTTTATACAGAATGCAGACAGTGACCGTATCTGCTTCACAGGGTCACTATATGGATTAAATAAGGTAATTCATGTAAATAGCTGAGAGCAATATCCTGCATGATAGGGAATGACAATAAAGCCATTACATGTTAGTGATTATGGCTTGAGCTCAAAGTGTAAGTAGGGAGCCAGGATAAGCAAGAGTAAAGACGTTTTCTTCCTATTGTCAAGGGCCAAAACAGGCACACAGTAGTAAAGAATGGGAACCTGTAATGGCAACTCTTTATGATATGATTAATACTATTCTAATAATATAAATATAACATTACATTATAACATGAACACACATGCTACAACATACATCTATTATAAGATAATATGTTATTATAGATAACATTTTAAAATTTTAATTCCAGTACAGTTAACACACCATGTTATATTAGTTTCAGGTGTACAATATAGTGATTCAACACTTCCCTATGACACCCAGTGCTCATCACAACAAGTGCACTCCTTAATCCCCATCACCTGTTTCACCCATCCCCTGCTCACCTCCCCTCCGGTAACCATGTTTGTTCTCTACAGTTAAAGGTCTGTTTCTTGGTTTCTCTCTCTTTTTCTTTTGCTTGTTTGTTCTATTTCTTAGATTCTACATATGAGTGAAATCATACAAATCATATTTGTCTTTCTCTGACTTATTTTGCTTAGCATTATACTGTCTAGCTCCATCCACATCATTGCAAATGGCAAGATTTCATTCTTTTTTATGGCTGAATAATATTCCATTGTGTATTTTGTGTGTGTGTATACATACACACCACGTCTACTTATCCATTCACCTTTTCATGGACACTTGGGCTCTTCCATAATTTGGCTATTGTAAATAATGCTGTTATAAACATAGGAGTGCATGTATCCCTTTGAATTAGTGTTTTTGTATTTTTTGGGTAAATACTCAGTAGTGCAATTACTGGATTGTAGGATAGCTCTATTTTTAAGTTCTTGAGGAACCTCCATACTATTTGCCAGAGTGGCTGCATCTGTTTGCATTCCCACCAACCGTGCAAGAGGGCTCCTTTTTCTCCACATCTTCACCAATATTACAGAGAATATTTAAAAAGTAAACTAGATAAGTATATTAATATACTAGTGCATCATCTAAACAATGCCCCATACTTTGGACCATCTGCTTTAGATATTTTTGAAAGAACTAACTGAAGAACATTATGTTCCTTAATTGCACCCAAGAGGTATGAGGAGAAAGGGAGATACATTAATGGACAAAATAACTCATCAGTTGATTTACAGGAGAAGGAATTTTATATAAGCTCTGATTATATGTAAACAATATGTATTTTGAAACCTATAAAGGCATTTATATATATTGTGTAAAATGCATGGGTTAACATTTAGCCTGTACTGATGCATTCCAGCCTGAGACTGACCTTAGGGTCCCACAACAATGTTTCCTTGGAATGCTAACTTTAAGATGATTGGGAAACATTAGGCCTGCATTGTTTGTTGTATGGAACTGTATCTGCTTTGGGAAAGCTGTGAATTGGAATATAACCTATGGCCTACATGACTAAAAATGGTATAAAAGATGGAAAGGAAATAGAGCCTGTGACTTCTATTTATTTTTTTATTTAAAAAAATTTTTTTTATGTTATGTTAATCACCATACATTACATCATTAGTTTTTGATGTAGTGTTCCATGACTCATTGTTTGCGTATAACACCCAGTGCTCCATTCAGTACATGCCCTCTTTAATACCCATCACCAGGCTAATCCATCCCTCCAACCCCCTCCCCTCTATTTAAAGTGACCTGTGCAGACCTTGGTGTTCACCCCTGGCAGCCTTTCCCTCTGTGGGTAAGGAGTTAAAAAAAGCAACGTGTGCAGGGAGCATGCAATGCTTGTTCATGGATAATGAACTGTGATGCTGTTATCTGCTCTGTTTGACTTGTATCCTGCTATAAAGTCAGGTAAACAAAGTATTAGGTAAAGGCCTATTTGTGTTTCGTGAGTTCTAACCCATAATGACATCTATGGTGATGGACAACGTATTTGTGTGTGCATGTCTGAGTGTTTGTGTGTCTGTGTGCGTGTGTGCATGTGCGTGTGTGTGTGAGAGAGAGACAGAGAGTTGATATCACAAATGTAATTCCAGGTCTATAATACAGAATCTAATAATGCTTTCTACTTACCTTTTCCAGCATTTATAAGGAAGTTAAGAGTTTATTTTTATCGGATTATTTTCTAGTCACAAGTACATGTGAAAAATACTTTATAGCTTCAACTTGTAGCGTCTAAAAGCCTCTAGATTCTGAAGTTAATGGAAATAACAGCTATCATATTTTCTTAAAATCTCTAAAATTGAGCTATGAACTCATTTATATCTGATCACAAATAGGGTTCACAAATCAGCACAGAAATCCAGGTAACTTTCAACTGAGATTGTTAGTCTTCTCACACTCGCAACCCATCCTTTCCTGGTTCTAGAGGTAGAACAATTCCAGATAGCAAACAGTTCAATGGGTGAGATTTGACTAATATCTGAAAAAAATAAATGATAGCTCATAATGAGATTGTGGGGCACGTGTAGTTTTCAGGTTAGTTATGACATCTGCACTGGGTATATCCTCACAGACCTTGTGCTTCCCACCATCATAGCATTTGCCTTATACTCTTTGTTATTTACATTGACTTCCCTCACTGAGCTTTGATTTCTGGATGAACTGAGTTCCTACACATGATAGGTTTTCAATAAGTATCTGGTGAATGAAAGATAAACAATTTCAAAATTTAGGATTAATTTTTTTTCAATTTAAGAAGCAACGCATGTCCAGAGTAGTCAACATAAAGAAGGTAATTTTATCCTCAAGTGAAATAGCCTTAATTAACAGACAAAGATATTAGTTGGTTGGACTACATAAAAATGAGAGACTTTTGAATGGCAAAAAAAAAAAAAAAAATCCCCTAAAAACAAAGTCAAAGGACAAATGACAAATCGTGAAAAAAAATATCTGTGACATCTCAGATAAGGGACTAATTTTCCTAAAACATAAGAAAGCTTCTGCAAATTAATTTTAAAAAGGCCAACAAGCCAGAGAAAAACTGGACAGAAGTTAAGGACAGTCCACAAAAAAGAAAACATAAATGGATTTTAAACATACATAAAGAAGTTAGACTTTGTTGTAATGAGAGATCCGAAAATCTGATCTATTGCACTAACAAATATCCAAGTCTGAAACACACTATGCTGCCAAGGTTGTGGAAAATACACGATTATATATGACCAGTGGGATAGACAAACTGTTGTACCCCTGTGGAAGACAATTTGGCAATATCTACAAAATGCATGTAACCTTATACCCAGAATTTTGCTGCTAGGAATTTATCTTGTAGATGTATTTATGCACGTAAAATCAATGCTTGGTGATGGTAGGGCAGATGGTGGATGGGGTAGAAGATTTTCACTACAGTTTTAAATTTTTGCAAAATATAAATATATTACCTTCACAGAGAAATAAATTAATTTAGAAAGGAAACCTACCAGCTTTTCTTCCTGCCAAAAATAATGGTGAGAATATATATGTTAATAACAAATCATTATTAATAGGATGTAACACATCTAAAGCCACCAGTTCAAAATTGTGATTATTTTCCTATGACAACGTAACTTAGTTAATGGTAGGGTAGCATTTGAGACCTTCTGACCTATAATTTTTGTGATTCCCCACACCTTCAAAAGAGTCTTCAGGAACTGATGGCTTCTACACAGTTCATGGAAAAAGATAACGTGAATAATTTATGATGTGGAATACGAGTAGGTTTCGTGTCAGTTTTTATGTGGCTTAAAATTATTTACTATTACACTTACTACTTCATATTCTTATCAAAATATGTAAACAGTTTAATAGTAAAATGCATCATTTTCCCAATAATCTTTTTAAGTATTATGGAACCATACTCTTCATATGACATGCTCTCTGTGGTGAAAGCAAAAAAACATGTTCAGTTCCCTTATGTGTTAATTTAGTATCTAACCAAATCTTGACCTAATTTCACACAAGATTAGCTTCCCTTTTTTCAACTTCTGAATTTTAATTTCAAATGTGTAGAAATTTTAATAATAAGATAAACAGAGGTGTCTGTTTTAGAAATAAACAGATATTAAATACTTACTTCATATCTTACACCAAAATGTTCAGAGAAATTAAAGTGTTAAGTGTAAAAAATTAATAACAGAACTAAAATAAAATATTGGCATGAAGAAGGCTTTTAGAAGCAGAAAGTAATGTGAATAAACTATTAAGTATAATATTTGTATTGCTCTTTCAAAATTAAGGCCAATTAGCAGAATTAAAAACAAATGACAGCTGTGACTATTTGCAGTATCTATCAGACAAAGGGTTATAATCTTTCATATAAAAAGATCTTTCAATAAATGAAATGAGATGGAGAATCTATTGGAAAACTCGATGAAGAATTTAAACAGGAATTTGACAAAAAATGCAAACAGCCAATAAACAAAATATTAAAGAGGGCACGTATTGAATGGAGCACTGGGTGTTATATGCAAACAATGAATCATGGAACACTACATCAAAAACTAATGATGTAATGTATGGTGATTAACATAACATAATAAAATTTAAAGAAAAATAAAAAAAAAGTCCAACCACTAAGTAATCGGTGAAATGCAAATTAAAACAGCGATAATAAACCATCATCTGCCTATTATATTGGCTTTTGTCAAAGGTATTTGTCAGAGTTCTAGAAAATAAGCACTCTTATGTTGTTTGTTGGAGGATGAATTCTTACATTTGTAGGGAGTAATTTGATAATTCATACCAAAAAGACTTCTACCTTGAAAACTATCAATATGCCTGAGAGATTAAGGAAAGCCTAAAAAAATAAAGGAGTATACCTTATTCCTCTCTTGGGAGAAACCAACTGGAAGATCCTATATTGTAAAGGTATCAACTCTCTTCAAATAATCTGTAAATTCAGTGCAAGCTCTATTAAAATTGCAACAGCTGGTTTTTAATAGAAAGTGACATACCAATTCTAAGATTTATATACAAATACCAAGGGCCAAGAATATCCAATGCAATCTTGAAGAACAACCAAGTTTAAGAATGTTCACTACCAGGTATCATTATTTAATATAATTAATTCTGTGTGATACTGCTGTGAGGATAGACTATATGTACTTACTTAATTTATGACAATGGTGCCACTTCAGTTAAGAAGAGAGTGGATGATCTAGAAATACATATATTCTACAAGTGTTTGAAGTCAGAAGCAAGCTTGTCCTTGGTGAGGGGTAGTTGGGAAAGGGTTAATAATGGGCAGGAGCATGAAGTAAACTCTTAGAATAAAGTTCTAATTCCTGATTTGGGTGTTAGTAGCAATGGTATGCTAACTTTTAAGAAGTCTATTTCTATTTTTATGATCTGTATACTTTCCTATGTGTCTCTTATCTTTCAATATAAAAGAGTCTATGAAAATATTTTAAAAGCCTTAGGCTGGTAGTGAAATTGCTGGGTCCTAGGGTAGTTTTATTTTTAACTTTTTGAGGAACCTCCATACTGTTTTCCAGAGTGACTACACCAGTTTGCATTCTCACCAACAGTGTAATAGAGTTCCCCTTTCTCCACACTACTAGGTATTTACCCAAAGGATATGAAAATAGTGATTCAAAGGGATACATGCACCCCGATGTTTACAGCACCATTACCAACAATAGCCAAATTATGGAAAGAGCCCAAATGTCCATCGACTGGTGGATAAAGATGTGATATATACATACAACGGAACATTACTCAGCCATACGTGGGTGAAGCTAGAGTGTATTATGCTAACTGAAATAAGTTAGAGAAAGACAAATATGATTTCAGTCATCTGTGAAATTTAAGAAACAAAACAGATGAACATAGGGAAAAAGGAAGAGGGGCAAACCAGAAAAGAGACACTTAACTCTAGAGAACAAACTGAGGGTTACTGGACGGGAGGTGGGTGGGGGGATGGGCTAAGTGGGTGGTGGCTGTAAGGGAGGGCACTTGTGATGAGCACTGGTGTTGTATATAAGTGATGAATCACGAAATTCTACACCTGATATTAATATTACACTGTATGTTAGCTAAATGGAATTTAAATAAAAACTTGAAAGGAGAAAAAAAAGTACTCATTCCATTCAACTGCAAAATTTTACTTCTATGAATTTTCCTAGGGGAATATCAGAGATATACACAGAGACATGTGAATACCCAATTCTGTCATTTATACTAGTGAAAAACTGAAATAAAATCCCTCAAATGGAATAAATTACACCCATATAAGGGGATACTTTGCATCCTTTAAAGTACACACTATGAAAAACACTCTATTTTGAAAATATTCATGACATGTTAATCGGTAAAAGGTAAGTTATACACCACACATAAATTAGGTCTTCGATTTTCTGTATATATTTGGCATAACAGTATCTATCTATCTGTATTTTTTAAATGACTGGAAATACATGAAATTATTAACCATAATTTTTTGGGGGTGTTACCAATTAAAGATCATTTTTATGTAACTGTTGATATATTTTGGCATTTTATAAAGTTACTACACAGAAAGAGTATTATTTTGTATGTTTTAAATGTTAAATAAAAAGAAATAAATGGATTATACTGATTGGGTGGCTGGCTATCCCTCTAAAATATCTGCTACAATAAAATTATCATTTTGACTTAGACTTTCAATATGCTGTAGGTGCTATATGACAGCTTTTACTTATATTAGCTCCCTTAATCTCACCCATAATCCTATGAAATATATTTTTTCCTACAACTGACAAGTGAGGAAATTAAGGTTCACAACTATAAATAATATTCCTAAAGTTACTAGTAAGTTAAAAAAAAAATGTAGCATTAGACATCTGTGTTTTCCTGACTCCAAATTCTAACTTTCCTTTTCTCTTACCTGCCAAAACACAATTTCTCTGATCTTTCAAAATCTAACGTATTACTTGATAAATGGAGTACTGAAATTCATACTTTTCAAAAGCTTTTAATATTTATGGGAACAATCTATATCCTTATTGCTCATTACTATTAATGAGATATATACATTTAGAAGTCAACTTTAATATAACCAATACAAATGAAATGTATATAAACATACTGAAAAAAATACTATTTGACATTTGTTAATTCAAGACTATTACATAGGGATTACAAGGTAAATTAGGAAGCTTACTGAATAAATTTTTGGATGATGATTAACCCAAAACCATGATTAAATGATCTTCATGCAATTGTAGTGTCTTCTACATTTTGGTAGATTTGTCATCCATTTTAAAATAGAGACATAGACAGGCATAAAAACAGACACATAGATCAATGGAACAGAGTAGAGAGCCCAGAAATGGACCCACAACTATATGGTCAGCAGAGTCGGAAAGAATATCCGATGGAAAAAAGACAGTCTCTTTGACAAGTGGCCCTGGGAAAACTGGACAGCGACATGCAGAAGAATGAAACTGGACCACTTTCTTACACCATATACAAAAATAAATTCAAAATTGATGTAAGACCTAAATGTAAGACGGAAACCATCAAAATCCTAGAGGAGAACACAGGCAGCAACCTCTTTGATCTCAGCTGCAGCAACTTCTTACTAGACATGTTCTGGAGGTAAGGGAAACAAAAGCAAAAATGAACTACTGAGACCTCATCAAGATAAAAAACAAACAAACAAAAACAAAAAAAAAATAAACTTCTGCACAGAGAAGGAAACAATCAAAAAACTAAAAGACACCTGATGGGATGGGAGAAGATATTTGCAAATGACATATCAGAAAAAGGGTTAGTATTCAAAATCTATAAAGAACTTAACAAACTCAGCACCCAAAAAACAAATAATCCAGTTAAGAAATGGGCAGAAGACGTGAATAGACATTTCTCCAAAGAAGACATCCAGATGGCTAACAGACACATGACAAGATGCTCAACACCACTCGTCATCAGGGAAATACAAATCAAAACCACAATGAGATACCACCTTACACCTGTCAGAATGGCTAAAATTAACAACTCAGGAAACAATAGATGTTGGTGAGGATGTGGAAAAAGGGGAACCCTCTTACACTATTGGTGGCAATGCAAGCTAGTACAACCACTCTGGAAAACAGTATGGAGGTTCCTCAAAAAGAGAAAAATAGAGCTACCCTATGACCCTGCAACTGCCCTACTAGGTATTTATCCAAAGGATACAAAAATGCTGATTCAAAGGGGCACATGCACCCCAATGTTTATAGCAGCATTATCAATAATAGCCAAAGCATGGAGATAGTCCAAATGTCCATTGACTTATGAATAAAGAAGAGGTGAGATATATATATATATATATATATATAGGAATATTACTCACTCATCAAAATGAATGCAATCTTGCTATTTGCAATGATGTGGATGGAGCTAGAGGTTATTATGCTAAGCGAAATAAGTCAGTCAGAAAAAGATAAATATCATATGATTTCAGTCATGTGGAATTTCAGAAACAAAACAGATGAAGATAGCAGAGGGGAAGGAAAAATAAAATAAAACAGACAGGGAGGCAAATCATAGAAGACTCACAACTATAGAGAACAAACTAAGGGTTGCTGCTGGAGGGGAGGTGGGTGGGGGGATGTGCTAAATGGGTGATGGGCATTAAGGAGGGCACTTGCTGGGATTAGCACTGGGGGTTATATCTAAGTGATGAATCACTAAATTCTACTCCTGAAACCAAGACTACACTAAAAGTTAACTAACTTGAATTTAAATGAAAAATAAAAAATAGAGACATAGACAAAATAAGTTGTTATAATAAATAAAAATGGTAAGAGAAAATTGCAAATTCAGATACATAGCAATTTTTGTGATAAATTAGCATTATTTCCAAAGAATTTAATGATAAATGCTGAATTCTGAACCTTTCATACTTAAAAATATAGATGATACTTGGTCAAATTTTAGCTCAGTTTAAAAATTCCGAGCTCATACAGTTCCAAACTAAATACCAGGTGAGTGAAATTTTGGTGTAAAAAAATAAAGCCATACAAATAACAAAAATATGGGTAAATGTTCTTACAATTTTGATGTAAAAGTTATAATTTTGATTTTAAAACCATAAAGTGACTGTTTTAAATCCATAATAATCTAAAACTTCCTTATATTAAAAAATTAAACAAGCAAAAGAAAAATCAAAACCACAGGCAATGTGCCTTAAATGCCTTGAAAGACACTCAAGATAAAACCACTCTCACAGATCGATAGGAAAAAGATAAATACTCAACAGAAAAAAAAATGAACAAGGATCACAAATGGACAATTTATGAAAGAAGAACTGTAACTGACCTATAAGTCTATTAAAACTGTTTAACTTTACTAGAAACCACAGAAATCAAATTCAAACAGTAAGGCGTAAGGTTGCACCTATTGATTTGGCAAAGATTTTTTTTTAAAACTTCTTGTATTACAATACAGCAATGTCACGTAATAGCAACAGTACAAGGATTCAGGCCCTCTCCAAAAGTACTAGTAAGTAAGTTGGACCATCCCTCTGGGAAGGCTAGGGCTGGGAGTGGATTAGGTAGAGTTTTGCGCTATGTGTTCAAATATAAACATATTCTCACTCTTAGACCAGAAATTCAACTTTTCATATTTTATCGTAAGGCAACAATGCTGTGTACACATGTTAAATCACAAGAATGTTTGCCACAGCCTCACTTACAGATGCAAAACATTTGAAATGGCTTCCACACTCACCAATAGGGTATGAGTTAAAAGTTATGAAACATCCATCCAGTTACATACTCTGCGGATGTGTAATAAGTGACATACATGTGTATTTAGTAATATGGAAAACATACGTGGTATGTCAAAAGCATAAAAGTTTTCATTTCTGGGTAATAGGTCATTTTTGCTCAGCTGCATTTCTTTTTATTTTAAAGATTTTATTTATTTATTTGACAGAGAGAGCGCACAAGCACGGGGGCGCAGGAGAGGGAGAAGCAGGCTCCCTGCCGCGCAAGGAGCAGACGCGGGGCTCGATCCCAGGACCCTGGGATCATGACCTGAGCCGAAGGCAGACAGTTAACCAACTGAGCCACCCAGGTGCCCCTCGCAGTTGCATTTTTGTCTGCAATGAACATGAACTACTTTAAATCAGAAAATGGCTGTTTTAAATATAGGCATACATACATACTTGTCTGGTAGAAATAGATGATTTGTTGTAGTCCTTATGATGCGTGAAGCAGTAGTCTAAGTGTTTTGTTTTGTTTTGTTTTTTACATATCAACATTTAGTTATAACAACACTATGATGTAGGTACTATTATTATCTATATTTTATAGTTGAAAAATTGACAAAGGGAGGCTAAGTGATTTGCCCAAGTTCACATAGCCTGTAACTGATAACCAAGGTAGACTTTGAACCCAAGAAGTTAAGCTCAGAAACGCATGCACTTAACCACCTGTACTACTTTGCCTTCCATTCTTTTTAGCTACAGGACTTTGAGAAAACATACCGAAAAGAGCACAAAAGAAAGTCTACTTTCTTTCACAGCAGTTCTTAGAATAAATTCCCTCAGTTACTTATTAGATCTTATGCAATTTCTTCCTAACTTTGAAAGTATGGGGGATGATAAAGTCCTCTTGTCCTTGCAACTACTAAATTCAACTTCCAAAATTGCCCCTTGTTTTATTTTCGTGCTTACATCATGTGACTGATTCCCAATCGTCTCCAAATTCTTTAGCCTGGCCCTCAACAATCTGACCTCATCTGACCTACTGTTCACATCTTTCTAATAACAAAACTCCATTTTGGTAAATGGTGATCTCATTATTCTGGGTATGCCCTTGACTGCCTTCTGTTCCTCTGTCATCGTCTGCTCTGCCATTAAAATGTCTTCTTTTTCCTCAATGAAATATCTCTTTTCCTAATTGACACATATAAAACCTTTTCCATCCTTCATGTTTTGGGTAAAGAAAGTGCCACCTTCTCAGAGAAGATTGCCTAATCCCTCCGGATAGAAATAATTATTCTTTCTAATAAACTCTGTATCATTTATTATCTGTGCTACTTCATCAGGCCCTGTCAGGTACTGCTTTTTTCCATATTTTACTAGTCTCCCTTTTGCACTTGTATTTTCTTCCCTTACATTTCCCCGAAAGCTTGAAAACACACACACACACCAGCACACCACACACATTACACACATATAACTACGACTGAATGCTTCATCTTTGTATACACTTTCTCTTATGTGGTACAGCACTTGTTACATGAACAATCACACACACCAATCACTTGCAGAGAAGACAAAAGGTAAAGCTGAGGATTAAAAGCAGCAATAAAGAGGGCACGTATTGCATGGAGCACTGGGTGTTATACGCAAACAATGAATCGTGGAACACTACATCAAACACTAATGATGTAATGTATGGTGATTAACATAACGTAATAAAAGAAAATTTAAAAAAAGCAGCATTCTCTTCAGAGTGCTTATATTCTCACATATGTTGCATTTTTAACTCTGCTTCTTGTTTGAGTCTATGTGTAAATGCCCAAGCTCACGAGAACAGCAAGAACAGGTCTTGCCCAGCAGCTAGGCTGGCGAAATAGGATTTGAGTACACCTGAGCATGAAAGGGTAGAATCTAGTCAGTCAAGAAGAGCAAGAAACACGGGTAGAAGACTCAATTCTTGACATTTTCTTTCAGTTACACTGATGTCATGAATTCTGGAGCTAGAGAAGAGATGGGATATGTGTTAATTACAGCACTGGCAGAAACATTGCCTGTGCAATTAATTCAATGAATATTTACCTAGTAACTATTTTTCTTCCAACCACCACCTTATATATTATCCACAAGTGTACTGTTTTTTTTTTTCTTAATTGATTCAAGTCGCTCATTGTATGGCTAAGTATAAACCTTCACCGCCAACTCCCCCCACACACACCCTGCACTCTGAATGCATCTTGAACAAATACTCCCTTGCCACCAACCAAAATAATTTTTAAAAACCTTCCAAAATTTAGTAATACCAATTGAGTAATTCAAGCAGACCATTATTGTCCTCGGGATAAAATGCATGAGCTAGGAAGCATTTGGGGACCTCATTTCACCTTGCATATTTTTCTACCTCAATAAATTAAAGCCACTGGGCAACCAGAACTTAGGAATGATATATTTTCCAGCACAATCCTCAATTATTTTTTACAACTGGTCTCATGGTAAAGTATCTCTCACTAGGAGGTCATTTACTTTCTCTCCCTCTGGAAATTTAATAAAATAATAATGAATATTAAAGTGAAAAATACATTATGGCTATATGCCACCAGACATTTAAAATTATAAATCCATATACAATTTTGAACTGACCAATTATAATTTATTTTTAGGACAGGCACCCTCCAATGGCATAGCTATTGGAATTTTCCTTTAAACGTAAATGGATTTTCTTTTAAAACATGCGGTTTTTAAGTACAATGTTTCAAGATCTGTATTTTCTATATTGTGTTCAGTTCTACCTGAATATAAGAGTGAAGTCTCCTGTATCAGACCATGGTGTATATTAGTTTCATTGCATAACCACTTCATTAGCACACTTGGATTTTGTTACTGTTGCTAAGGATCCGAAACACATAATACATGATGAGGTAAATGAACATTCCTAGGGAGATTTCAAAGTCAGCAAAATTTGATGTACAATAAATAGGTTTGCCTTCCTTGGAGAACTGGGCCCTTATTACCACACTAAACCCATATTGGCTTTTAAATAAACCTTGGTGTTCATGAGCAGTATTCTCGTTCATTAATTTCTTAGTTTGCAAATAAGCAACTAATTCCATAATAAAATAATCCTTAATAATATACGTAGTTCATGGAAAAAATGTTTTTTGACTGTTCACCTTGATTTAAACCTACCCTACCCTAATATTAGGTAACCAGCTCTGTGATGGCTCCCAGAGGCATTAGACAAGTGAAGTGAATTGGTGAAATTGATTTGCCCAAACTTCAACAGCTATCATTTATCTTCTAAAATGGATTTGATAGGGATTTACACCCACCTAACTATCTACCTACTCACACACTCTTTACTACATAATGTGATTTTGATCACATACTGTTTAAACCCTGAGGATAATAAAACTTACAAAGAGGTTAACACGTAATTTATACGACACATACACATACCACAAAATCTGCTGGTAAAAATTAACCCCATATTTTTCTCTCTCCTTCTCTCCCAGCTCATACTCATTCTAGAACAAGGAAAGAACTACTTTATTCTCACACTCTCCTATCAGCAGTCTTTGTTCTTTTTTGCTGGGCAGAGACCAGGGCAGCAGCCTGGCTGATATACAGAAAGGTCCTCTGGATAGTTAGGAAACACAGTTTTTTATTGTGTGTGTGTGTCTGTTTTGTTTGATCAAGGAAAACTAAGCCAGGATCTGTGTAAATCTACCTAACCAACAAAAATCATAACAAATTATAATAGCTTGATATTTATTAAGATCATCCTTGAGCTGTCAGGAAAAAGTAGCTATTTTATTTTATTATTTTATTTTATTTTATCTTATTGAGAGAGAGAGAAAGAAAAAGAGAGAGAGAGAGAGAGGTGGGGGGAGGGGCAGAAGGAGAGGGAGCAAGAGAATTCTAAGCAAGCTCTACACCCAGCACAGAGCCCAATGTGGGACTCGATCTCACCACCCTGAGATCATGACCTGCACTGAAATCAAGAGTCGGACTTTTAACCGACTGAGTCACCCAGGTGCCCCCAAATTAGCTATTTTAACAATAGAATTTTTAAAAACCAGAGTCCTCTCCTTTGTTAACATACAAATCATTAGGGGCACCTGGGTGGCTCAGTCGTTAAGCGTCTGCCTTCGGCTCAGGTCATGATCCCAGGGTCCTGGGATCGAGCCCCGCATCGGGCTCCCTGCTCGGCAGGAAGCCTGCTTCTCCCTCTCACACTCCCCCTGCTTGTGTTCCCTCCCTCGCTGTGTTCCTCTCTGTCAAATAAATAAATAAAATCTTTTAAAAAAAAACAAAAACATACAAATCATTATACTTCAGAATATAATCATTAGAGAAAAAGGGTGAAAAACACTCTGCATGATCACATATCAATTTTAAAGAAATTGCATTAGAAACAATTTAACTATTTAAACATAACTTTAAACTTAAATTACTTAAAATAAATATAATTTAAAAATCAGTTCCTCAGTCATACTTGTTACCTTTCCAATGCTCAAAAGCCACAATGTATTGGACAGCACAGACAGAGAACATATCCATCCCTGCAAAGAGTTATCTTGGACAGCACTACAAGCCATACTATAGTGCTTGCTTGAGGATTGATGTACCTAAAAGCCTTAACAATCCTTGTAATTTCTTTTTAAAGTAGAACAAAATATTTTAGAAAAGAATCCAGGAGTGTTCAAGTACATAAACAAATGTGACTGTTTTGAGAACATGACAATGAATTGCTGCTTTTAATCTGAACAGTTTCTGGCTAGAAAGTTTGTTGTTTTCTAACATTCATCTTCTAAAAGAAAGAAAATCACCACGTTGGAAAAAAAAAACACTTCTATTTCTTTCCCTTCCTCTGAATCATTTTATTATGTTTAAAAATATCAAGATTAAAAAGTATTTTTGTAACAAATGGGATAATCTGCATAACTCACATCTATATATTCTCCGTGCAATAGTCTCTATTTGCAAATGGATGCATTATTGTTATTTATACCACGAAGTAAATGCATATTGCATTACCCAAGAAATGAAATATGCCTAGGAAGAAAATCAAAGTCCCCAGGAGTTTTAATCTTGCTGATAAATAAGAAACTAATATGATACAGAATAGTTATTCCTGGAAATAGGGACTTTGTGGGGGGGGAGTGTTTGTTTTGAACACAAAAAGGAGAGGATGTGTCACTGGTGTATGTGAAGATGAAACTTTACTAGCTGTGCAGACATTATAAAGGGAATAAAACCCCAGGGTGGGTAGCTCTCTTCCTGCTAGCCAGAAGAGAAAAAGAACACAGATATAAATTTGAAAAAGAAGACAAATTTGATTTCTTTAGAGAAAACAAAAACCAAAAAACAAAAAAATCTGGGCAGAAGGCAGGGCCCAAACTACTTATTTTTCTGCCAGGATTGTTGCTATCAGCCCATCTGAACAAAAGTCTAGGGCAGGGGACAGCAAAGTCTGGCTCATGAATCAAATCCAGCTGCCACTTGTTTTTATACAGTCTTGAGAGCTAAGAATGACTTTTCACATTTTAAATAATTGTTAAAAAAATTAAAAGACACGTGACACGTGGAAATTATACGAAATTCAAATCTGTGTCCATGTATAAAGTCATACCGGAATCCTCTGCACTCATTCTTTGCATGCTGTCTCTGGCCACGTTTGCACCAGCAAGGCAGCCCGGAGTAGTCACGGGAAGCCTAACATCATGACCATCTATGCCTTCACAGAGTTTGCCGACCCTGCTCTGGAGGACCACGGAGTTGCTGACTCAGTCTCCAGTCCTTCTAAGTCTTTTCCCTGCTTGTCTCCCAGAGCTGCTTTAAGGGGTAGGTGGGTGAGGGAGGTGCCCAGGGTTCAGTGTAGGAGAAAAACTTTTAAACACAGCATCCATGAACTCCTGCCTCCTGGGCAAACCCCTTGGGTAACTTGGAAAATGTATGAGGACAGCGACCTCCATAGGAAATTTTTAAAAAATCCATCCTCCTCCTCATCTGTTGTTGAGGAAGTTTCTGTGGCTAGTATTTGCAAATATCTGATTTGGCAGGGCCATTTACCTGGGACCAGCTAGCTCAAGCTTGCAAGGGTAGCTAGCTGAAACTGGAACCTCAATATCGTATGGGGCAAGTGTCTAGCAAGACTGAACTGTCTATATTATTATTTAACTCTAAAATCTTTTCATTTACTTTCCCAGGAGTTATATGATTCAGAAAAAGCAAAAGAAAATAGAACAAAGAACTTAAAAAATGGAAATGATGACCCAACATAAAAGCCAGAAAAACAAACTTAAAAAATATTGTTATTATATCTTGTAAGTTACTGTTAGCCTTGATGAGCCCTGAACTGCACTGGTCAACATGCTCGCCCC
The DNA here is from genome assembly GCF_964656455.1 of Halichoerus grypus. NCBI lineage: Eukaryota > Metazoa > Chordata > Mammalia > Carnivora > Phocidae > Halichoerus > Halichoerus grypus. Next base: position 105,183,491 of record NC_135727.1, on the reverse strand, counting down.
TAGCTACATGGGGCTACTGAGCCCCTGGAAGGTGGCTATTTGGAACAGAGAATGAGAATATGTGTAAAATACAAAGTGAATTTCAAAGACTTCACACAAAACATTTTAATATTTTCATACTTACTAAAATGTCAAAGTGACACCATTTCAGATACACTGAGTTAAATATATTATTAAAATTACTTTTACCTGTTTATTTTTACATTTTAACACAGCTACTAGAACATCTAAAATTATATACATGGCTTGCGTTATATTTCCATTTGACAGCACTGGTATAGAATAGTGCTATGCATCTAGAAATGGCAAAAACATTAAATGAAGGATAATCCATGCACGTAAAAAAGTCACATGACTTTTAGTACATGTAATTTCCTCATTTTAAGAAAAAGTAAGAGGTGAAGTTTTTTTTTTTATGAATTGAAAATCAAGTTCTTTTTGCTTCCACTAAATAAATGCCGAATAAATATTTTAAGCAAGCGGTATGAAGGAACAATGAATGATGAGCTTGTCTCGGATGGGTCCAGCTGTCCCCAGTACACTTCCTACTCTCACAGGGATGAAGCAACCTCATGTGTATTAATTCCATTTCCTTATTTGCTGGCTTCCATGTTTCATTGAGCGTGCTTGCTAAGGCCCCTGGGGATTATCTCCCAACCACATGGTGCCTAGAAACAAGGGCTGTGTAGCTTCATTTGCACATCACTGCACTGTCCGACTATTTTGGCCTCCAGGGTGTACACCACACAACTCTATTTTTCACCTACTTCCTGTCTGGAGGGGAGGGCACTGAGCAAAAGCACAGCTACACATAGAAAATGTTATTGTCACACAAGAGGAAAGGAAAAGTAGGGAGGAGAGAAATAGAGACCTGGGGTCTTCCTGGGTCTCGGATGCGGAAGCCCGGTGGTGGTTTCCTCTGCGTGAGGGCTGAGCAGCATAACCCAGGGGAAGAAAGAGAGAGCCCTGTGGCTGGGAAAGGGAAGCCAGAGTCGGAGGATGTGAATCAATCCGGCGCTGGGGTAAGGGATGATAATGGAGGACTGCAAGTCAAGGGACCCAGGTTCTAATACCACCTCTGCCTCTATTTGCATCATCTGGGGCCATTCGGTCAGTATCACGTCATTTACTCAAGTGAAAAATGCAAAGACTGGATTAGACTTGCTCAGAGGTGCCTTCTCTAGCTTGAATGTTATGAATATATTTCATCTCTGGCAGAGAACAGAGCAATGTACACAGCCCTGAGTGTGTCACTGAGTTGAAAGGAGACAAAGACTGTGTGTTGGCCTGACACCTGAATGCCTGGGAACATAAAAGATGTTCTCTGAGGGTTTATTAGGAGGCTTTGACATAGGCCTAAAATGTGGAAAATCCCATGACAACGGGATACCTTGTCACCCTAAGCAGATGTAAGCTTAATTTTCCTCACAGCAAGATAATGAGCAATATAATAGAGCCTAACAAAGCAATTTTGGATACAGGCTTAACACAATCAACTGCCATGGTGTTTCAGTCATTTGTTTATAGGATTGAAACAACTTTCCTCCAGAGCCAGGATTCCTGCCAGATAACCTGTGTCATGGACTTTAGTGCAACAAGCAACACCAAACGGCTAACAATTCTCTCCACCCCAGGGCTTTGCCGGCGCAGGAGGTCTATCTCCTGGCTCTGGCGAAAGGGGATGCTACGTTCCTGATGACGTGGCAACACATCAGGCTCTGGCTTCCAACAAAGAGCTGAGACACAGTTGTTCTCAGGCCCTGGAAGCTGCTCCTCGCAGGGGCAAGTGAGATAAATCCAGAGTATCTCAAATCCTGAGATGCAGAAGACAACAGAAGTTTGGGGGCATCAGGACAGTGTCAAACTTAAAGGGAAAAAAATCATTTTTTGAAAGGCAAATACAGAACTTGCTCCTAACTTCTCTAGTCCCGATTCATTCCCCAGAGGCTATACGCTGAAGTGGAAACCCTTCTGATACACACACACACACACACACACACACACACACACACACACAGCTGCCCCTTAGAGTGACTCTGCTGGACAAACGTTTATATTTTTCCATCACGATGAGATTCTTAAAACGAAAGCTACAGTGACGTTTTCTAATGACCATTCCAACTTAGGCTGAAATTAAAACTATAAAGTTGAAGTCATGTTCTTTATCATCACTTTTATATAAACTACTCAGGATTCCAGATTGTATTAATTCATATATTTGTCACAGGTGAACCATGAATTTTTTGTTAAAAGTTGTGAAACTGTTTTCAATCATTAAAAACCACCGTTGAATTGCTTAATGGTTAAAATAAAAACTATTTAGGGCTTTTTATATGCCAGACAGTATGCTAGGTAAATTTTTCGTTCCTTCAATGAGCACTTATTCAGGAAGAAAAGAAAGACATTTAACCACATAATTAAATTACCAGGTGATGAGTACTTTAACGAAGACCGACACAGAGCACTCCAAAGGCATGGAGACTTGAAGGCCCATGTCTCCTGGAGGAAGAACGGAGTCAAGTGGCAGTGGGGCAAGACAGATTCAGAGTTGAGACCTTAATCGAGTTGTGTGTTAATGGCTTAACTAGCAAAAGCCAATCTGGGCAGCCCAAGGGGGGAAAAAGGGTGAGATACTGGCTCTAGCTTGACAATGTGTGGGAAATAGTGAAGAATTACTTATGACTTGGGTTGCCAGATAAAAAACAGGATGCCCATTTAAATTTATCTTAATTAAGATAAACAATGAGTAATTTTTAGTCCTATTTTGGGCAGGATTTGAGACACACTTGTAGTAAAAAAAAATCTGGGCTTTCTCTATTTTGATTCACTAATTTTTACAACCCTAGTCATGATGGGAATGTAAAATAAAATGGTGGCAGACAGGGTAGGTCTGAAAGGTTTTGTGCACCATCATGGGGAGTATTAACCTTATGATATAGGGATAAACACTTTTAAATAGAGTTGCAACAAAGCAGACTTCAGAAGGATTTGAGTAAAAGGGGTATGTGAAGCCAGTAAGAAGTCACACCCCAGTAAAAGCCTGGCCAGAGCCCATGCTGCCTTATAAATATCTCACCTGGAACAGACACTTGGTCACTGGCATCATCTCTAATGTGGCTAGAATGTGATGGATATTTCCTTTGCATATCACCAACATCTCTCGACTTGCTCTGCCTCAGAGGATTCTCCAGAGCTGGGAGTATTTTTTCTGGGATTTCCCCTTTTTCTGCTTCACCAACCCTATTCTCTCATTACTACTTCTTTTCTCTTTCTCTTTTTCTTTTTTTTTTAAGTAGGCTCCCTGCCCAGCGCAGAACCACAGGCAGGGCTCGAACTCACATCCCTGAGATCAGGACCTGAGCCAAGATGAAGAGTCGGACGCTTAACCGACTGAGCCTCCCAGGCGCCCCTCACTACTACTTCTGAGGATCAACATTCTTGCTTTCAATTTCTTAGGTTCTGTTCTTGAGTTCACTTAAAGTAAGACGTTATCCTTCTCCACTTCTGTCGAAAAGCAAGGATAAATAGTCCTTGATTTATTTGCAAGCAATCTGTTTTCCTTAATGAATTTCGAGTGTTCCCTAGAAGCAGAGCTTGGTACAGCTAGATTGAAAATCTTCATTAGTCACTGTACATGATAACTTGAAACAATCTCAAATTTTACAGTTCATATGTGGAAGAAACATGGTAGGGTCTTCCAAAATTTGACAACAATTCTGATAATTTACACAGCATCACCAACAATGATCGTGTACATGAAAGAAACTTTCTAAACTCTCGTCAATAAAGGCCAAATGGGGGCGCCTGGGTGGCTCAGTTGGTTAAGCGACTGCCTTCGGCTCAGGTCATGATCCTGGAGTCCCGGGATCGAGTCCCGCATCGGGCTCCCTGCTCGGCAGGGAGTCTGCTTCTCCCTCTGACCCTCCCCCCTCTCATGTGCTCTCTCTCTCCTCTCATCCTCTCTCAAATAAATAAATAAAATCTTTAAAAAAAAAAAAAATAAAGGCCAAATGGTAATTAACCATGCTAGGGGAAAGACCAAATTGTCTTTTGCTTCTCTCCCATGAAGAGGTACTGCCAGGGAGACAGGGAAAGAAGTATGACATAGTATTATATATTATAGTACTACAGAGCGGTTAATTACTAAAAAATATTGTGCTATTTTTCTCAATTTTGTGGTGTATGTGGTATTTGTCAGCTTCTTTTAGAAACTGTCAGGATTTCTTTTGTTTTTGTAAATACTCATGCTCATCCCTAAATTTTTTATTTTTACTGCTGTGTTTTTTGACTTAAAGAAGACTGCCAAAGTAGAATATACTTTAAGCTCCACATAACCTGGATCTACTTTTGCTTATACTTTGTTTTGTATAGAAAATGATTTTGTTCAGTATCCCCAAATAATCAACTTGGTATAGGCACTGCTAAAATCGGTGGGTTTTTTCTTTTATTTTGAAGACTCTTATTTCTTATGGTTGCATAAACAAAAATAAATTGACACAAATACGAGGTTATCTAGGACTTAAAATTCCTTTTGTACGTTAAAAGTATTAGTTTAGTTTTGTGTTTGCTCTAACTTGTTTTCAGCTTTACCGAGATATAATTGACAGATGAATTTATGAGATAATTGAAGCATATAATGTCATAATTTGATATATGTACACATTGTGAAAATATTCCTCCCATTGAGTTCATTAACACACCCATCACTTCAAATGTTTACATTTTCCCTCCTCTGCTGATAACACTTAAGTTCTACCCTCAACAAATTTCAACTACACAATACAGTGTTATCAACTATATATCAGCAATGAACTGGCTCAGAACATTTCAAAAATCTTTTCTTAAGGAATGATGGTTTAAATAATCCCTGAGGATTTTATATTTGGTCTGCCGCCATTAAATTCAGGTGATCTCATAATTACTCATCATGCAACAGGTTGTAACATGTAAAGTAACAATTTAGAGGCTGGTATAGAACAGCCGAGAATAAAAGTTTAATTTTTATGCATCATTTCTTCAGGAAAACACATCACGAGGGGAAATAGCTTTGAATAAGTTCAGTGAGGGTTGCCATTTAGTTAATTAACTTAGCCATTGTCATTAGCAGGCTCAATATTGACTTTAGAATAATGTCTGCTTAATTTCCTTCAAGCAATGAATATGTATGAAACAATGTCAAAGGTAAAGTAAAAATTAAGACAATATTAGGTAAAAAATAAAAATTAAGTTACTGAATTGTGTCAGAAAATTACATGGAGTACATTCCGGAACTTACATTCAATTGCAGTATGTCCTTCCAAACTTTTAAGATATGACCTTGGCATACACACATTATTTCAGCTGCTTAGTACAGGATTTGTAATAATCTCAATTTTATAAGAAAGTGTATTTCTAAATTGGTTGGAGAAGACTAAAACAATGCATAAATCCAATGCACTGAATATAATTTTCTGCTTCAACTGACAATCTAGTCTTCCGAAAAAACAGGCATACTTTAACCTTTTTTGGCCATATTCATTTTATGTGCCTCCATATTAGAATAAATAAAATCAGTAGGCTCCTATTGATTTTTGGAGGGAGAATTCTCATCTGTAAGATTGAAAGAAAGTGAAGTCCATCAAAGTCAACTGATGAACAAATACGTTATGAAAATGAAGAAAGTAATAACCTAAAAATAAAGGGTAAATCTAAATGTATTTCTGAAATGTGGCAATATTTTTCAAATCTGGATTTTGTGTCCCTCACAGTTAAAAGGTGGGAGGGCCTATAAAATCATTTTTAATTAATTTTAATGTCAATAAACATTCCATAGTGCAATGATCTTCTTAACCACAATGTTCTTAACCAGAGCCCATAGCAGAATCAATTGGGTAAGGGTTTTTATTTTGCTTTGTTTTAATATGCATATCTAAGCTCCAAACCAGAGAATTAAATTCAGCAAATGCATAATGGAGTCCTGATGTCTATATCTAATTTTTATATTTATAATTTGTAAATAGATGCCTGGATCCCAGGGGTACACACATTTCTGCTGCATTCCACACAAACTGGAACGGCTATTAGTAAGTCAATTAGACTATTTCTGTTAACTTTCCGTTCCTAGTCTCAATCTGCTCTCGCCCCGAATTTACAAAGTTTAAAACTCGAGTCAAGTGCAGCGTAGTAAAACAAATAACTTCAGAGGTGAGAGGCCTCAGGTTAATGATCTACTTTACCACTTCAGAAGCTATGGGTTCTCAGTCGTGTTGGGGAACCTCTCTTAAACCCATTTCCTCTTGTGTATAACAGAGCCCATAATTCTTGCAGTACCTGCACATCGCAGTTCCCTTTCATCCTGCTTCCTGTTCTCCCATATGTAATTCACTCCAGAGTCTCCCTTTATCTTGCATCATAAATAATGTCTCTTACATCCAGTCTTGCCTTTCACGGTCCCAGAGCAGGAGGGTAGCTCAAGCCCCAATCACCTGGGCTGTCGGAAAAAATCTCAAATTGGTTTGTAAACCTACCTGCTGTAATTCAACCTCTGCATTGCCATCAGATGGAGTTTCCAAAAATAAAAGTTAATTCTTAACGAGGAGTTCCTCCCCTTTAGATAGATTTACCAGGCTTTCTTGCATGTGCACACAGGGAAAGGGCCAACCACCCATGCTCCTCCAGAGATTCTGATGTGCTCTACCCGAGAGATATACCACCTGCTCCGCAGAGCCAAAGCTTTCCATCATGAACTGGTTATTTGGGGGAAAATAATACAGCAGATCACTTAGCTCCCTGAGATGGGCTGATGCTAGGAGCAGTTGGGTCTATTCTCCTTAATGGGACAGAGTTGTGCTCACTAGTCATTAATGACCACCATGGCTCTTACTCAGAAGATAAAGATTCAAGGTCCCTTAGCTTGGCAGATAAAGATTTCCAAACTTTGGCCTAAGTGTGCCTTTCCAATTTCTAACAGAATCACCTGAATATATTCAGGTGCAATCCTACTGTAATATTTTGTTTATAATTTTTCCACCTGGATCAATCTTTCCTCCTTCCTTGAGTGCTTCAAAACCTACCTCAAACTGGAACAGCGTCTGCATGAAAGCTTCCCTGAACGCTGGGCTCCAAGGCCGCTTGGCTATCTCTGTAGTATATTTGAGAAAATATCTGCCTGTCCTTGGACATCTCCTGTATTACTGTCCTCTGTTACTGTCTCAAGTCTCCACAGGATTGTCTAGGCAGCTGGACTAAAAGATCATGGCAAGCTCACAGAGGGCCAGAAGGTTACTCTGTCTTCTACCTCACTGTAATCCATACTCTTTTTAAGTATCCATTTAGTCTGGTTTCATGCACATAATAAACATTCAGTTACTTATTGAACGGCTAAACTCGATGTTTTACTTTTCTAATGAATTCATTCTGAAAACTAGTATTTCTGTCAATCACCAATCAACCAACTTCAAACTAATTCCTCTTCATTAGAGAGGACTAGCATTCTTAGTAGCAAAGTGGTGATTATTAACACTGGCAACCTGATAAAATATTCACCCCTTAACTCCTGGCCTCAGGGGTTAATTTTTTAAATCTCTTCTGATATGCAAAGTTCAGTGAGAAAGTGAACACCGTGAGCACTTGGCAACATGCTGATCTTAAACAAGGTCGGTTAACCTTGCTGAACCTGGATTTCTTTTTCTGAACAAGAGAGGAAATATCCATCTCCCACAACTTTTTGTGAGACTCAAATGAGCCAAAGCATGGGAAGCATGGTGAAATGTATCCTGGCTTATAAACTGTGAAGTTATGGAAAATTCTGGAGATGAATGTGCGGGCGATACCACAGCTGATGAGACCAGTGTGTTAAGGACAGGCATAGCAATGTAAGGGCAGTATTCATTTGCTGAGTAGGTGATGGGAATTAGTTAACACTCACATTTTGCTACTAATAAAAAAAAAAAAAAGTTTCCTACTAATAAACGTGCTGCCAGAAAACAGGTTTTCACACCTCAATTAGTCAATAATAATTTTTTTTAAAGATTTTATTTATTTATTCATGAGAGACAGAGAGAGAGAGAGAGAGAGAGAGAGAGAGACAGAGGCAGAGGGAGAAGCAGGCTCCCCGCGGGGCAGGGAGCCCGATGCGGGACTCGATCCCAGGACCCTGGGATCATGACCTGAGCCGAAGGCAGACGCTTAACCGACTGAGCCACCCAGGCGTCCCTAGTCAATAATAATTTGTTGAGAATCTTGTAGGTATCAAGCATTCCACTGAAAGTCCAAAAGAAATTCCAGAATCATATCCCTTATTACTTCTAGTTCTGCATCCATGTTGTTTTCCGTTTCGATGTCAGGTGTGTGAAATATACTCAAAAGTGATTTTTGCCTCCTTCAAGGTTTTTGTTTGCTTGTTGATTAGTTGGTTGGTTACGTCGGGCAGAGGTTTTGAATCAAAGCCTATTCCTGGGACGCCTAGGTAGCTCAGTTGGTTAAGCGTCTGCCTTTGGCTCAGGTCATGATCCCAGGGTCCTGGGATTGAGCCCCGCGGCTGCTCCTTGCTCGGCAGGGAGCCTGCTTCTCCCTCTTCCTGCTCTGCCTGCCGCCCCCCCTGCTTGTGCTCTCTCTCTGACAAATAAATAAAATCTTTAAAAAAAAAAGCCTATTCCCAACAAAACAGAATAACTCAATTCTAAGTAAGACTTAATCTAATTTCTTCTACACAGAGACAAATGCCCAGGTTATTCCTTCTCTCAATACTGTTTATGCCATTGTTTATCTACAGCAATGCTGTCCACTAGAAATATAATGTAAGCCACACGTGTAATTGTCCATTTTCTAGACATTAAAAAAGTTAAAAAAAAAACAGGCAAATTAGTTTTAATATTATACTCTTAAAATTTGATATAGACTATTATGGTTTCAATCTGCATTCAATATAAAAATTACTAGTGAGATATTTTATTTTTAAACTACAGTTGTGGTATCTGGTGAGTACTGTACACTTATACCACATCTCAATTTGGACTAGCCACATTTTTCAAATTTTTACTTAATTTTCAGTTAACATCAAGTGTAATATTAGTTTCAGGTGTACAATATAGTGACTCAACACTTCCATATGACACCTGGTGCTCATCACAAGTGCCCTCCTTAATACCCATCATCCATTTAACCCATCCCCCTACCCACCTCCCTCCCCTCCCATAACCATCTATTTGTTCTCTATAGTTAAGAGTCTTGTTTCCTGGTTTGTCTCTCTCTCTCTCTCTCTCTCTTTTTCCCTATGTTCATCTGTTTTGTTTCTTAAATTCCACACATGAGTGAAATCATTCGGTATTTGCCTTTCTCTGACTGACTTATTTCGCTCAGCATAATATCCTCTAGTTCCATCCACGTCATTGCAAATGGCAAGATTTCATTTTCTTTTATTGGACTAGCCACATTTCTAGTGCTTATGTGGTCGGTAGTGGCTATCATATTGGACAGCACTGATGTAAAAGTTGAAGGCTTTGTGCGAGTTCTTATTCAAATAAAAAACTGATTAAACTTCCAACAAATATGAATTATTCTTCTGTTTTTTATTGTGATTACTTTTCCCTCAAGAACATTTGAAATGTTATAAAACCAGCTGTGTTAAACAATGAAGTTGTCTTTTGAAAACATGGAAGATGAGAATCACTGTTACAATAAATAGTATCCCATGCCATCCTCACTTCAAAGTGGTAACCTAGTTGTTTAAAAAATACAGATGAAAATTCTTCTGTGAATATTGAAAGCAAATGTGAGTATGAATCTCTATTTATACAAGTAAAATGTATATTTAAAATTACATTATAGATTAAAAATACAGTTCTACTTCTGTCATATTTTGACATTTCTATTTGCAATATAACTTCATCAACAGAAGCAGAGCTCTTCATGAATACAGTAAGGATTTTAGTTACAAAAACAAATTACTTCAACATAGAGTTCTTAACATAAAGGAGAGCATAAAATTTTTTTCAAGGATATCCTTAAGTTTCACTAGGGCATACTTGTCATAATACCCTTAAGAAAGTAACTGGCATTTCATGGCCATTTATTTTATAAAAGAAAACATCATATACTAAATTGCAGAGTTTAAATTAGCATGAGAAACTCTGCATGGAAGCCAGATGAATTTGAATCACCTGTATTTTGAAGCCTCAGTGGTTTCTGCCCCAGAGTATCTTAAGAGAAAATCTGTCATAATCCAATGCAAATCTTGCTTATGACAACCTAGCTTCCCCTAATCCCATACACTTTTCATAACCTGGAAGGATCAATTCCAATTTCTTAAAATATTATTGCACACAAAGGCTTATGTTAAACATTTCCCTGATGCTGAAAGTGGTGTATGTACAAACGTAAAAAGGTATCTTTTGGGAGAATCCTAAATTATTCACTGTATTTTCAAATGCCAACAGGGAGAGGGAAAGAATCTTTGGTGGCAGAGTCTAAAATGGCACCCAGTGATTCCCAACTCTTAGTACTATGCCCTTGAGGAATTTCCTCCCCTGGAGAGTAGGCAAGAGCTGTGCCTTAATTTCTAACAAATAAAATATGTCAAAGATGATGGGGTGTCACTTTAGGCTACATAATATTGTGATTTCTGTCTTGCTATCAGTCTCTCTCTTACTGGCTTTGATAAGACCAAATGCCATCTTGGAGAGTCACACATGGCAAGGAACTGAGGCTGGCTTCAGTCAACAAACTGAGGCCTTCTTTCCAACAAACAATGCGAACCTGAATCTTGCCAACAACCATGTGAGCATGGAGGCAGATCCAACCCCAGTCCAGTTTTCACAGGAGACATCAACCCTGGCTGACACCTAGAGTGGAGCTTTGTGAGAGACCACCCTATAGCAGAGGATTCAGATAAACCATGCCCAAACTCCTAACCCACAGCTAGCTTGAATTCCTTAAAAAATGTATTTTAAGTCACTATATTTGTGCTAACTTGTTATGCAGAAATAGATAATACATAATCCTATAAACTTTTGAAGAGGCAAATAAGATAATATATATGTAAATAAAATGGCAGTGATAGTGTATGATTTTCGATACAGAAATATTGCCAATGTAGGAAAAAGCCACATTTTAATGAGTTACTGGGAAATTGCGGCTAGTTTCAAAGTTTCAATTTCAGAAAGAAGAGATCAAATATACATTCGGATGAAATGGGAACACCATTAAGTTTTCATGCACATGCTCACACTTCTGACATTCATTCTCAAATTTTAAGCAGAATAACGATAAAGATAAATAATACTGTCAATCTTCCAGTTTTTAGCATTTTGCATTTGAAAAAGACAAGATATCTTGGTGTTGTTGCTACTTCAAATGGCCTTTCAAAAAACTTTGTACAACTTCATGTAGATGCGAATACCAAAACCTGTTAAGCCTTTTGGATAAAATCATGCCTCAGAATCATGAGAAGTTTTAAATTTAGTTCTTTGGGGTATTCTTATTTTCTTTATTTTCCACATTAAAAAGATGGCTTGTATTGAACTGTTTATTAAAACACATGTTAGAGGTAACCCTTGCGAGAGAATGGGAAAAAAGTGGAGAACGGTCTACCTTGCTCACTTCAACGAGTAAGGGTGTAGTTGGCTAGTAAAAGATGACAGATTTCAGATGAAAGAGAACAGAAGTTACAGGGAGAGGGAAGGGATCAAGAGCAGAGATGGAAAAGAGAGCAAAGGGGATTAACATGTTTTGAGAAGACGAGATGGAAGAGTGGGGGAAGAAGAATATAATATGGAGATTGAGGTGCATGTCCTGTTATAGAACATGGAGATGGTGGAAGCATGTTGGAATTCACTTCTGGGAACTGTTGAGGAATGCACAATTTAGAAGTGAAAAAAAAAAAAAAAAAGTTCGATGCCCTTCCATTTAAGGGATGAATTTGAGGTTTTGATGTGCATGAAAAATTATAAAAGTAATTTTAAAAATGATACATACGGTTGTAATTTTCTAAAACTAAATCAGTATTTTTTTCACAGTCAAAACTCCTTTTTATAAAACGCCAATGGAGACTTACAGCAGATCTTATAGATGGTTTTTAACAAATTTTCTGAGAAATTTATTTTCTTCTGATTTTCCCCCTTATTTTTTCATCAAATTCTGCACTTCCATCTAAGACAGATAGAGAGAAATTGTGTCTCTCTAGAACGTTTTGAAAGTAAAAGAGAAGAATTCTCTTATATTGCAATGAATGGCATAGCCCTCGATAACTGAGGAGAAATATGTAATGCATTTAATTTCAAATTGTCTTAAAAGACTATATCCACTTTATCATTATTTTGGCATCACAATAAACACATTCTTATTCAAATTTAGTAAAACAGTACAGTGAACTCCTCCAGAGGTCTCGAGTAATGTGAGTTTTCTATTCTTCACACACACAATTAATTGTAATTCCTTCACTAAGCAGCTCCATTGTTTGCAGTAACATCAGGCAATCCACCCCCCAATCTCACATTTTACCTTATACCCATACCTACTTTTGTTTATAATCTCCATTTTAGGCCCCTATCTTAAGCTCAGGCCTCTAAAATAGGGCATTTACTCTGAATTCCATTTCCTTTCCTGGTTGTGGTTCTATTTTATTGGGAACTCAAAATACAAAAGATACAGAAACAGAAAAAGTCAGAAAAGGGAATCAACAGTCTTTCATCCTAACAGAACATAAAGTTGAAAAGCAGTGATACAGAATTCTGATTCAACTGATATCCACAGTCACCCCCTAAGGATTTGCATATAAAAAGGCACTTTTCTTCATTTGGGTCTCCCCAGAAATAAACACTGTAGCAAGATTTTGAACTTGAGTAATTTTGGGATGTGATCCTAGACACATCAATGGGGCGTGGAAAAGCAAAATAAAGAAAACAGCCAATAAAACAAGTCACCAGTGTGGGCAATCAGAAGCTTAACAATGGCTGGGAGCTCCAAGAGCAAATACAGGAAGCAAAACTTTGGAGCGATCATATCTGAAGGGCAACAGGGCGGGGTAGTTATCCACCAACTGCTGCTTTAAAAGGGCCTTACTTCCTCTGCTTTTCTGCCCTGTCCCAAGAACAAGCAGAGACAGCACTAAGCAAAAAAATCCCAAATGCTGATAGTTGGAAATCAGACAGCATGTATAGGAAAGCTAAGTGCTGGAGGGAAAGGCGTGGTGGCATTGACAGTATCTACCATAGCAAAATGTATTTTTCATTTAAACATTATATACAACTTGCCTGATTTGGAAACCATTGATATAATGCCATGATCACTACTCAGTTCGATTAATTGGCAAAAAAAATCAGGTCCAAACAAGGTTATAGATATTAGTTGGTTACCTTTTTCAATCCATTCATCCCTCCCTCCCTCCATTCTCCCCTTCCCCCCCTTTTTTCCTTTGGGGGGCTTTCTACCTACCCACCTTCATTGTGTTGCAGCCACAGTGTCTGGTTTTGAAATTTCACCACTTCTGGCTGTGGCAATTGGGTCTGATTTAGCTCAGCAATGAGCATGTGACCTAATTTGGGCCAACGAGTTTCAAGGAGGTCTTTCTTGGATGCTTTGGGAAAGAATGTCTCCAAAGAGAGGGGCTTTTGCAAAAGTGGGCCCTGAAACTCTGCAGGCAATTTTTGCCACCATAAGGGGAGCCATATGAAGCTGACAGGTCATCAAAGAAAGGCAGACCCCAGATAACTCTGAAAAAAAATGGAACCCTGATGACTTTTATTATTTAAACCAGTTAGAGACAGCTTTTTCTGTCTCTAAGACATTAAGAGTACTACACAATACATCCATTGAATCAGTTACCTGTGGTGGTATTAGTGAGGACTAATCCTCCACCAAGTATCACAGAAGGTGAAAATTCATGCTATTTTAATATAATTAATTTTATCATCTTACTCTCTGAAAATTTCTTGGTTAATATTAACAACTAATACCTATCTTTCATTTTTCTAATACCTATAATCCATATTTTGTAATCCTATTATGCAAAATAATGTGATACAGTAATAGTTCAATCGTTACGTTCTGAAAGAGATTTTTAATTTGCAGCTTTAGAATCGAGCTTTACCACGGTGCTAGTGTTTACTATTTTGAGTGGATGCCGGTGAAAGAAAAGGTTAACTTGATAGTACCTGCTGTGCCTACATTGGCAAATGGAAAGAAATTACACAGATGGTGGCATTTGCCTGAGAGTTTAGTGCCAGGGGGTGTCCTCAGCAAAGGTACAGAAATGGGATAGAATTTCTATTTTCCTAAAGCTATAGATAAAGATTTATTGGAAAAAACTATTTTCCTACTTAAACTATAAAAATTACCACCACTGATACAACATCAACAATCATCAATCCATTTAATTGTACTGAGTGATCCCTTAGTACACTCCAGGTTAGCAAGAAATTCAGCTTTGTTCTAGATTGCTACTGGGCAGTCTTAGGTTATTTTCCTTCTAACAAAGCAAAGTACTCAGAATAATACCTGACACATAGTAAACTATCAGTAAATGTTACCTATCATTACCCAACACAGACAGAACTCCTTAATTCTCTTAGGGAGTGGGAAAGACTCCAAAACAGGATTAAGTTTTTCTCTGGACAGTCTGGTGCAGACTTGGTATGGATATATAAAGAAATAAAGGAATGCTACAAACTGAATGCCTGACATACATGAGGTAGAAAGTAATGAATGTAGTAAAAGAAATATTGCTGGGGGGCTTAAAGGTAACAGGAAGGCAAGATGAGTCTTGGGCTTCAAGGAGGTGTGGAAGAGTAGTCAGATTTGGAAATCTGTGGTATAAGGAGAAGGAAAAAAGGTAGACATTCCTCGAGAAGGTGGATGGACCAGGCAGGGTAGGACAAGCATGGAAGAACACCGAACAAACAGGGGGAACATTGGGCAGTCTCACTGGAATGGCAGCCCAAGTGAAAATGACCAGTGGGAGAAAATACTGGAAGACTGCTAGAATTGGGTAACATAGGGTCTGGAAAGCCTGGATGAGAAGACAAATTTACCAAGGAACTTTTGCCCTTGATGAACCCTCTGCATCCCCCAAAGTGGTATAAAGCTTGTTTGCCTGGGATTTTGTGACTAGTAGAGGCTTTTGTTAGAGTCAGCCAGGCAGTGCAGAACAGTGTGCTGCTGGATTCACAACAGAGCTAACATTCTTACTAATGGCACATCTGAAGGGCTTGAGGGGAAGGCTTATTAAGGCAGAAGCTTACAGTGTGTTACTGGTTTACAGCTTTGCCACTGTCTGAAAAACTATTTCATTTTTTCAGTAATGTAGGAGTAATACTAAAAAACTAACAATACCACATATTTGTTGGTGTTTTACTATGTAATGGGCATGACTCTAAGCTTACAAGTGCTACACCTCAGTCCATTTTTGTCCCTATGTTCAAATGAGGAAACTGAGACACATAGAGACCAGACAGCTAGTGAAGAATATCTGGTAGGCTGTTATTTGGCATCCCCAGTGACTAGCGCCTTCCAGATCTCAAGTTTATGCATAGTCCACTGTCCCTTTGACTGAGCTTGGCCATATTCCTTAGCTTTGGCCAATGGGATATTAACAAGTGTGCTGCAAGCAGAAGCTTGAAAGTACTTGAACACTTCTATTTGTTCTTTTGGCGCTCTTCTTCATGGAGTCCAACCATCAAGCTATGAGGAAGCCCAAGCAACCACATGGAAAAGACCAAGCAGAAACAAACTGAGGATCCTGGCCAACCGCCGCAGCCAAGTTCCCAGTTGGCAACCAGCAACTGCCGATCCTGTGAGTGGGGCCATTTTGGACTTTGCAGCTTTCCCAGTGCCTTAGTTGACAACATGTGAAGCAGAAGAAAGCCAGTCAACTCACAAAGTCACGAGAAATAATGAAACTTTGTTGTTTTAAGCCATTAACTTTTAGGGTAAGTTGTTATATAGCATATATAATTAGAACAAAGTGAAACCAAAATTTGAATCAGGCAGGCTAGTAACAAGTAGAACTATGCAGAAATAATAAACAAAGCCTAGCAGAATTCCATTTTGAAAAATTCTACATTAAAATAAATATGCTATGTTGCCAATACCAGCCTATGTGATGACTCCTGGGCTCTCTCACCTTACTCCACGGCTCTCCCTCTTTCCTACTTATAGGTGAACATGCACAAAATCCTCTCTCAGGAACAAAGAAAGACCTCCTTACATTTATGGATATCATCACCACTCCTCCCACATTTTAATTAGCACCAAACTGTAGGAAAATAATGATGTAAATTGTTAGTGGAGGTAGTGGCCTGTCTCCCCTAGGATGAATATAATGACCCTGGGCCCTGGTGAAGAGTAAGTCAATGATAAGGTCAGCACCCTGGTCAGAGGTAGAAGAAGAAAAGAAAAACATACAAACTTTTTTAAGTATCCAGGGAAAGGCTGCCCTTAACCCTGAACAGTTTGGGTAGGAGTATCCACAACTAGGGAACTCAAGTGAGTTCTCCCCGCCAACCCAAATATTATCTATTATGTGTTTCTCCAATTGTTATCTGAAACAACAATTCCTTCCTCTTCTGGAGTGTGTCAGGCCCCCTGTTATATGTTCTCACACTGTCCCTTTTTGTGTCATCACAATTTGAACTAAGCAATTCTTTCTTAGATGGTGGGGTTATGCAGAAAGCAACCTTATTGTTTCTCATCTCTGCCCTCAAAGAAGCTCTATTCTTCTTAGCTTACATTTGAAATCTCAGTCTGGAGTGTGGGTGAGAGGAGGGAGGTGGGAAAGCAGTGGAGTCACAAACTGGGTCTTACACAGGTAGTCCAGTGTTTATTGTTGTCTTTGGCCCTATTTTTGCTGCACTATTATGATTTGGTTGTGAGAGAAGCAGACAGCATGGCTTTCACTTTATAGGTCATTTTGCACCATGAGGAGCCACATCTGGATCTGATGAAGACAGTTCAAAACCCAGCGACAACGGATCTTTGAGCTGGATGTAGGAAGTGATCTCTTGGTGACTTCTTCTGGGGAGACAATGAATGTGTACTATTGGTGAGAAAGAGTACATAGATATTTGGGTGATTATTGTGGTGATTTTTCAACGCAGCACTATACTGACAATAGCATAGCTATCTTGGTAGCCAGGGTTCCTGGAATAACTTTTTAGAGCAGAGACTATGTACCCAGGCTGGGCTTTATGTGAAAAAGATACAGATGTCTACATTGCTTGAGCCACTGAAATTTGAGTTCTCTTCATTATCGTAGCTCAGCCAATAACCTAACAAAAATAAAAATAAAATGAGAACAGCTGCATTTATAATTATATAATTAGTTTTAATGTTTGTCTGCTCCCATCAAATGTAACATACATAAACATAAGTGTCTGTCTTGTTCATTATTCTATTCTTCTTCTCTAGCGTAATACGTATCATATTGGAGGCCCTTAATAAATACTGAATATATTAATAAATGAATGTTCCTACCCTCCAAGGATTTGGCATAAAGTATCTTTGAGGATCCTTGTGACTCTCAGACTGTTGGCTTTTCAGGGTGTTGATCTTGAGCTAATATTATTTGAGAGTCAGGATTAGTTGATTAGAAGTCTGAATATGTAGGAATGTGTCCTGACTATTTTACTTTTGAGATGAGTAAGAAACCCGACAGATTTCAGACTATGGTAGACTGTGCACTGATGACCTCCCTATATGCACATCTGTTTGCAATATGACCTTTTTAAAGTTCCTGTCCTTAAGAGGTGCAGCCTATTTCCCTAAGCCTTGAATCTGGACTGGCCTTGTGACTTGCTTGGCCAGCAGAATGTGTTAGAAATGACAGTGACTCAGTTCCGAGCCTCGGCCTTAAGAGGACCTGTTCACTCCTGCTTTCTTTATTTGAATCCTATTTTCTGCATGAGAATAAGTCGAGCCTAGCTTGCTGGAGGATGAGAGATCATACGGAGTACAGGTGAATCATCCCTGCTGAGCTCACCCTAGATAAGCCAGCCCCCAGTGAGACAACCCACCAGCTGGCTGCAAATGCATTACTGGGCTCTAGCAAGCTCTTCTCGGCTTCTGATATACCAATAAAACAACCTAGCTGACAAACAGACTATGTGCAATTATAAAAGTTATCATTTTAAGTCAATGAACTTTAGGACTCAAAAACTGGTATTTTGGGGAAGGCCAGAAATGGGAGTAAGTCTTGATGTTCTTAAATAATACGAGAGTCCTAAATCTTCAATAATACCAGAGTCCTAAATCTTAAAAAATACTGATTTTGATTATGTAACTGAAGGCAGGCTCAATGCTTTGCAAAGGCACCTGTACAAAAATTCATACTAAACTAATGAAGATAACGACTGAAGAAGGGATTTTAGATCTTTATTAGAAGATTTAATAGCAGCTAGTATTTATTGGCTATATACTCTGTTACCAGCCATTGCCCACAGCAGTGAAGGAAGGGAAGAAATACCTTGACTTTTCCCCTCTCCCTGCTCTCTAGTCTCCTGCCAAGGCCTCCCAATGGCTAAATCTATCTAGAAGCTGGGAGTCAGAAAGCCTGGGGAATAAGGTGGCCAGAGGTGAGCTTCGCACAATATACAACATAGGAGGGGAAGGAACTGGAATGGACCTGAGCCACTGCACAAATCATTATGATATTTGAGGCCACATTTGGAAGTAACCACATATGAAGTAAGCGAGAAGTTGCAAAGGGGCATCGCATCTTAGGAGAACTGATTCTTCAAAGGAGAAGTGATTATTTAATCCAATTGCATTCCAGCTTCAGTATAAACAATTTAACACGTTAACATCAACATCTTAATTATTTTAGTACTTAACAATTGTTTTCATCTGCACTGAAACAGTACCAAACCTTAACCACTAACTATCTTTTCTATTAATTTTCCTGTTTCCTGGGTTGTGTTTTATTTCTTGCCAATAAATGAGCACCCATACAGAACCTCAAAACTAATTCTCTCTCCCTTCACCAGCATCATCACTGATTGTAGCAGAAAGATACACATAGCTGATATGAACAAAACAATAAAGTAGTTTTAAAGAGATAACAGTATTGGTCTAGGATTTGTAACCACAGTGATGGCAGCAACAAAAGCTATCTTCATGAGAGTCACTTAAATTGTGATTGAGTTGCAGATTTTTATTCTTCGTAAACATTTAAGTAAGTCCAAGCATTATTACCCTATTCAAAACTGTTGATGTCACCCACATCATGAACAGGCAGAATGTGTCACCTTCATAAGAAATTTATTTTTAGACTGTGTTTAAGGTATAATCATCAGCCACAGGTTGCCCATAGATTGCAACTATCAGGACAAATGGAATTTTCTCAAAATATCCTTCTGATGACTTTGGTTTCTGGCCCATTTCCTGGTCCATCTCTTTTCCTCCACACTTGGCCAACCATGCCAAAGATGGACTATACTTTTTCCAGTGATAACTGGAAATGTTCACAAATTATAACTACATCATCCAGTTCAAATACTTTTACTTCTAGAGCAGAACAGATTGAATTTTTTCCAACAACAAACAATGAAATAGTCTCTTCAGTTCTCCAAATTAGTTCTAATATCAGTAAGTAAATTAAAAGGCAGCAAAACAAAGTTTGTCCGTCAGGTCCTTATCAGTCCTTCATAACCCATACAGTGGCCTTGTCCTGAACTATAAGGGGGATAAATGAGGGGAATGCTGACTTTGGCATCCAGCTTACCCTCGGTTAATCTAGCTCATCCTTCTCAGCTGACACGAGACAGAAATAACATCAAAGGGTGATAAACTCTTTCCTGCAAACCTAGGGTTCCATGGTTCACTGGCCTCAGCCCTAATCTATCAATCCATTTTCTACACAATAAAAGGTAAGAAACACATTACAGATTGGTTATAAGCCCTGGCAGGTGGTCTATGACAAAAATGAAATACATTAACCAACCCTTCACTCAGTGTCCCTTTTCTAGAGTTTGGAGCAGTAGGGGTCAGCTGACATGCAGATAGTAGCCAGGATTTAGTATGAAATTCTTTTAGGTACATATATACACTCACACATCTCGTGGTATAAGTGTAAAGCCTTGACAGAAAAGTTCATTTTTGGTATGATTCTGATCTTTTATACAAATAGCACTATTATTTTATTTTTGCATTACTTATTGGCTTTGTACACTAAGTAATAAATGAAACTGGGTTAGAATTTACAATCTGTGCTCTTAAATACTGCTTTAATCTTCACTTGCTATTCTTTGTCAGTTTAAGGAGTTGGTATATAAAAGCCTCCATTTAATGCCATTTCAAGATTACTATATTTTTAGAAAGAAAGGCAATCCCTCTAAAAGTCTCAGGGTTGATGCTATATAATCTAGTCGTTACAAAGCAAAGGCGCTACAGAAACAAAAGGAATGAGTTTTTACATCAGCAAAATCTCTTTTTATTATATCATTTCTTCTCCTTTCTAAAATTCATTGCTATAGGGCAAACATCTTTGTACTAATAAAGGACTTACTTCAAAAAAGTTACACTGAAGGTCAGAGTTATGAAATTTTTCTCTTTTTATCCTCACTGTACTTTTCTTCATTTTAAATTCATTGTGAACAGGAAAGAAAGTTTGCCAAGAATAGTCACATCTGTTTTTAATCTGAAATTAGTTTACCTTTTTAATAAAGTCTGGTCCACAGCATATTGAAATGACAAATTTTCACACTCACTGCACCCTATCAGTATGTCTATAGCCAAAAATATAGTTTTAATATGGAAATGAGTTGTTGCACCAGTATCAGTGCTTTACAATGCATGCTGGATTTTGGTTTGTTCATATTTTTAAAAATAGCATTGCATTGAAATGAACAAATTATCTAGTATTACACTGAGGTTTCCTAATAGAACATTTCATGGCTCCAATGAAACTTTCTACAAATGGTTTCTCATCACTCCACCAAAATGGGGGAACCAACATCAAGAATGGAGGTAGGAGAAGGGTGTGGGGAAGCACTATGGAGGTTCACTTATGCTCTGTCTGGATTTCTGGGTTAAAGTCAGGAACGTTGATGGATCTCAAAGATGCCCAGTGTTAAATAGGTCATCTTAAATTATGCTCGTACTCAAACCATGAAAATGTTGGTGTTTGAAAACAAAGATTGACTACGTGGACTTCATAGCCAATGTTAAGAGAAAAATCCATCATTTTCCAATAATTCTATCTGAAATACTAGCTGGCTATAGATAACACAAATAATGAGATCAGTGGAATGGGAGGGCGCTGATTGAAAACCCTCTCTGCTTTCCATTAGGGCCATGTGGTGATTTTGGTGACTCTAACTTCTCTCTTTTAGCTCTTGAATTCATAATGATGGAACTTATTGCAGCTTTCTCCCCAAGAGCCAATATTTATAAGTGTTTGATTAAGAGGGTGACTATTATTCAGCCTTAAAAGAGAAAAAAATCCGGCCATATCTAAGAAAATGGATCTTCCTAGAGGACATTACGCTAACTGAAAAAAGACAGGTCAAATACTACACGATTCCACTTATTGAAGGTATCTAAATAGTCAAACTCATAGAAATAGAGAATAGAATGATGGTTACCAAGGTAATGTGGAGAGGGAAATGGGAGCTGCACAAAGGGGACAGAGTCTGAGCCATGCAAGATAAAAAAAACTTCTCGAGATCTATACAGTGTAATGCCTACAGTTAACAATACTGTATTACACTCTTAAAAATTTGTTTTTAAGCTCATGTTAAGAGCTCTTACTACAATAAAAGAATGAAGGTGACTCAGTCAGAACTTTGTGTTGGGTCTTCCCGCTTTTAACCTTATCCCTGATTTTATGTTAAAGCTAACACTTTTGACCAATTACAATGTGCCAGATACTGTTACGCATTTCCCATGCACTCTCATTAAATTTTCACCACAACTATGTTCTAGTATGACCTGAATTTTACGGATGTTATAACTGACATATGGACAGGGCAAATAAAAGATCACATAGCTAGTAATGGGTGGAATCCATAGTCCATAAAGCCCACTACTAATCAACATGATAAACTGCCTCCTCATAACTCCTGTTTACTTTTTACTTGCTTGTAAAATGTCTGATTGACATTCCTGGCAATCCCTGAAATTTCAATAGTTTGGAAAGTTACAAACCATGTATTATAAATGTATTTCCATTAAAGAGTGATTCATGTTGTAATACTAACAGTCGGGGTTTTTGGACAGGCCAAACTTCTCAACTTCACTGACATGTCAAAAGAAGAGGGTGTTGCTGCTGTGAAGAACATCAGCAGTGGAAACAGTTACAGTCACTCAGTCCTGGGCCAGGCCCACCACAGAGGGCCTGATGTTTTGTTCTCACAACTGGAGAGAGAAAATATACATACATACACATACATTTACTATCATAAAGTAGACCACTCATGAGAGTGAAAGAGGGAGCTATTAAAAATCATGATGGAATAACAGGCAAAATCAGGACCTGTCAGATCAAACAGAGATGTACTCAGGACACACAACCTAGTAAGAATCCCCATCTCAGGGTGAAATTACAGGAGGCAAAGTCAAGATGCATACGTTAGAAACTTTTAACTACTATCCACGCCCCCCCCTTAACGCTCAGCCTCAAACTATTTAGCAATTCTAAATTGAAGAGATATAAATTGCTGAAATGCCAAGCCCTATGTGACTCTCAATGTCCTTTAAATAAAGCGAGGTTGGGAATTGATTATGATGAGTAGAACAGCATGTGGCACATAGGGGTCACTCATTAGATGTTTCATGAATGAAGGATTTAATAAATAAACGTTATGATGTAATTATTAACTACATAAAGAAAACTTCCAAGATGATGGATTTCTAAGAAATCACAAGCTATATGTCATAATATAATGGTAAATAGACAAACACCATTTTCTTATATTTCTTGTAAAGATGCTTTTCTTTGGTTAAAAAATGTAGTTCATATTAAAGGCAGGATTGACTGGTAACAACTAGAACAATCTGTTAATCATGGTCTTTGATAGGAAATTAATCAATTGGGACAAATGTCTATTTTTGAACAAGGAGTGAAAAAGCCAAGCTTTAGCTTGATTTAAGTTTCTCTTTTTTACTATCCATATTTGTAGTAATGACTAATAATGACTAGCACTATATAGCAAACATATCTGGAAAAGGATGAAACATTTATTTACTTGACACAAATGAAAAGAACAAATCTAAACTGTTTACTCCTCTGAGGAATACTTAGAAGTAACATGATTAGAGGTAAATATAAAATGAACTGTATCTCTGGAAATTCTGATACAGTCATTTGTATATTGCAAGTTTCACTCTATTTTTACTTTCATACTGTTTTTTTTTTAATAACCCCTGGAGCCCTGTGATCAATATCACATTATTCCTCTATTAAAGCTTTTCTACATATATATGTATATTTTACATATATACATACATATATTTTAGAGAGGGAGAGAGAGAGACAAAGAGAGAGAGAGAGAGAATCTTAAGCAGGGTCCACCCCCAGTGTGGAGCCCAACACAGGGCTCAATCTCACAACCCTCAGATCATGACCTGAGCTGAAATCAAGAGTTGATGCTGAACTCCCTGAGCCACCCAGGTGCCCCTACATATATTTTTAAACGTAATTATCTTCTAGGTAAAGTGGATCAGAATTTTTTGTTATTAAAATGGACTTAACTGAAATTCATTTTTCGGCAAAATTTCTCGTCTGTCTTTATAAAATGTTTTAGTTTCTGTATGTACTGTTTTATAATATCTAGGCATTAACAAATTAAAATAGTAATTTATTGTTTACACATGAGTGGCAAAATAGGATGCAAAAATTTAAATTTATTCAACAAAATGAAAATAGGTTATTATGACTAATAGGAATGTGTAATATATACTATCTGTAAAATTACTTTACACCAAATATTGTAGACATTTAACTAGTTCTGAAACAACATAAACATGTTTTCCTGTGTTACCTAATCACAGATGTTCCATGATAAAGAAGGGGCTGGAAAAAAATTTGAAAACATAGCATCTACTTTTCCAAAAAGGGCAAAAAGCAAAGCAAAAACTCTCATACAGTTTCTTTAAATAAAAAGAAATCCCAGTTTTTACTTTTAAAGGAGCATTGGGGAAAAATGGGAAACCATGTTTTTTTTTTTTCTTGTTTCTAGCATTTTAACTGCAGAAAAATCAGTTGAGCTTCACTAAAAAGTTTAAAAAAACAGTATTTATTCTGGATCAACTTTTATGTTTAGAGAACAATGTGTCCTCCAATAAGTCACATAACCTTTTTAGGATTCAGTGTTTTAATCTAGAAGATGTGAGAGTAATTTAGCTTCATTAGGACCCTTCCATTTGAATAATCCCATGAGTCTACAAAATAAATGTTCCATTATTTCACCTTTAAGTTAAGTATAGGAAGAATACAATATGATTCAAAAATGAATACTGATAAAACATATTTTGGTTCTAAATAATGGGTAGTTGAAAAAATATCTGCACATAATGAGTAAAAAGAGCAATGAAGAATAAAGAAAGCAGGCACAAAGTGACAAAGACAGAAAATGAAAGGGATTAGAAGGTAAAGAGTCAGAAGAGAGAACAGGAAATAACGTGTCACATACAGTAACCTGGGCAGAACAAAAATGACAGATATACACACAGATAAGTAGATTTATGATAGACACAGAGAGATGCCAATTCATATGCAAAGACACACATAACATGGAAATAGGAAGAGAGTGATAGTGATGGGAAGAGGTAGGAAGGGAGAATTCCCTACACACACACACACACACACACACACACACACACACACGCCCCACAGGAGTTCAGAGAACATATAAAGATATATGAAGAGTGATAAATATTCAAAACAGTACAGAGTCAGACATGTGTATGAGTATTACAGAGTGAGACACTTAGAAAAACACACAGAGGCTAGCTTTAAAAACATTCCCATTTTGTGGATATCAAAGGTATTATTACTAAAGACTGTAAAGGTCAAGATACGTATTAGATAAAAACAAGGATTTCACTTCATGATCCTTATCTGGGGTAGCCATAAACTTAAACCAAGGACTGTATTAACCTTTAGAGCAACATTTCCCATCTCTGCTATAAAGAGAAGCTATCCAGGTCAAGACAAGTTAAGAGTTTTGCAATGAACTCATTACAGGGTCCATCACTCCTGTAAAGGAATAACTGTAATACCTCCAATCGCTGTTTTCTTTATTCATTAATGAAACACAAAGGTCCCAAAGCAATTGCTAAATTGGCTAATATGCATGATATAGAACATTAGAGTTAGTGGGGAGAAAGGCACCTGCTGCTTGGGATTGTGACATGACATTTTTGGAGAAGCTACATGTTAAGAAATTGCCATATTTGTATCTCAGCAACCCTGACTTACTAGTTACAATTATACTACTCATTATAGTCTTTAGATGGAGGAGGGGGCTGGAGAATAAAAGGGAGGGGTGCCCATTATTTATTCTCTCTAGCCTGAGAATTTGAGGTTTAATGATGATCAAGACACAGTCTCAAAGATGAGACCATCTTTCTTTACTTTTTAAAAAACTGCTGACTTGTTTACTGACTTAAATTTGGCACTGATTGTTTTCTATTCTTAATTTAAACCAAGAGGGATAGGGTGGCATAGGGACTGAGAAGAGACAATTAAATAATTTTTATTATGACTAATGAATAAGATTAAGTTATTCATTTTATTCTTCTTATTCATTCTTAATATTTATTCTTATTCATAATATTATGATATAATAATATAATTCAAGATGGTATTCATAGTCATAGCTTTAATTTTGTATCATAAAAAATTTTTGACTTTTTATTCTGGTGTGGAACAGATAAAACCTTAACCCATGTCCTATAAAGCTGCTATTGTATGTTTCATAGCTTTTTAAAAAAAATTTTATTTATTTATTTGAGAGAGAGAAAGAGAGCATGAGTGGGAGGGAATGGTAGAGGGAGAGGGAGAAGCAGGCTCCCTGCTTTGCAGGGAGCCTGATGCGGGGCTTGATCCCAGGACCCTGAGATCGTGACCTGATCTGAAGGCAGATGCTTAACTGACTGAGCCACCCCGTCACCCTGTTTCATAGTTTAAAACAGTTCTCTTCACATTTCCTACAATTATAATTTTTGTGTTCCTTTTGTGATACCAAGATGTACTGACATATGGAAGATTTTGGGGCATCTTTCCTCCTTGTTTTCTTCTCATGGGTTTTGTTTTGTTTATCAGATTATACTTATAAGTGAAATCATGCAGTATTTGTCTTTCTTTGTCTCATCTCACTGAGCCCAATTCCTTCAAGGTCCACCCATGTTGTCACAAATGGCAAGATTTCATTCTCTTTTAATGGCTGACTAGCATTGCATTGTATACATATATATACCACATCTTCAACCATTCATCCATTGATGGACACTTAGTTTGTTTCCATATCTTGACTACAGTAAATGCTACAATAAACATAGGGGTGTATATGTATTTTTGGTTTAGTGTTTTCATTTTCTTCAGATAAATGCCCAGAAGTAGATGCTGGATCAGATGGCACTTAAAAAAAATTTCTGAGCAACTTTCATATTATTTTCCATAGTGGATGCCCCGATTCACATTCCTACCAACAGGGCATTAGGGTTCCCTTTTCTCCACATCCTCTCCAACACTTGTTATTTTTTGTCTTTTTTGATAATAGCCATTTTAATATGCATGAGGTGGTATATCATTGTGGTTTTGCTTTCCATTTTCCTGATGATTAGTGATATTGAGCATCTTTTCACGTGCCTGTCGGCCATCTGTATGTCTTCTTTAGAAAAATGTTCAAGTCCTCTGTCATTTTTTAATTGGGTTGTTTGTTTTCTTGCTGTGGAGTTGCTGGAATTCTTTATATATTTTGGGTATTAACCTCTTATTGAATTTATGAATTGAAAATATTTTCTCCCATTCAGTAGGTTGCCTTTTAATTTTGTTGGGGGTTGCCTTTGCTGTGCAGAAGCTTTTTAGTTTGATGTAGTCCCATTTGTTTATTTTTGCTTTTGTTGCCTTTGCTTTTGGAGTCAGATCTAAAAAATCATCATCAAGACCATTGTTAAGGAACTTCAGGCTTATATTTTCTTTTAGAAGTTTTATGATTTCAAGCCCCATGTTCAAGTTTTCAATCGATTTTGAATAAATTTTTGTGTATGTTGTAAGGGAGTGGTCCAGATTCATTCTTTTGCACATGGCTATCTAGTTTTTCTAACACCATTTATTGAAGAGACTGTCCTTTCCCCATTGCTTTGTTGTAAATTTTTGAAAATTGACAATATATACAAGGGTTTATTTCTGGGTTCTCTATTCTGTTCCATTCATCTGTCTATTTTTATACCAATACCCCAGTATTCTGATTAATATAGCTTTGCAATATAATTTGAAATCAGGGAGCATGATGCCTCTGGTTTTGTTTTTCTTTCTGAAGACCGTTTTGGCTATTGGAGTTCTTTTGTGGTGTCACACAAGTTTTTGGTCTGTTTGTGATATTTTGGTGAAAATGTCATTGGAATTTTTTTTTAAATTAAGGTTTTTTTAATTTATTTTGACACAGAGATAGAGGGAGAGAGAGAGCAAGAGAGGGAACACAAGCAGGGGGAGTGGGAGAGGGAGAAGGAGGCTTCCTGATGAGCAGGGAGCCCAATGCAGGGCTCGATCCCAGGACCCTGGGATCATGACCTGAGCTGAAGGCAGATGCTTAATGACTGAGCCACCCAGGTGCCCTTCATTGGAATCTTGATAGGGATTTTAATGAATCTGTAGATTGCTTTGGGTAGTATATTTTAAGAAAATTAATTTTTCCAATCCATGAGCATGGAATATATTTCCATTTATTTGTGTCTTCTTCAGTATCCTTCATCAGTATTTTATAGTTTTCAGAGCACAGGTTTTTCACCTCCTTGGTTAAATTTATTACTAGGTATTTCATTCTTTTTGATGAAATTGTAAATGGAACTGTTTTTTAAATTTCTCTTTCTGATAGTTCATTGTTAGTATATACAAATGCAACAGGTTTTTGTAGATTTATTTTGTACGCTGCAAGTTTATTAAATGTTTCTTAGTTCTTTTTTTTTTAAGATTTTATTTATTTATTTGTCAGAGAAGGAGAGAGCACAAGCAGGGGAAGCAGCGGGCGGAGCAGGCAGAGGGAGAAGCAGGCTCCCCAGTGAGCAAGGAGCCCAACGTGGGACTCAATCTCAGAACCTTGAGATCACGACCTGAGCTGAAGGCAGCCGCTTAACTGACTAAGCCACCCAGGCGTCCCTGTTTCTTAGTTCTAACAGTTTTAGGGTAGTCTTTAGAGTTTTCTCTATAAATTCCATATAGAAAATAAATATAAATTCTATATAAAATCATGTTGTCCAAAAATAATGACAATTTTATTTCTTCCTTTTCACTTTGAATACATTTTACTTCTTTTTCCTGCTTAACTGCTGTGGCTAAAACTTCCAATACTATGTTGAATAAAAGTGGCAAAGGTGGGCATCCTTGTCTTCTTCCTGATCTTGGAGAAAAAGCTTTCAGCTTTTCACCATTGAGTATGATGTTAGCTGTGGGCTTATGATATATGGCTTTCATTATGTTGAGGTATGTTCCATCTATACTCACTTTGTTGAAAGTTTTTGGTCATAAATGGATGCTGAATTTTGTCAAATGCTTTTTTTCCATTTATTGAGATGATCATGTAATTTTTATGTTTCGTTTTGTTAATCTGTTGTATCACATTGGTTTGTGGATGTAGAACTATTCTTGCATCCCTGGAATAAATCCCACTTGACCATGCTGCATGATCATTTTAATGTATTGTTTAATTAAGCCTTCTAATATTTCGTTGGGGATTTTTGCATATATGTTCGTCAGGAATATTGGCCTGTAATTTTTTCTCCTCTCCTCTCCCCTCCCCTTCCTTTCTTCACTCTCCCTTTCCTCCCTCCCTCCCTTCCTTTATATACGTGGTATCTTTAGTTTTGGTATCAGGGTAATGCTGGCCTCATAAAATGAGTTTGGATGAGGTAAAACTGTATCACTATGAACATCCCTCTTAGAACTGCTTTTGCTACATCCCACAGATTTTGGATTGTTATATCTCTATTGTAATTTGTCTCAGAGTATTTTTTTTTATTTCACCTTTGATTTCTTCATTGACCCATTGGTTATGGAGTAGAATATTGTCTAATCACCACATATTTGTGATTTTTCCATTTTTCTTCTTGTAATTGCTCTCTAGTTTCAGATCATTGTGGTTGGAAAATATGCTTGATATGATTTCAGTCTTCTTAAATTTATTGAGATTTGACATACTTAAGCATGTAACATGTATTCTACCCTGGAGAATGTCCCAGGTGCACTTGAGAATATACAACCTGCTTCTTTGGATGGAATATTCTGTATATATCTATTAAGTCTGTCAGTCTGATGTGTCAAGGCCAATGTTTCCTTACTGATTTTCTGTCTTAATGACCTATTCACTGGTGTAAGTAGGGTATTTTTTTTTTAAATTATTTATTTATTTGACAGAGAGAGAAAGAGAGACACACAGCTAGAGAGGGAACACAAGCAGAGGGAATGGGAGAGGGAGAAGCAGGCTCCTGGCTGAGCAGGGAGCCCGATGCAGGTCTTGATCCCAGGACCACAGGATCATGACCTGAACCGAAGCAGACACTCAACGACTGAGCCACCCATAAGTAGGGTATTAAAGTCCCCTGCTATTATTATATTTTGTATTGCTGCCTATTTCTTCCTTTAGGTCTGTTACTGTTTGCTCTATAGACTCAAGTGCTAAGTATGTTGGGTGCATAAATATTTCATGTTATATCCTTTTGTTGGACTGACTCCTTTACCACCATTTAATGCCCTTATTTGTCTTTTACTACGGTCTTCATTTTAATCTCTTTTGTCTGATAAGTATAGGTATCCCAGCTTTCTTTTGGTTTCCATTAACATAAAATATTGCTTTGCATCCCTTCACTTTCAGTCTCAGTGTGTTCTTACATCTTAGGTGAGTCTCTTTTAGACAGTATATATATGGGTCGTCTACAGCCATACCACCCTGAACGCGCCCGATCTTGTCTGATCTCAGAAGCTAAGCAGGGTCGGGCCTGGTTAATACTTGAATGGGAGACAGTATATATATGGGTCTTGTTTTCATTTATCTGTTCATCTACTCCACATCTTTTGATTGGAATATTTAGTCCATTTACATTTAAAGTAATTATTGATAGGTATGTACTTATTGTCATTTTGTTAATTGTTTTTCAATTGTTTAGTAGTTCTTCTCTGTTCCTTTCTTTCTCCATTCCCTTGTGGTCTGATGCCTTTCTTTAATGCTATGTTTAGATTCTTCTCTCATTATCTTTTGTGTATCTGCTCTAGTTGCTTGCTTTGTCAGTACATGGGGCTCTCACAACATCCTATATATCTAACAGTCTATTTTAAGCTGATAACAACTTAAATATGAATGCATTCTAAAACTTGACTTTCTCACACTCACTCCCATTTTATGTTTTTATTGTCACATTTTACATCTTTTACTTTATATGTCCTTTAAATAATTGTTGCAGTTTTTATTATTACTTTTGTCTTTTAACCTTCATGCTAGCTTTATAAGTGATTATTCTACCATATTTCCTATATATTTACCATTACCAGTGAGATTTGTACTTTCATGTTTTCTTTTTTTTTTTTTTTTAAAGATTTTATTTATTTATTTGACAGAGAGACACAGCGAGAGAGGGAACACAAGCAGGGGGAGTGGGAGAGGGAGAAGCAGGCTTCCCGCGGAGCAGGGAGCCCGATGCGGGGCTCGATCCCAGGACCCTGGGACCATGACCTGAGCCGAAGGCAGACGCTTAACGACTGAGCCACCCAGGCGCCCCACTTTCATGTTTTCTTGTTACTAATTAGCGCCCTTTCTTTTCAGGTTAAAGAAGTCCTTGTAACATTTCTTATAAGACCAGTTTAATGGTGATGAACTCCTTTAGTTTCTGCTTACCTGGAAAACTCTTTATTTCTCCTTCAATTCTACATGATGACCTTCCCAGGTAAAGTATTCTTGGTTGGAAGTTTTTTCCTCTCAGCATTTTGAATATATCATGACCCTTTCTTCTGGTCTGCAAAGTTTCTACTGAAAAACCTGCTGAGATTCTTATGGGAGTTCACTTGTACATAAAACATGTTTTTTCTTATTGCTTTTAAGATTCTTTATCTTTACTTTTGACATTTTAATTATAATGTGTCTTATTGTGAATATCTTTGAGTTCATTTTATTTGTAACTCTCTGGGATTCCTGGATCTGGGTGTTTATTTCCTTCTCCAGGTTAGGTTAGTTTTCTGCCATTATTTCTTAAAATAATTTTTCTGCCCCTTTCTCTCTCTCTTCTTTTGGACCTCTATAATGTGAATGTTATTCTACTTGATACTGTCTCAAGGTACCTTAAGTTATATTAACTTTTTAAAATTCTTTTTTTCTATATGCCACTCTGGGTGAGTTCCACTGCACTGTATTCTAGCTCACTCATTCTTTCTTGTTTTGTCTTGTCTGCTGTTGAATGCCTCTAGTATGTTTTCCAGTTCTGTTTTTGTATTCTTCAGCTCTGTGACTACTGTTTGGTACTTCCTTATATTTTTTATCTCTTTGTTGAATTTCTCACTACATTCACCCATTCTCCCAAGTTTGGTGAGCAAATTTATCACTAATCCTTTAAACTCTTTAACAGGTAAATTACTTAATTCCATTTCATTAATTTTTTTTTTCTGAGGTTTTATCTTGTTCTTTCCTTTGGAACATATTCCTCTATTTCCTCACGTTACATGACTTTTTATGTTTGTTTCTGCATGTTAGGAGAAATGGCTACCCCTCTCTGCCTTGAAGGAATGACCTTGTGTAGGAGATGAACCTTGTCGTTCAACTTTGCCCTAACTCTTGGTTGTTTCTTGAATCTCTACAATTGTCTAAGCAGCCTGATTTATTCTTGATAGGTTCCAGTCATTGAGAATGTGCCAAGACCTGTTATTGTTCCCAAGAGTGGGATCTCAGTCAGCTCTTAGTTTTAGGCTGATTGGGAGCCAGACTCTCAGGCTGCAGCTTTTAAAGTGTGTGAATATATACAGTCCTATGGGGTCATAATCATGAACCCTGATGCCATCCAGACCAGGAGATCCAGAAGTGTTCCCTGGGTGACTGTTACAAAAAACGGCACCAGATAAGTATATCAAGTCATTTCTGAGAGGTACTGGTGAGGTACAGTGTGACTGTGAGAAAGGACACAGGTGGTGTCCCCTGACCTACCTTCCCTAAAAGCCCATCTGTAGCCTCTATATCTGTGGCAAACCTGGAGCCTGTCCCTCAGGGTAAAGCTCTAGGAAAATAGCCTTTCTTGGAGAAAGACTAGGGTGTATTTCAGTCTGCTGTCTGTGCTGTGCCCTCGGGGTGACAGTCTGCCAAAAAATGATCTCCCTGATTGTTACAGTCCCAAGGGACTCAGAAATGCAAGCCTTCCTGGCCACCAAAGTTAGGCAATCAAGGAGAGTTCCCTGTGTGGCCAGCATGCACCTGCTGACTTTAGCAAGGTAGCTGGAGAGCAGAGGAATGAGGCACACCTGCTGGCTTTGGCAAGGCAGTGGGAGAGTGTAGGAACCACATGTTGCCCGTGGCTTTAGCAGGGTAGCAGGAGAATGCAAGGGCATGGCACAGCCGCCGCTTTTAGCAGGGTAGTCAAAGATTTCAGCAACTATGTAAGCCTGCCTGTGCTAGCAAGGGAGAGTGCAAAAGTGGCACCCACCAGCACTTCCATCTGGGAGAGATTCCAAGGCAATCCATGCCCCTTTAGCTGATTCTTGAAGATTAGCAAATGGGTCTCCTTCACAAACAGTCTAAGCATTTTCCAAACTGTTGCCATTGTGCTGAGCTGTAGGGCAAGTGAGTCTGTGTGTGAGCCCTTTAACAGCAGTATCTCAGTTCCCTGCAGCCCTTTGGGTATCTCCTGGATGTAGACCCATTGTTTTTCAAAGCTAGATGTTTTGGGGGCTCATCTCTCCAGTGCAGGTCCCATGGGTTAAGGGGCCTGAATGAACCCCTTTCTCCTCAGGTAGAAGTTCCCATTTTGTGAAATCCATCCTGATTGTGGGTTGCCATGCCAGTGGTGATGTTTTTGGAGAGACAGTGTCTCTGCCTCTCTTTACCTGTCTTGATGTGGCACTTTTATCTTTTGTTGTGGAGGAACTGTTCAGCTAGTTTTCAGGTGTTTTTCAGAGGGAACTATTTCATATGTAGCTGTATATTCACTGTGTCCATGGGAGGAGGTGAGTTCAGGATCTTCCCATGCCACTGCATTGTATACCGCCTCCCCAACAGTGAAGTTTCTGGTATTCTTTCCCATCATCTACATACAGAAACTTTTCTCAGTATAACGTTTCCATACCTATCAATTTAGTTGGGTGCTGATAAACAACAAGCAATTCTTAAGAAGTAACTGTGCCATTTTTGAAATAAGGCATTTTATATTACGTGGAAATTATAGTTCAGCAATATCTTCTTGGCATGGATTTGCCACTGGTTTAAAGGATAACAGTTTGCTTTATATTCTGGATGGAACAAAATTAACAGGTATTAAATATGCTCAATAAGGCAGTAGAACTGTGGTCAAAAATGGATATGAGGTTTTATAACATTTCTGGAAGGTCAAAAGCACATATAAGTAGAACTACATGAATACATATAAAGTAAGGGAGAAATAGCTTTAGGTATTCAGGGATCTGACCTTGGCAGAATCTGGAGATTGGAGGAAAAACGCCACGATGGCTGGGGCTAAGAAGTGGGTTAAAATTCGGGTACTTAAAGTTTGGAACTTTGCCCCTAGCTCAAAACTACCACAATGAATGGTCTTCCCTTAACATTTACTTACAAGCAAAAATAAATATGAATCAAGACAAATAAATGTGTGTCTCTTATCTAAAGAAATTAAACTTGGCATCTGGAATGAATCTCAGCAGTTGTGGATATCTCAGAATAAAGCCTACTGCAGTACAGAATTTGAAGATATCTTTTAGCAAGAGGGTCAACTCCCTGCCTTAGCACACAGAGTAAAATATCTCAGCCAACAAGATGCACCCACAGTCTATTTTCTCATTCTTATACATAAATATATAGAAGACCACTGGCTGTATGAATAAAGTCTACAACCCAAAAAGAGAAAATGACACGGAAATAAGACAAATTCTTTGGAAGACACAAAAGCTTACACACAAAGAAATGAAAAATCTCACCATCCCTGTATCTATTAAAGAAACTGAATCAATCATCAAAAACTTCCCCACAAAAAATAACTTCATCGGGCACCTGGGTGGCTCAGTTGGTTAAGCGACTGCTTTCGGCTCAGGTCATGATCCTGGAGTCCCTGGATTGAGTCCCGCATCGGGCTCCCTGCTCGGCAGGGAGTCTGCTTCTCCCTCTGACCCTCCCCCTCTCATGTGCTCTCTCTCTCATAGATAAATAAAATCTTAAAAAAAAAAAAAATAACATCATCAGATGGATTTACAATTGAATTCTCTGAAACATCTTGGAAAGAAATAATAACAATCTTCAACAATTTCTTCCAGAAAAAAAAGAGAATACTTTTCAACTTGTTTTTATGACTAGACTAACATTGCTATCAACACTTGAGAAAGATATTAAAAAAATTACAGATGATTTTGTCATGAACAATATAAAAATCCTAAACAACATATTAGAAAAATGAATCCAGCAATCTTAAGTAGTACAAGACATCATGACCAATATGATTTCTTTAAGGAATCCCAGAGTAGTTTCACATTCCAGAACCAATGGCTGTAGTTTACCGCATTCACACAAAGGAGAAAAATCATATGCTCAATAAACACAGAAAAACCATTTGAATATATTCAATACCTGTTCATAACAAAAACATGAACTGGGAATAAGGAGAAATTCCTTAATTTGATTAAAAGAACCTATAAAATGTCCTATGACAAACATAATATTTAATGATAAATTATTGAAAGTTTTCCACCTGAGACAGGAAATGAGCCAAAGTTTCTCATTATTGCCACTTCTATTAAACATTGTATTGGAAGCCCTAGTCTATGCAAAAAATAAAATAAAATTCGAAGGACTGAAAAGAGAGAAACTACCTTTGTTTGATGACACAACTGTGCACATAAAAAATGCAAAAGATTCTGAAAACTATTAATATTTATAAGTGAATTTAGCGAGGACAATGAATATATAATACACCAAAATCCATTATATTTTTATATACCAACAACAAAGAGAAAATAAAATTCAAAATGAATTCCATTTATTAAATAAGATCAAAATGTCAAGTATCAGGGATGAAGTCTAATAAAAGATATACAGTTCCTCTGGATGGAACACTGCAAAATATGGTGAGAAAAGCATTCAAGAAGACTTAAATAAATGAAGGGATATATCATTTTCACACACTAGAGGACTCAATATTGTAAAGATGTTAACTGATCTACAAATTCAACACAATTCCAATCACTACCCTGGCAGGCTTCAGTGAGAATTGACAAGTCAGTTCTAAAATTTATTTGCTAAATCAATGAACCAAAACTAGCAAAGAAAGTGTGGACTAAGAAGAACAAAGATGGAGGGTTTAGATTAGCAGATCCCCTATATTTAAACAATTGCATATATGCATACAATGGAACGTTACTCAGCTATAAAAAGGAATGACATTCTGATACCTGCTACAGCATGGATGAACCTTGAAAACATTCTGCTAAGTGAAATAATTTACACACAAAGGGACAGATAGAGTATCAGTCTACTTTTATGAACTTCTAGAACAAGAACAAGCAAATTCATAGAGACAGTAGATTAGAGATTGTGTGGGTGGGTAGCAGGATATGGAGTTACTGCTTGATGATTACAGAATTTCTGTTTGGAGGGATGAAAATGTTTCGCACATAGATAATGGTCATGGTTGCACATTGTGAATGTAATACATGATACTGAATTGTACACTTAAAAATCATGAAAATGACAAATTTTATGTTATATCCTTTTTACCACAATGTAAACAAAAATACACCCAAATCATTGAATTATACACTTTAAAATGGGCACATTGTATGGTATATGAACTATGTGTCAGTAAAGCTATTAAAAAATCATTCTTATTAAGCCAGTGTGGTAATAGCTGAAGGACAGACACAGTAAAATGGAAGAGAATAAAGAATGCAGGAGCAGATTCAGGTGTATGTTCACGTGATTTATGACAACGTTGCCACAGGAGTACAGTGGGAAAAGAATTGCCTTTTGATAGACTGATGTTGTTTTCATGATATATTCATATGTGCCACTAGTTTTAAAGAATAAGTATGTATTAATTAGATAAATATTTAAAAATATTAGATTTATAAAGTATCCAAGGTAGAAAGACAAAGACTCACAAGTTACGTGACTAAGCAACTAAGTAACTAAATAAACAAAAAATACATGAAACACCTTTTGCATCAATCACTCATTAAGTCTATACTATAAGTAAGGGTAAGTAATTTTGATTTATAATACTTGAAGCAGATCATCTCCATCTTAGTTAAATACCGTCAGTATACAAATACCGTCAGTATACAACTGAACGATGAAATTATTTCATCCCTTTTCCAGTCTAATTCTTTAGCATAACTCATGCAAAGTAACAATGGTATATATATTTTGTCATTTGGTCATTAATGTATTGCCATCCACCATCACCATTCTTGCCATCCATAATGAATCATGGAACCAAATCAAATGGTCAGGTTAAAAAACACACCAATCTACATACCAGTTCCCCTCCCCCAACCCCAGCAATAAAACACCCACGAAACAAAACAAATACAAACATTGGCAACATTTAACACATGTGACGGCAGAGATGGTTAACGTCTAACCTTTATCCACTGAAGATTTGTCTGCTTGAGCTTATTTTCAAGTTTATCTTGCTCTTCTGGGCTTATGGGAGCACTTACAAGCACTGTTCCTCCAGTTTCATTTAATTGTTTTAGAATTCCCTGGCGCAGGGGCAACTCTTCCGCCAGTAACTGAAACAGACAAATGCAACAACGTTTAAAATGAATTACAGCACAATTCCAACTATCTTGTCTTTGTCTCTATTGATTAGTCTATCAAAACGAAGCAACTTGACTGAAGGCTGGCTGGTACCTCAAATACCAATGGCTTTCTACAGAGCGCAGAACTGATGGACTGGAGCACCCACTCCCAAGGAGATAAACCTATATATTGTATCCCTGGGAGATTCTTTTCAAGAAAAAAAGAATCACGTGGTATCATGAGCTCCAAAAATAACACCCCAAGCATTGTTAAGACTCTGAAAACACATCTCTGTCAGAAATAGAGCAATCTGGGTAAATTCGTGATCCTCTCAGGTATTAAGCATCCATGCTATAATTTACTATTGAGTAAGAAATTGCAATATCATATTGAGAGCTAACTAACATCGAGACCATACCAGGTACCAGGCGCTGGGTTAACCTTGTCACATATTATATAAAAATTAACTAAGATAATATAATTCTATGAGGTAGATCCTATTATCTTCCTCTTACACAGAAGGAAGCTGAGACAGAGAGATTAAATCCCGACAGAGAGGTTAAGTACCAGCTCCAAGGACACAAAAGTAGCAAGCGACGGAGCTGTGATTCCAACTTGGGCAATTGCATTAATGAACCTTATTTTGGACTCCTCCACATTCCTGCATTTCTTTTATTCATTCAGTCTTCCATTATAAATGCTCTTTCCCAAGACCTACAGAACCACCATGGTTGTTAATAACTGTCCTTTATTTATTTGTGTCATCTAGAGCTACAGTGTCCAATGCAGTATCACTAGCCACATGAGGCTACTTAAGTTTAAATTAATTAAATTTCAATAACATAAAAAAGTCAGTTCCCCGGTCACACTACCTTTCAAGTACTCAAAAGGCACATACAGCTCTTGGCTACTGCAATAGACAATAAGAGCATTACCATCATTACAGAAAGTTCTTTTGGACAGTGCTGATCTAGACTGTCTAAAGAAAATAGAAAATCAATGCATATATATTAATAAGTAAGTACCACTAAACATGTCTCTTAAATGAGTTATCAATTATATTGCTATACATACACTCAGTACATTTAGGAAAGATTAATTTTCAAGAACAGACTGAGTTCATTTTTCTATGACATACCCATCTTCAAATGAACTATAGATTCAAAACTTGGTGGTTTTTTTTTTTTTTTTTTTTTTGCCATATCAGACATAGAGTAGGTACTCAATATTTGTTTACTGAACTAAGCATTAATTTTATTTTTATACTTTATCCTCTGTTCAGGTACAAATTTCTTGTTTCACAGAAATAAGTGGTTGATATTGGAGTCTAATTTGCATGTACAAACCAACTGAATCATTGATAAAGGAATAATTCCATTTCCCTTTGATTGTATGACCTTATAAAATGAGGATAACAGCAACCATTTTGAAAGTTTTATACGAAGATTAAATAAATAGCAGATGTAAGTACATCTAATACTTAGCACATAATAGAGGACGATTAAATGTTAATTTCCCCTTCCTTTTCACTTTCGTTTCAAGAATTATAGTAAAACAGATCCAAATAAGTTTCTTTCCTAAAACTAAAAGCAGGAAAGTTAATCCAACTACACAATCAGTGCATGTCAGTCAGCCAGGTGAAGTAATCAGTAATAAGCAGACATCGCAGTAGGAAGGCATGAAAAGCCACTTGAATAGGCTGGATGTCCATTCAACCAGTATAGAATGTAAACCAACACCACGCACCCCCAACCACTCCCAGACAAAACAAACACTGTTTCAGGCAAATCGAACACCTCTAATTAGAGGCTGAAATAGTGAGATTGATTTGGCAATTAAGATCCTTCCTAAGAAATGGGATTCATTTCTATAAACTCCCTCCAGGTTTTGAAATAGTTTGGAGTTGTAAAATTCTCCAATATGTCTAAGATCAATTTCAAATTAGTTTTCAAAATACTGCCATGCATTTTACACACAACACACACACACACACACACACACACTTTTTACAAAAAAATATACTTGCTGGGAAACACTGGGTTAAAACAATATAAGGTTTTTTTTTTTTTTTTTAAGATTTTATTTATTTATTTGACAGAGAGAGAGCACAAGTAGGCAGAGTGACAGGCAGATGGAGAGGGAGAAACAGGCTCTCCGCTGATCAGGGAGCCGGATGTGGGGCTCAATCCCAAGACCCCAGGATCATGACCTGAGCTGAAAGCAGCCACTCAACGGACAGAGCCACCCAGGCGCCCCAAAACAATATAAAGTTTTGAGGAAATCTAGTGACGAACTATTAATAACCTAATGGAAATCAAAGATTAAATACCTTAAAAAATAGATTCATATACTCTTTATACAAGTAGGCCCTGGGGGTTTTTAGAAAACAAAATTACCTTGACTTGTTCAAGTTTTTCTTTTAGCTGCTGCTCATTTCCAGGTTCAAGTGGAATACTAGCAACGTTATCCACTTCCTCCAACCATAAAAGAAATTCATCTACATCTCTTTGAAATTCTGACAAGATATTCTTTTGTTCCTCTAGCCTGGAGAAATAAGAATAAAACTGTTATAAACAACATATTTCTCAAACTTTTCTTTCTTCCTTTTTTTTTTTTTTAAGAAAACTCAGAAACAAAAAAAATTGCGGTAACACTTTGAAGAAAATAAAAAAATTTAAAAGATGTTAACAATACACAAGTTTTTAAAGAAAATTCATTTACTTTGAACAGAGCAACCTCAATATCTCCAAAACTTCTTCAATGTAAGAGGTTAAAACTGGTAAAGAAAAAAACTTCTAATTTTAAAATTCCAACATTATGTTATTAAATGAGAGCAGCGTTTTTCAACCTCAGCGCTACTGACATTTTGGGTTTAATAACTCTTATTTGTGAGGGGCTGTTCTCTGCTTTGTAGGAGGTTTAGCAGGGCCTTTCCCCATTCGATGCCAGTAGCATATCCCCCCCTCAACTGTGACAAGCAAAAATGTTTTAAAGCACTACCAAATATCCCCTTGGGAGCAAAACTGCCCTGGGGTGAGAGCCACCGCACTAGAATAAGTACACAGTATGAAGTTGAATGCTCTAAAATGCTTAAATAAAATACACCTTTCTGGGAAATTGCAGGGTAAAAGTAAAAGCAAGGGAATAAAAAGAACACTAAGTTTTTACATGTTAAAATGTTTTCCGAATTATGATTCACAGTCTTTCTTGAGGAAAGAGGAAAACTGAGTTAAAATACATCACATATGTTGTACTAGTGGAAGTTTTCACTTATAAAAACGTATATACTGTATGTTTTTCAATTAGCCATAAATTTATTCTTACATATTGAATCATAACACAGTTGAACAAAATGGTCTGCACCTCAGGTAATTTATAATGTTTTGTTTTGTTGTTTTTTGAGAGAGATATACCTCCTGTATGTAAGCTTTTAATTGAATACACACACACACACGCACACACACACACACACATACATATACGTAGGTGTACTTTTCTACATATATATATATGTAGGAAAGTATGTATGTAAGCTTTCAATTGAATATACATACACATACGGAAGTACAAAGTTTATATATATACATACATATGTATACACATACATATATATATACACAACATACAATATATTATATATTCACACATGAATATATGTATATATAGGGAAGTACAACTATGATTGCTGTGTAGCTCAAGATATTTTTTTTTTAAGATTTTATTTATTTATTTGACAGAGACACAGCAAGAGAGGGAACACAAGCAGGGGGAGTGGGAGAGGGAGAAGCAGGCTTCCCGCTGAGCAGAGCAGGGACCCCGATGCGGGGCTCGATCCCAGGACCCTGGGATCATCACCTGAACCGAAGGCAGAGGCTTAACGACTGAGCCACCCAGACGCCAGGTCAAGATATTTTTAAAAAGTGTACAAATGACCAGAAAAAATAGAATGTTATCAGAAGCCCAGAGGCCTTTCTTGTCCCTTGCAGTCACTACCTCCATATAACCAGTATCCTGTCAACTTCGATTATGTTGCCTATACTGAACACTGAGTATATGGAATGATATGCTATATATTCTTCTGTGTCTTGTCTCTTTCACTCAACATAATGTTTACAATAATCAACCATGTGGTATATAGCTTAATTTGTTTAATCTCCTGGCTGTAGAGTATTGAATTGTTTAAATATATATCTCTGTTGATGGATATTTGGGTTGTTTCCATTTTGGGGATGTTTAGACGTTTTTTTGGTTTCAATTTAACAAATATTTATCAGGGGCTAACTTCCAGCAAGGCTACTGGGATTAGTATTAAAGATAGATATGTTGTGTGCCTTGCTTTGATGATCTCACAGTCCATGAGAGGAAACAAGAGATCCCCATGTGTAGAAACAAGACACAGCCTGTCTCATTTATAGCCTGTGCAAAGACAGGGTGTTGAAAGAACTACTAGTACAGTCTTTCCCCACACCAGGTCCACTTATTGAATTTATGCTTGCCTATATTCAGTTTTGCTCTTTGATGAGAGTTTGTCCAAAGTCTGTTCTAGGGCATGTGAGGAGACATTCTCTTCTCTGTCTATTCTTAACAAAGCAGACCCTATGAAAACTCAAGTCATATTCCAGGATCCTATGGAAACCTAAGTCATATTATGTCACTGTTGCAGTAAAAACTCTTCTATTGCTTCCCAATTTATTCACAGCAAAGCCAAAGTCATTACAGTGTTCTGTGAGGGTCTAGATCTGTGCTGTCCAATATAGTAGATACCTTCCCATGTGGCTACTAAGCACCTGAAATGCTGTAAGGGGAACTGAGATGTGCTTTAAGTGTACAATATACCAGATTTCAAAGACTTAGTACAAAAAAATTGTTCTATCTCTGAACCTTCTACTCAAGTTTGCTGAGAACCTACAAGTGCTGTAAAACAGAAAACTATTTTATTTTTTAAAGATTTTATTTATTTATTTCAGAGATAAAGAGAATGAGAGAGAGAGAGAGAGCATGAGGAGGGGAGGGTCAGAGGGAGAAGCTGACTCCCCGCTGAGCAGGGAGCCTGATGTGGGACTCGATCCTGCGACTCCAGGATCATGAGCTGAGCCGAAGGCAGTCGTTTAATTAACTGAGGCACCCAGGTGCCCCCAGAAAACTATTTTAAAAAAAGAATGGGAAACATCTCATTAATACTTTTTTTCATTAATACTTTCTATATGATGTACAGGTTGAAATAATATGTTTAATATATTGGGTTAAGTGAAATATTTCATTTCATCTGTTCCCACTTTTTTAAAAGAAGATGTGGCAACTATATAAATTTCAATTACACATGTGGCTCACTTTATTTTTCTATTGACCAGCACTGATCTAGGAAATCTGCTGATCCCCAATCTCCTTACTTCTCTGACCTCATTTCCATCTACTCTATATTTCTCTTATCTTTCTTGAGACCCGCTGGCTTCCTTGCTGTGCTCCTCAAATATACTACATGGGTCCCCACTTCTGAGTCTCTGTACTTGCTGTATTTTTCTGCTGACAATGTCCTTCCCTCAAATATTAAACATGGCTGGCTCCCTCACCTTCTGCAGGTCTTCCCTGATGAACCTACCGAAAATTACATTTCTCCTCCCAAATGTCTATTCTTTCTCTCTGTTTTTATCTTTCTAGTTCCTAAATGTAACAAACACTATAATTTGGTTATTTTATAGGACGTCTGTCTCTCATACATGAAATTAAACTTCCTGACATCAAAGATTTTTATTTATTGCTGTAACCCTTGCTCCTGGAACAATGCTTGGCACAGATTAGATGCTAAATCAGTAACTGTTGCATTAACGAATGAATTCTGCCATCATTCTTTTCCATTTTACATGCATTCCTATTTTAAAAGAATCCTTCCTATTCTTTATAATACCAATAGGTGACGGGGACTAAAAAGTACACCTGTCCTGATGAGCACCGGGTGATGTATGGAAGTGTTGAATCACTATACTGTACACCTGAAACTAATATTACACTGGGTGTTAACTAATCAGAATTTAAATAAAAACTTAAAAAAAGAATCTTTCCCGTTCTTTGTAATACTGATTCGGAAACATGGTCTAATTTACCCGCCAATGTGTATGACAATATTTCACCAAACTGAAGACACCTTCAGTTGCAGGTCATATAAGACCATCCTAAGTTCTGCCAGGCATGAATTGGAAAAGTCATGGTGCTGATTAAACTAAGATGTTTTTTGTTTGAAGGCTTTTCTTCAATTAAGAAGTTGTTCTTTCAGATTTCTTTATATTTTTGTCATATATTTCTCTTGCATACACATGAAAAGTA
The DNA here is from genome assembly GCF_964656455.1 of Halichoerus grypus. Classification (NCBI taxonomy): domain Eukaryota; kingdom Metazoa; phylum Chordata; class Mammalia; order Carnivora; family Phocidae; genus Halichoerus; species Halichoerus grypus. Next base: position 105,140,067 of record NC_135727.1, on the reverse strand, counting down.
AAATATAAGTGAAAAATTGATGAGGTAGTCCTAAAACTTTCTCATATTTAGAACTTGCCTCTCCTATATCACTTTTCCCCTCAGAGTAATTGACCTCTGTCTTTACCCACAGCCTATCAGAGGATGATTTCTTAAGAAGGCTCCACCACTGTTTCTTGGATTTTCTTCCAAACCACATGTGGTCTGGCCAGCAGAGATTGTAAAACCCATCCTGGTTTCAGTGATTTTAATGTGATAAAACATGCAGGTTAGAATGGATGAAATTGACATTGGGGAGGGTATGTGCTATGGTGAGCGCTGTGAATTGCATAAGACTGTTGAATCACAGACCTGTACCTCTGAAACAAATAATACATTATATGTTTAAAAAAAAAAAAAAGAAGAAGAAGAAGAGAGCAGGAAGGAAAAAATGAAGGAGGGGAAATCGGAGGGGGAGACGAACCATGAGAGACTATGGACTCTGAGAAACAAACTGAGGGTTCTAGAGGGGAGGGGGTGGGGGGATGGGTTAGCTTGGTGATAGGTATTAAGGAGGGCACGTACTGAATGGAGCACTGGGTGTAATACGCAATGAATCATGGAACACTACATCAAAAACTAATGATGTAATGGATGGTGATTAACATAATAAAAAAAACAGAACAAGAATTAATAACATGGGACTGAATAAAGTGAGGAATATGGGGAAAAAAAAAAAAAAAGAATGGATGAAATTTAGTTCATTTGCACAGCTTCCCAGTGCTGACATAGTGACTCAGGTTCTTTTGGCTGCTACCAAGTGGCTGGTTGGTTCAGGATTTTTAAAAAAATTCATAATATAATAACAGTTTACTGTTTTCTTTAACTTATAATTATGAATGGATATTATTATCGGCATTATCTGCCTGCTGCTTGAGCTTATTTTCCATTAACAGAGTCAATAAAGATTTGGCATTACTTTCCATGGGAATTAACATTTGATTACATGAGTTTTTGCCAATGATGAATATTTTGGCCCCTCTTGTACATGAAAAGTAAGGATGCGGACATTAATGCCTAATGTTGACATTACTGGTTAGCAAAGTATTCAAGATCTATACAGGGAGGGTCAGGAGATGAAGCTGGTGAGGTAGCTAGCCGGTGGATTATGAAGTACCTAGAATGTTTTGTTTTAATCTGTAGGTGATGAACGACTTAAAGGTTTTTAGTAGGGCCAGATTTCATCCAAAGCTCACTCTGGCTATCCTGTGGAAAATGGATGCGGGCACAGGTGGTATGACAAGAGACTTAGGAATCAAGTATGAGATTCTCATAAAAGGACAGGCATAAAGTAATGAAGGTTCAAGTCATCAAGACCTAACAGAGGAAAAGGGTAAGACAGGATACATGAAAAATGTAGGAGATCAACAGGACTTGTGGATAAAAGGAGACAGACTGGTATTAGTGGCTAGTAATCGTTGAGCAGTTACTACGTGGTATCCACTGAATCAAGTACCAAGATCCCACATTACCCCTATGAGATGGTACTCATCTTTCCTCATTTGCATATGAAAGAAAATCTGGCTTAGTATTTTGCCCAAGGTCATACAGCTATTAAGTAGTCAATCCAACATTCAGTCCTGGGTCATCTGGGTCCAGAGTCTGTGCTCTTCACCTGACCACTACATCTGGTCTATGAGTGCTTTCCACCTTATCTAGCTGAGTAAACAGTATTTACTCCAGCTGAGAGTACACTGAATTGCATCAGATATCTAGGGGGAAATTACTAGTAAAAAAAAATAAGAGATCTGGAGCTTAAAGAGCTGGAAATATAGACTTCAGAGTCCTCAGCAAGAAGTTGGTGGATAAAACATGGGAAACTAACTTTTGCATTAATAATTTACTCTTCATATTTGGCATCTTCTGAGTCCATTCTTTCTTTATTTTCAGATTAATGATTAGCAATTCTCCCTCTTGCTTATTTAAATGGAAAAATTAAAGAAGAAGTCCATTTCACAGCAATTCATTGATTCCTTATGTATGAGCAACCTGTGGCTCCTGCTCATCCCCCACGTTCCCTTCTTCGATGTGGAAAGCCAGAGGAATGCCTAGAGTGTTCTTCTGGCCCCTCTAAAAGCTACAGGGGCCAGTGAAGGAGTTCTTCACCTCAACAAACACTCAGCTGAAAGAGAACATGGTTCTCCCTTCGTGCAGTCCACATACTGGTTTTCAGAGATGATCCTGAAGCCCCTACCTTTGACGTTAGAGAAATCAAAGGGGAGAAGGGAGGAAACTGAGCCTCATGAGAAAAACTGCACTTCCTACAAAGCTATGCCATCCCATCTGGTCCTCTGACATGGACTGGGACACAGGGTGCAGAGGAGGTTGAAGTCACCGGTAGTAAACATAGTACTGCTGTCACTTCTTATTAAACCCTACGGGGAAGTGGCTGGTGTCAATTGCTGGCAGCTTGCTTTAGAATGTGGAAGAGAACCATTTTCCCACAGACTCTGGACTGAGAAGCAATTCTTAAAAGAGGAAAAATTCCATTATAGACATCCTTTATTTGTTTTAAAGTTCTAAGGTGGTTCAAATGCTTGGGTCTAGGTTTCAAGAGTGTCAGTCTACCTCATCATTTTTCTTTTTTCCTTTCTCTCCTTCCTCCTTCCTCCCTCCCTTCCTTCCTTCCATCCATCCATCCTTCCTTCTTCTCTTCCTTCCTTCCTCCCTCCCTCCCTTCACAAATCTTTGTCTCCTTTAGAATTTGGCTCCATCATCTTGCAGTGTCCCAGATACTTAGAGCAACCTTATTCCTACCATTTCTTTTTTCTCATTTTAGTTAACTAAAACTTTGCTAAAATCAGATTACATTTGTAAAACCTAGACAGATGGGTAAAGCTTTTCTCAGCCTTCATCTAGAAGTTCACCATATCAGGAAGAGAAAAAAATCCAAAACCTAACAAACAAAAGCTTAAAGAGCAAGAGAGAGTAATATCAAACCAAAAAAAAAAAAAAGAGCACCTCAAACCTAGAATAAAATTCTAAAAGCAAATATCTCCAACCTCCACTTCAAACACGTCTCAAATTAATTACCTGCATATATTTTTCTTTCAGGAATATTCAGCCAAGAAAAAGAGGGAAAATGTACTTATTCATTTTAATTGAGATTTATATATTTAATTGCTATCAAACTGTATAAACATTGTGTACCAATTTTCCAAATTTAATATTCTACTGTATTTCCTTAGGTCATTAATTATTCTTTGAAAAATTGATTTTTCTGATCTGAGTAATAACCCATATGTAGGTACACCATATTTCACCATTCTTTTATTATTAGACATTTAGTTTGGCTCCTGTTTTTCATTATAATAAATAACTCTATAAAAATACATTTGTTTATACATTTTGGCTTACGTATCTGCTAATTTCCTTAGAATAAGGAAGAAAAGTACACAATAAGAACACTAAGGATTTCGATACACATTGCTAAATATCTTTGCAAAGCTGGTAATAGGAACACTCATGCCCTTCTACCAATAGTTATAAAACACTTGTCTCAACACACATTTACCACTACAGCACATTATGATTTATATGCTTGATAGAAGAAAAATAGTTGGTCATGGATTTTTTTCTGTTTTTTTATTAAAAGTTGACAAAATTTGTGTATTTGTGTGTATTTGTCATTTGCTTCTACTATCAATTGTCTGCTGTGTCTGTTGCCTATTTTTCCTGTTTTATTTGTTTGTAAAAGCTCTTTTCACGTTATCTAGTTTGATAAAAAATAAAAATTAAAAAAATATTGAGAATATTTTTCTAGTTTCCATTTTACCTTTTGAATTTTTATATTTTTGTTTCTAAATAAAATGTTATCACTTTCTTTGTGATTTCATTGATACTACTCTGAAAATTGTGAACGTCCTACAGTTGTTTAAATATTCACCTTTATATTATTTTGGATCATTATACTTTCATTTAAAAAGAATAAAAACTTAATCCATCTTAAATTTATATAGCTAAGTTTCTGACCTTGAAGGGTTTTTGAGAAGTTGATATTTTTCTCCAGCACAGTCTATTCTTTATTGATTTGTGGTTATTTCCTCATTTTTTGTTTCATATGTAATGAGGTTCTGTTTACTGATCTACTATAGATTTTTTGACAGTAATGCACGACTTCAAGCACTGTAGCTTTAAAGTAGGCTTAATTTCGGGTAGGTTAACCTCCTCTCTTACCTTAGCTATTCTAATTTATGTAATATGAGTATCATTTGATCAAATTACAGAATAAATCCCATTGGAGATTTTGATAGGGATTCCATCAAATCAATAAATTATTTTGTGAAGAATTACTGTCTTTCCAGTATGAATCTGTTAAATTTTCTATATTTACAGTGCATTTGGAGTGTATCTGGGACTCATCCGTGCATTATAAATAATTAAGTACGTTTTCTAAATAACTTTCAGCATCAGTTTGAGAGGCAGTGACTTGCATATGATTTTATGGATATTAACTCTATACTAATCTAGAAAATTCTTAAGTACTCCCAGATAGAATAAATCATCGCTTTAAAAAGTAAAAGTTTTGGCTAAGCTATTTGTCATAATCTTTCTCTTCACACAATGTTTGTGGAAAACTTTTCTGAATGATTTAATTTTTTAAAAAAGTACAGCATCTTTTTAAATATGAAAACATTTGGTAGTCATTTCTTGTCTAGGTCTGTTTTTTATACTTTGAAATATAAAAAAGATGGTGCCAAAATCCCACCGGGACCTTGTTATAATCTGCTTTTTCAAGTGCATGTGTTTTCTGAAATTTCAAAAGCCTCGATTTGAAGTTTTAAAAGCCGCAATTTGAATTTGTGTATTCAGATGATTGCAGAAAAGCAAAGGAACACAGTTAGCATTTCCACGCTTGTCTCTTGACAGAACAGTTTAAATGTGCTTTATATTGGCATTCATCACATGAAGTGTTATTTCTTTGTTTACCTACTCGCTTAATGCTTATGGTAGGATTTATTCAGGCATGTGGTAGTAATAATAATGAATGGGATATTTAACATTACCCATCTGCAATTAAGTGCTAAATATTTTACTTTTAGAGGCATTTCAATACATTTAGTTATTTTTTTTAAAGAATGGCTTCTGTTTGAAATATTGGCTCTGTTGCTGTTTACATTATAAATGCTCTTAATGCAATTGAAGGAAGCACATATTATGATGGGGAGAGATTTGCATAATCAGAAAGGAAGAGTTATGGATGTGCTGCTAAATTCAATGAATTTAACATTAACTCTTAATGAACATGTTCTGTGGGGCTGCTGTTACGGTAAGAGGAAGACTGCCAAATCACATGGCATGATTTTAGAAGGGGAGGATATACCAAGTGTTTCAGGCCTACCGCTGGATATTTTCACATTTGAATCTTTTTAAATACTCAATACATCCCTTGTATTGCCTCTGTAAAATTGCCAATGAAGAAAGTGAAGCCCTGGGGAGATGTATATACCGTATATATCCCAATATAAGGCGATTATCTCTCCCATTTTCCAAATAAGAAGTACCTCTCTAAGTTTTTGATTAACTGTTAACATAGAAACTTCAGAAAATGTAGAGAGAATCAACACCTGCTATCTACGTGGCTTAATTAATTTGATTGCACATACTAATTTAAAATTATATATATTAGAAAAATCACATTTTCTCCTTCCCAGTTTATACAGTAGTTGTGTATACATTCCTCACATCCATGTTCAACATTGGAATTGTCACTCTGATGGATGCACTTTTTGAGTCACCTAATTCAGTTTTCTAGACAGAGTCATCTTCACTTCTACCCACAGGGCCTGATATATGGCACTGCTGAGTCCATGTATAAGGTTCTACTGGAAATTTTACTCCAAGCTATAAGCACACATTTACACCAGACAGTTCTATGTTATGTAAAGACAGTTTTTCTCTTTTCTGTGCCATATGTCCGTGAGGTACGCAAGGTAACCACTTACTGAGTTGCTTATAAAATAATCTTTACAGACCTTGTTTACAATGACATACAACTCTTTCAACTGTGATGTCATACCAACAAAGCTAATCATGACTTCTGTTAATTTTTTTCCCGTTTCTTTCCTTTATCAAGTGACTTCTACAGATAGCCAAAATCCTCATCAATTGAGATGAAATTAATACGTCTTTCCCAGATGGTAGTTTGTTGTTCTGAGCAAAATAAATGAGGATCTTGTAACATGAGAAACTTCAAAAGGATTCAAATGTAAGTCCTCTCTTAAGGTAAAAACAAAAACAAAAACAAAAACATTTTTAGCCACACACATTAACTTCCCCAGGTCACACCCTCTATAGGACATTGTCAGAATCAGAACCAAAGCATCAACTATCTTTAAACCAATATGTCTCTTGTACCCGGCTAGTGCTGGAGTTACAAAGTTAGACATTTATTCATTTTGTCTACAGCTTGTGCTTTATTAAACTGAAGTGCTCCTGAGAGAAATAACGTATCAAGGTTGCTCAGGCTTTTATTTCTCAATAGTAAGGAAAAAATTATGAAAATGAGAAGGGATATCCTGAAGCTTAGTGGTGACCTACTGAAAGAAAAAGAAAACCAAATCAAGGCCTTGCAAGTTATTATTTGAGTGCATGAACTTGGGGAAGTTGCTTAACTTCTACAGGCCTCAGTTTCTTCATCTTAAAATTGGGACATTTAACATTGCATGGTTGGTTATATGGATTAAATTTGCTCGCAGAAACACCAGTTTTTGTCTAGTGCTTTACTAATAGCATTCAACAAATGGTAGAGAAAATAAAGAGTTAAGAAAAGGGTAAATCTGGATACTGAGCTATTAGTTCTATCTCAGAATTTTGCTTAAGCCAACACACTTACATACATAAAAGTATTTATAAAGCATGCATGAGTACATAGAAGGACCCTTTGAAATTGAGCTTTTTGATGAACCAGTTGACAGCTCTATTTCTCTCTTCTGACAAATTTCCTTGACACATTTTGTGGGGGAAACACAATTAGAGTCAAAATGCCAATCTACGAGTAAAAGTGCCACCAGATTAGACTAATTCTAGGTGAAGTAGATGTAGGATTACAATGCAACAAACATTTATTGAAAGTCTCTTAGTGGCCGGTGATATGGTAACAGATGTAGGCAAGTTTTTGCCCTTGTAGAGCTTACATTCTATTAAGGGGAGACAGACAATACCCAAGATAAACTGAAACATGTAGATTGTGACATAGTGTTACATGCTACACAGGAAAAAAGTGAAGCCAGGAAGAAAGGGAACATTGAGTGGAGTTGGAGGGTGGTTTTGCAATTTTATATCAATCAGAGAAAGCTTCATTGAGAAGGGTTATTTGAGTAAAATCATCATGGTAGAGAATGGCAATCTGCTCACCAAAAAATTTGATCCCCTTCTCTTCAACACAAAGCTAGCTGTCATTTCCCATCCTCCATTGCCATTGGGTATGGCCAATAATTGAATTCTAGCCAAGGGAATGTGAGCAAAAGTGAGGTTCACTGATTCCAGGCCTGGCTCATAACTTAATCCCTACATGTGTGATATTCCTTATTGCTCCTCTTTCTACAGCCACATGTTAAAAATGTCAGAGCCACAAAATCAATGTAGCTTGGGTCTTTGATTCACAATTTGGAGGGGAGCTGTTTGTTGACCAGAAACAACTTCCTGAATTTTGCATGAGTGAGACACTTGCATTGTTGAGCCACTGAAATGCAGAGCTTCTTTTTAAGTAGCAGCTTAAATTAAAGTAGACAATAAATGAGGTAAGGGAGCAAGCCATGCAGATAATGGGGAGGAGAGCACTCTAAGCAAAAGAGAAAAAACACAAAGGTCCTGAGGCAGGAGTGTGGGCAGAATATGCCCAGAACAACAAGGAAGTGGAAAAAAAAATATTTGCAGTGGAATGAAGGAAACTCAGTTCTTAGATAAAAAAGAAATACTAGAATAATCTTTTGGGGGAGTTACCAGATTGAACTCTGTTCTCCAATCCTACTTTAATAGGTCCAATTGACTAACTGAATCCCAGAACTTCTGGATTTTTATTGTATGCTGTCTAAGCAGGTGCTGGAACCGATTTATAAAAACACTAAGGTTACTTTGGACCTTCATCTGTTAGAGGCAGAGTCACATAATTTATCAGCAAAGGCTGTAATAAAGCCATTGCCATGTGGTGGAAGATGCAATGAAAAGTGAATGACCTCAGTTTTTCTGCTTTCAATCATAACTAGGTTTTTCTCTTCCCAAATACCATCATCTTCCCTCCCAAGCCACCTTCTCTGTCAGCCTCCATGGATGTCTCTGCAGCTCCTAGTCTCTCAAGCTAGATATCGGAGGCATCCTTGGTTCTTTCCTGTGTCTTACTCCCAGGGTGTATTCCCAAATGTGTCCTCACAATTCCACGTGAGATAGCTCTCTCGAATGTGTCCACTTCTCTCCATTCTCCCTGCCACCAACTCCTTCTCCTATCCTCTCTGTCTGGATTACTGAGGTTATTTCTTAACTGGGTTCTGCGACCCACCTTGCCATCTTCTTATCCATCCTCAACACTTCAGAAGGAATCCTCTTTCTAAAATATGTCTCTGATTATACCTTCACAGTAACTCCCTAGGGTCATTGGGATAAAATCCAACTTCTTTAACAGGGATCAGAAAGCTCTTTATGATGTGATCTCTACTTACTTCTCTTTCTTCATCTTTTTTTGCATTCTAAAATCCATTGAACTTACCCTTCAATACAGTACTGTACTCATGTTAGAACTTAGCATACTCTGCTCCTTCTGTCTGGGATACCCTTCCCCATATCTTGATCTAGGTAGCTTCTAGTTACCTTTCCAATCTCAGGTTAGCCATCACTTTCTCTGTGAAGCTTTTCTCAATTATCACCCCCATACCACTCAAGTCTCTGTTATGGGCCCTGCTATATAATCTCATGGCTCTTCATCCTGTTTCTATCACAGGGTATATTGTAATTTCCTATGTCTGTCAATATATTATAAGCACCATAAGGACAGGCACTATACTGCGATCACACTCTATTCTCAGTACCTAGTATGTAGTATCGGTTCAATTCTTAAATTCAGTATCTCAGAATGATACCATGTTAACTGTGTATTTGAGAACAATAACATTATTTACATTATTCTTAGGGGATTCTCCAAGAAAAATAAAGTATGTGTTATGGAAGACAAAGTCTATGGAAGATTGACTAAATTAAGGTCAAGAAAGCTGGATTCTTGAGGTTTCTAAACTATGGCTCGTGAGCCAAATCCTGCCCACCACCTGTTTTTGAAAATACAGTTTTTGGGGAACACAGCCACCCCCATTCATTTATATGTCGTCTATGACTCTGTTCACAATGGTGGAGCTGAGCAGTTGCAACACAGATTGGGTGGCTCACAAAGCCAAAAGCATTGACTATTTGGCCCTGTACTCAAGTTTGCTGACATCTGCTAGACACTAAACCCCTTTCTTAGATACACACTAGGGAATCAAAGGTAAGAGGATTCTGATATAAGACAATCGGTATCATCTTTTTAACTCCATTATGTGTATGTTCATGAAAATGTGTGTGGCTATTAAAATGCCCCTTCATCCTTTGAAATAATCATTAGCACTTTACACAATTAGTATTCCATAGTACATAACATGAAGAATGGCTAAAAGGAAAACCAGACATTGCATCTAATTAGAAATATTTATTCTGTTTAAAATGTATTAAAGTCTCCAAGTATGAAGCTATGTTTATTTGGCTTGGAATCAAACATGGAAAACAGTAAGAAAGACCTGGGGCTTTGCCTCTTTTTCCTCTTCTTTGTGTTTATGTTAGTCAAGTTTCTTTCCTTATTTTTCTCTTTCTTCCTAATCCAAAATTAACTATCATTTCTGAAATTTCACAACCTTTTTTTTTTTTTTTTTTTTGGGTAAGTCAGTCTTTTTCTGTGGGTTTTATGGTGATTTTTATTACTGGACCTGTATTTTGAATTCCTCAGGGTACTCGTAATTTCCACCCCCAGCAAAATGTCATCTGTTGTCCAGCACTCTGTACATTTCCAGTAGAATATCAATGCATTAGACAGACAAGGAAGTCCAAAGTTCCTCAGAGAGAGAAAAAGGACATATTTTGCTCACTGCTTTCATCCTGGAGAAGAAAGGGTAAAGGGTTTTTCCATTTGATTTATTTAAAATCTGCACATAACTCCAGGTAAGTTCTTCAGAAACACAGGTTATTATGCTTTAAAAGAATATAGCCATAGGAGGTACAAGGATAGTTTTATTCCCTCAAACAGCAGTTCCTGAAGTGTGGTCTGGGAACCTCTGGGGGTCCTTTAGGTACTTTGAGCGGGTCTGTGAGGTCAAAACTATTTTCATAATAATACTATGATATTATTTGCCTTTGTCTCTTTCTTTCTCTTTCTATGAGCTTTCCGGAGGCTATATTATGAGTGATATGGCAATAGAGTGTAGAAGCAGATGTCAGAGTCAGCTCTCTTAAGGTAAATACTAAAGTGATCCTCAAAAAGGTAAAACAATGTCACTGTTTTCACAATCTTTTTTGTTGTAGAAAATAGCTATTTTTCATAAGATATTTGTTACTTTATATTAACATGGAGTGAGCTATGATAATCTTTAAATGAATAAATAAAGGCTACAAACATTTCTCAGTTTTAATGTCCAACATGGTAAAACCAGAGAGAAATTGTTGAAAATGCTGGAAAACCATAGAAAAGAGTAACAATCCTCCTCCTTCCCCTCCTCCTCCAATACATTTAACATTTCGAATTTTCTCACAAGACTGAATTGAACAGCTCTTGGTTTCCTGGATGCAGGTATGTGGTCTAAGAGTAAATGTACTTGGAAACGGTAGTTTGGAATGTCACCTGTTCCTAAGGAAAACAGTGGATCTTATTTAGATTGAGGAGGGTGTGGTGGTTTTAACAGGGAGCCCCTCTGAGTAACTGAGGTTGAAGCTGAACCATGAAGTAAACATGCCTAGATGAAGTCTAGGGGAATAGCTTTCCCACAGAGAAAGAAACTTCCTTCAGGCAGTAAATACAGAGAGATTCAGAGGAACTCAAAGTAGACTACTGTAACTAAAGTGTGGTAAGCAAGGTGGAGAATGGAAGATAAGGCCAGAGGGCCATGGTAGGAGTTTGACTTTTATCTTAAGTGCAACAGGAAACCATCTACTCAAGGGTCCTAGGAATTCAAAGGGAGGAATGACCACCTTGGAGGCTAGAAAATATGTTCCTTAGACAAAGGGGGAAAGCACTGTAGGAGGAGGATCAGCATAAACAAAGGCACAATGACATAGAAGTTCATGGCTTGTTTGTTTCCATAGTGAAGAAATGTGGAAGGGGATTGGCAAGACAAAGTACTAGAAAGGTAGGTTTTGGGTCAGGTATTGCAGAACTCCACGTGCCTACAAAGGTTAAAACATACCCTCTGGAGTGCAAGAGAACCACTAAAGATTTTTTAAGTAGAGGTATGGCATAATTCTGTTTATTTTCTAAATAATGTATTTATCAGTCATTAAGGATATATAATGAAAGTACTTAGTTAAATAGGCTGTGTAAATATAATAACTTTTACTGAATTATCTCTGCATATTAAAGTTTGATCATGAATAAAATTCATTAGTGTATTATTTATTCAACCTTCCCCATCAGTGATTAAATTCATTAAATATTGTGTATAGGGCACAGAGAAACTTAGCAAGTCTACATAATAGATAATTTAAGATTAGCTTTGACCCATAAAGTAGGCTATTTAATTTAGCTAAGCGCACCTTAAAATTTAAAAAAAAAAAATAGTAGAATCCAAATGATAATTCCAAGGATTTTTTTTTTTTTTCAAACAGACTTAGTCACATATGGCAGAGTCAAGAGACTGTGAACTAAAATATATATTTCCTGGTTCTTAGATCAAGAGGACAGACAGCAAACCGACATAGCCCTGAAAAAAATTGTCTATAGGTTCATGAAGACTGAAGGTAGTTTCCCTCTTCACTGGGAGCTGACCAGCATTACTTTCCTGCTGAATATAGGAGCATTATGTTTCTATTCTCTAGAGAGTTGATGGTTTCTAAGCAACTGCCACATCATTTTGTCACTATATGACTCAAAAAGCAAAGTATAATGCAAAAGTGAGCAGCAATAAAAGGCCATCAGGTAGTAAATATTGCATATATAACACTTATGTTATATACTTATTAGGGGAAAATTAGGTTACCCTCTCAAAAGAGAAGCAAAAAGAGCCATGCCAAAATTACACTGGGTAACAAGGGATATACAGATAGAAATTTTTAAAAAACATTTTGAGAAAATACAAACATACACAAAAGGGTAATAGTATGATACTATGATACTATTACCTGTAATCCAGTTTCAACAATTACCAGTATATTGCCAAACTTGTTATTTCTGTATTTTCTCATTCCCAACTATTTCTTTTTTCAGGTTTATTGAAGCATAATTTATATAATGTAAAACTCACCTATGGTAGGTATATACTTTAATGGCTTCTAGTAAATGCATAGAGTTCTGTATACCATCACTACACCTTCCTCCCTTTCTCCTTTCATTGGTTTCAACTCCAGCACAATGTTGAATGTTGAAGTACTAAAAGTAGATATCCTTGTCTTATTCTTGATCTTAGGGTGAAAACATTCAGCCTTTCACCATTATGAATGATGTTAGCCATAGGTTTTTCATAGATGACCTGCACCATGTTAAGAAAGCTCTCTTATTTGTTGAAAATTTGTATCATAACTAGGTGTTAGATTTTACCAAATGCTTTTTTCTGCATCTCTCGACATGATCCTTTGGTTTTTGTGCTTTTCCTATTAATATGGTATGTTACAATAATCACTTTTGGATGTTAAGCCAACTCTGCATTCCTGGAATAAATCTCACATGGTCATGGTATGTAATCTTTTTTACATGCTCTGGATTCACTTTGCTAAATTTTTGTTAAGGAATTTTGTGTTTATGTTTATGAGGGATATTTTTCTATTAATTTATTTTATTGCAATATATTAGATAGTTTAGATCAGAGTAATGCTGGTGTTACAGAATGAGTTGGAAGTTTCCTCCTCGGGTGCTTTTTTTCTGAAAGGATTTGTGAAGGATTGGTATATAGAAGAATTTTTTATAAAAAGTTCATGAGTAAATCATCTGTACTGGGGCTTCTTTTGTCAGAAGATTTACAATTACTAATTTAGTTTCTCTACTTATATTAGGTCAATTCAGATGTCCTACCTTTTTTGAACCTATTTTGGTAATTTATATCTTTCTAGGAATTTGACCATTTTATGTAATTTGGAGAAATTGTGGCATAAAGTTTTTTATAGGATTACTGTCTAATCCTAATTTCTGTAGAGTCGGTAGTGATGTCCTCTCTCCTCTCTTTCCTTTATGATTTTGGTAACTTTTTTTTTTTTTTTAAAGATTTTATTTATTTATTTGACAGAGAGAGACACAGCGAGAGAGGGAACACAAGCAGGGGGAGTGGGAGAGGGAGAAGCAGGCTCCCCACCAAGCAGGGAGCCTGATGTGGGACTCGATCCCAGGACCCTGGGATCATGACCTGAGCCGAAGGCAGTCGCTTAACCGACTGAGCCACCCAGGCACCCTGATTTTGGTAACTTTAGTCTTCTTTCTTTTTTCTTTTCCTTGGTCAGTCTAGCTAAAGTTTTGCCATTTTCAAAATCTTTTTCAAACATTAATGTTCGGTTTCATTGACATTCTCTATTCTGCTTTTTATTTTATTGATTTCTGCTCTAGTCTTCATTATTTCCTTTGAGTTTAGAGTGCTATTCTTTTTCTAGTTTCTTAAGGTGAAAGCTTGAGTTATTGATTTGAGAATTTTAACCTTTTCTAACACAAGTGTTTGAAATTTTAAATTTCCCTGTGAACACTGCTTTAACTGCATCCCATAAATGTTGACATGTGTTTTTATTTTCACTCAGTTCAAAATGTTTTCTAATTCCCCCTGTGATGTCTCTTTTAACACCTGGATTATTTAGGTGTTGTTTAATTTCCAAGTATTTTGGTATCTCCCAGATTTCCTTCTGTTGTTATATTCTAACATAATTCTGATATATTAAGAGAACATGATTTTTATGAATTCAATCCTTCTAAATTACTTGAGATTTGTTTTATGACCTAGCATATGATCTATCCTTGAGAATATGCCATGGGCACTTTAAAAGAATATGTATTCTAAGACAACTAGACTCCTAAATATAAGAAACTGGTGGTTGCAGAGGAGAGGTGGGTAGGGTGGATGACTGAAATACGTGATGGGAACTAAGAGTACACTTACTGTGATGGGCACTGGGTAATATACAGAATTGTTGAATCGTTATATTGTACACCTGAAACTAATATACCACTATAGGTTAATCATACCTCAATTAAAAAAAGCCAAAACAGAAAATGTATTCTGCTGTTATTTGGTGGAGTAGTCTATAAACGTCAGATCAAGTTAGTTGATAGTGTTGGTCTTCTATATCATTGCTGATTTTCTGTCCCACTGATTGACCAAATACTGAGAGTGGGGTATTAGATCTCTAATAATTATTGAGTTATGTTTATTATTCCCATTTGAACTCTGTTAATTTCTGCATCATAAAATGTGGGGTTTATTGTTAATTATGTCTTCTAATGAAATGACCCTTTTGTAATCATAAATGCCCTTTTTTTTGTCACTAGTAACATGTTTTACCGTAAAGTCTATTTCATCAGGCATTAGAATCACCATTTTATTTTCCTTATGTATGGTATATCTTTCTCCATTTTTTTTTTTTTTTTACTTTCAAAGTATATGTGTCTTTGGCTCTGAGGCATTTTTTTAGACAGAATATAGTTGGGTCTTTTAAAAAAATCCAGCCTGAAATATCTTAATTGGAATTCTTAATACATTCACACTTAATGTGACTATTGATGTAGTTCTATTCAAATCTGTCATTTTGCTCTTTTTTTATGTCTCATGTCTTTTTTTTATATGTCTCATAGTGTTAACCACATTCTTTTGTTAGTTATTTTTGTTATACAAATTTAATTCCTCTGTTTTCCTTTTAAACTATAACGTTATTTTCTTAGGGGTTGTTCTAAAGTTTACATGTGCAACTTTATTTATCATAGTATACCTTAGATCAACTAATTTAACTCACTCCCATTAGGTTGGCTATCATAAGAAAAAGATTAAAAATATTGCCAGGCATATGAAGAAAAGGGAACTCTTGTATGCTCTTGGTGGGAAAGTAAATTGGTACATCTACTATAGAAAACACTACGGAGGTTCCTCAAAAGGTTAAAAATCAACTACCATATTATTCAGTGATCACACTTCTGGGTATATATCCAAAGGAAATGAAATCACTATATCAAAGAAATATCTGCACTCTCACGTTCATTGCAGCATTATTCACAGTAACTAAAGTACAGAAGCAACTTAAGTGTCCATCAACGGATGAAAGGACAAAGACAGTATGGTATACATAGATACACTATGGAGTATTATTCAGCCTTAGAGACATCCTGCCATTTGTGATCATGTGAATGTACTTAGAGGACATTGTAGTAAGGTAAATAAGCCAGACACAGAAAGACAAATATTTACGGTCTCACTTATATGAGGAATCTAAAAAAAAAAAGTCAAACTCAGAGAAACAGAGAGTAGAATAATGGTTGCCAAGGGCTGGGGGGTGAGGGAAGTGGGGGAGATGTTGGTAATTGGGTATAAACTTTCATTTATGATGAGTACGTTTGGGGGATCTAATGTACAGCATGGTAACCACAGTTAATAATAATGTATTGCATACTTGAAATTTGTTAAGAGAGTAGATCTTAAATGTTTTCAACACATGTACACAAATGGTACCTATAGGAGGTGACAGATATGTTAATTAGCTTGATTTCAAGGTATACTTGTAACAAAATATCACATTGTACATCTTAAAATATGTACAATTTGTCAAGCATACCTTAATAAAGCTAGGAAAGAAACCTAATTCTAGTAAAATATAGAAACTTTACTCTGATAAGCTCCATTTTCCCTCCTCCTTTGTGCTATTTATCATCATATTCATTGCACCTATATGTAATAACACAAAAATACAGTGATATAATTATTTTATGCAAAAATATGCCTTAAAGACAAGACCATACATCTATATTTGTACAGTCTTTTATATTTATGTGCATATTTACTGATTCTGTTGCTTTTCATTTGTTCATATACATTTGAGTTAGTGAATAATATCATTGCTTTCAGCCTGAAGGAGTTCTTTAATTTTTTTTTTCTTGTAAGTCAGGCCAGCTAGAAAGAAATATTCTGATATTTTGAGAACATCTTTATGCACTGTTTCTAAAGAACAGCTTTCCTTTATCTGAAATTCCTGGTTGACAGTTTTTTTTTTTTCTTTCAGTACTTTGAATACATCATTCTACTGCCTCTGGCCTTCACTGTTTATAAGAAGTAATCTGCTAATCATATTATATTTCCTTGTATAGAATGAGTCATTTTTCTTTGACTGTTTTTAGGATTTCTACATTTGTGGTTGTATTTTAGTAGTTTGATGTTTCTGAGCACTGATCCCTTTGAGTTTATTTTGTTTGGGGTTTGTTCAGCTTCAATGTTTTTCTCAAGAGTATGACCATTATTTCTTCAAATAATTTTTCTGCTTCTACATCTTTCTTTTCTTTCTGGAACCTACATTGACAGACTCAATGTTTTCCTATAGTTCTGAGTTTCTGGTCATTTTTTCACTCTTTTTTCTTTTTGTTTGGAAGATTGGACAATTTCTATTTATCTTCAAGTTTATAGATTTTTTATTCTCCCATCCTGAATTTGCTTCTGAGCCATGTTTAGTAATTTTTAAAATTTCAGTTATGATACTTTTCAGTTCCAGAATTTTCACTTGTTCTTTTTTATAATGTGGAACTTTTTTGATATTCTCTATTTATGTCCTTGTCATCATACTTTAATTATTTAAACATGGTTTTCTTTAAGTTCCTAAAAGTATTTATCATAGGAGCTTTGAAGTCTCTATCTGCTCAGTCTAACATCTGGACCAACTCAGAGGCAATTTCTATTGCCTGCTTTTTCCCCCTTGAGTATGGTTTATAATTCCCTGTTTCTTTGGATGTATCATTATTTTTCTAGAAAAGGCAACATTTTAATACACTGAAGGAGCTCCAGATTCTGATTCCCCCCCACACCATCAGTGTTGTTACTGAAGTTTTAATAACTTACCTGGACAGTATCTGTGGAATGTTTCCCCATAGTGTGTGACTGCTAATATCCTTTCTCTGTTTTAGAAAAAAAGAATATGCTTTGTTTCCTAGAGATCAGTAGAGCTTACTTGTCTTTAGGCAATGAGGCCAGCAGTTGAGCTCAAACAACTGCAGTCAGTAAAATTTCCAATTTTTGTCAATGAGTCTATATGTGTGTTAGGCAATGTATTCAAAGTTCAGTTTTTAAGTCTTCCTACAGCATTATATGGAGATTGTCCAGCCCTGTATGACAGTCTCATTTTTCATCTATTCCTGAAAAATCAAATGTTTGGCTAGCTGTCCAGTCAATTGTTTGCCCTAATCAAGACAGCAACTTTGGGACAGCAGAGTTGCTAGTTGGCCCAACCATTTGTTACCTAAGTCTCTACTGTTATTGTGCTTCTGGGCATGGAGTTTTAGATGTTTGGCTCCACATAAAATCAGCCCCTCTGGAACTGAAGCTGCTGGTTTTCATATGTTATACTACTTCGATTTAACCACTATGCTGACCAAGCTGGGAATGGGCAGGGGGAACAGTCCCAAACAAAACACCAGATTTCTACTGTTCTTATTCAAAGTTCAATAGTTTTCCATAAATAATCACTTTCCAATATGTGTAAGCCTTTGATTTCCAGAGTCATGAAATACTTTGTCCACTTTTATTGTTGTTTTTTGGGAAGTAGATATGTTAAGCTACACACTTCACTATCCCAGAAGTCCTATTCCCAGAGACTAAGTTCTAGGCCCTATTCAGGTGCCAGGCACAGGAATACCCAATTTGTGAACACACCTAAAACTGAGCTGAAGGCAGACGCTTAACGACTGAGCCACCCAGGCACCCCTTAATTCACATTTCTTGATCCCTAATGGACACCAACATATTCACAGTTACAGAACATTCCAGAATTTCCATTTCTTTTATATCTATCAACTGCTTCAGAATCTTTCAAGTTCTGAAACTCCACAAACAAAACACACATTCAAGGATTCTCTTGTCCCCTTTATTTTGTAAACCAACTTTGCCTCTTTATCTACTTCCCCTTTACTCAGGCTTCTCTAGCTTTCTTTCTTTACTAATTACCCAAATTCTACATCATTAAAAATTCATGAATACATCAAAGATAGTATTATCCCTAGATACTGGAGGAAGCACAAATCTGAGAAGATACAGGCTTCAGTCTCACTAATTGGCTGAGGGAGAGGTAATAAAGGTAGTAGGGAACACTCACTTGTCAATTTGTCTTGTCCCTGCTGTCCTTGTCAGCTATTTTGTTCACTTAGGTAAAAATAATCATAATGGAAAAGGCATGAGCTTGGGGTCAGAATCACTGATATTTTTTAGTTCTTAATCTTTCTATAACTTTGATCAGCCTTGGTAAAAAATCTTCATCTTTCTGAGCTGTAATTTGATAATTTGTACAATGGACATAAGAATACTGCTATCTATCCATTGCCTACCATGTCACAGTCAGGTGAGAGGATGAACACACCTAAAACTGAGCTGTTGTGAAGATTGAGGGAATATTTGTAAAATTCTTAAAGACTATTTTGTAGTGTAAGCACACAAAACTTAGCATCATTAATATTTTTTTAGATTTTATTTATTTGAGAGAGCGCGAGAGAGCGAGTGAGAGAGAGCGCGAGAAAGCGAGCGAGAGAGCGCGGGAGCTCACAAGCAGGGGGGAGGAGCAGAGGGATAGGGACAAGTAGACTCCATGCTGAGCATGGAGCCTGACACGGGGCTCGATCCCATGACCCCGAGATCATGACCTGAGCTGAAATCAAGAGTTGGACGCTTAACTGACTGAGCCACCCAGGCACCCCTCAGTGTCATTAATATTAACTCCTGTGACTTCCAAGTTTCTAGCTTGGGCAAACACATAAATAGTGATACCACTCACAGATTTTGTGAAAGAACAGAATATATTCAGTGTTGGATAGAATGATTTTTGAGGTGGCTTCCAGACATGAAAGAGGAAATGCCCCATTAGAGGCTAGATATGTTTGCCTAATCTGGAGCTATATGCTGGACTGAATATTAAATTTAGGATCCAAAATAAGTGATTGTGGCACAGACTACTTATCTGCATACTCTATGATCCATTATTCCCTTCTTCTCTGTAAGAGGAGCCCAATGTTTAGCTGCCTAGCTCAGAGACTATGGTCATGAGAATCAGTTCCGACCAACAAGATGTAAGGAAGGGTGTTGTGTGGACTTTCTGTGCAGTCCCCTAAAAGGGTGAAGGCATTCCCATTCTCTCTGCTTCCCAATACTGCAGCCCGAAAAGCATATGTGATAGCTGGAGAGCTAAAAGTTATCTTGGATCATGATGATAAAGGCCTCATCAAGGGATGGCAGATTTTGAGATAGAAGGAGCCTTGGTGTTTGACACCATAGAGTAATGATGCCAGCCTACCTCATTGCAGATTACTTTTATACATGATAGATGGATACATTTCTATCTTATTTCAAGCAGTATTTTTTTGTGTACCTCCGGATTTGATTTCTAACTGATAGGGAGAGCTAACATCTGTGGCTATGGATAGCAACCAGGGAAAGTATATAGATTAAGAGGATATGATATGTCTTAATAGGGTTGAGGAAATGCCACTTAGAAACATCAGGATTTAAGGGGGAGATGAAAGGAGGAGTGCAATTAAAAAAGGAATTCTGCAGAAAAGTAGGAATAAAATCAGATGAAATTAATGACATGGTAGGCAAGGTAGCACAAAGTGCTAATTTGGAAAGTGGTCAGTTAATGCCAACTGGCCTACTGTAGGACTGAGATTTGTCCAGTGGATTTAACTATAGGAGATCACTGATGGCCTTGGCAAAGATATTATCAGAGCAGTGGTGGGGACCAAAAGCAAAAAAAAACAAAACAAAACAAAACAGATAAAAGAGAATATATGAATTTAAGTATTAGTAACTATAAAGAGAAGAATTTAAATGGGAATAAAAACTAGGAAAGGGAAGTAAGAGAGCGTTCTCATCTTGGGCTGCCCAGAATCTGAATATCCTGTATATGTGGGGGGAATTCCAAGGTCATTATGGAATAAAATGGAGGAAGTTCAGTTTTCAAATCTGGAATGAGTGACAAAGAACTCCAAGGTACCATTTCCAATTCTTTCCAATAGCAATGACATTCTTCACCCCCCGTCTGCAGGGGTGGGGTGGTCTCTGAGAGCATGCAGACCCAGGGTGTGATTTGGACTATATAGTTCCTGAAACTGAGCCTCTCCTTTGCTCTCTGTCCATTTAGGAGTTGGTGCTCTAGCCTTCTCTTTGGCAATGGGAGCAGGTCTTTATCCTTCTCATAAAGTTGATTTTTGTTTATATTAAACAGAACTGGATTCTGCTATTCACAGCTAAGAACTCTGTCAAGTACAGTGGAAAACATTATGAAAAGAGTATTTATAATTTATTTTTTAATCTAGGAGCTACAAATGTTTACTTGGTCAAGGGTAGGAAGCCAGTAGAATAGGGTGAGGATATGCTTGTGTGCATTCGGGGGAGAGAGAATAATTAATGGGGGCCAGGTTCCTGTGAAATAAGAGATAAGGCCTTCTTCAAAAAACAAGAAGGAGATAGTTATACATTCACCGTTATAACAGTAAGTGAAAAATTCTTAGATTAGCAGCTCACACATGTATGGTGTTTTCCATTTTAGAAAGGGCTTTTAAAAACATTTATCATAGTAGAGAAAAATATTTTAACTTATATTAGGCAATGTGAGAAAAAGCTTGTGATCATTTTCGATTTCTATTAATGGTTAACTGTGATAATTGAGAATTAGTAAAATAGAAGAGCCTTGTTCAAGAAAACATGAGGACAGAGTCACACACATATCAAAGGCATGCTTTAATTATATTAAATCCAGGGAAGGAATCAAAGTGATCAACACATTTTTATCTCAGGACTTGGGGTTTTCCCTTGGGCAGAAAGGTAATCCACTGACTCATGGATACTGTGTTCATTTTTAGCAGTATGAAGGTTTGCAATTCTAACAAAAAGTACTTTGGAAATGATTGCTTGTAGTAAGACCTATGTCTCACAGGATAGGCTCTGACGGTAGACAATATAAGTTTCCTCAGCAACAAGGAAAATGAAAAGCATGTAAAATGCCCTTTGGCCTGTTTTAAGTCACTGGTGGCTTCCAGGTGTATCTGCTGTACACATGGACAACAGACACATTTTAGACATCAATAACCTTAGAGGGAGAGGGAATTTACAGGATCTCAAGCAAGGAGTCTTCCTGGGGCAGGCTTCAGTCTGTGCTTATTTCTCATATTCCAGTCTCTCCACCTACAGGATCTCTAGCTATTGAACACTTGAATTTCACTGAACACTGTATCCATGCTTTAAATATGCTTGTAGACATCCTTTCTTTCACCAGGGTCCTATACATATATAGGGACATGGGGACATTTCTGATGTCATCAGTATGACGGGACATTTGAACTTAGTTTCCTATGTGTTGTAATCAATTTAGTCTCCTGATATATCCCCGGTATTTTGTTTACCAACCCTTCTGACTTAGGATAGTTAAGGGGGGGTAGTCTGTGCTCAATGGAGATCACATATATTACCTCAGTTCGTTAGTTACCACTAGTACTCATCTGCCACAGTGGCTTCCTGACACCTGAACTCCTTCTCCACAGTATCACTTATTAATACGTTCCCTGGGAACTCTGTTTCAATTACCAGCTAGTAAGTCAATGAAGTAAGAAAGGGATCTCACTGAGTTAGGTGACTGGGAATTGCTACCATCTCTCCATTGAGGAAGAAAAAAGGCTCAGTGTCTTCAGCAGCTTTGTCTTCCTCCTGATGTTCAGACTTACACATCCAAACACATGTTCTCTGAACACCTTGTTTTAGATGTTCCACAGGCTCCTCAAACCTGTCATATCCCAAGGTGAAGTCTGTATGTCTGATGTGTGTCCCTCTTTCCATCTGGGTTCTCCCTCTTGTATTTCCTATCCGAGCTAACGCATTCAATTCAGAAATGTGGATAAGGGGTCATCCTAGAGCCCTCCCTTCATCACCCCCATCTCATCTAATCAATTACTAGGTCCTTTTATTTTCATCTGCTGAGTGTCTTAAATCTGTCATGTCTTCATGAATTTTATTCAGCTCAGACATTTCTCATCCTTAATCTGAAAAACTACAGAACTACTTGAGACACCCTACTGTTAGCCTCAACCTCTTCATTTCACCCTGACCTCAACTATCAAAGGGGCCCATGTGCTTCCAAATCTGAACTATTTGAAACCTTCCAAGGCCCTTCTATTCCACGCCAGGAAAATGTTTGAGATACAAAATCTTCCCTGACCTGTTCCATCTTGACTGCTCGTATCACACCATACTTCGTCCTTCAGACATACAAGAGAAATCCTCTTATTAAACTTGACTAGGATGAGTGGATAGGTAGTCTTAGGGAAAAAATGTTAAATCGGAGGGATTACATAGAGTTGTTTAAACATATTTAAACATTTTATTTTCTTTTAGAACATATTCGCCTCTAATTCACCACTCATTTGGTATGGGGTCCAAGACCTTTCCTGAAGTAAGGATCCACTGACTGAAGGGCCGCATACTCTTTCTTACATAAACCACTCCCCTATTTCATCATCTAGGACTTTCAGTTTTGGTTTCTTCAAAGTAGAGTAAGTTTTAGAGAGATTAGAAAGAATCTAAATGTAAAAATCTTCTTGACTTCTGTGATTTCTACCCTCTACCCCCAATCTTAAATAGTTTCCTCATCTATATCTAATCGAACATTTTTTTCCCTGATCATCATTATCAAGTCTTTCAAAGCATTCAACTTAGTTTTCATAGAAACCATAATTCTTTCTCTTTGCATTCCCATTTTAATTAAATAAAAATATAAAAAAAACAAGAATATCTTTTATTAAACAGGTTGGGAACAACACATCGGTGGCTCTTGGAAATGCTGCTCTCAAGTGGTGGGAGGCAAGGTACGTGGTTCCAATAAGGCTACTCGAAAAACTTTCAAAAACATACAGGTTATTAATATCCAGCATTCAGTTTGGAATAAAAATTGGGCAGTTGGTTTTTACATACAGAATGATGAACTCATTTAAATGAAGATTTAAGAGAGCTTCTCTTTTCTAAACTGCATGTAGTCCTTCAACATAGCCCACTTTTCTTGTTGCACTGATTTTACTCATGTCACTTTTTTCCCTCTGGCATGTCCATCCATTCGTTCTTCATTTGACTCCTGACATCCTTCAAAGCCCATCCCAGAGATCATCCTCCATTGCCAATTCTAACTCCTACCTCCCCAGGCCCCTAAGAGTTCATAGAAGGCCATGAATAAAGTGCACCCACGTGTGTATCTATAGAGTGATATTGTCTGTACCAGCCAATGCAACAGCATGTTTGGCTCCAGCTAGTCAGTTTCACTAGAATTTGCCAAGTTGCAAAGAATAAAATATGACATAAAAAGATTAACTATGAGGCTAATTTTTCATAGTCTTTTGATGAAGAATTATGAATGTCCTTGAAAGCTTTTTAAGAGTCATCAGATAACAGATGGGAAGAGACCAGATTTTCCATAGACACCTGTGGATAATAATATCTGTATGATCCTCTTTGATCAATCTAAAAATAGCTCTTTGATGATATGGATTGCAAAGTAAAACATTTTGTGCTTATAGATTAGATGAAAATAAAATACCCAGTCTCAAGGTTAATTTCTTCTTATTTCACCTAGAATTTATTAGTTGTGATACAGTAAAACTGAGGTAAACAAATGTACAAAGTATTTGAATCAAAGAGTTTTTTTAATATAAAAAGCTATGAAAGTTAAAGTCATTTGTCGCTTAAGAGTATTAAATTCAGGGGGATACCTAAAACATGAATTATTAACCCAACTTCTTTAAGGTTAGAATTGATCTAGTCCAATTTCCAGAGCTAAAGATGATCCATGAAAATGTGTTAATATTACTAAAAAACATTGAAAAAATGGCTCTGGCTCTGTACCTCTATTTTTAACCTATGTAGCAATGTCAAGTGTAGAGATTTATAATCCTAGTTTAATTTGAATGTGAATAAAAATCTTAGAATTTAAACTGAAAAAATGTTTTTTTTGGTTATCAAGAATGTACTAGATTTTCTGCTAAGTACTGTGGGCTCTAGAGATGAGAATAAGCTATTGCCTGGCCCTCATGAAGCTTTCAATCTTGCCAAGGAAGATAAAACACATGTGGGTAGGCTACATGATAGATACATAAAGTGTAATGTGTTATAAAAAGGAGGAAAAAGAACTTAAGAGAACAAACTGCTTCTGCTCGAGAACAGGAAGTAGTACTCACTGAGGAAAGAATGCTTACGTTGGGTAGGATTTTCAGAGAAAATTATGAGAAAGGCAATTCAATCTGAAAAAGCTAATCAGGTCATTTTATGCTTGGGACGCAAGCTGAAATAATGAGTATGATGGATAACATGTTTGGAAAGCTAGGTCAGAACAGATTCTATGTCCTATCCCCTTGCTGCAAAGCATGGCCAGCTAAGGGAATGGGCTTGCTAAGTGAGCGGTTGATGGGCAGAAACTGGAAGTACATCCTAGAGAATACTAAAGGTCAAAGCTAAGATAAGTAATGCAAAATTGGATCTAGAGGAAGGAGGCCAGAGTCAGACTGTCAGCGTTTACATCCTAGTTCAAATACTTGCTAGTTATGTGATCTTGGGCAAAGAACTTGAGCAGTCTGTGCCCCAACTGCCCTTCCGTACAGATGAATATAAGAAAAGAGTTGTTAATGAAGATTCTATGGGCTGTGTAAAGCACTGGGAACTGCACCTGGCAACATTAAGTGCTGTCACCACCACCACCACCACCACCATTTTACGAGCATCTATATGAAGTATTATAAAACAAATGTCTATAGGAAAGCAGTTAATATAAATGACTGAAGTGGGACAGGTGTGGCAAACTGAAGAGTAAGCTTGCTTGCCCAAACCAGTGCTTCGCAAACTTTCCTGTGCATATCAGTCACCTGGGAGTCTTGTTAAAATGCTGACTTCGATTAGATCCTGCATTTCTCAGCAACTCCCAGGTGACGTCTGTGCTCTAGTCCAGAGACCACACTTTGAGCAGCAAGTCTGAAACATCTCTTATTCAGATGCAGCTGACTTGTGCCTTGAGAGAATGTGGAGGTGAGGGCCCAGTAGCCAGATTTGAGTTTTCTTTTTTCTTTTTTTTTAACTTTTTTTTTTTTAAGATTTTATTTGAGAAAGAGAGAAATAGAGAGTGCATGTACAAGCAGGGGGAGCGGCAGGCAGAGGGAAAAGGAGAAGCAGGCTCCTGCTGAGCGGAGCGCCCGACGTGGGGCTCCATTCCAGGACCCTGGAATCATGATCTGAGCCTAAGGCAGATGCTTAACCGACTGAGCCACCCAGGCGCCCCTCAGATATGCGTTTTCAAAAGGAGACAGGAGCCCTTGTTTGTTTGTTTTAGAAAATATGAAGCCCTTCGATGTTTAAATGTTGGCAATTATTTCAAAAACAGTACCTCTGTAAAAACACTACACACTTTCCAAGCTGGATTCCACCTGTGGGCACTCAGTCTGCAAACTCGGGGCTGGCTGAAGAAACCAGGGAAGTTCAAGTACAGAGCAAGTAGACTGGACTTAGGGCTGACAAGATCCTGGGGGCAGAGTAGGAATGTGTGAGAAGGCTTTCAGCACTGGTTTAACATGGGTATGCCGGGTCCATTGGAAAGATTACAAGTACTATGAAGAGATTTCTAACTCATACTAAAATTTTTGGTTTTCATTTTGTAGGAAATAGGGTGCTATACAGAAGGCTATTTTGGTTAGGGGAGCCTGAATTTGTCAGGAGACAAAATTAAAGAAGACTTAAGAGAGAACAGTTGTCTCACAAAGAGTGCACAGAGTATATGAATTGCTAATGGAGATTTTCAAGAAGAGGTCCTACTAGGCCTACTATAATGAATTAGATAAGGCTCATTTCTAATTAACAGCATCTATTTGCATGCAAACAATGAACTAAGGTCTTTAAAAAACAATTTCTTCCCTTAAGTACATTTAGGAATGCTTCCCATTAGCTTATTTACACCATTAATTTGCTTGGCAAACTAGCATAGATTATATGCAGGTAAACTTTGGTTCACAACATCAGAAGTAGAACATTTAAACAAATAAGAAGTTACAGATTTTACATGAGTCTTGCACAATAGGGCTTTTTAAAAGACCTAGCCTTACTTTGAACTTTGATGTATAACTGAAAGATTTTTGTGTCCTTACAAAAGGAATGTAAAAACAATTTCCCCCAGGACTGCTTGCCAGAAAGATGCCAGTCTTCGTTTCAGAAAGGGTTACTGCCCTTTCCACACACTGTTCCCCACTAAAAGATTTAAATCAGAGGCCCTTGGAGGAACGGTTGATTTCAAACCTGGGGCAGGGAAAGTACACGGTGAGCTTGGGGCATTGAAGCCAGAAGCTCGAACAAGTTCCCACTGGTCAAATTTAATAAAGGTGAGGATATCAACAAGAATAACTATAACTTATTGTAACATATTGAATAAGTAAGAATCCATAAATGCATACTGATACCAAGGAGAAAAGTGAAAGTTTTTCTTTTTAAATAGAGGAAATCAGCTTGTAGGTTCATGTCAGAATTCAGAAAAAAATCACCATCTTGCAACCCTAATGTAGTGAGTTCGGGAAGGATCATCAAAGGATACTAAAGCTGTTAGGGACCTATTAATTTCAAAAAAAATGATACTTTACAACTCAAGATCTGATGGCCACCACCTAAACCAAGTGATCAAACTTAGCAGCATTTAGAGTGGGACCACCTCATTTTATGACCTCTGATGTGATCCGAAGTACACACCGTCTTTTATGAAGTATTCTTGCCAAAAACATTTAACTTGCATCTTTTCAAGTCGCAACATCCAGTTTACAAAAAATACAGTGAAAAGAGAACAAGCTAAATGACATAATGAAGGGGAAAATATTAGATAAATCCAGAAAGGTGAGATTTTTTTTTTTGAGGATATTGTACCAGACTCTTCCAAATGTCAGTATCAGTAAAAAGAAAAAGCAAGTGGGAGAGCTATTTTCCACTAAAAGACACTGAAGAGGGGCACCTGGGTGGCTCAGTCGGTTAAGCAACTGACTCTTGGTTTCGGCTCAGGTCGTGAGCTCAGGCTCATGAGATTGAACCTCAAGTGGGTCTCCGCACTCAGCATGGAGTCTGCTTGAGATTCTTTCTCCCTCTGCCCCTCTCACTGCTCCTGCTCTATCTTTCTCTAAAATAAAATTTAAGACTGAAGAAACCTAATAACTGAAGGGGATCATAATATGCCACTTGGGCGTAAGAATTATTTTGAGCGGAAGGCAACTGAGATAGAGCAGACACAGGAAAAGCTCTCTACCCAGCGTATTTCTGCCTTAAGGTAGGGCATACACCTGCCCTTGTGAAGGGATTCCGCTGTCCCTTTTCTGGACCAGGAAGAGCAGACGACTTTTTATCACTAGAGATAGCAGCACGGACTTGAATCTACTTATTACTGACATATCCTTACCTTCCATTAGTTTCCCCATATATTTGCCTTCCTGCAATCTATCACCCCTAGAAGCCCAAACCCCTTTCTTTTGTCTTGTCACCTCCCTACAATTTAATTCTCTTTGTTAAAATGGTATTTAAGCTCTTAGGTCTACCGCTTCTTTGGCTTTTCACTTCTTTCCTATGAAGCCCCCTGTGCCACATTAAAAAATTAACATCAAATAAAATCTGTATGCCCTTTCTCCTATTAATGTGTCTTTTTGTCAATTTAACTTGCAGTCTCCAGATATTAAAGCTAAGAGGGTAGAGGAGAAAGGTTTTTTTTTTTTTTCCTCTCCTACAAAACCAAATGCAATACATAAAACATGATGGGACACTGGTATGAAAACCTCAAAGAATGATATGAAAGACATTTTTGAGTCATTCGGTCTATTTGGATATGGGTGGGATATTAAACAATAATATGGTATTATGTTTAATTTTCTTGAGCATGGTAAACAAGCATGGCTATATATGGCATGTCCCTATTCTAAGGAAATGCATGGTGAAGTATTTAGAGGTACAGCATAAGGGTGTTTATAACTTACTTGCAAATTTTAAAACAACAAAAAATGTGTGTGTGTGTGTGTGCGTGTGTGTGTGTGTATGCGTGTGTGTGTTATTGCCTATATTAAATAAATAAAGGCACACATGGGGGAGGTAGGGAGAGGGAGAAAAAAAAAATGGCAAAACGTTAGCTATTGAATCTAGGGATTTAGGAGAAGGAGAAGAGGGTATATGGGTATTCCTTATGCTACTTTTTTCAACTTTTCTATATGCTTGTAATTTTTTATTTAAAATGTTGGCAAAAGACAAATTTCAAGCAGTGTATTCGATCAGGTGGCATTTAAATTAAAACTCTTATTCCTCTAAGTACAATAATTGCTTTATCTCTACAATGGTGGAAACAATACCATATTTGCCTAAAGGGAAAAGGAGAGATAAATTCTTGAGATCACTTTTCATTGCTATGGATTATGATTCAAAGATTCCTCAATTTAGGGATTCTACTTCCCATCACCTTGCTGCCCTCTTCCATTCAATCTTTTATCAACTGATATTATTCTAAGTAAAATGGCCTCCCTTATGTTGTCAGCTATCCATTGCTCAAAGGCCTGCCTACCCACATTCCCTTGACTGGTACATCTCCTGGGATATCCAGAAAAAAAGGAGTGTATGAAGATAGTGACGACATCATTAAAAGGACTGAGACCACAGTACATGATAATGAGGTCTGGGCAGAAAAACAGCTAGCCAGAAATAGTTAAGATCCTTTTTTCCCTATGCCATGGAGCCCTCTGGCGATCTGGCGATGCCTGGGACTCTTCTCAGAATCATATTTTTAAGTCCAGAATATAAAAAGCCAAGAACTCCGAAGAAAGTCAATTGTATTGAAATACGGTTATAAACCTACTAGAAAATATTTTTTGTGATATAGCAATACATGTGCTTGTTTATTATTAACACATAGATAAGATCTTATGGAAGATCTGATAACTGGTACAATTTTGATGAGTGATAACGGTGAACAATACTTTGAGATATGTGTAGCTACTCTACTGAAATATAAAAATATCTGTGATTTCACAGGTACTCCTAGTATTACTCTGGTTTGTTGCCTTTATTCAAAATGGAAGAGAATGCTCAATTTCCATTAGAGGTTAGCAAAAACAGAGGTATTTTTTTTACAATTCAAGCTCATGGCACCCCTTGAATCCTACCAATGGACCTGGGCTTAAGAATCCTCATTACATAGGCTTGCTTTGTTTTAGCCTATGATTTCCTTTATGGCTGATAAATTTTCATTTGCATCTTCTTCATTTACAAAGGCCATATTGGTGGCTAAGCCATCATTAAACTCATTATACTGTCATGCTTAAACCTATAGATGCTATCCAGTTCCTCTGCTACATAATTGAGGCAACAGTGAATTTTGTCTTCAATTGTATACCTAATTGACTGCATTTTATACTTCATTTACTTCCAACATAAACTAACCTTAATGGATGTCCACTGCTATTTGAATTTGTTCTGGGATTTTTCTGCTCATATTTCTGATATCTTGCATTTTCAAAAAGAAGGGTTTAAAATTATGTAGCTGTAAGGCTCCAGTTTTGCAGATTTTTTTTTTCTGCTTAAATTGTGTACTTTCTTTTGTATGTGTACATGGACTAGGAAACATGAAATATTTCCAACAGCTGCATTTAAAGCCCATTGCAAACTGAGAATACTGATGTCAACTTGAATAGTCATTTTATTTTTCACCTGTGCAATAAATAACTTCTGGTTCCTGCTGACTTTTCCTTGGGTTGCAGTGAAAGCATGGCATTGATGAATAATAGTTTCATGATTACAGCTCTTCCACTATTGTTAGGTTAACATATTCTTTATATATATATTTTTTTACTTTTACTTTATTTGCTACTGGCTGCTTGGAAATAGCTGTTAGTGTATTGGTAGAAAAGGCACTTCTATTTTATTACTTTTTTACATTTCATAAAATTTAAATGATACAAAAATTCTGAGGAAGTATGCCATGAAACTGATCTCAGTGGAAATTTAAATATGCTAACATTTATTTTTAAAATGTAGCGTGAAGTAGACAACTTTAAAAGCTGAGTTAAAAAAAAAAAACCCTCAAGGAAGCTGATCTTGACTTTTTAAAGCACAAAAGTGCAATATTTAATGTAGGTCAAAATGTTTAAATGGAAAAATATTTCTAACAAGTTACAGCCAAATCCCTAGCTGTAATTAACCTACAATTTGTGTAATATTTCATCACAGTGTCAGCATACACTACTTTCTTGTAAACTTAGAAGGATCTAAAATTTTAGAGCTTATTTGGTCAAACAGTCATAAGGCCCTATGTTTCTAAGTTCTGATTTTCATTTAGAAGTCAGTAATAGATCACTTTTTCACGTGAATTTTTAAAAACTTGTTATCAGAGAAAATATTGACATGTTGTATTTAAACATAATATGAGCAGGATATTTAGAGATGGGAAACAATACTTTATATATAATAAAAAGTCTTCCAACCCATTTAATCTACTTTATGAATTCAAGTTATTAATTTTTAGAGCAGGCTATGCAATTTTCCTTAATCTGCCCATTTGTTAACATCTTATTTTAGACTGGATTGACTTTAGTTCAGAAATGATATTATACAGGTTTAAACCTGCTCATAGTCTAAACATATCAGTTATTTAAGTAATGATATAGTTGTGTGTTTAATAGAGAGATTTCAATGTGGGGAAAAAAGTATATGATTTTCCCAAGGAAGCAGTTTCACCACCAAGTTTAGACCTTTATTTTCCATTATCTCTATAAAAATTATAATTATTTTCTAGGGCGCTGGGTGGCTCAGTCAGTTAAGTGTCTGCCTTCAGCTCAGGTGTGATCTCAGGGTCCTGGGATCGAGTCCCGCATCGGGCTCCCTGCTCGGCGGGGAGTCTGCTTCTCCCTCTGCCCCTCCCCCCTCTCATGCTCTCTCTCTCATTCTCTCTCTCTCTCAATAAATAAAAATCTTTAAGAAAAAATTATAATTATTTTCTAAGCCAAGATTCAAACTAAAAATGTTTTTAGATGATGCTATTATTTTTAAACTTTATCAAGAGGTGTGTGTGTGTGTGTGTGCAGGTTAAGTAAAGCATCCCTTTTGTAGAGGAATATGAATTTTATCTACTTTTTGAATAATGCGACAGGAGCAAAGGCGCCAAGAGGAGGTGGGCAAAGACAATGGACCTAATTCTGAAACCTTTCTAATATATCCTCACCAAAGACGTTCATCAACGAGTTGTCCTAGCTTTCTGAATATTAAAAACCACCTAGTATGTAGATGATAGGTAGGAAGCAAGAGCTTGGCAATAGAAGGGAGTTTTCATTGTTCAAAACAATAGTCTCATTTGGTAAATAAAGGCCAAGTTCTCCCTTATGAAAAAGGCAACATTAGCATCAACCACTGGAAGCATAATGCAAAATCCCATTTATAAAAATATCTATGCCTTCCAAGTGCGGCAGCATACATTTGGCATTCTGGGCTTTCAGGACCTTCCAAAGGAAAGTTAAAAGATGACTGAATTCAGCAATAACCTTTCTGAGGTTTTGTTTGCCCCTTTATTTTTTTGCCCCTTTAGATTTGACCATTGTCGGCCCAAGTCCCTCTTCAAGCATGTACTGACAAATGTAGTGGAACTAAAAAGTAAATATGACCATCTTGGTTTTGAGTATCAGAGTCACATTTATAGCTGTTCAAAAATCTAGCCAAATCGCAGTCTTTCCTACAAAATAGTCATTTGTTATTTCCTTTTGTCATCTTCTTTCAAATAAATGAGCCTCAGCTTGTTAAAACCGGAATATACTGAAGATGTTCATATTTGAACAATCGCTTGGTGTTTAAAACACACTTCAAAGTTTAAAATAGCAAAGTGCTATTTCACTAGCAGCAGCTACATGTTTCAGGACATGAGACACAGAAAACAAATTCATTATTGTTACTGATTAACAGTTGAGGGGCTCCTTCCCCTTACTGCTTTTCACCCTGGTTCCAATCTTTCACAGAGTCTTTTTTAGAGGATAGCTTAAATAGCTCTGCTAAAATTTTAGGATTCCTATTTTTATCTGTTATCCTACCTCTTTTTTCTTTCTACCAGCTGTTTGCAGACCTCCTGCCACCGCAGATTCAGGCTTCCCAGTTTTTCTTGCAGAATGCTGGCATCTGTCTTGGAGGACTGTTGAATTACTTCTTCCCCAGTCGCATTCAATACCCTGACAACAGTTTGCCGCTGTCCGATGCCATCCTGGAGTTCCTGTAAGATACCAAAAAGGCAAAACAAAAATGAAGCCCTACGTCTTTTTATTTGAGAAAAGATTTAACAATGTGCTACCACATGTGGTTCTACGGGGAGAGAAAGAAATAAAAAAGCGCCGTGTGAAAGTTTCTCTATGAAACTGACATGCCTATATCCAAAGGCTACAAGACAGAAAGACACCTTTTATGTGTCAGTAAAAAAAGCACCCTCTCAGTTCAGCTCCGGTCTTTCTATTTGTAAAGCTTGTCAGCTAGACGATGGTATAATGTCCTACAAATCAATTAGTTGGAAACCTTCTCAAGAGCAAATTCGATTTCTTGTCCCCACAAGGATGTTCCACGTTTAATAGTCTATGAAGTGTTGTAAAATTTCAACATGAAAAAAGTATTTCGATTTCTTAATGACTGTCGATAGGAGAGGTGAAAAAGAACAAACATACTTTAGCCATAGTATTTAAAAAAAAAAAAAAACAACCTCTAGAGATACTTAAGCAAAAATTCATTGCTATATTAGAAGGAAATTTATTTCAAATTCTGTTTCCATCAAGGTATTTTGCATTATAAAACCACATAAAACAGAATTAATTGCTTTCAGGGGCAGCCTATCAAAAAATCCCTAAGGTACAGTGATAAATTTAAAAATAATCTATAGCCACCAGAACATTTTTATGAGTCATTGATGATGTCAAGATGAAATACCTTCCACTTTTTATCCTGAATGAAATTTTAAGAGTAACAGAAAAGGAGTGTCATTAAAAAAGAGACTACTACAACCAAATATATATAAAAACAAAAATGCTCTTTACCATTACATAAAAATGGCACTCTACTATTTTTTTTTTTTTTTAAAGATCATCCAGAATGTTTTAGGCAATTAAAATAATCCAGTACTAAATCTGCAGGTTAGAAAATGAAATGATCTGAGAACTTGAGATCCTTACCACATTTAAATCAAAAGGGCTCACAAATTCCCACATACTAATAGCATAAAGTTAGTATGCAGAACACTTACCTGATAGATGTGATTCTCATGATCTTGTATTCTTATATTTCCCTGTCTTTTGAGCCAATACCAAGGACATAGTAAATGCCAGTCCATGCTTGCCAAATAAATGAATGGATGCATGTCTTCTGAGACTGGGTCAAATCTAAGATTCTTACTCCACATAAAGAATTTTTTTTTACTACTTTCGTGTAATATTATTTTGAATACTAGAATTTCTGGTAGTATAACTTTAACAGTTAAAAGACTCAATCAATCAGCAAAAATGATAACAAGGCCATTATTCCAGGGACCACAGTGCCTCAAATGAACATAAAACTATGCAGTTATCGAACTGTTCATAAGCCTTCCTCACTATACTCTCTTACATGTACATGAGATATGTTCTAGTGAACATGTGGTATTTCCTTGCAACTAGTTGATTTTGCACCATTACTTGAATCTCACTCTTTACCATCCATTCACACCGGGGTGGCGTGTGACACTCACTGTTACTTGCTTAGTAACGGGTACACTCATTCATAACAAACTGTGTCTATATTCCTATTATACCAGACATTCACTGAGGTCAGAGACTGTGTCCTATTCATGACTGTGTCCTTAATGCTTAGTCCAGTATCTGGCGCATGGGAGGTTTGGGTAACTATCTGTTGAGGGAACGCATGCATGTCTAAATAAAGGAAGTGGGGGAGGAAGGGAGACGTTCAGTTTCATCACTGTCATGGTATTGTTAGTATTAATACTTATCATCAGGCCTCCTAGAGATTCAAAAAAAAAAGTTCCATTTTCTAGGTTTCAGGCAGTATAAATCTAGCTGAAGAGGTGAGACACAGTTGTGAAGGATAATTTGTTGTACTCCATACAAGAGAGAAAGCAAGATGCTCATAAATGATGCACCAGAAGAGGGATGATTTCAGTGGAAGGATGAACAGAAGATGACTCTGGGGGGATGTGAAATATGAAGAATGGGTAGACCTGAGAAACGTGGAGGATCAGGGGGGTTAGCAGATGGCAGGAGGCAAGGCCTATGGTGTGCCATTTCCATGATGTGATCAGGAGTATGTATGTGGGCTCCATGTCACTGTATGGGAGGGGGAGTGCAGGGAGAGGGGCAGCCCTGGGTGGATCTTGGGCCTCGGCAGAGAGGACTTGGCTTTTCATTACGGAGTTTGCAATGCTTTGGGTGGCAAAAGAAAATAACTTCCGTTGTAAGTACAGGAGTATTGGAGCTAGAGCTGTGTTTCTGGATAATTCTGAGGCAGAGTTCAGGCTAAGGTTAAGACAGGGACACAGGGAAAACACTAGGACTGGGATTCTGGGAGACTGGTATTGGGGTAAGACTAGACTTTTGATAACGCACCAGAAAGGAAAAGATAAACCCAATACACTGTTAGGGCAGAAGCTACAGGGTTTGTGAACTAGCTGGATCATGCAATCATGCGTATGACTACTGGAATGGGAAAATCTTTGCCTAAAAGACAGAAGTCAAGAAAGTAGAGAAGAAAGATTAAGACTCTGATTTGTACCTTCAGTGGTGTCCAATATCCACACCTATTCGTAATATTTTGAAAAAATGCCTGGAGTATGTATTAGATGTGTGCTATAGCATTGCGTCTCAAACTTTAAAGTGCACAAGAATCTCCTAGAGAACTTGCCAAATTGCTGATTCTGGTTTAGTGGTTCTGTGGAGGGCCCCAAATTCTCTACTTCAAACAAGCTTCGTGGGGACGCCAATTCTGCTGGTCCAGGAACACCACACTGAGTAGTCGGATGACAGAATCTTTGCTAAGTAATCAAAGAATTCTTGGTGGTGGTTTATAATGCTATAAGCTAAAGCTGCTTCAGAATTTTTTGTTTGTTTGTTTTCTTTTAATTTTTTTATTGTTATGTTAATCCCCATACATTACATCATTAGTTTTAGATATAGTGTTCCATGATTCATTGTTTGTGCATAACACCCAGTGCTCCATGCAGAACGTGCCCTCCTCAATACCCATCACCAGGCTAACCCATCCTCCCAACCCCCTCCCCTCTAGAACCCTCAGTTTGTTTTTATATCAGCTCTTCTGCTTTGTATTTTTGATCTTGGCCCTTCTACTTCATGGCTGGTGGCTGCAGTGACTTTTACAACCCAATTGTAGAATCAACAAGGGTTTTATTCTTTCTATTTCCCAGATAAGAGAGAGAATTGAATAGCTAAGAATAAAGCAATAATTTAAAATTGTTAGATATAAATCTCATTTACATAGAGTCCCAAACCAGGGCCTTCAGGTTTTTTAATTTTGTGAAAGGAGAGCTCATTAAATAGTCTATTGCATCTGTGTGAGAAGATTTTGTAATCAGGAGAGGTATTTACAGTGTATGAACCACTTGAGGAGAGCTTTCCGTAATAAAGCATAAGACAATGGCGTAATGGATTGAAACAGGAAGTAAAAAAATGTGTACGTGGTGTTTTACAAGTTAGCCTCTGAGCCCAAAGAAGATAAAATTTGATGTAATAAATGTAAAACCTCAATCAACTTTATTCACTTAGGGAAAAACAAATTAATTTTAATTCTATAGCTTCTAAATATTTTAAGCACTAAATTATTCACTACCAGCAAAATGTCCAAGCTTTGATATCATACTAATGTTCTGTTGTCATAGACATCCTTATCTATTTCTCTGGCAATTAACATCTAGTCTTAGTTTGGGAC
Source organism: Halichoerus grypus (assembly GCF_964656455.1). Classification (NCBI taxonomy): domain Eukaryota; kingdom Metazoa; phylum Chordata; class Mammalia; order Carnivora; family Phocidae; genus Halichoerus; species Halichoerus grypus. The sequence goes on along the minus strand of NC_135727.1, from coordinate 105,103,693 downwards.
AGAAAGAGAATCATAATTAAATCTATTGGATTATTCATCACAGTTAGAAAGCTTATTGTGTTTTCATTCTGCTATGAAAGCATCATTCTTAATAAGGATTCCATATCAGACTTCCCTAGGGAACTTTTTCAAAATATAAAAGCCCAGAATTCCACCGTTGGCTGACTGCATCAGAATCTCTGGAGGTAAGGGGACAAAGGAGTACAAAATAGATTCACCACTGAAGAAAGAGTAGGCAAGAGACACGTGGAAGGGGTGAGTGAGCAGGAGAGACATGTTTCATAGTTACTGCATTATCTCAACTTCTTGTATGCTTTTTAAACGGAGAAATGTTCCTAAATTACAGAAAATGACACATTTAAGTCCCTCAAGTCTGGTTAAATCGAGGGAAAGTCAGAGAAATTATGGACAAGGAAGGAACTGCTACATTTTTTTTTTTTTAAAGATTTTGTTTATTTATTTGACAGAGACAGAGCGAGAGAGGGAACACAAGCAGGGGGAGTGGGAGAGGGAGAAGTAGGCTTTCCGCCGAGCAGGGAGCCCAATGCGGGGCTCGATCCCAGGACCCTGGGATCATGACCCGAGCCGAAGGCAGATGCTTAACGACTGAGCTACCCAGGCACCCCAGAACTGCTACATTTTTACAGAGGAGAGAATATGAGGCAAAAGCAGTCAGTATGTTTTATACGAAAACATTACATACATTTAAAAAAGTGTATTTGCCAAACTTTTCAAAACTGTATGAAAGCACAAAAAATGGAACATAAAATGTGACCAATAAAGAAAACGAATAAGCTAAGAAGCAGTTATGGGAAATTGTACAATGACAAAACTGGATAAGCTGGGTAGGAGTTAAAGAACTGGCCAAATACCACAAACTAGGCGGAAGAGGAAAACAGAGGGATAAAAGAGATTGGGAGAAAAGATCAAGACTGAGGGAAACCGAAGAGGAAAAAAACAAACCTTCATTGACCAAGTAGATGCGTCAAGAATGCAATCCTGTGATTTAATTGTAATTTCGTTAAAGATTTCCTTGGAGACAGATTAATCACTGACTCCGTTCACTCACTGGTCAAATGAAAACATATAAGAATAGGAACATTGGACACTGATGAAACCGCCGGAGAAAATTCTACTGTGTGATTTCATAAAAATATGATGTGTTATCTTTTACTGCTTTACCCTTTCTGTCCTGCTTAAGATCATTCCCACTGTTTTCTCTTTGTCAGTCCCTAGAATTCAAGTAAGAGTCTGAAAAATAGTTTCTGGTCCTTTTCTCAAAGATAAATTAAACGAGTCTGTTTCTCACGTTGATTCTTAACAGTACATAGTCACCACTGCCTTTAGAGGTTTTGATATGCCTCAGAAAGTATTCAAATTTTATCAGATGACGAATTTTTGTAAGGAAGCAACATAAATGGACAAATACCCAAAGCATACAGCAGGCTCAGTGACAAGACACATTCAACTTAGCCCATTCGTCGACTGGCTGACTCCATCCTGGCAGAAGACCGGATGACCCTGGGAGAGGATCTCATGAGGACAGTGACAAGCACTGAAAGATGGCTGGAATTTGGGAAATGCAGGATTTAAAAGAGGGAGAGGGAGGCAAGAGTAGAAAAATGGTGTATCTAAAAAAGGAGTGAAGGGCACCTGGGTGGTTCAGTCGGTAAAGTGTCTGCCTTCAGCTCAGGTCATGATCCCAGGGTCCTGGGATAGAGGCCTGCATTGGCCTCCTTGCTCGGCGGAGAGCCTGCTTCTCCCTCTCCCACTGCCCCATGCCCCAGCTTGTGCTCACTCTCTCTCTCTCTCTCACCCAAATAAATAAATAAAATCTAAAAAAAAAAAAAAAAAAGAGTGGAAAAAAAGGAAACATGGCCTAGAGAAATGACAATTTTTGAGTAAAGAATGAAAGTGGTAGGAGGCAAGAAGCAAGGCCAAGTTCAGGCACCTAGAATGAGGATATGGAGAATAATGCCTACTTATTAACCACAAGCTAAAGTCCAAACACTAGCTGACCGAGGAAGGCCTAAAGGGCCTCTGCAGCCTCTTTTCCCCTCTGCTTTTGCAGCCTGCTGGACTGCTGCTCCCCACTTCCACCCTTAGCTCCAACTCCCCGTAAAACTAAATGGCCTTCCACTTACTTGATGGTCCCGCTAAGTTTTGCAGGTCAAAGTCATAACTCACCTGCCATGCTCAGATTAAATGTTCCCTCTTCTGCTGGACCCTTTAAGAGGCCAGGGAGAGCTAAGTGCCTCTCCACTGTGTAGGTATTTGTAAAATATTTCTATTTAGTATCATTTGTTGGTAGCATTCATGTCTACATTAGACTTTACGGCTGAGGATTCAGTAAAATAGTTTTTTCTTCTTTTGATCATAAAATATGAATTCAAATTTAAACTGTATCTCAGGTTCAACTTTCATCTGAGGACCTACAGATCTTTTATTAGTAATTTGCAAAATAAGTCAAATCAAAGAGGAACAGTCTTTAACAAACGATCAACCCAAAATAAAATGCACCGTTTTCTTCCTATTCTTCTCCTGGTCTAATTTTATTTGCATTTCAGTAAACATTTATTGTGCTTGACGAATAATAATGCCCAAACCATAAGTATGTTGTTGTTAATTTGTTGCAGGACTTGGAGGCAGGAAGGGGGGGGTCTTGTTAGATTTTATCTAATACCCTCTTTTTCCTGGGTGATGTGATAGCAGATTTGCTGGTTGGTACACATACCCTTCCCTAACTGCTCCTCATAATGGTTGCTATAAAAGAATAATGAGAATTCCTTTTAACACTAGAATTAGACTGCTCCTTTTCCCAAGCAAACATCCTGCCAATGAACTAAAGGAAAATTATGCACAGTAGCTATTTATTTTAATGGGACATTTACCTAATATCAAATTACAATGAAATTTCCTTTGGATGTGTTTATCTCATCCACATCAGTGATATATACAGTCATTATTGTCACTGCTATTAATGTGAATACCAAATGGTATTTGGTACTTTAAGTACTAAATGTTTTGAAAGGTTATCTCAGGCGTTTTTTTTTTTCTTTCCCACGAAATAATGCCCTGGGCAGAAAATCCCCAAAATATACATTCTTTAATTTCAAGCAGACATTCCAAAAGAAGAAAAAAGTATATATGTTAAATCTCTGCCTTTGGGGCTCTGATACTAGAGACTGTAAGTTAAATCTGTCCTCAGACATGATTTGGCATTAGAACTTTAGTAAGTATGGGTGGGGCAGGCATGCATTCTACTCTGAAGGAATCTGAATTAGTGGTCTTTGCTTTAAAGAAAACTGTTGTTATAAAGTACACAACTTTGCAAAGTTAATAGGTTTTAGTGAGTAAAAAATCAATGATAGGCCTCTCTAGGTTCACAGATTTGTTCAATCTTTCTTGGCTTCTAAATCATTCATTAGAACTTCAGGAGAACTAACCAGGAACATTTAAGAGTTGTTTTTCCTCTCTATTTACATAGATTTGTTATGAAAACAAATTGACTTTTCTCTGATCAAAAGGAGGTTCTTCTCTATGACCATGCTTGTTTTTTTTTAACTGAAGTGAAATTAACATACAGTGTTATATTAAGTTCAGGTGTATAATACGATTCAATAATTGTATACATTACTCAATGCTCATCATGATTAAGTGTACTATTGATCCCCATTATCTATTGTACCCATTCCTCCCCCACTCACCTCCCTTCCAAGTATCTATCCACAGATAAATGGATATAAATGTAGTACATACATACAAAGGAATGTTACTCAGCCAAAAAAAAAAAAAAAAGAATGAGATCTTGCCATTTGCAACAACATGGGTAGATCTATTGGGTACTATGCTACGTTAAATAAGTCAGACAGAGAAAGACAAATGCCGTATGATTTCACTCATATGTGGGATTTAAGGAAAGAACAAACAAAGAAAAAAGACAAAAAAACCACCGGACTCTTAAATACAGAGAACATGCTTGCTCTCTTAATAAGAGATCCTGGTAATAGAACATATGATTTCAGCCATAAATTTCTTTTAAAAATTATTAGGGTGGTTGTAAAAAGATGTGAGATATTTCATCATGGAACATATCGCATGCAACCAGAAAATGCTCACTCTAAGACAGAATACTTGAAAGGAGACATGGATCATTTTAAAATTCCTCCTTCTTTCTAGAGGTTTTACCAATCTGGAGCCACACAAATATTTATTCGAAAGCCATTTGGTGGGTATAAAAAGCATAGTGAGTGTATGAAAAAAGCAATATAACTTTTTTTTTTTTTTAAAAAAAAACAAGATGATCTGTAAATGGAATTAAGGACTGGAAATATCTGATTAAAAGTCAAATCTCATTGGCTTTGAAAAGCTGGAGTTTCCTATTTGTACTTTCCACGCTTACGAAGTATTTTCACTAAGCGGGGCATTCACTGACTAAATCACTATTTACTGAGTACCTCCTATGGGCCAGGCACTCTGCCAGGTGCCGGTTATTGCTGCCTGCAGTAGAAAGAATGGATTGGAGAAGCTCTGGAGTAAAAGGAAGAAGACCAAGTAGGAGATGTCACTGTAGTTAAGGGAAGGGAAATGGTAGTGTGGATGGGGAAGTAGTGGGAGAGATAGAAGTGGTTGGAAACAGTTGATATTTGGGAGGTAAATAGGATTTAGCCCTTCACTGGAGATGTGAGGGAAGGGAAGGATATCGACTAGGCAGATGGGGGATACCGGACTGAACGGCAGAGGAAAAATTAGGTTTGAAAATATAACTGAGATAATTATTGGCCGAGCTAAGTCTAAGATTCATCATGTGGGTTTGGCTCTGAAGGTGGTTGGATTCCCCATTTTCATTGAAAACAGTAAGGTTAATTTCAAAGGGAGATTTTGTAATTCAAACATATTTTGGGACTTCCTGAATAATTTGCCTGACAACTGCTACATAGGGGAGTGAGAGGAGTAACACTGTCATTACTGACCCTTGTTATGTCTGTAGATTGCTACATTTTATTTTCATTTGCTGGCAAAGAGATCCATGGGTCTATCTCATGACTCATATAATGTAGAAAGTTCAGAGGCAGTATGATTGCCTAGAACATTTGAAAAAAAATAAGAGTATTGCTCTCATTGAAGTTGCTTTTATCTACCCATCCTAAGTTCTACCCATCCACTGCTAAATATCAATGGGCAATGAGGATTTAAAAATATATTCATGCTGCTGTGTAAGAAATCAGGAATTTAACTTTTCCCTTCAGACTCCCTCTTTTTTCTCTTCAGAGGAATTTTATGTGCCCTAGCTTTGGCATAATCTCTAAATGATTGGTTAATGTAGGTAAAATGTTCAATGTGAGTAAGTATTATCTTCAATGTGATTCACTCCAACAAATACTTAGGTAACTACTCTGTATCTGATGCCTTTACAGCGATAAATAGTCTTGTCTTTTCCTGTCATTACTCAACTTAACAGAGGAGAGCTATAACATAGCTATGGAGATGCTACGTGAACAAGATAGATCAATTGTGTGATTAGCAGTATGATGATATGTGTACACGTGTCTATATCCGTATTTGGGAGATGGGAAAAGAAACATAAACATCATGGTAATTAAAATTATACATGACTGAGGACAGTCTTCTTCATTCTTTATATTGCCAGGCACAGTGCTGGGCATTGCTTACCTTAATAATTGCTCAAGAACTATTTGTTGATAAATTGAGTGCAAGACTAGACAAGATATTATAGTACCCTTGAATGGCTTCCCACTTGAGAAAGGTTCATAAGTAAAATTCTGAAATATATATAACACCCTGGTATGGAAAAGAGACATTAAAAATAATTGTGTTTTACCAAAGTCTTGTCTCGTATCACAAATAACAAGTTATCAAGGTAAGGTTTTGTTTTCCATGCTCTTGAGAATGGAAAGGCCCAGAAATAAAATAAAGAGGGATAAAAACAGATCTCTGTGTGTAACATCAATTAATTGATTTTAAGCATTTAGCTCAGATTACAAAACCCCCAAGACATCAACTAACAATCCACCTCTAAGCACATGTTGGGTATCACTAAGCCTTCTATGTTCCTCTCATCAAGTTATATAGGCATTAAAAACAAGCTGTTTTTTTTTAAAGCCTTACTTTCTGAGGTTGGCTTTCTTAGTTTCCAACTCATTATCTGTTATAGGGTAATGCTCTTCTTCATGGAATTAGACTAGAAGGTGAGACAGTAAAACACATCTGTGTATCTATTACTGACTGAGACTATCCTCTGGAAATCAGACAAATCAGGCAAAAGAATGGGTTCTGTTATTAACATATTTGTACAATGTCAACAATCTGTACCTTATTGAACTATACACAAACCAGAGCAACCTAAGAATAAAAGAGCCAGAGGACTTAAGGATGTCTCTTGTTAAAAATTCCAGAATTATCCATGTGATTCCCTAAAAGATCAGGGATAGTTGTAAAAAGAGGTGAAAACCAACTCCAGTGGTTCCTTACAAAATATAGTTTCTGTAGAGGAAAAGATTCAGTTATCAAATGCTAATGTTTTCTAAATTTTTTTTATCTCTAGTGAAGCTTCCTTCTTAACTATTGCCTAGCATTTCTGCACAATTTCAGTTGATTTGAACCTCAAAGGAAACGTTTTCAAGACAACATTAACATAATTCTGAAATGGGTTTCTCTTGTTGACTTATTGTTTGAATGACATCTATATTCTCCCAGTGACCCACCCACATTCCTACCACCAGTTCATCTGGGTTTTATCCCTTTCTTTCTTTTCCCCAGTCCAAGTTCTACTGATCCTGTTATACCTATTAACCAGTTAATTCCACGTTTTCTCCCCAGTCGAAAACGTATTTTCATATTTCACCTATGTTTCACCTATGTAAGTAACACCTCCTCTGAACTGATTTCCCTTAACCCTTCACACTCCCAAACATCTTACATAGTCTTTGCACATCAGTTCTCCCGATGGATAGCTCTGGGGGTTAGTTATTTCCTGCTGAAATACTCATACTGAATCCTCAGTACCTGCCTGATGAAGCCCAAAACAGCTCAGATAACATTCGGAACCTCATAGCATTCCTGGAAGAAACATTCCTAGGCTTCCCAAAGTGACTCGCCAATTCCTCATCCATGACTTCAGCACACCTGGACAACTCACAGTCATACCATGGCTTTTCTGGAGACCTCTCTCCATATGAATGCCCTCACCGTTTTGTTTTTTTTTCTCGCTCTAGTACTTAGCAAAGAACGTGCTGCATGGTAGTGCCTCAAACATGTTTGTTAAATGGATAAATGAAGACACACTCCAAATACCATGTCTCTTACAAATAAATTTTCAACTAGAAATTGTCCTGTCAAATCCTACTGCTTATCCATTATGTCTACTTTATTTATTTATTTTTTTGTAAAGATTTTATTTATTTGACAGAGAGAGACAGCGAGAGAGGGAACACAAGCAGGGGGAGTGGGAGAGGGAGAAGCAGGCTTCCCGCTGAGCAGGGAGCCCGATGTGGGGCTTGATCCCAGAACTCTGGGATCATGACCTGAGCCTAAGGCAGATGCTTAACGACTGAGGCACCCAGGCGCCCCTATTATGTCTACTTTAGGATGTTTTTCACAGTCTCTATAAAATTAAAGGTCTTTATTTTGATTGAAAGTTTTTGAATTTCTTCAGTGCAGGGACACTATCTTCTTCATCTTTTGAGCTTCCCACCAGGTGAACCAGTAAAAGTCTGGTGACCAAATGAATGAGCATAATACATATAGTAAAAAGAATGATTAAGTCATTTCTCTGTATTTTTAAAGACCTAGTAGGCTTTAACCAACAAATTAGTGCTGATGGCTCTGAAGAGGCTATATGCAGCAGCTGGTCAAAGAAAATTAAAATATTCAGCACTCCATATTCGTGGCCATGGAGCAGTGTTTTTACAAAGCCGAGGCACTGCTACCCAAGCAGCAATGATGCTTTGCGCTAGTCTTCAGAGAAAAGAAAAAGAAAAGAAACCAAGTAGGACAATGTGTCTATCCTTCCCAATTTCCAAGTTATACCAGTAACCTCAAAATAATATTACTTTCACCCAATAGGAAGGGCACTGTCTTCAACAGATATGATCTCTGCTCATGAACGACAAATACATGAAAAGAAGTTCACTTCTGTTAGTCATCAGAGTGACACAAATGAAGACCGTGACAAGATGTCACTTTATATCCCATAAAATGGCACAGTTGAAAAGAACTGTTAAGATCAAATATTGGTGAGAATGGAGAGCAAAGGGAGCTCTCCACCATGACTGGTTCAGGTATATAATGACACAGCCGCTTCAGAAAACTGTTTTTGCAGTATCTTACAAAGTTAAATACTTGACCTAGCCATTCCACTCTCAAAGGAAATGAAAATACTCATAAAAAGACTTCTCCCCAAACATTCATAGCATCTTTATTCCTACTATCTCCAAACTGAGAGAAGCTTGACAGTCCAGGAACAGAAGAGACAGACAAATCATGGTCTGTGTGTGTGTGTGCGCGCGCATATTTTAGGAGGGAAGAGAAGGGGGAGGGGCAGAGGGAGAAGGAGAGAAAGCTTCTTAAGCAGGCTCCACACCCAGCACAGAGCCGGATTTCGATCTCACAACCCTGAGATCATGACCTGAGTTGAAATCGAGAATCAGACACTTAACCAAGTGAGCCACCCAGGCACCTCAAATCGTGGTATATTTTTACAATGAAATATTAACCAGCAATAAGAAGGAATGAACTACTGATACATTAACAACATGGATGAACCTCAAAAATATTTTGTTGATCAAAATACTACATACTGCATGATTCCATTTATATGAAATCAATAATAGACAAAAGTAAAGTATGGTGATAGAAATAAAAATAATAGGTGCCTATGGGGGTAGGAATTGACCAGAAGATGGCATGAAGTGATGGCAATGTTTTTACTGAAGTACTGGTTTTATGAGTAGAAGAAATGGAAGTTAAACTGAACACATTATCTATTTGTTTTCCAGTTCCAGGGGCATTATTCTGTATTTCCTTACATACTTGCTACGGTCATACAGAGCAAGAAAGCATGGAAAGTAAATTACAGAGCAAAATCTGAATACTACTCAGAATATCCTGACAGAATGAAATCAACTAAATTCAACAGGTTCAGATTTTTTGTAGGAATCAACTCTTCTTCCCCTCCCAAATAAATCTGTTTCATCTTATATAAATTTTACTTCTATTAAGAAATAAGAACATGTCACTTTCAAGTACTTTTCTCTGCTCAAACACTATTTTAGCCATGTTAACAATGAAAATGTACAAGTTTAAATTCTTTCTCTCCCACTTCACACAGTACCTGTAGATACTTCTTATAAAGAGAAGAATTAAGACTGTCTCCTTGGCAAAGGTCAGTCATTTGCAGACAGAATTTAAAAAGGTTCAGAAGACTGGGCGCCTGGGTGGCTCAGATGGTTAAGCATCTGCCTTCGGCTCAGGTCATGATCCCAGGGTCCTGGGATCGAGCCCCACATCGGGCTCTCTGCTCCTTGGGAGCCTGCTTCTCCCTCTGCCTCTCTCTCTCTGTCTCTCGTGAATAAATAAATAAAATCTTTAAAAAAAAAAAAAAGGTTCAGAAGACTAATCAGGTTATATAGGTTCAATTTGGACAAACTAGAAGATAAATAAAGTGGCATCTGTATTTTAGCAAAGTGTGTTTGTATGCGTGGTGTGGTATGTTTATTAGAGTAAGAAGGGGAAAATAACATCGTGATCCCATGATCTTAAATTTTAAAAGATAAAATGATTCAAGAGATCTTTGAGACTTTCAAGAATAAAATTTTGACAACATAATAGCAAATGACGCCAATGAGTATTTTTTTTTAAAAAGCGGGGGGGGATTGTTGAACAAGATGCATGCCACGACACAGGGGATCCTCAAAGGAGCTCAGATTCTACAAATGTATAAACATGGGATAAAATAAGGGACATATAACTGAGGGCAAATCTTTTTTTTTTTAATGTTTTATTTATTTATTCATGAGAGTGAGAGAGAGAGAGAGAGAGAGAGGCAGAGGCAGAGTGAGAAGCAGGCTCCCCGCCTAGCAGGGAGCCCAATGCGGGACTCAATCCCAGGACCCGGGGATCATGACCTGACCCAAAGGCAGACGCTTAACCATCTGAGCCACCCTGGCGCCCCTGAGGGCAAATCTTAAAAACAATATAGAACTGCATAAACAGTGAGGAAAAGCCAAGCCTAGAATTGAGACTTGGTATAATGTTAAAACAAACAAACAAACAAACAAAACAAAAAACATCCAGGGCCTTTTCACTTCTACTTGGAGAAAGAAGAACCAGAGAGACACAGGTTCAGTGACTGGGGCAGAAGGGGGAAGATTAGGAATAAAGATGACACAGAGAGCAAAACTGCTCAGCTCCTCTGCTTGTCTGTTCTGTCAAGGAGAATGTTCATCAGACTGGAAAAGGCATAACCGTATGAAAGAAATGAAGCCCAAAATAGGTGAGGGAATTTTAAAAGAGCACCTTGCTGCTCTAAATGAGCGAAAATCTCTGGCCCCAGACCAATTATATCCCAGGGAAATGAGAGAATCTGCACAATATGGTCCTACCCTGCTGTCAGTGGTTGTTGATGAACTGTGTTAACACTGGAGATGGGCAAACATCATCCCAATTTTCACAAATGGGAAGAAGTCACTGTACTGGTTTCCATCTCTTCCTGCTAAAGAGCATTTCTGGATGAGGAGCAAAAGAATGCCCGTTAACAAAGACAACTGAGCCACAACTTGTTCTTAGGGTGGACACGTGGGCCTGGCTGTTAATCTCTTTTGCAGCAGGAAAACTGCATCTCACATTTCTATGCAACTTAAAATAATTTTTTTTTAATTTTTTTTTTAAGATTTTATTTATTCATTTGAGACACAGAGCTACAGAGAGAGAGAGAGAGAGAAAGCATGAGCAGGGAGAGAGACAGAGGGAGAGGGAGAAGCAGGCTCCTCACTGAGCCAGGAGCCTGATGTGGGGCTCGATCCTAGGACCCTGGGATCATGACCTGAGCCGAAGGCAGACACTCAACCATCTGAGCCACCCAGGAGCCCCTTAAAATAATTTTTCAGTTAATAAAATTGTCCCCAGTTCCTAAAATGAAGTAACTATGCGAGGACTTCATCGTGTTCTACAAGGAACAGCATAATGTCAAATTGCCTACCACCTGAACAAGTAGAGGGCCTCTGGCTAATGATGAACAAAGAAGATGGTCTGATGCATGAACCACTTTGTGTATTTGACACGGCAAAAAACAAACAAACAAACAAACAAAACCCCAAAATAAACAAACCCAAAAAAACCATTGTCTTTGCACAAGAAGGGAACAAGAGGAAATAAGATGCAGAGGCACTGAAGAATCTACGTAAGAGGGAGATTTCTAAAAAAAGAGGCATGTGAGAATTAGACTAGATGAATATCCAGAAAAGTGTTAAGTGAGATCTCTGGGAAATGAGATTATTAGTCATTTGTATGCTTTTTTGTTTTTTTTTCATCATTTGAAATGTATTTTTCCAATGAAAACGTATATTTTTTTTAATCAGAAAAAAATGCTATTTTCATTTGGAATATAAATTGATATAATCTTACCCCCCCAAAAATATTTTATCTAGATTTATGACTTAAGAATAAGAAAACAGACAACGTAAACTTTCCTAGTGCTGTATCTGAATTATCCAAATGTAGTATTTTTAAGTAAGGTTATCTTGTTTTCTCTACTAAGACAGCAGTACTTGTAAAATATAATTCACCACATTATTTGCTCAAGTAGATACTATTAAACTTACCCAACATTATAAATAATAATTCATCACTTCTCAAGTAATATTAAGCTCTTCTAATATCATTTTATAGCTTTCTTTAATGGTATTTTTCTACGTATTAGTTTTGAATACATCAATGTGTACCATGAAAATGTCAGGTAAGAAAAGTTGTTAAAAATTCCATAGGTCCAGTTTACTTGATGCCCTCTGAACATGCTGCCTTTTAGGAAGAAAACTTAGAATTACTATAGCAAATGCACTTTAGGGAAATAGCTGGAAACAGCTCTAATTTTGTTTTGCTATCTCTCCAAAGAAGGCTAATAAAGACGATCATGATAGGGAGGCATTTTCTCAAAACTCCCACTCTATACTATCCTTTTTCCATATTTATGCTTTTTTCTTTTCCTTAGCCTTAATTCTAAAACTTTAGTCTGTATCTCCCCTGGTTCCATTTTTTTTTTCTATTATTTCATTTTCTAGTTCGAAATTTTGTTATACGCTGTCTCAAATCCTTTGTGAATTAAAGAAGTGTATAAATCAAAAAAAACCTAAAACTCGATTTGCACCCTTACATAAGCACTTGAGATGTTTTAATCAGTAGAAATGAACAAATAAGGTAAGTTTTGTATCCTACATTTGAAGAAAATACCACATTCTCAATGTGAAAAGTTATTTTTTAAAAAAGGAAGAGGATTAATCCGTGACATTTGCAATACATTCTAGATTCAGCAACAACTTAAGTATCTACCTCCTCATCTCTCTTGGTGTGATCCTTTGCCCAAACCAGGAACGGCATTTGCCACAGAGAAAATGTGGTTGTGCTAAACAGGCCAAGATATTAATACTATGCTAAGAGAATTATTACAATGATCTTACTGTGATAATCTTACTCTTACATACTTTATAAAGTGCCGTCAGATGATTATTTCATTTGAGACCCACACACATGCATGAGATAAGCAAAAAATATGCTAAGATCCCCATGTTAAATATGAGGAGCTGGAGGTGATGGATATGTTTATGGCATAGATTGTGGTGATGATTTCATGGATGCATACTTATCTCCAATATCATCAAGTGTATATAAATACATATAACTTTATATTTGTCAGTCAGACCTCAATCAAGTGGTTAAAAAGAATGAGTAATTGGGAGCCTAAATGACTTGTCCAAGTCATCCAACAGATATCAAGATCCCAAGATGGGCTCCACATATTCATCACATAGCAGAGAGGTTCCCACTACACAGGGCCACTCTTTTCTGACTCATGTACTTCGTTATTACAGAGATATGCAGACACAGGCAAAGTAGAAAAGACACAAAGTTAGGCAAATTGCATACATGCTGAAATTATTATGAAAATAAAAACCTAAGTGCTTCATTATTAGAGCTCCTTTTCTTGGGAGAAAAAACTTATTTCATACCGGTTTTCCTATTAAACAACTATTTTGTGTACTTTAATAGTGTTTGTATATTCAATTAAATGCAATCATTCTTACAAAAAACAAATTCTCATCCCAAAATAATGAGAAATTTCAACTGAGTATGTCTGAAGCTGATTTAGGGAGGACTAGAGCATTCCTAGATTAGATGACATATTTTTGTAAAGTCACTATATTATAATGCCATGCTGACATGATTCTTGATAATGTATTTAATGGCTAAAATATGCATAGCAAACATTTGTGTAGAGTTTATTGGATCTAATTTTCTGTTTTCCTTTGAAACAGGAAGGTGAGTGATGCAATTGTGGTACTTTTGCTGTTCAACTTAATGAAAATTCTGTCCGCTATCAATCAAGTGGATGTTCTCTTTTTGTTGTCCAAACAAACATGCTCAAAACTAATTTATTTTTATGGAAAAGTCCTGTATTAACATGATGAAAATACACAAACCAGGCTCTAATTTCCTTCAGTTGCACTTGCTGGCAAGATATACACTGGACGGAAACTTTATTTTTACCTTTGTATCTGAGGTTATATGGACAGACCAGGTGTCCAGATGGATAAATTAGCACCTTTCAATAAATAACACCTGCCAAACTTCAGAAATGAAAATATGCCCATTCCCCCTTTTGTCTATAAAAATAGAAGCCTGAATGAGGCTCACCTGAGATGTTGCTTCAACAGAGCAGCATCTACCGGGCCAACAGTAATGTGGGATGATTTGTGTCCTTGTAGAAGTCGGTCATAACGTGGATCGGCACAGGCCAACAAACCACATGGCATGCCATAAACACCAACGACATGAATAATTTCCTTTTCTAAGTCTTCAGGATTTTTTTTTTTTAATTTTGAAGATCACCGTAAGAGGTAGAAACGATGTGAGAGAAGAGACCTGGTAACAAGTTACTACTGTTTCAAAAGGAGAAGAGTTTACCAAAGTGGGATTTTTACAGAGTACCACACACAGGTACCATATGGTCTGTCTGTGAATATTAAAAATCAGCTTAAATATACGCAGAACTAAAGCTGTGGTATTCTTATGTGTAGGTTCGAGTGGAGAAAAATACTCAGTGAGACAAAATGTTTGAATCCTGTTAACTGTGATAGAATTGGAGTGTCTACAGGTATGTATATAAAGGGGAAGAACATGCACCTATATGAGTATCTGTCCATGTATCATGAGTAAAAGTCATTTAAAATAATATTTGTTATTAAATCATTACCAAAAATCACTATTTAATCACTTATAAGGTTCATCATGATTTGCCAAACAGTTAAGACCTTTATTTGTAGTCATGAGTATTGGAGGAAAAATACTCAAATCCCTAGTTGGTGATAAGATTTAACTGACCACGGCTCTTCAATCCATCTGCTTATCTTCTCTTGTCATTGGGGAAGAGGGACAAGATCATAACCATACTGAAATCCCAGTCTTTATACTCAAAAATATGTTTTATTTTGCCTTATGTACTTGCCTAAGAGGTAATGATAGCACTAAAAAAGGTAAGTAACTTGAAAAAAATGTTTTAGAAGTAACTCTATTTCCTAGCATGCAACAAAATAATTAACTTCTAAAAATCGGATATTTACTGCCTTGTTTGAGAAAACAGTCCATTATACAGAAAAATCAGATCAAAGGATTTCTTAGTCATCTCAATTGAAGAGAAATTTGTGCTTTATCACAGAATGGTAGGTGGTTGATTTGATATAAAGTCCAGAGTAAGATTTAGAAGACAAAACAGTTTGTCCATTTATAGCACTTTGAGCAAGTCACTTGGTCTTCAGCTGATTCATTTGTAAAATTTCAAAAATAATAACACTAGCACCAGCCACGTAGTGGTGTTGTGAGGACAAAAGGAGTCCTAAGAGGGGTGAGCACCTGGTTCTTACCTTTTCATTTCTTTTTTTCCCAGTTCCAATATGCATTGCTGATAAAAATTATCTTCTAAAAATTGATTTATACACATGTTCTCAGGAGTTTTTATTTTGTAATATGAGATAGTGGCAGAATTTGCTGGGAGTAGTAAATCGGTCTCAAATGACAAGTGATGATTACCTGTTGTCCTTATTAACTACAGATGTGACCCAAAAGCACTGCAGTATGGCATCATACCCATTACCTTATAATCAATTTTTAAGGATTTTGGTTCCAACAAGGAGAATGACAAATGTTGATGCAGCCAGATTTTCTGAGCCTCCCTTTTTTTTTTTTTTTAAAGATTTTATTTATTTATTTGACAGAGAGAGAGAACAAGAGCAGGAACACAAGCAGGGGGAATGGGAGAGGGAGAAGCAGGCTTCCCACCAAGCAGGGAGCCCGATGCAGGACTCGATCCCAGGACCCTGGGACCATGACCTGAGCCGAAGACAGACGCTTAACGACTGAGCCACCCAGGCGCCCCATGAGCCTCCTTTCCAAATAAACAACACTTGGTTTTGATTTTTCCAAGTAACACTTCAGACTAAGTTGTCCCCCACCCATACATGTTCACACTGGACCAGAAATGTTTGTCCATGCCTCTAATACCAGTGAATGGGTTTCTGACAAGCATAAGGAATTTTTCTGAATCTCTTCTCTCTTCCTGTGTAACGGCAAAATATTTGCTCTATTATATTAAAAAGGGAAACTCAGCCCTGCACCAAGGCAATTGCTTTGTGTCCTTAATAAAGAAAAATAATGGTAACAAGAAGTAGGCCAAATGCCAGAGCTTGCTTGTATTGACCTAGCTTCTGCTGTAGCAGATTATATACATTTATCTTGGGTAACATTCAACCCATTGAAAGTGGCTTCCTTGTTACAGCGAATTACTGTTATCGTCAGAGTAAGTTTCTCATCACAGGCTTTTGACTATGGAGATTCAAATATCAATCAATCAACCCAAAAAACAACAGCTGCCAAAGGAATATTTGGAGTTTATTTAATCATGTATAGCTTTGAAAGAACTCTATTGTGACAGAATAGCACTGGGCCATTCAATTGATCTCTAATGCGCCAAGCAAATGCAATGGGGGCAACTTAGTGACTTTCATGTATAAAGGGCTCTAATTTCCTGCTCATGATTTTTTTTTTCCTTCCTGTATTCATATAAGATTTCCATATTCAATATGACCAGGTGCTCTGACGTATTTTTCCAGTACAGGAATCGATTATAACTATGGGGAGGTCTATATGTGCATTTTGGCTTGTAACTTCAGTTGAAACTACAGGATGTCAACAGGGTCCCTATATTGAAGGTGGAAGAGAAAAATGAGTATTATTTGTTCAGATGGCCAGTAGGCACGGAAAGCAGAGCTTCATGTTAATTTTCCTTTGTTGCTAGTTTTAGGACACCTGCAGTTGCCAGGATGTCTGAAATTTTGGCTCCCAGAATGTTACACTGTCTGTGGCTCAGGACATTAGTGAGAGTAAAATGGCAACAAGGTCGGCGTAAGTATAAAAAAAAAAAAAAATGACTTGCCAGGAAAAAATGCTATTTAAAAAGAACAAGAACACTAAGAACAATAATATCTGAAATTTCTATAGTATTTTACAGCTTAGAAAGCATGCTGATTACTTTGAAAAACTTCCACACATTAACCCCATGAAATAGCAGACACACCTTTTCTATTTTGTGACTCTAAAGAGTGACCAGTCATGTTCAGAGAAATCATTATAGGGTTCCTCTAAATAAAGAGAATCAACAGAAGGTATATGTATATATATATACACACACACGTGTAGATCTGTGTGTACATATGTGTGTGCAGGTACGTATGCATATGTGTGTATATGTGCACACGCGTGCGCGCACACACACATCCACTAACAGCCTCACAGGCATACCCAGAATAACATTGGACCAAATGTCTGGCACCCTATAGCCCAATCAGATTGACACACAAAATTATCCATCACAGAAGTTAAGTGATGTGCTTAAGTTAAAGTAATAAAGTTGAGATTTTTATTATCCAGGTATTTCAACCTCTAGCCCAATGTGGTTTTTCTTCATACTATATTAAATTTCTTACACAAGTGGTCTTAAAGCAAATTGGCAAGACTCTAAGTTTCTTTTGGGCCTACATCCCAGCCTTATTCAGTTTATGAAGAAAGTTCAAATGCATTGATCTGACAGGCCTGCAGCAGCTAGGACCTCCACTAAGGTATCCACTACAGATACAAGTAAAAGTGATCTCATGGTTTCTATCTGATTGTGGCAGTGACCATTGAATGGACAAAAACATGGTAACACAGGGGGAAAACACAGACAGGAAATATTTGCAACTCAGAAATAATCTTATAAACAATGAATAAGCTAATATACTCCAAAAATAATCTAAAATTTGAGTTCAAAAAAGGAAACTCAAGAGGTATTTGTTACATTGCATGTTCACTTCCTGTTGAACATCTGCTTTAATTTTAGGAATCTATTTATAGGAAAAACTGTACAAAGAGGTTCTCTATAAGTTCTCAGTGATGAATATTATTTTGACATCATGCTTTCGTTAAAAGACATGGACAAAAATGGTTTTTGAAGAAACTTTTTGGTGTTGAATGGCTTCATAATGTAAGTGAAAGATATGAAAATATACTGCAAAAAACCACTCGTATAAAAATCTTGGCCATTTTTACTTTTTTGAGCAAAACGCTTCACAGTCCTTTGAGGTGAGAATTTGACATTATTTAAAATTTTCTTTTATTAGATAGTTCATTCAAAGAGCTCCTCCTGTAGTCAACCTTAAGGCATCACTTTGAAATAATGTATTTTTCTCCTCAAGTGTGTCTGCTATTATCCACACATTATCCTAGAGCAGGAGGAAAGTGTGTGCTAAAAAAAGTACATTTTTCTGCTTGTCACTGCACATTATCATAGTCCCCATGCTTACTGAGGGACTACTCTAGTGTTAAGGTCTCATTTTATATGTGATGATAGGTGTTATTTTCCTTTCTTGAAGCTTTTTGGCATTTCATAAGAAATAATACATGACAAACGCGAAATTAAGTTGTGATTATGGGGAAACCATGCAGAAAGTTAAGCAGCATATTTTTTAAAAAATGAATGGCTCAATTACTCCAATCTTTGTGGTACAGGGGAGAGTAGAGATGATTTTGTTGAAGGTATATGGAAATTACAGTACTGTCAGGATACCCAAATGTGAGGCCCTTCAGGAGTTTACAGATGCAGAAAGATTGTAGAAATGGAGAGAAAGTTTGGAATAGAGATAAAATGATGGGATAGATAAAACCAAGATAATGAAATGAAACCAAAATCAAGGCTAATGAGAGAAAGTGAAAACACCTTCCTAATAGTTCCTTGGATTAAATAGACAAAGACATTAATATCTCAGGTCAGCAAAGTATTTACTGAATTCCCACCATGTACAAGGCTATCTACTAAATCTGAAGTAAAATAAACTTAAGGCTAGTTTATTACCCTCTAGAAACTTAACATTATGGTAGGAAACAAGATATAATCACATAAAAAGTTAAAGTTTTAAATAAAGGTTCAAGGCAATAGAAGAAGTCACTTAGCAGTACCTGATTAATTTCTAAATGGATTGTACAGACAACACTGATTATAGTTCAGAGGAGAGAGTGAGATCTTTTCAAGGATGGATGGCAAACAAAAGGTCTACAAGGAGTAATTTGTGAGTTTTCTTGAAAACCAAATATATATTGAGAGCTGACGGGACACGCTTGGCAGCACGTACAAGAATCAGGAAGGGGGAAAACCCAAGTGGATTTATGAGAGCAGAGTTTTGAGAGCATATTCAAATGAGCCTTGAATACCAGGAACAGGGATTTTTATACCAGATCCTGCAAATAAAGGGGAACTACTGAGGATGTGAGCAGACAAATGACATGATAAAAGTGATTTTGATGGCCTATCACAGTATTACCAATGGACTGGAAAGGAGAATGCAAAGGCCAAGAGACCAGGTTAGAGGCAGTTATAATGTAAGATACGACAAATTTTATCTAAGATCTTAGGGAAAAAAAAAAGTGGTATTGCAAAGTATAAGTTTAACCTATGGAGAGCGAGAAAGGGTGGTTTGAACCAAGAGAGACAGGAAGAAACACGAAAGTCAACTGAGGGGTGGCTTCAGAGGGGAGAGTAGAGATGATTTTGTTGAAGGTATATGGAGGGCGCCTGGGTGGCTCAGTCGTTAAGCGTCTGCCTTCGGCTCAGGTCATGATCCCGGGGTCCTGGGATCGAGTCCCACATCGGGCTCCCCGCTCGGCGGGAAGCCTGCTTCTCCCTATCCCACTCCCCCTGCTTGTGTTCCTGCTCTCGCTATCTCTCTCTCTGTCAAATAAATAAAATCTTAAAAAAAAAAAAAAAAAAAAAAAAAAAAAAGAAGGTATATGGAAATTACAGTACTGTCAGGATACCCAAATGTGAGGCCCTTCAGGAGTTTACAGATGCAAAAGATTGTAGAAATGGAGAGAAAGTCTGGAATAGAGAGAAAATGATGGGATAGATAAAACCAAGATAATGAAATGAAACCAAAATCAAGGCTAATGAGAGAAAGTGAAAACACCTTCCTAAACCCAGTGAGGGCACATATTTAAGATGAGGGGGAAGAGAGTTGCTAGGAAAGGACTTAGGGATATGGTAGGAAGGATTTATGTTGGAATAAACTAGTGTTTTGAGTATCTACTTTAAAAAAAATAAACTGGTACACCCTCTTAATAAAGAACCAGTAGTGAAAGAAGTTTAAGACGTTTAACAGGAATCAAAAAATCCAGGTCCTAAAGAGACGTACTAAAACAAGGGCAACTCCTCCATGGCCCGGTCATTAAAACTATGTAAATGTCAAAAAGCCTATGAAAATTCTTAGACAGTGGTGCTACCTTTCTGAATTTATCCTTCATCATTGCCTCTAAATATGTGTTTTGTGTTAAATTTTATTTTACAAGATTCTTAAATATATATAACAGATATAACAAAGCTGCATAAACATGATCATATGCACTATATCTTTGGTCTTACCCTTCTCCTATTCCAACCACAAACCTGACCCATTCAAATAACCTAATTATAGGGGTGCCTCGGTGGCTCAGTCGGTTGAGTGTCCAATTCTTGATTGCAGCTCAGGTCATGCATGATATCAGGGTCATGGGGATCTAGCCCTGCATTGGCTCCGTGCTCAGCACAGAGTCACCTTGACTCTCTCCCTCTGCTTCTCCCCCACCCCCCACTCCCACTCACTCTCTCTCTCTCACAAATAAATAAATCTTTTAAATACCCCAAATAACCTCATTATACATTTCTGTATTTTACACTGAATATTTTCCTCCAATTGATAAAATCATATAAAACATATGTACACAGGAAGGCACATATCTCTACAGGATTGTGTTTTAAAGAATTGAGAATTAATGGTATTTACTTTCACTTATGTGATTTTCATAATCTATGTTATGCTGCGTTAATGCTTCCTAGTCAATAAGCGTATCTCAAATTCATATATAATTGCTTAAGAGTCTATGCTGAAATGTTCTAAAATTTATTCAAGGATTCTCCTATTGCAAGTTATCTTTTGTTTCCCTTTTAATGTTTTCTTATTTTCCACTATGAACAATGCTGCAACAGATATCCTTGCTCATATATCCCTTATGTACTGGTAATTTAATTTTATAGGTAGGGTCATAGGAAGTAGGTTGTACAGTGTACTTTTCCATCTCTATGCTGATTTTCACTCTTATCCTGTATGAAGGCCATTGTTTCATATTCCTAAACTCCAAGGTCGACTTAAATATCACATACTGTGTTTAGTAATAATAAATCTTCCTAGCATCAGAATTGCCAGTGTACTTTATAATGTACATTGTACTCCATATCACTTTTTTAGACAGCATTTTCTGGGGAGCAGGAAACATGGCTAATAATTTTTTTTCTTCATATAAGCTTAGGGAGCTTTTTTCATTTAAGACAAAAACACAAAAATTGACTTCTTGATGCCTATAATATTTTAAACTACTACTTTAGATCAATTTTTAAGAAACAACCACAAGAACTATACTTCTACCTTTAGAAAATATTTGTTACATGCATCATAGGTTTCTTGGCAATTCCTTTCATATTTAAGATTCTGGTAGCTTTTCATCAGATATTGGTGATTAACAAAAGTATTCCAATAAGAGAACTAGAAAAAGATTCATACTTGAGTACCTAGCCTTCAATGTATAGCCATAAAAAAATTTATAACATTAACATATAACATATTAGAATGATTATACGCTATCATTTTGCCTTTCCCCCCTCCTTTTCTTAGATCTTATACTTTAGTCAGGCAGAGAAGATGAGTATGAATGCAAACGATACCAGAAATAAATTAAAATTCTTCACTGATATAAAAAGAAATCTTACTGGGCACTGTCCTTCATGTTCACCAGAAGTCTACAATATAAAACCAGCCAATCTCTTGGGAGAATGTAGAAAGTTTGGGGGAATCTAATTATATTTTATTTGCAGAAGGAATCAATATGGCAATACTTCTCAAGTTCAATTCAATCACAAATGTGGAGAACAGATTTGCATTTACATCTAAGCAGAAGCACGGTGGATTAAAAAGATTTCAATATAATTTAGCAATCCCTTTGTCAAAATAGGGCATTCACTGAACATAATGGCACTCAAGGCCATCCTTCCAATAAATTACCCCATAAAAGTTCCATAAAAAATTTAATATGGCACAGGTTGGGGAATATAGGTAATTAAATGTGTTGCAAAGGTAGAAAGAAGACCCTGGGAAAAGTAAAAGATTGTAATTAAGAGTTGAAAGAATAATTCTGAAATAATTACATTATTTTAGAAAAATCTTATCAGTATGTTAATCACTTTAGTTCCCTTATCACTGGGGAGAATCTTACATAGGTGTTTGGGTCACTGGTAGCCAACCCCCTGGCGTTTTCAGACGCTCGCGTTTCCTAACACAGGCTCTAAACCTTGATTACTTTTCTAATAAGAACACTGTTGCTTGTCAATCTCCCATCTCTTTAAGACGCTAATGTCAGATGGAAACAAAATCGACTCCTGGATGCCAAGCACGCCGCACTGGGATTGGCTAAGACCAGGCACCATCATCTGCAACAGAGAGATAAGCAAGGCTAAATTCTCTGTGGTCTTTTGAGACTTTATCATGTGAAATGAAGAATTTACAAGCAGAAACAGTAGCTAAAAATCTCATTATTAACGACTTCTGAGTAGCCATGGTTTCTGGTTTTTCATTTGAGTCTATAAGAGGCTTCACAAAGACAGGCATGTGGGCACAAAAAAATTACAGCAAGTAAACAGAATCCGGGACCAAAATAGGAAAATGTAACTGTGTCTCGCAAGTGTTTGTGATATTGGCTGAAGAGTGAACTGTACAGGGTTTGTTTAAACAAAAGCTATGTAAATCTTTGCTCAGCTGGTTGTTCGGGAGAACAAATGGAAGCAAACAGAGGAAAACAGACCACAGGCGAGAAGAGTTTGTCACGAATGATAACAGGCATTGAAGCAACAGGATTTAAAATGATAGCCCGGCCTCTGTAAATAATGCAGAATCTTCAGGATGCACTAGAGACCCAACTCGACAGCATAATAATTTTGGCTAAAACCCTGCTATTCCCACCATGAGACTCCATAAACTACAGAAGAGAGCTGGGGAATTTTATACACCCAAAGCGACAACCGTTAGATGCATGGGAAACCTGGCCCCTTTCAATCTCAGATTTTGTCCCTCACTTGCCCATGACGTCGCCTGGGAGATTTTGCGGCACTTAAACTGGATAAGGAAAACAATTAAAGCGCCTCCGTTTTTGTCTCACCATGCTAAAAATAGGAGTGACAGGTCTGAAGCAAAAATGGTGTGCCACTGTATGCAAACAAAATTCAGTTGACAACACAAGAAGTAAAAGGACTACCAGGTGAGCTAAAGATACCAAAGTAAGGTACGTAAAATTCCCATGAATGCTGTTCCTTTTCCCCGAAGTATTTTACTTCCCCATTAAAACCTCCTGACATCGATAAAACACACTTAAGTTGGTAGGACAGTTGAGAAAAATCTTCCTAAGGAGCCAAAACTAATAATAGCATGTATCATCTGGAGAATAGTCTGGCAAGAGGCCTTCTTTTCTCATTAACCTTCTGTGGGCTCAGCACCTGACAAGGCATGGCACTGCTCCGCCAGAGACTGGGATTCCCACCGACACAGACTAACTCGAGAAAAATGGACCAGAAGTTGTTCATAAGTCATTTGCACAACGACGCTGAAGCATCATTAGCACTCAGAAAACTGTTGTATTTCCAGATACACAGGAGCAGGCTCTTGTTTTATACCTGACCCCACCACTGCAGATTAACAACACACATACAGGGATGTGAATTTCGCTCTGTTGATCTCTTTGCTGTCTACTTGTGCCCACAAAACCACAAAGGTACTGCTCTGTCAGGGTCAAAAGCCCAAATCAGGAAATTTACATGTACCTGGTTCTCAAAGAGAACTCAGGAGGAGGTAAGGAATTCAAAGGGGTTATGGATATTTCTTCCCAACTCCAAAGAGTTCTTTGATGAGGTGAGAAATTGTGAGCAGTGTGGGCAATACTGTTGGACTCTTTCCTTAAAGCACTGCTCAACTCATTTGTGACGCTGGGAAGAGGGTGGCATTCTTGAAGCTCCAAGGTGCACGTGAAAGTTTTTAAATTTGTTTTTATTAATTGAAATATTTGTTTATTCACTTGTAGCAGAGTAAAGTAAGTCCACAGGGTGAAAAATGAGTAGGAACGTTTGAAAATTGCCTGTGAATACTCTAATAGCTGGAGAGACTCCTTAGCATAACAAATACATTAGAAACAAGAAAGAACTACACAAAAATGTCAGTAACTTTGTAGGATGATGGCTCTTTTTTTTTTTCCTTTGGTATGCTGTCCCATTTTTTTCCAAATTCTCTGGTAACAACAATAACAACAAAATCTAGTTTTCTAACAAAAAAAAACATAAAATGCAAACAGAACTGAAAAGTTATACACTCTGTGGATAATTTCTAGCACATCTTTGGAGATTTTTACATTAAAGCCCACCACTGGCTAACCCGAAATTGCTGTATATATTTTTCCATGTTGAATGGAAGGCAGGGAAAGAGGCAGAGAAAGCGGAGCAAAGGAGGAATAATAATGCAAAAAACCAGCTCTATTCAAGAGCAAAGTAAGTTTCTCTCCTGGGTCGTCACTCAGGAAATGTTAATTGATGATAATTAAGAAAAATGAGTTTTCCTTTTTGTGCATCTCACAACACAGTTCACATCAGCTAAAGGTTACAGCCAAACTGATACAGTATGACTTTGCACTTACGTGTTAACTACCTTTCACAGAAAAAGCAGCATCCACAGTGAATCTAAAGACCTCATTTACTTTTTAAGTGCACCTATGCTACTCCTTTCTATTTCTCCCCATACCACTGATGGCACCCACAGTAGTACACACAGCATCTGATTACTGTTTCTTGTCTGGTCTACGTTTTCCCTGCTGAGGAACTGAAAAACAGGCAGGACAAAAAAAGAACTTCAAATCACATTAAAATATTTACAAACAGTACTGCTGAGCTCCTTAACAAAACTGAATTGACCATGGTTTTATGACTGCCAAAGAACACAGCGACGGTATAAAAAGAATTGGAAAAAGGAAAATAATGTGAAATAGAATCTTGTCAAGAGTGCTCATGCTAATGTAATCAGCATGGAGTGAGTGAATGTTGGAAACACCAGCACTTCTACAGGTAGGCTCCTGGACATATTTCTACTCAGATAATTAAAATCACTATCAGAACAGGGTGCCTGGCTGGCTCAGTCAGTAGAGCATGCGGCTCTTGATCGCAGGGTCGTGAGTTCCAGCCCCACATTGGGTGTGAAGCCTACTTAAAATAAAAAAAAAAAATCACTAACAGGAAACATCCAGAGGGAAAACAACGATAGAGAATGTGGGAGACTCTTCTAGAAACAATGTACTTCTCAAACATTCCTTATTTAGCAGTCATCACTCCAAACTTTAAGGGAGATTAATGAACTCCAAACACCATTCGAAAGGCAAAATACAGGGAACATCACACCTTTCCTAAGCTCCAAGTTGTATAGATTTGTATATTGAGAATTAGGAACAAAACCAGCAAGGTCAATGGAAACAGAGTTGCAGAAATTTCTCTAGTTGAATCAAAATTCCTTATTTTCAGCACTTAATTTTAAGCAATTGCTAACAAAGAAAGTAAGTGGGCCTTCAATTTTATATCAGCTGTGATAAAAGACAGTAACCAGAAGGCTTGCTTCCTTAAACTTTAGGGCTTGTTCACTGAAGTATCCTTAGCACCAAATACAGTTCTACCATGTAGCAGACCTGAAACCATAAAAATGTGTTGAATTAGTGAGTCAGTGTATAAATGAATGGAGATAATGAGCCAGGATAATAAATGATGAACTGTCTCCAAACCAGCATCAACACCAAGAAACAACGGACCCTAACTATGTCAATAAAATGATGTCATCTGGGGGGTGCGGGGGATGGGTTAGCCCGGTGATGGGTATTAAGGAGGGCACATACTGCATGGAGCACTGGGTGTTATACGAAAACAATGAATCATGGATCACTACATCAAAAACTAATGATGTAATGTATGGCGACTAACATAACACAATAAAATAAAATAAAATTTAAAAAAATGATGTCATCTATACCAAGGGAAAAGGGAAGGGTAGTCCATGTCCATGGATATTCATCATTCGTAACTTGTAAACTGTTCATCTTCCATTCCAAAGTGTGGATTCAGTTCTTTTCAATCCTTTCCTGCTCTCATGATGACCCAATTATAAGCATCTCAGTCAAGTACTGCTGAGAAGAGGTGCCTGCATTCAGTGAACCCTGAAGATCCTTCTGATGCCTGCAGCGGCTGTAATCAACAAGCCACCCTTTATACCGGATCTTGCATCATTTCTGTCTTCATTCTTGGACTGGTCAGTTTGCCTTCCTGGGTCTTAGAGTTCTCATCTCTAAAATCCAGGTATTGGATCAGGTGATTGTTAGTTCCTTTGTGTTCTTGAGTTTAACTTAGGTCAACCTAGGCTGCACTCTAGACTCACTATAGGAAAACTTAAAAACTTCTCATTCCCAGGCCTCACACCAACAAGTTAAATCAGAATTTCTCCAAGTGGGTTCTAGGTGTACTTCTTTTTTTTTTTTTTTTAATGCTTCCTAGGTGATTCCCAACAGGTAGCTTAGATTGAGAACTACTTGCTGTCCATTGAGTGAATTAAGTATACTTTAATTTGAGAGCCATAAAATCATTCTCTTTGTACTTTCATAAGCCTAAAGTCTGGAATAAATATATGTGCACCTATTTTTAAAGCGCACATGGCTTTTTTTTTTTTTAAATCACAACCTAATGCAATGATTAATATTCCAAATTTGCCATTAATTTTCAGTATTGCTTCGTATTTTTGGGTATGGATGGCTCCACAGTTCACGATTTCTGCCTGTTTAAAAGCAGTTGCCTAAAGCATATTTTAGTCTGTCAGTGGATGTATATTCTTCCTGTTTTTAATAATGAAAATTTCATTTTAAGCGATAATCCCTAAAAAGGAATTCTTGGCAGAATAGTTTATATCATAAGAGCATATGGGAGTTAAGAATAATTATTCAGAGACTATCTTTCTCCAAACAGCTTAAAGCACTTTATGGAATTCATCTAATTAATGTTCACACTGTATCCATGAGAAGGCAGTGGACAGTGAGAGGATGAGAGTAAACCCAGCACCACAATGCAAAAGTGCAGGGTTTATGTAGTCTACCACTATTCAGTCTGTGCCAAAAATTACATTTTAACACATCAAAGAGGCAGAAATGTGCTAAATTAGCCATTATTCCCCACCCCCCACAGATTTCAAGTACCCCAGCACTTAAAAACATAGTATCTGTTTCTTGAAAAATTCCAGATGCTCTAGCATTATACAAACACACATTTTAATTAAAATGTGGGACCTCCTTAGTAGAACAAACAATATTTACATTGCTTTTCATTCACAATAAATGGTAAGCATTATCAATACGTGTGGGCATATTTACATAGGCTTAACTGTTACCAAAATAGGACTATGTACTTTCATCCCACACAGCCTGACAGATGAAGTTAATTTTAATATCACAAGGAAATTAATTAAATGAGTACCTGTAAACACATTTTGATGGAATGGAAAAGATATAAAGACAGTATGGCATGGTAGTTAAAAAGAAAAAGGCTGATTTAAAAAAAAAAGCAACTCAGTATCTTTTTCCTCTTTTAAATCACACTCTGTACTTGAGCTTTCCCGCTGGGATCACGTCTTAACCTGACCTGATTTCCTTAACCTGGTCAGATTTCCTCCAGAATAAAATTAATAAAAGAATTCACAGAAGGCTTACAATTTCATTCAAATAGATAAAAAGTTCTGCCTTCATAAAACTTTCATTGGCAAACTCAAAGGCACAAAAGAGCACTTCTAAATTATACAATGCATGAACTATAAAATCTCCTTTTATTTTAAAACCCAAGTATTTAGTAAACAGAATTGTTTGTCTTTCCACGTAGTCATACCTCACCGACAGAAGAGGAGTATAAGGACAATGGTTCTCCCTCAAAGACATTTTTTTGTACATTTTGACATGTGTACATTTGAGACATGCTCAATTTATCTCCTTGCTTTGCTCACGGAGGAATACTGGTAAATATTTCCTGTCTTAAAGCAGAGTTGACTCTGATGATTATCAATATAAATTAAAAAAAATCAAGTCTGTTCCGTGAAGTACAAGCAAAGACATCAACAGACCAATGGCAAGAAGCTTTAATGTTTATCTTTCTAGGCAAACTCTAATACTAATTGCTAACTCCACACTTGCTCCTTAAAATAGTTATTCTCAGTTTCAGCATTGAATCTCTTGGAATTTACAATGTCATTAAACAAATGGACAATCTCTTAAATGTATTTGTTTACCTGTATCCAACAAACTGATGAAAAGGGACTTTTCCCTGAGAAATTTATCCTGACTAAAATTAATAGCGATACCATCTAATGTTTTCTTTTTTGAAAGATTTTATTTGAGAGAGAGAGAGAGCACACGCATGAGGAGGGGGGCAGAGGGGGGAGGAGGAGGGGCAGAGGGAGAGAGAGAAGCAGACTCCCTGCTGAGCAGGGAGCCCCAGGTGGGGCTCAATCCCAGGACCCTGAGATCAGGACCCTGAGATCAGGACCTGAGCTGAAGGCAGAGGCTTAACTGACTGAACCAACTCAGGCGCCCCAATACCACCTAATGTACCACCGAATGTTTTCATGTAATATAAGTATAAAATATTGCAAAGAGATAAAATAATACCATTTGAATGTGGATTTACCCTTTTGAGTATGGCCATTCATACTCACTGAATGGCCATTAGCTTCAAAATAGAAATGTAAAAGGAAAAGTGTCCCAATTATTGTGTTGTAAATGGTCATTTGTAAAAAATAAGAACACACAAGAACAATGACCTTACTGTTAGCTCTACTTTTCTAGAGTAAGTCTAGAGACTAACTAGACAATTTTAACACAATCCTTTTTGCTATGTCCAGGAAAAGAAGGAATTTGCAAAGGCAAATCTCTATAGCCAATCAGTTACTTCTTGAGCTCCAACAGTGTTCCATATTATACTGTGAGAGTAAACGGGCCAGTAAGTGGGAATGAGTTTCTAATGGATAAAAAGTGGCTCTGAAGTACCTTAGGGATCACATGGGACAAATTACAATGATGGTTTCAATAGCAACACTGCCTAAAGTGGAATTTTACTCAGAACCAAGTTCCTTTTCAATTGGTTCCTCCCTAGAACGTTTTCCTGTTTGTTGCAAATTCTCATCATAATTATATGGATAATGGGTATTCAAAATTTGGAACTGTAAATTTTTCCCCTCAGAAAAAACTTACAATTTTAAGAGAAATACTTGATGGGTTAAAGGTATCTTCATATTATGGGATCTCATAATGACCAGATGATTAAAACCTCTTCGAACAGATAACCGGAACACAATTTCCAATCGTGTAACTTGAAAAACCCATGCACAATTAGAAACAGATTTAAGAATAGCTTTTGTATACATGATTGGTAGACTCTGAGAGCCAGAGTTACACCATACTTCAGACCTGTTATAAGAGTGAACATTTATAACACTAAATGCCTTCTATATACCATGAAGGCAAAAATTATTCTGATAACTTAGAGGAATTCTACTTATTCTAGGTCAGAATAGGTTGAACTACATGAAATGCTAAATCACATAAAACAGCAATCTATGTTTCCACCTAAAATTAGACATTTATGTATAAAGTAAGCATGAGAAACCCAAAGTAAATTCTCAGGGATTACCCTTAAAGGCCATTTCTTACATATTTTGAATTTAAGAGTCAATGGGCATTCCCTTAAGAATGCTTTCTCAGGACTATGGACTCTGAGAAACAAACAGGGTTTTAGAGGGGAGGGGGGAGGGGGGATTGGTTAGCCTGGTGATGGGTATTAAGGAGGGCACATACTGAATGGAGCACTGGGTGTTATACGAAAACAATGGATCGTGGATCACCACATCAAAAACCAATGATGTATTGTATGGTGACTAACATAATAAAATTAAAAAAAAAAAAAGAATGCTTTCTCAGGTCTTTGACTATTTAAAGAAATTTTTTTTCTATTATAAGGTTATTCTGTATAAGGTAACACCAATAACCCTGATGATGTTCAAAATTTAGCCCTTGGCTACATTTCTGCTTTATAACATATCAAATTATCCCATTGGATAGAAACTGTATTTTCCAAGAGATCAGCCACTAGCCACATGTGGCTGTATAAATTCAAATTAATTAAAATTAAATAAAATTAAACATTCAGTTCTTCATTCCCACTAGGCACATTTTGAGTGCTCAACAGCCGCATTAAAGAGCATTTCTAACTTTGCAGAACGTTCTATCAGACAGAGCTGGTGTGACACTGCCCATTTATCTGTGTCGTCCACTAGTTTACCTCTTGAGGGCAGGGGCTACAGCGACTGCATTACATCCAGACTGGGACGTGTACATACTTATAAATAGGGAGCCAATCAATAGATCTTGTTATTATTTTCACTGATAACCATCATGCACACACATGTACACTATGCTTTTCAGATTAAAGGTGCTTTTACATGTTTTTAGCCAGGGGCTGGGTGGGGAAGGGACTGATTGTAATGGCGGTAGGGGGAAACTTTTTGAGATGATAAAAAAATATTCTGTCTTGATTGTGATGGTGGTTACATAAAAACATGTTTGTTGGGGCATCTGGGTGGCTCAGTTGGTTAAGCATCTGCCTTCTGCTCAGGTCATGATCTCAGGGTCCTGGAATTGAGCACTGCCTCGAGCTCCGCCTCTGCTTCTCCTCTCCCTTTGCCCCTCCCCCCAGCTCCTTTGTTCTCTGCTCTCTGTCTCAAATATTAAAAAAAAAAAAGTGTTCGTTAAAACTCGAAGTGTACACTTAAAAAAGGTCAGTTTTATTGCATATAAGTCATACTTCAATAAAACAAAACAAAATGGAAAGGGGGGAAAAGGGTGATTTTATTTGCATTTTCAAATTTGATCCTTGAGTTTGGAGTGAGCAGGCCAGAGAATACTGCTGAAAAAACAACAGTCAGATACATTGGAAAAATCACAGGACAAAGCATCAGGTGTGTCTCGGGATGTCAAGCCACTTAGGGGTCTGGAATTCTAAAATCGTCATGGGTTACCATACTGCTCATGAAAGACACTAGTGGGTCTCACTGGGCAGGCCCCATTCTCACTCCCACCCCACTGATTCTCTAAATCATTTTTCTTTTTGCCATCTGTTCCTCCTGGAACAACAAAGGTTCAGAAAGAACAGTGTTAACTTTAATAAGCTTGTCTTGGATGTTATTTTTGAAATCATCAGAGGGAAAAAAAATCAATTCTGTTGATTTAATCCACTATTTATTAAGTACTTATTTGGGACGCATAAACACACAGCTATACTAGTCTGACATGGTTTCACTGATATTATATGAATCTAAAACACTGGCTTGAGAAATATGATGTGCTTAGTTCCCACTTCCACAGTGCACAAAAGTGAAGAGTGTCATGTACCTACTATTCTGAGAAATTTTGAGGGTCAGTTAGGAATTGAGATCATGATTTCTCGATCTCATTCCCTGGAAACTAAACCCTGTGATAGAATATGACAAGCAGTTTGACATGTACAAGGAAAGAGATTTCTGCAAGCTGTGCTTTTTTGGTGCCCCAACAACTTGACTGGGGATTTCCACTTGAAGAACCTCCTGCCCACCATGATGGTCAAAGCCTGACCCTGCCTGTTAATCTTGAGAGCAGAATGCAAAGCACATCTGTTTACATTGTCTATTCACTTTAATAAATGCGGATCACTGTTGTCTCTCTGGTGTCTTTAATTCAATGTCATTACTTCGTGTTTGTTCTCTACAGTGGTTTATCACAAAGGGCGCAAAGGGAACAATTTATGCACTAAAAGGTATGTCTCTGCTCAGCAGAATAAATTATCCTTAGAAGGGTCTGCAAAAACAACCCCATCTATGTTTCTTGGTGAATACTGAGTAAACTATTAAAAGGGCAATGAGGGATTTGAATCTCCTCCCAAAAGAATGGAGCTCTTCATGATCACCCACAGATTTTCCCTCATCAAGGTTATAGCAGGTAACAACATATCATCTTTCTAAGTAGTAAAAAACACTCTCAAGATAGTTAAACTTCCCGGTCTCAAAATTAAAAAAAAAAAAAAAAAAAAAAGGTTTCAGTTTGTTAAATCCAGAATGAAAGCTTGCATCCTTTTTTCCCACATTCTAGTCTATAAGCAGCACAGGTATGTCTGGGGTCTTAGTGCTTTTGTGTTTGTTTTTTTTTTTTTTTTTTTTTAGAATGGGGATGATAGTTCTGTCTTCCATGATGGACTGAGCCCTAGTCCCGTAGACACCAACAGTCCACATGGTGGATAGAATACATCTAAATTTAGTTTGCCCATGCATTTGCCTTCCATTCATTGACCTTTCATTGAAGAGGTGATCTGTCCTATAGGTGATTTAAAGTGAGGATGGAAAGAGAAAGCAGATATAAAGCACCTAGTCACTATGCCCATAATGAGCAATTAATAAGTGAGAGCTTTACTATTAGTATTATTCTTACTATTAGGGTTTGCTCTCTTGAAATTGGTTCATTCAGTCAGCCTTCCCCATATGTACAATAAGCCCCTAAAGCAATTTTCATCTTCCTCTGCATCCAACTTTTCTGGCTCTATACAATGTGTTAGACTCTTTTTACAGAAATTATTTATTTAGCTTGTTGTGACCCATAGTTTGGAAGTTAAGTCTATTTTTGTAGTTGTTTATTTTTTGTACCCCCCAGGGAAAACAAATTTCAATTTAACTTAGCAAACAGGCACTGTTTTATTTCTTAATTTAAATTCAATTAGCCAACATAGAGTACATCATCAGTTTTTGATGTAGTGTTCAATGGTCCACCAGTTGTGTACAACACTGTTTTTAATCCAAAACAAAGTCATGCATAAACAAAAACGCTAATCCCAAGAGGTACTTGATTTAGCTCTGCTATTATGTATCTTCAACCAGATAACGGAAGACATGGAGCTCAATGTCTTTGTCTCTTAGGTGAAGTGGTTGAACTATCGTACACCTAATGTCTCCGCCATCTCTCAAGCTACTGTTTGTCATATGACTAAGTCAAATTGCTGAATCAAAGTTTTTCAACCATTTCAGCACTCCAGGCAGATACACCCACAGAATCAGGATTCTGGCCAAGTACTTTAATATTATAATGGACAGTGCTGGAAAACAGAGGCTCTTCAAAGCAAAACTTTACCTTTACTATTCTAGACATGGCTTCTGAAGGATCTTCCTAATTTCTAATCAAGATTTACCCTAGTGCTTTTCTTTTAATAAGTTGGTGACTAACATAACATAATAATTAAAAAAATAAGTTGGTAAGTAATTGCTGAATGAATAATGGTGAATCTTCGACTGGAAGAAACAGAATGAGACTATCTTGTTTACCTCAACAATTTTTTAATTGATCTAAACCCTTTTGTGAGGATAAAAAAGTGAAATCAGTTGACCTCATATTTGCTTACATCTTACATGTTTATATTCCTGTGTTTAGGTCAATTCAATTCTTTCCCAGCACCTTCATTTTCTCAGGTGTATTTTTTTTCTCTTTAACATAGTGAATAAAATTCCTATAACCACACTAAATCTTTCAAAATAGAGTATCAAAGTCCTTTGCGCTTTACCACAGTTACCCCTCCTTTACATCCAGAAATACTACAAAGATATATCTATGCTTAAAGTGCTTTTGTTGTTATCCTTGAAGTATATTAACCATACATATCAGGGATATTCCATGTTGAGGACTAGTGGCATGAAACTGTGACAAAACCAACAAGATGCAAACTATAATCATTTTACAATATCTGTATATCTCTCAGTACATTTAATGATGACGCGTTTACCAGACGATGGGTGAAAATGAACTTTCAGCCTGAAGAAGGACTCTACTGTTTGATCCATGGATATGGGATTCTCAATTGATCTCACTCATGCATTTTTTTTTTCATAAAAAGAAGTACGTTACAATACTGGGATCAAACTAACTTTAAAGAACAGAACCTTAGGAAAAGAAATCCCTCTGTCAGCTTAAGGATGAATGTGTGTCCATCAGAATTTTTTTTTCTTTTCATTTTAAACCTGTGTTGGACAGTTGACAAACCATATTTCTGTTTTCTGATCCCAGGTTTCTTCCTTGTCACATTCCTTTTCTGCCAAACAAATACATTAGGGTTCAACAGAAAGAGTGTTCCAAATCTTTAATCATTATGAAAAATACCATACCTTGACCTTGTATTTTAAAGTTAAATGAAAAAAAAAGTTAAATGGAGTGGCATTATAAAAATTAAATTGGTTCTTGCTCATTTCCATAATATCCTCTAAAAAGCCTTGCCTAGCCTAGAGTGGATGTCCTATTTCTTTATCTTTCTTGATGACCTCTCATGCCTGCAAGTCAGCTCGTTTTTCTTTGCTGAAGACTGCACCCCACTGCTGCATGCACTCGAAAAGTTCCATTAAAATCTAGGGCATCATCACTCATTCTTATCTGCAGCAGGCTGCTGAACAGTGCCATACCAGCAACTGCATGCAAACTAGTCTCAAAGGACAATATTAGTTATATACATTGTCATCCCATAAGGAGAAGAATTCCTCCTGGATCCTACCTTATCTCACAAAGCACATCTAGCCTTTCAAACATGGCTCCCAGAGTCAGTGCTATGAAAGGGTCTCTTGCAACAGCAAGCATTACTTAAAAAGCAATTTAGCAGCAAGAAATTAGCTTTTTATAGGACACCCTTTATTAAACTCGGTGTGAGATGAGCTAGCATCTTCAATTTCGCCTTACACCCACTGAGACCACACAGGCCAAAAGCAGTTTCATTTTAAATACTGTACTATACAAAAAATTTTATGTATTCCCCCTCTGGTCTTGATGAATTCTTTCTTGGGATGGATGTGTTATTAGGATAATGAGGATTGAGAATTAAACAGGCTAGGATTTAGCACTGCTCTTTTTATCCGGAAATGTGAAGAAACATCGATACCACTTATTCAAGGAGACATTCTCTAACTATTGGGGACTGCACACTGGTTGGTCATGGAGATGAGTAGGATTGATGAAAGAACTGGATAAAGTTTAGAAATTAGGAATATTTTCCCCCTTTATTTTTTACAATATCAAACATCATTGTTCTGAAGCAAAAATGGCATTTCTGTAGAACAATATTTGATGTCAAAAATCATTGTCATATTTTGTGACTCATTTCTCCATTTTACTTGGTAACATGGAATATCATCATTAAATGGTCTTAAATCTCATATACATGGTGCTCCAGATAATTTTCTAACAAGTGTGGTATTCTCTATTTTTTTTTGTAGTTTTTAATTTTATTGTGTTATGTTAGTCACCATACAATACATCATTAGTTTTTGATGTAGTGATCCACGATCCATTGTTTTCGTATAACACCCAGTGCTCCATGCAGTACGTGCCCTCCTTAATACCCATCACCGGGCTAACCAATCCCCCCTTCACCCTCCCCTCTAAAACCGTTTGTTTCTCAGGTCCATAGTCTCTCATGGTTCATCTCTCCCTCCAATTCCCCCCGCCCATTTTTCCCTTCCTTCTCCTAATGTCCTCCATGTTATCCGTTATGTTCTACAAATAAGTGAAACCATATGATAATTGACTTTCTCTGCTTGACTTAGTTCACTTAGCATAATCTCCTCCAGTCCCATCCATGTTGATGTAAAAGTTGGGTATTCATCTTTTCTGATGGCTGAGTAATATTCCATTGTATATATGGACCACATCTTCTTTATCCATTCATCTGTTGAAGGGCATCTCGGCTCTTTCCACAGTTTGGCTATTGCGGACATTGCTGCTATGAACATTGGGGTGCATATGGCCCTTCTTTTCACTACATCTGTGTCTTTGGGGTAAATACCCAGGAGTGCAATTGCTGGGTCACAGAGTAGCTCTATTTTTAAATTTTTGAGGAACCTACACACTGTTTTCCAAAGTGGCTGTACCAACTTGCATTCCCACCAACAGTGTAAGAGGGTTCCCCTTTCTCCACAACCTCTCCAACATTTGTTGTTTCTTGCCCTGTCCATTTTTGCCATTCTAACTGGTGTAAGGTGGTATCTCAGTGTGGTTTTGATTTGGCTTTCCCTGATGGCTAATGATGATGAATATTTTTTCATGCGTCTGTTAGCCATTTGTATGTCTTCTTCAGAGAAGTGTCTGTTCATATCTTCTGCCCACTTTTTGACTTGATTATTTGTTTTTTGGGTGTTGAGTTTGAGAAGTTCTTTATAGATCTTGGATACCAGCCCTTTATCTGTAGTGTCATTTGCAAATATCTTCTCCCATTCTGTGGGTTGCCTCTTTGTTTTGTTGACTGTTTCCTTTGCTGTGCAGAAGCTTTTGATCTTGATGAAGTCCCAAAAGATCATTTTTGCTTTTGTTTCACTAGCTTTTGGAGATGTATCTTGAAAGAAGTTGCTGTGGGCGATGTCAAAGAGGTTACTGCCTATGTTCTCCTCTAGGATTTTGATGGATTCCTGTCTCACATTGAGGTCTTTCATCCACTTTGAGTTTATCTTTGTGTATGGTGTTAGAGAATGGTCGAGTTTCATTCTTCTGCATGTGGCTGTCCAATTTTCCCAGCACCATTTATTGAAGAGACTGTCTTTTTTCCATTGCATCTTTTTTCCTGCTTTGTCAAAGATTATTTGACCATAGAGTTGAGGGTCCATGTCTGGGTTCTCTATTCTGTTCCATTGGTCTGTATGTCTGTTTTTGTGCCAGTACCATGCTGTCTTGGTGACCACTGCTTTGTAATATAGCTTGAAATCGGGCAACGTGATGCCCCCAGCTTTGTTTTTCTTTTTCAACATCTCCTTGGCAATTCGGGGTCTTTTCTGATTCCATACAAATTTTAGGATTGTTTGTTCTAGCACTTTGAAAAATGTCATTGGAATTTTGATCGGGATGGCATTGAAGGGATAGATTGCTCTGGGTAGCATAGACATTTTAACAATGTTTATTCTTCCGATCCATGAGCATGGAATATTTTTCCATCTTTTTGTGTCTTCAATTTCTTTCATGAGTGTTTTGTAGTTCCTAGAGTATAGATCCTTTACCTCTTTGGTTAGGTTTATTCTGAGGTATCTTATGGTTTTCGGTGCTATTGTAAATGGAATCGTTTCTTTAATTTCTCTTTCTACAGTTGCGTTGTTAGTGTATAAGAAAGCAACTGATTTCTGTGCATTGATTTTGTATCCTGCCACATTACTGAATTGCTGGATGAGTTCTAGTAATTTGGGGGTGGAGTCTTTTGGGTTTTCCACATAAAGTATCATGTCGTCTGCGAAAAGAGAGAGTTTGACTTCTTCTTTGCCAATTTGAATTCCTTTTATTTCTTTTTGTTGTCTGATTGCTGTTGCTAGGACTTCTACTACTATGTTGAACAACAGTGGTGAGAGTGGGCTCTCAGCTTTTCCCCATTGAGGATGATATTCGCTGTGGGTTTTTCATAGATGGATTTTATGAGCTTGAGGAATGTTCCCTCTATCCCTATACTCTGAAGAGTTTTAATCAGGAAAGGATGTTGTATTTTGTCACATGCTTTTTCTGCATCAGTTGAGAGGACCATATGGTTCTTCTCCCTCCTCTTATTAATGTGTTCTATCAAATTGATTGATTGGCGAATGTTGAACCACCCTTGCATCCCGGGGATAAATCCCACTTGGTCGTGGTGGATGATCCTTTTAATGTATTGTTGGATCCTATTAGCTAGGATTTTGTTGAGGATTTTGGAATCCATATTCATCAGGGATATCGGTCTGAAATTCTCCTTTTTGATGGGGTCTCTGCCTGGCTTGGGGATTAAGGTAATGCTGGCCTCATAGAATGAGTTTGGAAGTTTTCCTTCTGTTTCTATTTTTTGAAACAGCTTCAGTAGAATAGATATTATTTCTTCTTTGAATGTTCGGTAGAATTCCCCAGGGAATCCATCAGGCCCTGGACTCTTGTTTTTTGGGAGGTTTTTGATCACTGCTTCAATCTCGTTACTGGTTATTGGCCTATTCAGGTTGTCAATTTCTTCCTGTTTCAGTCTTGGCAGCTTATAGGTTTCCAGGAAGGCCTCCATTTCATCCAGATTGCTCAGTTTATTGGCATATAGTTGTTGATAATAATTTCTAATAATTGTTTCTATTTCCTTGGTGTTACTCGTGATCTCTCCCCTTTCATTCACAATTTTATTAATTTGGGTCCTTTCTCTCTTCTTTTGGATAAGTCTGTCCAGTGGTTTATCAATCTTATTAATTCTTTCAAAGAACCAACTTCTACTTTCGTTGATCTGATCTACTGTGTATCTGGTTTCTAATTCATTGATTTCTGCTCTAATTTTAATTATTTCTCTTCTAATGCGTGGCTTAGGCATCGTTTGTTGCTTTTTCTCTAGTTCTTTAAGGTGTAGAGTTAGTTGGTGAATTCGGGATTTTTCTATTTTTTTGAGTGAGGCTTGGATGGCTATGTATTTCCCCCTTAGGACTGCCTTTGCAGCATCCCATAGGTTTTGGACTGATGTGTTTTCGTTCTCATTGATTTCCATGAATTGTTTAAGTTCTTCTTTGATTTCTTGGTTGACCCAAACATTCTTGAGCAGAGTGGTCTTTAGCTTCCAAGTGTTTGAATTTCTGCCTAATTTTTTCTTGTGATTGAGTTCCAGTTTTAGAGCACTGTGGTCTGAGAATATGCAGGGAATAATCTCAATCTTTTGGTATCAGTTGAGACCTGATTTGTGACCCAGTATATGGTCTATTCTGGAGAAAGTTCCATGTGCGCTCGAGAAGAATGAGTATTCTGTTGTTTTAGGGTGGAATGTTCTGTAAATATCTAGGAGGTCCATCTGGTCCAATGTATCATTCAAAGCTCTCGTTTCCTTATTGATTTTCTGCTTAGATGATCTGTCCATTGCTGAGAGTGGGGTATTGAGGTCTCCTACAATTAACGTATTGTTATCAATATGACTCTTTATTTTGGTTAACAGTTGGCTTATGTAGATGGCTGCTCCCATGTTGGGGGCATAGATATTTACAATTGTTAGATCTTCTTGTTGGATAGACCCTTTAAGAATGATATAGTGTCCTTCTGTGTCTCTTATTACAGACTTTAGTTTAAAATCTAATTTGTCTGATATAGGAATTGCTACCCCAGCTTTCTTTTGAGGTCTGCTGGCATGGAAGATAGATCTCCATCCCTTCACTTTCAGTCTGGATGTATCTTTAGGTTCCAAATGAGTCTCTTGTAGACAGCATATGGATGGGTCCTGTCTTTTTATCCAATCTGCAACCCTGTGCCGTTTTATGGGAGCGTTTAGGCCATTCACGTTGAGAGTGATTATTGAAAGATATGAATTAATTGTCAATCTGTTGCCTGTGAAGACGTTGTTTTTATAGATTGTCCCTGTAAATTTCTGTTGTAGATCACTCTTGGGGTCTTTCTCCTTTTATAGAACCCCCCTTAATATTTCTTGCAGGGCCGGCTTAGTGGTCACATATTCTTTCAACTTCTGCCAGTCATGGAAGCTCTGCATCTCTCCATCCATTCTAAATGAAAGCCTTGCCGGATAAAGTATTCTTGGCTGCGTGTTCTTCTCGTTTAGTACCCTGAATATGTCTTGCCAGGCCTTTCTGGCTTGCCAGGTCTCTGTGGATAGGTCTGACGTTATTCTGATGTTCCTCCCTCTGTACGTAAGGAATCTCTTCCCCCTAACTGCCCTTAAGATGGTTTCCTTGGTTCTAAGATTTGCAAGTTTTACTATTACATGCCGGGGTGTTGGCCTGTTTTCCTTGATCTTAGGAGGGGTCCTCTCTGCCTCTAGGATGCGAATGTTTGTTTCATTCCCCAGATTAAGGACGTTTCTCAGCTACGATTTGCTCAAATACATTTTCTAGCCCTCTCTCTCTCTCCACTCCCTCCGGGATTCCAATGATTCTGACCTTGGAACGCCTCATGGTGTCACTTATTTCTCGGATTCTATTTTCATGGATTCTGAGTTGTTTTTCCCTGGCCTCCTCTTTTCCCTTTTTATCTATTCTACTGTCTTCCAGATCGCTTATTCTCTCTTCTGCCTCAGTTACCCTAGCTGTTAGATTATCTAGATTGGATTGGATCTCATTGATAGCATTTTTAAGTTCTGCCAATTCACCTTTTATTTCTACCCTTAGAGACTCTATGTTGCCATTAATTGATTTCTCCATTCTAGCCATCGTCTTCACAATTGCTAGCCTGAATTCCATCTCTGACATCTTGTTTATGTCTGCATCCATTTGTAAATCTGCAGCATAAGTCATAATCTCTGAGTCTTTTCTGTTTTGGGGGCTCCTCCTCCTAGTCATTCTGTGGATGGGTGTTTGAGGGAATGTATAGAGTCCAAATTATTGACCAGAACCCAAGCAAGATGCACCTGTTTTCTTGGGACCTTAGGGTTGCTGGCCTCTTGTTTTCCCAGCCTGTCTTCTGGCGGAGGGGCCTGCTGCGCTGTTACTCAGGCAACCCTGTTTGGGCGGAGTTGCCCTGCGCCCCTGTGGCGGGGGATGGGCTCAGTGGGAATCAGTCTTTGGGGCTTTTGTTCTCTGGCGCCTTTCCCTGGTGGCTTTCTGCGTCTCTTCCATGAGTCAGAGCAGAAGAGACCGTTTCCAACCCTCTGCCTCAGAGCAGAGAGACCTCAGTCTGTTCTTCAGTGAGCTCTCCAGGCCACACTGTCTCCGTTTCTGTCCATGCTGCTATAAACTGCAGCATCCTGGGTTGTGCGCCCCTCTGCAGCGCTCCCAGTCCTGCCTCCAGGTCGGGGCGCGTCTCTGCCCTTTGTGCTTCTAAAACCGCCAGCCGCTCCCAGTTCTCACGCGGGTGACTCCACCGCTTGGGGTTTCCACCCCCGGGGGTTGCAGTTCACCGGCGCGACCCTGGCGCACCGGGTTTCCGTATCGGAGGTTGCAGTTCGCGTGCGCACGACTGTCGCTCTGGTTTCTGTCCGGGGGGCCTGCAGTTCGCATGCGCGCGACCCCGCCGGTCTGGTTTTCCACCCCGGGGGCTGCCCTAAAGTCCTTTCCCGCCGCTACCAGTCTGCGAGTCTGTGCCCCGTCCCCAGCGCGCGAGGCTGTCGCTCACCGGCGGTGTAGGATCCCCACGTCCAGGCACCCTCCCGCCACCGTTTATCCTCCGATATCTGCCTACAGGATCATGGCTCTCCGCTTCGTACCTCAAAACCAACCGCCTGCGATATTCTGTTTGTAGAGATCCAGATCTTCTTACATCTCAGGCTGGTTTTGTGGGTGCTCAGAGTGGTCTGGTAGATATCCAGCTCAATTCCGGGACCAGTTGAAATAGGGTCCCCTACTCCTCCGCCATCTTTCCCCCCTCCCGGTATTCTCTATTTTAATGAAGTGGTGGATGTGCCACACTCACAAACATTCTCAAGATCTTGAGTACTTAAATCTTCTAATAAACCTTGGCTTTGGGGGAAGAGGCAGAGGTGGTTCAATTTTAACATAAATGAGTCCTGGATAAGTTTTCCAGAGATAATAAGTCATATTCTGAATGATCGTACTTGAAAGTCAGCTTGATACCACTCTACCATATCTGTATAATAGCATCTCCTCCTCTCTGTCATCTCCTCACAAATATATCTATCTGGAATCCACTCCACAATATTTTGGGGGGGGGCGCTTTTTCTAAGAGGACTTTGTTCCTATGGTTATTTCCTGAAGCCATCGGGATGCTACTACCAAGATGAATTTTAGTGTAAAGGATTTCCCCACAAATATGTGTTAAGTAGCATGGAGATAAAAAAATAGTAATAAATACTTGGGAAATGAAGAGATATGTAGCTTCAGTCATGCAATCTATTTTACATAAAATAGTCCTTCTAAGTCTAAAAATAATAATCAACACAAAAACAGTTGTCAGATTTGTAGTTTTAATCACTCAGATATTTGTTTTATAAGGCCTTCTGTTTAAGAGCATGTGGTAAAATTTTTTAGTAATGTATAAATGGGAATTCTCCCTACATTAATTTATCAGATGTCTTTATTACTACATTCTTTGGAATTGTCACGGAGAGTGTAGTGGGTTGAAGAATTTTTTTCCAGAGCTCATATCTACCTAGAACCTCAGAATATTACCTTATTTGGAAAAAGGGTCTTCACAGATGCAATTAGTTAAGGTTTTAGAGGTGAAATCATCCTTTGTTTAGGGTGACCTCTACATCCATTGAGTGGTGTCCTTATAAGACACAAGGAGACATACAAGGAAGATGCCCACATGAAAGAGGAAGGCAGACATTGGAGTTACGCTGCCACAAGCCAAGGAATGTGAGGGGCCACTAGAATATGGAGGAGGCAAGGGAAGATTCTTTCCTAGAGAATTCAGAGGGCCTGTTGACCTTGGTCTTGGACTACTAGCCTCCAGAATTATAAGAGAATAAGTTTCTGTTAAGGGATCAAGTTTGTGGTAATTTGTTACAACAGCCCTAGGAAACTAACACAGGGGGTACAGTTGTCATCCTAAGTTGCGAAGCACTTAAAAAGTTTATTTTCAGTATCCGTTCATGACTGAGGCATACATAAATTTTAGCCAAGGGTGCCAACAAAAGCTGGTGACCTTTAAATCCAAAGATTGACTAATGGTGAAGATTTCAGGGAGAAAACACTAGAGTACAAGAGGTGGGGAGAAATAGCTTTCTAAGACAATAATCCATTTCCCTGTGACTGACTAGTCACCCATTATAGATGGCAAGAAGTTTGTTCTGGAAGTTTTAACAGTGTGAATCTCACATTTTAAAAATAACAACTAAATCCTGCAATATTTGTCTGAAAGTCTGTAATCTCCTTGAGTGATAAATATGGAGTCTGTTAACTAAAATATTAAGACTATTGAAAATTTTTTCTTGTACATGTTTTCTCATATAATGGTGAGATATGGACACAGATGTAAGATAGCACTCATCAAGAGCAAATGCAAAATTATCACTGTATATGATAACTGGAGCTAGGCTGTGACTACTGCTTAGGACATTTGCTCCTCCCCATTTGAGAGCATAAGGACATGGCAAACTCGGATGTAACTGTGAGCAAAGACACACCTTGAGTAAGCAGGGCAGCTTGCACCTCTGAGAAGTGAGCATAGATGTTCTCCTCAAAGGTATTCCCTTCCCACTAGGGGTGATTAGAAAGGAGAGTGGGTGGCAAGAGTTGAAACAGGAGGCATTTTTACAAAGGATAGAAAGAGTAATATGAATATGTAACTGTGGACCTTCGAAGAAAAAGAATAATTAGTAGCATTTCCTGAGTATCTACTATGTGCCAAACACAATTAATCCTTCTTTCATACACATCTTTATTGAGTTCCAACAATTCTATAAGGTAAGTAGTAGTATCCTCTTTTAAAGATGAGGCACTGGAGGCTCCCAGGGGTCAAATAACTTGCTTGAACTTACCCATTATGAGCAGATTTAAACTCTGCTCTTCCCCTCTCTTGTCCTCTCTGACCTGAAGGACCTTACAATGTAGTTGTACAACAAGATTAATAGGCTTCCAAGTTTTGGTGTGAACAAGAAATCCAAGTGTAATTTTTTTTAACCTGTAGATTTAATTAAGTCCCAAAAGTGATGTGTGAAAAGTAAGGGCTACAGGAGGTCAGAGGTGGGGAGGGGGCAGGAAAAATCACAAGATTTCATAGAGGACTGAGGCTTTGAGCCTAATTGGGAGGATTAAAAGAAAGTCCAGGTACCATGGATTGTGTGGGGGAAGAGGCAAGAGGACTTCTGGCATGATGCAGAATGATGGAAACTGAACGGTCTCCTAAGGGACTAGAAGTGGCAAAGTTGGAAAGTTTGCTTGAACCCAGAATGTGAAAATTGGACTTTGTGGGTGAACTTGAGTCTGTGAGGATTGGAAAACCATTGATATTTTTGAGGTTGGTAACTGATATAATGAACCTAATCTATGTCTATATCTTAGGAAGTTTAATAAAATAGTATAGTCAGACTGGAAAGGTGGAAACGGGAAGCTAACTAACCCAATAATCAAGGGGATGAATTCCTAAAT
This sequence comes from Halichoerus grypus, assembly GCF_964656455.1. Lineage (NCBI taxonomy): Eukaryota > Metazoa > Chordata > Mammalia > Carnivora > Phocidae > Halichoerus > Halichoerus grypus. Next base: position 105,059,675 of record NC_135727.1, on the reverse strand, counting down.
ACAGATAGAAACAGTAGAAGCGGACAATAATGAATGGAAGGAAGAGTTATCAACAAGATTGCACGTGGCTGGAAAAGCAGAAGGGGTCAAAGTTGTCTTACGGGTAAGAGGAAGACAAAACAGCCAAAACTTTTGGCTACTATTGTTGGGGGTCTCCTGGCAAACAAATAGTTTTCCAGATTTACGGCTTTTTAAGTACCTCCATTATAGTCAGTGCTTTTTTTCTTTTCAAAGCATACAACTTCATTGTAATTTTCTTTTATGAGACATAGAGCAAAAAAAAGCAATACACATTTTTAAATCACTGGAATCCCTACATATGTTTAAATGCAGAGATTATAAATGTTTTAAAGTTATTTCATGATTGAATTTTTTTTGAATTATTTTTGTTGACTACATAGTCAGTGAAAAGGAGTTTATTATTCTCGAGAGAAAATTGCAAGGAATATTTGTCTTTGGGAGAAAGCCAGACATGAGTCCATGGGTCTCAAAGTGTTAATATAATTAATGTAATCTTAAACATCTATCTTACTCTCGGAGGATAACTAATTAGCTTGAAGAACTTAGTTTAATACATTTAGAGGCTCCTAGGAGTTCTTGGAAAGAAGTTGCTACAGAGATCCAGGGTACTGTAATCATTATTAATTGCAGTATTTTAAAGTTCACACCAGATAAGCTTCCAAGAAAAAAGACCTAAATTTATTTGAAAGGTCAGAGAAATTTATTTTACTTATCCAACTGCATGGAGATAAAAATACAGATGCTCTGATAAAAATCCAGCTCCACTGTGTGGGTAGCATGATATAGTAGAAATGACCTGCTGGATTTAGGATTGGGGGGCTGATTTCCTCTTTTGGTTCCTCCACATACTAATAATGTGATCTTAACCAAGTGATTTAATCTTCATAAGCCCGCTGTCACCTGTGAAATGGGAATGTTTTCTTTAGCCCAGTGAGGAGAAAGAGGTTTTTCTATTTCTTCCCCCACGCTGAACTCCCAACGACTAGAACCATGCTCGACAGACAACAGGGGCTCAAAATATTTTTCAATGAATGAATGGATGGAGAGATGAATGAATGAATATTTCAAGTATTTCGTAAAATGAAGCACATATATTTAAATATTTTATCCACTGTATCTACGATGGAAATAACTATTTAAAGCTATGCTACTGCCCATCTCTTGCCAACTCTACAGTCAAGGTCATCACACTGGTAGCTTGAAATTGGCCGTGTTGGAGTATTTGTACCACAACATTTGGCAAAACCTACAAATCAGACCCTCATACCCAGGACCCAGTTGTTCTACACTGACCAGCGTACCACTGGTTCCAACCTTTGTCATTTGGCCTATGCTTACTTTGATCTCTTCTGTCTCCTCTACACCTGTAATACTTGCAATCATCCCAACAATTCAGGCTCTCTGGGTCACTGCACAACCACCATCTTGGCTTGAAATACCTTCCTCCCAGAAATACACCTCGTCCCGTAGCTAAATCTAACTCAGATGCTATGCCTTTGAAAATGATCCCTAGTTCCTCCAAGTCAGACTCAGGTGCCTCTGCCAGGTGTTATCATTCAGTGGTTACCGCCATCATATTATCCCAATGTGTTATAATAATTGCTTATTTGTATATCCCCCCCAAGAGCTCCCGGGAGTACAAGGACTCTCTTATTCACGGTTATAATCTCCATACCTTGCTCCTACAGGAGGTACTCAATGAATGATAGCTCTATGAACAACTACATAAACCCAATTTGGTTTTTCACATGCTGGCAAGACAGGACAGTTAACTGGATTGTTAGTCCAAGAAACAGAGGAAGTAGAGCACAACAGCTCTTACACAGGCGCTCTTTGCTTGACATAAATTTCTGAATGTTAGTGGGGGAATCTATTACCCTAATCTACACAATTAGTCCTAATGATGCTGGCAGTTTTCACAGACATTTACATGGAGGATCATTGGTTTACAACAAATAGTTGATGACTGTGACAGATCAAGTCAATATTAATTCCTGCCTGGCAAATTTATTGTGACTACATAACAGTGACATTTGAAGTCATCTGTTTGGTCTAAAACTCTTATTCATAGGACAGACGCCTACAGGGCCAGTCAGAATGGCTCAATGAGCAAACACTTTTTTTTTTCTTTTGCATCTTTGTGCATGAAGTGTTCTAGGCAAAAACTGTATTATTCCTACTTTTCACTCTTGCTTCACGCAATTCAGATGTTGTACCAGTCATTACCTACATCCCTTAAGATCCATTTCATATCCTCCCACAAACTACATTTCCCAGACTAATTTGCCAATTAACTTCTGGATGCATTTGGCAAATGTGAGGCGCTAGTGAGGGAATTAAGTGGTGGGAAAAAGGGAAGATTCAGAGTTTTTCTCCCTCTTCCCTCTTTGGGGGGTACTTTCTGGCAGTGGCTGAATCTCCTCTGGTGTTCCAGCTTCCTAGCTTCCTACAGGACACACCTTCCTCCTTTTTGTGTGGCTCCTGCCAGGCAGGGCCCACCTGATTCTAATTCCCTCTACATGACCTCCACTTGCAAAATCTAGGAACATCACCTGGTGCTTAAATCCTCAGCCACGGACGTGGGATGGGCCTCCTGCTATTGCTATTCTCTAGGTTGTTTTACCACCTTTTTGGCTTCTAAGGAAGGTGGTCCTGGATTTAAGGCATTGGTAGGAATCCTGCCAGTAATAGTTTCTGCCACTTTCACTGCAGTTCTTTTCCATTATCGTGCGTCAGCTACCCTCCGGGTGTCTGCCTCATTTGGTTCCGCAACTATCTGGCTGCTCCAGCTTCTTCAGTTCCCACTCCCCCATAACTGACTTATACATAACTTTCATGGCTCCAACCCTGCCATGTAATTGATGCTATGTGGCTTCTGCACCTGTTGCGAGATTCCCGGGTTTCCTATTTCTACAAAGTGATAGAGATCTGATTAGGCAACTTATCTTGGGATGCCAAGCCCTGGGTCTCGTCAGCCAAAAAGTGGGCAGAGTTATGTGGGACCTGAACTCACCCTTTCACAGGGACCAGACATAGGGCAGTTCCCTTAGAAATAGAGTGATCATTAAACTTATCATCCAGCCCAGGGCACTTTTGAGAGTGCAAGGGCACAATAAATAATTACACAGGAAAACTTAGCATCAACTGATATTTTTCTGAGCAAACTGCAGCTTACGGTCACCATATTTATAAAATACTACAAGCAGGCGTTGTATGTTGGGTCTATTTCCACGGACTGGTTTTCCTACTGCTCTTCAAATTGCCCCTGAATATCTTTTTCTAATGTGGAAAGCTGTTCACTCCTCCCCAACACTGGCTGGATCCTACTGGTACTTTAGGTGCGTACTCAAATGTCTGCTTTGTCATGAAGTCTTCCTTGATTTGTCTAGCAGAAAATTAGTCTTTTTATAAACTTAAATTGCACTTAAACTGTACATTCCAGGGCCTGTGTTTTGTATCCTACATTCTATTTATTTATGCATGTGCCTTCTCCTGTCTAACAGGTGTAAGCTCTTCAAGGGATGAGCTATATTCATACTTTTTTTTATATCCCACATTGCCTAAGTAGTATTTTGCTCATAGTTGGTGGCCAATGAATATTCATTAAATGAATGATTGCTAGGTACAGAAAACATCACTCTTGCCATTGCTGTCTCGTTTATCCAATTATTCTGGATCCTGATGCCTACAAAATGCAGAAAAGATCAGACATTGATCATGTCTAGATTAGCATAGCGGTAAGATAAACAGAATTAAGAGGACTGAAGTTACCATATTTACATGGTCTTAAGAAGGTTTAACGGGAAACAAATCAGACTGAGGACATTTTTGTTTCTCAAGAGATAAACAAGAAATCACAGATAATTGAAAGAGAAAAGAATATATTTTTCAAGAGGTGTTTGTTCAAACAGACACAATTTATTCTGATAGATATCTGAGTATTTCTTGGTTTCTATAACGTTTTATAAAATCATTTACAAGTTCAATTTAATCTATATGGAAATCATAGTGCATAACAGTCTTGTTATTTTTTTAAAGTGCTTCCTAATGAAAAGTCCTGATATTTGAGAGATTTTAATTGTTACAAAAAGAGCAGTTAAAGAGTAAACTTTCATTTGTTTTTGGAAGCTTCCTAGCCCTCTTCAACACTGGTGATTGGATATAACGTTAGATAATTTCAGCAAATATGAAGTGCCATCTTATTTTTAAGTGTACTCTACACAGGATTCTTTTCCCTTTAAAAATACAGATTAAGTTACATAATACTTTAGGGGTAGGATATACATAACAGGTTTTCATGTGGGGTAGTATTTTTAAAATAAACTATACATATCGAGGAATTCAAGCATTGAAAATTGACCCATTGGGTCTCCTCCAAATCAAGGATATAAGGCAAATATGGACCTTTCAGTACAACTATACCAGATTCATTTTAATCCCAGAACTATGCCCCTTTAGGTGCCACATATGACCTCAGGCAAGTTGTTTAAGCTCTAGTCAACAAAATTTTCTCATCTGCTAATCAAGGAGGATCCTCACCTGCCTCCCAGGACCCATGTGATATTAAAAGCCCATTGGAATGTGACATATAAGTATTCAATAAACAGTGGTTATTATTTTATTGTAATACATGTAGAATCCTGGATGATCTCATCAATTTCTATGGTATTTTGATAGCAGGCATCAATTTACATTTAATAGTCAAACCATTAGCAACCCTTAGTAGTAAACAACTGTGCTAGTCATTACCTAGGCAAAGGAATGTGACATGGCCTCAGCTCTTAAGGAATTTAGGTTGTGATTACAAAGAAATGCACTGAGACAATTAGCAAACTAAAAAAAAAGTACACACTTGCTAAATTAGATGCTGCTGACTATTTACTACCACAGAGATTCAGAGATGGGGTAATCTATAATGGCTAAAGGGAATTAACACATTTCTGGAAGGAGGTATTTGTGTTTGGGCTTTCCCTTACAGTAGTGGTTCTCATACTGACTGCCTATTAAAATCACCCTGGGGGCGCCTGGGTGGCTCAGTCGTTAAGCGTCTGCCTTCGGCTCAGGTCATGATCCCGGGGTCCTGGGATCGAGCCCTATATCGGGCTCCCTGCTCGGCGGGAGGCCTGCTTCTCTCTCTCCCACTTACCCTGCTTGTGTTCTCTCTCTGGCTGTCTCTCCCTGTCAAATAAATAAATAAAATCTTTAAAAAAAAAAAAAAAAAAAAAAATCACCCTGGAAGACTCTTAAAAAGTGCCTACACCTTGGCTTCGCCCCAGAACCCCAGAACTTTCAGAGATGGGATTCAGGCATCAGTATTTGTCCAAGCTTCCCACAGGAACATATTGTGTAGTCAAGGCTGAGAGCCCCAGTCTTAAGGAAGGAGGAGCCTCTCCCTAAATGAAAAGGGGGACAGGGAGATCACTTCAGAGGAAAAAACTACCAGAAGAAAAGGTTCATGGAGTGATAATGCCCATTTTAAGCGTGTAGAAAATAAGCAGCACAAGTGGGGATCAGGAGACAGGGGAGGGGAGGTATCAACAAAATGTTTGGCAAAATTTTACTGGGGCCAGATGGTAAAGCACGGCGGAGGCCAGGATGAAAAGTTTCGACCCATTTCAGGGAAAGACCCATCTCAAAGTGACAAATTAGTAATAAGACTCAATAATACTACTGTGCGTACTCAGAATAGCTCCAATAAGAAGACTGAGGCTGAAATCAATGCACGGGGGCTGGAATATCGGACTTACAGTTTCCTTTTGTGGAGGTGGCGGCACTTCGTGCTCCTGTGGCTTGACTAAGCTCTCTAGGTAGCTTCAACCACCTGAACGCCTGCAGTTCTAGATCCCTGTTAACTTTTGAAGTAAAGTAGCTAAGGCGCGTGGGTCCCACGTCCACAGATGCTGATTGAATTGCTCTGGTGTGGGAATTGGGCCTGGGATAGTTAAAGGGTCCCCAAATTTGCCCTTGGAAGGAGCTTTCAGGTGATACTGCTCATGCTGGCCCGTGAGTAGTGGTGGTCTGGCTCAGCAGCTCTCAAACTTCAGCGGGCATCAGAATCCCATGGAGGGCTGGTCAAAATGTGGTGGCTGGGCCCCACACCCAGAGGTTCCAATTCAAGTAATCTGGGAAGGGAGGGTTCCACACAGGTCTTTTAAGAACCCAGGTGATGCTAATGCCGCTGGTTCAGGGACCTTACTTTGAGAACAACTACTCTAGATATGAAGTCATCACTCTAGATTTGTTTACATTTTAAGTACTTGCCTTTAATTCACTATTGGATTTCAAGACCTCTTCACCTCTACACACTTTATTATAGCAGCTTATGCAATCGCCCTGGGACTAGAGAAACAAGTACCTAAGACCCAGGACATAAATATTCTGTCTACTTGGATGCACAGCTGCCCTGAACCTAGAAACCAGCTGACAATACTCGCCTAACTGATGGATTGTGTGTTGTCCATTGTGCTCCTTACCTCCTGGTTCTTTTATTTAACTAATGGCGGGAGTTCTCAGTAGATGCTGGTGGAACGTTAAGATTTTGTTTGTGGAACCTGGCAAAGCCTACTTGGGGCAGGACATCGGTTGGTGAGCACCACCCAGGCAGCAACACCCAACCCTCCCACTGGCCGAGCAGCAGGGGCTGGTGCTGTTAGTAACGTTGGCAGGAGAAGGTAGCGGCTCTTCTGGCCATGGCAGGTACACTGTGATTTAATTCAGGAGTGCCTTAGGTTGGAGATCCATTAAATGACCTTCTGCTAAACAGTCTGCAGCACTGAAATTTTAGACAAAGGAGAGCACATTCCTTTTAGCCTAAGGAGTAGCCGTAATTCAAGGATCTGGAGATTCTACGATGTTCTATCTCATCTAAATGTCCTTGTACTTGTTCTGAAGGAATCTCCATTTCCCTCCTGCTTCTGGAGCACCCCAAGAGCATGCAACTCTTGATCTCAGGGGTTGTGAGTTCAAGCCCTGCTTTGGGTACAGAGATGACTTAAAGACAATAAAATCTTAAAAAAAGATAAAAAAAATAGAGAATGTGGAAGCGTAATAAAATGGACTAAAAATATTGCCCTGCCTTCAAAAAGGGATACAAGTAAAAGAGATGGAAGAGGTAAGTAAGAGTTTAAAAGCACTGCTCAAAATGGTATTGATGTTTTATGACATATTTCGGGTCAACAAACACTGTCACTATTACTACATTTTACAAAGAAGAGTGTAAATGGAGAGAGCAGTTTAGAGGCAAATTAAGATTTTAGAGACAGCTGAGGGGAGATCAGGGGGACGGGTCAAGAACACTTTGTCAAAACACCATTTACTTCCTTCTCATCCTTAAAACCTACATTCTGCTAAAATATGTTAACCGTAGCAAAATGATTAAGTCAATCCCTAATTCTGTGCCTTTTGCCTCTTTAATGAAGCATACCCACATGTGGGGCCAAAAAATGTAAAGGGGACATCCTCATGAATTTAAAACACTGTAAAATTAAAAAGGAGCACACATTTTAATATTAATTGCCTACCACAGCACAATCTTGGCCATCTGCATCTCCCCGATACCACCGTCTTCCAGCTAGGTGAGGCCTAACACTGAGTATGTCAGCATTTTAATTTTAACTCTTTTTGTAACATGAGAGTTCCTGATAAACACATTACGCATGGATCTAAATTCTTAGAATATTTCAGATCAGTACTAAAATGTTCTGTCACTATTTGGATGAGCGTTAGGAAGAGGTGTCACACAATGATAAAGGGGCAAACATGAGGAGCGAATGGGACATTGGATTCAGTAGGAACTGGCTCCGAAGTGTTGCCAGCACCATATTTTAAGAGGACAGGCTGAAACCAGGGTAGATGAACTTCCTGGAATACCGTCTTTCAGAAAACCTTCCTCTCTTGTGTCGCATGTACCTTCTTGATCTCACTCAGCCCATTGTGTTGACAAGGTAGAAACAGGCCCCCTTCTGCATTTCTGGAAAATGGTTGAATATTTCTTTGGGTGGGTGGCTTTGTAAAATTTTAACAATTTTTGCAGCCTCACTATCAAACGACAGTTTTGCTAACATCATAACATGGTCTTTTTTCCCCTTCCTAACACTATACAATACTTGATTGTATACAGAAATCCTTCCATTCAACAAATATTTATTTAGGATCTGTTCTGTGTGCTAAGTACTGAGAATACACCCATGAACATGACAGTCTATCTCCACAGAATTTATAGTCTAGAAAGAATTACAGCTTTGCTTCTTCAGATCTTGCCCCAGATAGAGATACTCTCCCCTCATTCCTCACTCTCAGGGTGCATAATGAAATACAGTTGCAATAAAGCCTACTACAGATCTAATCTTCCTAAAAGCATCACTTTTCGTCACGGTGTTTTCAAAAAACATCCAGTGGCTCCTTTTTCCCACTGGTTCACATCTGTTCACAACCAAACTCTTCAGACTAGCAATGTGTCCCACTGCAAATTTGTCCTGATCTTTTCTTACCTGTCCTCCTTTATCCGTGCCCATGAACTTGCCACTCTCATCACTGTTTGGCCACTAAGTATACTATCTGTAGTCTTGGCATGGGAGCTCAAGTCATTTTGTTTCCTTTCAGCTGAAGGCACACTGGGACAGGGCCTTACAATTTGTATTTTTAAGGACCTTGAGTGATTCTGATATAACACTACTTTCTCTCTTTAAACTCTGCTCACAACCCCTGGCCAAATCAGATCCTACTCCTTCTAGAAAGCATTCCTCAGCTATTGCTTCTCATCATGATCTCTTCATTCTTCAAACTACGACAACACGATCGCGCTTTCTGGACCATTTATTTTCACATGGATAGCCCCAGAACTTTGGAATGTTACCTCTTTGGTGGATGTAAACCCTATCTCTCCAATGAGAAAACAAACTCTAAAGGAGATGAATCTATTATCCTGGACCTCCCTGAACCTCTCAATCACATCTAGCACTGTTCTGAGGATATCTTCAGCACACACTGCGTATTTATTTTATTTTAATGTCACAGCCCTTCCAGGGACTTTGCGAGATATATATAACTTTTTCAGTCTCCCTGGCAATAACTTCATAACAGTAGCTTTAGGTCTGAATGAATGAATGAAACCTCAGAGTAACACTTTTTACTCAAAAGGAGGCTTGCCTGTTCTTGCAAGATCTAGTTTATAATGTACGACCTTGAAAAATACTAGCTTACATGTAGGTAAGATAATTGTGAAACTGTATTAACACTGCTTCTGAAGACATAATGAATGAAATCTTTCTGGTTTGTGGCATATCTAAAGTGAAGTGCATTTACTCTTTTATAAAGTGAAAATAAGTACAAAAATTACTATATAAATTCTCTTTTGATGAAAAAGTGTATTAATAATTTTATTTAAGCAACTCGAACAGATATTAGATCGCTCCCTTTGACAGAAAGAAACACTAACTGCTTTTTCTGGGCTCGCTAGATACCTTGCTGTATCACAATGCATGTATTTCTAAAACCAATCATCAGAAAAACTAAGTATCTTGAGCTACATGATCTACTTCTTTAGGTTGGCTTCTTGCATAATTTTATACTTTTTCAAAAGATCTACTTGATATTTGTCAGGATTTACAACCTGATGTTTTATTTTAAAACAAAATACATTATTTTTTAAAAGACAGTGTTAAAATTCTAATTCCAAAATGTCAAAATGTTATCCCAAAGCATTATGGTCTAAAATATTCAAAATTATATATTTGTAACCTAAGTGCTTTCCAATTTTTAAAGTATTTCTTTTTATTTTGATCATTTATGATTATAATGTTATTCACATTCTTCTTGCATGTTTTAAAGTTTATATGATAACTATTTTATTTATTTTAAAATTTCTTTTCATGACATGCAGCAATTTGTCTCATCTCAGAGAAATTCTATACAGCAGTTTTCCTAATGCATATATTCAATGCCAATTCCTGAAATTGTAATTCTACTTTAAAAATACATTAATATAGAATATCTCAACTTTTCCTATTAGTCAATATTTAGATAAATTATTTTAGAATGTTCATCTGACACAGGGTGCCAATTTGACTTACATCTTAGGCTGTGAAGGTTTGGGGAAATTATAGATATGAAATTCTTGGCACTAATTCTGAAACAGTTTTTTTTTTTTTTTGCAAATGTTGGTTTTTCCTATTGAGTCACCTCAAATGTGGGTGAAGAAAGGACTTGTAGTTCTAATGGATAAGCCATTGAAATTTTCCAGTAGGTCATGATAATGGTGAATTGAGTCTGCTACCTTACTAACTATTAAAGCCAGTTATTTGTCTTGTTGGCATGTCAACAAAGCCTGGTTTTCTTTTAATTAAGAGTTGCCATTACAACTTGTTTTCTTTTAAACCCTTCTCTCCTAGTGATCAACCTACTTGTCCCCAAAGATCATTTGATTGAAAATCATGCTGGGCCAGACCAATTTCACACTTGAGAGAAAATCACCAGCCCCTCCTATATCATTGGTTTATTCCCCCATACAAAAGACATTCTCAGTAAATTGGAATTAATTAATTAACTAATTAAGGGCTATCTTTAGAATACAAACACTTATGTACTGAATTGTGCCCCTCATCCCCTGCAAATTCATATGTTGAAACCCTAACTCCCAATATGACTGTATTTGGACACAGGGCCTTTAAAGAGATAATTAAAGTTAAATGAGGTCATAAAGGTAGGGCTCTAATCCAATATGACTGTGGTCCTTCTAAGAAGAGGAAGAGATACTACGGATGTATGTGCACAGAGGAAAGGCCATGCGAGGACATAGCAAGAACATGGTCATTTGGGAGCAAAGGGTTTTCCTTTCTCAGGAGAAACCAAACTTGCCAATACCTAGATCTTGGACTTCCAGCCCCTAGAACTGTGAGAAATAAATTTCTGTTGTTTAAGGTGCTCGGTCTGTTATTTTATATGGCGGCCTTAGAAAACTCATATAGACACTCTTTCCTGTCCTGAGGACACTTACAATGCACCTGGGGAGGTACCCTCCAAACAAATATATAAGCAAGAGAGACAAATACCGAGGTTGAAGAACATAAAATTAAAACCTACATAAGGAGTGAGTTGTTAAAAGGGGAACATATCTTTGAGGCGGGAGAGCATTGATAGATTTCAACAAGGAAACAAGAGCTTCCTTTATAGCAAGGCTGGAAGAGAACCAAAGCTACATGTTTAACTCATTATCTCATGACATTTCAGAGCCTACTCCAAAGGTTGTAGGTTGGCTTTTTTGCAAATGTTGGTGACTTCAAAGGTCACCTTCTTTTCCAAACCAGGATTTGGCACACATGGCCTGATACATGAATGAACAACAAAACCAAATATATGGTATTAGCATTGTCCTAGAAGTCCCAAAACATATGAGCAACTTCACTACTCTATTTCTCTTCCCTTTATTTCATAGCCCCTTTATTTCATAGCAGGATACATGGTATCCTGCTTGACTACCTCTCAAGAGAAATAAGACTTGATGAGCAAAATTTATAATGTAACTAAGGAGCAGCCTTTACTTTATAGCAAACATCTTTTTTAATAACAACACTGAATCAATAATAACAGCAGCTAACATTTAGTAATCAACTACAGAATCAAGCACTAGATTTGGAGCTTTCAGATGAATTATCTAATCCTCACAACAACCCTATAAGGTTGGTACTATTCTCATTCCACCTTCATAAGCGAGGTGAGTGAGCTTTCCTATAGTAAAGGAACTTGCTCAAAGTGACACAGCTGGTATTTGACGTAGCTGTGATTTCAAAAACTCCAGACTAGTCCCAGAAATCAAAATCAAAATCAAACTCTTTACCACCACTTACAGAATACATGTGTAACACACATACACAAACCCATATATAATACCTATTGTGTGTGTGTGTGTGTGTACATACACAAAGATGTACTGTATGGATGAATGTACAGTAAAAATATACATGAAGTACTGGCACACAAATGAAGATCAATGGGATAGAATTGAGACTCTAGAGAGAAATGAGATAAAAGAAATGGTCAACTAATTTTTGACAAGAGGTCCGAGACAATTCAATGGGGAAGGAATAATATTTTTAACAAATGGTGTTGGGACAACAGGATATTCACATGCAAAAAAAATGAAATTGGACCCCTTCCTCATGCCATACACAAAAATTAACTGAAAATGGATTGCAGAAATAAACTCTTAAAATAAAATATAGGAATAAATCTTTGTAATCTTGGGCCCAGTTAAGCCTTCTTAGATGTGACACCAAAAGCACAAAAGATAAAGGAACAAATAGAGAAACTGAACTTCCTCAAAATTAAAAACTTTTGTGTTTCAAAGGACTCCATGAAGAAAGTAAAAGGACAACCCACAGAATGGGAGAAAATGTTTGCAAATCATATACTTAATAAGGGACTTGTATCTAGAAAATACAAAAAAACTCATAACTCAATAATAAAAATGCAATAATCCACTTGAAAATGAACAAAATTTCCGAATAGATATTTCTCCAAAGACAATATATAAATAAACAGCCAGTAAGAACATCAAAAGACACTCCATATCATTAATCATCAGGGAAATGAAAATTAAAACTACAATGAGGTACTGCTTCGCAGCCAGTAGAATGACTATAATAATTTTTAAAAAACATAAAATGAGAAGTGTTCCTGAGGATTTGGAGAAACTAGAATTCTCATACACTGTTGTTGGGAATATAAAATAGTGAATTGTTTTGGAAAACAATTTGGTAGGTATACCTTAGAAAGTTAAACATAAAGTTATCATACAACCCAGTAATTTCATGCATACCAAATAAAAACATATATCCCCACAAAAGCTTATACACAAATGTTCATAGCAGTGTTATGCATAATAGCCAAAAAGTGGAAACCACCCAAATATCCATCAACTGATGAATGGATAAACAGAATGTGGCATGTCCACATAACAGAATACTATTTAGCCATGAAAAGGAATTAAGTGTTGATACATGGTACAATATGGATGAACTTTAAAAACATTCTGCTAAGTGAAAGAAGCCAATCACAAACAACCAAATACCGTATTATTCCATTTGCAAGAAATGTCCAGAGTAGGGAAATCTATATTGATGGAAGGTAGATGTATGTTTGCCTAAAGACAGTGAGAGGAGAAGGGCTGGGGGTAAATGAGGAGTAACCCTTAATGGATACAGGGTTTTTCTGGAGGGGTGGAGATGAAATATTCTAAAATTGATTGTTAGTGATGATTGTACAGCTCTGAATATCCTAAATGACACTGAGCTGTACACTTTAAATAGGTGAATTGTTTGTTTGTTTGTTTGTTTGTTTTTTAAAGATTTTATTTTATTTATTTGACAGAGAGAGAGGGAGACAGCTAGAGAGGGAACACAAGCAGGGGGAGTGGGAGAGGGAGAAGCAGGCTCCCGGCTGAGCAGAGAGCCCGATGCGGGGCTCGATCCCAGGACCCTGGGATCATGACCTGAGCCGAAGGCAGACGCTCAACGACTGAGCCACCCAGGCGCCCCTAAATAGGTGAATTGTATGGTATATGAAGTATACCTCAATAAAGCTATTAAAAATATATAAAGTTAATTCCAAAATATGTCAGTTGCTTTGAATCTCTTAATTCTTCTAGTCTTTATAAACTGAAACCAATATTAGGGGAAGGGTATTGGAACAGCAAGGGGTTTGAAGACAAAATTCTTTTTCTTTTTTTACTTTGAAAATGCTCACACCATAGTCTATCAAGTTAAAACCCATTTAATTCTCCTGAATGATTAATAGCATTTCTTTTTGGTATGATTGAGTTGTGAAAGCAAAATCAATATACTGAATATTAACACTTGCTTTTCTTTACCTCTGTGTTATAAATAACCAACAAATAACTCAATGACTTCTCTTCTTGCCTCTTCTGCAACGAGACATAGCCATGTTATAATGCCAATATACTCATTAATTCAACACTAAGTTTCAAAATCCTACATGATATGATGATTAATGAGTTAAAGCTAATAAGATGTAAATAGAAGTGTTATGTAGAACATGCAGAACTACTCTTTGATTCAGCTAGTAAATGTGCCCCTTTGCCTACCCTCATACATTTTTAGGACCACAATGTAATATAGCCCTGATAACTAGAACTCTGGCAGCCATCTTAGAATATGGGCAGACTTCAGGAGGAGAGCTATAGGCTAAGATGGTAGAGTAGAAGGATAAAATAATCCCATTCCCTTGACCGCCCACCTCTGACCTCTTTTACCTGAGTATTACAAACTTCTATCTTGTTTAAGCCATGGATAGTTAGACTTTTTTATATACAGACAAAACAATTCTAATTAATAACTATATGTAACAACTAGCTATAGATATATTTTATATAACAGGAAAAGCTTTCTATAAAGTTAACCAACTGAATTGGCCCGGGAAAGCATAAAGAGGCATCTTGTTTTTGCTGTATTTAAACAAATGCAAACTCAGCTCACTTTAATTGGCTCCAATAAATTATTTTTTAATTCAGTCAGTCTTAAATGTGATTTACTTAAAATAGCAAATGTGTGTGCACTACAAATTGCAGTAAATGAATCATTTCTATTTTCTGTGTGTATACCCTGTGACCTGGCAATTCTACTAGCAAGTATATGTGTATGTGTGTATATATATCTCCTTGAGAAATTCTTACAAATATATCAGAAAACATATACAAGAACACACATGTAGTGTGACTTGTGATTTTAAGAAAACAAAACAAAAAACCCAAATGCCTATCAACATGTGAAATACATAAATTGTGTTTTATTCATACCATGGGATACCCATTGATCAACATAAATATATAATGTTGAGAGAAAAAAATTACGGGGGGGAAGACTACAAAGAGATTCCATTAATATAAAGGTCAAATCCATGCAAAACAAAACCATCTACTGTTTAAAGATACAAACATAGGTAGTAAAAAATATATAAACAAACAAATAGACATGAGAATAACTTAATCGAAATTCAAAATAAGTGATTACTTTTAGGTGGAGAAAAGGAGATGATTAGGGAGGGGGGAAACAGGGGGCTTCCAAGACACTGACAATGTTCTATTTTTTGAACCCAGGAGGTTGGAACCCAGACATTTATGTTATTTTTTAAATCTATGTTGTCCAACATGTAAGCCACTGGCACTTGGGGCCATTGAGTACTTGACATGTGACCACTGCAAATTGAAATGGCTTATAGGTGTAAAATACACACTCAATTTCAGAGAGTTCATTCATAAAAATGTTAAACATATAATTAATGATTTTTATATAGAGGGGCGCCTGGGTGACTCAGTCCGTTAAGCGTCTGACTCTTAATTCCAGCTCAGGTCATGATCTCAGGTTTGTGAGACTGAGCCTCGTCAGACTCAGAGCTCAGTGTGGAGTCTGCTTGAGATTCTTTCTCTCCTTCCCACCTCCCCCAGCTCATGTGCACACTCACTCTCTCTCTCTAAATAAATAAAATCCTAAAAAATAATTTTTATATAGATTGCATGTTTAAATGATCCTATTTTGAATATACTGGGTTAAATAAAATATATTAATTTCTCTGCTTCTTTTTACTTTTTCTAATGCAGCTAGGAACATACACCGTTCACATTATGTGTCTACTGGACACATGCTTGAGATCTTACCTATAAATTTTATATATATATATATATGTATATATATATATGTGTATATATATATATATATATATTTTAATGTCAACATTTTAACTACATAAATGTTAATTATATCGTAATATCCGGTTTGTCACCACTAAGGACCCAAGAACAAGTAGTTTTACTTTCCAAACACAATGTAAAGTAGTTCAAGGTAGCATATTCAATTATGGATCTTCTGACTAAGTCTTTGGAGGGAGTAGCTATACATTACTTCAAAGTTCCAAAAATAATGGCATGTGATTAAACTGAATGCACACACACACATGATTTTTAATATACTTTAAAAATTAAAAAAAAAAGCTGGGTTTTCATAAGACTAAATTTTCATTAGTTGATATATTGAATTATCAAGTAGTTACTGAGAAAGGAAGTGAAATTCAATAATATCCTACATGGATCAGTATTAAAAAATTGGCTGTAGCAACTATAAAACTTACAGACTTGTTCTAAACTAATTCTATTATTTGGGAAGCTACAGAATGCCAATACTAAGCACCTCTCCTTTGTGGAGCTTGATCTGACCATACAATTAGTTAGAAATACCATCTAACCTAGTGTTTACTACAAATATGTCATCTGAATAGATGAGGTGTGACCATCTAATGGCTTCTCTATTTTCTAAACTCTACTAGAAGCAGAACGTCATGTATAAGCCACACAGGATTTTTAAGAGGAAAGGGAAATGAGAAGGTTCTTGGTGCACTGAATTCAAAATTTACCTTAATTAATTGACACTAGGATATACATAAATGTATATATGAGTGTGTGTGTGTGTGTGTGTGTGTGTGTGTGTGTGTATTCTCCCTGCATTTATAGATGCATAGATTCAGTGGAAAGGAAGTTCAGAATCTGACAAGAAATTCTGATCATTCCACAGAATGGGGGATGCACAGAATGGCTGGTATGAATAGTAAAACAACGTGCTATATTGCAAAAAAAGAAGTGGGACTGGAGTCCGTTAAACCTGGGTTTGCATCCCTCCATCCACTCTCTTTGCAACTTTGAGGAGATTCCGAACCGATGATCCTTACTTTTCTCAAGTACTATATACAGCCAATCTTACTACCTTGAATGATTCCCAGGAACATTAAATGCAGGGTGCCTGGCATATTGCAAGTGCCCACGACCTGGGCAGTATAACTACCTGACCCTATCATGGAGGAATGCCCAAGAGGGGAAGCAGCAGCAGTGCTGCTGTCCTGTTCTCCTCACTGATAGGGTTGGATAACCCCCATTTGAGTGAATTAATAGAAGACTTTCACCCAGTAGTAGTATCAGTACGTGCATATCCCTCTCAGTTAATAAAACTGCACTGATTACAACAAAAAAACAGAAACCATTTTATTCACAATGCTAAAGGAAGAGAATAGTGCACCTAAAAAGAAAAGGCAGCTAAATTACGGAAAACCTGACATGAACGTCTTCTCAAAACAGCAATGGGGAAATACTTTATCTCCTTGAATATGCCAAAAGGAATATATAGGTTGAATTTTGAGAAAGGGAAAAGCATTTAAACTGTAGGTTAAGCTCTCAATGGGCAGTATAGTATATGGTTAGGAGCAGGAACACTGGACGCTATGACCTGGCTGGATAACCTTGGGCAGGTACAAGTGTATGTGCTGCGGAAGCGAGCACAACCTCGGGCAGGCAATTTAACTTAGTTACTTCATTTGCTAAATAAGTATATTAATAGAACCTACCTTGTAGGATTGTTGTGATGATTGCTTAAATTAATGTACAGAAAGTGTTTCGCCTAGGGTCTGACACAGAAGAAGTACTACTGTAACTCTGAGGCGTCAATATCGTCATCAGCATCTCCATCAGCGTTAGGATTCCCACAGAGCATAGGAACAGAAATTCAGTCTCTAAATGCAGAAAATCCCCACTTACTCAGGGATCAGATGTCCAATGAATGCAATTGCTCTCAATAACCTTTTTGGTTGCAAAATTCTTTTTTTTCCCCCTAATAAATGTCACAGGGGACCCAAATATGGAAATGAAATCAGAATTGGTTTGGTTGAACCAGATTGAGAGCCTCGGTCTCCACCTCTGTGTAGTTCTATTTACCTTACTTAGTGGTCTCTGTAGTAAGTCAAAGCCAAGTGGAATATGGGCATTTAAAGTGGTTAAAAAATAAATTATAGTAAAGCAACAAAGAAAATGTACAAGGACACTTGAAGGCTATCTCTGGATTGAAAGTACTAATAGCAACAGAAATCTTGCATTTGACTTAAATAATATCAGATAAAAGCATTTTGAAATACATATTTTAACCAGAAAATTAACATTTATAAGATAGGTGTAACATTTATTTATTTATTTATTTATTTTTTAAAGATTTTATTTATTTATTTGACAGAGAGAGACACAGTGAGAGAGGGAACAGAAGCAGGGGGAGTAGGAGAGGGAGAAGCAGGCTTCCCGTCGAGCAGGGAGCCCGATGCGGGGCTCGATCCCAGGACCCTGGGATCATGACCTGAGCCGAAGGCAGACGCTTAACGACTGAGCCACCCAGGCGCCCCAAGATAGGTGTAACATTTAAATAAATTTCAATTTTCTATAACTACACTGTCCAATATGGTAACCACTAGTCCCGTGTGACTCTTGAAATTTAAACATTAATTAATTAATATTAACTAAAAACTTGAATTCCTTAGCCTCTCTGACTATGTTACCATTGTTCAACAGCCATGTATGGCTAGTGGCTATTGCATTAGCACAGAGATAGAACATTTCCATCATCATACGAACTTCTACTGCATAGCACTGATTTAGAATATGTCACTATGTGGAAAAGATACTCCCAATATTAGGTGTATAGAACATTACTACAAGCAATAGTAAAATACTACACAGGTTGGGGAATACTTTTACTTTCTTTAAATTCACTACAGTTGATGAAACAATTTAAATTTAATTCTCTGGAGGATTTTATTTTCTTAAGTCCTCTCTTAAATTGTCCACAATATGGTTTTTATATGAGACATGCAGCAGAATAGGAAAAAACTACTCTCTGAGTTAGCACCTGCATGACCTTGAAGAGGTCAGGCAGTCTTCTCACGCCCCTCCCAGTAACAAAGGGGTAATGGCAGTTATCTACCTAACTAGTTCATGAGAATAAGTGAGAATTGTGAATATAAAAGCCCTCTATAAACTTTAGAACCCAAAACAAATGCTAGTTATTATTATAATCATTTCTACATTTTCACTTGGCTGAATGCGAATGAAGTGTATAATTTCTGTAGAAATAGTTGAGCTAGTCTGAAGGAAAATGTCATAGTTAAAGCATTTGAGAAAAAAACACATTTATGGTCCAAAGACCTCAGGGCTACTGATTAGAGTATTTCTGGGTAAATATATTTATATGGGAATTATTAGATAATCTATATTTTCTAGTTTAGAGGTATTTTGTTAAATTTGATAAAATGATACCTCATCTCCATTTTGTCAACTGAAAGACAGTGATTTTGACTTTAGCTTTAGAGATAATAAGTTCAGAGCTGCCACTTAAAAGCATATTACAACTTCAGGAAGTTTTACAACATGCTAATTTAATGCTTTATTAGCTTACTTCATTTAAGGTTACAAAGAACTGAAACGATCTTTGTGAAGTGTTGATTTAATCTCATTCCACAATGGGACTTAATTTCTGCCTCGAAGGCAAACTCACACATTTAAATTTGGAAATTAAAGGAAACAAATAAATTGGTATATATCAGGAATACTAAACCTTGAAGACAAAAATATATAGAATTGAAAATTAATGTAATTCAGCTGCCCAAGATTTTAACACTCTTCTAAAACATACAGTATCACTCATTACACACTGTTTTAAAATTGAACAGAGAATCCAAATATCTTCCTCTTATATATGTTTTTTTCCCTCCTCTTTATATTATTAAGGAATGTATATATTTCTCTTTGGAGCACAATGAAGTATGTCTGTGGCTTAGTGAGGTTAATGCTAGTTGCTATAACAAATAGATCCCACAATTTTAATGGCCTAAGGAAAAAAAAAAGTGCACACGCCGATGTAGGCATTCCTGTCTGTGCACAGGTCTCCTCCATGGACTGATTCAGGTCCTTCAATCTCATGCTTCTTCATCTCCCCAGGCTTTGTAATCTTTTCTCAGCAGAAAGTTGGGGAAGTCAGCAGATGAAGGCAGGGAGGTGGCAAAAGCATGCCTGCAAGTAACTCCCACTCAGATTCCACTGGTAAGAACTAGTCACATGGCTCTAGTTAGAAGCAAAGGACACTGGGAAATGTAGTTGTTGGCTTGGCAGCTGATCCTAGCAACCACTCTGCACCATGAAAGGTAGAGCACAAATTTTGATAGGTAGTTGCCGATGTTGTTCTTTCTCTCTACGTTTGAGAGAAAAGAGATGTGAAGAGTTTGAATATTATTGGAAAAAAAGAAAACCACTTTCTATTTTTCATATCTCTGGTTCTGTTCTCTAACTTCTAAGTGAAAATAGAAATGTGGTACCTCCATTCCTTTTAACTCTTTCTCCTCCCTTAAACAAGGAAAAGAAAGAATGAGTCCTAGCAGAGAAAGAAAGCTTGGTGTGAAGAAGGAAGGAAGTCCCTAAGACGGAAAAATTGAAGATCTTTACTAGTTCTTTTTTGTTTCCTTCCCTGACAATCGTGGACTCTTTCTTAACACCCTTGGCTGTAGCCCTCATTCTCAGCATGAAGTAAAGGAGGATACGACTCAGGGTGACAAGCCCACTACAGGCACCCTGAACTATGATCTGAAAGAAAATATTCCAGGATGGAACCCTTTAGCCTGTTAGCCTAGGAAAAAACACTGTGGAGTCTCTTGGCCTTGGGATATCCCTTGGGTATCTGTGACAGCCCCTTATGTCACAAAAATTGAGTTACCTCAAGTAGAGGATAGAAGCATCCATGTCTTCAAGGCTATCAAATGTCTACCTATCAAAGGCTACCAAAGTAGCCTTCCCTGACTGCAAAATGCCCTGCCTGAGCCAAAAAGGAGCATGGCAGATCCTCTAATATTTACACAATCCGTTCATTCATTCAACATGGATTTACTGAGCACCTGCTATGTGCAAACCCTGGGTTTGAAATTAGAAGCATAAAGGCAAACATGAATGAGTCTTTAAGGAAGAAAGTTCCAAGGTCATATTTGCATTTATAAAAACCACTCTGCAGAATGGAGAAGAAAGTGGAGGGGCAAGATTAGAGGCTGGAAGAACATATAGTGCAGAGGCTGCTGCATCCATGCAGGTAGGAGGTACATCTTACTCAGGTGAAGGGGTGACTGCAGATGAAAGGAGTGGATGAGTTCAAGACATAGTTGATTACAGATATGGCAGGACCTGAGAAATAAATGTGCCTGGCTGTGGGATAGTGATGCCATTGTCTGAAATAAGAAAGCAAAAGGAGAAACATACTTGATGGTAGAGGGCAAATTATGAACTCGGATTTTTGAACATGTACAATTTAAAAGGTATA
Source organism: Halichoerus grypus (assembly GCF_964656455.1). Classification (NCBI taxonomy): domain Eukaryota; kingdom Metazoa; phylum Chordata; class Mammalia; order Carnivora; family Phocidae; genus Halichoerus; species Halichoerus grypus. Next base: position 105,038,478 of record NC_135727.1, on the reverse strand, counting down.
TGAGGGGTGCCTGGGTGGCTTAGTCAGTTGGGCATCCGACTTTTGATTGCGGCTCAGGTCATGATCTCAGGGTTGAGGGATAGAGCCCCGTATCAGGCTCTGCGCTCAGTGCGGGATCTGCCTGAGATTCTCTCTCTCTCCCTCTGCCCCTCCCTCTCAAACAAACAAACAAACAAACAAACAAATAAAATCTTAAAAAAATAAAATAAAAGCTATGTGAAACATTTGAATGGGAGCAGTTGGATACACACACAAGTCTAGAAGGAAGAAGATTCAGGCTGGAATGAAAAATGGTGGTTGACACCATGGAATGGACAAGAATGACCAAAAGGGAGTCTATGGTATAACGAGTCTGAAACAAACCTGGAGGAACACCAGCATAGGAAGAATATTTACAGGGAGAGATTCCAGCAAATGGGATCAAGAAGTAGGGATTTCTAAGGCCAAAGTAGTACAAGGACAACAAGGAAAATGTGCTCAAGTATAATGAGGACTTAAAAAAAAAAATGTTTTCCAAGTGTGGCAATGAAGCTGCTCCCTGACCTCCTTGAACTGAACTGAAGGAAAGAAGGGAACTAAAATTTACTGAACACGAAGGAAGTGTCTAAAGAAGTATCTTATTAATGAGATCCCACAGTTGCATCATAAGCAATGGATGGTAGTTACAACGCATACCAACGACCTTGCTGTGCAGTGCTGTGATTCTATATTATCAGACAAAACACGATTTGTTTTCTTTTTCCCATACTCGTGCAGACATTTTCCTTTCAGAAAGTCAACATGGTTTTTATTTTATTTTTTTTATTATTATGTTAATCACCATACATTACATCATTAGTTTTTGATGTAGTGTTCCATGATTCATTGTTTGCGTATAACACCCAGTGCTCCATGCAGAACATGCCCTCTTTAATACCCATCACCAGGCTAACCCATCCCCCCACCCCCCTCCCCTCTAGAACCTTCAGTTTGTTTTTCAGAGTCCATAGTCTCTCATGGTTCGTCAACATGGTTTTTAGTTAGTACTCCTCAATATGTCTTGCCAAAGGGCAAGGAGGTATACATAATCTAAAGAATACAATGATGTTAATAATTAATTCTCTTTATTGAACACATTAAAGTCCAGGAATTGCCTTATTTCTCCCCACAGCCCTGCAGTTTTCTCAGAAGAGAAAGCCGAAGTTCAAGGATTGTAAGTCATATGCCAGAGATCAAACTGGTAGGAAACTGACTGGGGGAGCTTCTATCCAGCTCTGCTGGCTTGTTCTCCTCATTTAACATCCCGTTTAACATTCCTGTTTTCCTTTCAGCTCAAAAAGTACCAGTCTACAGATTTGTATTATTTCCTAACATCTGATTAAATCTGACTTGTCTCAGACAAAGTTCTCAGAGAAAATTGAATAAATCAATTCAAGAAACAGTTTAAAATGTAATTTACTTAGGTAAAGGTCAAACTTAAAAAAAAAAAAAACCAAAAAACCTAAGGCAAAAAATAAACACCCTAGGGGCGCCTGGGTGGCTCAGATGGTTAAGAGTCTGCCTTTGGTTCAGGTCATGGTCCCGGGGTCCTGGGATCGAGCCCCACATCGGGCTCCTGGCTCGGCGGGGAGCCTGCTTCTCCCTCTCCCCCTGCCTCTCCCCCTGCTCATGCTCTCTTTCTCTCTCTGTATCTCTGTGTCTCAAATGAATACATGAAGTCTTTTAAAAAAATAAAAAATAAATAAACACCCTAGACATTAACATAGATATCTTTTGCCTCCATTTCTGCTGGGGCAGGGGGAACTAGGAAATATGGAAGACATTCGAATCAGAAATGAGGTGGAGAGACAGAAATTAAAAAAAAATTAATCTAGAAGATAGCAGTCAGTTCCTAGAAGGAAGCTCTAGTAGGACCCAACTCAACATACAGTAACCATGCAAAAAATGGTTTGAATTGAACTCAGGGTAGCATAACAAGAGCTTGGTTAGTGCTGACACCCCCCAAAATGAATTCTCTTATTCTAGACAATTCTTACAGTGAATGAATTTAAGTTCTTTTGGTTCTGGAATAGCTTGGATAAATGTTCCTTATAACCATCTGCTTGCCTTCCTCCAATTCTATGCTGCCAAACAAACTTCTGTTCTTTAATTTGTTTTGCTAAGTGAACTTAGTCATGGGGAAAAGGTTAGTCCTTGTGGATGACAGCATACTATTTTTAGGTCACCTTTGCCCCATGATAAATAACTACACTGACATATCATCATTGTCCACCAGTTTGGTGGTTGTGGATTAGGTTCAGTTGATGAAATGCATTTCTGTGTCTATAGGGTGAGCAGCCAAATCCTGGTCCCAGAGATATAAATGCCACGAGGAGACTACTTGACTACAAATACAAGTCTCAGAATTGTTTCTAATGCCTAAGAGAAGATGATAGATGCTAAAATGCTAGGGGTTGAAATACATGGTTACAGACTTCCCAATACTGGCAGTTAAAATGCAGAAATACAGAGAAAATAACAATCAAAGACCTAGGATGCTGGGAAGCCAAACACCTGCTATTGGACTTTGAGAAACGTTTATGGCAAACACCCACCTTCACCTTTTCCCAACAGGCTCTGAGGCGGACTTATCCATCCCTCCCCCACCACCTACACATGACTTTATTACAACATATTCTGTAGGATTTTAAAATAATTTTCTTATGTGTCTGTCTCCTTTACCAGATATAGAGTCTGTGAGGGAAATTATTAACTCGAAAAATATTTATTCAACACATACTATAGACCAGAGACTCTTCTATGCAACAGGGAGATAGCAGTGTTCAGTGAAATACTCCTGCTCATGTGAATCTCACATTTCAAGGGAGGGGAGATGAAGAAAATAGGAAATTGAAGAGGTCTGGCTTGAAACTGGGCACCATTATTTCCTAGCTCTAGGACCTTGGGAAAGCCACTCAGCCAAAGCTTTGGCTGTGTCATCATCCATCGATCGAGGATGATACTACTCTACAACATGGTTATAAGATTTGAATGAAATGACACAGTGCAATCTAATAAAAATAGTAGCTAGGCTTTACTGTATGCTTGTTTTATGGCAGCACTGTTGTACTTTAATTGTCACAACAAATCTGCAAGGTAGGTATCATTACAGAGAGGGCGAATGACTTAAATAGTTACGAAGTTCATAAGCGGAAGAGCCAGAATTCAAACCCAGGTAGTCTAATGGCAGAGCCCGCACTCTGCGCTCTGCTCTCCTACGTGTATGTGCTACTTTATTCTGCATCACACAGCGCCTGCCACAGAGAGGGTAGTTGTGATAATGAGCATGCTAGTGGTTTCCCAGTACAGAAAACTGAACTCAAATTAACAGAAAACAAAGGGGATGTACTGGTTCACTTCACTGAAAAGTGCAGAGGTGGGCTGCAAGTGAAGCTCAATCAAGAATCCTGCTCCGTGTCTCTCAATTCTCTTAGACTCCCTCTTGTGTGTCAACCTTATTTCGCGTTACCTTCAACCAGGGTTTTAGAATGGCTGCAGAAGCTCCAACTAACACATCTATATATAACATAGTTCAAAGCAAGAGAGAAAGAATTTCTCAGAAGCCTTCACAGTATGTTTCCTTGAGCCTCACTCACTCTTGATAGGTCATGTGGTCATCCTTGAGCCTATTACTTTGGATTATATTGACCCGTCCAGACCTGGGCTATACGTTTACTGCTGGAGCAATCAGAGCTGGTCTCCTTAGGAGAATTCTCACTAGAACAATTATCAAAATATTCACCAGAGTAATGTCTGCTGCACAATCAATATATTTTTGTTAAATTAGTTAATTAATGTCTCAAGCACATTAAGCTGTTCTCACATATTTGTCCATAATATTTTCTGACTGAAGTGAAATTACAAAAGAACAAACACATGGCAAAAGAAGAAACACTTTTTAAACAATTCCAAGTAGTAACACTCACTCCCATAATTGTTCCTGGCATATTTCTCTTTGAAATTCAGTCATCTACATGGAAACAGCAGAAGGGGAGCTCAGGACAATATGCCATTAATATTTCATACACAATCTGTTTAACACTATACAATTCATTTTTATAGGAGTCTTATTCATCTCCCCCAAATCAAATATTGTTTCTGACTTCCTCATTTTTTTTGCCCTTTAAAATTTATTTTTCAGCTACCATCCATTTGCCAAAAATCTTTATACATCTAATACTTCAGGCATAAGTTAATACAGAATTATTTTATTACTTGTTAGTAGAAAGAACTGATATATTTGAACATTCTGTCATCAGTTTGGCAGAGTTCTATTTTTAACCTCAGTATTATCTGTGTTCAACACATAATCTCTTATGAGCCAAATCCCCTTTAGGGGGAATATACGTATGTATATGTATACACACACATATACGTATATTTAATGTTTCTATCTAGTGTTGCAGTAGGTTAAGGTAGACTGAGAGATTTTATACAAGTGAAATGAAAATAAATTGATGTAGGATGCATTTTATTCTTATTTCAAATAATACTTCCCAAGTGCTATGGTTTCTGACCTACACTGCCTCCATTTCACACATATTGGCTTGGAATAGACACTCCCATTTTAAGAGTATTTTATTGTTATTTGGTCACCAAATATCTTCAATGTCTTTCATACATTCAATCTGGAATGTACATGCTAACTATTTATTAAACATATAAAATTAAAGTAGATTTAAAAAAATTAGTAACAGAAATAGGGAAAGAGGTATGTGGATGATACTTAAATATAAACTACTTTAGTGCTATTGCCTCTGGGTTAGCCCAGTTTAGGCCATTAGCACACAAAAGCTCAATGTGGTTATTTTGGGAAAAGTTTAGACCCTGAGAAGAGGGGCCCCTGCCCTTTGGCCCCATGCTTTAAAGGGACCAGTTCTGACCACTCTCTAGACATGAGGAGTTTGCAAGGCACAGCCAACATGCCCATCAAGAGCTTACATTTCCATGTTCTGAGCACTCAGGATCTCCGAATTCCCTAGCCAACTGGCTCCAGGTCAGCTTCTAGCTATGGCCAAGGGGCAAGTCTCTGCCTGGAGTTAGTGGGCAGAGCTTGAACATTTGGGCGTGGATTGGGGTGGCCACATCTGTGTGCACAAGGTTCCTCACAGTGCAGGATGGAGTGCAGGAGGTGGGTAAGAAAAGGCAGTGGGTCCCTGGCAAAATGCTTGGAGTCAGCCCTTCCCAAGATGCCTCATTCCAGCACAGAACTTCAAGGATTCTGAGAATTCTAAATTGAATCTAGACTTCCAGGTCATCATGATGGTACGTTTGTCAAGGAAGAGAGATATAATGCATTGTATTTAACAGTGTGTTGACTTGACTTAGACCTTATAAATATTAAACAGCTGGTATGCAGGTTGCCATTTGTACTCTTACCCCAGGTCCCACAAAAGTTATAGGGCAGTTCTGAGCTCATGTGATTACTTAGAAGACTCAGTAATAGAGAAAGAATATCAAAAGACATGAGTTCTTTCACTTTCTGGACTAAGTTTGTGTGGGAGGTCCTTTACACAATAAGGCATAGCTTTTACAGTTGGGAGACTCTCAGAGGCACTAAAATTTTCTTGGGGGAAGGAAACTAGACAAACATGAGCCATAAGCAAAGCCACGAACACATTCAAAAGCATTTCCCTGGTATACATTCCTATTGTGTGAATCTTTTGGGATCCATTTGCTTCTTTATCTGTGGCTCTATAATTAAGATTCTCTGAGCTCAATAATTAAATCGATAGTTCATTAGCATTTTAGAAAGAAAAAAGCTCTAAACAACAAATATAGCTCTTTAAAAGGAGAGGTAGGATTTGTTAATTTGGTCACATTTTCTAAATGAATTATTTTAAATGCAATTGAATAGCTTTAAGTCCTATAAATATAAATTTGACTGTGGGATCATAAGTCTTTAAACATGGAGTCAGTCTCATCGTAAATTATCTACTAGTTTATGTTTTCTGACAAATTAAAAATATGTTATTATATTTAAAATTTATAATTTTGAGACTAAAAATATAGACTATATTTTTTGTGTTCCTGAGACTGTTTGTCCTATGGAAAATGTATATGCTGAAAGTAGCCATTAAAATAATTATGACTCTAAATCTTCTAACTGTCTTTAACATGCTAAGATCTAATACAGTTTCATGGTGTCAAAAATAGCATATTTCAAAGAAGATTTAAAATGGAAATTTAATACATGGAAATAAACACTGAAATAACTCAACCATGAAATTCACACTTATTTTTGCTTTTTTAACACAAATCCAGAGTCAGTTCTCAAAATATAAATGTTCTGGTAAGGAAAGATATGTACGCTATTTTTCACAAATTAATTTTCATGGAAAAAAGCCATGTAAATAGGACAAAAAATAAACACTTAACATTTTAAAGAGTAAAAATTAATTCTCTTCTTAAGGAACTATAACAGAGAAAAATGTGATCTCTTGCTTTATAGGTAGAAATAATTTATTTTCTACCTATTTTTCGATACTGTTCAACAAATATTTACTGATGTGTGCCTATATGCCAGACACTGTGTTAGAACTCGGTACACAAATGAACGATATATTATTGCTACCCATAAGCCACTTAGTCTTAGAAAAGTTAGGAGGTACTTCATCTGAAGAGTTAAGCTACCATTTTAAGATTGTTTATAATATCTTAATCAAGAATCCAAGATACAGTTGGTTTTCCAAAAGACAAAAAAAGTATCTTTCTATTCAACTGATTCTGAGTTCTAAGGAACATTTGATTTACAAATTAAAAACAATGATTGGAATAGGGAAAAGGGAAATATAAAGTGGTGTGAACATTACTCAATTTAGACATTAATAAGGACACATGAATACAGTTACTTCTTATTTAATCTTTCTGGTTTGTTAAAACTCTGAAAAAAAAAATCAAAAACTTGCTATGTGTCAGATACGGTGCTGGGTCCTGGACATTAATGTGTGATGTGACTGACATAGTTCTCACTCTTTCATGATTTACATTCTAGTAGGCTATTGTATGACACTGAGGTAAGATCTGTGATGGTGGAAGTAGAGGCTTCCAAAGAATACAAAGAAATACACTGAATCAGAGGTGGGGGTCGGGTAGTGGGATGGTAAGGCCAGTAAAGATTTCTTGTCAGAAAGAATATTTAACTAAGCCTTGAAGAATATGTACAAACTAAGGAGGGAAAGCTGATATGGGAGAGGTGGGCAGCGGTGATGGTTAGGGCCACTGTGAATGAGTTCCAGTCCCCATGAAAAAAATGTGAAATGTTAGGATCACTGGCCCTGGGAACTGTGCAGATATTCTTCCTTCGGTAAACCTCACTAGTTTTTAGGGCCACCAGGAAAAGTGACAAAAGAGACTGGAGAAGGAATCATTTCAGAGGCTAAAAGGACTTGAGTCTCTCTGGGAGGGCACGGGTAAGGGGTGGAATGGTGGAGATTTTGGTGAAGTGTGTTGGGGGAGAAGACAATTGAGGAAATAAGCTGTGGTTACATAAAGAAAGGGCTAATAAACCACATCTCAAGGTTGTTACTTTGCCCATGGAACAACAAAGAAGGATTACTAAAGGCTTTTAGGCAGAAAATGGGCATATTCAGATCTTTGTTTTAGAAAAATTACTTTAGGTTTTGTGTAGAAATAGGCTAGAGAACAGCAAGGGTGGAATTCTAGAATCTAGGCAAGAAATGATATTTTAAAATCTAAGCAAGAGATCAGGGTCATCTGACTTTGGGTATTGGGTTTAGGGATGGAGAAAATAAGACAGTCTAGAGAGCATATAAAAAACCATAATCAATAAAATTGAATGGCTAATTGGATTAATAGATGGCATCCAGGCTTCTGCTTTGTTCAATTAAGTAAACAGTGATCATAATAAATAAATGAGGGAACCAGAGAGAAGATACAGGATTTATATGGAAAGCAATGAGCTCAGGTTTGAATATTTTAAGCTTAATTATCTGTGAGGAATCCAAATAGAGAAATCCAGTAGACCTCTGTTTATTCTTATAGAGTACTCTGGAAGGGTATCTGGGCTAGAGTTAACAGCTGAAGGGTCATCAATGTAAGAATGGTAATTATACTCACAGATGAGATTACCCAGAGAAAGAATTTCAAGTAAGAGAAAAAGAGGTCCTAGAACAAAATGATGAAAAACATACCACTTAAACAAAGGGCAGATGAGAGACTCACAAAGAAGATGAGAGTGTGAAGTCCTGTAAGTGAGCAATGAAGTGTTTTAAGCAGGATAGAGTTGAAAGTGGTCCCTAATGAGGTGACGTAAGATAAAGATGGCAAAGGACCCACAAAATTTAGCAAAGAAAGACCATCAGTATCCTTGATGAGAGCACCGTTCGTGAAGCTTCACGGTAGAAGTCAACATGCAGTGTGTTAAAGCATGGCTAGGAGCATGAAGTGGAGATAACAAACGTAGATACATTTTTCAAGAGGTTTATCTGTAAAGGAGAGTCAAAAGGGAAATAAGTAGAGGAGGACATAGAATTGAAGGGTTGTTTAATGATGGAGAATACTAGAGAATGTGTAAATGCTCATAGAATATGTGATCTCTTTTCAAAATGCTGATGGGATGCCATTACATAGAGGAAATGCATATATCATATGTCTTCATGAGCCAGCACTGTGGTGACAGTATATTCCCACAGAACATACTCACTGAAGTGTTAACATAAAATATTTTACAAATTAATTACCATCTCTAAAATTACATTTGCAAAACTGGTATGCTTTACTAAATTTCCATAGGAAAGATAGACTGAGAGAGACAGAGCATTTATTTGTATAAATGTTGAGAGTTATAAATCAAGGAATAATTATATCTAATGATAGATTCTTGAAGCTCTTATTATCAAAGATATAATGCACTGACGAAAATAATTTTCAGTTAGAGCCCCCTTCCATTGATTCAAACAAATGACACCGACAGTGTTAACTGTGCATAAATAATGCCATGCTTTGAGGAATATCAATCTCTGGAAATGCTCCATTTTATTGGTACTGTTAGATTTTTCCATAGAAAATCTCATTAGACACCTCTCTTTGTAAGTATCCATAATACCCTTAATAGTGCCATACACACAGTCAGTATCTAGTAAATTAAGGAGTACCTACATTAGATCCTGTTTTTATTCATTTTGCTTCAATGATGTTATTCCTGAATCTTCAGATTTCTAGAAATCCTTTGTTTATGGCTTATGTTTATATATGGAATAAACTACTCACCATTTATTTTAAATTACTACAACTTCATAAAAATATAATTATTCCAATTTTCCTTGTTCTGTAGGCACTTTCTAAATGTATTTCTTAGGCTAAAGTTTTAGTTTGGCAACCACATATCCAAATCAAATTAGAATTGAGAGTAATATGGTGGAGCACATGGTCATTTGTTCAATTACTTGTTCATTCAACAAACATCTCATCAGCTAGGATATGTGCCAGGGTCTACACTGGATATGAAAGATATAAAGAGGAATAAGTCATAATTAACCATTGCCCTTTAGGGATAGTCTAGGAAAGAATTCAGACAGAAATAAAACATATAGTAATGTTATAAAACTCAAAAAGGTCATGAGGGTAGATCTACTATTTGCCTGGGTTGGTTGGCACAGACTTCCTAAGGCCATGATGTTGGACTAGGGAGATCATACGTCTGGGTTTGTCTGGGACAGTTCTGACTTACATGTACCTGTTGTCCCAGTATCTTTCTTATCACTCTCATTCTCCAAATAAATTAATAAAGATACTGTAAAATGGGGTAAAAGTCTATTAGGAAAGCATAGTGATTTGGGTGTGGGAAACGGTATCTTATGCAGAGAACAAAGGAAATGCCAGTGTGGGGTATTAGAGAAACTCTAGCAGCTCAGCATAGGTGGGATGAAGAGCACCTCTGAGTAGCATGGTCATCGGGGACAAAACCAGTTAGAGGGGTGGACAGAGCTCCAAGCGTCAGGGCTCTTGTTGGTCAGGCTAAGGCATGTGGACTATTTGAAAAGCAAAGAGGTGCCTTCAGAGGATTCCTGAATTTCAATCTAGATTATACACTACACAGAACAATGCCAATGGAAAAACCAAATTAAATCATCAAATATCTACTTTGTCCAGTATTTGGAATATTTGCTGCAAGTCAAATTCACTTGTGGCCATTGCATAGTCACAGTATGACTAGGATCAAAACAAAATTTTAGACACTGATTGAAAGTCTCTGACCCTATAGGGTTTACAATCTCCCTGTAACTGTGTCACCTGTATTGGTTTACCCAGAATATCATAATCAGAAAAGGAGACAGTACAGAGAACTCCTGAATGGAGGAAATAAGTTAAATGTGACAGGCACAGGTGCATGTGTATGTGTGTGTGTGCATGTGTATTGTGTGTGCGTGTATGTGTGTGTGTTTTACATAACTCATTGATCCTCTCCAAGTCTCATATTTCTCAGCTGAAAATGAGAGCCACAGAGCCTTCCTAGCAGGATGACTAAGAGGAATCCAGGAGAAAGGAGGAGGGATATTCATTCCAGGTAAAATGAACAAGGGGAACAGAAACAGCATATGCAGTGCCAGCAAAGTATATAATAGACACTCAAGAAGTGAGAGTTACTATGGCTATTGTTGCTATAATGCATGTTAAGTCTACCTTCTGGCCTTCTATTTCTCTTGAAAGGAATGCTCCTTTGTTTTTTTATAGGAAGTTCTGGCGTGGGAAACCAGAAACAAGTAGCACATGAAAATATGGTATGTGCAAAATATTAAGATATTTCCAAATACGTATCAATAGTGTGTGTTAAAGTTTTCAAAGCTGTTTCACAATCATATCTCATTAGATCCTCACAATAGTCTTATGAGAAGTTTGGGAAGGTACACACTCCCCCATTTTAGAGGTGAAGACACAAAGACACAGAAAAGTCAATTTCTTGCTTCAAATCACACAGCTAGTAATTAGCAAAGCTTGAGCTCAAAAATATCCCCTGATTCCAAGTCTTTCCACTTTCTAAAATGCACATTGGGTTCATGAAACAAGTTAAACCTATTACACTGTCACAAAGATAAACTCAACAATAGATCTCTATGTCTTAAGATCTCATTCTGTCAACCCATGGGTACCCCAAGTCCAAGAATCCAGAGCAGCCATCTATAAGAAGGGTATCTACAATAAGTAGAAAAGTAATGCCATGAATCTAGATATGGGTTAGCAGGATCTAAATAAAGATTAGCAGATCACAACTCATATTCAAATATGTGAGAGAAAGAAATGATTACCTTTTACCTATAGAGAGCATCTCAAAACATTCATGTACCTCATCAGTAAAGATATTTTAAGCATGCACCCTATATAAATATGTATACACCAACATATGTAATTTTAAATTATATTGGCAGAATTTAGTTACATAGATAAAACTAATGTAGTATGTATAAAGTACATACTCAAAATAGTAATTTTTAAAGAATAAAATAGATAAACATTAATTAAAATATTACAATTTCTTACTCACAACCCAATTGTTTAGCATGCATCCTCCTGGGGCATATATGCCCTACTTTTATGGTAACTGACCTAGAGAATCAACTCCAAGGTGTTGGAATGACAAAGTCTTCCATAACTTTGTGTGTGTGTGTGTGTGTGTGTGCAGAAGCATGCATGTGTGTGTGTATGTGCAGAAGCATGCGTGCGTGCGTGTGTGTGTGTGTGTGTATAGCATGTATGTCTCCCCTTTCCACCAGATTGTAATCCCATGGGGGAACTGACAATGCCTTATTCCTCTTTTCTATCTCTCTCTAGTCCTTGTTCCTTGAGACACTTCTCTAATGGGATCACTAGACCTTTTGCTTCAAAGGGGTGTTTGCTCTGTGGAAGAAGGAATTCATTTCATTAAAATTTAGGCCTTTGGTTGTTTACAAAAAATGCTTCAGTTTAAATGAAGGCCAGAAATAGTTGGGAAAAAAAAAGATTTTAAGAATGAGTTTTCCCCATCACAGTAAAGGTAAGAACTCCGTGGGAAAGGCAGGAAAAAGAGAGTAAGTGAGGAAGCAAGAAAATGAGATGCTAGTGGGTTTCTGAGGAGAGGGCCTGACGTGGCAGTATTTCATGGGAAGGAAGAGTAAAGGCAGCCTTACCAAATCTCTTGAGGCCCTGGAGTACAGTAAGACAGTGGCCAGAATTTTCCCGTCCCTGAAAAGAGTGAGGGAGTTGGCAGACAAAGAGAGCCAGTCAAGATCCAGTCAGCGAAAAGGAGTGTGAACCATGCGGCCTTAAATTAAACTAGGAAGTGGACACATCAGCAGATGCCTAAGAGTAAAGACATCCAGACCCAAGGTACAGACAAGTTCGTGCATCCAGAAGATAACAGTGTATACAGACATATTCTCTGAAGACCACACATGCTTCATGGACACTTGGGAACATGGATGTTGGCACTGGAAGGAGAAAAGGAGGAACAATCCTAAACTGAAACTGATGTAGAAAACTGGAGATGGACATGGTTAAGTTTTCTATACTCAAGTAAAGAGGGGTACAATCCATCTGTTCAAAAGAATGACTAAGAGGAGATTAAGTTTGCATTCCCTGGAAGCATTTCCCCCAAATTAGAGTGTAAGCCAGTCCTCTCAAGCTTTAAAACTAGCATAATCTTCTCTTCCTTGCTGACATATGTTCTATTGAACATCTTTTCTCAAAATAGACCAGTTTCGCCCACATTGAAAATCTGTCAAGGCAGGTCTCTCCCCCTTTCCTAGTGATCTCCACAGTATTGGAAGGGATGCCCTGGCAGTCATGGACCTCCCCACTTACTGCCAGGTGGTGCAGATTCAAATGGGCCCAGAGCCCATGAGGCATCTGTGGCTTAAAACCTAAGTGACATCAGCCACATGGTTCTCCAAATCCTTGAAGAACAACTCTCTGCCTTCTCCTGAGTTAATGTTGGGCTAATTGGCATCCCGTACTGTTGTTTCTCTTCTAGCTGTATATTCAAAGTTCTGAGTTTTTGATCTTTGATTTTTTGGCATTTTCTCAGTTTTCCTCCTGTCCTGTATGTCACTGTAAGCGCAGCACATTCTCCACACAATGATGCATTTTGTCTGTCCTTGAGCATCATCTCTATTGTCAAATGATGGACATCATATACATCTACTACATCAATCACTGTTTCATCATTTACATGCTTTATATCTGTCTTTCATTATTATGATAGGTCTCTCGTTCCTAAAACTTTCAAATTTGCACTGTCTTTACATTAGATACAGTTAAGTTAATAATCTTGATAAAATACTTTATAACTAAGAATGAACACATTGGTTCACATAACAAAACAGTGCCCAACTGCCCAATGCTAACATCATCTCTGTGGCTGGGAGGTGGTGGTGATGGGAGAATGTCAAAAAGCCTATGGTTGGAGCTAGTCTTATTCTACTTAGGGAAAAAAAAACCACGCTAAATTAATAATAATAATAATAATAATAATAATAATAATAGTATGGGGCCACTATTTGTCGGGTTTTTGCATATGTCAGGCAATATGCTAAGTGCTTACATCCATTATCTTGATTGATCCTTGTGATAATTTTGTGGCAAAGATATTAACATTCCTTTTTTGAAAATTAAGAAATGGAGTCATAGAGAACGAAAGTAATTGGCAAAATGTCACAGTGATGGTAGGTATTGGAACCAGGAATTAGAAGCCCAACTCTATTTCAATGTCCACGCTCTTAATTGCTGCACACCACTTATTTTAACGAGTTCTAATTAAAGATTTAATTATCTTATACCATAAAAACGTTTCCACTAGTGGTTTATTGGTATAGAACACATTGTTTAATTCATAAGAAATTATTTAATTATTTGTAAAGAATTGTATATATCTATAATATCTAATCTAAATAGGCCGATGGTCATAGAATGCATGCTAATTATATATAATTATAAAATTAAGTGGAAACTGTAATTGTCCTCATACTCAAAAAATACATAATACGTAATTAGCATGTGTTATATTTATAAGCATTGCATTAAAAAGAGAGAATGAGAATATGTGTGTTATTTTTGATTATCATTTTTGCCAAAACCAACTATATAATCTCAATATTAACTGAAATATGTGACATTTAAGAAGTTTAAATATTTTACAGGTTGCCTATGGCTATACAAGTACATAAATTGATATAGCACAATCTTTTAAATATAAAATGAAAGGAAATGGTCTTAATTAGATTACTACATTTTCTCCATAGATGTGTCATAGTATATTCTAGAGGAAAAAAAGAAATTTTTCATAAGAAGACTAGAATGGGTATATTTAACATGCAGATATTGTTTGTTGAAATGCCCGTAGAGATGAAAATGACAGGTAATATATTTCTTAGTACATTTATTCATGTGTTTATTTTTGCAAGAGATAGACATAACTGTCAGCCTCTGGATACACCTCTGTGGATAGTGACTTTTGCTAATGCTTAATGGTTTCCATATGTTCAATAAAAAATCATTATGAGAAAATTCACTGAACCTTTACACAAACTAACCATGCAATGCCCTACTCTAAAAGGTACCTAGAAGGTGAATGAAATATCTGCATATTTCCTTTTGAAATGAACAAACGTGAAAGCATTTTATTTTAGTTGATTTAATGTGTGATAGTTTCTCTTCCATAAATTATTCTAATAGAAAAATCATACATAAAGACATTTAGTGGATGTCAGACACTGTGCTAAGTGTGCTATATACACTGAACTATCTAATCATCAAAATAATTTGGTGATTATTAGGAGGGATTATTATTAGATCCATTTTAGAGGAAAAGTAATTGAGGTTTAAATACATTAACTATCCCTAAGTCATACTGATAATGATATAATAATCCAGGACTTTTACCTAGGCAGTGTGCCCAAAGCCCATGTATTTTAATCACTATATCAGACTTCTTTTTTTTTTTTTTAAAGATTTTATTTATTTATTTGAGACAGAGAGAATGAGAGAGAGAGCACATGAGAAGGGGGAGGGTCAGAGGGAGAAGCAGGCTTCTATGTTTACCTACCACTGATATGAATTTTGAAAGAGATTAATTTTCTTTTCTAGAAAATGCTGCTTTATATTCTTATTCTAATACAAATGTTAACAACTTATAACAAAACTGTTAAGCAATTTAGGGGGTAATAATCTGGCATTCTCACAGGTAGAAAACTTTAGCAGACTGGATGAGTAGGCTTCCTATGAAATGCCTACATTGAAGTCTTCGCTAAGCAACCTATTATTTCATTTTGTGAATTTGGAGAGACTATTGACCAGCTTCAGGAAACAAATATCAAGAATCTAAATGAGTGCCTGGGTGGCTCAGTAGGTTAAGCATCTGACTCTTGATTTTGGCTCAGGTCATGATCTCAGGGTGGGGAGATCTAGCCCTGCATCAGGCTCCGCACTAGGTGTGGAGCCTGCTTAAGATTCTCTCTCTTCCTCTCCCTCTGTCCCTCCTGCCTGTTCTTTCTCTCTCTCTCTCTCTCTAAAAAAAAAAAAACTAAAAATGATCGAAGGGTCAATTTTGCTTAATACTGAGTTTTAACACCAAAGAAGCACATAAAGGAACGTGGGTATAGTTTCAAAGTTACGTACGGGTCAGGTCAATAAACACTCCAGTGGCTACTATGCACTGCAAATACAGTCAGAAAGTGGTGGTCCTGAGAAGTTTAAACGAAGCCTTTTCCTTTCAATAGGAGATGGCTGAGGACAACAGTGTTTAATGATTTGCCTGACATCATACAGCAAGTTAGCAGCCTACTCAAAACAAAAAACACCCAAAACTAAAAAGCCTTAGACTTCTTTTACTAATATTATTATTGTTGCTGTTATTATTATTTTCCCTACTATTTCAATGCTAATATGCCATCCACTGGCTTTAAAATAGAAATGGTATTCTTTAATCGTCTTGTGTTCATATTTAATAAACAAAGTATAAATGATATGAAAATGCAGTGACTTGGACAGGATGTTTGAACGTAGGCATGTTGATATGTAATTGGAAATGGGCCTACTCACCCCACCTATCTTTGCTATTTTTATTTTGCCAACTGTTTTATTCAAACTGCACCTACTCCGTGTTTTACTTTCATGTTAAAAAAGAGAAATGATCAGGGTGCCTGGGTGGCTCATTTGGTTAGGCGTCCGCCTTCGGCTCAGGTTATGATCCCAGGGTCCTAGGATCAAGCCCCACACTGGGCTCCCTGCTTAGCAGGGAGTCTGCTTCTCCCTCTGCCCCTCCCCCTTGCTCATGCTTGCTCTCTCTCTCGCTCTCTGAAATAAATAAATAAAATATTAAATTAAAAATTCAAATTTCAGCCCTGTAAGCCCTTTGATGTAAGTGTTCAATATAAAATTTAAAAGAAAAAAAAAACAAAATAAGACTACACATAAGAAAATTAGACGATGGGGAACCTGGCTCTAAACCATTCCTAGATGACCTGCTTCTGGGTTGGGGTTTCGGATACAGCAGAACAACTCCCTCACTGCCACCTATTGAAAGTCAGCCCTCAACACAAAGGTTTAAAAAAAAAACCAACATAAATAATAAATAACATAACATAAAAACAAAAAAAGAAGAAAATGATACAATCTTTTGCCCTTAGTTACCAGAGTGATAAAGATTTTAAAGACTTTCCAAAAATAATTTTTAAACTATAACCTCTGGTTAATCTCATGGAAATGATAAAATTATTGGCAACTGACCAAACACTTGGATGAGTCGAGTGACAATTCCTGTTATTCACTTATTCATTCATTCACAGCTCCTCACAAATCTATGTATCTCAACTTGTCTCTGTTCATGCTGCAGAAGAGGCAAGTGAAATAAATGGAAGCTGCCCGCCCGCAAACAGTGAAAGCTGTATACACTAGGGTGGATAATGAAAGGCCTGTGGGTCATTTCTCCCCCTAATGAAAGAATAATTTACCTAAATGAGAATTAAATGAACAGAATCTTTTCCTGATAAATGGCAGCATACCTAGGAGAATGTTTACCTACATTTATGCCTTGGAAGCCAGCACCAGATATGATGTTAGTTATATTATATTAGCCACTTAGGACTAATATAATGGAATGGGTAGAAAGTGATGATTTCCCTGTCACTTTAACCCTTGACATTGCTACAAGAGCATGGATGCCATTAACGTTGCCACATTTATTACCCTTCTCCTCACACAGAAAGTAAAACATTGACAAGTCTCTTTGTGGAGAGTTTTGTTCCATTTTGTTTTGTTTGTTTTTTACATTAAAAGTTCAGTAATATTTAATCGAGTGTATTAATCTGAATGAAGAAATGGCAGATATAATTGCATTCTGTCTTTTTGGCCCTTAAATTTTAAATCTATCTTTCGAAAAACGAATAAAGGGAAAAAAAATAAGAAAAAAAAAGCTGCTAAGTTCTTTGAAGAGTTTCCTATTGATGATATTCCCAGTTTAGTTATATTAGTGCGAGAAGCCAAAACAAAATCCCAGTGCTTGGGGTTTGATGCAAGAGGTGAAAAGGAAAGCAGTGTTGATAAGAGAGGCAAGAAAGGTAGATTTAATGGCAGAAGTTACTCTTTTAAATAACATTTAGATAAAGAAGAAAAATTATGTTTTGTTGTAGTCAGTATCTTTCCCTGTGGAAGAAGAACCTTTTCTCTTCCTCGGTAAGTCATACTCTCTGCCACATTACCTGTGGGAAATTGACTTGAACAGATGTTTTGGTTTCATATTAAATTTACAAATTATTTTGCATAATTCCCTAGTGCCCATCTACTACAATTATCATAATAACTCCAATCTTTGTTTTTTACATACTGAGAAAAATGAGCTTACAAGATCGCGCTTGCTTAATCAATAGCTGGCATACTGAAATGCTTAGAGTTCATATATTTGTAAGACCACACAAATTACCAAACATAAACTTCCTAGTAATAACAATCTTACTTATCACATTAGTGGAACTGAGAGTTTTAGGCTTCATATACCAAAAAAAAATGAGAGAAATAATTGACATTATGCTTCAGGAGATTTTTCTTCCTAAATATTCTTTCTTTCTAATACTGTTAACTCTTCTACTACTAACATTTACTATAATTTGGCGAATGGTAATCTACATAGACAGATGGGTTGATATGTGGATGCATGCATAGATAGATGATAGGTAGATGAGATAGATAGATTTTTACCTTGAGTGCAATAAATTCTTTCTCGTACCTTAAGAAACACTTTGCAAGATAGATTTATATCTTATCATTAGAGCTAAGAAGATTTAGGCTTAGAAATGAAATGTGATTGAATTTAAAATACATAGGTGCATAAGTATTGAGACATTCCTAAAATCTTTACAGATATTGGAAATAGTCTAGCAAACATTATCTGGAATAAAAAATAAATATATTTCATTTGGAATATGCTTTAATTTTGTGGGCCATTCTGTTTTTTGTCCCTTGCATGTGGTTAGTGAATAGAGATTGTTTATCAACCGGCACTTTAATCCACTATCTCTGGAGGGCAGACATGAAGTAGTCACCAAGACTCTACATTATGCAATTCTGCAGACCTTTAAAATGGAAATTTAAAGATTATGCACTTCCATGGAATATGACAATAAGAAATTGGAAGGCCGAGGGCTAATTTTACAAATGAAGACCGAGTATGCAATTTACTCGTTTACATTCTGGTATTTCATCAGTTTATAGAAACATGTAAAAAGGAAGAATGTATTGAAATTTAATTACTGGTGTCCTCACACATTTGGTGATTGTCTTAAAACAAAAACATTGAATTGAGTGGTCCCAGCTCCTAATAACATCTTCAGTTTCTGCTTCATTTCTTATGAACATGTCTATTCATGTAAATAATAATAAAAATAATAATGAATAAGTTGACATAACTATCATTTATTAAGTGTATGATATAATGCCAGACATCTCATATATATTCCTCACAACAAATCAATGAGATAGATGTCATTATGCTCATTTTCCAAATGAGGAAGATGAGGTTTAGCAAAATCTAACATGTTGCCCAAGATCACACAGCAAACTACATACAAGAACAAATGTTTGAACTGTATGTTTTCATACTGAGGCTTCTGCTGCCATGTGTTCTTTTTTTTCTCATGACAGGTTTTATTTGTTATCATAAGGTTCCTTCTCACTTACCATATCATACCAACCAATGCTCAAGTTAGGGCGAGGAAAGCAGTCTCCTTGCTATTCTTGGAACAGCATATTCCCATTTCGGGGCCTTGGCACTTACTGGTCCCTCATCCTGGTTTGCTTCCTCTAGCTACTACCCTGTTTCTTTACTTCATTATATCTCTGCTTCGATGTCACACTCTCAGCCTCCTTCCCTAACCACTCTGTCTAAAATGCCACTTCCATTCTCCTTTACCCCAATTATTTCATAAAGCATTTTTATCTTCTATTTCATCATGTATTTGTTTGCTTATTGTTTGCCTCCCCTGCTAAAATGTCAATTCCACAAGCAAGGGGCCTTGTCTTGCTCATGGCTGTATACCCAGTGCCTACCACAAAACCTGGCACAGAGCTGCTCGACAAATATTGGTAGAATGAGAACAAAACTGAATGACCATTGAGATTTATCTTCAAGATTTGAAAATCTTTAGATATATAACAGTAGTCCCTGAATGCAGGGAAACCACGTGGACAAAGGCTGATGGGGCTCTCAGGTAGTACTGTAAAAAATTTTTTTTTTCTTGGTGAGACGTAGAAATTTTAGAAAAAAGAAAAAATACAAGAAACTACCTAAGCTCTGGAAGGACAGAGTGATCAAGAAAAGAAAGAGTAATCTATGAGGTACCTGGACACAAGAATAACAAGAAAGGGAATGAGACACTAGCATTGTTTGGACTATAGAGGTGTTAGAATGAGTTAACTATACCAGGGGCAAAGCTCAAATTAGGGTGAGGAGAGCAGATGACTGCCGGTGAAGGGATCTCAAAACCGGATCTAATTGGGACTTGAGACAAACAGCAAGCATTCACTTTGAATTCTCACGACGGGGAATACTGTTCCACTGACTCTTGCACATATTTTTAAAATTCTTGCCCTTATTGGAAATATAGAAAGCTTTCAGAATTGGTTTTTTTTTTTTTTTTTTGGCTACTATAGACAAAAGATGAGGTAAGTTGGTGTGTGTGCACAACCATAACTCCAAGGTAACAGGCATAAAAAGGCACATAGGGATATATGCTAGTACATATACAATTTCCAAATGGAAATGGTTTGACAGGCTTGACAGGAAAAGGCTTTCTGAATCCCAGTTAAAACAAAAGACCAGAAGTGATACATTAATTCCTTATCCCTTCGGATTCTCAATTTTCTATAAGTGATCCCCCTCTACAAACACACGTTTCAAACTTATACCATCCACCAGAGCAGTGGGAATATATACAAGATCCAGAGGTAGAAGTGATAGGTCACAGTGATCCACAGTTCACATCAGATACCACTAAGAGTTTTCACAGCTCTTTACATCTTCCAGCCTAAGGACCCAAAAATGCTGCTTGAATGAGCTGTAAAATGGAAGGTGTTAGGCTTTAGTAATCACTGAGAATTAATTGGGTGAGATTCTGCACTTGGACAACACTCACATTTTTAGGAAGAAAACATCCTTTTCAGCAATGCTTGTATTCTTAGTAAGGGATTCCTTACAATATAACCCATCACTAACAAAATGCTGTTCACTCATTCTGAGCTATACTCAGTACCTTGACATGAATTGGCAATATACCACAATTCGCTATAAATTATAATCTCCTTCAAATGGTTAATTACTTTCCTAGTTAAGTGTATTTACCCAAATCAGATTCTGCTAGTTTCTTAATAAAAGAAAAGCATTTCTATTTTTAATTAAAATCATTACAGTATGAACAAAAGAAACACATCAAATAGGTGATTGGTGATTAAGGAGGGCACTTGTCATGATGAGCACAGGGTGATGAATGAAGACTATACTGCACATCTCAAATTAATATAACACTGTAAGTTAACTAACTAGAATGAAAATAAAAACTGAAAAAATAAAAACACTTAAAAAATAAACACATAACAGAAAATTATACATTTTAATAAAACAAATGTGTGGGTCCAAAAGTATCTTTAGAATCTTGATTATATTTATCTTTAGTATAGTACCAGAAGTGACCAGTCATTTTCAAACTTGGACATGACATGTGCATTTTTTTCCTGCTTAAACCAAATATCCTATGAACCTAAAACAGGCTTCTAAGGAGTTACTTTAGTCTACAGAAAATTCTACTTTCTCTTTATGCCAAGTGAGTGAAAATCTATTGTAATAAAAAATAAAAATTTTACCAACCATAGTGCCTAAGTTCCAGAATTACTACACAACTGAAAATAAAATTTAACTACCACGTATGCCATTTATCTAAATCAGTGTTACCTGTGCTTAATTTAAAATGATTCTAATATTGTTAATAAATTGGAGCTTTCAATTGGCTGCTGTATTAAAATGTACAATTAAGCCTGCCAAATGTGCAATTGTATTACTCATATCTGATTGTGTTATATAATAAGAATAGAAATTATTGCCTGTAAGTGCAAATCTTATATCCTATAAGGAATGATTTTTTTTTAAGGAGAGAATCTGTTAGAATTAACAGTATCAAAAAATGTTAAAGATAAATTAGATGTTTTTGGGGCGCCTGGGTGGCTCAGTCATTAAGCGTCTGCCTTCGGCTCAGGTCATGATCCCAGGGTCCTGGGATCGAGTCCCACATCGGGCTCCCTGCCCGGCAGGGAGTCTGCTTCTCCCTCTCCCACTCCCCCTGCTTGTGTTCCTGCTCTCGCTATCTCTCTCTCTGTCAAATAAATAAAATTTTTAAAAAAAAAAAAAGATAAATTAGATGTTTTTAATCCAATTAAAAATATTTCACCACCTGGGTTTCTTCAAACTACTTTTTAAAACCTTTGTGTCCATTAGAAGAAGTACAGATTAGGTAAGTTTCTCTAAATTAGCTCAAATAAAAACACACTGAATTTTTTGGCATCCTGGTAAAATAGTGTAATAGAACATATCTACAGTGTTCCCTGACACATCTTCATGTGAATAATATGAATCATGTGTACAGCTTTTGTCTACATTGCCTTAGGCTGCCTTCTTGATCACACAATGACTGATAATTCTTTTCAAATGGAGAAATATTTTTAAAAGTAAAGTGTAGGTTCGACACATTCACACATAATGAAATATCTTAAAGTGGTCATTTACATTTCTTTCTATGTTTATTGTCCATCCCTATCATCATGAAGAGACAGAAACTGGATAATATGAAAGCTGATGAAGAAACAACCCTATAATTTATGGATGTGCGTTCCTATAGCAAAAATGCCTCTTGGGAACTTAGATGTAATTTTTATTTCAATTATATATTTCGCATAAGGGGAAAAAAATCACAAAATAGACCTCCTGCCATAGGAATGGAATATAGGCATAATGATATAATTTTATTTTAATGTAGTTTAATTTTTAAATGAATTAATTTTGAAAACCAAAAGAAATGGCCTATTTTGTATGATGTCAAGTACATGAGCACTGAATTTTAAGAACACCTAATTTTTTTTTTCTTGGCACATAGCAGATACCCAGAATGGTTGGAATGAATGAACATAGAGAAGATCCACTCCTTCCAAACTCTTCGATATTGATATTTAAGATCTACTGACATTTAAGTCCTAGCTTTCAAGTCAACTAGGATAATTAAAATCTATCTAAAACATTTTCACATGCTTATTTGCATAATTAAGGGATAGGAACTAGGAATCTAGTGTCAAGCATCCCTGGAGAAGTTAAGAGAGGCAAGTATAAGTAAGAATTTTATTGATATCTGACATTTGGGGCAGCAGACTAATCTTCTCAAGTAAACCAGATATCCTTCTGCCACAAGGGAACCCTAGGTGGAAGGTGTGAGCACCGCTTACTCCTTAAACTGAAGGTCTCTGTATTCACAGGATAAAATTCAATGTGGCTTTCCATTGTACAAAGTTCACAACACCAATGACCATAGTTACCATGCTGCACACCATATCCCCATGACCTCTTCATTTCACAACTGGAAGTCTGTGTCTTCTGACCCCCTTCACCCATTTCACCCACCCCCTCTAACCCCCTCCCTCTGCAACCACCACTGTGTTCTCCATATCCATGAGTTTTGTTTTGTTTAGTTTGTTTGTTTTGTTTTCTAGATTCCACATACAAGTGAGATCGTACATTATTTGTCTTTCTCTGTCTGACTATTTTCAATTAGCATAACTTTCTTATTCTTAAATAGGATCCCTAACCCCAGAGGGATGAAATTTAGGTTCTTGATCCAATTTCAATCCCAATAAATGGATGGAACACTTCAAAAACTATAGTTTCTCCCTTGTATCAGCAGTCACCTGACCAAATCACCTTGTCACTCTGGAATACAAAATTTACTGGTGTCTCAGACCACAAGTTGTCACTTTTCGGGGGCCGTAGTTCCTTCTATTTGTCAGCCTATTCTCTTGGTCTTCTTATTTAGATATTCAGAATCAAAGAAAAGGACCCAAAGAAGAATGTTGTGGTATTATATGAAAATCGTGGCATCAATATGACTTGACTAACATAAAAAATTCTGCAGCATTATACTATAGTCTAAAGATATTTTCATTTAGCTTTTCATTGGTTTTACCAGGTCATCAAGAAGCCTGCTTGAAATTAAGTGAGAAGGTGGGATCAACAACTATCAAGTTTTATAACAGAGCATATTGAAATAAATCTAAGGCAGACATTAATTGGGAATGGATGACAGCAGCAGACCCAAGTATCTGTGGTACCTTGAGCAGCAGTGGATAAACTGTAATTGAAACGGGTTCTTTAATTATGCACTGAAGCATGTCTCCACCAACACATTACTGCTACAGAATAAAAACAATCCCCACAAGGAGGGTTAAAATGCCTCTTTCTGGATGAAACACTTTAGGAAGCCTTCGGCAATGAATCCTAAATTGTGAGTTTAGCTTCCTAGAGTCTTTCCCTCTTCTCTCTTACCCATCTTCACACCACTGCCAAAGGTACCTTCATAAATCATTTTAGGAACTTACCTAATTGAAAAGAAGAAATGGAGAATCCAACTGCAGGAAGGTATAATACTATCATAGACTCCTATATCTTAGAGTAGAATGGAGCAAAGTGGCCAATGAATCTAACTAGCTATCAAATGTAGAATTTCCATCTAAGCAACCTTGACAGATGGCGAGTCAATTTTGGCTGGGAGGGTTTCAGCTCACTGCTTTGTTATGCTCAAAATACTAAGGAGAATAACTATAAGGAAGTTATTCCATAAAGTGTGCTGAAACATGACTGCCTGTAAATTTTATCATTTGGTCTTACTGTAATTTATTAAATTAATACTGACTAAATTTATCCCTCAAAAGGTATGTGAATAAGATAAAGAAATATATAAGAAAAGGTACACTTCTCCCTCCTTTGGCTCCTTTCACCCTTAGCAAGGCTGCCAAAGCTCTCAGCAGAACACTCCAATCTACTGTCCCATTACAAAGGCAATGCTGTTCCTGCCCTCTATCGAAGCCACAGATATCACTCTCCATTCCTGAACATGACCTTGACTTTCATCACTGTGACTCTGTTCCTTCTGCCAAAGGTTCCCTGTGTTCTAAACTGTTAAATCCTTCCATCTTTTAAGACTGGGTTCTAATGGCATCTCCCCAGTGAAATCCTCCTGAATTTCATCTTTTCTGGCATCTACACATATGTACATGCTTTTTTTGTAACTTGCATTTTATGCTACCTAAAGTGGTTAGTTGTTTACATCTTTGACCATGCCTATCTCCCCAGTTCTGTGAATACTACGTAGGCAGGATCTATACCTTATTCTCCCTTCATCATTTTCTATTCTTTTTTTTTTAAATGTTATATAGCCAAGTCAAAGGGAGGGATTAAATGCACAAAGGGAATCATGTACTTTTTGCATCTGACTCATAAACCCATGCATAACAAGCTATCATTATTCACACATATCCATAATGAAGTCATGTGTGTGTATGAGAGAGAGAGAGAGAGAAAGAGAGAGAGAGAGAATGAATGAATGGTGGGGGTAAGGACATGAGAGGAAAGATAGACACTATGGAGGGGCAAAGAAAATGAGCCAGAGCCATGAAGAGATATTTCCTTTTTCTGCTTAAAAGATCTAGTTGCCTGTGCACATTTTTTTTTCCACTTTGGGGCAGTGGTTTTTCCACAAAGAATTAATGAAAAGTGTTCGCTAAAGCTAGAATTAGCTGACTATTTGCCGATTTAATTACACATCCCTGAGGCCCCATATACGACATTGCTGAGACTATGGAAATGGCCTATGGAAGGTTGGACATTTGGAAAGGAACATTTTTCACTTTGCCAATTCCTTTCTCTATGTAAAGGGAATGCGACAGTGTAATGCATGCTCTAATAGCCTACCCTCTCAGCAGTGCCATTAAGAGAGAGAAAGAGACAGAGACAGAGATACAAAGAGAGAGACAAAGAGAGGGACCAAGGGACAAAGAAAATGAGCCAGACACAAAGACATATTTCCTTTTCCTACTTCTAAAATCGAGTTACCCTGTGCAAAAAAATGAGGAAGAACGGTGGAAGAACATGAAGTATGGTAAAAATGCTGCTATTTTAAAACCACACTAAAGGCAGCATTGCAGAGTAGAAAAAATACTGGTCTGGGAACCCAACTGTCTGTGTTTCAGTCTCAGAGCTAATGTTAACAAGCTGCTCACAGGAAAGAATCATTTAACTTCTATCAGACTCAATTCTCTATCTATAAAATGAGAAGTTGGGATTAGATGATCACTAAAGTTCCTTCTGACTCAAAAAAGACTAGGGTTGGGCGCCTGGGTGGCTCAGTCATTAAGCGTCTGCCTTCGGCTCAGATCATGATCCCGGGGTCCTGGGATTGAGCCCCGCATCGGGCTCCCTGCTCGGCAGGAAGCCTGCTTCTCCCTCTCCCACTTTCCCTGCTTGTGTTCCCTCTCTCGCTGTGTCTCTCTCTGTTAAAAAATAAATAACATCTTAAAAAAAAAAAAAAAAAAAAGACTCGGATTCCCCATTCTGGCAAATGAACCAAAGTAATTTCTTATTTAAATTTACAGTATAACCACAGGTGTATGATTGTGCCTGTTCAGCAAAAATTAAGGATATTTTCAAAACAATGATGACATTCAGTTTCAGGCACTGAAAAACTGTATTCGAAAAGTAAATGCTATAAAAACAGTCTACCTTGAAACAAGCTATCATGAAATCTTCCCAATCAATTTTGGAACATCAAATTTCATCACTGAAGCAAAGGAAGAGCTTAAAATTTTATAGGATTTCTTGGCCAGATTCTGGAGGACCCAGTGCTTTTCTGAAAAATGCAAAAATCACAGGCATCACAATTCTTTGGAATCTAGGCAGGTGCCACACTGGGTCTCAGTTTTGTTTATAACTCTCAAGGAAGTCTTTCCTGGTCTCTGGGCCTCAGTTTTCCCATCTTAACAAAAATAGAACACTGGGTAAAATGATTGGGTGGGTTCTATTAGCCCCTAATTCTCTTCCTTCATATCTTGTCTTTGACCAGAGTCTGTTTGGTGACTTGCTAAATCAAATAAGAAATCTACATTACTTTGAAAAGTGTTTTTATATTTTATTGTATTCATTTGTCACAATGATAAAAAATAATTAATTTTTGATTGTTTACAACTTTGCCTTTGCAACTATTAAAGAGAATCATATCCTGGCTATTTTCTGGGTTTTTAAAAGAATTTTTTTTTTTTTTTTCTGGAGAGAGAAAGAGAGAGAGTGAGTGCACAAGCAGGAGGGGCAGAGGGAGAGGGAGAGAGAATCTCAAGCAGACTCTGTGCTGAGAATGGAGCCCAACCTCAGGACCCTGAGATCAAGACCTGAGCCGAAACCAAGAGTTGAATGTTTAACCGATTGTGCCACCCAGGTGTCCCAATTTTCTGGGTTCTTGTGAAGCTGAATTCGAGCAAGGGGCAGAAAGAATCAGAGAAGGAAGTGGAATTTGCTTACAAAAATGACAATGTTTATTGCTAGAAAGAAGAAGAAACAGAGGCATAATTATAAGTGGAATGAAAGAAAGCAAAGTAAAAGTCTAGGTAAGATCTCTGGATATATATGTCCATGTGTGTGCTGGGGTGGGGGGGAGCATGTGTATATTTTTAAGGCCCAAACAATTTCTTTTCCATTTCACTATATTGGTCTATCATAATATGAGCTCAGAGAATGTATTATTTTAAGTTAAGTGAAAGTCAAAAGGTCACACAGGAAGAGAAACTGTGGAAGAGGTGGTTATTACTGTGTGTACAATGCTATGATGCCCTTAGGTCTGATTTTTCTTCCAAGTTAAATAGGTCCTGTTGGTTCCATCCTTTAATCCGTGAGATTGTAATCTGTTCTTTATTTGGTAACCTGTTCTTTATTTCCCACACCTCTCTAAAGTTCTGGGATTCACAAATAAATAGCACATTTCCTGATTTCTGACAGGCGCCAAGTAAATTAGTCATATTCTGCATAGAGCTCACTTGATGTCCCTTAAAGAATTTGAAATCATTATATTTTTATTGCATTGTGTTTTTCTTTTATAGTTCTCAACTTTACATTAATGGCATTTATTGGGTTTTGCCACTTTTCCATTGTATTATTATTGACAGTGAATAGTTTCATTACCATGATAATCATTCTCTCTGATTTGGAGAAGTGTGATCAGATCTTTGGTGGGTAGTCCAATCTTTACTGCACGTTGAAAGGGAAGACCCACAAGGAAAAAATAAAGACACATTTATAGAAATTCCACAATCTGGTGATCTAGCAAGTATTTCCAAAGACAACTATGTTATATATAAACTTGATTTAGTATAAGAAGATACATCCTAATTTTAAAGAAGGATTCTAAAATTGGATCTTGAATATTAAAAGAGTATCTAATTATACTTCTAATGTTAATTTAGTCCCTGTCTAAATTACATCCTGTCTAAACCTTATCTACTTCTCCCTTCCTAGCATCCTTTGTTCTTTGGATGTTTCCTTCCTTCCTTCCTTCCACGTGTTAAACACAGTATTTTACTCTGAAGCTAAATTAGTAAGCAAAACAATACACAGTTTATGCCTTTATAAAGTTTCACTCAAGCAGTGGAAATAATAATAATAATAATAATAAGTACTGGTAGCAGCAGTAGTAGGAGAATTACAAGCTGTGATGAGTACTATAAAGGAAACACGATAGAAGAAAAAAGCTGCAAGGAATGGAAGGTACTTAGCAATAAAACAAAGATTATCTAATGATTAGAATTGATTTGTTGTCTCTTATACTAGAGAAACAGCAATACTGTATACAAGTACATGAAAAGGTGTTCAACATCATGAAACATCACCAGAATATTGTAGCATGTCTCCGGGATTAAGGTAATTTATGCTGGGTTTAAATATGAAGAGATGTGAAGAGAAAGAAGGGAACAGAAAGCCCATTCAGACATAATTTCAGCAAAAGAAAAACCAGAGGCAAGACAGAGCCCAGCCTGTGTAGGGAAAGAACAGGAGGAGCCCAGAGCTAAGGCTTCACTCAACGGAAGGATGGGTATTAACAGTGGATGTGGAAGTTGGTATAGGATGCTAAGAGATTTTAACTACAAATTTGATGTTTAATTTTTAAAAGACTACCCATAAAATGTTTTCTAAATAGTCACAGAGATTCAAAAACTTACTTAAACAGTTATACTCCAAAGTAGGAAAACAAAGAACTCTTGATTGCATTACATTACAATTTTATACATACTCTATAAGGGTGATGCCAGGGAGGGGGGGTAACTAGATTGACATTTGTCTTCAAATGATGTTATTTTCCTTTGTTTGAAAGAGTTCACCTGGCTGCTCAAAAATCACATATACCAGATCCAGGGATTACTTGAATGCTGACATAATTTGCGAGTCAATTGTAATCATAGGCTAATTTCTTTTCATTGGGTTCACTGATGTCCCTAGAGAATTCAAATGGTGACACAGGAATGTAAATGCTTTGTCGAGTGATAAAGTTCCTTTAAGAAACTGAAACGCCTAAGTGAAAATCATAATTTATTCAACTTCAGGTGGTTACTCTATGCTTTTCTAGTCAGAGGTCTAGAAAAACTGCTGAATGAATCTTCGACCTGGTGATTGTATTGGAGAACGAGTACTTTCTAAGGCTATTGAAAATCTAGTGACCTGTCTACAGGAAACTTCGTCTGCACCATCTCTCACCCAACCTTCCCATAGCCATTCTTTATTCTCATTCGAAGCACAGGAGAGTAAAAGAGGAAGTGTGAGAGGGATCCTGGTTTGCTACTTCCCTCAGTGTTATTTTCAATCTCTGAGATATGCTATAAGGTCCCAATTAACTTGCAAAAAAGGAACCTCCCTCCAGAGTCACATGGTAATCAATGGCAAAGTTAATTGGAATTTAGCTCTTTTAACAATTCTGTCTCAGCAGTTCCGTGGCATTCAGAGTGAAAGACGACTGTAATCAAAGCTTGGAGGATTTGAGAAAGAGACAAAGAAGAGGAGAAGGAAGAGAATTTGTAAGTGACTGAAACCGAGCGGTTCCGTTCCAAATTTCCTTTCCTATAAAGCTGCAGGTTCAGAGCTTTGAGTAGAGAAGAAACAAGATCTGGCGGAGGTTAAAGGAAGTTGGTCTGGGCACAAATCTCGAGCACACCACGTATTAGCTGAGACAACCTACACACAGTATTTAGTGCTTGCATTTCTTCACAAATAAAATGGGAATAAGAATACAACAGATCAACAAAAATAGGAGCTGGTTCTTTGAAAGAATTAATAAGATTGATAAACCCCTGGCCAGACTTATCAAAAAGAAAAGAGAAAGGACCCAAATAAATAAAATCATGAATGAAAGAGGAGAGATCACAACCAACACCAAAGAAATACAAACAACCATAAGAACATATTAGGAGCAACTATATGCTAGCAAATTAGATAATCTGGAAGAAATGGAAACTACCAAAACAGAATCAGGAAGAAATAGAAAACCCGAACAGACCCAGAACCACTAAGGAAATTGATGCAGTCATCAAAAATCTCCCAAAAAACAAGAGCCCAGGGCCAGATGGCTTCCCAGGGGAATTCTACCAAACATTTAAAGAAGAATTAATACCTCTTCTTCTGAAACTGTTCCAAAAAATAGAAATGGAAGGAAAACTTCCAAGCTCGTTTTATGAGGCCACCGTTACCTTGATCCCAAAACCAGACCAAGACCCCATCAAAAAGGAGAATTACAGACCAATATCCCTGATGAACATGGATGCAAAAATTCTCACCAAAACACTAGCCAATAGGATCCAACAGTACATTAAAAGGATTATTCACCACGACCAAGCGGGATTTATTCCTGGGCTGCAAGGTTGGTTCAACATCTGCAAATCAATCAATGTGATAATACATTAATAAAAGAAAGAAGAAGAACCATATGATCCTCTCAATAGATGCAGAAAAAGCATTTGACAAAGTACAGCATCCTTTCTTGATCAAACCTCTTCAGAGTATAGGGATAGAGGGTACATACCTCAATATCATAAAAGCCATCTATGAAAAACCCATAGAGAATATCATTCTCAATGGGGAAAAATTGAGAGCTTTCCCCCTAAGGTCAGGAACACAGCAGGGATGTCCACTATCACCACTGCTATTCAACATAGTACTAGAAGTCCTAGCCACAGCAATCAGACAACAAAAAGAAATAAAAGTCATCTGAATCGGCAAAGAAGAAGTCAAACTCACACTCTTTGCAGATGATGTGATACTTTATGTGGAAAACCCAAAAGACTCCACCCCAAAAATGCTAGAACTCATATAGGAATTCAGTAAAGTGGCAGGATATAAAATCAATGCACAGAAATCAGTGACATTCCTATACACCAACAAAAAGACAGAAGAAAGAGAAATTAAGGAGTCAATCCCATTTACAATTGCACCCAAAACCATAAGATACCTAGGAATAAATCTAACCAAAGAGGCAAAGGATCTGTACTCAGAAAACTATAAAATACTCATGAAAGAAATTGAGGAAGACACAAAGAAACGGAAAAACGTTCCATGCTCATGGATTGGAAGAACAAATATTGTGAAGATGCCAACGTTACCTAGAGCAATCTACACATTCAATGCAATCCCTATCAAAATACCATCCACTTTTTTCAAAGAAATGGAACAAATAATCCTAAAATTTGTATGGAACCAGAAAAGAGTCCAAATAGCCAGAGGAATGTTGAAAAAGAAAAGCAAAGCTGGTGACATCACAATTTCGGACTTCAAGCTCTATTACAAAGCTGTCATCATCAAGACAGTATGGTACTGGCACAAAAACAGACACAGAGATCAGTGGAACAGAATAGAGAGCCCAGAAATGGACCCTCAACTCTATGGTCAACTAATCTTCGACAAAGCAGGAAAGAATGTCCAATGGAAAAAAGACAGCCTCTTTAACAAATGGTGTTGGGAAAATTGGACAGCCACATGGAGAAGAATGAAACTGGACCATTTCCTTACACCACACACAAAAATAGATTCAAAATGGTTGAAAGACCTAAATGTGAGACAGGAGTCCATCAAAATCCTAAAAGAGAATACAGGCAGCAACCTCTTCGACCTCAGCCGCAGCAACTTCTTCCTAGAAACATTGCCAAAGGCAAGGGAAGCAAGGACAAAAATGAACTATTGGGACTTCATCAAGATAAAAAGCTTTTGTACAGCGAAAGAAACAGTCAACAAAACCAAAAGACAACCGACAGAATGGGAGAAGATATTTGCAAATGACATATAAGATAAAGGGCTAGTATCCAAAATCTATAAAGAACTTCTCAAACTCAACACCCAAAGAACAAATAATTCAATCAAGAAATGGGCAGAAGACATGAACAGACATTTCTGCAAAGAAGACATCCAAATGGCCAACAGACACATGAAAAAGTGCTCAACATCGCTCAGCGTCAGGGAAATCCAAATCAAAACCTCAATGAGATACCACCTCACACCAGTCAGAATGGCTAAAATTAACAAGTCAGGAAATGACAGATGTTGGTGGGGATGCAGAGAAAGGGGAACCCTCCTACACTGTTGGTGAGAATGCAAGCTGGTGCAGCCACTCTGGAAAACAGTATGGAGGTTCCTCAAAAAGTTGAAAATAGAGCTACCATACGACCCAGAATTGCACTACTGGGTATTTACCCCAAAGATACAAATGTAGGGATCCGAAGGGGTATGTGCACCCCAATGTTTATAGCAGCAATGTCCACAATAGCCAAACTATGGAAAGAGCCAAGATGTCCATGGACAGATGAATGGATAAAGAAGAAGTGGTATATATATACAATGGAATATTATGCAGCCATCAAAAGGAATGAAATCTTGCCATTTGCCATGATGTGGATGGAACTGGAGGGTATTATGCTGAGCAAAATAAGTCAATGAGAGAAAGACATGTATCATATGATCTCACTGATATGAGTAATTCTTAATCTCAGGAAAGAAACTGAGTGTTGCTGGAGTGCTGGGGGGTGGGAGGGATGGGGTGGCTGGGTGATAGACATGGGGGAGGGTATGTGCTATGGTGAGTGCTGTGAATTGTGTAGGAGTGTTGAATCACAGACCTGTACCTCTGAAACAAATAATATATTATATGTTAAAAAAAAAAAAGAAGAAGATAGTAGGAAGGGAAAAATGAAGGGGGAGATTCAGAGGGGGAGATGAACCAATGGAGACTATGGACTCTGAGAAACAAACTGAGGGTTCTAGAGGGGAGGTGGGTGGGGGGGATGGGTTAGCCTGGTGATGGGTATTAAAGAGGGCACGTACTGAATGGAGCACTGGGTGTTATACGCAAACAATGAATCATGGAACACTACATCAAAAACTAATGATGTAATGTATGGTGATTAACATAACATAAAAAAAGAAGAATACAACCCAGCTTAGCACTGGGCCGGGCACATAGGAAGCCCTCAATAAAAATTCATCTTTATGAATTTTTATGAAGAGAGTTGAAGCATTCTTTTTGATACACTTTTCTACATTTTCCTGAAAAGGTCTGGAGCTAATAGCAAACCATAACTCCAGGCCAGAGGCAGAATAAGGCAAGATATATAACATAATTCTCCACATCTGTCTGGTTGTTTTCAGACACCCTGAAATGGATATCACATTATCAAAATATCCAAAAGGTGAGTCAGGCAAATCAGGCTAGCACCTTTTTAGTTATTTCTTATGCTGCAAGTAATGTGACTAATGCTATCCTGACTCTTCGGTTTTCGTTGTAAGGTTTATTGAAGTATAATTTACATAGAAAAATTGCACATATTGAATTTATATGTTTTTGTCAGTTTAGACATAGGCATACACCTGTGATACCATCACCACAATCAAGGTACCAAAGATATCTGTCACCTCCGGAATTTATGTTCTTTTGTGTTTCCTTTTTTGTATGTGCATTAAAAACACTTTAACATGAGATGTATCCCTTAACATTTTAATGCTCAATACCATATTTTAGTGCTCAATACCATACTGTTAACTAACAGCAGATCTCTAGAATTTATTGCAAATTTTAATGATTCCCGTTTACCAATTTTACCTGCATGCTGGGCTCCTATTCCTTATCTCAGCTGGTAAAAAAAAAAAAAAAAAATTAAAGTGTTCAGTACCATGACAAGAAAATACTGAGCAGGCCAACTCAGAGTTCTGAAAACGACGTGAATCAGCCATTATCATGCCTCTATAAATTAAATATTATTTCCTTTCTATAGTTGCACTCTAGCTATAAGCATATCGGCCATAGCTGGTGGGGTCTGATTCATGATTTCAGTGGTGGTAGATAATTCTTAGTACAGGCATTTGCAATGATAAGACAATTCAGCACATGGAATTGAGAACTGTCTGGACCACTGTTTACAACCTTGGAATGAGGGAACTAGAGGTGTCATTGTTCCCTGGGACCATCTCAGTCATTCTTAGTGGGTCTTTTGTCTTTGTCAGGACTGAGTATCTATCACACTCAGTGGAACAAATTATAGAATCTGAAATGATTCTAGAGCCACGATACCAAGAAAGAGTATTTTGTCTGTAAAATGATGAGCTAGAAAGGAAGGAAACCCATGGGGGAAACTTGATTGCCTCCCATACTTCCAAAGCCAAATCAATGTATGAAGACCAAAAAGGTAGCCTGGATCCTTTATAAGTATATTAGACTTATCCTAATGAAATACAGAGTCCACATGAGGGGGATGCCTTACGGCTATTTAGTAAAATTATGCCACTAAGGGATATATACTAGTGTTTCCACAGGTTTACAAATTTGAAATTCTGATTTTAAAATCTTCTAGAAAAATATGTACACATATTCTGGGTGACTCAGCTCAACTGAAATGGATAGCTAATGTCGTTTCCCTTGCTTTGTTTATAAGGACTGGCTTAGTATCAAACAATTATTTGAAGGGTAGAGAGCTGATGAGGATGAACATTAGAGAATAAACACCAAATGACAACCAATAGTATTGTATGAAGAAATGTTAAACCCAAGTTAGAATAGAGAAAAGAAGTGAATGAAGAGTCATTACATGATACACGGAGTATAGGTTTTAACCTAAGGATATATGCTAGAATCACTGTTCAGTGACAAAAAGCAGATGCAGAGTAAATATACAGTATAATCTCATTTCCATTTAAAAAAGGAAAGAATATAGATGCATACAACTAAGCATATATGAGATATATATACTTCTATATAATATATACTCATAATATGTATATTCATATATATATATATACATGTTTATATGAGTACAGATAATATTGGTATGAATGGATGATTCCTACCAACATTTAACAGTGTTAGAGGAAGGTGAGGCAGAAACTTATTAGCTCTTTATACAAATTTGTATATTTTTAATTTGTTGTAATATGTGTTACTTATACAACTTAGAAATAAGATCCTTAAAAAGTATGAATAAGAAGAATTTTAGAATAAATGGATCTTTTTAAACAAGCAGCTTGTCACATGAATTCATACTAATCCTTTTGGATAGATATTTTAAATAGGTTACAACATTCAGTAAAGTTTAACGTGCACACTAGTGGCTTTACGTTACAAAAATAGGCACCGAGTGGGAAACAGAACAAGAGCAGTCAAAAAAAGAAAAAGAGAAAGTGAACGTAGAGCTGCACTTGATATTCAGTTCCGGATTCGAAACTGATTACTTAAAGGAAAAAAATCAGTAAAATTAGATATGTTGTTTTAGTAAACCCAACAATAACCTGAGGTTTTTTTTTTTTTTTTTTAATTCTGACAAAGTTTGAGACGGCTGTTTCAATAGTGAGTCACTTATTATGCAGCATTCAACATTCAATTAAGTCGATTCAGTTTTGATCTTTCAACCAGGTAAATGCCCAACATGTGTAGACAACAGCATGTTAGAGTTCTCCATTTAACTTTTGTGGAGGACTTTCTAGTCAAATAATGTTTTAATTATATCTAACACAATTCACACACACACAGTTATATATCTATCTCCTTTGACAAAATCCAAATATGCCTTCATTATAATTTTTTTCATTGAGTTTAACGAAGACATCATCTATCCTTTGGAGTGACAAACACCTGGGAGTTTTATGTTCCCTCAACTGCTGCGTGGTCAATAAATTGGACCTCTGAGGGCTGCCTGGGTGGCTCAGTCCTTTGGTTAAGTGGCTGACTCTTGATTTCAGCTCAGGTCATGACCTCAGAGTTAGTCCCACCCTCAGCAGAGAGTCTGCTGGAGATTTTCTCTCTCCCTCTGCCCCTCGACCCACTCGCACACACTTTCTTTCTAAAATAAATAAATCTTTAAAAAATAAAAAAAATAAACAAATAAACCAGACCTCTGAAGTTTTGTTGGAAGGTAGAGTTGAGCTCCTTCTACAGGGAACTTGTTGCTAAGACATTAGGCCCAGTCTCTGAGACAAATTGAAAATGTTATCTATGCTTTAGGTAGTAAAATGATAAGCTGAAGATAAGATTGGGGTCTTAAATGTTTCTGTGTCATTTATTCCCTTCCTCTAAAAAGTATAGGCTCTCAAAGCAGAAACTCAGGATTTCAAGGATGAAAGTGTGTAAGCACAAATTATTACTACTCTCATATTTTCCCAATATTCATGAATAGTTGATTACTAACATCTAGTTTGGGATAGATTTTGATCTACTCTCTTACTTAGAGTCCATTCAACAAGTAGGCAAAGATTGTAGCTTTTAACTGAAAGAAATATGACCTGGAAGTTAAAATGTTTGATATTAAGACTTACTAAATACCAAGTCGGCAAAATTTTACAAACCATAGTATGTAAGTTCTTTTCATATGAAGGATGTTTTTGATTGGATGATAAAGAAATTAAATTACTTAAGTTTACATTTTAAATTTATGAGAGGTTTGGCCTAAATCAAGATATAAATAGAAATAATTAAGGAAATTTCATAAAGAATTTGAAACCAGCTAATAGTAGTTCAAAGCTTGAAGTAGATGTTAAGAGTTTTGATCCACCAAATTTATCACTATTAACAAATGAATCATCTAACACTTTTATGTGTAGGAGATAAACATATACCTTTATATCAGAATGACACCAGTTCATTGTTTGATATGAAGTATGAATTATTTTTAAGTTAGGAAAACCTTAAGGTTAGAAAAAGCCAATTTATTTATTTCTTATAGACTAAATGTAAAATAAAGTACATTTTTAGATGTTATGTATAAATTTTCTACATTTTAAGAAGTATTAAGAAAAATATGTGTGCACGTGTGATGAGTCAGTCCTTTCCTTATCCACCTGACTACTTGCCATTTCTCTCTTCTCTGAGTATAAAGTGCATACAACACCTGGATTCTTACATGCCATGAGCTTCTGGGTTTTCTAGGTTCAGAATACTATTAAAAAATCTCCAAGTAACTCCAAATTGTTAGGTCATTAATTCTGGTCATAAAATATTTACATCATTTACATAACTGAAGGCTTTGCAAACATTAAACCAGTAAATCAGGTAAGCATAGGCCATCACGTCCTACCCTTCTTCCATTTCACCCAGCATCTTAAAGGATCTTGCTTATATTGTTATTCCCCAAATAAACTTCTTCAGACTATCTCAAATTCCCTTATGATTGTGTGTGTATGTTTGCCTGTGTCTGTGTATGCCCATGTGTGTGTGAGAGCCTGGTGTGCTAAAGAGGAAGAGTCAACATTAGGGAATTATGAGTTTTCTACCAAATTCTCCCACAGTTCAGTCAACCTGTTCATAAAATCCACTTAGGCATTCATCTTCTCTTTCAGGCTAAAGGGGGAAAAGCTTATGTTTTTTATTTGCTTCTTATAGATAATTACAATTTTATTATTCACACTAGCATGCTATTGATGCTTTGGCTGATCCTTTAAACATCTGGCTTACTGCTTAAAATGCAGGGAGTGCACTGATGTCAACCCATGCTGATAATCAGAGGACCTTCAATTAAGTACCTACAAAGCAACCAATGATAAACAGGAGAAAAGATGGTACAAGTTTGCCAAAGAATTCTTTCATAGTCTGGTTCTCAAAAGCAATTAGAATTACTTCTTTTGGCCTTGGAATTAATGAATTTTCATTAAAATTTAAATTTCAAATGATTCCAAAGATATCAAACTTGAGAAGTTGAGCTGATTGTCTACATAATAAATCACACCACAGGAACATGTCAAAAAGACTAATGCAAGTTCTTTGCCATCCAAAGTTGTGTTTCCCCTTGTCAGTGCTATGTGAACATATATAATTGCTTTCTTTTTCTCTAAGAAGCTATAGCCAAAGACACACTGTTATTAAACTCTCTATTTCACTCTGTTTAGAATTTGTCAAATTATAATTCCAAGGCTGTGACTGAAACTAATACTAGCCTATAAGAAATCGTTTATTCGAATAATTGAATGTGATGTAAATTTGAAAAAAAAAATTGCTACAGTTACTTTCTTCACACTAAGCTAATTTGCTTAAATGAGTTAATAAAATCAGGTATAACATTCTAATGTCAACACCCCTAATGTTTGAAAGTAATGTTTAACTTGATAACACATATATTCTTCCCTTGATAGAACACTAAACACATCGTGTGTGTGTGTGTGTGTGTGTGTGTGTGTGTGTGTGTGTGTATAAAGCAAATACCGCATTATGGAATATCCAAAAGTATGACCATTATAAGAACTAAAATTCCTTGGGCATAGAAATCAACATAGGTGTTTTTAAAATGGTAACAAAGTTGAGCAATAAAGTAAGTGGAAATAATACTCATAAAAATGTTGAACATTTTAATCTTGAATTAAAATAGTGAAACAGAATATATGGCAAATTCTAGGCTGCTTTTTGTTTGCAGTCTTCTACTCATCCTCACAAAAATTATTTTCTGTAAAAATTGTCATGGTATGTTTTTCTCTCTATAACAGAGTGAATCTTCTTTGTTTTTTAAAAAAATCTACACAGTCTAAAAAAGAACCGTGCCAAATATGACATATGCATATCAAGCATCCATGAAGGAATCTCTTTAATTCCCACTTTAATATTTTTCTTGCTAAGTTCCTCTTCATACATGTGGTTTGAATCAGACTCATGGAAATATCATCAATGGCTTATTTTCATTGTTCACTACCTGTTTCATGTGTTTATATTTTATACAGGATTTGAACCTAGGGCAACAGCACTGTACAAACTTTCTCCCCATGATCCGCACATCTTTTCCAACCCACCTTCTATAGAACTTCCATCATAGGGGCACTAGCTTATAAATAAATATATAACAATAACTAAAAATAGAGAATTGTGGCTTCAAATGTATTCAGGGATTGGAAGGAGGATCACACGTCTGGAGCCGGCAGTCAAACTCTTCTAATGGCCATTTTATTTGCCTCACACAATGTTTAAATATTTCCGTACATGGGCAGCTTAGGGCCCATTGCTTAGTTCTGAATGACTTCATGCTTTTCTGTTACCTGCCCAGCTCACATACACATTGCAGTTTGCAATACCTGCGTTACGTGCCGATACACCAACATTTTACTGTTATACTGACACAGCATAACTATGCTCGTGTCACCCATACTTGACCATCTGAGATCTGGAGCTCAGCTGAAATAATATCTTAACTTCTGCAGCTGTGAACAGGCTCTTTTATCTTCTGCTTCCTTTGTACATATCACTACGAGTCCCACATATATCTGGGTGCATAATGGACACCCAATAGTAATAAATCATAATAAATAAAGAATGAATAATTTAGCTGATGACATGGTAACAGGAATTACTTTTGTGGGCACAAGATAATGCTACCATCTTTTTTTGATCTATAATATAGCCAT
Source organism: Halichoerus grypus (assembly GCF_964656455.1). NCBI lineage: Eukaryota > Metazoa > Chordata > Mammalia > Carnivora > Phocidae > Halichoerus > Halichoerus grypus. The sequence goes on along the minus strand of NC_135727.1, from coordinate 104,999,003 downwards.
ACCAATGGTGGATGATACGGTTGGTGGATGGTTAGCAACATAATCTTAAGAAAGTTCAAGCTTAAAAACAAAAATGGATGAGAGAAGGAAAATTCCTGAAGTGAGACAAATTGTCTGTGGTAGAAAATGGGGCATGCAGTTTTAAAATAAGTTATGTTTCATATTTAGTAAGACGATTAAATACAACCTATAGATGGGGATAAATTTTTGGTGTCCACAACTTAAAATTATCAGCATTAGCATGCTTTTCTCACTGAAAAAATGTAGAAATGACAGGTGAAAAGCTTTAGACAGATGGAGATTTCAGCAAGAATGTTTTCATCTTGATGAAGTATTATCAGAATATATAATTATTAGTTCAATAAATACAGAAATCACTTAAACTAATTATTTAATTCAGGTCACAAAAATGTAAAAGAATTCATATTGTGATCCAACAGGAAATGATGTCTGCCATGATGTGTAACAAAGAGAACTCTTCTCACTCACTCAATTTTTATTTTTACCTGAATTACATTTGATACATTTAGTAACTGTAAGTATTCACATGCCATCTTGATAAGATTTTAAACCCATTCAATGTCCTAATGAAAGAGAAGTTTTAAGAGATTTGAAAAAAAATTATTAAATCTAAAATTGAAAACTTCCTACTGAATTCTATGATTAGCAGGGTAACCTCAGTATAAACTTGAAAAGCTAGGCTAAACTCCTTATCTAAATGAAAAGGAACCATTAGCTTAAATAGTATTTGACAGTAGCCATCATAATAAGCAAGTAAAGTAGGTGAGACTGGGTGGGATAGTGTAGAGAGTCACAATTTCACAAACCCCAAGTTGGGACACATCGACCTGACAATCAGATAGAGTATTTATAATCAGCACTATTCTGAGAGATTTTAGTCATTTGGCCTCTCCATTACAGAGGAAGGGCCCAATCCTTATCACGAAACAAATGGGACAGAGTATCTGCAACGTTACAAGTTTGGTGGACGTTGTATGCTTTGTGGTGACATCAGATCTAAGTATCTAAAATCATGACTGTCCTTATAATTTGAAATTGAATTTACTTCATTTTGATATGATGGCATAAAAAAGTTAGTGATGGATTTTTTTAAAGTTATGATGATCATTTTATATTTAAAGGACTTTTTCTCACATACTGGTGCTGGTAGAGTTGAGCATTGAATGGATACAAAAACAAAAAACATTCTAATAGCAATATAGTTGTGGGCAACATATTTTCTAAAAGCATCAGAGAAAGTTCTACAACTCTTCAAAGAAGTTTTATCTATGTTATACATGGGTTTTGAATGCATCTCTCTGTATTTTTGTGGATCTTTTTTCATTTGAAAGAGTAAAAACAGTAAAAACAATTTCAATGAAGCATTTTAAGTAGTGGTGTGATGCATTAATGACTGCATACAATTTCACTCATTTAATTTTATTTCATCAAATTGGCCTTCAAATCCTACAGACCATCTGTGAAAATCCGGTTGACTTCTCAGGGTACATTTTGCCTGTGTTCAAGGGAGCTATGAATTTTTTACTCCAACTTAAATTTAGGACCTCTAAGCACTGTTCCTTTGAATTTGACATCTGATGGGATGTCTTTAATAAGCAAAAACACATTAATTACCTGGATTTCATAAGTTAAACCATCAGGAAAATGTTGCTACATTTTCACCCTAAATTGCTGAGGAGGGCAATATGCCAAGATGGGAAAAAATATGTACGCATGTTAACTAGGAGCTATTTGTTTAGTGTATCAGTCAGCAGGAGGATAGTAGGTAACCACAGGGGGTGCAGACACAGAAGGAAAAGGGGAAACTGGAAAGCAGATCCAAAGACAAACCTAGGACTGGTGATCCGATGAGTATGATCTGGAATAGAATTTGTTTCATGAATGCAACTGTAATTATCTAGGCCAATACCGGCTGTCTAGGAACCAGTCAGACCCCCAAAACTATTATGTGAGCCATGCAGTTTATCAGAGGATCTTTGAAGTGGGATCAACAAGTTAGTATACCATATGGGCATCTTGGACACACAAAACCAAATAGGTTCTGGGTATCAAAATTAGTATTGTAGCCTCTGAGGGAGCTCTTAGGAAATGGCAAATTCTAAGTTACATACAGGGTTTCTTAACCACGTAACCCTAAGCTGGTAAAGACTTGGACTGTCTAGAGCTCTTTAAGCTAACAAATAAATGGGTGCAGTCTAAAAAGTAAATCTCTGTTATTTATATCATGCTTCCCAAAAATACTGCTTGCTACAAAGAAGAATAAAACTTAACCTTGAAGACTATAAAAATCCTATATGAGAAAGCAAATATATGACCTGATGTTTTATTTTCTATCTTTATTCTCTCTTCAGTGATAAGTATGAGAGAAATATTTAAAGTTAGAAAAGTAGTCCAAAACCTGTTAGTGGTTGCTCTGAAATTGATTTCTCCATTCTCTTGGCATTTACTATCATTATTTAAATTTCACAGCATAATCTAAAAACTCTATGAGATAAATCGCATTGTAAATGAATTATATGACCATGGGCTTCCCCATTATTTGTGCAAGCGGCTTTATCTGCCTTGCTTGCTATATTAAATATAGCTTATGGACAACTTGACATTATATTTTCCCTCTCCTTAATTTTTATAAATTACTCTGCATCTTGAAAGGTTGAGTCCTGATATATGTGACAAATGTAATATTAAAAACCCCCTGCCCTCCAGTGACATATTTTCCTTATTTTAAATTCAATTGGTTCACATATTTCCAAAATACTTTAAAATTCTCCTCTTTTATTTGAGACTTTAAAATTGGTATTCTATATAGCAGTATTTCATATAGATTATTTTCCCTTTAGGAGGAAATGATCTAGTGAATAAGATTTTTTTTTACTCTTTAATGATGCCTTCTAAATTAGAAAATAATTTTTTTTTTGAGAGAGAGAGGGTGCGTGTGCACATGCACACTTGAGCAGAGGGTGGGTGGGGGAGGGGGGCAGAGGATGAGGAAGAGAGAGATTCTTAAGCAGACTCCATGTGGAGTCTGCAGCTGGGCTCTATCTCACCACCCTGAGATCATGACCTGAGCCCAAGAGTTGGACACGTAACCAACTGAGCCATCCAGGTGCCCCAGAAAAGAATACATTTTAGAAAAGAATTTCCAAAATCCAGAGGCTCCCATATTCACAGTGATTTTAACAAATAATTGCCGTGGCTGTTATTTCAAGTAAAGTTCTAAGGAATTCTTAATTTCTTACCCATTTTTTCTAAGTTAGTGCTTCAAATATATCTTAATCACTGTAAAATAACCCAGGATGTGGTCACTAATTATCATGTATCATGGCTATCCTCTGATGAAGTTTCCCTGGGTGCTCGATACCCTAGTAATTTGCTTACTAGAAATATAAGAGCAATTGGCCTTTTTTTGAAAATCTTATGTAGCTTGGAGAAAGAATCTCTCCAGAGTTGAGCTTCTTTTCCTAGTTATACATTTTCTGTTAACATATAGCTTTATTGTTTTATAATTTTGTCATTTCTTACTTTTTAATATTTTATACTCTTATTAATTTTTTAGTGTTTTATAGTTTACAAAGTATCAACATGACAGTAGGCAGGATTGCTAAAGTAGGCAGGATTGCTATAATTGATGTTGATTGCCAAAAAAAGGTTCAGAATTAGCCTGAGATTAATGAACAAATAAATGACATGATTAAAACTAAATTCGATGGTTATGCAGTATAAGATCACAAGGTTGGTCTACTAAATGTATATATTATAAAGGTGTACTCATGACTTTACTTAGCATTTCTTAAACAAAGATTCAGGACAGATAGGGATTTTTGAAGAAAGGATAAAGAAGTAACCCTCTTAGCTCCCTTTTCCAGTACTCTCGACTCTGAGATGTAGATCGTTTCCTTTCTTAATTGGCAAAATGCTGCAGACTTTTTTAGCTCCTTAGTGAAAGCTACTTAGGAAGAGGCATTAATTCTTTTGGTTCACTAGGACATCACTTGGCAAATTATTATGTGTGAGCAATAAATCACAGAGTTGGGGGATGCCCTGAGAAATTCTCCAGGTTTATTCTTTTGCCTTCTGGTAAATTAGAAACTTATTACATTCAATAACAAGTGTATGTATATTTTTATATTATAAACATTATGACTACAAAATCAAGAATGAACTATTAGTATTTCACAGCCCCATATTCTTGAAAGTTTGACTAAGCATATATAGTATTTATTTATATTTCAAATTGCGGCTAAATTCCTGGAAAGCTGCAAAGGAAACACAACCATTCCACTTATAAACAGATCTGATTAGTTGCTCTTACTCAAAACTCTTTTAAATTCTCAAATAATGATAATCAAAAGTGTTAAAAATATACAACAAAGATATTTTATTTTATAACTTACAGGATAATAGAATGGAATTACTTGTGAACATTTATGCTGAGATGATAAACTAGTATTATTTCGAGTTGGTACATATACAAAATTCTGACGGAGACGTATTTTCAAATCTACAAAGAAAGAGTATAGCATGAACTAAAAATTAAAAGAGACAAAATAAAATCCATTTCAACCATAAATTGGCATAATTATTATCTCTTTTATTTATTTATTTATTTTTAGAGATGGAGAGCGGGGAGAAGGGAGAGGGAGAGAGAAAATCTCAGCAGGCTCCATGCCCAGCATGGAGCCTGATGCCAGGCTTGATCCCACGACCCTGAGATCATGACCTGAGCTGAAATCAAGAGTCCGATGCTTAACCAATTGAGCCACCCAGGTGCCCAGGCATAATTACTATCTTATCTTATAATACAAAGTTACTAAATATGAGAATATTTTTATAACAATTTCTAGCAATTACTTACATAAAATAATAGCTCAATCATACTCCATAAAGAAAGACAAAGGACATTTTTAAGATAAAAGCCCATATAAGTAACTATTTTTCCCCAAATAAGGGAGTAAGTAAGCACATAAAAATTCTCAAACTTTTCCTACTTATAAATCAAGAAAATGTTACTTAACCCATCTTCTAAAAACTATGTCATTTAAAGAGCTGTAGCTCTAAACAACATTCGTAATAGTGCAATTTTACTTTATAGCGCTGTTTATCTGTTTGTATACACATCCTACCTCTCTGAGGGGCCAATGAAAAGCAGGTCTAAGTGCTCTGCATTCTCCAGCATGTAGGAGATTGGAACAACATATAATAAGTTTTTAAAAAATGTGGGCTAGTGAAGAAATTGTATTCACTACCTAAGAGATGAATAAAAAGGAATATTGCAGGGTGCCTGGGTGGCTCAGTCAGTTAAGCATCCAACTCGTGGTTTTGGCTCAGGTTGTGATCTCACTGGTCGTCAGATTGAGCCCCATGTCCGGCTCCACACTCAGAAAGGAGTCCGCTTCGAATTCTTTGCTCTCCCTCTCCCTCTGATCCTCCCCCATGTGCGCGTGCTCTCTCTCTCAAAGAAATAAAATCTTTTAAAAGAAGAATATCAATGGAATATTTTGTAAAGAGAATGATTATTTGCTTCAAGACACAGAGTCAGAAAACAACAGCATGTGAGGCAACTCCTACCTGCCACTCTGTTTATATAGTACCCAAGCTAGGAATGGCTTTAACATTGTAAATGGTTGGGGGGGAGTCAAGAGAATAATAATATTTTGTGACATGTGAAAATTATATGAAATTTAAATGTCACACACCATAAATAAGGTGTGATGGAAGCAAAACTCATGTATTGTCTATGACTGTTTTCACACTACAACAGCACATTTGCATAGTTTCGGCAGAGACTGGATAACCTACAAAGTCTGAAATATTTACTATCTGGTCCTTTATAGGAAACGTCTGTTGGCTCTTGCTTTAGGAGAAAGCACACACAAGAAGGTGATAAAAAAGACAATCAGATTCCGGTTGGACCCCAAGAGTTTAATTACGGAATGCAAAGGAAAAAAATCAGAAGAGGGGAGGAGAGCTAAGGGGAAAAGCCTTGAAAATTTAGTCAGAGGATTCGTGTTTATATCCTCATGTTGCCATGAAATCATGGGAAGGGGACATTTTTGCTCTCAGAGGACTTTTGACCAAACTGTAGAGGGAAAAAGCAATGAAGAGAGGGAGGAGACCAGGGGAATAAAACTGCTCAGAGAAAGCTCTAATATTGGAAACGTAGTTGGAGAAGAGAAGTTAATGCCACTTCATTTTTTCTTCCCCATTTCTTTTAAACTCTAAGCATGAGTAAATTTTAATGGTAAGTCAACAGGTATTCCTTTCATTCTTAAAAAAAAAAGAGGCAAAGAGACTACCTATAAAGTTTAACATGAACTATAAGAATAACTCTTCCATTTATGGAATTTTTCAAAGGAAGAAACCACCCAAGCAAGAAGGGTACTTGCAGAAGTTCTACAATAATAACGGAATAAAAACAGTCACAATGAACACACACACTTTCATGCTTTCACTAAAATCATTCCTATAAACAAATCAAATAAAATTAGGCCACTGGGCAAACAAAACCTGCAAGTACTTACTTTTTTGGCAAAAGCTTATTTATTGTGAGGTATTACAACTGTCTGAAAAAAATAAAATTTTAACAAGGTCTTTCTTGACAAATTGTTGTTTATCTTCCAAGTTCCTACAGATACTTAATTCTACACCCATAATTTTTCTATCCCTCTAGCCACCATAGTGGTTCTACAAAAAAAAAAAAAAAAAAAAAAAAAAGGGATCCTTTGGGATTCCAAATTTAATCTCTCAATTATGCTAAGGAAATAATATCTTTCCAGTATTTATGGATTCCGTTCAACAAACAGTTATTTAGCACTCTCTATATGTGAGGCATCGTGCTGGGTGCTATGGGAGATACAAAGGAATGACAAGTAATGATGCTCCAGGGGATCATAACCCGGGTAGGAAGACAGACAGGTATGCAAGTAACTATGATACTAGGCAGATGGAGATAAATGCTGTAATAGAGCTAGACAGGGGAGAGGGAGATTACCTCTGATGAAAAATTTCTGATGGTTTTCACGAAATTTTGGGCCCAGGCTATAAAGGAAACATAAGACTTCCTTAAGAAGAGGTCCAACAAAGAACATTCTAGGAAGACATTATGACATTACAGAGGCATAAAAAGTAGGGTGTTATCTACCTTACTCTCAGACTCAAAAACCATGGTAGGGGGCCAGGGATCTGCATTGTTATCAAGCTCCTTAGGTGATTCTGTTACAGGAGTTCTGCAAACTGCACTTTAAGACTAATCTAGGGCATTTGTCAAAAACATGGAATAGGGAAGGATAGTAATAAGGTATAGTGTGAAAACCATAGGTTTTATGATAACGAAGTGAGAAAGCAAGTCTAAGGTCATGTAATGAGGAGGGAGGCAGAGCTGTGTAATTGTTAGTGCGACAATATGTGCCTTACAATGTTAATTCTAGATATTTAAAGTCAAGTGAAATAGATTCCATTTACATAAAGTTCAAAAACTGGCAAGATTAATCTACGCTGTTAGAAGTCATGATCGTGCTTTTCCATGAAAGTAACAATGAATGACTGGAAGTGGGTGTGAGGAAGTCTTTGGGGTGTTGTTAAGGTTTTGTTTTTAAGCTAAATGTTGGTTACAAAATTATGCTCAGTTTGGGGAAAATTGATCAAGCTGCACTTTTATATTATGTATGCTTTTTTATTGAAGTATATTATAGTTCAATAAGAAGTTCTAGAAATTAGGCTGAGTGGGTATATTTCAACTCAAGGAAAACATCCTCTAATTGTTATCCTATTTAAGTTTAACAACTTAATATCTCTTTCAATTCTCTGAAAGTTATGTAAATTTGATACAATGGAACATAAGATAGAAATGCTCAAAAAGGGGTGCCTGGGTGGCTCAGTCATTAAGCGTCTGCCTTCGGCTCAGGTCATGATCCCAGGGTCCTGGGATCGAGTCCCACATCAGGCTCCCTGCTCGGCAGGAAGCCTGCTTCTCCCTCTCCCACTCCCCCTGCTTGTGTTCCTGCTCCCGCTATCTCTCTCTCTGTCAAATAAATAAATAAAATCTTTAAAAAAAAAAAAAAGAAATGCTCAAAAATATTTTCAGATCATTTTAGTGGGGAAAAATAAGTTACTGAAATTTTCTTGCTGACACTTGAAACTCATCCGATTGAGATTCATCATTCTAAACTCTGTTATTTATCATTGTCTCATCCTGCTGTCCCTCTTTACAGTGAAACTTGAAAGAATGGTCTATAATCTTTGTACGTATGTTCCCACCTCACGTTATCTACTCAAACCACCCTCTGGGCCCTCCAATCTCACCATTCCACTGAGGCTACTCTTGTCTAGATCATCAAAAACTGTACGTTGTCAAATCCAATGGCTACTTCTCTTTCTCTTGCATTGAGTTCCTCATAACATGGCATGCTCTTAGTCTCTCCCTCCTCCCCTTACACTTTCTTTTTGTGTCTGCCATGTTACCACACCCCTGAATTTCCTGATTCTCAGTATTCTACGTTGGATGCCCCTCTTTTGTTCCACTTCTAAATATATGAGTGCCTCAGGGCTTGATTCTGAGATCATTTGTGTTCTTCATCTATACACTTACTGCTGCTGATCTCTAGTGCCATGGCTTTATAGAGCTCCTTAATATATATCTCTAGCCCCAAGCTCTGCCCTCAAGTCCAAATTCATATTCAGTTGCCTATTCAACATCCACTCTAGGGTGTCTAATAAATATTCCAAAATTAACTTGTCCAAACAAAAATGCTTGATTTTTTCCCCCAGATATCCTCTTCCTCAAATATCCCCCACTCAGGAAATGGCATTGCCATCTTTATGATTTTTTCCAGTTAAACATCTGAGAGTTATCATTGACTTCTCGCTTTCTATTACCAACAAAACATTGGTGCCTTAAAATCTGAAATCTATCTCTTCAGCCTTTCCACTATGCCCACCTTTTTCCAGGCCCCATTACCTCACAAAGACTACTCAACTTAATGACTATCACTTTATTCCACTCTCACCTCCTACATCCCATTTTCTATAAACCAGTCAAAATTATGTCAAACTCTCCAATCACTTGATGTCACCATTACAATAAAATCTAAACAATTTACTGTGACTAACAAGGCTCTAAATGAACTGGCCACTGCCTACTTCTCCGACCCACTCACCCACTGTGCTTTAACTATCCTGGCTTTTTCTTGTTGCTATTGTTCCATGAATATGACAACTCACCTTCACTCAAGATACTATGCATTAGTGTTCCCAAAACCTAGCATGCTGTCCCTTTTGATTGTCACATAGCTGACTCCTTCCTGTCAGTCAGGTATCAGTTTAAATGATGATGTTTAGAAAATATTTCCTTGACAGTCCAGATCAAAGGAACCACCCAGTCAGCATCTATTATGTTAGCCTATTTTAAAGTCTCTTTGTAATTTTCTAGTTTATTTTTTGGGTTCTGTCTTCCACAGGAGAATATAATCTCCATGACAGTACAAACCTTATCTTGATAGTTAATTGCTATATGCCCACTGCCCCCACACAGTGAGGGTCCTGCAATAGGTGTTTGATAAACAGTTGTTGAATGCTGAATTCTAATCCCTTCAACAAGGAACCTGACATGATAAATGAAAAATCGCTGAGTGTAAGGACAAAGAATATTTCTGTTCAGGATTGTTCATTCTAATTCACAATGGCCAGGACTCGCTAGTGGCTATAAAGGCCACCACAAATTGGAGAACTATTCCTGTTAGTCTCATAACAGAAGAAGAATGTATATTATTAACTGGCTACCACTCTGATTTTTAAAATTGTGACTCAAATCTAGCAAGGAGATGAGTAATGCCTGGTGCCAAGTTTAACTTCTGTTTAGCTAATAATGGACTTTTTTCCATAGAAGCATATGGAATTATAGAGTTGCAAACAACAAGGAGACGTACCTCCTTCTGTAATCAGAGTGTTGCTATAATTACAGATAAAGGTTTGTCAGCATTTCTATTAAAAGAACTTAACTCAGCTGTTAAATGTCCATTAGCCTAATATATGGCTTATAATATCTTAGCTTAACTGCCTATTAAAAACAGCTAATTAAAAATGGATTGATATTTTTATAAAATTATGTAAATACCCAGAAGAAACCAGCCCTTCCAGTGTGTGCATTTCTGTAACAATTAAAGTGCAAGTTTCTTCTCAATACTTGAAATTTCTATTAATACACATAATTTTAAAACTTGACCTAAAAAGTTCTGAAAAGTGATTGCTTAGCAATAAGCACAATGTTGTCATAAGGACGAATAATCGTTTAACTACTGTAGTGGACACTGATGAACTATTCTGATTCTCCTTCAATGAAGAACTTGTTGCCTCAGCAGCTGGGAGCACTGTTGGCAGACTGCCTTCAGCTAGAGGTCCCTTCAGGGGTTGTCTCAGCTGCAGAGAGTCTCTCTGCCCAAGGTCATAACCCTTTCTGGGGAGGACGGATGAATGGAAGAGTATAAAGCCCCAGCAATCTCAGCCCACTCAGGACCACTGTGAAGGGTTAGTCTAGCTCCAGAGCATCCCATGTTGTTGGCCAAGTGCTGGGAAACAGCTCCATGGAAGTGCCCAATGACATTGCAAGTATCCACAGAGGCCACAGAGGTGAACTCAGCTTCAGATTAACCTAAATTTTGGCGAATGCTCTGTGATCCTCTCAGAACGTGGGAAGATATGCAATCTTGAAAGAAGGTGTACCTTTCTTGAGGGAGACTGCCATAGGGCAATTTCTCATCTGCCTGTCTGGTTCCTGGCAGACAGGAGGCATTCCCCGCTCCATCTCCCTTCAAAGTACAGCCACAGGCTGAGAAACTGCTTAGTTGCTGCATGAAAGTGGCTTCTCAACCACAGGGTGCCCCGCCACTTGTGATGCCTTTCATCTGGTCCCTTTCAGTGAGGTGTCATCTTGTGGGACAAGTGACACAGGAAGCTGACATCATGCTGATTATGCTTTTGCTGCCTATTCAACTATTTGGGTTTACTGTCTTCGTACTGGCTGAAAATGTCAGCCTACTTGGCATCCAGGCTCTTGTTGGGATTGCACCGCAGCTCAACCTCTTTCTCTGTCCACTTCTGCTTTCTACCCATCCCTCCCATACATGCCGGTCCAAAGGGCACTCCCTACTAAGTATCCTGAACACTAAACTCCATCATGGAGTCTGCTTCCCTGAGAACCAAACCTGTCCCACCTACCCAGGATTTCAAAGAAAGCAAGCAGGTCAGGGACTCCTGGGTGGCTCAGTTGGTTAAGCGTCTGCCTTCAGCTCAGGTCATGATCTCAGGGTCCTGGGATCGAGTCCCACATCAGGCTCTTTGCTCATCGGGGAGTCTGCTTCTTCCTCTGCCCCTCCCCCTGCTCGTGCGTGTGCTCTCTTTCTCTGACAAATAAATAAATAAAATCTTAAAAAAAGAAAAAGAAAGCAAGGAGGGCAATATTATGTTGTATCATTTCTCTTTTTGTTTGGCTGCTAGGAGAAGTTGTGTTTATTACTCTAGCTGAAGAATCCATGGAGTTATTTCATGTACATTATCTCCCTGTGAAACTGTATAATGCATGTTTTTAGGTGCTTTAGTAGATTACTGAGCAGGCACCTAGGCCATCTCCATCAAATCACTCAGCCTCTTCCAGAACCACTTCAGCAGTCTACAGGTGGAGAAGTATTCTGTTTGGTGAAATCTAAGAAATACGCCCCTTTGTTACTTCCATCCACTTACTACACTTGTCTTTTTCTGAGCAAAAATTATGTTTTAATCTCTTTTCTGTAAAATAGCCCTCAAGGCTTATCATGCATCTCTTTCTCCTCACTCTTCCCCCAACTAGTTCTTTCTACCTCAGTTCCTATTTTCAGTCACAGTTCATCTTGAATCATGTTTTCAGGCTACTTTATTTTTCAAAAGTCCTGTAGGACTTGAAGGCCCAAGAAAAGAAAAGATCCCATCCAGCCATATCTCCCCAACAAGTGTGATGAAAGCTTCAAGCGTGCTACCCGGCTCCTTAAATGGTGATTTTAATTTACACCAGCTCTTTATAGTAGGGGAAATAAAGGAACATCCCAGAAGGATTTAGGCATGGGAACCAATATGAGATCCAAAACAAGTGCCATTTTATTCATACGTTCCCAGGGGTTTTCTCATTTAGTCAGTCTAATATTTATTAAGCACCTCTTAATGTATAAGCTACCACCCTGAATGAAATGTACAGAAACCACTATGTCTGATATCAAAAAATAATAGAAATTCTCTTCTGGTTTTTATAATTACATTTTTAAAAGTTCCGGTCTGTGGCAGCTTCTAACAAGCAACTCTTGAATTTAAACAAAGTCTCCTATTTAATGACTCTGATGATCAGCTGAAATCAAAAAGCTTTTATATACAGGGGCAGCTGGGTGGCTCAGTCAGTTAAACGTCTGACTCTTGGTTGTGGCTCAGGTTATGATCTCAGGGCGTTGTGATCTTGGGGTCATGGGGTTGAGCCCTGCATCAGGCTCCATGCTCAGCACGGAGCCTGCTTGTCTCTCTCCCTCCCCCTCAGCTCCTCCCCTCATTCTCTCTCTCTCCCAAATAAAGAAATAAAATCTTTTTTTTAAACTTTTATATAGATATGAGCAAATAGCATTGTGGAAGGGGTCCCAGAGCTGTCTCATGGATTGAGGTAGCTTGCAAACAAAATAGCAGGGACAGTCCACAAAACAATTCAATACGTGACTACATTTTTTCAACCAAATTCTTGCAGAGTGCTCAAACATCCAACATACAGGAGATGAGCCATTTCAGACCATCATTTCATTTAGAACTTCTGCCTACTCCTTCTGTTGTAGTCTTCACGACAGCTACATGTTAAGTTTACGTTACAGAATGCTTAGCAACCTTTGCGTACAGAATATACGCATAATTATTTGGTTACACTTCTTACCAGACTTACAAAACTTTATTCCTCCTTCCAAAAATCTCCTACTCTTTCACAAACAGGGCTACACTTTCCATCTTAAGTCTCCCATATTCTGAATTTTCTTTTTGCCGATAATTGTATTTTGTCAAGATATATTTTCCTAATATTTAAACCTGAATTTAAATACTGGAATATTAACCTCTGAATTTAAATACTGGAACCCCAAGTATTTTGCAGAGTCATCTTAGGTTAATGAAAAGGTCTTGGAGCTTGATTTAATTAAAATAAGAAAGATAGAGTCAAGAAAGGGACAATATATTAAGCGAGTGAGTGAGTGAGTGAGCGGGTATGTGTGTATTTCATATGAGTAGAGATGCCACATATGCTGAGCTGTTTGTGTGCTGCATGAAGACAGCCAGCCCAAAGCAGGGTGACGGATGTGAAGGCCACAAGTCCGGATGGACAAGTCTTCTGTAAACTGAGCATTATTTGTAGAATACATGCTTATTTTAAGTGAAAAAATGGACACTTAAAATATGCATAATTATTTGTTTATAATTGCATTTACAATTACATATTTAAACAAAAGTATATAGAGACAGATACATATATACAACAACACTTAATAACTGTGACTTTTCTCCAGCACAAGTACGGATTACTAAACTTACCAACTGTATACTTAGGATGTCTGGCAATATCCACTAAAATTTAATGTGTATAATGTATCCTAAGACCTGGCAAACTCACTTCTAGGTATATCCTCATCAAAAATATGCGCATCTGTGCACCAAAATACATATTATGATGTCCATAGCAACACTATTCATAATAGCTAAATAAATAATACAACTGTTAGATTCACCAATAGAATATTATGCAGCCCTGAAAATGGATGTTCAACAAAGACACACAAGAGAATGGCTGAATCACACAAATACAATGAGCTAAAAACTAGGCATTAAATATCACATATGATCTTATTCAGCAAAACAAATACTAAGGTAAAACCACTCTATGCTGTTGCAAATCAGATTAGTGATTACTCTTGGGGGACTAATGACAAAAAGGGGGAACTTCCAGGCTTCCGGAATGCTTTATTTGTTTTGTTTCTTAAAGTAGGTGCTGATTAGATAGCTGTGTCCTATTTGTGAAAATGCATTGAGTTATATGCTTGCAATATATGCACTTTTCTATATGTATGTATACATCAATACTTTTTTTTTTTAAAGTTGAGGTCTCTAAAATGCTAGAATATCATAGTTTCCATCTTTTTACTGTTGCTCTGAAACACATCCTAATTCAGGTATCTCATATATATTATTTTTAATCCATGTAACAGGCCTGTCTGGTCAACATGATTATCCCCATCATACAGGTGATTCACACTTTTACATGAAAACTGCATGCATTTTTTGGCAACCATACTTTGTGGGAGGAAATGTGGATTATCATCAATGTGGATGTATTTATATGAATAGTCACCCCAGTTTCCTTGAGTTTCTAGGAATATAGAAGAGATGTCCCTATTTGAGGCTAATCTTTCTAAAAGCAGTCTAGCGTGACCATCAGGGAAACAAACCTTAGGAGTTCATGAAAATAACAACTAAGGCCAGTAATCAGAGCCTCCCTATCCTTTGGAAAACTGGCCACTCTGAGCCTTGTCTTTGGAGGATTCTGTTACATCTGGACAATGGGTTAGGGGTATTTCTGGATATGTTAGGCACGATCAGGAATACATAGATGAATCAGACAGAATTCTGTGGTGAGTTTCTCTGGAGAATGGTGAAGTTTGGTAAGAGGTAATGAGAGTAGGGGAATGCACTGTATGTTTTGGATGAAACCTCTAAGATATTGCTGACCAATACTAGTTCTACAGTCTTATGGCAAATCATTTAACGTAAAAGTCTTTTCTTCATGTGCTAAATTAAGCTACTAACATATATAATGCAAGGACATATAGATGCATGGATTTCCTGAAAAAAATGCAATCCTAGTTAATATTCCTAGGGAGCTTCCTGTGTGCCACACATTGTGCTAAGCACTGAATAAGCAATTTCTCACTTAATCTTCATGTAACCTCTATGGGCTAGATAAAGTCATTCCCCCATTTTACAACTGAGGAAATAGACTTAGATATTTTAGCTACTTGTTGAAGGTCAGACAGGTACAAGGTGGTAAAGTCTGAAAAGCAATCTCAGTTGCTCAAATTCAATCTCTCAATCAGGAGCTCTTAATATCTCTAAAATATATCAACAGCTATTTTAAATAGAGGGAAAGACTGTTTTATGAAGCAATGACTAAAGAAAGATAGTAGAAATAACTTGTTTTAACTCTCAAAGAGATAAAAAAGAAGCAAGCTACCCTAGGTAGAGTAACAGAGAGGAGCTGATGGACAATGGGAAAGAACTGGTTTGAGGCAGAGGGACTTAAGAGAGTACAGTATTTCATAAAATGAAAAGATCTGTGAAATCAATCAATCAGTCAATCAACGAATTGATCAATCTTGGTAAAAACAAAAGTTCCATAGTTAAGCATCTTCTATGTGTCGAATACTGCTAGGCACTAGCAGTACAAAAGTGAATGGTCCCAACCCCTTTCTTTTACTACATACAAATAAAGAATTCTAGTCTGCTATGACAAGTCCTAAGATTGAGGTTCCTCTAATGTGCAACCAGAACCCCGGGGAAATCCCTGAGTGCCACCTGTATGTGAAGGCAAGCAAGAAAAGGCTTTCTGGATGACACGAAGCCTAGGCTGAAACATAAAGTGAAAAGTTTTTTTTTGGTAACCCATTCAATAAGCAATACTTGGGTGTCTCTTTTTTTAAATTTTTTTTAAATTTTATTTTATTATGTTATGTTAGTCACCATACAATACATCATTAGTTTCTGATGTAGTGTTCCACGATTCATTGTTTGCGTATAACACCCAGTGCTCCATGCAGTACGTGCCCTCCTTAATACCCATCACTGGGTTAACCCATCCCCCCACCTCCGACCCCTCTAAAACCCTCAGTTTGTTTCTCAGAGTCCATAGTCTCTTCATGGTTCATCTCTCCCTCCAATTTCCCACTTCCCACCCCAAGGAAACTGGGGTGACTAATGTCCTCCATGCTATTCCTTATGTTCCACAAATAAGTGAAACCATATGATAATTGACTTTCTCTGCTTGACTTATTTCACTTAGCATAATCTCCTCTAGTCCCATCCATGTTGATGTAAAAGTTGGGTAGTCATCCTTTCTGATGGCTGAGTAATATTCCATTGTATATATGGACCACATCTTTTTTTGGGGGGGGTTGGCAATCCTTATATCAGAATGGACCACATCTTCTTTATCCATTCATCTGCTGAAGGGCATCTCAGCTCTTTCCAGTTTGGCTACTGCGGACATTGCTGCTATGAACATTGGGGTGCATATGGCCCTTCTTTTCACTACATCTGTTTCTTTGGGGTAAATACCCAGTAGTGCAATTACTGGGTCATAGGGTCAAAATTCCAATGACATTTTTCAAAGTGCTGGAACAAACAATCCAAAAATTTGTATGGAATCAGAAAAGACCCCAAATCACCAAGGAAATGTTGAAAAAGAAAAACAAAGCTGGGGGCATCATGTTGCTCGATTTCAAGCTATATTACAAAGCTGTGATCACCAAGACAGCATGGTCCTGGCACAAAAACAGACATATAGACCAATGGAACAGAATAGAGAGTCCAGATATGGACCCTCAACTCTATGGTCAAATAATCTTTGACAAAGCAGGAAGAAATATGCAATGGAAAAAAGACAGTCTCTTCAATAAATGGTGCTGGGAAAATTGGACAGCCACATGCAGAAGAATGAAACTCGACCATTCTCTAACACCATTCACAAAGATAAACTCAAAGTGGATGAAAGACCTCAATGTGAGACAGGAATCCATCAAAATCCTAGAGGAGAACAAAGGCAATAACCTCTTTGACATCGGCCACAGCAACTTCTTTCAAGATACATCTCCAAAAGCTAGTGAAACAAAAGCAAAAATGATCTTTTGGGACTTCATTGAGATAAAAATCTCCTGCACAGCAAAGGAAACAGTCAACAAAACAAAGAGGCAACCCACAGAATGGGAGAAGATATTTGCAAATGACACTACAGATAAAGGGCTGGCATCCAAGATATATAAGGAACTTCTCAAACTCAACACCCAAAAAACAAATAATCAAGTCAAAAAGTGGGCAGAAGATATGAACAGACACTTCTCTGAAGAAGACATACAAATGGCTAACAGACACATGAAAAAACGTTCATCATCATTAGCCATCAGGGAAATTCAAATCAAAACCACACTGAGATACCACCTTACACCAGTTAGAATGGCAGAAATTAACAAGGCAAGAAACAACAAATGTTGGAGAGGTTGTGGAGAAAGGGGAACCCTCTTACACTGTTGGTGGGAATGCAAGTTGGTACAGCCACTTTGGAAAACAGAGGCTGAAACATAAAGTGAAAGTGTTTTCAGAAAATTAAAAATAGGGTGTCTCTTTTCTTAAAAAGTGAATATGTGTTTTAAATTTACAGGTAGTTTAATATCACACTGTATGTTAACTAGAATTTAAATAAAAACTTGAAACTACAAAAAAATCATGGTAAAACAATAAATTAGTCAGTGGTTGCTAAAGTCATCAACCATCCATATACATTGGACTTTTGAAGAAAAACAAACACTTGACTTTTAAAGAATATTTATTTTTAATATTCCTCACATTATAAAAATTAAGTTTGAGAGTGATTTTTCTTTAATTTTATTTAGCTAAAATTCTCTCACTTTTTCTTTAGCTTTGAGCACAGATTCCTCTCTCACACTGAATCCTCCTCAAGTCTCTACTTATTTCAGGATTTTTAAATTAAAATAATTGTTCAATGGTTCTGCTTGTATCAAGCTCCTATTGAGGCACCCACCTATTTTCCACAAACATGGAGTCTGGTTGCCTTTTTTTTCTTTTTAATTCTACTACTATCCTCCGCAAATTTTACTAAGAAAGTGTCTATCCTTGTTGGATGTAGTATTGTCTGTATTTTGCTGCATGGATTTTAACATAACTTTTTCTTAGTATTGCCAAGGATAATGTTATGTGTGGTTTTGTTCCGTTTGGCTTTCCATTTGAAGTTTAGGTTATCTCCTATGAAATTTTTAAGGCCTTTACTTAGCTCAATCTCTGTGAATTAAAAAAAAAAAAAACTAAAAAGCTTTCTTTCGTTTAAATCAATGACATTTTTATTTAGAATGGAGACTGAGTATAGGACAAAAGTGAACTTTCTTTCACAATCCATTCATTCTATCTTACTGTCAAATAAAACTGCAATTATTACCTTTTTAAAAGAAATAAATAAATTTACAATTAGTAAAATCCACTCCCTTTGGTGTAAAGTTCTAAGTTTTGACAAGTGCATAGTCATCTAACCAACACCACAACCAAGATATAGAACAGTTTTATCACCTCATAAAATTCTCTTGTCAACCACTCCCCCAATCCTAAATGATCACAGCCTATCTCTTTTAACCTTTATACTCCACTGTTCATTGTGCTGAAAGATTTAACATCCCTGCCCTTCAGAGAAGTTTTCATTTAAACAGAAAAGAACTATACACATGGAACACTAAGTGAAAGATTTAAAAAACAACTGGCATCTTATAGCTACTACTAGAAATAACAAACAATATTTGGTGATATAGAGTTAGTAACGATTTTTTATCTACATTATCATGTTTAATGAGTTCACGCCAAGAAATTATGAGTTAAATAAAGTCAATTCAAAGAAATGACATAGTAAGATCTTTAAGAATTTGAATCAAAGATTACCCTCATAGTGTACCTGGAAAAGTCAACAGCAACTGCATAGATTTAGAAAGTTCAAGAAGTTCCTTTGGAGGGAGGTCAGATTACTTTCAGAGACAAAACAGGAAGAGCAGGTAGATATTCAGGGGAAAGGTGTGAAAAGTACACTCAATTCTCTGACATTAACAAAACCGAAGGAAGAATGTCTTCAGATTAGAGAGGGTTTCTATCTACATGAAAGCCTGGGAAATGAGCAAGCAATGTGCACAAGTTTATCTCTTTTGAGAAGGAAACTTCCTACCTTACAGCCACTACAGGGGTAAGCTCACTTTTCAGGTGGTGATAATTTGTCAGGCTTTTGCGCAACCCCAGGAAAATGCTCCTCAAAGCCATCCCATACCATTGTTCTAATGCTCTAACTTCTGATCACGAAATCAGTTCCTCAGTTACTCTGGAAGACTCAAATATGCAGTCCTTGAAAAGGTAGAGCAACAGTATAAATGAAAGGGTACTCTTGTCTGGGTATAACTTTTAATTTCAACTTTTCTCTGGTAGAATAATCCAGTCTATGTGAGCTGAGCCAAAGATGAGGGACAGACACTGGTCAAATGGAGATGCTTTGGACCAGGCCATCCCATGAGATACTGCCTGAGAGCCGGCCAGTTGCTCTCCGCTATAGCTCTCTCATGTGTTTAATATTTAGCAGCAGACATTAGAGGAGGGAAGCATTCTCTGTCATTTGCCTATGATGAGGCAACCAATAAGTAGCCTAATTTTGACTTAGATGTAGCTCTTCTAACCAGAGCCCATGCCAGTTTCTGAGGCCATATTATCTTCCCAGGCACTGGGAACACACTGGTGGCCTAACATTGAAAGATGATTTTTCAGAGAAAGAAGAGAAGGCATCTTTGGAAAAATAGTTCTGATTACCTGTTAACTGATGGTTTTGACAGACTATTAAGAAAAGCTGATTTTCTTAGTTTTTCTTTGCAACATCTCTGTTATTCTTGAATTGAATTCATATTCCACACATCAAAAAGCATCAAAGAAACACCAAGGAGAATTCTTTTAGGGTCATGGAAACTTATATATTTTTCAATGATAAGCAATTTGATTATGAAAGGTATAAAAATATGACTGATAAACTCAGCTTAAATGTTGAATAAATATTGTACCTAAATCCCGAAAGCTCAACTTCAAGAAATGATGGAAGCTTTAGAAACCAATGCTCTGGAAAATGTCCCTATTTTAGAATACTCAAAGGCTTGCTTAAGCAATTTTTTTTTGGCAGTTCTAATCTCCACAGGTGATCTATAGCCTGAACTAAACCTAAACCCATCAGATTTCCCGAGTTCAAAACATTTCAGAGTGGTCCTATTCACAGATTTTAAAAGTAACAGTTAATAGTGTTATTAAAACAGACATAAAACATTAGAATTAAAAAATATTATCCATATATTTACAATATTAATTAAGAAAATAAAATGACTATAGAATTTGTCAAGAATTTCTCATAGCTGGTAGTGAATGTATTGATTAGTACAAGGGCTCAGGTTTAATTAATAATAGTTCTGAATAGTAACGGTCTTCAAAATTTTTAATCTGATAATCCATCAGATTATCTGAGAAAATACTAATATCATCATATATAAAATGGCTAGCTTTCC
The DNA here is from genome assembly GCF_964656455.1 of Halichoerus grypus. Lineage (NCBI taxonomy): Eukaryota > Metazoa > Chordata > Mammalia > Carnivora > Phocidae > Halichoerus > Halichoerus grypus. Next base: position 104,978,586 of record NC_135727.1, on the reverse strand, counting down.
TGTGATGCGCCGAACTTTCATAAAAATATTATTCATTCTTTCAACACGTAAGGTCGGCCCAGGGAGCAGCAGTATCCTTAAAAGACTGGCTCATGCTATGATTTGGTGTCAGGATGAAAAAGCTGGCTTAGAAATATGTTCTGGGTTCAGTTTCCAGTGGTTTAAAAAAAAGATTTCTTAGAATTCGATTATGCATGATAATGTTCCTCAGTCTAGATGACACATGGGAAACTCCCAGCAAGCAGTGCTTCTCAATCCATTGGTTTATTCCACCATTTTGAAACTCCTACTGTATTCTTCTACCTTCTACTCAAGCAGCAACAGCATGAATGAGGGACACTTCATATAAAGTCCCTTCTAGGTCTCTTTCTCTTTCAGTCCCACATTAAAAAAAAAAAAAAATACAGTAGCAGCAAAAGCAATAGATGGCATTTATGTTTGGACCACCACTAAATTACTTTCTGATCAGAAATCAAACTTCCTTTGGTATTTCCATTTTAAATAGTTGTAGAGGCTGGGCTGTGAGCTTTGCATATGTTACCACATTTATTTCATTAATCATTTATCATTTATTTATGTTTAATGTAGAGTAATGATGTAACATTAGATACATGTAGAGGCTCCAAAGCCGAGAGATATTATTATGCTAGGTTATATCAGCAAAATCATTGCAAAACCATCCGTGTGATTTTTTTCCCAATGTAGTATTTTGGCTTTTATATTTTCTCAAAATGTTCATCATTTATTTGTTTTCTTTCTTTCTTTCTTCTTTCAAGGAGGATGGAACTGACTTTATAATTATTCAGGGAGAGAGCTCCTTTGGTCTTTAGAGAAGGCTTCCTGGCTAATTCTCTTTGCAACTGAAAAATCAAGGCCTAATTATGTAAGATAACTAAGTAACAATGACAACAACAAAACCACTATTTTTACTATATTTTGGCTTTTCTTTTACTAAGCCACCTTGTGCTCATTCACTGCATTTCAACTGCTCACTGTTTTTGTTCCTTTTTAGAGAGAGCTTTTTCTTTTCTTTTAAAGATTTATTTATTTGAGAGAAAGAGGGAGAGAGAGCTCACGTGTGTAAGCCAGGGGAGGGTCAGAGGGAGAGGGAGAGAAAGAATCCCAGCAGACTCCCTGCTGAGCGTGGAGCCCAATGCAGGGCTCAATCCCAGGATCCTGAGATCATGACCTGAGCAGAAACCAAGAGTCAGGCGCTCAACCAACTGAGCCACTCAGGTGTCCCTAGAGAGATCTTTTTCTTTATATGTTATGCCACGACCACTAATGTTTTAGCTTTTGCATTCAATAGACTTACTCATTGGTGCTAGCTATAAAGTATATGAAGTTAAATATAATGGAATGAATAATTTCTTATGGTAATATTAACTTTAGCCTTCACAACAGAATTGTTTAATTCTATGACTCAATAGTTAACAGCTGAGAATAATTTGAGTGTATTTACTATAAATTAAAGTACCAATTTGCTTTTTATTAAAAAAGCATTTACAATGTAAATGCTCAAGAACATCCAACTAGTTCTATACAATGCCATTAAAAGTCTATTAGAAGGAAGAATTTGAACACCAGCAGAAAGAGCTGGAGAAAGTCTGCAATCCCATCATTACCAAACTGTACCAGAGTGCAGGGGGCATGCCAGGAGGAATGCCTGGAGGCTTCCCTGGTGGTGGAGCTCCTCCCTTTGGTGGTGCCTCCTCTGGACCCACCATCGAAGAGGCTGATTAAGCCAACCTGAGAACAGGTCTAGCATTGTTCCACACAAAATATTCGAAGGACCCAAATTTGTAGCAAATTCCATGGCAGTTTTAATGTTGAGCTGCTATAGTAAATAAACTGGGCATTCTTGATACTTGAATATGGAATACGCGCGCAGGGAAAAGAAATAAACATTGCACTTTATAAGCACTGTATTGTTAAGTGGAAAATGCAATGTCTTAAATAAAACTGTATTTAAAATTGGCACCAAAAAGAAAAAAAAGTCTATTAGAAGGTTATAAACAATGTGTAAATTATTTTATCAAAAATTAAATATTAAAAAAGCAAAACAGTCTACAAAAATACCAAACTAGAAATTACTATTAAAATATTAAAGTTGTAGAGCATGTGGGTGGCTTAGTTAGTTAAGCATCTGTCTTCGGCTCAAGTCGTGATCCCGGGGTTCTGGGATTGAGTCCCGCATTGGGCTCCCTGCTCTGCAGGGAGCCTGCTTCTCCCTCTGCCTCTCTCTTTCTCTCTCTGTCGCTCATGAATAAGTAAATAAAATCTTTTTAAAAATAATAAAATATTAAAGTTGTAAAACACACTGAAATCTTTGGGATGTGATTTAATACATGGGATTTATTACTTATCAACAGGCATATTATATAAAGTATATCACTTTTGTATTTTGAGCAAGGTACGAGGTTTTTTTCCTCTTTTTCAGTAGTATTAAAACAGTCTTGCCATTAGAATTAAAGTTAAGACAATGGCCAACAGTATTAGGAGTATATTGAAAGAAATTATCTCTATATTTCACAGAAAATAACACATGAAAATTTTTACAGATAATTTGCAAAACAATAACTGGTTTGAACTGTCATTTTTAATCCTCATTTTAAAAACAAAATTTATCTAAATGTAGTGCAGGTACCACTGAGCCTATGAAGAGCTTACTTTAAGAAAGGTGAAAAAGAACAATGGTTTTGTGCTCATTAACATAATGGTGCATAATTTCAACTGATGAGGATAATCATGCCTTACAAGTTGTAATATTTACTTTCTTAGAAAATAACTCAAGTCCCAATGATTGTTAGCAGGTGAAAAAACTCAATGTTTGTTAACAGATTAAAGAGTCTTCACACACTTTGCCTTTACTGAAGTGTTAGCAGTGACTATAGCCAGCCATACTTTCAATAATTTTCAGAACTTACAAATAGCTCTTGAAGTAGCACAAGAATTACTGTCAAGATTAAACAAAATATTTGTGAATATACTATGTCTGAGCTGTATATATAATAGAGTTTCATCAATATTGCATAATTGAAGAATGTACCAAGATAATTACTGGTGTGTATGTATTTTTCCTTATTTACAATATTCATACTGAATATATAATATTGTTAACCACCAAAATGTTTAATTATTTTTGGTTAAATATCTCCATGTACAAATAAAAGATAAGAGAAATAGGAAGAAGTGTTTATTAAGGGCAGTTTATTTTAAATACATGGATCTTCCTTCAACAGCATTAAGAAATACACAATATTCTCTAGTGTGAAGCCTTCCTTATAGAAAAACACTATCACTATGTAGAGTGTTATCCTGAAATGCAGGGAAGAATCAAGAAATAAAACAAAAAGAAATAGTTACTGGGTTCCTATTATACTGGAAAGTCCAGTCCTGGAGCTTACAGCAAACAATCACAAAAAAGGCTTATCTTTAAGGGTTTCATTTTCAAGGATCTTTACTCAAACTAAGGCTATCAGTCATGCATTCATAAGAGAATGCTTAGTTGCTTATGGTAGTAGTACATAGTAAATAGCAGACGAGTTACATAGGATTTGGAGAAAGAGGTGGCTTTTGGGTGTAGGTAAGGGAAGTGTTCACAGAAACGGTGGGTCATGAGCAGAGAGGTCTTGGCATGACTCACACACTGCATGAGGGTAAATGGCAAGCAAAAGAGCCAGGGGGTAGAAAAGCATGAGACAAGTTCAGAAAGAGTTAATTGCAAGTTTTGGATGATATGGCCAGAGATGTATAATCAAAAGAGTTCAAAAGGACTTGGAGATCATTTCTCCTTTCCGAGGTGAAGAAACAGGCTCAGAGCAAGTCCATGACTTCAGCAAAGAGCAGAGCCCTGGTCTTCTGAATCATGGTCTGTTGCCTTGAACTACTTCCACTTCCCTCTATTCTTTTGCTCATTGAAACACAATTATTTCACTTGGTGAAAATAATAATGTTAGTGAGGGTAACATACAATATCTCCATTTGGAGGAGGGGGCTGTGTTTCAAGTGGTGTTGGTGGTAGTGTGATGTGCCAATGAACTAAAGATGGTGATGACAGAGACGTGATCAAAGATCTGGTAAGTGGTTCCACGTGGGGAGAAAGCAAAGGGGAGTTTAAGACTGGCTCTGTGTTTTCAAGCCCAGATTTCAAAACTATATTTAACAGACAAGCAGAAATATGGAAGTCAGAATGGCAGCTTCACTTAATAAAACAAGTCTTCATCAATAAAATTATTTTGAGGAAATTACTTATTCTTTAGCTGTCGAAAGCATTTATTTTCCCTCCCCAAGAAAATCCTTTATTCTTTGAAAGCAGGTCTGTATATGAATCATGTGACATCCTCCCAGCTGGCTAGAGGCTTTAGCAAAATAGAAGTACTTAGTAAATTGTGAATAAAAGTTGAACAGCAATGGCAATGATTATTTACATCACAGTGCATCTTATTTCTCTACACCGCATGAAACACAAAGCATTTTCCTATAAACGTTGTAAATATACAAGAAAAGACAACTAATTTAGACAATAAGTGTCAATCTTTCTCCTTAATTCTGGCTTATTTCACATTATTTTTATAAAAACTTGTTTCTGAATTGATTTTCTATGGATCAAAACTATTTTTTATGCAGTTGTAAGCTCATGATAATAATAACAATAAAATATATAATAACAGTAGTAGCTCCTTGTATGTATTAAGTACTTATTAAGTACATAAACATATAATACACACACACACACCTGGCAAAATGACAAGCAGTTTATATGCCTGTATGTTATGCTAGAGTATAATTTTCTTAAAGTCAGAGGTCATATATTATCCATCTTTGTCTCCCAAGTGTATAATCCCTGACATGTATCATGTGTATTTAAAATTTAAAAATAAATCCCCTAACTTTATGCTAAATGTTTCACATGCAATATTTGATTTAATCATCCCAACAACCTTCTTTTACAGATGAAAAATCCAAAGCTTCAAAAATAAAACATGCCTGGGCGCCTGGGTGGCTCAGTTGGTTAAGCGACTGCCTTCGGCTCAGGTCATGATCCTGGAGTCCCTGGATCGAGTCCCGCATCAGGCTCCCTGCTCGGCAGGGAGTCTGCTTCTCCCTCTGACCCTCCCCCCTCTCATGTGCTTGCTCTCTCTCATTCTCTCTCTCTCAAATAAATAAATAAAAAATCTTTAAAAAAAAAAAAAAATAAAAAAAAATAAAAAAAAAAAAAATAAAACATGCCCAATAGCGCACAGTTAGAAATTGGTGGAGTTAGGATTCAAACTCAGGTCTCTGACTTCAGAGCTCCTGCAATAAAACATGAGCCGGTGCTGCTTTGACAGAGCTCTTAAATTCAAACACCACTTAATTATGCTTAATGGTTTCCACAACAGTTTCCAAGATTCTAATCACAAGAAAAATATTTGTTATTAATTTGGATAATCCAAGGATTATTATTACAAAAAAAAATAATAAAGGAGGCCATGGTTAGGAGACAGTGATAACAGTGGAAAGCGCTCATAAATAATAAAGAAAATTCCAAGATCTCTATTCAAAGTATAGAGCAAATCATCCAAGGCAAATATTTTATTAATAGTGAATAGCCTGAGCATAACATAGACTAAAGATTGTTACCATGTTAGAAAAGAAAGTTACAGATGTTTCCTTGGGGAGGTGAAGTCCAAGTTAGTTAGGTCCCGGTTACATTTACCAGAATGGTTATGAGGCACTTCATTCAATCATTTCAAGCAACACTGTACATCCATAGCATGAGCCAGTCAACTGCTATTAAGACAAGCAGACTTTTCCAAGACTTTCAGTGTGATCAGATATCTCACCCTCCCCTAGTCTTCAGATGCCATATACAATATACATTTGCACATTTCTGATATATTCAAGTATTATGGTTTAAAATCTGTTAGAATACTTAATGGGATTGAGTTTGGATGGCTCGATAGCAAAACAAAATTCTCAAAAACATACAAGTAGTCAGGTGTAGTTTGCTTAGAAATAATCATTTAACCTCTACTAATGAGTATAAAAATCAAACGTTCACACTTAAGGACAACTAGAAACCTCTATAATGGGACCAGAAATATAAAATGACTTATTTAAACCAAGAATTAACTCTAAAGTTTAAAATTAAAGAGGATCATACATATAATTTATATAGAAATATTGTAACAACCAAACTCCCAATATTGACCTAGCACTTGACAGTGTACAAATTCTTCTCTATATCACATCACTTAATCATGTTAACAAAGCCTGTGAGGTAGGCATTTCGTGAATTTCTCAGTTCAGAAAATACATTTTTCTCCAAGTACATCTCAATTAGGAAGTACTGCAGCAGGGGTTTGAACGTCGGTCTCATACCCATATTCAACATGGACCATGTCCTATTTTCACTCCCATATCATTAACCAATGAAGTTAATATAAAAGTTACCCTGGATTAAGGCTTTCTACTTCTTCCTTACACTGCTGACAACTGGTTTCATGGCAGCCAGACCAGAAACACCAAAAATACTCAAAGAACATTATAAATAAAAAATACACATATTGAGATAATATACTCTTTAAGAAAAAAAAAATCTAAAAGGAGTCTTGAAGGTTGTGTGTTTGTGTGTGTGTGTGTGTGTGTGTGTCTGTGTTCTAGGGAAACAATAAAGCTTAATTGATGAAGAAAAATCACAGCTATACTTCAAATTATACATAAAAATTATTCATTTGATCAGAGGGGGAGACGAACCATGAGAGACTATGGACTCTGAGAAACAAACTGAGGGTTCTAGAGGGGAGGGGGGTGGGGGGATGGGTTAGCCTGGTGATGGGTATTAAAGAGGGCACGTATTGAATGGAGCACTGGGTGTTATACGCAAACAATGAATCATGGAACACTACATCTAAAACTAAAGATGTAATGTATGGTGATTAACACAATAAAATAAAATAAAAAATTCATTTGTTCTCCTTAGATTTTTACTAATTTTACAGAGAAAGCACAAATGATCAAAATTGCTAGTTTCCTGTCAGGGACCAAGTTGATGGCATGGCCATTCTGCTTCACTAACTATCCAGTCTTCATAAACGACCTTGTTTGATTCCCTATTTTCACGTGAAGTCAGGTCTCTACATTGAAAACATGCAGTTTTCCAATTCATTCTACATCTATTCACGTTCTCTTTCGACCACATGGAAAGTATTCACCACGTAATGTTAGCACCCTTGGCTCCTGGCACAATTTTTGGCATACACAGACCAAACAATATAATCCTCTTGGTAAATTCGATGCCATACCCATACTTCTGCTTCTCCTGTTCTCCCTGGGCTAAATATAATCACTTCAATCAGAACAGTCATAAAACAGAATCACTTGATTAATTTAACTTACGTTTTTTATGGAGTTTAAATCAAAATCATTTTGTTTGTTTCAACTCTGCATTTTAAAACCCCTTCAAAATAGATTAGTCCACTTTATTGCCTTGGTAAATATAGAATGTTGAATATAATTTTAATCTTTGCTAATGATTGGGGCCATTAAAAAGTTCCAGAATCATCATCTTTACAATTATTCTCTGAGTTTATTGCTGTGCACGTAGAAGGTTTAGGCCTTTGAATTTGTGAGGCACGTCTATGGCCTGCAGTGTGCCCTATGAAAGTGGCTTTTAGGAATAAATTTACGTTAAGAATGCATCCTACAGTGATGTGCCTTTTTCCTAGGATTTGCATAAAAGAAGCCAAGCTGACTAATAAATGATTTCAGTTTATCCTCATTTTATCCTCTGACCTCATGCATAACTAAATATGATCTAATTTTATGTTACTTCTGAATTCAATGCATGTACATACTTCTCTCTAGGATCTATCTATTCCTAATCAAATTTGTGAATTAATTCTATACCGAAAATGAGAAGTAAGAAAGGAACAAAACATAACTTCTTTAAAACGCTCCCCCCAGGAGAAATTGCTATTAAAGCCCAGCATGGGAAACTACACAAGGGAAATACACCACCTGGGACATACAATTGCTTATAAGATTACCTAACTTTCTTTCTCGTTTCACTTAAGAGCTTTCATCAGATAGATAGCCTACCTTTTCTTCAACCAAGTATATGAAAAACAGAAAATCACTGTCTATTATTTTCCCAGATATCCTTCTTTGGCTACTAAAGAAAATGTACATGTATTTATCTCACAAGGATGCTTGAAACCTTGGGAACATCCTTCTGGTATTAACACATCTTCATTGCTTCTTCCTCTACAATTGCTTTTTAGAATTATGCTTTTTAAAAGCATAAATCACCCCAGTTTCTTTCATTGCAATGAAGAAACGGCATGGTATATATCTTTTGCTATCTGTCAATTTGCTTATTAAAGTATTTTTCATCTTTTTTTTGGAGGGTTTTTCTTGGCCTCTTCTTTCCTGACTAAAGTGTTTTTTTTTTTTTTTTTTTTTTCCCCTCTTTTGCATTCTTCAAAGGCTTTAGCCCTTCTGTATCGTTTGGTTCATTCCCGCCTTTCAGGAGCTCGGACTGGTCTTTGCTATCCTCCCGCTATCATCTGCTTCTAAGAGTTCTGTTTTTCAGTTTACATCTCCCTTCGCCTAGAACAATATAACCCCGCAGCATCAATTGCTTTAGCAGGACTTGACATTGTACCCAGTTCCTATTCATCTGTTCACCTATATTTTTGAAGTTTCTTGAGGCAAAGATTACGCTTTCTATAACGCTTCCTGCAAGCCGATGCTTGGTTGCCAGAGCTGTCAAACCCACACACAGATACATCGCTAGAGATAATGTAATGAACACATTTTCTCCATGTACTATGTAAAATGCTTATATCAGACTCTTTTCTGTGGTAAAGATATAGAGATATCATATCTAGGTGTTTATATACTTTAATATTTTGTCATATTCTGTTATATAACATTGTCTTTGGTTTTTCTCCCCTTCTTTTCACCTAGATTTTGAATTTTATATCGGAGAGGCAGTGGTGAGTAAAAGACCAGACTGACGTTAGGCCAGCTGGAATGCAAACTTAGGTTTAAATACTCAGTGGCTATGTGACACTGGGAAAATTACTTAACCTTTCTAAATTTTAGGTTGGAAAGATTTCTCTGAGGAATCTTGCAAACCTCCTAAATGGGAAAGGCATGCAGCAAGCTTAGCACAGGGCAGAATCATAATATACCCTTAATCCCTGCTCCCTGTTATTCTTGTTCTCCTCTTCATCATTGTTATTGTTACAGCTTTCTCCCCTTGCGATTGGTTCCCAGAACTTTTTGCAAACTCTGAAACTTAATATTTATTGAATTACTTTTTTCTGCATATTTCCAATTTTCCTGTTGCTAAAAATACTTATTATAAGATTCTATCCAAACTGAATTGTAAATTTAAAGTTCTTTTTAATAAGCTGCCCTTTCATCCCTATGTTTAGAGGAATTCCCACATTTACAAATATAATAATCAGTGAAACTGTTGTTTTCATACAATATTTTTAGTGTAATTATTTCAAAGGATAACATGTTATTGGCACATAGTAGAATAATGGGATGATCTGTTTCTGTTTAACAAAGTTAAGTTTATACTAATTTCATATATTGTTCCTACTACATTCAAAAACCAGATAGATGAAGGGCATACAAGAAAAATTTAAATGTACTCACTGTTAAAAACCATACGTGTAAATGTACGCATACTTTCTTTCAAAGATTTACTTATTTATTTTAGAGAGAAAGCATGTGCGAGTGGGGGTGGGGAGGGGCAGAGGGAAAGGGAGAGAATCTTCAAGCAGACTCCCTGCTGAGTGCAAAGCCCGACTTGGGGCTCCATCCCACAACCTATGAAATCATGACCCCAGCCGAAACCAAGAGTTGGATGCTCAACCGACTGAGCCACCCAGGTGTCCAGAAATGTACATGTAAATTTAAAAAAAACTTGTATTTATTTATTTTTTAAGTTTTTATTTAAATTCCAGTTGGCTAAAGTACAGTGTACTATTAGTTTCAGGTATACATTATAGTGATTCAATACTTCCCTACGACTTCCAGTGCTCATCACAATGAGTGCCCTCCTTAAGCCATATCACCTATTTCACCCATCCTCCCACACACCTCCCCTCTGACAACCATCAGTTTGTTCTCTATAGTTAAGAGTCTGTTTCTTGGTTTACCTCTCTCTCTCTCTTTTTTTCCCTTAGCTCGTTTTTGTTTGTTTCTTAAATTCCACATGAGTGAAATCATATGGTATTTGTCTTTCTCTGATTGATTTATTTTACTTAGCATAATACTCTCTAGCTCTATCCATGTCCTTGCAAATGGCAAGATTTCATTCTTTTTATGGCTGAGTACTATTCAATTTTATTCCATTTATATATACACACACATACCATATCTTCTTTACCCATTCATTAGTCAATGGACACTTGGTCTGTTTCCATAATTTGGCTATTTAAATTCTATTGTATAACATGATTTTGTTTATGTTAGAATAAATATTATATCTTTAATATTTTTAAATAATAAATAGGCTACCTATGAAATGTAACATGCCAGAAAGTTAGAATTTAGATGCATACTTCATCCATATTTACTTAAATAAGCAGTCTGGTCCAAGAAAAATTGACATGAAACATGACTCACCTTTTTTTAAAGATTTTATTTATTTATTTATTTTAGACAGAGAGATCGAGCATGCAAGTGGGAGGAGGGGCAGAGGGAGAGGGAGAGAGAGAATCCCAAGGAGACTGCACCGAGAGTGGAGCCCGATGCAGGGCTTGATCTCAAGACCCTGAGATCATGACCCAAGCGAAATCAAGAGTCGGATGCTTAACTGACTGAGCCACCCAGGTGCCCCAACTCACCTCTCTTAAGAAAGAAAAAAAATTAATTTCAAATGGAGTGGAAGAGCATTCATTGAAATAAAAATTGGTTTTGACTTACACAAATCCCCCTCTGAATTAAGCAACTGTTTATTTTTTTTTAATGAAAAGCTAGTTATTCTCAGATTTATAAGACTGAATCTTCCTATTTCAATCAGAAATGTAAATGTCTTACAATATCTTAAGGAAAAAATTGGGTTTTTTAAGCACATTACTTATCACTGATAACTTACAAAGCACTTTATCACCTGGTATAAATTGATCTTAAAACTCATGGAACATATAACTTAGAGAAACTATCTTTAGCCCAACTAAACTCCACTTATGTTAATTTTTGTGATTACTTTTGAACTTGGTACCACACCTCTATGGTAGCACTGTTGTTTTCAGACAATATTGCATAAAGCTCATCTTATTGGACATGTCCTATAATTTCCTTGACAGTATTCAAATTATTAACAATTGCTATTCCAGCCAATGTACAGTACACTTTGAAAAATCACTATTTTATATGTGTGTGTTTATGTTAATAACAAATGAGAAATGATCAATGGCAGATAGTATAACCATAATGTAGGAATGAAGTGTTTCGTAGTTGCCCTATACTCATTAGCACTTGAATAAATGTGGGTATAAGGTGGAATGAGGGAAGAGATTAAATATCAAGTGTTAATCCACCATTACATGATTTTTACTAAGAAAGGAGTCTTTCTTTTCATGATGACTCCATAAATTAGCTGAAAACCAAAGGACATAAATGGCCTCTCTTGCCAGTATGTCTGTCATTCCTTCTGATGACATTTCAATTATAATCCGAAGCTCTATAAAACAACAAGATTTCTGAAGTTCTAATGATTGATCACTGCACTCTGCACTCTGAAGTGACTCTCATGCCTACTGTTTATAAAGAGTTTGCTTAAAAAAAAATAAAACACACTGCTAATGAATAATTTTGCTTTAACAGAATAAACATAATTTTCTAAAATATTTCTCAAGCAACTACTGTTCCTGACTTAGATTGGCTTCAGATATATAAGAAAAGGCCCATTATATATATATATGTATATATACACACATATATATATATACACATATATATATATATATATATACATATTAACACGGCAAAGTGGAAAAACTTGTTTCTAGGTCCCAGTAAATGGTTAAGAGAAACTCAGCTTGTTGATCTGCCTGTATCAGTTTCTCACAGTGTTCAATCTTGTAAAACCATTACTTTTTTGTCCTGGTGCCTGCTCATCTACATTAACCTTTATGACAAAACAACAGGATTGAGTGTCATTTATATTACTGGCACAAAGAAGGGAGTAAGCCGACAGCCACAGCCTTCTGTTTTTTGGGGTTTTCATCATTGGAGGGCAATTATAACAGAACTAGCCACGGCAGCAGCCTCCTCAGACTTCAGGGGTGGGTTGGGGTACACAACTGAGGAGGCAAAGCCAGAGACCTGTTTAGCAAAAAGGGAGGAGAAATTCATAATGTTTATCCTCTCCTTGGCCTACTGCATGCCTGTTAATTTAGGCATGATTTTTGCACTATATACTCTTCGATGTGAAAAATAGCCTTTTGATCTGTTCTGGAGGTAATACAATATACTACTGACGAGTAATATTTGTTGTTTACTTTATTTGTTGTAATTGTGTTTGGTGCTTTATGACATCCACAGTAGCCGTGTGATAAAGATACTAATGGTAGCCTCATCTTACAAAGGAAGAAACTAAAACCCAGAGGTAAAGCAACTTGCCCAACACCAAACGCATAGTTAAGTAACAGCCTGGACTGGAAGCCAGAGACATCTGGCCGTGTCCTCTAATACTAAAAGCGCACAGGGTTTAGATATGTTGCTCTGAACTGTATAAGACCAAACGTCCACCTTTTAAGGACAAATATTTGGTAATACCCACATTTACTGATCTGAAATGGAATGAATCAATCACATAACCCAGGTTGTAGAGTGCTCTAACTATAATGTAAGGGAGAAATGAAATAATTTTATTTGATAATGATAATAACAATTTCATTTAATAACAAAATACAATATTTATTTAACTTTCAAATGCTTTTGTATATGTGTTTGCATGGCCACACTAGGAGACTTTATTAAAGAACTCTGACACTTGTACCTAGAGGTAGCGTCCCCCTTCACATGCATATTTCCAATGCCAACTGAACACATGACGACTTGTATGGGACACTCAAGTACCAGAAGGGGCACCACTCTGCAAGTTGTCTGACATAGGAAACAGCTCTAAATAAGGTCCCAAACATTGTTACTTCATTCCTGAAAAATTCAGCAACTATTAAAGCTGTGTTTCCTCTCCCTCAAAAAAAAAAAAAAAAAAAAGCACACATACACATACAAAACCCACTCTGTGTTTATCTGTAAAATGGATTTAGGTTCTGGTTGCATTTAACTACAAATTGGGTTTTCACCCATTTGCATGTCCAGGGCTGCTGGGAGGAATGGACTATTGCTGCACCTCAAGGAGTCCAGTCCTTACCCACACCCACTGAGGTTGGTAGTGTCTACCTCTGATTATACCAACCAAAAATGTCTATCTGGTTCAATTTAGAGAGATCCTATTCAAACTGTAAACAGAACGATCTGAGGTGAGAATTTTAAGATTAAATGAGAAAATACATGCAAAGATCTCAGTGCAGTATATTTGCACACAATGTTACTAGATAATGAAAATTCAACATTTAAACAGAATCACTCTAAGAGAAGTTATATTAACAGCTGAAACACAATTGTAACATATATCGCTTCAAATTAATAAGCCTATTTGTGACACTTCAAGGGATTTAAATTAAAAAAAACAATGTAAGAAGGAATGTGGAAAACTAGTTTTCATTTTAATTATTTCACACAATACAAACATTTGCATTTATACACATCTTACTGGCTACATGATAGTTGCAGACTTTCTTCTAAAAACAATCATAATTAATGATTTCACCAGAAACTTGAGTTTAAAATGCTTCATTATTCATGTTTCATAACACTGACCCATCTATTCAAATTTAACTGTCACTCAAAGCTCAGTCCTTTTTCATGGTTATAAATTGCATTTCAGAACTTTGTGCCTTTATGCTGCCAATAAGTTATATTTTATAATCCAGCATATAATGAAAGGATAGTGTACAACATTAATTACAAGGTGAGTTCAGTGTCAAAGCAGAATCTCAGTGAATAGCATTTTCATGGAAGTAGCTAGATTCTATTATGTTTAAGCTTCACCATAATGAATACTCTGTACCAGACTCAATTCATGAGAGAAATATATAAGTTCTGTGGCAAAGTAGCTTTTTTTCCCGTGAAATAATGTTAATAATCGAAGGCTTTCAAAATTTTATCCTGCAAATTTCAGATGTGATTAAATGTTGACTTTTTGAAAGGCTGGAAACACCAAATATTCTAAAGTAAAATTATATTTTCATCCTAATTTAAAGATGAAAACATACTTAATGCTGTCTAATAGATCTAACCAAGAATTTTCTACTTGAAAAATACTAAATTCAATAGTGTAAAAAAAAAAGTATATTGTGTAATTCTTAAGTGACATTTTTCTTTAACATGCTGATTTTAACAATATTCTCAAAATAATTTGAAAATTCTTGTCTTAGAGTCAATAAGATGCCAGAAGACGGACAGATAGAAAATTAACCTACTATCTGTAACCATAGTTCCATGGTCCTTAACGAACTCAACTCCAGAAAAAGATATGAGTGTAATCAGGACCAGGGTAAATGCTTATTTTTAAGGTGAAAGTTTAAAATGAATGATTCCCAGCTTGGCAGGGAGTCTGCTTCTCCCTCTCCCTCTGCCTCTCCCCCAGCTTGTATACTTTCTCTCTCTCTCTCTCTCTCTCAAAAATGAATAAGTAAAATCTTAAAATAAATAAATAAATAAAATGAATGATTTCCCTAATTTTTAGTAGCAGGTTATTAAAATGGACTTGAATGGGATTTTTAAGATGCAACACTAGGGGTGTCACTCGACCTCTCTGTGCTTTGGTTTCCTCACCCACAGGAGAAGGTGTTTACATAGAGAATCATGAGGATCTTTTTCAGCTTTTGGAGTGTAGGGTGTTTATATCTGCATTTCCATCCAGTGATTCATCCTTCTTCTCGTCTAGCAGGATGGTTTCTGCCCCCTGTCTGAGAGAGCCAGAGACTCCAAATTATGTCAGGGTCTCTAGATAGATTTTGCTGCATTGAACCTCAGCCATTTCTCGCAGGTCTGTATTGTTTACCATACCTTCTCATATTCGGGGAATTTCCTCTTCCAACTCTTCACTTCAAAGCTTCCGCTTGAACAATGCCATCAAAAGGCAAGTAAAAATGCCACCAAAGAGAGGACACTATTTCTTTGGGACCTAGGCAAAGCTGATTCCTTTCCTTTTAAGCCAAATCGTGTATCTAGCTTTACACCAGAATGGAGCTGCTTAGACAAGGGAGAAGGCATCTTTCCCCGGTTCTGCAGAGATCCTTGAGAAGGCAGGAAAATCAATTGGAACCAATGCTGTAATGGTACATGTCCCATTTGGGGACACTGAAGAGGGGTTTAAGAGGAATGTATTTGTTGAGGCACTGTTTGCTTTAAATACCTTCTGGTTTGATCCCATGTTCCTTCGTGGAGGGGACTGGTAAGTGTTATGAACAAAGTAATTTATAAGTGACCTAAATAACTATTATGTGATCATTAAAGATGAGCAAAAGAGCTGGGATCACGAGGAGTGGAGCTTATGCCCTTGGCTTTGGAGATCTCCGAGGCCGTAGAAAGGGCAATAGGGAGTATATTAGTCAGGGTTCTTCAGAGAAACATAACCAATAGGATAAAAAGCGATTTACTATACGGAAATTGGCTCATGCAATGAAGGAGGCTGGCGAGTCCCAAGATCTGCAGGGTCAGTTAGCAAGCTAGAGACCCAGGAGGGCCAATGGTGTAGTTCCAGTCAGAAAGAAGGCTGGCAGGCTCAAGATTCAGTAAGAGCTCATGTGTCAACTCTAGTTCAAAGGCAAGAAAAAGTCAATGCCCCAGTTCAATGTCTTTGATTGCACTCAGTTTGACTGCACTCAGGCATAAGGAATTCTCCCATACTCTGGGGAGAGTTAGCCTTTTTGTTCTATTCCGGTCTTCGAATTGTGGGGATGAGGCCCACCCACGTTAGGGAGCATAATCTGCTTTAATGGGCCTACCTATTCAAGTGTTAATCTCATCTAGAAACACTCACAGAGACACACCCAGAAAAATGCTTTACCAAATATCTGGGCATTCCCTGGCCCAGTCAAATTTTTTTTTTTTTTAAAGATTTTATTTATTTGACAGAGAGAGAGATAGTGAGAGCAGGAACACAAGCAGGGGGAGTGGGAGAGGGAGAAGCAGCCTTCCCGCCGAGCAGGGAGCCCGATGTGGGACTCGATCCCGGGACCCTGGGATCATGACCTGAGCCGAAGGCAGATGCTTAACGACTGAGCCACCCAGGTGCCCTGGCCCAGTCAAATTGACACATAAAATGAACCATCACAGGAGGTGATGACAAATCACAAAAGCAGTAATAGTAGGCACAAACTGAGAAGGGAGGATATCCAAAGCCCCTTTGAATTCCAGGAACAATACTGACCAGGTTTGATGCCCCATAACATTATAAATAATACCTAATACCTAATCCAGACAACACTCCATGTTCATATGATTTGCCGTGGAGGAAAAACAGACACTCCTCCCCCATTCCCAACTGAAAAAAAAAATTGTGTACTGAAATCATGAGGGATGAACTGTGACCAGAAACAAGGAAATAGTAACTCATGGAGGTCCAACAAGATGATAACCAGTATTTTGTTGTTTTGTTTTGTTTTAGATCCTTAACACTTTAGTGATCTTGGCTCTGCATTTTCAAAATTGCAAAAAGTTCGAAACAACTTGTATGTCCAACAAAGTAGGATTGTTTCAATAGTTATTAGCACAAATACAGTAAAGTACTATTCAGCCATTTGAAACAAAGAAATTTACAGGTAAAGAAGAATATTTGTGCTGCAGGAATCTCTCTGATAGTGAAAGTGTTCCAAATTCTCATGGCTGGGATGCAGCAAATTATTTAGGAAAAAAGATTTATAAAACTTGGATTGCCACGGGTTACAATCCTATAAAATCAGAGCAAGAACAAACACCAGGATAGAAACAACACTAGAACAAACACTAAAAAGGCAAAAATAAGAGTGCCTTGTCCTCAAGATAGTGGATAAATGCAATAAAATTATGGCTTTCACAGGAAAATGGGTTTAATGAGACACGGCATAATAGGGAGAGGAAGGAAGGCTATTGCCATAGAGTCAAACCAAGATACATTTCAAAGGTCAGATTTTTATCTCTGTTGTAGGTTTTATAATCCTAGACTCATAGTTATTTTTTTAAATGGAAACACTTATAGCAAATATAACTTTGATATTGATAGTCTGAAACTCTCTACTCTGACCTCTTTCCTCCATTGATAGCTATTTTAAGACAGTTTTTGATAACATGAGGTTTTTATTGTTTTTAGAACACAAGCAGTATGTTAGAACAGACTGCATGTTGTAAATTACACATGTTATAAAACAGCATGTATCATTCCATTTTCACAAAAAATATGGAGGTTTTAAATCCATATGCACACAACAGAAAAAAGACTATTAGAAAATGTTTTAACATGGAAATGTATTAGAATGTTAAAGGTGATTTTCTCTGGAAAGTGACATTAAAGGAGAGATGTATTTCTTTTCTATACTTCTATATTCCTCAAAAAACTTTCAAAACGAACCAATATAATTTTCATATTCTGAAAAAAGTGGTGGTTACGTCAGCTGAAGTTTCATGTTATCTGATTCAGTCCGTGTCTCTTCTACACAGTTTGTGGTCCCCCCTCTCTCTAAACTCAATTTGCCTGAGGAAAATCAGCAGCTACAAGTTTTTGCATTTAGAGATTTTATGCACCCATTATCATCCTGTGGTATGTATCTCTTCTTTATCCAAACATCTATATAGACAGGGGGCTCTTACAATCTCTTCACTGAACTCTTGTTGAATACATGGTAAGTTAATCATGAAGATACCCCACAGTGATGTGTATCAATAACTTACGAAAATGGGAAGTTCACTTGATACTTTTACTTCCTAGGGTGAAAAAGAAATTAGAGCAAGGTAATATCTGGTATAAAAATAGATAATGTCATGTAAAATTTATTAAAGAAAATGTGATTGCGGAAATTATCAGATCACAGAATATTAGGGCTGGGAGAGAGTCATTTTACGATTCAAAAATTCAAAAAAAATTAGAGAAATTGATTAGTCTGCTGCCACATGGATAAGCAGTCTTCACAAAAATGTCTGTTCCTCTTATCTGCCTTTAGGCATTTTCGGAGCGCTTAGTTTGTGCCAGGCACTGTGAATATGTTGGGTATAGAGATGTGAATAAAATGGACAACAATCTTGACCTCATGCTAGAGTAGTCCTTGTAGTCTAGTGGGTGATCTCGACAAATCAGAAGCAATTGTAAGTTTTTGTGTTAAGGGCCAAGAAGGGGAAATTACAGAAAACATGCGACACCTAACCCAGCAGGTAGCAGAATGTAATTTTCCTATTACTTTTTGATACTTCTGCCCGTCTGCCTAATTACTTTGTTTTTAATTTTTCCAGTACAAACTCTTACACATTGCTTAAAATATTTTTGGTTTAAATGAGAGCTAGGGTGAATCCTTGACAAAGACATCCAAATAACACTGATAACATCAAAATTTAACCAGTCATATCCATCAGCTAAAGAAAAAAAAAAGATTTTTCAATGGCTACTACTTTTTCTATATTACAAATTAATTAAACTTAGGTCTTAACCAGTTACATTTATTCTGAGATCAAGCCCCACACATTTTCAAAAATCGTTTTGCCTATCAAAATTTTATTTGCTCTCCCCTAATTGGTGCCACCCTCAACTCAGCCTTAATAACATGAAGAATTTTTCAACATATTACAGAATAATATCTTCATAGATTTACACTATAAAAGTTTCCCATGACCATGGAAATGAAAAACCAAAACTCAAAGTGTAGAAAACTGGGGCTAAAGGCGATTCTGGAATCCACTAGTTTTCACATTACAAAAGAATGAGAGATACGCTGTCTACTTAAGTCCAACAGTAGTTTTCCTTCTGTCATCATACAAACAGTATGTGATGGGTGGTTTTGAAGTGACAAAAGCTAGATATTCAGGTTTAAAATTTAAAATAAAACAGTCCTACCAATTTTTCGTGAACATAACTACCCATGTTCTTCTTCCTTTAATCTCTAACTAGAGTGAGTACATTTTTTGCCTCTTTTCCCAGACGATAGTATTTATCCACTGAAGAACTGGCTAATGGCTTCAGTTCCACACGGCTAACTCCCCTAGGAGAAAAAGCATAATGCTGCATGCAAAATTCCAGCATAGTCACCGAAGGACATTTCATTTCCTTTTAAAAACTTTGTTTCAGGTTCTTGGGTAAATCTGGTGGTAGAATGTTTACCACCTATAATTCTGTAAAGTAATCCTAGCTTATAAAATTGCTATTACTCGTGGTCAGAAAAGAGGATGCAAATGCTACCATGTCAGATGCTGACGAAGGAAAATGAACATCTCTTTGAGTATTCCAATGGAAGTCTCCAAAATCGAAGGCAGATCACTCAAACTCAACTTCAGTAAATAAAATGGACATTCTATACACAATGGCCAAATAAATGACTGTGCAATCATTTTTCCATGTTTATATGAGAAATAATGCTACATTTATATTGCATAGCTAGTATATTCACCAAACCAAAAATATATTTTAATGATCCACCAAAAAGCCCAATAAGGTATCACTTGCACACACACACAATGAACTATTTTATAATGATCCTGGGACATGTATATATGCAGAGGGATAGAGAAAATACATTTTTAAAGGCAGAAACTCCCCCTCCATATTTTACTGTTATCTGGGCAGAAACACATGTGCCAATCTTTTCTTTTCTCCCTGCCTTTTTCCAAAGACAAATGGGCCTGTTCCTTTAAACAATCTGTTTATGAGAGCTATTACTTCTTAGAGTTGAATAAAGCATACCAACTAATATTTCTAAAATATTTTTAGTAAATGCAACTGTAGAATAATGAACAATGAACCACTCTGTTAAAGAGATAAGCTATGTCTTTCTTTGGGTTCATACGGAAACTAACGCTTATAACCCAAAATTATTTTTGTCGTAAACTGAAAGCTGCATAGATTATCTATGGCTTTTCTATTTGTGTTATGCCAAGTTCCCGGTCAGTCAACCTTCAGTTATATGGGTCGATATTCTTCTTGGGATAACCCTAGGATATTGTCTAAATGCACAACTTGTTACCACCCCAGACATTCTGTTACTGTTGTCGTCGTCGTTGTTGTTGTTATCATATAGAATCCCATCTAGTCTGGAAACCAGAGTTAACCACCGCTTGTACTACTCCACACAAGCATGCTCCCATCAGCTTAGACCTCTTCATGACAGTTTTACTCTGCTGTCAACCCTCCATCTCTACGGCAAAGCTTTCTCCAGGTGACTTAATCACCAATAACCTTCCTTTTATCTGAAATCCCAATCCAATTTTTGCCCATTGACAGTGTCTAGCATTTATTACAGAATCTAGCATTTTATTATAGATGGCGATAAATTATTCTCTCGTTAATCTATACGGTTATATTTTTTCTTCTGCAAACAAATTTCAGATACCTCAAGGGCAGGAACAATATATTTGATTAACTGACTTATTGGCACAGAAAGCATTTATTGAGCTTTAATTATGAGCCAAATAGTGTACTGTGCCCTGACGAGAGAGAGATGGTAAACAAATGTTCCTGGCTTTCAAGGAGATTCTGTCCCTGTAATTCAATCCAATAATTGCTAGAAGAGAGTTATAAAAGAATGCTCTAGACCTGTAGTTCTCAAACCTGAGTGTATACTGAATCACCTAGAGGGCCTGTTAAAATACAGACTGCTGAGCTCCACTCCCAGTGTTTCTGATCCAGCAGATCTGGGATGGGGCCCGAGGATCTGTACTTCTAACACATTCCCAGATAATGCTGATACAGCTGGCCTGGGGAGAGTGATTTAGAGAAGAGGACGGCAATCCCACAGGAGATACCATGTGCAAAGACACAATGGCAGAGTACCTGCTGTATTCGGGGAGCAGCAGGAAGGCTGCACAATGGGCTTACAGGCTGTGTGGGGGGTAAATGTGACATGGTAGCTCGGGACAGAGAAATTCTAATGAATTTTGGACACCACGTGAAGGAATGCAGATTTTAGAAGCATGAAGCGTGATCAGAAATGTGTAAATAGGGGATGGAAGTAATCAAGCCTGAACTTTAGTTTTCGGAAAGAAAACACTCAGGGTGGAGGATACACGGATGTCTGCCTCATGCTGATATTTAGACTTCGATGATGAAAAATTATTTTGTTCTTTCAACTTTGAGGGTTAGCTACCATGCTTTTAGCATCTGGTCTGTCTCAGCCTGGACATTTTTAACAATCTCCTTGGGAAACCACAGCCTCCAGTCAAGTTCTCCTTTCCCTCCCCTGGTGGCAAGTGGGCACCTGGTATCCCACTTCAAATAATATCAACATTTGTATCCATATGTTTCATAGACTTCTCAGACCACTGGAGCAGGAGGAACCCATGCTGTAATTTTACTGATCAGGAAGTTGAAGGCCAGATTAGTTAAGTAAATCAAAGTAACCTAGCTAGTTAATAACAGAGTCAAAAGACTAGGACACAACTATTCAAACATTCTGCTTATTACCATAACAATGCACAGAAATCAATTTAGCTATTTAATTGACTACCACATGGATACTTATGATCAGGTTTGCACCTGTGAAGGCATAATAACTAATTCATAACTGCAACAACATCAACGATGAGACGCGTCTGTTTTCAGAGCTATTAAAAACAGCATGCGTCTTAGAAGCATTGAAATACAGTAAATACCAGATGGCTTTCCAGGACCTCTACTTCGTTCATGGGAAGGACGGAAGAAAACATGACTTTGATGCGTCACTTTTTCCCATGTCCTTTATCTAGGCAACAAAATGTCTTATGGTTTAAGAAACCATCTTAGCATCCTCTCAACCAAAGGAGCTCATCCACACACAGGTAACTTCTAGAAGAGCCAGACTCCTGCAAGAGTGTTGGATGTTCTTTATTCCTGTATATTTCCTTACCTTACTCAATTTCACAAGCAACTCCTGGAAATCCTGAGGAATTTCTTCAATCCAATTTTAATTCCCTGACCATACTTAGAACTTAGAGCCTCGTTATCAAACTTTGACCTCATGCCCTCATTTCCCCCTCTCAAAAACAAATCACTTTACTAGATGCACCTATGTTTCAACACATTGTCCTTTACTAAATCTAAATAAAGCTATTAAATTTTGCATTAAATAATTATTAATAACTCGTTATTGTTTCTAGTAATTTACTGTCTCACTCGACTTGGGCTGCAAATGTGGATATTCAACAGAGACCATCTCCTCTTTTTGATGGTGCAAGTGTGTCAATTTTGTGTTGCTAAATTTTAACAGAATTAATCCAGATCACATATTTTTATTTAGCTAGGAAACAGTTTTAACTTTGAGCCACATTTTAACATGGAATGAGTATAATGTTTTTATTTATTTTTAGCCTCAACAGGCACTGCAGTTATTAAATATGTTAATATCAACTGAAAATGTGCTTAATTGTTCAACCTTGGGGACTGGATAATCCGCAACACATTTCTATGGGTTTTTCATGTTTCTGAATTATTAGAACTTTTTAATTGGACTCTGTGCCACTAGTGTCTCTCTCTTCTTACCATCCTACATAACCCTTCTGAAATGGATATTTGAATATGATCTTTACTCACTCTAATCTGGCCAGCTGCTCCAAATTGCTTTTCTTTGACCTCATCACTGCATCCACCTTATACCTCCCATTCTATGTCCAGTCATGTGGAATTTCTTGACATTTCCAGGACAGGCCATGCTATTTTATGCTTTCATGGTTACTCAAACTGTTGTCCTCACTTCTGATCTTCTTCCTCTATATTGGCAAACTTCTACTCCAACTCCCAGATGAGTTCATCTGCCACCTTCTCTGTAATACTGGGTCTTAGACTTCTCTGATTCTTTCACAGATTTTACTATAACTATTTTGGAATACTATGCACTTGATCTTAGCCAAAAGGCCGAGAAGCGATATTTTGGAATACTATAATGATTTTTTTTTTAAAGATTTTATTTATTTATTTGACAGAGAGAGACACAGCGAGAGAGGGAACACAAGGAGGGGGAGTGGGAGAGGGAGAAGCAGGCTTCCCGCTGAGCAGGGAGCCCAATGCGGGGCTCGATCCCAGGACCCCAGGATCATGACCTGAGCCGAAGGCAGACACTTAACGACTGAGCCACCCAGGCGCCCCGGAATACTATAATGATTTTAATGTTGTTCTCCCCCAATAGAGTGAGCATGTGCCATTTGCAACACGGGAAACATAGTATATACTCAACAAATATTGTTTAATTAGTGCATGACTGACAGTAATATCTGCACAGTGACAGCCACTGTCCTTACATTCTCACCTCTCATTATCTTTCTGACACACTACAAAGAGGTTTTGATGCATGCTTCCAATAAAAATGTCTTCTGTCAAAGTCAACTATGAGCTCCATATTACTAAATCCAGTGCAGTTCTTTTGTGTTTGGGTAATTGAATTTTTTAGCAGCCTCTGACACTGTCACTCCATCTTGAAGTACTTTCCTCATTTGGTTTCAGGAACCCCACACTTACCCGGTTTTTTTTATACATCATAGCTATTGCTTCCTAGTCTCCTTCAAATGTTTTCTTTTCCCCCTCTTCTCTTTGATATGTGTGGTCAATTCCCAGCCCCTTTTCCCAAAATCTCTTCCTAGGAGACCTCAATCAGTCCCATGTCTTTAAAAACCATCTATAAGCCTATGACTCTTTTATGAATATCTCCAGTCCCAATTATGTCCTGCAGCTTCAGACTCATCTGTTTATCCAATTTCCTTCCCAGCATCTCCACCTGGATGTCTAATGAGTCTCTGACATGAACATAGTCAAAATAAATCTCCTAATTTCATCTCTCCTTGGAGTTACCATTCTTCCTCTACTTCTCTCCATTTCTCCTCACGAAGAACTCAGAAACCATTCTCAATTCTTCTCATACTGCACATGTAACCCATCACAGCAAATCCTAACATTTATGTCTGTGAAATGTACCCTCAATCCAAGGTCTCTCACTGATCCCATCATGCCATCCTAGCCGGAACCAACATCATCTCTCACATGGTCTAGTAGGGTGGTTTTCAATGTCATCGCTCTGTATCATGATTGCCCCATTCCAGTCTAATCTCTACTCAGCAACAAGAAAGCTCTTTGAAGAAAACACATCAGATCATCTCATTCTCCTGTTCTAAATTCTCCACTGATGTCCCATAAAACTTACAGAAAGAATTAAGTTCCTTATCCTGAAATATAAATTCTTGCATAATCTGGCCCTTGCCCACCCTCCCACTTCATTCCCTCCCCATCCTCCCCATACACTGCGATCCATGATATTTCTTGTATAAGTCAACTCTCTTCTGATCTCAGGGCCCTTGTCCTTGCTGTTTCCTCTGCCTGAAATATTTTTTCCCCAAATATTCACCAAGTGTGCTGCTTTAAATAATTCTCATCTCTTCTCAAATATTGCCTCCCAGAGAAGCTGTGGTTGCTACTCTACACTAGTCCACCTTTGAAATCATTTTCGAACCAGTTTTAATTCCAGAACATAACACTATCTGAAATCACATGTATATGTATGTAATAAATGTAACAAATAAATATCATGTATTTATTGTCTGGTTCTCTATTAGAATGTTAAGTTCAATGAGGGTAGGGAGTTAACTTTGTTCACTCTTGTATTACCAGTGCCTGGCATATAACATGTGCTTGGTAAATGCATACTGAATGAAAAAACACATTGAAGGGATCAAAATTATACCACTGTGGCATATGGATAATTTGGAGGCATTTTGAGAATCAACGTATGAAAGAATACACTTTCTCTGCATTCTACTTTCTGCCTAAAAGCAGAACCTTCAAAAAGAATTCAACTTATTATAAATCCCCCTTTAAGAGAGGCTTCCCAAAGCAGGGAGGAAGAATGACTCCTACCTGTTACCAGAAATGGGAAGCTGGCGCCAGGATGAGAAATGACACAAATAGACCTTATAAAAACAAACCTTACCTTCCATTAGTTTCCCCCATATATTTGTTGTCCCTTGAAATCCTAACTCACTCTCTCTGTTGAGATGGTATATAAGTTTTAAATTCTAACAGCTTCTTTGAGCTACATTTTCTGTGTACATCGTTCCATGTACATACATGAATAAATTTTACCTTCTCTCTTACTAATCTGCCTTTTGTCAGTTTAATTCACAGGCTCCTAAGTGCTGAATTTAAGAGGGCAGAGGAAAAGTTTTTCCTCTTTGACAACATAAACGAACACATCAGTAAGTGGATAACTTGAGTAACTCTCCTCATCCTTCTAAGCCTCACTCTATCATTATTTTTATTAATCACATCATCAATGCCAGGCAAGAAATGGACTTTCTTAAAAGTGAAGGCATTAAAAATATTAAAAGGTTACCATAAAGAGCTGCCATGTTGAGAAATGGTCTACATAGTCTTCATGTGATCTCATTCTTAAGCTAAATAGTTTGGAGGATCAGGATGGAGAGTGGAGATATTGCTCTGCACGGAGAGCCCAGTGATGTGATTAATAAAAAAGATGTCTGAAGACACATGAAAAAGATAGAAGTTCCTCTGATACAGGTCAAAGTTATCGCTTACTCCGGTCTTATGGTTCCACAGAGTCCAGAACCCAGCAGCAGCCCCTCACAGAAGGACAAGACTCCCTGAATTTCAGGATGCCACAAATGTGGACTGCTGCCAAAATGCCATCTGACCAGGTGAAGATATTCTCAGATCCTTCGCAAATTCCTCTATCGTTATTCTCGTGTTTTTTTATACCCTCATACTGAGAGTAAGTAGCTTACATACAAATCCAGGAGGAAGTTCCTGAATGAACACCAAGAGAGGTATGAATTTTAGGTCAATTTCTCAGATCCACCAGACTGTGATCTACTCATATCTACATTCTTACTTTTCTAAATTAGAGTACAAGGCTGCCCATAGGCCATTTTATTCAAACCCAAGAGGATGCCTCAGGCTGAGAAGATATTTAACCAAAAAGTTTGTTTGGGGGATGATTTGGTTGGGAGTCCTCCATATGGATCTGGAAGGATTATCACCAAAAAAAAAAAAAAAAAAAAGAGGGAATGAACTTCATGTTACTGGCTATAGACTGGCAACCAGAGAGGCTAGGGGGCCCCAGAATCTCAGGTGTGGAAGGCCTGAGCCCAATGTAGACATCAATGCCCATCTTTGTCTTGGGAGCCCTGGGTAGGTAACACTTAAAGTCATCTCAGAAGCTTCCCTTTGGCATAAGCCCCTGAAACCTGAGCTGTGAGACAAAAAGATGAACAGGGCATTGTGTTTTCTCACCCCAAACTCACTGCAGAGTTTATAACTGTAAAAGAGTCTGTTTGGGGGATATCCATGTTACTTTCAATCCTAGGCTAATAGTTTTCTGCCACTTCTCAGCCTGCACCTCTCCTACTTTCAGAGGCTTCCACCAACATTATATGAAGGAAAACACCAGCAACAAAACATATTATTTCATTAGCCCAATAGGTATGGGACAAGATTTAGATAGTAAAGCTTACTCTTTTATTTTATTAAACACTGATTATTGAGATCAAAGATCTGTTCTATAGCTTCCCCTCAAACTTGTGTTACTGTGGGTTTTTTTTTTTTTTTTCACTTATGCAGAGTACAGCCAAAACACCTAAGCTGGTGGCCTGTCCCTCAATCACAGTTCTAAAGATGACAGGGAGCCCCAAGCTACAGGGTGAAGAGGATACAACTCTCTGAATCTGGGTAAACTTCCAGGAACTCTGGTGGTCCCAGTACATACTAGGCTGGGCCCGAGGAACTTCTCTCATGCTCTGTGCTCCTAGAGCAGTGGTTCTCAAACAGTAGTTCCCTGACTAGCAACACCAGCACCATGTGGAACCTTGTTAGGAAAGCAAACTCTCAGGTGTCACCCCACAGTTACCTTCTCAGAAACTCTAGGGGTGGGGCCCAGCAATTTTGATGCATGTTAATGTGTGAAAACCATTCCCCTATAGTTTAAAATCCGAAGGGATTTGAGTAGATAGTGACATGTTTCGTGACGTGTAGCATTAAGGACTGCCAAGTGGTCCCATTTGCAGAGCAACGATGTGCAGATCATGTCCACAGTGCAGCCTCTCCTACGGCTAAAGTCCCTAGTGCTGTCTTGAGCTAAAACCCAAACTGCAGAAAAACAGACTGGATTTCTCGGAGTGAAGTTCCCGTGACTCAGTATCTCCCTACATTATGAACACTACAGAATGGTGAACACTGTGCTTACAAACATCAGCATCTCTGTCACCCCCTCCGCCTCCTCCTCATTGGCCTTGTCCACAGTGAGGCAGAACTCTTCCATTTTCACCCTCTGTTTGCAAAGTTCTGTACCAAACAAGCACCAGACATGCCACAGCTGAGAAGGCCCTAGCCCTGTGAAGCTTAGTCTTGCCTTAACCGTCCCTGACTCACTCTTACCTAGAGGCCTTTGTGAAATCCGTCCCTTCTCCTTGAGTTACCCTTCCCTTCCTGGATTTGTCACTTTGGGGCCGATACTGCAGCCCTGGGTAGCCATCACATTCTGTGCTCACCCCTTTCAGAGTACAGTACTGCAATGATTTCTTGACTCACCCCACTGTCCCCCTCAACTTGGAGCTCTTGGAAGACTGTGTCTAATCTTTCTATCACCAGCATTTTGCACTATTCCTACCTGAAGTAGATACTTGATAATATTTTGATTAATGAATGAATGAAACCAGATAGTGAATTTTAAGGCAGAAAAAAAAATATCTTGCAATAAATGTGTCTTCTGAATCTCAACACGTTTGTGAGCATACCAACGAAGGAAAAGAATTTAAAAAGAATTTACCTGGGGTTTCATGACTTCCTCCACTCTTGATTTCACTTTGTAATCAGGGCCCTAAGCTGCTTGTTTCCACTTAACCTTACCAAACTCATACAAATTCAGTTGGCAATGTCTACAATTGCCAGAGTTACTTGGAATTGTATACTGATCCTCCGAGGTGCTTAATGAGCCACCCTGGCTGATTAACAACCACCTACAAGATTGATGGGCATGAAATGCATTTTAATAGCAACCAAACCCTTGCTTCCCTGATTTATAGACCTATCGTTGTTACGGACCAAACCAAATTTCTGAAATTCTGACTGCTCAGATCCAAACTGCAGTCTGATTGTGGCATTATTAAAATTGGAGTTTGAGGTCAATATCGCAACTGCATCTAGCAAATTGGGTAGCAAACAAGCCTCGGAATACAAACTTTAGTTAGAACTTAATGATTTGTACGGAGTGATGTGTGGCTTGGGTAGTCCGTTCCCTTTGTCAAGTGTGGCTACAAAATGAGTGCTCCATGCCGACTGCGGTACATATCCATGGTAGTTATGTGCAATGCATTTGAAAATAATAATTTGACATGGGGAGACAAAGAATGAATAAGCCAAGGAAGTGTGGCATTCACAAAGAGGCATTTTGTCTGCTGGTTCTTAATCAGGGCAGACCTGAATATTCACATTTATAGCACAAAAAGTGAAAGAGAGGGCTGGAATTTAAAAGGCCCTTCATCTTGGTCAGGCTCTGCGGGGTGTTCTCCCCGCAGCTGGTGGGCCCCTTCCTGTCTCTGATGTCTCCACCCGCAGGTGGTGGTGCTGGCCCCTGACCCCGGGAAATAAGCCTCTCGCTTTTCTCCCGAATTACCCCTGCCGCCTGTAGACTGCAAACAGGAAGTCAGGGGATGACAAAAGGCCTCTCACGAAAAGATTTGATTAATCAGCTACATAATGTTGCTCCGCGAGCCTTCTTTTCCAAATCAGGTTTTCAAAAGAAAAAAATGTGTGCTAATATATCTCTTCAGTTTTATTCAAAAGGCAATAGGATTGTAATTTAAGGAGAGGGAGATCATTGGATAGAGTCTAAAAGGAAACATCTAATAGATATAGGCCAAAGAGAAAAGGCAAAATTACCAGGCAAGGATGTATTGAAACCTTGAAAGTGCCCAGGCAGCAATGAAACATTTGAGGGGGGAAACAAATGAGTGGCTTGTATTTTAGAATTTCTCAAACATTTGGGTCTAACCACGCCAAAGCAAGGAATACATGTGTTTATAGGAAGGAAGAGAAAAGAAGGCTGATTTCATGGCAGGCTGGAGACCAAAGGCCCAGGGTTATTGCATTTGCTCTGTGACCCAGATCTTGAGCCTCCTTCCATGGCAGGTCGGGACAGATTTAACTATCCCCCCACGACCTTTCTTGTCTCTGTTCTGTTTTCTTCCAATCTATTGGCCAAACTGGAGGAGAGAGGGTATTTTGAACATTCAGGCCTATTCAAGTCATTTGTCTATTTGCTTATGTACTTTTAGAAGTGTAGCCTAGCCTAAAGCACTGCTTCTCAAGGCAAGAGGAGATGAAGGCCAACAGGAGCATCACAGAGGAACATACCAGAAATGCAGATTCCAGCCCCACCCCCGGCCGACCGGACCAGCAACTCCCAAGGTGCGGCTCAACCACCTGTGGTACAACACAGCCTCCGGGTGATTCCCACGCTGCTCAAGCGTGAGAACCACTGGCCCAGAGGTGGTTCTAAACTTGGGTGTCTGTCAGCTGGGGACTGTGGTTTTCAAAAAGAATTACCAAGAATCCAGGTCTTCGCCCACTGACACTAATTTGTAAGGTTTGGGATCAAGGTAAGGAGTCTACAGCTTTTATCAAGACATCAAGCTGGGGCACCTGGGTGGCTCAGTTGTTAAGCGCCTGCCTTCGGCTCAGGTCATGATCCCGGGGTCCTGGGATCGAGCCCCACATCGGGCTCCCTGCTCCGCGGGGAGCCTGCTTCTCCCTCTCCCACTCCCCCTGCTTGTGTTCCCTCTCTTCGCTGTGTCTCTGTCAAATAAATAAAATCTTTAAAAAAAAAAAAAAAGACATCAAGCTAATTCTGAAAAGCGGGGTATGGATTGCACTGGGTGCAATGCTGGCCACAGTATCCAAACCGCTAAGTGTCACAGGCAGTAGACTAGCCTTCTCCCCCACTGCCTCCCCCCAACCCCCTTTCCCTTTAACCCTCTGTCTACCTCATGCCAGTGCCACGTGCTCTCACTCTCATGCCCGGACTCTCCTCTGCCTCATTTGCCACCAAACTTCTTCCTGGTCTATTCAACTTGTACACCTCTTCACATCTTATGAAGGGCTTTCCTCAGCTCCCTCAGGCGAACTGCATTCTCTTGGTTGTGACTCTTCAAACACATTGTTCATAGAAGTCTATCTGAAGAAGTAAGGCCTTTGGAAAGACCTGGGCTTAGTCATGTACTCCTTCAGCAATTATTTATCTGACATCTCTTTTGTTCAAGGGGTTTTGTTATGGTCTGGAAATAATGGTAAACAAAAAGGGCACAGTTCCTACCCTAAAGAAGCTTTAAGGCTAGCTGCAAATCATAACTGCACCACTTATTAGCTGCATGACCTTGGGCAAGTCACTTAACCTTTCTGAGTCTCAGTGTTATTGGCTGTAAATTGATGATAATACCAACTTCACAGAGCTGTGGCAAAGATTAAGTAGCAAGAGGAAGAAGCATATGATGGAGTGCCTCTTACATAGTCGCCCTCCACAAATGGTAGCTATTATTAGATTATGTATCTCACTCTATTGTAATGGTTTTCTGTATCCATCCTCCCCGGTCTATGAAGTTCCTTGAGGTCCATCTTACTCATCTTTGAATTCCCTGCCCCTATCACAGTGCCTTGCAACATCACTGACATAATTCTTCTGTAAATATTTCTGAGTAAGTAAATTGCACTTTGTCAGGCAAGTCACACTCCCTAATGTGAACCATTTTGCTCTTCCCTTGAAAAATAAGGCAAAACTAAACAGAGGGACTTCAATGGCGATTTTTGTATTGTTGCTATTTAAGGAAAAGTACTACTAATAAGAACATTTCTTCTCACACTGAACATTACAAGGTAAATCAAAATAATTGTATCTAAGTAAATGTCCTGTCACTAACTTTAACCAGATATTGCCCTTTCAAGTGCTCTTCAAAACAAAAAAAGAAAAACAGGCATGCACGTTAAAATCTACTTTTTGAAAGTACCAAAGGAAAGCAGTGAAGATGCACTGACCTTGACAGCTACTGGCCCTGAAAGGGGACACACCTAGTTTTACTACATTGTCTCAGATAAAACACAGATTTGTTTTGTGTATACAGAAAGGGGAACATTTAATTACGAAATGATCCTTTACTACAGTGATTCTTTAAATTGAGTGTACATCAAAATCGCCTAGAGAGCTTGCTTACAGATTGCTGGGCCCCACCACCAGTTTTTGATTCAGTATGTCTCAGGTAGGGCCCAGGAATTTCCATTTCTAACCATTCCCAGGTGATGTTGGGGACCACACTTTGAGAACCACTGGTTCACTCTGTGATGGCAAAGGTCTGAATATGCTACAAAGAGTGCTCTACCTCTGAAGAAAGAAAGAAAAGCATGAAAGGTTAAAGGGAAGAAAGATAGAAATCTCAGGCAACTGAAGTCCTCCAAGCAAAATTAATTGCATCTCATATACATCAAAAACCCTTTGTTTCACAGACCAGCCTAAATTGACTACTTGCTTATATTGTTATTTGTGTGAATCCACTTCCGTATGAGATAATGAGCTTCTTGAAAAATGGTGGCAAGGTTTATTCATCTTTATGTCTATCATGGCCTTTACACAGTAAATTCTCAATAAACATTTGCTGGATTAAAATAATTCTAGAAGAAATATTTTTTTTTACCTTAATCTCTAGAATGGTAGAAATTTTACAAAGTAATCTGTAACTTAAGGTACACTACTGATTCACTGTGTGGATTCTTGGTTTTCTTTTTCATCTGAAATGATTCACACAGGTGAACACACATCTAACTTCTGTGAGGTGATATGCAAAGAATACTTAGAGATACCTAAAGAATTAAAGTGCTATATGGATACCATGTATGGAAGCTATACAGTTCAATATAATTTTTTATTGTGTTCCTACTATATTCCTGGAAGTGTACTGAATTCTGGAAATACCTAACAGAATAATGTTAATAGCTTTAATTTATTTAGTAGTTAGGATGCAACAGGCACTATATAAAGTGCTTACTCTGAACTATACTTATTTATTCATCACAACACTTCTCAGAAGTTGGCATCATCAGCATCTCCAAATTAAGGAAGAGGAAATCAAAGCTTAAAAAGATTAACTTATCCAAGGCCACACAGATAAGAAATGGTAGACCATGACTTGAACTAAGGTTGTCTGAAGGTAGGGTTTGCTCTCAATGGCTCCGCTGTACTGACTCACTCTGAAGAGGGGCTTAGCCCTCAGGAGAGCCACATGCAAAAGAAACCAAATTATTTCCTAAGATTTAAACCTGAATAAACCTATTGGTTAAGCTTACATGCATCCCAAGTTCTAAAAGGCCCCAAAGGGGAGCTCATTTTGGGATCCATATTAGAAAAATTTTAAGGTACAATTTTTCATTCATCGATATGACAAATATCTCTTGACCATCTGTTGTGTGCAAACACCGTGGTTCCGTGGATTCATTGGTGAGCAAAGCATGCCTACTGTGTCGTGGGTGAAACAGATAATAATCAAACGCTCACATATATAGCATGTAATTACAAACTGAAAAAAAAACTATGGGAGGAAAATAAAGGGCACCAAGGAAGCATGTAGCAAGAGGACCTACTCTAATTTGGGAGTGGGGGGAATCAGAGAAATCTTCCTGAGATGGTGACAACCAACTGAGTTCTGCAAGATGATCAGGAAGAGGTTAGTGAGTGTATGGGCTTGGGGTTAGTGGAAGAGAGGGTGAGCAGAGTTCCTGACAGAGGGAATAATATGTACAAAGTCAGAAGAGATCACAGCACAGTATCTAGAAGGATCTAAAAAAAAAAGTTAGTGTGGTTGTCGTACAAAGAATGAGAAGAAAGGAGTAGTGAAAGATACTATTGCAAACATAGCCAAGCTCAGACCACACTGGGCTTTGAAGGCCATGTTAAGGCCAAGAGTAAGAAAAAGCCTTTGAAGTAGAAAAGCGACAAGGCTAGGTTTATATTTTTAAAACACTACTCTCGCTGTAGAGAGAACAGTCTGGTGGGGAGGGGTAGATTCATTTTAACTCAACTAATTAAGAGGTTATTGTGGTCATCCCAGTAAGAGATGATGACAGCTTGTCTTAGGATAGTGATGGACATAGAGGAAAACTGCAGAGATATTGAGAAGGTTAAATCAGTAAGAGTGGGTGACAGGTTTGATATGGCAGTTGAAGGACAGTGAGGAGGAATCAAGTACAAATCCCAGACTTTCAGCCTGCTCAACCCGGGGGTGTCATTCACTAGAATGGAGCAAAGTAGATGTGTATTGGATTTTAAGGACAATATCATAAGTTCAGTTTGGTGGTGTTTGTAGAACTTGACCCACCTTTAACAGTGGAGATGTTAATTAGGCAGATGGGTATCTAAGACTAATATCCAGGGGAGAGTTCAGGGCTGGAGATGTAAATTTTAGAGGTTTGCAAGCAAGCTAGTAATTTAAACCAAAAGCATGGATGAGATCACCTAGGAACAGGAGACAGAGTAAAAAATGAAGGACAGTATTCATCCCTTTTTTGGGGGGGGGTACATTGTGTAGTAAAACAGAACCATACCCTATTTAATTTTACATTAGAAAACCAGTCTAACCACTCATGGTAGAGAAGAAGAGAACTAAAACTGTAAGTTCGATCCATTTGCTAGATCTCAAGAAGAGCCAATTTTCTCCAAATGTCATCCTGGGGTGACCAACAGCAATGGCATCACCTACAAACTTGTGAAAGATGCAAATACTCAGGCCCCATCCTAGATCTACTGCATCAGAAGTCCTGGGTTGGGGTTTAGCCCTCCTGGCAAATCAGATGCATGCTCAATTCTGAGAACTCCTGCTTTATTTTGTTCAATCCCTTGTCTGAAAAGCAGTCAGCCAAGCGGCATATTCACACTCATGGATAGAGAGGGAACAGGCAAAGTGAGGCTGTTCTTGATTCTGTGCCAGAGGAGATTATATAAGCTAGACCCTCTTGAGCTCAACAGAAGCTGTAGAAAGCATTGTTACATGTGTTTTATAACCCAACAATTATGCGTGCCCTCTCTGTGCTTTGCAAAAGGGACAGACTGGTGCCAGGGAAAGTGACATTAGTAATCCAAGTTGAATAGGTAAAATGTTCTGAGACACAAGGAAGCAAAAGTTGATTTGGGAGAACTTGACAGAGAAGGCACTTTTAACTATCAGTCTCAGCTTGATGGATATAAACAGCTATTTTCAAGACTCAAACACCCACACTCCCATCTTTAGAACAATATTAGCAATTCTTTATGTTTGACAGATAAATCTCTGCTGCAAATTATCCTCCAGCCATGATATTTAAAACCAATGGTTTCTGGTGTTTTGTTGCTATGAAATATGTAATCTTAACCAGCTGTTTATATCTGGGTCTTAAAAATCTAATTGAATAGTTCACTTGATGTGTTAGCACAATTAAGAAGCTCTTCCTTAACAGGGAAAGAGGGGCAAATTGATATGTTTAATTTTCAAAAACACAGATAGTTCTCTGCTCTATAACAGTCTATCAGCTAGAAATTTCTATTAACTGTCTCTTCTCTACTTCATGAGTACAAGGATAAGTTGTGGTTTTAATGATCATTTTGGAACATTCTGGGATATTAAGGTAGATGCTGAACCAAGGAGCTTAATTCATATTCAGGACAGTTTTAGTTTTGTATGCTATTATCCTACTTAATAAAATAATTATATTTAATGATAACTCCTTTAACTGTGATGTCTAATCAATAAGGGCACACCCATTTCCTGACAAATATACATACATCTACATGTATAAGCTTAACTTATTTTTATGGAAATGATTCATATATTCTATTATACGGGATGAAGAGAAATGGTATCAGCAGCTTCTATCTAATAATTTAAGAAATTATGCTTTATGACATATATGCTCTCAACAGCATTCAGATGAATATATTTTCTTTAATAATCAAACATAAAGTACATTGGCTTTGTTAAATCACCTAACTACTGAAACAACTGTACTATTAGTATTTGAAGGATCTTTGAAAGTATTTCTGATTTCCTTTTCCCACATGCTACTCAAAGGGACAGGCATTTATTGAATTGTCAATTAAATGTTTTCATAGTAAGAAGATGACTGGATCATAAATGATAAGGCATGCATTCACAATCGTATGGCTCATGAGTGTAGTATGTAGTTATGTACATTACTTACCCCTTCAGTGAAAATGAAGATAATCCATTTTCTTTTAGATGCAATCACT
Organism: Halichoerus grypus; assembly: GCF_964656455.1. NCBI lineage: Eukaryota > Metazoa > Chordata > Mammalia > Carnivora > Phocidae > Halichoerus > Halichoerus grypus. Next base: position 104,943,031 of record NC_135727.1, on the reverse strand, counting down.
ACTATCCAATGCAAAATAGACACAAAAAATAGGCAATTCACAAGCATAGTAACTACATGGCAATTTGCTTTCAACCTTCTACACGGATATCCTTTTCAATATGCATTAATTTCACTGTAACCAAAGAACATTGTATGTCTAAAAAGGAAACTAGCTGCTAAAATCATGAAGATATTTTGCATATAATGGTCAATGGTATTCTAGGCAACAAAGAAATGTTTAATAATAAAATGTTTGTTTATAAAACTTGTAGAAGTGCTTCTTGGAAATCTATCTTATAAATGCCTAGAGATGGGCTGAAGAGAAAAATATAGTAAAAGAACATTTAGAATTTTTATATTTTCCTTTATACGCCTCTAATCTAACATACAATCTTTTAATAGATTCTGTTTGCTGCACAAAATCACGAATTAAATACTAATGCGTTGAAATATAATTTTAAAAATTAAAGTGTATTCCAAATAGCAAGCCAATCAATTGACTTTTATGTTCTTCTGATAAATGCAAAGTACCAATTCTCTGAACATAGCTTTTTATGGTTACTTTTTCAAAATAACTACATCATTCAAACTACTGAGTTGCCTGTAAAAGCCAAATTGCTTGAACATTAGTTCTGGAGAAATTTTCATGATGCCTTTAGACTCTGAGTGTCAAACTCAACATTTAGGCTCTAAAGCCTACAAGTGGTATTTATCACCTTTCAACACTCACATTCATCATTTAGGGAAAATATGTTTAAGAAAGAAAAAAAAAATAGGAACTCGGGGTTGAAAATATTCTCCTTACAGCCCGTGTAGTTCTCTTTATGTAAAGCCCTTTGGCCAATTGGAAAAATATTAGATAGAAAGATTTTTAAATGCCCAAATATTTATGACAAATTATTGAAAACAGGATTTGGAAGGAAACAGTAAAACAGAAACTCAATGAAATATTTAGTTTAATCACTCTGACTGTTAACACACCTAAGATCCCCCAACCTCAGCAACTTAGTCAAAAAAATAAATACAAAAGAGTTATAGTTCGCTGTGGATATCTAGAAGGAGAGCCTCCTCTTTCTTCCCTTTCCTAAACCAAAAATTGGTATTTTCTTTCAAATTCATGCATCAGCAATGAATCTAGTTAAGTTATAATCTCTTTTTGCAGTAAAACACTTTTTCAAGTCTCAAATTATATTCTATAACACTGCTTGACCAGGTTACTAGAAAGAGGCAAAGTGTCGTGTATTCATTCAACGAAAATTTATAGAATCCCCAAATTAAAAATAAGGTACATTTTGTGATGAAATCATAATACCAAAAAAATAGATGCCAACATTTGATACCTCTTAAAATGTGAAAATATGAGTGGCCAATCTGATGGTCAGGCAAATATGAGGGATATTTCCTGAATGCTTTATGAGTCTAAAATTATAATCATACCACCCAGTACGAGCACCCTCCTCACTTAAAAGGAATCATAACTATTGATTCAGGATTAAACTCAAATGCACCAATGAAACAAGAGAGAAATTTAAGGGTTATGATCACAAATAACAATTATATCCTGAGAGCAAATGGAAATTTGCTAGTAAGGAACTTCTACATCATGACTTTTTTGCTGAATATAGTGTTAGTTTTTTTTTTTTTTTTTAAACAAGTGAGAAATTGATAGTTCCTATAGGAAATGTATGTCCAAGTTTATTTTCTTGGCTTCTGATTTTGAGGCCAATGGGTTTGGGCCATTTTAAAAGGTCAGACATCAGCACGTGGCTGTAATGACAAAGACTTATTCAACTACAACACAATACTTTTATTTTCAAAGGTTGGCTACAATAGGAAAAGGAGCATCTCTTCTTCTATCCTCTCTTCCTCGTATTTTAAAAAGTCATTTTTTGGTTCCAGAACTCTTTTAGTCTTTTAAGCTGGCTTTTGTCCCCCTTATGAGAAGAGCTTTGCTCTTCCCCTTGAGGTTGTAGTGACATTTAGGTCAGCGAAGTCTTTACCAAGGTAGTCTTAATGGGAAGTTCTAACAAGGGAGCAGGGACATTGAAGGCTTGCTCAGACGCCTGAGCAATTTGCCTTACCACTCAAAATTGGACCAAGTTGTGCAGAAAAGAACAGGTCTTGTGGTTTGCTACATTTACGTTCAGATTTACAGGTCAAATGCAGATTTTCAGGAGGGTAAGGAATTAAATATGATTGCCATCATCTACACCAGCACCCTCACGAACACTGTCATCATCATCATCAAAATGTCATAATTATCATCAATGAATCCATTTTGGCTCTTTTTTTTTTTTTAACATTTTCTATGTACCAGGTACCATGCTAAGCATTTTATATGTATAATCTCTTTTATGTTTACAAAAATTCCCATAATGCAGGCTCCATCCAAGAAGAAATATGTTTAAACATTAAATCATATCACATCACAATCCTTATTAAAAACCCCAATGGCTTGCAATTTAATTTATGAAAAAAGCCTAACTACTTACTATGTTCTGGAAGACTGAGCATCATCTGACCCTGCCAGATCTTTCTCCTCATTTCCTGGCACTCACCTCTATCACCGTACACCACTCATGTTATTCTTTAAATAGGCCACGATGATTCCTGCTAGGGAGCTCCACATTTTTTGTTCCCTTTGTCTGGATATTATTTAAATGTCTTCCTCCTTTTCAGTGTTCAGGTACCTTCCCAAATATTACCCAAATATTATTTTCTTAAGTACCTTCTCTGATTTCTCTATCTGGTGTTAGCTCCCACCTCACATTCCAGGCATATTCTACCATATTGCCGACTTTTATTTTCTGAATAGAACTTATCAGTATCTGAGTATTATATTATTTTTTATATCTCCTTCATTAGAATGTAATATCCTTGAGAACAAGGATCTTTTCTTTAAGATCCACTACTGTAATCAATCACCTAAAACTATATTTGGCCTATAGGAAGTACTCAATCAATATGTGACAGGTGATTGAACAAATAGCCCTTTGAAATGGGTACTAATTTTCTTGTTATCTTTATTTGAAGGACAAGGAAACTGAGATTTAGAAAAGTTAAGTGACAGGTTCAAGATCATAAAGCAACCAACAGAGCCAGATTTTGAAATCAAGACTGCATACTTACCTAACCAAATAAAAATGAATTTGTCCATATCATGATAGACATAGGCGTTTTCAAAATCATATACAGGATATCTTAGCCTGTCACATTAGGAAACATAGATGTCATCAAGTATTGCTAGAATGATTTCTTTTTTTTTAATTTTTTAAATTTTATTATGTTATGTTAATCACCATACATTACATCATTAGTTTTTGATGTAGTGTTCCATGATTCATTGTTTGCGCATAACACCCAGTGCTCCATTCAATACGTATTAAAGAGGGCACGTATAGAATGATTTCTTAATCAGAAGTCTATACCAATAAAAAGAAAGCCCTTTAAAATACGATAATTTCACAAAAGTTGATCGTTCTGTTCTACTGCTCCTATTTGGACTACATTCTCCTCTAGGTATTACACATTTTAGGGAAAATAACTATTGCTCATAATAAAGTCAGCTGAAGACGATGTTACACAGCATAGCACCCTACACTGAGTGTCAGAAGACCTCAGCCCCAGTCCCAGCTTTTTCACAGATTAGTTGGTAGTTACAGGAATCTGAGAGTCACAATTTCTTTATTTTGAAATAGGAGAGCTCTTTCCTGAGGTGATGAAACAAAAATGGTGAAGTAGGAGACACCCGGCCTCCATTGTCCCATAAAGACCAACAAGTAGACAGCTATCCACAGATAAAAAGAGCTGTAGGAGAGCTCAGGAGTTCACTTAAGACACTTCAGGAACACAGTAAAACAAAACAAAACAAAAAACCCACAAAATAACTACACAAAATGTGAAGGAAGAACCACTCCATTTTGCCTGCATTATCTCATTTCCCCAAGCCAGCAATGCTCAATACCAAGAAGGAACTCCCCTGCTAGAAACGGTTCCTCTCACCGGGAAAAGGACAGCAGAGTGAGCAACCAGTATCCTCAGCCTCTTGGGCACTGCACTAAGGACCCACTTCAGTTTTACCCCACCAGGACTTTGGCAAATTTATGTATAGAGACAGAAACAAAGAGCAGTGACGCCAATATCAGCCACACAGTAGGAGTGACCACAATACACAGTGACCTACTCTGCAGATTACCCCAGCAGTTTTCGCTGAAGAAACCAATAGCCAGCACAACTACCGTGGATGCCCTAGAGATTTCTCAGGTTTTGTCCCATAGGTATTCATGTTTGCTTCTGCCAGCTGAGTCCCCCCTTGCCCCCTCCTCCTCTGCCCCAACCAGAATGTGGGATCCACACCTGCAGCCAGCCCAGGCCTTTGCAGGCAAGTGCCTCCAAGATGCCTGCATCTGACCTCTACTGCCATGTACACACTTGGGGCTAACCCCTCTAGCTGTGAACTTGCACACCACAGGCTGACACCCACCACTGGCCTCCACTGCTGTGTGCACAACTGTGTCAAGAACCTGAAGCTACAGAAGTGCACATTGGCCAAGCCCCCCACAGCTGATTATGGAGCTGGATTTGGCCCTATGTGTTGTGACTGGACGGCACCACTACACTCACCTGCAGCTAGCCCCCTAGCTGTGCAACTGCACACCCCCAGCCCAACCCTCATCACAAGCTTCCACAGCACTGCATACGCCTGTGGGGAGATCCTGCAACCATATGTATACACCCTGAATGCCAGGGCCCCCACACCTGCCAGCATGCCTGCAGGTGGCCCAGGCCTTTACTGCTGGCCGTGGCCCCTACTACTATGTGTGCCTCTGCAAATGGTCCTTGCCACTACATGGACACCTGTAGCTGGACTCCATAACCAAGTGTGTGCGTACCACCAGACTCAGCTAACACACTGCCTGCCCTGACCCCTAGCTGCTGGACATGGAAGTTCTGCTGAGGACTCCAACAGCCCTTGAGGCCACTGCAGACCTACTGAAGTACTTGCCAAGGACCACACAGTTAACACAGTTACTGTGGACCCCAGTGGCCCAAGCTGACAAGACAACATGCCCTCCTGGACTCGGAGTTACTACATGTCCCTGAACATGGTGCTCTGTACCACTAGACCCATGGTCATAGCTTGTTCCAGTGAGTTTCCCCCTGCATGTGAAGGTCTTTACTCATAAAGTCAGTCTATACAGTCTGGAAGAAGTGACTGCTTCTTCAAATATGCAGACACCTATGCAAGGCAACAGGAAACAGAGAATCAGAGAGAACATAACACCACAAAGGAACATGGCAAACTTCCAGTAACTGACCCCAAAGAAATGGAAAGACAATAAATTAAAAATAATTGTTCTGAAGATGCTCAGGGAGCTATGACACAATACAGCTAAACAATTTAACAAAATCAGGAAAACAATACAAGAAAAAAAATGAGTTCAACAAAGAGAATAAAACATAATAGAGAATCAAACATTAATTTTGGAGCTGAAGAATATAATTACTAAACTGAAGACTTCAAGAAAGCTTAAACAGTAGACTGGGCCAAGTAGAAAAAAGAATCAGTGAGCCTGGGGATAGATCACTTGAAATTATCCAGTCAGAGGAGCAAAAAGAAAAAATGAATCAGAAAGAATGGAGAAAGCCGACAAGACTTATAGGATACCTTTAAGAGAAATAATCTATGCATCACTGGAGTCCCAGGAGGACAAGAGAAGAGAAAGGGGTAAAAAGCTTATTTAAAGAAATAATGGCTGATATCTTCCTAAACCTGGGGAGAGATTTGGACATCCAAGTTCATGAAGCTAATAGCTAATATGTCACTGCATAATTTCAATCCAAAGTAATCTCCAAGACACATTATAATAACTCTCTAAAATCAAAGGCAAAGAGAGAAATTTACAAGCAACAAGAGAAAAAAAACTTTAATAAATGTAAACCCCCATAAGGTTAGGAGTGGATTTCTCAGTACAAATCATGCAGCCTAGGAGGGAATGGGATTATATATTTAAAGTGTTGAAAGAAAAAAAAAAAAAAAACTGCCAACCAGGAATACTTTATCCAACAAAGCTGGCTTTCAGAAATGAAGGTGAGATAAGGAATTTTTCAAGAAAACATGAAAATACAGCATACATTGGTAAAAGTAAGTATATAGTCTGATGTAGAATCCTCTAACACTGTAATACGATGGTGTGTTAAATACTTCATTCTACTATAATGGTTACAGGACAAAAATCTTAAAAACAGTTATAGCTACAATACATTGTTAATGGATACATAATATAAAATATGTACATTGTGACATCAAAAATATAAAATGGGGGAATAGAGTAAAAGGTACAGTTTTGTGTGTGATCAAAGTTAAAATGTTAGCTTGAAATAGGCAGTTATACCAATAAGATGTTTCGAGTAAGCCTCAGGTAACTACAAAACAAAAACCTGTAGTAGACACACAGAAGATAAAAAGAAGGGAATCAAACTATATTATTATGAAAAACCATTGATTCACAAAGGAAGACAGCAAGAGAGAAAGAAAAGAAATATAAAACAGACAGAAAACAATTAACAAAATGGAAATAGTAAGTCTTTACCTATCAAAAATTACTCTAAATGTAAATGGATAAATTCTATTACCAAAAGGCCCACAGTGGCTGGATGGATTTAAAAAAAAAAAAAAAAAAAAAGACCCAACTATATACTGCTAACAAAAGACTGACTTCAACTTCGAGGATACACATAGGTTCTAAATGAAAGAAAAAAAAAGATATCCCATGCAGGGGAAACCAAAAGAAAACAGGGGTGGCTATACCTATCTGAGAAAAAATAGACTTTAAGTCAAAAACTATAACAAGAGACAAAGAAAATGTCATTACATAATGATAAACGAGTCAATTCATCAACAGAATGTAACAACTATAAATATATATTCACCCAACTCTGGAGTACCTAAATCTGATAAGCAAATACTAAGAGATCTCAAGGGGGGAAGCAGATAGCAATGTAATAATAGTAGGGGACTTCAATGCCCCACTTTCAACATGGGATAGATCATCCAGACAGAAAATCAATAAGGAAACTTTGGACTTGAATTATAATTTAGACAAAAGGTACCTAACAGACATAGACAAAATATTCTATCCAATGGAAACAGAATACACATTCTACTTAAGTGCACATGGAACATTCTCCAGGATAGATCTTATCTTAGGTCATGAACAAGTCTTAGCAAATTTTCGAAGACTGAAATTATATGAAGTGTTTTTTTTTCCAACCTAGTGTCATGAAACTAGAAATCATTAACACAAGAAAAACTGGAAAATTCAGAAATACGTGGAAATTAAAGAATGCACTCCTGAACAACCAGTGGGCTAAAAAAGAAATCAAAAGGGAAATTTAAATCTATCTATCTGACTTAAAAAAAAAAAAGAAAACACCCCAAATTTATGGGGTATAGCAAAAGTAGTATTAAAAGTTTATAGCAATAAATACCTACATTAAAAGAAAGAAATATATCAAATAAAAAATCTAATTTACTTCTCAAGGAACTAGAAAAACAAGAACAAGCTAAGCCCAAAGGTAGCAGGGAAAAAAAAGTAACAAAGATCAGAGCAGAAATAAAAAAAAAAGTAGAAACAAGAAAAACAATAGAAAAGATCAACAAAACTAAGAGCTGGTTTTTGAAGAAGATAAAAAAAAATTGACAAATCTTTAGCTAGTCTAATAAAAAGTGAGAGAAGACAAATAAAATCAGAAGTGAAAGAAGATATATTACAACTAATACCACACAAATACAAAGGATCATGAGGCTACTATGAACATTATACATTGACAAATTGAAATAACCTAGAAAAAAATGAATAAATTCCTAGCAATGTATAACCTAACCAAGATCAAATCATAAAGAAACAGGAAATCTGGGAAGATCAATGATGAGTGAGGTGACTGAACCAGTAATCAAAAATCTCTCCTAACAAAGAAAAGTCTAAGACCAAATAGTTTCCCTGGTGAATTCTACCAAACATTTAAAAAGAATTAATGCCAGTCCTTCACAATGTTTCCAAAAATTGAAGATAAGGGAACTCTCTCAAGAACTACTTAGGAAGCCAGTATTACCCTGATACCAAAGCAGATAAGGATACTACTACAGGAGAAGAAAACTATAGACCGATATCCCTGATGAATATAACAAAACACTAGCGAAGTGGATTCACCAGTACATTATAAGGATCATTCACCATGACCAAGTGGGATTTATCCCTGGGATGCAAGAATAGTTCAACACTGCAAATCAATAAATATGATATATCACATTAGTAGAAGAAAAGACAAAAATCATATAATTATCTCAATAGATGGAGAAAAAGCATTTTTAAATGATTCAACATCCATTTATGTTAAAAATTGTCAACAAACTGGGTATAGAAGGAATATACCTCAACATAAAAGCCATGTATGACAAACCCGTAGCTAACATCATACTCAAGGGTGAAAGGTTGAAAGCTTTCCCTCTAAGGTCATGAATAAGATAGGGGTACCCAGTCTAACCACTCCTATGTGGCATAGTACTGGAAGTCCTAGAGAGAGAAATTAGGCAAGAAGAAGCAATAGGCATCCAAACTGGAAAGAAAGATGTACAATTATCTGTACAGATGGCATGATCTTATATACAGAAAATCTTCAAGTCTCTACCAAAAACTATTAGACCTAATAAACAAATTTAGTTAAGTTCCAGAATACAAATCAACATGCAAAAATCTTTGTATTTCTATATACTAACAATGAACTATATGAAAAAGAATTAAGGAAAATAATGCCATTGACAATAGCATAAAAAACAACAAAATGGTTGGGAACACATTTAACCAAGAAAATGAAAGATCTATACATCAAAAACTATATGACATTGATGAAAGAAACTAAAGATACAAATAAGTAGAGAGATATCCCATGTCCTTGGATGAGAAGAGTTAATATTTTTAAATTTCCATACTACTCAAAGCCACCTATAGATTTAATGCAATCCCTATCAAAATCCCAATGGTATTTTTCAAAGAAAGAAAAAACAATCCTAAAATTTGTATGGAACCTCAAAAGTCCCCGCATAGCCAAAGCAATCTTAAGAAGAAAGATATAGGTATCACACTTCCTAATTCAAACTATGTTATAAAACTAAAGTAATCAAAACAGTATGGTATTGGGGGGAAAAAAAGCAGACATAGAGACCAACTGAACAAAATCAAGAGCCAAGAAATAAACTCACAAATACACGGCCAGCTAATATTTTCCAAGGGAGCCAAGAATACTCCGTGGGGAATGGATAGTATTTGCAATAAATGGTGTTTGTAAAACTGGATATTTATATGCAAAAGAATAAAATTGGACCCCTATCTTATACCACTCACAAAAATTAACTCAAAATGGATTAAAGACCTAAACATAAGACTTGAAACTTAAGACTTCTAGAAGAAAACAAAATAAAAATGCTCCTTTATATCAGTCTTGGCAACAAATTTTTTGGATGTGATACCAAAAACAAAAGCGATAAAAGCAAAAATTGACAAGTGGAACTACATCAAACTGAAAAGCTTCTGCACAACAAAAGAAATAATCAACATATCCATAAAAGATGCTGAACTCTAGGAAACAAACTGAGGGTTGCTGGAGGGGAGGTGGGTGAGGGAAAGGGATAATTGGGTGATGGCCATTAAGGAGGGCTTTGATGTAATGAGCACTGGGTGTTATATGCAACTGATGAATCAATAAATTCTACCTCTGAAACTAATAAAAAAAATAATCAACAAAATGAAAAGGCAACCAATGGAATTGGAGAAAATATTTACAAGCAATATATATGATAAGGGGTTAACATAGAAAATATATAAGGAACTTACACAACTTGGTAGCAAAATACAACAAACAATTCCATCAAAAAAGGGCAAAGAACTTGAATAGACATTTCTCCAAAGAAGTCATACAAATGGCCAAGCAAATGAAAAGATGTTCAACATCTCTAATCATCAGGGAAACGCAAGTCAAAACCACAATGAGATATTACCTCACACCTCTTAGGATGACTATTATCAAAAAGACAAGATAATAAATGCTGGTAAGATGTGGAGAAAAGGGAACACTTGTGTACTGTTGGTGAGTAGGTAAGTCGGTACAGTCACTATGGAATACAGTATGGAAGTTCCTCAAAAAATTAAAAAGGTAACTACCATATGATCCAGCAATCTCACTCAGGCTAATTAAAACAGGCTCTTTAGTAGTGGATAATGGGCATTTGGTAATTTGGAAAGCTCTCCTTGGTTTCTCAAAAAATTACAAATAGAACAACCATACGATCCAACAATTCTACTCCTGGGTACATATCTAAGGAAATGAAAACAGTATATGGAAGTAATATCTGTACTCCCATGGTCACAGCATTATTCACAACAGGCAAGACATGGAAACAAATTAAGTGTCCACTGACAGATGAATGGGTAAAGAAAAAGAAACACTGTACATACACACACACAACAGAGTATTATTCAGCCATAAAAGGAAGGAAATGCTGACATTTGTGACAGTATGCATGGATCCTGAAGGCATTATGCTAAGTGAACTAAGTTAGAGAAAGATAAATACTCTGTGATCTCACTTACATATAGAATCTAAAAATCTCAAAATTAGACAGTAGAATGGTGATTGTCAGTGGCTGACGGGTGGGAGAAATGCAAGAGATCTTCGTCAAAGGGTACAGACTTTCAGTTATAAGATGAGTAAGTTCTGTGGATCTAAGTTATAGCATGGTCACTATGGTTAACGATACTATATTGTATACTTAAAAGTTACTATGAGAGTAGAGCTTTAATGTTATAACTGTAACGATGACAAAATGGTAATTATGCAAGGTGAAGGACTATTAACTAACCTTAGTGTGGTAAAGATTTCACAATATATACATGTATCAAATCATCACACTGTACACTTTAAAATTATACAATGTTATATGTCAATTATATCTCAATAAACCCGGGGAAAAAAAGTAAATAAACAGAAGTTAAAAAAGGAAAAAGCCTATCTGTCATATCAACCTCATGGAATTGAGAGGTCAATGGAGATCATGGTTATTAAAGCACATTTTAAATACCAGAGGAATATAAAAATGGAAGGCTCCATCATTGTTACTTAGGAATTAAGGCCTTACCTATATCTGTTCAATAAACATATAATGAATAAATAAAAAAGTGAATGATGAATATTATGAAGTAATATTAAATAAATAGACGCAATACTTACCCATAAGGTTGATTTGTGTTTGCTTTACACTTTGGAGTAGGTAACATGCTGCATAAATGGGTGGGTCAGTAACAGAAATGTCATTCTAAAAAAATGTGCAAGAAAGCAATTTTCCATCATGGTCAAATTACTTCAGATGCCTTGAATTCATGAATAAAACACTCCATCAAATTTTATGCATCTCAAGCACTTCTCACACATTTAAATTCACAACATCCAAGTGAGGTAGGAAAGGAGGAATATTTCATTTTTCTTATTTGGTGAAATGAAGATAATGAGGCACAAGGAGGTTAATGATAGATTTGAAGTTAATGCAATCAGTCAGCAGCAGAACCATAGTTGGAATTCAGGTTCCCTGAATCCCACTTAGGTTCTTTTTAAGATACTATGTTAACTAGATTTTATTGTTGGAGGGTTTTAATTCAGTCATGTAGATACAAATGCTCACAACATTTTTTTTTTTTCCTACTAAGGAATCTTGCTGTTAATTCAACCACTGAGAGGTAGAACAGGCAGATCTACACTAGAGATATAGCATCAATGTTAATTCAAGTCATTTTCTGAGCTAACTTCTATTCCTTTCCCTATGAATTCTATATTTTTCCACATTACCCCACTGAATTATTCAGATTCACTGAATACCCTTCAAAATTATTAACATACTGTATCTAAAAAATACTGATTTCTCTTTTCGGTTTTATAGGTAGAAAGTCAGGATATAGTGATTAGAAGGGCAGGAAAAGGTCAAATGAGCCCCCCAAATGTACATTTTGTAGGTAGAAGGTCAGGTTTTCAGGATACCACTTTCTTTTGTTTATCCTCCCACCTCACTGGTTTCTCCTTTTTATTCTCCTTTGATGTTTCTCCTCTTTTGACCTACCTCTTAATGTTGGAGTCCTTAGTCCTCTTCTTTTTTTCTATCTATACTTTTCCATGGTGAGATCATCCAATCTCATGGCTTTAAATATTATCTTATGCCAACAATTTCTTGAACTCTAAATGCATACATTCAATTGTCTACTTATATTTCCACTGTGATGTTAATAGATGTCTCAAACTTAATTTGCCTCCTTCCAAAAAATCACCCCACTCAACCTTTAGTCTACTACCTCAGTTGAGGGTAAATATACTCCTTCAGTTGATTAGAACAAAAACCCTAGAGTCATTTGTGACTATTTTTCTCCCATAGCTCTTCTCCAATTCATTAGGAAAACCTTGATGTCTCTACCTTCAAATATATTCAGAATATGACTCCTTACCTCTCTAGTCTGAGCCACCATCACCTTTGCGCAAATTATCATAATATCCTTCTAACATTTTTCCTTGCTTTGAGCCTCCACCCCCAGCTTCCACAGTAATCCTTTTAAAATATACATCAGATCTTCTCCATAAAATCCTCCATTGGCTCCTGTCTCACTCAGAATGAAAGAAAATATCCTTACAATGGCCTCCAATGTCCACTGTCACCTTGCAAATATCCTCTCCTATACCTCTTTCACTTAACTTCATTCTAGTCACATGCAGATACAGTACCAGGAATAGCAGATAAACTGATGAATTAGGAATTCTGCATTGACTGTTCCCTCAGGCTAAAATGATTCTTCCTCTAATATCTAACATTATTCACTTCCTTGCCTCATTCAGGTATTTGCTCAAATATTACCTTCTTTGTGAGATCTACCTTGATGCACTATTTAAAATTAGAATGCACCCCAGCATAAGTCACCTCTTATTTTATTCTAGCTCTTCTTTTCCACAGCATTGTCTTTTAACAAACTATAAAATTTACTTATTTATTATGTCTTTTTGTTTGCTGTCTGCACCCTTTGAGAATCCAGAGGCCTAAATATTTTCTGTTTTATTCACTGATATATCCCAAACATCCAGGCTTGTGCCTGACACATAGATAATAAATGCTCGTTGAATTAGCCTGATGCTAAATCAAGGACTTTTAGTTACCCAGTGGTGGAACTAGTTTTAGAGTATTTTTTTAAAAATATTTTATTTATTTAATTAACAGAAAGAGAGAGCACATAAGCAGGGGGAGCAGCAGAGAGAGAGGGAGAAGCAGGCTCTCTGCTGAGCAGGGAGTCCTATGTGGGGCTCACTGTGGGGCTCCATCCCAAGACCCTGGGATCATGATCTGAGCCGAAGGCAGATGCTTAACCAACTGAACCCACCCAGGTGTCCCTAGAGTATTAAAAGAAATAGGCGAACAGATGATGAAAGTGGGCAGATATGGATTGAGTGGAAAGTAAGGGAAGGGAGAGGAAGACATGAGATGACAGAGGGAAACACATAAACACCAGTTGCTGTTGTTGTTTTTTCTAGTAAGGGTAGGGCACAGTCAGGGATGTAGAGAAAGGGGAAAATACTAATAGAGATTTGTACCATTTCAAAAAGGCTAAAATAAATTATATGTTTAATTGTGATAAGGTTTTAAAGGCTGACTGAATTATCATTCTCCTTTTCTTTTTCGTTTTTTCCAGGATTACATTACTTCAAAAGTCATTGGTTATTTCATGGGAATCAGGATTGGTTACTGCTTCTTACTTATAGAAATCTGATTAATAAAAAAGACAAAAAGTACTTGATAAATGCAATTTTCTTTGTGGGCAAAATATTTAGGAAAATGTCCATATGAGAATGAGAAGATAAAGGAGTCTCGGAGGTGAAAAATTTTTCCATCATTGACAAGTTGCCTGGATACAAACAGTAAGTTATTAGCTGACTGCAAAAAGATAAGAAATAATCTTATTGGGCTTAATATATTATTGAAGTGAGAGTCTATTTTTATGACCATTTCTGGTCTAGACCTTACAAAAGAGTTACAAAGGAAAGATATTCTACCAAAAATACCAAAAACAAATTTTTTTCATTTCTGAAAGATATTGCCAAGATTGTCTAGATCAAAAATTAACGGGGCGCCTGGGTGGCTCAGTCGTTAAGCGTCTGCCTTCGGCTCAGGTCATGATCTCAGGGTCCTGGGATCGAGCCCCACATCAGGTTCCCTGCTCCGCGGGAAGCCTGCTTCTCCCTCTCCCACTCCCCCTGCTTGTGTTCCCTCTCTTGCTGTGTCTCCCTCTGTCAAATAAATAAATAAAATCTTTAAAAAAAAAATTAACAAGGATTCTTTAATTACTTAATTTGCATCTAAAGTTCCAAAACCAAAGTGGTATCCTTGGTCATTTAAGCTACAGATGTGTTGTTATGTGCAACATTCAAATTAATAGTCCACCAGCTCTGTCAGTTATAGCACTAAAATAATGATGGAAAATTCTCTGACACTCAAAGTGATCTACATGCAAATATATGGAAATGATTTCTTTTTTAAAACAGTAATAAAAAGTGTGTTTGAAAAATTTACGCTTTAGAAGAATAAATGATGTTCACATAATCATTCTGTTAAGTTGCTTATTTTTATTTACATGCATGTTTTATTAGCTACTTAAAGGTGATTCACACAATATACAAATTAAAGTTATTAAATATTTCAGGTTATCTCAAATGCCTAACTTCAATTTTCTACTAAAATATACTCCTTATTTAATATTAATGGATGCTTAACTTGCAGTTATTATTACTATACACATAAATGTACACATCAAGATACACAGGAATCAAATACTATTACTAAAATTTAGTCATGAACTTCATGGACAACACATTATAATTAGGACATTAAGTGAAACTGGCATAATAAAACTGTTTAGAATTCATGGTGTTAGAAATAGCTGATTACATAATTCATTAGGAATCCTCTATTTTCATGAACCAAATATTAAATCTATAGGAAATGATGGACTTTATAATGTTTTATTGGAGTTTTCTGGTATTTAACTTTTCATCGTTCTTAATAGATAGAAGTCACATTTTTCATTGTAGCAACATTTGTCACAGTGTTCACTTTAAACCAACCCTTAAACCTCAAATGGCTATATTTTGGGTATGTCCCTTCAACATTTGGTTCTCTCTAGTGGGGAGGCCATTGGCATTCTAGCACCTCTCAGTCTGTCTTGTGTGGTGTATCCAAGCCAGGCCTTCCCATATTATACCTACTGGGCAAGGAAAACCGAATGCATTTATACTAGAATAATATCTCTGTTGTCACTACCTATTACCTAGGCAATTGTTCATACTCTCCTCCCTGCTTAGGTTACTTTCAATAAAGCATATGTTCCTTTACACAGACCATTCCATTTTCGGCAGTTGAGGTCAATCTACAAAAAGCCAGGTAGCATATTGATCCCAATCACAAGGAAAAGCAAACAAGCAGCAGTGCTTGAGAAACCCCCAAAGGTTATAGGTGAATCATGATTTGAACGTGGTCCAGTCTGGCACCTGGTTCTGACTTGTTCTTCCCAAAACAGGATCAAAATTTTGTGACACTCAAACTGATTTTGAAAACTAACCATCCCATGATATACACACTCTAATTCTCTGATGGACAAAGTAGAGCTTTCCATGATTCTTATACTGCCATCTAGAAAAGAACACTTGATTATCTATAACATGCATCATGAGCACAGATAACATAAAGGATTTTAAAACTGGGTTATTCTGGCCTCAAATGTGTTAAACTTAATTTATAATGCTGAATTAAGCTATAGGAAATTAATCTTAGAGATCTAAATCTTGTACACACTGCCCTCATTAATTCCTCCCACCTGATTTGTATACTTCATCGTAATCACACCAAGTATCTGAAGCTCCATTGGCAAAAATGATATGATAGGGGAAAAGTATCATTGAAAGGTCAAAGGAACTCCTAAAAAACATAAGTCCCTTTGAAATACAGAATTCTAGGTATGGAAAATACTCTAACGACGGAAGACTTCATGAACAAATGGGTTGAGCCTATGTAAACTCTCCAAAGGCTATCCTAATCCAGCCACTAGACATGTCATTACACATGGATGCTGAGCGATCAATAAGGACAAGTTTGGCAAGTATTAATAGGGGATGGTCTTGTAAAATTTAGAAGATATCCCTTCTAGGGTGAAGTTCATGAGGCCAAAAATAAAGTTGTCTGTGGATGAAAGCATAGTTTTCATTTTCAGATTCTTGGAGTAGTAAGACTACCTCTAAGCTGTCCATGGTGCTGCATTAGACCAGCCCATTAGTCTGTGGAAGACCGGATTCTTGAAAATTCTCTAGGCATTGGCTTACAACCTAGTTCGCTGTATGGTAGACTTGTCAACACTTCTGTGACTCCGATAGGTAATTGTTTAATATAATTCATAGTCTCAGTCCTGCCTATCTCACAACCAGTTATAACTGCTGTCAATGATTCCCTGGGTAATATCATCAGATATTCTTATTTGGTAGATCTGGGTGGTGCCCAGTCATCAGTATATTAACAAACATCTTCATGTGGTTCTGAGAAGGGCCTAAAGTCCTGCTTAGACTTTAGTCTCCCCAAGATTTCCCACCTCAATCCCGAGCCACCCTGTCCCCATTTTTTCTAATAGAACACTGATTCTGATCCCACTAGCTGTTTGATTAGACCTCATATGTTACTTGGACTCATACCATTGAAGCTTCACTTGTGACACTGTTCCAGCTTATAATTACTTCCCCCTTTTCCCTTGTCAAATCTTATCTGACCTTCTACTCATCTTCTTTGTGAGTTCATCCTTCACTTCTCCAAACACCACTAGCACCATTTTTGGAGTCATACAGACTTTGATTCAAATCAATAACTGTGTTGAAACAACTCGCTTAACTTTATAACCAAATATTTATTTACTTACTTGTAAAATGAAAATAACATCTACCACATTGCAGATTTCTTGTTAGGGTAACATGAGACAAGATTTTCCAGACACCTGGCACAGTATCTGATACACAGTGGGCTCACAGCATGTTAGCTCTCTTCCCCTTCCTCCTCTAAATCCTCTTTAAATATATAAATACTTTATTGCTGTATTTCATTTAATTGACTCTTATTTCTATCATTTACCTCACCAAACAGCCTTTAAGATCCTTGACTAATAATAGCCATTGCATTCTGAGTATGTAATGGGTAGATGCCAGAAATTGCAGTGCCTTTTACATATCTTGGCGGGTAGGACTTAGCTGAGTGGCAGAGCTAGAATTCTGAATCTCAAGGCCAAACTCCTAACCACTATGTGATACTAAGGTCAATGACCATTTGGTTTTCCCCTACCATGCCTATGCCAAGTGTCTGGTATATGGATTAATTGCTATCAGAGCCTTTTTCACTGTAAGAGAGAAAATGCATTGTCTATATCTTACTCTGCTGAATCAGCATCATCATCAGCCCATTCAAAAAGGACAGCCAGTTGCCCTATCATCTAGTAAATGACTGACTTAGGACACTAAAACTTTTTTTGGAAACCAAAAGAGCTAACGCAGCTCCTGAATTGCTATCCCTGCTCTCCTCAGAGTGGATGTACTGGAAAATCTGAGAATATCATTCATTTTCATACTGTTCACATTCTCCAGAGGGATATTTAAGTAGATGTCCCCTGCTGGGGCAAAGGTTGAGCCGGATATAGAAGACTCACATCCTCTTTGCTAACAGTCTGCTCCTACTATTTTCACCATGTTCAAATCATCCTAACAAAACAAGTGCCCCATAAGAAGACACCAAAATATTATAATCTCGGTTAATCTATTTATAGAGCCAGAGTGTCGAATGTTCTCACATTCAACTGAAATTCATCAAGATTACCATGGTTAGGGAAGGAAACCCAGTGTTACGACACTGAAAGACATCAGTAAGTTTCAATAAAGTAAGATACACTTGATATATAATACAGTAATGACACTGACACCTTTGTGGTTACTTTATAATAATCATCCTGTAAACTCCTTTGTGGTGATGAAACAGTCCTGTACCTTGAATGCAGTAGTGATTAAATCAATCTATACATATCATTAAGTGTCAAATAATATAAGAATTTACAATAAAAAAGTGTATGAATAAAATGGTCAAATATAAGTAAAGTCTGTAATATAGTTAATTGCATTGTGTCAATGCCAATTTTCTAGGTTTAATAATGTGTATATTTATTTAAGATGTTGCCATTGGGGAACATTGAATAATGTGTACACAGGGACTCTGTACTATTTTTTTTTTAAGATTTTATTTATTTATTTGACAGAGAGAGACACAGCGAGAGAGGGAACACAAGCAGGGGGAGTGGGAGAGGGAGAAGCAGGCTTCCCGCCGAGCAGGGAGCCCGATGCGGGGCTCGATCCCAGGACCCTGAGATCATGACCTGAGCCGAAGGCAGACGCTTAACGACTGAGCTACCCAGGTGCCCCTCTGTACTATTTTTTGAACTCCTTGTGAGTCTATGATTATTTCACAATAAAAAATTTAAAAATATTTTAAATCCAGTAGAAAATTGTTGTTCCTTTTAAGAAAAAGTAGAAGAAAATAATTAGAGAAAGAAAAGAGAAAAAGAAAGAAACTGGCTAATTCCTAATAGGAAATTTTGATTTGTTTTATACTAGAAACAAATAAACAAACAAACATAACTTGCTCTATTAACAAGTTTTTTTTAAAGATTTTATTTATTTGTCAGAGAGAGAGAGATTGAGAGAGAGCATACAAGCAGGGGGAGTGGCAGGCAGAGGGAGAGGCAGACTCCCCGCTGAGCAAGGAGCCTGATGCCTGATGTGGGACGCGATCCCAGGACCCGGGGATTATGACCTGAGTCAAAGGCAGATGCTTAACCGACTGAGCCACCAAGGCGCCCCTATTAACAAGTTTTGAGAGTCTATTTTCTTCAAAAGGCTTAAGAAGATGTGAAATCTTTTGTGCAAGTGAATGACACACTAAAATTACTTATTCTACCCTTCTTTTAGTCTTCTGTTTACATACAAAGTCTATAAACCTGCCAATATTTATTTACTAATCTTAAATTATGACTGAATTTGCAATATCTTTAAAGATGAGATTTGATTGGAGCACCTGGGTGGCTCAGTCGATAGGCTTCTGCCTTTGGCTCAAGTCATGATCCCAGGGTCCTGGGATCGAGCCCGGCATCGGACTCCCTGCTCTGTGGGGAGCCTGCTTCTCCCTCTGCCACTCCCCCGCTTGTGTTCCCTCTCTCGCTGTCTCTCTCTCTGCCAAATAAATAAATAAAATCTTTTTTTTTTTAAAAAAAGATGAGATTTGATCACAAGATGTTGCAAGTTAATATGGTGTTATGACACATACCCAGAAAACTGTCTCCTCTTAGAATGGAACTGAGGTGTTCTTAAGATGTTTAACTGAAGTGATTACATGGGCTGAATTATAACATATTGGTTTATTTTTTATATTCTTATTTTTAAATTAAGTACAGTTGACATATAATATTAAACTAGTTTTCAGGATACCTGGGTGGCCTAGTTGGTTAAGCGTCTGCCTTCAGCTCGGGTCGTTATCCTGGGGCCCTGGGATCAAGTCCCGCATTGGGCTCCCTGCTCTGCAGGGAGCCTGCTCTCCCTCTGCCTGCCTCCCTCTCTGTCTCTCTCTCTGTCTCTGTTTCTCATGAATAAATAAATAAAATCTTAAAAAAATAAACTAGTTTCAGGTATACTATGTAATAATTCAACAATTACATACATTAAGATTTGCTCACCACAATTAGTGTATTACAATATTATTGACCACATTCCCTATGCTGTACTTTTCATTCTCATGACTAATTTATTTTATAACTGGAACTTAGTACCTCTTGATCTCCTTCACCCATTTCACCCTCCCCAAAGCTCCTTCCCCTTTGGCAACCACCAGTTTGTTTTTCTTTGTTGTTGTTGTTGTTGGTATTTTTAAATGGTCTAGCCACATTTGCATTTTTTTTACAAGACTGAACTATGGGAACAAATTACTAACAAAAAGATTTTTAAAAGCAGTGTATGAAAATCCTCAACACTGGAGTAAAATTTAAGTCCCAATGGTAAAATCCAAATATCTCTAGTGTTGCTAGACAGAGGGATACACTGATGAAAAAAACTGAGAAGGAACCTTCCCTCATGGTGCTTGCATCATTGGAGACAACAAACAGAACAAGGACGCAGAGAGTAAGTACAATGGAGCACGGAGACAAGGAGCTAAGTTAGAGTATAATGACAGAAGAGGGTACAGCTGGAGCAGGCAGCCCTAGACCACATGGGCAGGCCTCTCCTTGGAGCCTTGAGGCTGTATAGAAGACAGACAACTGCAGAGGAAAATGTCTGCTCCAGAGGGACACTGCACACAGTGTTAAAGCTCCCCACATCAAGGGGGATTTGCTGACTCTCCTTTTATTTGAATATTCTCAGAAGATTACATAGGGAATAGTCCATCCTACTTCATCTACCTTCACTGCCCTTCCATTCTCTGAAAAAAAGAGAGGTTTCAACAAAAGGCTTTAAAATTTCGTTCTTTTCCTTGCACTTGCTGAGTTCCCCTGTGTTTCCTTGGACCTTATTTACACCATCCACTTCACAAAATGTTGGGCAGATTAAGCAAAACCATGGTTATGAATATGCACTGAATATCACACTTCCTTCATTAATGCAGGCATTATAATTAAGAGAAAATATGACTCACACCATGGTGATGTAAAACCATCCCTATCCTCCTCTGCAAAAAGGAAAAGAAGTAGTTGAACAGTCTTTCAAGTGAGACAGATAGGGTTCTAAATTTCAGATCTCTTACTTCTTGCTGTGTGCCTTGGGAAAATTACTTAATTTCTGAGCCTCAGGATATTCATAGATACATTAAAGCTAAAGCTCTGTGCATTACTGTTGGAATAATATTGTGCATATTTACCACCTGGTGGAAAGAAAAATAGTTATAATCATCACTATAACCACCACTACCACCATTATCATTTAAGAACCGACTGTCGATGTGATCAATTCTATCAATGAATCTTAGTTCAGCATCCAAGCCTAATGTTTTTTTTTTTTTTTTAGATTTTATTTATTTATTTGACAGAGAGATTGACAGCGAGAGAGGGAACACAAGCAGGGGGGAGTGGGAGAGGGAGAAGCAGGCTTCCCACGGAGCAGGGAGCCCCATGCGGGGCTCAATCCTAGGACCCTGGGATCATGACCTGAGCCGAAGGCAGACGCCTAACGACTGAGCTGCCCAGGGGCCCCCCAAGCCTAATGTTTTATCTGGCATTCCCCAAATCACTCTCTGCTCAGCATGGTTTTCTTCTCATTGTCTTCCTGGTACAAAACCCTCCATCTTGCCTCTGGATTTGCCCATACCGCTTGACCGACCTTTTCTATTTTGTCTTCGCTACAGTTAGACAACCTGTGGAGGTGTGCCAGACCATGAAATCAGAGGCTGTGATCATGTCTTATTTGTTTCTTGTTGTATCCCTAGCACCTAACACGGAGTTCAGTATTAAGAGCTTAATACAACTATATTAGATAGGATTAAATGCCATAGCTGAAGTTTCCCCTCCCTAAACGAATCTTTTCCTAACTGTACACAACTGCACAGGAATTTATTACCCTGGCTTCCCATAAGAATCTTTGACTGAACCACTCATTTTGGAAAATCTGTATATAATACTATCACACAATTCTCCAGCACAGTTCACTCTCACAGAACAAGGAGTATTGGGCAACAGGCTAGGCTCATTCATTAGTCAAGGAATTGATCCTGCACATTGAACCCAAGCAATGCAAATAATGAAAACTAATTGTACGTTGTAGCCTGACAAGTTTTCTCACAATGATTAACAGTATGAATAAATCCTTATACTTTAGGTGTCTGCTAGATAATGAAGACCCGTGTTCACTAATTGGTTACTATGTGTAACTCAAACCTTGTATTTCCAACATGATCGTATGACACAGGAAGATATCTTGGTCCTGGGTACCTAATAAACTCTTAAGACTCGCCTGTCTCCCATAAATTGTAGACAAATAATTTTCCTAATATACTGCTATTCTCTATTGAGATAGAGCATTTGAGGTCATGATGTTCTCTGGAAATCCAGAAATTCCTGAGGCAAATCTAGGTGACGCAATTACAGAAGATGCTGCAACTGATTTCCCTCAAGCACAGTTCTGTTGCTCGAGAGTCGTCCCAAGTCTGCCACGTTTAAAGCCAAACTCTTCTCCATTTCACTCATATGGATTCTCACTCAGGTTTTAATAGAAAAATGTAAACTAGTAGAGTATAAGCTGATTCTCTCTGGATGCTGCCATGAGAATGCTCTGGATTCCCCATTACTTTTCATATTAAAATAGTATCAAAAGCAAAGCCATACCAAACCTTAGCACATATTTAGTATATAGAAACTATTACAGAAACATTCCCAAAATAATAATTCTGGTAAAACAATTTAAAAGCTAATTGAAATAAAAGTTGTTTCTAATTCATTTATATTACTAGCACTTAGAAATAATATTTGTGGGTGCTATTTTAAAGTCATAGTTCATCTTATTATGATTTCACATATAATAAAGTTATAGGAAAGGCCAAAAGAGTACACTGACAAGGATCTTTGGTAAAAGAAAAAAATGGAAACAGGAATAATAAATAAAATCATGACATCAAAAGAGCATATTTAATCTTCATTATGTAAGGTCATATACGTGATTAGTCAAGGATGTATTGGCCTTTCAAAACTAAAATCTACATTTTAAAATTTATCTTCTTTTAAAAATATAAAATCATAAGTGAAAAAAAAAACAAATAAGCAAAACCCTCACTGGCCCAAACAGCATGATGAGGATATAAAAATAACAAAGGTTTATGACTAGATATATATTCAAACTTAGGCTACATGTATTGAAGCTACTTAAAAATTGGTCATTGGTAGGATTTTGCTGGAAGTGAGCTTGTTACTGTAACACTATTTCCATAACTTGCCAGTCATAATAGATAAGTCACAGACACACAAAAATAATGTAAATAGTGGTAACATAATTAGTCATTGGGGCTTTCATTGTAATATGCCTAGGTGTGCCTCCAACTGTTAAATTATTGGCATTTGAGGTCTCTTAGAAAAAAAGTTATTGGCATTTGAGGTCTCTTGGAAAAAAACCAGTTCCAATGAGTTCGAAAGGGAATGAATTTTAGTTCAGCGCAGCAAGCTCCTTGCAGTAGCGAATGGCTCTGAGGGCCTCCTGCTCGTTGCCCTGTGAGAGAAATATGTTAAAATGTATTGGTATTCTAGAAAGAATAAGTTCACCTCAAACACTGTATTTCCTTGATTTCCAAGACAACAGTGATTTCCTGTAAGTTAAAAATCACAATGAGCAAAATACTGCCATTTCTCACACAGTTATAATTTATTATCCCCATGTGAACATACATTCACATTTTAGATAATGTATAGATTACTTTCAAATTATAATACTGAAAATAAATTCAAAAACAGATCAGAAAAGCCACCATATTATAGCCTCTTGAAAATCATGGATTGAGGGGCGCCTGGGTGGCTCAGATGGTTAAATGTCTGCCTTCAGCTCAGGTCATGATCCCAGGGTCCTGGGATCGAGTCCCTCATCGGGCTCCCTGCTCCACGGGAAGCCTGCTTCTCCCTCTCCCACTCCCTCTGCTTGTGTTCCCTCTCTCGCTGTGTCTCTCTCTGTCAAATAAATAAATAAAATCTTTAAAAAAAAAAAAGAAAATCATGGATTGATATGCTCTAATGATACAATTATAATTTAATATTAGTATAAAAAGTAGTATTTTCTTATTATTTTATTTCACCAATTGCTGTGATTTATTGCTAACATTGATAAGAAACAGACACTAGAATATTTATCAATCATACTATACTTAGTATATTTTTTTTTTAAAGATTTTATTTATTTATTCATGAGAGACAGAGAGAGAGAGAGAAGCAGGCTCCCAAGGAGCAGGGAGCCCGATGTGGGACTCAATCCCAGGACCCTGGGATCATGACCTGAGCCGAAGGCAGACGCTTAACCATCTGAGCCACCCAGGCGCCCTATACCTAGTATATTTTTAAATTGAAGTCACATGAAATCTAACCTGTGAAATAAGGAAAAATAATAACAGCAACCTCACAGATTGTGGTAAGAGTCAAATGAGATAATGTATATGAGATTGCTTTGTAAATTTTAAGGGTATGACTATTGTCTTATACTGTGTATCTCTACTTTTTAGGACATTCTTTCCATATGTGCATAAAAAAGTGTGTATTGCCTTTTTACTCAGCGTGGTCTTTCATTAAGGAAAAGTTAAAAAACTCTTTTTCAGTTCCATAATTCTGTAAAATATGTTCATGTAATTAAAAATTATAGATAGATAAAAGAGAGAGAGCAACTGGGTGGATGGATGGATAGAAGGACAGACAGGTAGATAGGTAGACAGAAGGATGGATAGATAGCATATATGGTCTTTGTGAAATTACTTAATTCCTCTTCCTTCACTTTTGTCATACATAAAATGGAACAATAACAGTATCTACCTCGTGGCACTGTTGAAAGCATTAAGTTAGTTAATTCTGGCACACAGTAAGAATTCAGTAAGTGTTAAATTATTTATCATAGTAGCTATTTGGCTCTCTAACAGTCTGTCACTTATTTACATGTAGTTTTTTATGCATAGACTAAATATAGCCTAATAATGAGAGTTATCAGTTATTAATCACCCTCTATTTGGGTCTAAGCATAGATATTTTACATACTGAAAGACATATAATCATGAAAATAATCTCTTAAAGTACTCATTTTAGGTAGCATTCTACATATGAGACGATCAAGACTTAAAGCACGTGTTTAAACTGCCCAAGGCCTTACAGCTGGTAAGTTACAAAGGCAAGAATAGAAACCAGAAGCGATTACAGCAGGACGGCAGCTCTAGCTCAGACATTTACTCACACAATCTCTGTGGGCCACAGTTTCCCCATCATGGTGGAACTTAAAGTTCATACTGTTGTTGTGAAGATTAAATGATACAATGCATGAAAGTGCTGAGAAGACTGTATGGCACAATATAACCCGATATAAAGTAACTGTCATCATTGTTAGTATTATTACTACTACTATTATTATGTACTTTTTATCATCAATATGATCATCATTTTCATCTATCTAGCTCTGTAAGACAAGATCTTTCCATGGCACTATACTATCTCAATTAGGCACACAAATCTACTTTATTTTTATGTCGCAGGACTGATACAATAAACTTGGAAGAGTTGGTGAGGAACTTACAGTAATGATCACTGGACCAAGGAGTAATGTTTACGTTCCTTCTCTTAGTATGCACAACTTACTTTTTCTGTATAACACAGTTCATTAAAGCCATCTTATTTTGAGTATAAAAACAAAAATGTTACTTTCAAATAATATCTTACTCATCCTGGTGTTCAGAGTTTAAAAATAAATTATCATTCAGTTTTTGCATAAACTCTATGAAGTCAAGAATTATCACACTCCTTTCTTAACTTTTTATTATGTGAATTTGTAGACATAAAAAAGTAGACAGCATAGTACAATAAACCTCCATGTACTCACAACCCAGCTCCAGCAATGATCAACTCAGGGCCAGTTTTGTTCAATCCATAACCCACCAAGCTCCATCCACCCCCACACCTAGCTCTATTATTTGCAGCAGGTCCTAGGTAATCCTTCTTTTGATATTTGGGCTACAGAGTTAATGAGTGTTCTCAGGTGATACAGCTAATAAATGAAAAAGTTGCTTGAAAATAGATCTCTAAATAGTTTTGTGTTTCATTCTCATTCTATTAGAGGTACCATCTTTATGATATATGTAATATGCAGCAAACGATTATATACTTTACTGATTCACATATGGTATTGGGTGAACACTTAACATACTAGACTGTTTGGTATGTGCAGGCATAACTCATTTTATTGTGTTACTGCACTTTGCAGATTTGCATTTTTTACAAATTGAAGGTTTGTGGCAACCCTGCATTGAACAAGTCTATTGGCACCATTTTTTCCAATAGTTTCTGTTCACTTTGTGTCTCTGTGTCACATTTTGGTAATTCTCACATTATCACAAACTTTTTCATGAGTATTATATTTGTTAAGGGGATCTATGATTAGTAATTATGACTCACTGAAAGCTCAGATGATGGTTAATAGCAATACAGTGTTTTTAAATTAAGGTATGTGCATTTTAAAAATACACAATGCTTTTGAGCATTTAAAATCACAGTAGAGTGCAAACAACTTTTATGTGCATTGAGAAACCAAAAAAATTAATTTGACTTATTTCATTGCAATATCTGCTTTATTGCAGTTATCTGGAATTGGACACACAGTATCTCTGAGTTATGCTAGTATAAATAAGAATCATCTCATGCTCCTATTTAACTAGATAAGCTGAAAATTGATAAACAGATTTTTAGAAGAATGTAATACAAAATAATATAGCTTTATAAGCTACATTTTAAAGTCAATAGGAAAAATAAGTAGTAAATAAGGATTTTTTGAGTGTGTGTATATATGTAACACTTCTATCCCTACAGAGAAAAGGCCAGAAAGTTATACATCAAAATATTAATTATGGTTTCCAACTGGTATCGAGATTTCACAGCATGCTTAGATTTTCATAGTATCATACTGATAAGAAAGCTAGCCCTGTACTCTTACTGTCTGGGTTTAATTTTCACCTTCTATTTGCTAACTGTATAGACTCAAACAAATTACTTACCATACCTGCATTTCTACTTCCTTGTTTTTAATATGGGAGTAATAGTAGTAGCTACTTAACAGGTTTTTTTGAAGATTAAATAAATAAATCCATGTAAACTACCTAGATCTATGAAGGTTAGATGATAATACCATTACTTCTACTAGTACCACTACTAGACTGGACTGTATTACTTTACTAATAAGAAAACAATAATTTTTAAGAAGTTGAAAATGAACAGGATGTGTAAGGTCCAAGATGGTGGCATAGGAAGACCCTGAACTTACCTCTCACAGACATACCAAATCTATGGCTATATATGGAATAATTCCCACTGAAAAATGACTGAAAACAAGCTGAACAGCTCACTCCACAACAAGGGGTAAAAGAATCACATCAGGCTGCCTGGGTTGCTCAGTTGGTTAAGTGTCTGCCTTCGGCTCAGGTCATGATCTCAGGGTCCTGGGATTGAGCCCCATGTTGGGCTCCCTG
Source organism: Halichoerus grypus (assembly GCF_964656455.1). Lineage (NCBI taxonomy): Eukaryota > Metazoa > Chordata > Mammalia > Carnivora > Phocidae > Halichoerus > Halichoerus grypus. The sequence goes on along the minus strand of NC_135727.1, from coordinate 104,915,665 downwards.
TTCAGTGGAGAGCCTGCTTCTCCCTCTCTCTGTCTTTCCCCCCACTTGTGCCCTCTCTCTCACTCGTTCTATCTCAAATAAATAAATAAAATAAAATCTTAAAAAAAAGAATAACATCAAGTGAGTAGGAGGCATACATGATTTCAAAAAAAAACCCACCTTCCTGCAGTGACACAAAATAGTGAAGGATCTCACAGGTCCAGGGCTTCTCCCTAAGGAGAGAGGATTTTGTGCCTTACATTGGGCACCCCAACCCTTGGGACATGCACCAGAGACACAAGTTCCTCCAAATGTCTAGGTTTGGAAACCAACAGGGCTTATGTCAAGAGGACCTAGGGGGTTGTGGGGATCCGAGATACTCCTTTTGAGAGGTTTGAGAGTGAACTCATTCATCCATGGATCCAGCGCAAAGGCCAGTAGTTTGAGAGGTGACTGGATTATATGGAAGGAGATTCATTTGCTAATCCTAATGCATCTGCCAGAAGAACAGGAACCACCTGGGACATGTTTCAGAAATGGAGGCACCAGCGAGCACCATTTTTGCACTCTCCCTCTACCTTGCTAGGATGAGGAGGTGTAAATGGACAGAGCCTCACTAAAGCTGATAGTGAGCCCCACACACCATGCCCATTTCTGGTCTCGCTAGAGCTATGGGTGTGCCCTGCCCCCCAGCACTCATCCCAGGTCTTCCTATAGCCATAGGTGTACCTTATCCCCAGTGTTCTTCCCCTGCAGCTCTAAAGCTGCAGATCTGCCCTGCCCTTAACACTCTCCCACAACTTTGCTAAAGCTGGCAGATGAGCACAACCCTCAGAAAGGACTCTCTGAGACTGCCTGCCTCTGGTGACCAAAGGAACTTGCATTCCTAGGACTCACAGAACTGTAACAATCAGAAAGACAGTTTAGGGTGGGCTACCACCCCCACAGCACTTAACAGACAACAGACTAAAACATATGCCCAGTCTGCCTGTGAAAAAGGTCCATTTACTTGTCCTGAGCTTCAATCTGAGGGAGAGGCTTCAGGTTTACCATACATCTACAGTCTACAGATGTGCCTCAGGAAATGTAGGCTGGGAAACACCATCTTTGTGCTCTCCCTTGTTCTTGACACAGCTCACTGATACCTCCCAGGAAGGAGCATATACACTTGTCTGAAGACCTGATTCAACTGTCACCATGATCCAGATCTCCTGGTCTAAAGGTCAGCAGGGCTTACAACTGTGGTCCCACAGGTCTATATATGTTTACATACATTAAAAGCTGCTGCCTGAGAAACTGGCTTCCAATAAGCCTGAAACTAAGAGCTAACTGAGATCATTTCCTCTGGAACATTGACAGGTCTTGGCACACCCTCAACAATTGGGACCTACCAAGAATATATCAGGCTACGTAGAATCACAAAGGCTCAAAAGACAACCAAGAGCTAAAGCAAGGTTGAATGATAAGGTTCATCACCTACACAAGGCCACTATTTCATGACTAGGAGAGGTAGCTATTTTACTAAATACACAGAAAGAAACACAGGGAGTCAAGCAAAATGGGGGAAACAAAGGAATATGTTCCAAATAAAAGACCAAGAGAAAGCCTCAGAAAAAGACCTTAATGAAATGGAGATAAGTAATCTGTCTGATAAAGAGTTCAAAGTAAAGGTCATAAAGCTCACCAAACTCAGAAGCATAATGGATGAATACAGTGAGAACTTTAACAGATAGAAAATACAAGAAAGCAAATAAAAGTCACAGAGCTGAAGAAAACAATAACTGAATTAAGGAAAAAACAAACAAACAACACTACAGTGGTTCAACAGCTGACTAGATGAATCAGAAGAATGGATCAGTCCTGGAAGACAGGGCAGTGAAACTCACCCAAACAGAAGAGCAAAAAGAAAAAAAAAAGAGTTTAAAAAGTAAAGATAGGTTATAAGACCCATAAGACAACATTAAGCAGATAACATTTGCATTACAGAGGTCCCAGAAGGGGAAGGGGTGGGGTAAAAAACTTATTTGAAGAAATAACTGCTGAAATTTCCCTAACCTGGGGAAAGAAGCAAATATCTAGATCTAAGAAAACCAGAGAGTTACATATCACACGAACCCAAAGAGATCCACACCAAAACACATTAAAACTAAAAATCACAAGTTAAAGATAAACAAAGAATCATAAAAGCAGCAAGGAAAAAAACTTATTATGTGCAAGGGAACCCAGTAAGATTATCAGCTCATTTTTTTAGCAGAAGCTGTAGGTCAGAAGTGAGTGTCATGGTATATTGTGAGTGATAAAAGGAAAAAAAAAAAAAAAACTTCCAACCAAGAATCTTCTCCCAGCAAGGGTATCATTCAGAATCGAAGGAGAGATAGAATTTTCCAGACAAGCAAAAGCTAAACAAGTTCATCACCATTAAACCAGTCTTGAAGAAATGTTAACTTCTTTAAACAGAAAAGAAAGACACTCACTAATAACAAGAAAACATATCAAAGTAAAAATCTCAGTGGTAGAGGTGAATATATAGTAAAGGTAATGGATTAATGACTTACAAAGCTAGTATGGAGGGTAAAAAATAAAAGTAGTAAAATTAACTATAACTATAATAATTAAAGGATACACATATGAAAAAGAACGAAGCCAAAAGTTGGTAGAAGGAAAATCAGAATGGAAATAAGTGAAACCGAGACTAAAAAGAAATAGAAAATATCAATGAAACTAAGAGCTGTTCCTTTGAAAGGACAAAGAAAATCAACAAATCTTTAGCCAGATTCACCAAAAAAAGAGAGAAAAGGCTCAAATAAATAAAACATAAATAAAAAGTAGAAGTTATATTTGATACCACAGAAATATAAAGAATCATGAGACTACTATGAACAATGATAAGCCAATAAATTTGACAACATAGAAGAAATAGGTAAATTCCTAGAAGCATACAATCTGCCCAAAACCAAATTGGGAAGAAATAGAAAACCTGAATGGACCAATTTCTAGTAGGAGATTAAATCAGTATTCAAAAATCTCCCAATAAAGAAAGGGCAGGAACAAACAGCTTCACTGCTAAATTCTACCAAACATGCAAAGAAGATTTAAGATACCTATCCTTCTCAGGCTCTTTAAAAAAAAATTAAAGAGGAGGGAACATTTCCAAACTCAATTTTTGATTCAAACAGACAGGGACACCACAAAAAAGAAACTTACAGGCCCCATGATAAACATGGAAACAAAAACCCTCAGCTAATACTAGCAAACTGAGTTCAACAATATATTATAAACATCATATATTATGATAAAGTGGGATTATTCCAGGGATGCACTGATAGTTCAACATCCACAAATCAATCCATGTGATACACCACATTAACAAAATTTAAGATAAAAATCATATGATCATCTCAATAGATGCAGGAAAAAAATATGACAAAATTCAACATAAATTTATGATAAAAACACTTAACAAAGTAAGTATATAGGGGGTGTACCTCAACATAATAAAGGCCATATATGGCAACCCTCAGCTAACATCATACTCAATGGTGAAAAGCTTTTCCTCTAAGATCAGTAACAAGACAAAGACGTCCACTCTCACTATTTTTTTTTCAACATAATATCAGAAATCCTAGCTATGCAATTAGGCAAAAATAAATAAATAAATGAATAGCATACATGTTGGAAAAGAAGTAAAACTGTACTATTTGCAGGTGACACAGTACTATATATAGAAAACCCTGAAGACTCCACCAAAAAACTGTTAGAACTAATAAATAAATTCATTGAAGTTGCAGGATACAAAATCAATACATAGAATTCTTTTGTGGTTTGGGGCGCCTGGGTGGCTCAGTCGTTAAGCGTCTGCCTTCAGCTCAGGTCATGATCCCAGGGTCCTGGGATCGAGCCCCACATCCGGGCTCCCTGCTCAGTGGGAAGCCTGCTTCTCCCTCTCCCACTCCCCCTGCTTGTGTTCCCTCTCTCGCTGTGTCTCTCTCTGTCAAATAAATAAATAAAATCTTAAAAAAAAAGAATTCTTTTGTGTTTTTATACACTAATAACAAACTATGAGAGAGACAACGAAAACAATTTCATTTACAGTGATATCTAAAAAATTCCTATGAATAAATTTAACCAAGGAGGGGAAAGACTTGTACACAAAAAGCTATTAAGACATTGATGAAGGAAATTGAAAACAACACAAATAAACGGAAAGGTATTCCATGCTCATAGACTGGAAGAATAAGTATTGTTAAAATGTCCACACTACCCAAAGCAATCCACAGGTTCAATGAAATCCCTATCAAAATTCCAGTGACATTTTTTACAGAACTAAAACAAATAAATCTAAAATTTGTATGGAGTCCCAAAGGAGCCTGAATAGTCAACAATCTCGAAAAAGAAGAACAAAGTTGGAAGTATCACACTCCCTGCTTTCAAACTATACTACAAAGCTATACTAAGAAAGAAAAGTATGATATTGGCATAAAAACATACATATATATCAATGGAACAGGATAGAGAGCCAAGAAATAGACCCACACAAATATGGTCAATTACTTTATGACAAAGGAGGCAAGAATAAACATTGAAGAAAGGACAGTCTCTTCAATAAATGGTGCTAGACACATGCAAAATAATGAAATTGGACTACTATCTTACACCAACATAAAAATTAACTCAAAATGGATTAGACTTGAATGTAAGACTTGAAGCCATAAAGCTCCTAGAAGAAAATATAGGTGGTAAGTTCCTTGACATTGGTCTTGGCATTGAAATTTTGGATCTGACTCCAAAAGCAAAAGTGACAAAAGCTAAAATGACAAGTGGGACTACGTCAAACTAAAAAGCTTCTGCACAGCATATGAAACCATCAATAAAACAAAAACGCAACCTACTGAATGGAAAAAAAATATTTGCAAATCATATATCTGATGAGGAGCTAATATTCAAAAAATATAAAGAACTCAACTCAGTAGCAAATAAAACACAATCAGATAAAAATTTTTAAAATGGGCAGAAAATCTAAACAGACATTTTTCCAAAGAAGACATACAGATGGTCAATAGGCACATGAGAAGATTATCAAAATAACAATAAATAACAAGTGTTGGAGAGGATGTGGAGAAAAGGGAACCCTTGTGCACTATTGGTGGGACTGTAAATTGGTGCAGCCAGAGTGGAAAACAATATGGAAGTTCCTCAAAAAATTTAAGATGGAATTACCGTAGGATTCAGCAATTCCACTTTTAGGCATTTATCCAAAGAAAATGAAAACACAAATGTGAAGAGATAACATGCACTTCTATGTTCATTGCAGCATTATTTATAACAGCCAAGTTATGAAAACAACCTAAGTATCCATTGATGGATGCATGGATAAAGAAGATGTGTTCGTGTGTGTGCATGTGTGTGTGTAACAGAATATGACTTCGCCATAAAAAAAGAATGAAATCCTGCCATTTGCAACAACATGGATGGACTGTGAGGGCATTATACTAAGTGAAATAAGTCAGAGAAAGAGAAATACCTTATGATATCACTTTTATGTGGAATCTAAAAAACAAAATAAACAACAACAACAAAAAAACCCTAAAACTCAGATGCATAGAACAGGTTGGTGTTATCAGAGGGGATGGGGTTTGGAGGGTGGCAAAAAGGGTGAAGACGGTCAATTGTATGGTGACAGATGGTAACTAGACTTATTGTGGTGATCACCATTTATTGTGAATTATTATGATATATACCTGAAACTGTTATATTAGTTTAAAATATATATAAACTAAGTTATATTTATGTTATATTCTAACTTTGCCTCAATTTAAAAAAGAAACAAGGAGGATTAAAGCTTGTTAAGATATTTTGAAAATTAATTTTAAGTTAATTATTTTATCATTTGATAGTATCTTGAAATTGTTCATATCACTTCCATTAAACGGGAGATATAAATAAATGTAAGATCCTACCTAACTCAATTCAGGGCTGACTTGTGAAGTGACATACCAACAGTGCAGAATGATGTGTTTTATTTTTCCAGAATATCCTCCTTTTGATGAAAAATATTATTTTAAAAGATGATGTGATAATTCTTCTTTACACTGGCAGGCGATAGAACTTTCATAAATACAAAATAAATTCCTACAAAATGAAGTAGGAATTAATCTTTTAGAAATACTATAGCTAAATATAGTTTCTAGCAGTATATTTTTAAATAAACTTCATATATACTAATAGTGCTATCCTGTACTCATTTGAATGCTTGTGAAGACTTCTCTTCAGAAGTTAATAACTTTTCTAAAATAAGTCAAATCATGCAATTTGATGAATATAAATTGCAGCAATTTTACCACTGCTAAAAGAGTTTCTAAGCATTATAGGAAGAAGAGTTCACTTGGCTACTCTTCACAATGAATACTTTATCTGATGTGGTTAAAATAATAAAGTGACAAATTGATACGCCTTTTATTTTACACTGCTTTTAAAAAAAGAGGTCTTAATTCTTACTAAAAACAACAGATTATGAAATTAGCAAAAGGCAACTAAGGCTAAATACATTTCAAGCAAAATGCCATTAATCTTTGTTAAAGTGATCTGCTGAGTCTAGCAGAAATGTCTCCATTTTCTCTTGATGAGCCAAAGCTAAAAGGGATGCACCGAGCCAACAGTCAGGCTTCTAGTGAGGCTCTAGTCAGTTGCTTTTTCTTCTATGGTTCAAGCTTCAGTGCCTATATCAATACCTCTTGGATTTTGCATAGGAATTTTACATTTTAACCTAATATCAATAAAACTATGTAGTTTATCTTAGACACCCCCAAGAGTATCAATAATCATAAAATGTAATATTTGATGAGCATGAGAAATTGCCACATGTGAATCTCAACAGTTTGCAAGTATCATTTTATTAGTTCTTGTATCTACTCTGAGGTAGGCAGCATTGATGTGTCCGTTTTACAGATGAAGAAACTGTGGCCCAATTTCAGGTGTACAGATATTAAGTATCCATTAACTATAATATTCTGATTCTGCTATAAATATAATATGCCATAAAACAAGCATGCCATAGGTACTTGTTGGCTAAAGGTTGAATAATGAATTGTGTTAGACTCTAATACTGAAAGACAAAGAATACGGACCCCAAAAGATTAGGCTTGGTCTCATATAGCCACCTATTGAGAGAGTTTGGACATTTTTACCAATAAATTTTCACATTCAGAGGATATCTTAGTTCACGTTTCCTAAAGGGAGATTCTGAGATCAGGTTTCATGTAAAAGTGATGTACTAGGGGGTGCCTGGGTGGGTCTGTCGGTTAAGTGTCTGCCCTCAGCTAAGCGTCCGCCTTCGGCTCAGGTCATGATCCTGGGGTCCTGCGATCGAGCCTCACGTAGGGCTCCCTGCTCAGCAGGAAGCCTGCTTCTCCCTCTCCCTCTGCCCCTCCCCCCAGCTCATGCTCACTCGCTCTCTCTCTCAAACAAATAAAATCTTAAAGAAAAAGTGATATACTAGGACATGTTTCCAAGAAACAATGGTAAGAGAATAGAAAAGTGGAATTGGGAAGGGAAAGAGGCCAACCATGTGTGTGTCATAAATGCTCAGGGTGACAGTGTAGGTCACACTTCAGAACTTCCCAGTTAGAGAAATTCATAAAAGCTCAAGTATTTATGCCTCTGCAACCAGCGGTCATTGATTAAGGGCTTCCCACACACAGAGATGTAAATTCCAAGACACATCCGGCTCTCCCTTTGCACAAACCAAGTGGGCTCTGGCAGTCTGAGGGCAGCCCTCCAACAAAGAGATGCAGGTGCTAGCTGCTGGGAGGGAAATCACACCAGGAAAATATTAAATGGGTGTGAAGGGATATAAGTGCAGCACGGACAACATCATCTACAGAGAATTTATTTCTTCAATTGAAAATAAAAATAATATTGAGGGCTGTCATGAGAATAAAACACAGTGATATGTGCATAGCACTTAGCCTGGGCACGGACACACAGCAATACTCAATTGGTGATGGCAATTATTTGCAACACTGTGTTGTGAGGATGGGAAGTAACACTGTGATGGACTAAAACAATGCCCAGTACATGAAAACTAAAAGCGACCATCACCAATTATTTTTCCTATTGCCATCACTACTTTTGCTGGTGGTATAATACCTAACTTAGGATATTACTTCTGTATTTAACTCCAAAGCCTAGGAAATGCTTGAATACCTAGTACTGTTTCTAAGGGCGCCATCTCAGGATCTGAGCACCATAGAAGAGGCAGCATTCCTCACCAGCTTTACAGCTACAATGGTATTGGGCAAGAATCTCAAAAGAACAAAGGGCAGTACTTTTAGCTATTAAATGTAAGATGTTACAGTTATTGATAACAGTGATAAGAATAATGGGAGCAGAAAGGAAGTTTCTGACTTCCTTCATGATCTCCCTTTTTATTGATATTCCTTTCAAAGTCAGTGATGAGGGCAGTCAATCAGTGTCTTGTGGTACCATGAATACAAGCACTTGTTCTTTTTTTCAAAAAAAAAAAAAAAAGATTGATTGATTGATTGATTGAAGCGGGGAGGGACAGAAGGAGAGGAATCTCCAGCAGACACCCTGCTGTGCACGGAGTCCAATGTGGGGCTCAATCATCTCACAACCCTGAGATCATGACCCTGAGATCATGACCTGAGCTGAAATCAAGAGTCGGTGCTTAACTGGCTGAGTACCCAGGCGCCCCTATGAGCACTTGTTCTAAACATCTTTAGATGAGTAAAGTCAATCCCAAGGAAAGCTGCTAAGGAGAAGGATAAATAAAGTGAACTATACCAGGTCTAAACAAACTCTCTGCATCCCCTCATCTCTGGATGGAAATTTAGGCTTGAATGAAAAGGGATGGAGAAGCACATACTACCTAAATGCTAACATTAGGGAAGGGGATACAAAGAATATGAGACCTTTCTCTATGTAATCCCCCCTTGTTTGACTTGTTCCAATGAGTATGTGCTACTACTGTACGTTTTTTAAGATAGAAGAAAGTATAAAAGAAAAAAATTGAGGTTAATCTAGAACAGATAAAACAGCTGAAGAGAGGTTATGCATCTTAAAATGATATTTTGATTAAACCAGAAACCAAAAAATCTCAGCCATTGTAAGATAATAGTTTTCCCTCTCCACCATCCCAAATTAGGAGTATCCATAAAATGGCTAAGAAAGTGATACGATGACTCTCCTTTCCTCAGGGATAAGAGTGGGTTTAGAAGTTCTCTAGTGATTTACTTGTTTATGGAACAGATTATGACACCACCTCCTCTTCATCTCCTCTTCCTTCTGTTGCCTCTGCAGGGTCAGAGGTCAGTGACAAAATGACAATCATCAAAGGAATTCCCTCAGCTGGCCCTTTTATAGGTCGGGTTTTCCGTAGGCATTGTTACATAGTCAGGCCATGAAACCAGACTGCTCCTCTAAGGAAACACCACAATTCGTCCCTATTATTTCTATTTCCATGAGCAGAAGCAGCAGGAGTTAGCAATGGGAGTCCTTACCCCACTGTTGTCTCTAGTGGAGACAGTTCTTGAACATCATTCTAAATCTGGGGAGACTTTTACTGATTGATAATACAGAGATGCTCACCAACATGACAGTGAGCCAAGAGTTACTTTTTGTTGTTGTTTATTGGCTATAATGGTTTTAATTCTCCTCCTCAATTTTATTAGGGACCCACTGAGTCTTTATCACTATGTGCACACCAATATTTCTAGTCTTCAGAAAGAAAATTTTGTTAAGTTAGAAATTATGTGTAATTAATTAATTTTCTCCACCATCTTAAAAAGATGGCTGTTAATTCCGCACTGAAAGAGTATCTACTGACTGCTTTCTTTATATCTTGGAGGAGATTTTCCCAAGTCTGAAAAGTTAGCTGTTTAAACAGCCCTGGCCTTTTATGGCCTTTATGTTCACAAGAGCCCATGCTCTTGTGAACAGGAATGTATGTGCACACATGTAAACACACAAAACAGTAAATACAATCTTAAATTCAAATTGTTAAGATACTTTAACTTATCTAACAGAAAAAAGAAAGTAAGGTTTTCTCCAAGATTTCATTAAAGTTTCTTTAGGATGCATACCACATATAGGCCACACTGGAATACTCTGCAAGGCAGTGAATATGTTCAATTTGGAAGTAGATAACTGTTAGAAATTGATTTTCTAAAGACAGGGAGGTTGTGTAAATGTATAATATTCACATTTTGCAAAAGCTGTAACCATTATTTTAAAAAAGACTTGGCTTTCATTAACAAGTTTTCTCCTTCTCATGAATCTAAAGATCTTCAGTCTGAACACAATGCTGGACAGTTCCTAAAATGCCTTGAGAAAGGGGATGCTCAGGGGCCTCACAGGGTTTTCAGAGAGCAAAAGCCACAGCAAAAGTTCCTGAATCCTGTATTTGCCTCTCCACTTACCTTTTTAAATAACACACCCACAATACGCACACCCACACATACACACATTTTTGTACTCAAATTCAAATATAAGTATGCCCTGCCCTTTCTTTCACTGCCTATAAATTTATGGTTATTATATTCTCCAGAGAATGAAAGTGCTCTTGGACATTTGTTTAAATTAGAGCATATTAATTACTATCATTTTAAAAGTAAGAAAAAAATCACAGGTTTTTAAATTGAAACATCAGGGGGGAAAGAATATATTGAAATATTCTGGACAAAGTCTTCTACAAATAATGTCTCAAGAATTTCCAGTGACTCTGACACATTCACACGTAGGAAAGAACTAGAAAATGACTTTAATAACATTTTTGGACCTTTAAAGTTTAAGTAAACCATTTACTGTAAATTTATTTTGAAAACTCACTTTGAATATGTGCCGGTTCTCCATTATTCTAGAGCATACAAAGGAAAACAATGTGAGTTTTAGAATATATTTGCATGTCTATATATATGTGTGTGTGTGTGTGTGTGTGTGTGTGCAAGTGTATATGTGTGTTAAATGGCACCCTTCCAATGAAGACAGTCATATTCCCTCTCAGGTTGTTTTTATCAGATGAGTTCCTACCTGCATTTCGGAGAAATAATAGATTTCTTGATGCTGTCTCTATTTAGGTATTTCAATTGAGAGCAGGAAATATATAAGAAAAAAGGTATTATTGGAGTGTATTGCTATACTCTATTCACAGTAATTTATATTTCTCTTTTTTGTTGTCTGTGAATAGAAAATATCTTTTTAAAATTACTTTTATTACGAAATATTTAATAATTAAGTAAGCACTCTTAAGGGACACTTTAAAATATTATTTTAGACCAAGTCTTATATAGCTTCCCCATGCAATGCAAACATTCCACTCTGGAAGACAATACAGAAGGATAGTCAGGTTTGAAGTAGTATGGAGATTATTGGACCAAAGCCATAAATCTTTTTCCAAAAAGCACCAAAACATTAGCTATAATCTTGATTATACAAAATAAAAAAAAAAGAGGACTAAAGAAAAGGAACTGAAACATTTTATTAAATATTAAAATATTTTATAATCCACATTACTATAATCATTTGCATACAAAAGAAGAGTGTGTATTTTAAATTAAATCCTTGATGATTTGATATTTTGTTTTTGGAACTTTACAAGTAAGACTATCCTAAGGAATTCAGAGCTTTCCTCACAAGACCAAAGCAACAGTGCATGAAATTGAACTCAAAAAGAGCCACCATTCTGTGTGACTTCTTGGCTGACACAATTTAGATATTTATAGCCTTACGAATGGGCCACTGGAGAAGAACTTGAAGCTTTCTCTAGCCAGGAAGGATTAATGAACGTGTGCACCTGGTAATTACACCACTCCATCTTCCTGAAAGCCCTCACGCTGCCTCCATGGCAGAAACTATAATGAAAATGCATTGAAAAATATCAATCTGCAATTCCACAATTTAATCTAAATAATAAAACTTGGTATCTTTTCTCCCCACACATTCCAGATGTGATAACAACATTGACAGCATTTGAATTTAAAACAGAATCTGAATGTCAGCCTATTATTGAGCATGCCTCATTTCCAAAGTAAACCTCATGAGAGGGAAAAAGGAGGTTATAAATATGGCCCCCCAAAATGACAACATTCAAATGTACAACAGACAGCCCATAACTGTTTCCTTTTTATTAAAACACAGCATACATTATAAATAATGCATTTACTTCAAAGCAGACGCATTTGCAATGATTAAATCACAACCCAAGTGAATAAAGGTAAAATTGAAAAGTGTAAAGATATCTTCCAACTCCAGTTACCTGTTCTGGCTCTCTTTTCTAAACTCTTGCTGGAAGTAAAATCTCACTTAATAACTTTTTCAACTATAAATAAAAAATAAATCATTCTATTTTATCATCTACCCACATGTTATTTGCAAAAGTACTTGCAAGAAAGAGGTAATGTCATAGTGTCCAACTCAAATAATTTGTTACAATGAGAATTACATCTTAAAAGTTGAACAAATCAAACTTTTGAAAACAGTATTTTTTCTGAAATAAAACACAACATAGAGGCACAACCTAGGGTTTCTTAACCTTGTGGCACAAAGAATTTTGACATTCTAAGAAAGGCAGCAATGTATATAAAAACTGAGAATGCAGTTTTCAAAAAAATCAAGGTGTTCTAAACAAAGCAGATTTTTATGACAAAGTTTGATGCTACTCACACTGAATTTTAATGACTGCTTTAGTAAAGCAGAAAGAGAAAATTTAATGTAAGCATTGATACTAAAAGTTAACTTCTGCCTTAACGCACAGCACCAAGCCTCCCTTACACAGGACTATCTTAAAAACACCTTTAAAAGCAGAAGAGGGCACAAGTGTTGAAAAAAAAAATCTCCTGTTACTGTTAAACTCTATTGTTCCCTACTGGAGGAGAGAAGAAGGAAATGCTCCAGGAGAGGGAAGTGGATATGAATTGCCCCCTCCAGAGGAGCCGAACAAACTGGGTCTAAGAAGGAGACTTCAAAAGCTGGACCATGAGAGCTGCTCAAAGAGCTGCACATTTGGGCTATTTGCCCTTACTGCTGGTTTTTGTGTTTGTGCGCGCGCGTGCGTGTGCGCGCGCGCGCGCGCGCGCGCGTGTGTGTGTGTGTGTGTGTTTAATTTCCTACAGTGATGTGGCTTAACTTGAAAACAGAGAAATAATGGGAGGATATGTTTTTGAATGCTTTGATCCCCAGCCCTTTATTCTGCCTTTACCTAGCTATTTCAATATCACTTAATCCGGACCTCGGCATTCCAAGTACAAAAGCATCTCCTCCCACCTACTGCTCACACACTCCTGCATCAGAATAGAAGACTTACATAGAGGCAGCCAGACCCACGGAAGAGCACTTTCCTCTCAACAGATGTCTTCAGGTTTTTAGGGACACACACACACACACGCACACGCGCGCGCGCGCACGCGCGTGCGCACACACACACACACACATACACTATTGCCTACCTTAATAAGGTGTACAGAAAACCTATTACGGTCTCCACGGATGGTTTTAGTTCAGAGCAGCTAGCAATGCCTCCGCACAAAGCTTTGCCATTGCTAGTGTGAAGAGAAAGAGCTGCTGGGATGCTGAATGGCACATCAGCCAACTTTGTGTGTAGCAAAGGCTCTAAAGAAAACCTGGGCTGAGGCTCTGCTGGATCATGGATTGGACTCAATTCCACTCCACGCACAGCCTGTGTTACCCAATAGAGATTGTTTCTGGAAGCGCTCAGAGCATATTTGCCTAGACAAAGACAGCCCCCTCTTTTTTTTTTTTTTATCCCTAACAACTCTTAAATCACTGTGTTAAAACTACAGACCTGATACCTTGAGGTAGATGATTCACTGTAAGCAGCATGAAAGCTGTCAATGGTCTTGTTAGAAACTGTAGCCCCAGCATGTAGAACAGAGCCAGTATTTGATAAATATTTGGCTAAATACTGAATGTTGAATTGATAATGGAGTCAAATTAGAAGTTGCTGAATTATTTATATACTGTAAAGAAAGTAAAAATGATTTAAGTGAATCCAATAATACAACATTTAAAAAAGTTTGTTGAAACCCATATGTATTATTTGCTTATTGCCCCAGCAATTTATAGCACACTTTTCCTTCCCTATCCAAAGATCACTTTATGTCACTTCACTTTTACAAAAGACCTACATTAGTACCTGTTTTCACTAACTGAAAGAAATCTGAAGAGGATTTTTGCTTTTGCAAAATGGTAATTGCTTCTCCGCTCTACACCATTTGAGCTCAAGAATGCTCTACTTTTGGATTAGTGGGGGAAACCAATCTAATAATAGTCCATTATCATGGTCCATTCATCAATGAATGAATAGCAGGCTTTATTTTAATTCATTGATATATATTTGTAATCAGCTCTACATGTGCAGACGTATATTTACTAACCCTCTAGAGCTGTTCATCAAACTTACATTAAGCTTACACAATGGACTGAATAAAAGAATACCATCCTTTGAGGTAGTTTTACTACTTCTACAACAACCTCTCAATAACCCTAAATTCACAGACACCTTCTTTATCATGTTACTGTTCTCTAACAAAACCCAGGCTGGCAAGGAGCCCTCAGGTTAATACCTGAAGCCAGAGAGAAAGGTTCCAAAGTGCCCTGCCTCACAGGGTCTTCCCACAGACACACACCTGGAAGCAATCTCTGGCAAGCACCTGTCTACAGGTGCAGATGTATGCATGTTGGGACAAATGAGAAACATACCTAATTTGGTAGATGACATCCCTGATTTGATGGGCCTTACTGTGCTGTTTATGACAATATTTACAGATTATGATGTACTTGTTTAATAAACAAATTAAGTGTACCCAAAACAAAATAGGAAGTTAATAACCTAAGTGGTGCTCAAGGATTTATGTATCACAAGTGCCTAGTGTATTCTTTACTGCCTGTTACTCCACCTTTAAATATCCTCTGAAGAAATTGTCAGCTTACAAACACACATCTCCCAATTCTGATGTTATGCATATTCTCGGGAAGACCTACTTACACCCGCAGCGTCACTGCATAGCTCTACACCCATAACAGGTGTTCAATAAATACTTGTCAAATGACCAGATAAATGATAAATGAAGGAGAAATACACTTGATATTTATATCTTCGAGATACCTATTATAGGAATATGATTTTACAGAAGTCGCTACTTGGGTTGTCTATCATTTCAATCTACTTTTCTTCTCTAAAATATCATTGCCTTACGGATAGATTAAATTTGATAGAGCCTGATACTTGAGGTGCTATTTCGGTGCCATCTATATCATGCTGAAACTAGTTATCCAGCTTGGCAGATGAAAATGTATGCAGTTTTGATTCTCCTCCTAACTCCCTAACTATAGATTTCACAATAGAAGAAAGAATGGGGGACTTTCATTTATAAATAATCAATACAATATGTAAATAGACATCCTTTCCCTTTGAGCAACTCACAGCCAGCCAGCTCTCAAATGAAAGTGGATCAGCCCCTCCTTTGTTAACGGTGTGGTCTACATCAGAGAGGTTATGACAGAGTCCTTTGCAGAATGCAAATCGAACATTTTGAATGGCAAAAGGATCAAAGCACAGCACCTAAAAATTGTTCAAACCTGCTGTTCATATTTTTATGCATCAGAAAACTTGAAAGAGAAATTAGAATTGAAAATAAATGTACTTTCCAAAGGGTTTATCATTATTTAGATTGTTAGTGTATTTATTCTTCTTGGGTTACTACAGTGCATCCCATTCTAGAGCAGTAGCTGAGATGCATGTAGTGGACGGAAAAGACTTAGGAGAATCCTGGCTCAGCTACCCATAGGCTGTTTGACCTTGTACAAGTGACTTAAACTTTTTGGCTTCAACTTCCACATCTGTGAATGGGACTAATAATATCTCATCAGGAGGCGAGGAGTAAATAGTTATTGGGGTGCCTGGGTGGCGCAGTCAGTTAGGCATCCCACTCTTGGTTTCGGCTCAGGTCATGATCTCAGGGTCGTGAGATCAAGCCCCATGTTGGGCTCCATGCTCAGCACAGAGTCTGCTTAAGACCCTCTCGGCCCTGCCACTCTCTCTCTCTAAAATAAATAAATCTTTAATAAATAAATAAATATTAAAGCAGTACTCCTCAAATTCAATGTAATACAAATCACCTGGAGATAGTCTTGCTAATGTAGAATCTGTAAAATTAGTCACTAGGTCCGGGGTGGCTCCTGAGATTCTGCATTTCTAGTAAGTACCCAAGTAGTACTTATGCTGCTGGTCTGTGGACCCCACACTGAATAGCAATTATCAATGAAACACAGTGTTATTCTTCCAAATGAGAGTGAAGTTGTGTCATCTTGCCATTTTTATTTATTGCATACGTTTTGTCAGCATCTGCTCAACCAACAATTATTGGATGCTTATTCTATGGCAAGTGCTGTGCAGTACATAGAGATTTCAGAAATTATAAAGACACTGTCCCAACTCCAGGAAACTCTCAATTTATTTCAGAGCCAAAATCATCTACCATCACATAAAACTTGGGCACTGGAGAACCAAAGCTGCCTCCCCTCTAGACTCTCACAGTTTACCATCAACACTAACATGACTTACCACTTCATTGTCTTCATTAACATAACTCTCCTATTCCAGAAGGCTCTTGCCCAGGCAAATCACTTGACTATTCATTATTTTAACTTGTCGAAAGTCCCATCAACTCTTCAAGAAGAGCCTCAGTAGAGAGTTCACGCCATAATATTCTCTAAGCCTCTTGCCTCAAAATCCTTGCTATGTTGTTTCCACCTAAACCTAAGTTGTAATATCATGATCCTAATTATGCCCCCACAGTGAAAGATCCACCTTGAAGTAAACTGCGAATTCTAAATAAAATCTAACCTTCCTCCTATGAATCACTACCAAGCTCTGTCAAGTTGGTGGTCTTCCTTTACCATGGTAAGCAATACAGTCTGCTCTGTCTTAGGAACAAATTGTATTGCTGATATCTGGGGAGCTGGCATTCCACCTATGGAAGATGTAGACCTGTGAATCAAAGGGAGATAAGCAAGTGGTACCAAGGAGTGGATTCAGAGACTTTAGCTCCTTTACTGGTCATCCCAAATAAATATACAATTTAAGTATAAACAGTATGTTTTCTCTGCAAACACACTTTCACGAGTCCCCTAGCCCCCACGCATCTCCTCACCCAGGCGTTTTGATGGCATCACTGGTATCACCATTGCTTGTGATAAGGTATGTGATAGGTTTATGTCCCAATACTGCACTAGAAGCATATGAGAGTGGCATTAATCCAGGGAAAATCTTTTTGTGGATATGATGTCTGAGCTAGCACTTGAAGGAGGTAGGGGTTGCCCAAGTCTAGAATTGGGGGTAACCCAGCATCCAGATATATTGTGGCATTTTCAAGGAAATGCACAATTGTAGCAAAAGCCAAAAGGGACACATAGGGTCCAGTCATAAAAGAACAGTCCTTCATGCCATAGTTTACGCCATGGCTACTCTACATGTGCTCTGCAGACAGCATCATTGCTATAACCTGGGCACTTGTTAGAAATGCAGAATCTCAGACCCTACGGTTGACCAGCTGAATCAGAATCTGCTTTTTTAAAGGATCCCAGGTGATTTTTATACACGTCAAAGTTTGGAAAGCACTGCCCTAAATAATATTCTGGAGGCTATGTGAAACTCTCAAATGATTTTAAGCGAGGAGGTGACATGAATGAATTTGCATTTCAGAAAAAATTACTTTGTGCCCATTCATTCCTTCTGAATCTATATGCCAGACATTGACCTAAGAGCTGGGAATTCAGCATAATCTAGGGTAGATGAATCTCTCCATTCAATATTCATTCAACAAACGTTCATTATATGCCAGTGGTGATTTGGCTTCTCAGGCTTGATTTAGAAACAATCCTACACAGATGGCTGTAAGTTTCGTTGGCCGGGACAAATAATTGTTGAGAATCTCCTAGTGGGCTTTACTCAGAATTTCTTCACACTATCAGGCTGGTTACTTAAACATGAAAGGTTTTGTTGATGTAGTTTTATAGAATTTTTATTGCAATGGTATTTGCTGTATTGGAACTTGACCCACAGTACAAGTTGTAGTACAAGATACCAATCAATATTGGTTTTTAAAATGAACAATATGAGGTGTACAGCTTGCAGATTTAAACTTTAATATTAGAGATGATAAGATCAGTACTTTTTTTTTTTTTTTTTTTTTGCTTAACATATGCAGAGGATTGTCCTTTGGTGACTGAAAAGGAAAACAATAAATTCTAAGTATGTGGTGTCTCTGTCTTTTTAATAATAGTCAAGGCCTTATCAGAACTCATACAGACTTGGTGTTAGGGGCTCTGGAAAGCTAGCTAGCCTGTTTCATGCCTGCTTTATTGTTACTTCCAATGTGCAAACATAGTGAAGATCAGTGGGCAATAAGTTCTCAGTTTTACTTTAGCTCTTCTGGGTTGATTTGACTGCCTGTGATGTACTAGGCTGGAATCATTATAGGGAGAAGCAACCACGACAACTAAATATAAAGCCATCATGTCCCTGACTCAGTTCCTCTGTAGCTGTACGAACACTGAATTTAGTTCAGAAGAAGTCTGACTTGCAATGGCTAGGTGTTACTCTAAGACCCATTATAGTTTGGGGGAGACCCTATAAGCATGGACTCTGGAAGTTTCCCTGAGGGAACAGAGCATCATTAAGGACTTCCCCAGGAGAAGCAAGCCTTGCACGGAAGTGGAATGAGGCTGCAAGTTTCAGCCTTCTTGCCGACCTGTGATATTTCTACCACAGGCCACTGTGTTTAGGATTCCCACATTATTCATTTTGGATGACAGGATATTCTAATGAAAACAAATGTGGCTCTGGAAGCAACCAGATAAGGGTTAAAATCCCACCCTCAATATGTATCAGCTGTGAAACTTTCTTTTTTGTTTTGTTTTTTATACTCGGTTAGGTTAGGTTCTTTCATTTATGTAACAGCAATGCTAATACTATCTGCCTTGCAGAGTCGACTGGAGGATTAAATACATTAAAATGTATACAGTACCTGGCAGTTCAGGGATTCTCAATAAATATTAGTTTCTTTTACCATTACTTTCTGTGCTATTCAAGACTCTATAAAATGTGAATTTATCTAAGTCACAATAGCCACTAATATTTTTTTTTTTAAGATTTTATTTATTTATTTGACAGAGAGAGAGATAGCGAGAGCAGGAGCACAAGCGGGGGAGTGGGAGAGGGAGAGGCAGGCTTCCCGCTGAGCAGGGAGCCTGATGTGGGGCTCGATCCCAGGACCCTGGGATCACGACCCGAGCCGAAGGCAGACGCCCAACGACTGAGCCACCCAGGCGCCCCTAGCCACTAATATTTTTGACCAGATAAGTTAACTGAATTGGGAAGCCATTTAGAAAGTATAAACTCTGAATGAAGAGGTTATGCATTATAGTCTCTTAAGTGTGTGAAAGGTAAAGCAAAAGAAGGAAGCGTTGGTTAGAGATAAGACTAATATCTGGCAAGACAGTGGGCTCTAGTTCTCAGACCCACTGAATGTTAGGAGTAAAGATATCATCAAACCATCCATTTTACAGATGAGGACACTGAGTCCAAGTGAAGTAAAATAACTTGCCTAGGGCCTAGAGTTAGAACACTACCAAGTGAAAATTGAAAACCCAGTTGAATGAGGGTCTTGAAAAAGGAAGACAAAAATGTGAAAAGAAAGAGCAGCAAGGGGAATGGAGGTGAACTTTAGCCCAGGGTGTGGGTTATATTCCCACTGCCACTGTCCTTCCAACAGGAGACATTCCTCAGCCTCCCATATAGAAGTGCCAAGGTGTGATCAGGGTTCTCTGCCATTAAACACTTGAATGTGACCAGGGTACTTTGCCCATTAAACACTCATGATCCCCTATAGCCATGAACATGGAGGAAGAATGTGTATCCTAATATTCTTGCTGTAGCAAGGACTCCCAGAAAAGTGCCTTTTCACAATGATCAATGAAGATGAGTCTCTAGAAACAACAGAGTCAAGTAACAGCTTTTAAACTGCTGTGCCAAATCACTTTAAAGCCGGCCATGGATATGAAGCTACAGGTACTGTCATAAAGACACCGCCTAAACAGCTATGTAATCCAAGGGAGCATGCCTTTGAACAGTCTCTCCATACAGATGACTCTTAAACATATATCTCTAGCCCATACTACTTCCCTGAATCCCAGACTCATAGGCAACTACACTCTTTCTTTTTTAACTTTACTGCAACATCTAACAAGCTTTCAAACAAATGCAAAAACAAACTCTTACTTTCACCTCCACCTCTCTACCATCTAACTCGATCCTTCCATCATTTCTCCATTCTATCCACCATATCCACCCAGGAATCATCCTGGACTCCTCTCTTTTTATGCCCACACCACACTGATCAGAAAATCCTGGCACTGCTACTTTCCAAAGATATCCAGAATTCATCTACTTCTCATTATATACACTGGAAATATCCTGGTTTAGAACCACCATTATTTCTCACTTAAATTACTGCAATGACCCTGTGACTCCTCATTAGTTACTCTATTGTCTGTTTTCCACCAGCAGCTAAAGTGATCTATCAAAGCCTGAGTCAAACCATTTTACTTCTTTCCCTAAATGATGATGATGATTCCATTTATATAAATTTAGTGAAAAGTCAAAATTATAGAGAAGGAGAACAGATTAGTAGTTGCCAGGGATGAGAGGTGGGGATTAGGGGTCTGGATGGGTATGACCTTAAAGGAGTAGCTCAAGATAGTTCTTTTGTGACAGTGGAATGATTCTGTATCTTGATAGTGGCGGTGGTTACATGACTCTATAAATGGTATGAACTAACATAAAATAGACACACAAATTAGTGCATGTAAAAATTAGTGAGATCAGAATAAGGCCCAGAAATTGTACCAATGCCAATTTCCTGTTTTTTATATTGAATTTAGTTATGTAGGATGTAACCATTATGGGAAGCTTGGGTGAAGGGTACTCTGGACCCCTCTGAAGTATTTTTACAACTTCTGTGATTCTTTACTTATTTAAAAAATAAAAAGTTTAAAGATTTTATTTATTTATTTGAGAGAGGAGAGAGAGAGAGCATGAGCAGGGGAGGAGCATAAAGAGAGAGATAAGCAGACTCTGTGCTGAGCAGAGCCTAACGCAGGGCTCGCTCCCATGACCCTGAGATCATGACCTGATCCAAAATCAAGAGTCAGCTATATCATTCTTAAAGGGTCTATACAACAAGAAGATCTAACAATTGTAGGGCGCCTGGGTGGCTCAGTCGTTAATCGTCTGCCTTCGGCTCAGGTCATGATCCCAGGGTCCTGGGATCGAGTCCCACATCGGGCTCCCTGCTCAGCGGGAAGCCTGCCTCTCCCTCTCCCACTCCCCCGCTTGTGCTCCTGCTCTCGCTATCTCTCTCTCTGTCAAATAAATAAAATCTTTAAAAAAAAAAAAAAAAGAAGATCTAACAATTGTAAATATCTATGCCCCCAACATGGGAGCAGCCATCTACATAAGCCAACTTTTAACCAAAATAAAGAGTCATATTGATAACAATACGTTAATTGTAGGAGACCTCAATACTCCACTCTCAGCAATGGACAGATCATCTAAGCAGAAAATTAACAAACAAACAAGAGCTTTGAATGACACACTGGACCAGATGGACCTCATAGATATATACAGAACACCCCACCCTAAAACAACAGAATACTCATTCTTCTCGAGTACACACAGAACTTTCTCCAGAATAGACCACATACTGGGTCACAAATCAGGTCTCGGCCAATACTAAAAGATTGAGATTATTCCCTGCATCTTCTCACACCATAATGCTTTAAAACTGGAACTCAATCACAAGAAAAAATTTGGAAGAAATTCAAACACTTGGAAGCTAAAGCCCACTCTGCTCAAGAATGTTTGGGTCAACAAGGAAATCAAAGAAGAACTTAAACAATTCATGGAAACCAATGAGAATGAAAACATAACAGTCCAAAACCTATGAGATACTGCAAAGGCAGTCCTAAGGGGGAAATACATAGCCAGCCAAGCCTCACTCAAAAAAAAACAGAAAAGTCCCGAATTCACCAACGAACTTTATACCTTAAAGAACTAGAGAAAAGGAGGGGCGCCTGGGTGGCTCAGTCGTTAAGCGTCTGCCTTCGGCTCAGGTCATGATCGCAGGGTCCTGGGATCGAGCCCCGCATCAGGCTCCCTGCTCTGCGGGAGGCCTGCTTCTCCCTCTCCCACTCCCCCTGCTTGTGTTCCCTCTCTCGCTGTCTCTCTCTCTGTCAAATAAATAAATAAAATCTTTAAAAAAAAAAAAAGAACTAGAGAAAAGGAAACAAACGATGCCTAAGCCACGCATTGGAAGAGAAATAATTAAGATTAGAGCAGAGATCAATGAATTAGAAACCAGAAACACAGTAGATCAGACCAACGAAACTAGAAGCTGGTTCTTTGAAAGAATTAATAAGATCGATAAACCACAGGCCAGACTTATCCAAAAGAAAAGAGAAAGGACCCAAATTCATAAAATTATGAATGAAAGGGGAGAGATCACGACTAACACCAAGGAAATAGAAACAATTATTAGAAATTATTATCAACAACTATATGCCAATAAATTGAGCAACCTGGAAGAAATGGATGCCTTCCTGGAAACCTATAAACTGCCAAGACTGAAACAGGAAAAAACTGACAATCTGAATAGGCCAATAACCAGTAACGAGATTGAAGCAATGATCAAAAACCTCCCAAAAAACCAGAGTCCAGGGCCTGATGGGTTCCCTTGGGAATTCTACCAAACATTCAAAGAAAAATAATACCCATTTTCCTGAAGCTGTTTCAAGAAATAGAAACAGAAGAAAAGCTTCCAGACTCATTCTATTAGGCCAGCATCACATTAATCCCCAAACCAGGCAAAGACCCCATCAAAAAGGAGAATTTCAGACCAATATCCCTGATGAATATGGATGCCAAAATTCTCAACAAAATGCTAGCTAATCAGGATCCAACAATACATTAAAAGGATCATCCACCACGACCAAGTGGGATTTATCCCTGGGATGCAAGGGTGGTTCAACATTCGCAAATCAATCAATGTGATAGAACACATTAATAAGAGGAGAGAGAAGAACAATATGGTCCTCTCAATTGATGCAGAAAAAGCATTTGACAAAACAGAGCATCCTTTCCTGATTAAAACTCTTCTGAGTGTAGGGATAGAGGGAACATTCCTCAAGTTCATAAAATCCATCTATGAAAAACCCACAGCAAATATCATCTTCAATAGGGAAAAGCTGAGAGCCTTTCCTTTAAGATCAGGAACACGACAAGGATGCCCACTCTCGCCACTACTGTTCAACATAGCACTAGAAGTCCTAGCAACAGCAATCAGACAACAAAAAGAAATAAAAGGTATTCAAACGGCAAAGAAGAAGTCAGACTCTCTCTCTTCACAGATGACATGATATTTTATGTGGAAAATCCAAAAGACTTCACCCCCAAATTATTAGAACTCATCCAGCAATTCAGTAATGTGACAGGATACAAAATCAATGCATAGAAATCAGATGCTTTCTTATACACTAAAAATGCAACTGTAGAAAGAGAAATTAGAGAAATGATTCCATTTACAATAGCACCAAAAACCATTAAGATATCTTGGAGTAAACCTAACCAAAGAGGTAAAGGATCTATACTCTAGGAACTACAGCACATTCATGAA
The DNA here is from genome assembly GCF_964656455.1 of Halichoerus grypus. Taxonomy (NCBI): domain Eukaryota; kingdom Metazoa; phylum Chordata; class Mammalia; order Carnivora; family Phocidae; genus Halichoerus; species Halichoerus grypus. The sequence goes on along the minus strand of NC_135727.1, from coordinate 104,891,921 downwards.
AGAAATTTAAGAAGACACAAAAAGATGGAAAAACATTCCATGCTCATGGATCGGAAGAATAAACATTGTTAAAATGTCTGTGCTATTGAATGGAGCACTGGGTGTTATACGCAAACAATGAATCATGGAACACTACATCAAAAAAATTAAATTTAATTAATCAAAAAAAATAACAATAAAAAAGAAATGTTGTGAATTTAAAGACTTTCTGGCTTTTGAGTTTGTTGTAGTGGTGGGAGAAATGCTTTTCCAGCTTTCTAAATCCCAAGTGGAAGCCTGAATTTCCCAATTTTAAGAAATTGAGATATAATTGACATATATCATGTATTAGTTTTAGGTATATGACATAATGATTTGATATATGTATATACATTGGGAAATGATTACCACAATAAATTTTGTACATTAAAAAAAATGTCTATGCTACCTAGAGCAATCTGTACCTTCAATGCCATCCCGATCAAAATTCCAATGACATTTTTCGAAGTGCTGGAACAAACAATCCTAAAATTTGTATGGAATCAGAAAAGACCCCGAATCACCAAGGAAATAATGAAAAAGAAAAACAAAGCTGGGGGCATCACGTTGCCCGATTTCAAGCTATATTACAAAGCAGTGATCACAAGATAGCACGGTACTGGCACAAAAACCGATATATAGACCAATGGAACAGAACAGAGAGCCCAGATATGGACCCTCAACTCTACGGCCAAATAATATTTGACAAAGCAGGAAAAAATATGCAATGGAAAAAAGATAGGCTCTTCAATAAATGATGCTGGGAAAATTGGACAGCCACATATGCGAAGAATGAAACTCGAACATTGTCTAACACCATGCACAAAGATAAACTCAAAATGGATGAAAGACCTCAATGTGAGACAGGAATCCATCAAAATCCTAGAGGAGAACATAGGCAGTGACCTCTTTGACATCAGCCACAGCAACTTCTTTCAAGGTACATCTCCAAAGGCTAGTGAAACAAAACAAAAATGAACTATTGGGACTTCATCAAGATAAAAAGCTTTTGCACAGCAAAAGAAACATTCAACAAAACCAAAAGACAAGTGACAGAATGGGAGAAGATATTTGCAAATGACATATCAGATAAAGGGCTAGTATCCAAAGTCTATAAAGAACTTATCAACTCAACACCCCAAGAACAAATAATCCAATCAAGAAATGGGCAGAAGACATGAACAGACACTTCTCCGAAGAAGACATACAAATGGCTAACAGACACATGAAAAAGTGTTCATCATCATTAGCCATCAGGGAAATTCAAATCAAAACCACATTGAGATACCACCTTACACCGGTTAGAATGGCAAAAATGGACAAGGCAAGAAACAACAAATGTTGGAGAGGTTGTGGAGAAAGGGGAACCCTCTTACACTGTTGGTGGGAATGCAAGTTGGTACAGCCACTTTGGAAAACAGTGTGGAGGTTCCTCAAAAATTTAAAAATAGAGCTACCCTATGACCCAGCAATTGCACTACTGGGTATTTACCCCAAAGACACAGATGTAGTGACAAAAAGGGCCATATGCACCCCAATGTTCATAGCAGCAATGTCCGATAGCCAAACTGTGGAAAGAGCTGAGATGCCCTTCAGCAGATGAATGGATAAAGAAGATGTGGTCCATATATACAATGGAATATTGCTCAGCCATCAGAAAGGATGAATACCCAACTTTTACATCAGCATGGATGGGACTGGAGGAGATTATGCTAAGTGAACTAAGTCAAGCAGAGAAAGTCAATTATCATATGGTTTCACTTATTTGTGGAACATAAGGAATAGCATGGAGGACTTTAGGAGAAGGAAGGGAAAAATGAAGGGGGGAATTGGAGGGAGAGATGAACCATGAGAGCCTATGAACTCCGAGAAACAAACTGAGGGTTTTAGAGGGGAGGGGGGTGGGGGGATGGGTTAGCCTGGTGATGGGTATTAAGGAGGTTATGTACTGCATGGAGCACTGGGTGTTATACAAAAACAACGGATCGTGGATCACTACATCAATAAGTAATGATGTATTGTATGGTGACTAACATAACATAATAAAATAAAATTCAATTAAAAAATAATAAAATAAAATAAAATATTAAAAAAAGGAGCAGAAAAGAAATCAAGATTCAGATGCTTAACTGCCTGAGCCACCCAGGCACCCCTCAAAATAAAAAGTTTTAAAAATGCTACACACATGCCATTCCTCAAAACTTTGCCTTTGCTGTTTCCTCTACTTGAAATGTTCTTCTTCGTATATATGAATGGCTAATTCCCTCACTTCCTTGAGATTTCTGTTCAAATATCACCTCACAGTGGTCTTCCCAGACTGCCACCTTTAAAACAGCAGTTTCCTGCTACTGTTTCTCTATCCCCCTTACCTGACTTTAGTTTTCTTAACACTTTCATTTGGCACACTATTTATTTCACACTTTTTCTAACTTCCCCACTAGTATATGAGCTCCTTAAATAGAGGAGTTTTGCTTTTTTTTTTTTAATGTTATCCCTGTACCTAAAGCAATACTTGGCACATAGTAGACACTAAATAAATATTTGATAAATGAATAAATGAGTGAATGGGTAAAGCCACCAGAAGGAAGAGTCACACAGAATTACTTAACAGGAAAGTCTTGGTCTTCACTTTTCACTGTGACGATATAATTCACATTCCTTGACATTATTTAAAAAAAAACCTGAGAAAAAAAGAAAGAAAACTTGTTCTTACTGCTTCCATGATACAAAGAAAAACAAACAGCATTATTAGTAGCAGCTGTTTTTCTTTTTATACTGCACCTGAGTTTTACCATGTTGAACTGTATTATGGATAGAACACAGCACACATGTATAAAAATAAGTAACTTCCCTGGGAAGAATCAATACAGGCAGTCCCCAGCTTACAAATGGGTTGTGTTCTGCACATTTGAAAGGCAGCTGTTTAATGATCTGCTAGATGCTCTCTAACCTTTCTGGTTAGGTTCACCTCACCCCTATCTGTGCATTCCTGTCCCCTGAAATCCTATCCCCAACCAAAGGAATCCAACATGGTTAGATTTCATAGGTTAGTCCACAAAATAATATTTCATTTATAAATGAGCTAAAATATTGCACAAATAATGCTGGTCTGATTCTGCATGCTGGGAAAAAGTTCAAGTGCTTCAACTTGAAGGGAGTTTAATAATGCATTTACAAGAAAAACTCAATGCCATGTGTGGATGAAATGTGGGCTTTAAAATCTGGGACACCATGGAATCAAACTCTCACTCTAACACTTACTACCTTTGCAATCTTGGTCCAGTTTCTTAACCTCTTGAAGCCTTAGTTTCCTCAACTGTAACTTGGAAATAATAATTAACACTACCTTCTAGGATTGTTTTGAGGATTAAAGGAGATAAAGCTGCTTTTGACTTTAGTATGTGAGTGCTACCTGAAGGCTGGGACCTGCCCCATCTTTGAAGATTCTATTGGCCCAATGAAGAACATATGAGGAGCTCTACAAAATTGTTCATCGGCATGATCACTTGGTCTGCCCTGATGAACCATCTCTCTCAAGGAGCTATTAGTCTATGGCCCCTTGCTGAGGAAGATGCCTTATTTGATTTGCAGGCTCCCAAGCTACGTTACAGACACCTGCAATAAATCCTTCCCAATCCTATATTAGCACATAGTATTTTGATCTCTGGAATTCTGGGCAACGATCCTACCTCCTCATGGAACCATACACACTAATATATTGTTTTCAGACTTCCCACTGGACTCTTACCCTCCTCTTCTAGAAACGAATGCTAAGAATTACCAAACTTTGAGAGACTTTAAGCAGCTATAATAATCTCTAAAATAACTTTAAAAGACTGACATAAAATTAAACCTTGACCAATTACAGTTTAAAAAAATATCTAAATCCCCTGAAGGAAAGTAGGAAATTACGGAAGTGACTTAAAGAAAACCGTTGGGATATATAACAAACTGTTGCTTAATATTTAACCTAAATTTTCCCTACTGAGCTCAAGCTGATTATTTTCCTGCTTTGATGGCTAGTGCAAATAATTGGTCTCTTTCCTCTTTATCACCTCTTTGAACTATTAAATCTTCCCTTGATGTTTTCTCATGCATGTACATGCCAGTATCACTTACCCTGGTCTTGTAAATAACTTTCAAAAATTACCAAGCCCACATAAACTACACAAAACATACTCAGTCTTTGCCAAAGTTTTCCAAGCTATAGCTCTTCTGTCCATATGACCCCACTGCTTTTTTTTTCTCTCTGCTTTAACTAGTTGGCAACCCCAATAGACTGCCTGTGTAATTTGCACCTGCTTTGAATTGATTGGTTGATCTGTCCTTTGTTATGCTGACTGAATTTTAAGAGCTATTTTAAGAGCTCCTAGATATGAATTTTTCAGGTCCAGGTATGTAGAAAAAAGTATTCCTCTGTATCAGCTGTATTAGACTAATGGGTAAATTCATAAGTGGCCATAGTACCAAGAATTACAGAGTCTTTATTGAAGCAGAGTTGTCTATGAGATGGCCAAGCCCCTGAAGGTGATATGAACTTGTCAAAAGCAGAGCATATGAATGGGCTTCATTATAGTTAATGATTTTAGGGTCTTGTTTAGAAATTACTGCCTAAACAAGGGCAGTCAATTGATCTATAACATCCTGCATTATACATATTGTTCATCACCACACATATTTTGTACTATGGATATACCCCTTGAGATCTGAAAGAACAGAATTCTTATAGTCTCTCCATAAGCAGCTTACTGTGAGAACCCAAGGAAGGCAATAAAAGGAGATATTTTTTTTTATTCATCTCCTATTCACATCATTTCTATCTTGACTCATTAACCCCCTAAGCACAGGGGTGTCATGGCTTCACAAGGCCAACTGGTTTCTTTGGTAAACATTTCTTGTTTATCCTGCATTGTCTTCCATTTGTTAATAACTATGGGGTGTATGTTAATGAAACTCAGGGATTCCCCAGACAACTTTGCTTAAGAAACAGCTATTATTTAAAAAACCAAACACTAGCCTGTTAGTACCAGAATAAGCACACTGCACTGTTTAACCACTAGCTGTAATTATTTCCTCTGAACCATTCTCACTCTCGGCTGTGCTTTCTGTAAGACATGGAGACTGGATATGGGGACATGTCCTCTGTTCTCACATGGTGATTCATATACAGAGTTAAAGTCTTAATCTTGGTTTGTATAGAAGTGTGCTGCTTTAGTCAAGCTGGCTTCCATTACTTTGGTTAAGTCAAACGTAAGAGGAAGTTTCTATGTATCCATACATAAGGTGATGCTGGTGAGCCCAGAAAATACTGACCATCTGTAAACAAAATGTTGTAGAAGGTTTAGGTGATGCTGGAAGTAAAAATTTTAACAATAATTATAAATGTGGCCTCTCCATAGGTCCATCTGTCCACAATCCCATGCCATCTGCCCCTTCTCTGGAGTTGCCATGGAAGAGAAAGTTGCACTACTTCAGTTACTTAATTTCTATTTGGAGGAAGGATGGGTGCCATTTTCAATTTTAATTGAGATAAGACTGTAGTAGTATTTGTTCATTCCATTGTGTTTCTTTTTTTGTTTCCACTCACCTTTTTTTCCCTGAGAATGTGCACATTCTTTATTTTTGACACCAATACAATGACCACAAAGAAATGCACATATTATCTTCTCAATTTTGAAATAAAGATAGCAAGAAAAATCATCAACCAAAGGATTTAATTTCTTTTTTTTTAGGATTTAATTTCAATAGGTGTGATAATAGTTTTTAAAAAAGATTTTATTTATTTATTCATGAGAGACAGAGAGAGAGAGAGAGGCAGAAGGAGAAGCAGGCTCCCCCCAGATCAGGGAGCCCGATGTGGGACTCAGTCCCAGGACTCCGGGATCACGACCTGAGCCGAAGGCAGATACTTAACTGACTGAGCCACCGAGGCACCCAATAGTTTTCGTTGTTGTTGTTGTTGTTGTTTTTGGTAACAATTTCCCCACAATCTCTCCTTTAGCAAGTTCTTTCTCTTTTTCCTAGTTTCCACCAGAGAGTTAATATCCATTGGTATGCATAATGTAACTCTACTACACCTGTTGTTTTTGATATAGTTTCATATTTTCCAACAAGGAAAAATGAGAGTGTAAGAATACCATGGATGCTGGAATAATAAAATCAGAAAGTTTTATATCTCCTATTCTTTGTGCTGAGAATGTTCCTATTTGCTCTCAGATTCATTCCTCCCATGTCCTTTGCAAACTACATTTCCCCAAATCCTTTGCCAATTGGCTTCCTACTGGTTTTGGCCAATGGGAAGCACTGATGAAAGAATGGCAGTTAGGAAGAAGAGAGAAACAAGGCTATTACTTTCTATTTCTCTCTACTTCTGGTTGTGACTCCAGCGTGGGTTGCATATTCCCTGTGATTCCAGTGTACATAGGAAAGACTCTCCTTCCTTCGTGCCAGCTTCCAAACAGCAACATCCATCCTCAATTCAGCTGTTACTCAGTTGGTCTGGTTCTTCGGCCTTGGTAATAGATCCTATTCTCTTGTTTCTAAAATCCTAGAGATGGTAGTTGCTTCCCACACATGCTAATCTCTGGGCTACATCACCATCTCTTGTTGGGCTTTTTAACTGTGTGAACATTTTTGTAACTAGTTCCTCATACTAAATTTCTTGTACCAGACCAAGATTTCTCAACCTCATCATTATTGATATGTTGACACAGATAATTATTTGCCATGGGAGGCTGTTTTGTGTCATGCATGGTGTTTAGTAACATTTCTGCCTCTACCTATTAAATGCCAATAACACCTCTACTGTTGTGATAGACAAAAATGTCTGCAGACATTGTCCACTGTCCCCTGGGTGGCAGAATCACCTGTGGTTAGGAACTGCTGTATTAGATTAGAGCAGCTGTTTTCCTGACTGGACTCTTAACTGATATACTCCCTCAAACTGTATTTATACCTGTTATACTTCAAAACAAAATTAGAATATGATCAAATGGTGATACATATCTATCTACAGAAAAACTAGTCATATTGGTAAATAGTCAAAGCTTATTCAATAAATGAATGAAAAAATACATTAATATGAAAATAACTGGGAAACCTTGATCTACTTTTCCCAAAATTAATAAATATTTCATATTTCTCAGCTAATCTGAAATGTTTTCATTTGATTAACTATCATAGGGTTTTCGAAATACTTCTTATATTGTGATGTCTTATATATTAAAGTAAGTAAAATAAAACATCTGCTAATTTAACTGATACAGAAAAAAATAATCCAAGAAGTAAAGTTTTAAGAAGAAATACACAATAATAGTTATTTACTCCCACCACACACTATGATCAGGCAATTTTTTTTTCCTAAGCACTAACATCTTCTCAGCAATGGACAGATATATCATATCCTTTATTTCGTATTTATTAATCCTTTCTCTTTTAATGCTTCTGTTCCTAATTTTATTTCTATTGCCTTTGTCCTTGTTTAATGCTAGTGCCAGGATTTAAAAAGATCATTAAGTCACACACTTATTCACACTTTATTTAACCAGAATAATAGTGAGTTTCAGTGAAACTGCACTAAGAATTATCTTTGTGTGCTTTGTTGAAGCTTCAGAAAAGCAAATACCAATTTCATCTAAGAGATGAAAGAGAAAGAAAATATGTGAAGATACTCATATTCAAAGTTACTATATAATTTGCATAAATGGACAAATAAGTGCATACATTTTTGCTTGAAATACACTTACATACACTTATATTTAAGATTTTTCTTATATTTTAAAGTTCATTTTTATCACTCATATATTTGATAATCATCTAATAATATGACCAAATGCTATGCTTTCAGTATAATATTCATCTTATCAATGTCTAATGTTCACTTATCAAAGTGTAATATTCACCTTATCAATATCACTCCATCAAAATTAAAAGTGGCTAATTAAAGGGGAAAATAAAATCCTTCTTAATGTTATAAAAAGCATTCTTTCTTTCAAAATAGAGGACAACATAATTAACCCAACATGCCCATAACTCATATAAAGAAATACAGATGGGATTAGTAAAATGGAAGAAGGAAATGAAAGCCCAACAGATTACTACTGTTTGAGCCTAATTTAAAAGCTTATCAAATATATGGTTGATTATTCATCTCAGGGAATTGTATGGTTTCAGAAATAAGACAAGATAAAACAAAAGGGTTGAATTTCCCTGAATGATTTGTAAACTTTGTTCCTTCTAAACTCAATAATCCTTTACTAATTTGGAGAAGCTTTTTATTTCCTTTTTTTTTTTTTTTTTCAGATCACTGTTCATAATGATATGAGAGAAAAATAAATGGGAAAATATCACAGGTCATATGATGGATTCATTCAAATTTTATAAGGCATTTGGTTTTAAATATTTATATTATTCACACCATATAGAAATATAAGTAGCAAAATATAATAAGCATTACACTTCTTTGGAACATGAGATACCCGACAATTAAAGCCATATATATATATGTGAATTCACACTATATGTGATTGATCTATATCTATCTATATCTATATCTATCATCTATATATCTCAGATACTTTCACATTTTCAGCAATATGTGGATTTTTAGGATACACTATTCTTGTGACCTACTGACAAAAAGGAGGGGGATCACTAGAAACAAAGATACTCTTTATGAGCATAGGAGTATCCCAGAAGAGACAGGTCCCATTCACACATGAAATAATTATCAAGTATTGCTGAAAAATCATAGAGGTGTTTTTAGTGAAGCAACAGTTACTAAGCAAATGATGGTCTGCCTGCATACTTCTGATGTTTCTTGTCAAATCACTTCATACACTAATCAATTAAAATATTTTAATACTAAGGACACTTTTTCTTCCAACTACAATTCTGAATGTTTATGTACATGCTTTAGGAAAGTGAGTTTTTAAAAGAAATATTGAAGACTTAGCTTCTTCTGCTATTTGATTACTGTGTGATTCAACATGTTACTAGACTATTTTATTCTATTTTTTATGAAGTATTGGGAAAAAACTATGTGTGAATAAAGCAAAATACATGTCACAGTGCTGCTTTGTATTCACATTTTCAAGGTGCACAGAAATAAATACAGATGATACAAAGTGAAATAAATTCATTGTTAATTGTTATGGAAAAAGTGGACAAGGGAAAAGGCTACAAGAGTCTACATTTAGATAAAAGATCTTACTTTATACAAATTATAAAATTGGTGACTGTGTTGATTGAACACGGTCAAGTTTATAAATAAAAGGTGACTCCACATCATTATAATTTATAATTCCCTTACCAGAAAAAAAAGACATTGCAAACATACGAATATATTCTGTGAAAATGAAGTTGCCGAAGATTAAATAAGACTGGCCAACAGGTTGCCAACTTTGTTGCTAACCACTGTAATTGCACTGATTGGACTTTATCATTAACTACATTTCTAGCCCTTATCTCCCATAACCAGAAAAGGAGAGAGAAAAAGGAATAGATAAATCTTTTAGGTATTATAATCCATAATTACAGGCTTCCCCAAACAGTTGATGCCTGTTGACACATTGTTAGCTCTAAAGTAGGAGTCTACAAACTACAGCCCTCACGCCAAATGTGGTCCCCTGCCTCTTTCTGTAAATGCATTTTTATTAGAACACAGCCACACACTTTCCTTTATGCATTGTCTATGATTGCTTTCACATTACAATGGCAGAGCTGAGGAGTTGCAACAGAGACCTTATAGCCTACAAAACCTAAAATATTTACTACCTGACTCTTTACAGAAAAAGTTTCTTGACCCTGCTCTAAAGCAATGGTACCTTTTTAAGCTATGGGAAATTAAAAACAAAACAAAGCCATGGCTCACATATATCTTATTTTAAAAGTAAAATTACTTTTCCTCTTCCATCGATTTTTTTTTTCTTCCCGGAAAGTGCTTAGCTTCCAAGGAGCAACCAAAGCAGAAGCATACCAGTAAGTGTGCATGGTGACAGGAATAACTTGTGAAGGTTGGAATATACTTCCTGGCAACATCCAATATGTTAGGAACCTAGAAATACGTCTGCCTGGTACTTTTAAGGGGAATACATAGAGAGCCTCTTTTGAAATTTTGAAAAGATTTATTTTCTATTCTGGAGGCACTTTAGTGTGAGGAGTTGAAGGTTGCATAAAAATATAGCAACTGGCATAGTCAGAGTGGTTATTCTCTAGGGAAACATTTGGCCCTAAGACAAGACATGCTGGAAACAAATAAACAAGCAAATAAAATTGGCCAATATAAACTTAAACTCATATAAACTCAGGAAGATATATGCTTAAACCTATAACCTCAAGCAAATCTGTCTTCATGGATCCTAGGCTATTTTCTGGCCTTTAAATCTTCCTTAAAGGTTACTCTCATGTGCTTTTGAATTTGAAGTTGCTATGACCTCTTCTACAGCCCTTGCCTTTCACAAATAAAATTCATTTCTTGGTCCTTATCGTATGCTTCCACTGGATGGCTTTGTGGTGTGAACAAATGTCTCCTGTAGGTAATCCTCTGTGACACGGAGAACCCTATGTTAATTAAGATGTTTACCTCAACTACTGTGCCCATAAGATGAGGCTACGAATGAACTCAATTGAGATACGAGATGGTGTGTTTCAAAAACAGGGGTATATATAACTCCACCATATCCCTAACAACTTTATAGGCATCCTGGTTCTCTTGATCCTCACTCAACGTATAGAGCTTGTTCATTCCTATGCTTGGAATGCACTGGCCCTAGAATGCTACCTGGCTGAGTCTTTATTGTCAATCATATCTTCTTAGAAATCATATCTTCAGTGAGGTTTTAAAACAATTTTCAAGCCTTTCTAACTCTCTTTTAACTCTCTGAATAGCATTTCCCACTTTGCCATTTTTTCCTCTCTCAATTTGTCTCCTAACTCAGCTTACTAGAATCTCAGCTTATGAGAACATGTATATAGTGTGCAGAACATTGCTTGGAATAATGTGGACACTCATACATTATCTAATACATTCATTTTAGAAAGCTAGATCTACAGTGGTCTAGATGTGGTACTAAGCATGGATATAAAAGAGGAAAACATTTTTTCTGCCTTTAATGTGCTCCTAACCTGGTTGGAGAAATGATCACATACAAATCACACAATTGTGCCACCTGAGGAATTATCCATTAGGTTTACAAAACAAGTATTTTGGAACATAGATAGAAAGAAATTAATCATACCAGCAAACTAGGGGATGGTGGAGACAGGGAAGAATTACCGTAGGAGATATTTTAGCTAACTATAGAAAAGGGGGTAATAAATGAAGTCTCCAGGCAAATGCTTGTCACAAGTGCACTGATATGAAGCTGTGTGACATGCTTATGGGAAGACAAATAGTTCATGGTGGCCACCTTTTTTCCGGACATCATTCCGGACATTCACTGATCTTAACCCTGTGCCTACTTAACCCTTCACTTAGAAATTTCACAAATATCTCAAAATGAATATATCCAAAACAAACTCACCCTTTCTTTCTGTCCAAATCTATACCTTCCCCATTGTTAGGCATTTAATCTATTATTTCATCCAATATAGCACTTATTTTAATATTTCCATAAATGGTAGTATCATCTCCCCAGGAAATCAAGTCAGAAACTGGGAATCACCGTCGACTGTTTCCTTAGATTCTACCCTATTCAACCTAACACCAACCCCTGTCAATTCTACCTCTGGCATTTTTCTCAGACTTGTCCTCTTCCCCTCACCCTCATTAGTACTATCTTAGTCAAGATCACCATCACTTCATGCAAAGATTACAGAAATAGCCTCTTTTTTTCCCCTTCACATTTTCTTCTCTCTGAACCATCGTCCACTCCTAAGCAAAAGAAGTTTGAATCACAATTACCGTGACTCTATCCTGCTGATCACCCCTTAATGACTTCTCAAAGCCCAGAAGGCAAGGAAAAAAATCTCTCAAACAGGACCCAGAGGCCCTCCAGGATCTGGTCCCAGCTCCCCTTGATCTTGGTCTCTTGACCCTCTTCATTCCACACATACTCTTGTCACACTCTTTCAGTCCCTTTATGGTATGTCACTCCCCTAGATCTTTCCTTGCAGTACTCTGCATAGAAAATCCTCCCCCACCCTCACGTTTTTTGTGTGGCCAATTCTCACCTATCCTTCATTTCTCTCTTTAAATATCACTAATTCAGAGATGCTTTTTCTGATGCAGATACTAATTCAGATTTCTAACTCTAACCCAAATGCCCCCCTCCCTCCCAATCCCTTTCTCTCTTCTACTCTTGCACCTCATGAGACACATCACAGTTGATTACTTGTGTAAAGTCTGACATCCCTGCTGGGATCACGTCTGTCACATTCACTTTTATATCCTCAGCATCTAGTTATAATTAATAATAATAATGATGATGATGATTACTGAGGAAGCTAAATAAATATTTGTTGGATAAATGGTAGTAGTATGACTGAAAATGAAATGATGTAAAATAGTGGAATGATATAAGAGAGTACTGAAAATGCAGATGACGGCCAGATTATAAATGTCTTGATAAACTTTTCAGAGGTCAAACTGACAGGACCTGGGTACAGTTCTGCTTGAGAAAGAGGCAAAATGGATAGGAGTTTATGATGACTACAGTTATTTTCAGCTTGGGTAACTGGGAGAATGATGAAGCCATTAGCTAATACAAGAAATACAGAAAAAAAGAACAAGTTTGGGGGATGTTGAAAAGGAATGAGGCATTTTAAATTAATGAGACATTCAGGAAATCCAAGTCAAGCTATGTAGTAGGCATGTGGAAATCTTGTCTTATGGGCAGAACACTCTCCAAGCCAAAACCCTCAAAACCTGCTTTTATAATTAATGCCAATAAATTACTTTTACACGCACTATAAATGGTGTTATGAAATATTTTAATGAGGTTAACTATTGTTAAAAGGCATAATACGTGTTCCTTTATAATCTAATGACTACATACACCTTAAACATCCCCTGCCAATGAAGATCTGATACAATGCAAATTCTCTCTTTCTCTCTCTCTTAAAGTAACTCTAAAATACAATTTGGAATAGCCTCATTTTGTCTGGTGCCAGCCTGTGTTGGGCACCATCCACAGAATGGTTTTAACTATATTCATTTGAACCACCACACAAGCCAGACGTTAACGACTGCAGAGGAGCTTTTTATTTTTAAAGTTCTTTTATAGTCTTGGAGGTGGTTATGAGAGAAAAAAAAAAAAAAGAGTAAAGCAGAAATGTCCTCCTAGATATCAAACTTTTTTGGAGAAATTGTTTCTATCCTTTTGGTAGTAGAAACAAAGGCCAAAGTAATGATCTGAGTACTGACGAGGGTGTTTTGACATAAAATGTCCTGTGAATCAAAGGCAACTTTAACATGTATTAAGTTAACGTCACTCAGCCAGAAGAATTTTCAGATTTATTAAATCTATTACCTTAAGCAAGATTCAGGAGTTAAGTTGATGACCGATGGCCACTTCAGTGCCTAAGTCTAAGAAGGAAACAGCCCTATAAGAAATAATAAACCCCATCCTTCAAAAGACCCAAATTTTTGTCTTGGTATTAAATTCTAAAAGGAATATGCCCCATGGGAGCATACCCCGATAATACTGACCGTCTGAAATGATGGGATTATTGAGAAATATACATCAAATATAAAAAGTAATTTTTTAATGATTTTCTTAATTGATCTTTAATGGAGTGTGAGTATTTAATATTAAAATAGAACTCCCAATATTTTATTCTGAGGAAGACAAGGTAATATGGCTCAAGTATATAGCTTTCTGGTATAAGAAAAGTTCTTACACTTTCCAAAGGTAAAAATGGTCCATGGAGTTACACAATCACAAAGCTGTAGGATCAGCAGCTCCTTAAAAGTGATCATTTGTTTAGAGTATCACCCTTAAATACCACTCCAGCCAGGTTTTTGAGAGAAGTAAGATGGCAGACAATTTGAAGCTCTAATTTATGATGAATGCAGGGTGAACTCTAATTGAGAAAGACAGACATGCTTTGGATACTAGTGAGTAGGTGGTTATTAACATAATGCTAGGAAAATTGAAAAGATGATCTATAATAGTGCACAGATGGAGACCTTCCCAGTCTTACAGAGAAATGGGCTGTGAGACTACATTCAGACTGAGCTGGAACCTTTCTCAAGAAACCGTTTGGGATCTGTTTAAGCATCACTGAGACTTCTGATGTTCGAATCTCAGGATGACGGTTCTCTATTATCACAACATGTGCATTATGTCATGAATCTTTTGTTACTTGTAGCTAAAGCACAGATCTTTGCAAGTGGTTTAATCTTCTATAAATGAAAATAGATTCAAACAAATAACATCAGTCTCATTTGTATTATGCTTTTACGAGAGTGAGCAGTGTGCTGGAAATCACCCCTGACCCATACCATTTCATGTAAGCTATAGTCTATTGTGCATAGATACACTCAGGGAAGTTTATTTTACATGTTAAGGGCATACGCTTCATGTGCTGGGAGGAAAACATGGTTAAGTAATGCTGCTATCTAACAAAAAAAATATCCTCCTTATCTGGACCATTTTCATGGTAGGCATTGAAAATTTCCCAATGAGGCCACATGAAAACTGTAGCTGAGCTTCCATGGACATTCTGATTGGATGAAGTCTTACCTCTTACTCAGTCTGCTAAGATAATTAACTGGAAAAGAGAAAATCCTACTGCCTGGAGTTAGCATTTTATAAACCCAATTTTAAATGTATTTGTTGAGTTGCTTAAGTGAACAGATTTATTATTACTTGAGTATAGTTTTCTTTTTTTTAACAACATGGAAACTTACTGACTTTCAAGGGTCAATAGTTTAATATTTAAACCTAAAAATAACTGCTTTGACATCTGGAATATTGTGTAGCTTATTATTTCTTGATAACTTTAGAAGAACTAATACAATAGGAGACAGATCTCAAACGGAATAAAGAATTCAGAATTTATGTTATAACAGAAAAGGAGACAGTAAAATGACAAGGAAATTACTAAAAATACAGTGTATTTTCCATTTGAAAATAGATTTCTAGACCAATTTCAAAATAATGATAGCTTAGGTTCCTCTCTCCTCCAATAAGAAAGATCTTCCCTCTGACTTGTACATTCTACCTTTTCCAGAATTACTTCTTCTACCAGAACTGCAATTACACAATTCTTTTAATCTTTTACTTTTCAAAAATAATGGAAATTTAAATTGGGAATTAAGTTGCATTTAATTTCCAGTTTAGCATTTTAATCTTTGAAAATAACCTAGCCATGGGCAAGGTGCATCTGAAAGCTTCAATGACAGCAAACCAAAAAGGGGAAACCTGTCAGCTTTGAAATATAAACTGGTGGTTTGACTTCCAGCAAAGCTTTGTCCATTATACTCTTTCTCTTGTTCTTCTTCCCCTCTAGCTTTCTGTTACTGTCAGAGCCTAAAATGCTAATAATTCTATTTCAGGAAATATATTTCACATCATTTCTATAAAACCAAATGAAAAGCCTTAAGACTAAACAGTATCACAGAAGCTACTTTTTATTTGATACAAGATTTCATTTGATATATAATTTTATATAGATCTTGCATTATATATATATTTTTTATTTTAGAAATATTTTACACCCCAGTATATGCAATAGAAACATAATATATTCTTAAGCCAAATTGTAGTTGATAGTGTTATTTGGATGGTGCATCATTAATGAACTTCAAAAGGAAAGCTGGATAGGTGGATGTGAGCAGATTCCTCTGGTCCTGGTGAGACTCTATATATCTATATCTGTATCTATCTATCTATATTCATTATTTTATATATGGCATCAATTTTGATAACGCAAATTTGAAATTATATATATATCATATAGATCAATTATATATAACAAATGATATATATTTTATATATCTAAAATTATGTATAATATATATATGTATTTAATTGTACTAATAAGATTTTCAGTATACTAAACACCTAACATAGTGTCTGGTATAGACCAAAAAATACTAAATAAATGGGAAAAAAATCAAATATTTCACTTATTTTACTTTAGAGTAGTATTATAATATCTGACAAAAGCTAGTCATTACTAATAATTTAGAATCATTTAATAGGCAGTTTGGTCCTGTAAATGATCTTTTGCTATTCTCTAGCAGCTATAATTTGTTCATTCTTTTGTATAGCTTTCTCCCACCTGACAAGTCTAACTGGGGAAAGAATGGAATTAACACTTACCAGGACCTATTTTTTTCCTAAACATTCATATCTCTTTGAATCCTTGCAAGGATCCAGGAAAATAGGACCCTTTTGCAGAAAAAACAGAGGGTACATTCTCTACACAACTTGCCCCAAAGGGAAAGCCAGAGTTTGAATACAAGTCAGTCTAATTCTAAAACATAGGTCATTTCTTCAAACCACACCATCTTGAAGAACAGCATTGTCTTACTTCTCATGAACCTTGCCAATCTATCCAAGATGTTATCAGTAGCTAGGACATTGAATAAATGCCAAGTGTGAACAAATGAAGAATTTAGAATGTGGGTGGCGTTGAAGTTCTCTGGTGGGATTTTTTTAGTTTATTCTGTACCTACCTGAATTAGATGCTTTGAGAAAAATAAACTGGTGAAGTTTAATCAGCTGAGTAAATGTTTGGATAAAAGATGAAGCTTGTTTGAATAGGTGAAAGCTCTTATTCTTTTGATCTACCAGCTGAAGTCAAACAATTATCATATAGCTAATTCTTATAATTATAATTATGTTTCCTTTAATTACTATATTAGGTTAGTACTGTCCTCTGACCTATTAGTTCAAATATACATATACATGCATATGTATGTGTATATGTGTGTGTGCATATATATAGAGTGTGTGTATGTAAAATATACTCTTATTTACAAGATAGACGTGACACTAATTTATGCATGCATCAGGGTAATGTAAATTACTGTATTTTAATAACTTACCTTTGATGTTTGCAAACTAAGAACTTCATTTATATCCATGGATGATGTAAGGTTCCCAACTACAAATGTTTGAATATCACTTTAAAGTTAGTATGTATGAATGATTTTTATCTGAAGCATTCTAAAAAATAGTTATTATTGCCTTTTAAATAGCAGGCTGAACTGATGGAATTTTCTAGGAGCTACAAACAAATACCTTCTCTTAGAGATACTGATCAGGAGTCCCGAAACTTTCTTGATTATGTAACCTCTAAAAAAAGAATTTTGAAAAATTTCTTATCCCTTCCAGATCTAGAATTTTTCATTCATAGTTTAAATGATTGCAAAGGATATAATTTGAGGTACATCACTGTAAATATATTTTAAATAAAAGATATATATTTATGCTTGAAAGATTATATTGATAACCTATCATAATTTTCTCAAATAACAGTTTGTATCTACATTAAATATTTTTTCTGTCACCACAGGCTTTAAGTGTAAAAAAAAATCCTTACCACCACAATCATTAATAGTGTATAATTCATCAAAACAATATACACATATTACAAAACTTGATAAAAAATAAACCTAAAAATAAAGTTTTACTGAAATGTTTCTCTTAATAAGACAGATGGGGGTTACACTAATTTATGTACCTACAGAAGAATATATATTATTTCTAAAATTAGAAAGGTTTCAGCATCAATGCTGTTTCTATTTTTTGCTTTTATAGATGTAAGTGCTGATAAATCTTAACTGAGTAGAAGGGAATGGGAGGCATTTTATTGCAGTAATTTTATTCAACTCTTTGAACCCCTTCTGTGTCAAATGCTAAAAGTACATGGTGATCCATCATCAAAACTTGTTTTTTAATGATCTATCAGCTGACAACTCAACAGGTCTTCTCTTCAGGTTTAGTTGAAAGGAAAGAGTTAGCAAACCACCGTCCTTGTAAAAAGCAGTATTTTCCAGTCATTAACGTCACTCACGATCCTTTGGTTTGAAGCTCCAATAAAGATCCCAGATGGGTGAAAGAAAAGCCTTTCTTTCTTAAAATGGGACAAGTGGTTTAGGAAGAGGAGGTGGGAAAGAAGAAACAGCCTGAGGTCTAGACTGTGGGCATCTTTTAGCAGGCAGTTCCTATTCAGTGAAAAGTACAAAGGAAAGCTGAGAATCTTGAAATAAGTGGTGACTACACTTATCGTGGTGAGCACTGAGTAATGTATAGAATTGTCAAATCACTATTGTACCCCTGAAACTAATGTCACACCGTATGTTAATTATGCTTCAATTTAAAAACTTCCTTTAAAACTATCTCCTTGGGAAATTCTTCATGTACCCCCAGGTGATATGTACGCCAGTGTGAGGACAGCAGTTTTAAGAAATTCAGTCATTGCCTTTGACAAGAAATATAAACTGGCATATCAAAATCACCTGATAACTTGTGTGTGCACTTCTTCAGTCATATCTCACCGCTAAATAGCTCTGTGTTAAAATAAGGAAAGCTGCAATTCTGGGAGAAATAGTCTTATTAGTACTTGTGCCTAAATATAATTCTTAACTCCCTCTCTCCTACCTTCTAGCTTTTGAATTTGTTCATTCGGCAGTAAAAGAAGGCAGTGCTAAGAGGTCTCACATAATGGAGGGTCATGAAACAAGGATGTAGAACCGTGATTTAGAGTCAGCATTGCTAATAACTATCTGTGCAGCCGTAGGCAAGCTTCTCGATCTTTCTGACTCTCAATTTCTTCCCAAGGGTCTCAGCTGGGCTGCACCTTTGACTCACACAGAGAGCTTTAAAAAAAAAAAAAAAAAAAAAAAAAAAAAAAAGATGTCGAAGCCCCACCCCCAGGAATTTAGATTTGATTCATCTGTGCTGGGGCCTGGACATGTCTTTATTTAGAGCTCTCTACTTAATTCTAATGTGAAGGCAAGATTGAAAAAGTCAAGGCTGGAATCATCATCTATATAGTCCTTCAGCAAAAATGGAATATGTGTCTACCATAAGCAATGTCACAAGCTTTCTGTGTTAATGTATTTACATGTCATTGGGGAAAAAAGTGGAATGCCACTTGAAAAAAGTAAATGTTGTATTTGGGCTTAGTCTTAAAAATTCTTGATACAAAAACATAATAATAATAAAAAAATGATGTAGAGAAGGCAATTCAGTCTATAATGGCCTTTTTAAAAACTGAATGTATAGTTCAGAGACGTCCAAAAATGTTGTTGTTAGTAACGCTGCATCCTGCTTTTAACTTAGCATTTCACACAACCGAATGTATCCCTTCATTTGGAGATTTATAAGTTCAGTAGGGGTGCACAGATACCCTTTTTCTGCCTCTTAGAGATCTTAAAAGTTAGTAATAAACAATTAGTTCTACTCAGGATACACATCTAAATCTATTTATTTCTTCTTCCAAGAAAAATCTCAGTAGGAAAGTAAATTGACCATTTTTAAAAATTTTTTTATTTATTATTTATTTATTTATTTATTTTTTTAAAGATTTTATTTATTTATTTGACAGAGAAAGACACAGCGAGAGAGGGAACACAAGCAGGGGGAGTGGGAGAGGGAGAAGCAGGCTTCCTGCAGAGCAGGGAGCCCGATGTGGGGCTCGATCCCAGCACCCTGGGATCATGACCTGAGCCGAAGGCAGACGCTTAACGACTGAGCCACCCAGGCACCCCTTAAATTTTTTTTAAAGATTTTATTTATTTAAGAGAGAGAATGAGAGAGAGAGAGAGAGCACATGAGAGTGGGGAGGGTCAGAGGGAGAAGCAGACTCCCTGCTGAGCAGGGAGCCCAATGTGGGACTCGATCCTGGGACTCCAGGATCATGACCTGAGCCGAAGGCAGTCACTTAACCAACTGAGCCACCCAGGCGCTTGTAAATTGACCATTTAAATTAACAAGATGTGAAATAACTGAGCTAACCCGAAAAAGAAAACCCCCTCTTGAGGTAACTTTTTAAATTAAAAGGTGAAATCTGACATAGCACATTGCTTTTGTTGTTGTTTTCTTGCATTGCCCTGGTGCTCATAAGAAAAAAGTATGGAAATATTTCATATGACTGTATTTTCTACAACATTCTTTTCAGTCCATCTTTTCTTAATGTATTTGTCCTGGCACTTTAAATAACTTTAACTCAAATTTGTCAGGTGATTTAATTTATTGTTCTGCTTTATATATTTCATCTTATAAAATATAGATGCTTGATTCTGCATTTTTAGTTCATCTTTTAATTTATAAGCAAAGATCAATAATTAATGTTACACATTGAGATAAAAAATATCTTAGCCAGAAGGGCTGCTTTACGTAAATTATTTATTTTTTAAATTTTTCTTAAAGATAATAAAATACCCTAATGAATAATCAACAATTTTTTATTGATGTACAGTTTACATACAATGTTATATTAGTTACGTTAGTTTCAGGTGTACAACATAGTGATTCAACAATTCTATATATTACCTGATGCTCTCCATGGTAAGTGTAGTCACCGGCTGTCCCTATACAACATTATTACAACATTACTGACTATATTCCCTATGCTGTACTTTTCATCCTCATGACTTATTTATTTTGTAACTGGAAGTTTGTACCTTTTACTCCCCTTCATCTTTTTCACCGATGCCCCACTTCCCTAGCCTCTAGCAACCGCCAGTATGTTCTCTGGATTTAAGAGCTTGTTTTCCAGTTTTTTCACCTTGATTTGATCATTTTGTTGTGAATTCCTTAGGATCGATGATGATGAGTATATAGCTATGGCTTGGGATATGTCTATTGGAGAAATTTTGCTGAATGCTAGACTGTTGTTTTGCTAGAATTTCTTTATGCAAGGTATAAGCTTAATATTGAAAAGTAACTAATTTGCATATCCAATATCTTTGCTCCTGAAGTAAATACATGACTGAAAAATGGAAAAAAAATGTTGAGTTGGGGCAATTTCTGGGGGAGAGGGAGGTAGAGAAGGTTCACTGTATAGAAACAAAGAAAATAAAAGCAAAACTTGTGATAGTAGGAAAAGTATCTGAATTAGTTTTGCAGAATGATTCTTATGTCTTCAGCAATGACTATCTAAAGGGAGTTAGATACCACTATAAAATATCTTTTAAAAAATAAATTCAAAAATAGAGGTTCAAGTCTTAGCACCAACTGACCCAAAGCATAAGCAACCATCCAGAAAAAAAGAGAAAGAAAAACTAATCTGAAGCATTTTTGTAAAACTACACCACAAATCAATATTTTAGACACTTTGAAGATCATCCCCTTGCTTTTCAACCTTCACACTTTGGAGACAGGGGATATATATGTTTATATTCTCTCTGTTTCTAAAATAAATCGCTTCCGATTTGGCACCTCTTTTACAGAAGGGCCCACTGCAAATGTCAATTTTTATAATTGACCAGAACCATACTTGTGGGAAAAATGAAAAGACAAGAGTAGAGATGTCATTCAGGGTCATTTCATATATTTGTATCACAGGAAAGCATTACATTTTTGCACTTCATTTCTTAAAGCCATTACCCTCCACCCCCACACCTCCCCAGGAAGTTTGAGTCAGAGATGATCCAACTGGGAAAACTTTCTTCGTGAAAAGATTTATACAAGTTTTAAATAGAGATATATATTTGCATGAAAAAATTACCGCAAAGCACTGTTCTCTGAAGGACAGTAAATGCATTTGAGTTTCTGCTATGAAAACAGAAATATGAAGATCATGGGAAAATTTAATCACAATATGCTATCAATGAATTAAAAATCCATTTACTATAAAGCCTGTAAGGAATGGAGGAAATCTGCTTGTTCATAAGAAGCAATTTACAACTTCTTACCCTCTGAAATAAAATTTAAAAAATTTCAGAAACAGGTGTTCTTTTTTGTAAACTTTCAATCAAGTACAATCCAGTTCCGGGGGGGAAGGGGTAAATGGCATAAACTAGATGCACAAACACAATATTTAAATCCAAATTAGCCACCAATGGAAACAATTTTCAGTAATGATCTACAAGAGTTTAAAAAATTGAAAAAAAGTTATTTCTTTGACAATTGCAACATAATGCTGGGCACCTATGAAATCACCAGCATTTCTGGGAGTGTTAAATTAGAATTTGTTAGTTGGTGGTAAATTCTTCCATCAAAAAACAGAATAAGTATACCAGAGACATAATGTTTGTGTTACTTAGATGTTGTGTGTAGTTATTACTAGGGGAGATTAATTCTATTTCATATACTTTAGAAGCTGTGTGTTTGACTTTTTTAGTGAAAGGCCTTTCATATCCTCTTTGCATCCTACTATTACTAACCCCCAGAGGTCATGGATTCTGTAAATCCTTTCTCTAAATCTTTTTTTTTTTTTTTTTTACTTACTTACTTACTTATTTGTTTGTTTATTTATTTAATTTGCTTATAGTTTCTTTTGCTACATGGAAGGTTCAAACTTTCAGGTATTTCAGTCTGCCAATTTTATGACTTATGTTTTTAGGTTTCTTGCCTTACTAAAATCCCTCTCTCATCAAAAATGTCCTACATTTCTTTTTATAATCTTTATGAGTTTATATTTCTAGTTAGCTCCTTAAACTACTTGGGATTTATTTTTGTATACCATTAAAAGAACAGGGCATCCCCCCCATATAAATAACCAGTTACACTACAGCATGTATTAAATAAAATAGGCTACTCACACAGAACTGAAATATCTTCTTTATGTTATTTAGATATGTTTCTAGACTCTCAGTTTTAGTTCACTGACTCATTTTTGTAGCCTTGTACAGTATGGTTTTGATCACAATCACTTCATAGTCAAAATCTAAAAAGTTAAGTACAGCCATACAGAGTTCTTAGCAATTTACACACACACACACACTTCTATATAAACCTTAAATTGTATTACTTCCTACTGAACTTTGGAATCATGAGTTCCCACAAACACACCAAAGGCATTCTAGTTAGAATTACACTAAACTCAAATGTTAATTTGTCAAGTATTACAACTTTATTGACAGTAAGCCCTGAATCCCAGAACAAAGTGTTTCTTTCCATTTAGTTTTTGTTTATTACATGTCCTTACGTATATTTTTACAGTTTTTTTCCCCTATTGGACCTATAACTTTCTTGTTAGCTTTATTCCTCCTTACTTTATACTTTGTGTACTTTATACTTTTATACTTTATACTATGAACAGGGTATTTTAAAATTTGCAGTTATAAATAGTTGGTATTATTTTTAAAAGCTATTGGGTTTTAGATATTTGCATTATATTCATCCATTTTAAAATATTATAAAAATTTATTTATCACATTTAAAAAATCAGTCTCTTGAGTTTTCTCAGTAAACATAATCATCCTACTTAACAATATGTTTTATACTTCAAAAAACATGTATAATACTTGTTTCTTTTTTGTTTGTTTTCATTTGTTTCCTAAGCTAGACCCATCAAAGCAGATTTGAAAACTGAAAAATGAAAAAGTTTGATAATTTTCTATGTTCACAGTGGTGTGTGTTTATTAGGTTCTAGCTTCTATCACCCTGCCTATTTTCAGATATCTTAAGTGTTGGAAAATACACCATTTCTTGAAGCATCCAATTCCTTCTTTTGGAAGTTCTATTAGAAGGCTCTTTATTGAGTCAAAAACCTGCTTTCCTGTATCTCCAATCCAAAAGCTTTTGATCTTTATACCTCTTAGGCCTATTCAGAACAAGATTAAATTCTTATCTGCATAATAATCCTTCAATTGCTAAATGACACAACTTCAAGGCCTTTCTCAGTCTATGAACAATTTCCATCTTTTCTCTGGTTTAAAATGTAATACGAGATTGGACTATTCATTCTGTTCACCTATTCAGATAAAGAAACAGGGGAAAACTGAGTGAGAATAAGTGAATATGGCTCCCTCCATGTTCTTCTCCAACAAATATTTAATGAACAGTCATATTTTGCCAGTCACCATGCTAAGTCCTGAGAAGACAACTGTGGACAAAATAGATCGTTTTCCCTTTTGGACTTCATAATATACTAGGTAGTAAAGGCATTTATCAAAAAATTTAGAGTTAAAGGTGAAATTATAAATGTGACAAGTGTTATAGGAAACCATAAGACCAGAAGGGGGCCTGCACTTTAAAAAAAAAAAAAAAAAGTATTATTTCCCATAATCCTTATGATGACCTGAGAAATTACTTTCACTTTACAGATCAGGAAGCAAAATCACAAAGGTATTTTTAACGTCGATGCAGGATCTGGGCCTCAAGGAGAGTCCCTGAATCCTTCCCTCTGTTAGGTAGATATTATCCCTAAGGTTTGAATGAAGGTCTGCATGGTCCTAACTGATGGTGCCTTTTGACACGATGCTTCCCACCGCAGGCCAGCATGAGTCAGCCAGGAAGATCAAGAAGTGAATGAAACATACATCTAACAAGGGAGAAAGCTTTTCTTAAAATCATCACTATGAAAGGAAAAAGTAAGGATAAACACAACTTCCAGCATTGTCAAAATAGCCATAAGCCACAGAGAATATGTAAAGACTCCCAACTTAACACAGACTACAATTATATCCATGTGGAACAGCAACCAGAAAATTGAATAAATTTTAATTACATTTAAGAGATGTACCTACCTCTAAACACACACAGTGTATCCTCATATCTGAATCTTCATCTAAACATATAGAAGGATTATGTGATATAAAACCAGGATTTCTAAATTTCTTTAAGTTTTATTGTCTAGTGGCCTTTAGACTCTGAGTATGTGTTAACTGGCATGGCTACTTTGGAAAATTTTATTAGTATATGTGGACCATAATGACTTGAATGATTACAGATAAATATTCTCCCTTTTCGGGCACCTGGGTGGCTCAGTCGTTAAGCATCTGCCTTCGGCTCAGGTCATGATCCCAGGGTCCTGGGATCGAGCCCCGCATCGGGCTCCCTGTTCCGCGGGAAGCCTGCTTCTCCCTCTCCCGCTCCCCCTGCTTGTGTTCCCTCTCTCGTGCTGTCTCTCTCTGTCAAATAAATAAATAAAATCTTTAAAAAAAAATATTCTCCCTTTTCTATCAATCAACTGTGTTCCAAAGTGCATATCCCAGGTTTGCCTGGGAATGGAGCTAGATTTGAGCCATTAGTATAAGACCACAAAATAAAAACTGTTACTGCTAATTTTTAGTTGCTCTTTTTCCTGATTAAACACACACATCCCCCAATACACATTCAAACAATAAGTACCTAATACAAGAAATTAAAATAATATTTTTGAACATTCCCAAAGCCTGTCAACATAATTTGATGAATGTCCCTCACATATCCCTTCATAGATCTAAGTTCTATCTAACACACCCTTTATATTTTGTGCATTATTTTAAAAAATAAAAGCTGTATGGCTTGACCTCTGCATGTGTAGTGATGGTGCTTTTAATGCTTCACCTTTGCTGTTCTTCTGCTAACATGTCCTCAATAAATCAATCCCAATAGCCAGAAAGCAAATAACCAAGTTGTTTCTTTTTCAAATACAAAACACATTATAAAGAAAAGGAAGAAAGTAGAAAGTAGTTTTTAGAGAGTACCTAATGTATGGTGCTCAACCACAACAAGCCCTTTGACAAATATGCTTTCATTTTGACATCTCAACTTATTCTAGTCCCTGATAAGGGTCTTTAACCTGGCATCTGTGGAGGGGGTTTAAGAAGATCCCTGGATCTCAGGAATACTAATTTATAATTCAACAATTTTTTGCCTTATAAGCCAGGCTTTATTCTCATTTTGTAGTTGAAGATATTAAGACCCAGCAATATGTTCACATCATAAATATCTGGCAGATCTGAGACTCTACACCAGACCTATTTTACTCTAAAACACAAGCTTGCTCAGCCATGACTTACCACCTCCTCCCAAAGTTGTTAAGAAGTTGAAATCTCAGAAGCTATTAAAGAGCAATGAAGATAAACTTTATACTATACAACCATCATAAGTAACTACATTTTTATTATGAGTATAAATTTCAATGATCTTAAATGGACTCAACAACATGCAAAAGTATTACACATTGATGACGGCTATAGAATTAATCTCATTTGAATCAAATCTTTAAAAGAACTTCAACTGCTGACATAATTTTGGAAATAAAAATATTGCTCTTTTTTTTCCAATTGAGGTATAATTGACATACATAAAATGCAAAAATCTAAGTGTTCAGATTGATGAGTTTTGACAATTGAATACATCTATGTAACTGAGAGTCAAACATAATATAGAATGCTTCTATCACCTTGGAAAGTTCCCAATGCCTCTGTCCATTTAATTCCAATCCTCTCCCAGAGGCAACTATTTTCTTACTTCTATTGACAGTTTAGTTTTGCTGTTTTTTAACTTCATATAAATGTTCGTATTTATTGTGTCTGTGCCCATTTGCTCAGCATAATGTTGTTTGTTGGCTTTTTTGAGGGGGAGGGAGAGAGAGGCGGGTGAGGGGCAGAGGTAGAGGAAGCCCCCGACATGGGGCTTGATCTCACAATCCTGACATCATGACCTAAGCCAGAATCAAGAGTTGGACTCTTGAGCCACCCAGGTTCCCCCACAAAATGTTTTTGAGATTCATCACATTATTGCTTGTATCAATAGTTTCTTTCTTGCACTGATGAATAGAATTTCATTAATGGTTCAACAAAGACATCAACATTTGGTGAGGTAATGAGAGTAGGAGCACGAGGTGGTAGCATTTGATGTGATACCTAAATGGAAAGAAGCATCTCACAACATAAGGAAAAAGGGAATAGCATTCTAGGAAGAAGGAAAAAAGCATATAGAAAGGCCCTGAGGTGTCCCAGAAAGTGAAGAAACACTAGTATGACTAGAATATATGAATGGAGAAAAGTGACCTGAGAAGAGTATGGGAAAGAAAAGAATACAGTACATTCAGTAATTCAGTATAGGCTAAGCCATGGTAAGGGGTTTGGTGTTCATTATAACTGCAAGGAAAGTTCATGAAGGGATTTCAGCATGGAAAGGTCCTTATCTATCTGACATTTTGAGAAGAGTGGTTTTGCTGCTGTGTAGGGTTGAAAAAGACCAATAGCAGCTAGAATAAGAGGCTGTGGCCTAATTTGGCAAGAGGGTAGAGGTAACCTGGCTTAAAGTGATGGTGGAAACAGAGGAAGAGAAGAAAAACTCAAGATAAATTTTGGAGATAGAAGTTACAGTATATTAATTGTCTATGAATTATATATAGAAAAGGAGAGAAAATAAGGAATCTTGTTGACCCTGATTCTTTACTAACCTAGTAAATAATAATAAGATGTTGATGTAGAAAAGATGGGGGCTGGGGCAGAAGAGAAATTTCAAGACCAAATATATGGAGGTTAAGGAATTGGCATCATATGGTCAGATGGATGTGCACGTTTGGAGTTCAGAGAAATCTGGGTTGGAGAAATAAATTGAAGAGTTATCAAACTTAAGGTGGTATTTAAGTCCATATAAATTGATGATATAACCTAGGAGGAGAGAGGATAGCCCTGGGAAAACTAAGGATTAAGATGTGGTCTCAAATTGTGTTGTGCACACCCCTGAGGGTTCAGCACAATTCATTGAGGTATGAAAGGAGAGACTTAACACTCCTCTATCTACTTGTATTTATATTGATTGATTTATGTCTCTGCACATTTTACATGTTTATTTAAAACATATTCATATAAAATGCATAAATACATGTTCATTTATGAGAAGAATTTTGCTCACATTTTTGTTCCGATAGGAGAGCATGATCAAAATTTTGAAAACCACTTCCTTAAAGATCCCAGGGAAGAAGAGGAGCTAGCAGGAGAACTGAGAAGGAGCAGCCTGTGATGGAGAACAAAAGCTAGGAGAGATCATGGAAGCCGGAAAAGACTATATTTTAATAAGAAAGGAGGCGGTCCATTGTCCTCTCTATCTGGGTCGCAGAAACATAAACCCAGAGTCAGTCCTCTGCAAGCCATGTTCCACATGCCAGACTGGCTGCAAACGGATGGGGGAGCATCACAAAGACTGCTTTTAATGCTGAACATCTATAAGGTAGCCAAAGGAGTCATTTGTTACACTTCATATACCCATTCAGCCACTCAAGTCTTGTTCCTCTGCTAGCTTAGGGTTAGGCATTTATTCGGAATATTTGCCTGTGCCTTTAACAACTTCACATTTACATTTGAAACTATGCCATGAAATCATTAGCTAACTTGTCAGATTTCAAATATTACAGAAGCTATTTTGGAAAAAAAAAAAAAGAATGTACATTTCAGGCACATTTCCAGTCCTAAACAATATAAAGTGTTCCTAAGTATGGCATTTAGCCATTAATGCTGTCTTTCAGTTCTGTAATGTAAAGAAATAACAGGCTTATGACAAGCTGGATAATACTTTTAAGCTTCTACATTATTGTTCCAAATATCACAGAAATTTCACTCCACGGTAGTTTTCTCTTTTTGGTGAGTTATGTAAAAGCAGTCTTGGCCTTTCAGAAAGAAAATCTGGATGCAGGTGTCAGCCCTAAAGCTTTCTGAGTTTTTGACTTTTATAAGCCATTTACGGTGATAAAAAAAAACTGTAAAGATATATATACCTTTAAGGCATTTATTTTATATACCTAAATGGCTATAATAGAAAAAAAATACCCGTTACTCAATATTTAGTTCACATCAGGTTTTGCAATAATTAGAGATTCCACATGTAATGTGCACATGCTGATTAAATTGTCTTCATTATCTCTTATACAATAGATTTGCTCTTTAATCTACTGATCATGTTAAAAGGAGAAGAGTTCAGATCAGCCATGCATATATTTATGTACTCTTAAGATCATGGGATTTAAAAAAAAAAAAAAACAATTCAACAGAGGACTTTTAATTTTAATGAACACACTGGAGTCCTCCCTTTCTCACATAATCATTTTGTCACTGTGTCTCCCATCTGGGTTGAAGTATTGCCACTTTAAGTTAACACACATAGTGATAGCTTATATTGGCATTTCTTCTTTCCTTAAAAAGAAGTATTTCCCCTACAGAACTATTTAGAACTTTTCTGTTTATGTTTTCTTAAGTTTGGGGGTTTGTGGATGATAATAGGTATTTGTGACTTAAGATAAGTTGGTTCTCTTGGATCAGCAGTGAAATGCAGGGGTGAATAGACTGCATATTTGTATTTAAATATTAAACATTTTTTTCTTTCTGTAAAATTAATAATTCATTTGTTACTTACTCCTTTAAGATAGAACACCTCATGGTTTCCCATGAAAAGTGGCTAGTCTACCCATATACAATATAAGTATTGAACTATAACCTGAAGTTAAATTATTTATATTATTTTAAGGCATGTAATCCATACCCCTTTTCTCTGACCATTGTCCTTCTGCAGAAACTTTATTTTTTTCCTTTAAAATACAGAGGTTTTTTAAATATTTTAAAAAAAAGAAAAGCAGCTAGTCTTTCCATTAATATTACTGAATATCCTTCTTAACTCATTTTTGTAGGGGCAAGTGAAAAAGGTAGAGTATGTGAGTTCCAAAGAAATGATTTTTAAATTAAATTTTTTTTTAAAAATTACTTGCCATTTTAGATTTAGTGGAAAATAGAAGGAACTTGTTTGATTACATTTAAGTGCTGAAGGAGTAAAAAATGGCAGTGGAGCCATTTCTTTCAAAATATAAAAACCACATTCTTTTATATAATCTTTAATCTATATGTAAGTAAATACTATTTTTGGGTCTTTAGTCAGATATTCTCTTAATTGGAAGACCAGTTTAGAGAAAACTTCTAGCACAAGAATAAGAAAATCTAGAATCAACAATCATGATCAGAAGATTAAAGAGCAGATCTCCACATCACTGAGGAGAGTCACTACTGAAGAAGAAACCCACCCTACTGATGAGCTATTTTGCTCCCATCAGAGTGATATGGGCTGAAATTCAGAAGGACTGACAGCAATACACCTAAAGTGCAAGAAAACACTAGCTTGATTGATAGGAACCCACACAGAAAATGTATGTTAACAGAAGGAACCTGGTGTGGTCCAGAGGAATGGGAGTCTGAGGACAGCTACTGCAATTATTCAACTTGGTGTATTGTGATCTGGGGTACACCGGGTTGAACAATTCCCCCCTCCCCTCTGCAATTCATGCCCTCCTAGAGCCTCAGAATAGGATCTTATTTGGAAATAAGGTCTTGCAGATTTAATTAGTTGAAGTCATACTGGATTAGGATGAGCCCTAATTTCTTAAAAGAAGAAATCAGACCCAGGGATACATAAACAGAGAGCGCACCATGTGATGATGGAGGCAGGCCAAAGTGATGCATCAATTAGCCAGAGAACTCCAAGGATTGCTGGCAATCACCAGAAGCTCAGAAAAGACAATAAAGTATCTTCCCCTAGAGCCTTCAGAGAGAGCATGGCTCTGTTGACACCTTCATTTCAGACATTTTACGTCCAGAATCGTGAGACAACACATTTCTGTTGTCTTAAGCCACCTACTGATACTTCGCTATAACAGCCTTAGAAACCTCATAGAAAGGTGAGTTCTCTGGGGGTTCAAGGACTTTCAGTGGAAAGTAAACGTAGAGGAGAAAAATATTATATCTTTATTTTCATCAAACTTTACCTGAACCATAAGCACTTCCTTCTGTTCTGAATATAGGCAACAAACCCACAGCAGCATTGCCTATAGCTGTGACTTCTACTAACAGAAACCACAGATGTTTTCATATCATATTCTAGTTATTGTAGATTTCTTGAAATAGTGTTTATTAGTCAACATACACAAGAATCAATTCAAAATAGATTACAGATTTAGGTGTAAGGTCTGAAACTGTAAAACTCCTAGAAGAAAACATACAGGGTATCTTCATGACATAGGTCTTGACAATGATTTCTTGAACACCAAAAGCACAGGCAACAAAAGCAAAAATAGACAAGTGGGACTACATCAAACTGAAAAGTTTCTGCACATCAAAGAGACCAGTCAACAGAGTTGAAAAGGCAACCTTTGAAATGGAAAAAAATATTTGCAAACTGTGTATGTAAAAAGGGGTTAATATCCAAAATACACAAAGAACTACAATTCAATAGCAGATAGATAGATGAACGACTGGCCTGACTTTATTTATTTTTATTTTCTTATTTTTTTAAGATTTTATTTATTTATTTGACAGAGAGAGACACAGCAAGAGAGGGAACACAAGCAGGGGGAGTGGGAGAGGGAGAAGCAGGCTTCCTGCCAAGCAGGGAGCCTGATGCTGAGCTCGATGCGGGGCTCCATCCCAGGACCCTGGGATTATGACCTGAGCCGAAGGCAGATGCTTAAAGACTAAGCCACCCAGGCACCCCTTCTGGCCTGATTTTAAAGTGGGCAAAATACTTAAATAGATATTCTTCCGAAGAAGACCTATAAATAGTCAACAGGTATGTGGAAAGATGCCTAACATCACTAATAATCAGGGAAATGCAAATCAAAACCACAATGAGGTATCACCTCACACCTATTAGAATGGCTATTATCAAGAAAAAAAAAAGGAAGAAAGAAAAGAAAAGAAACAACGTAACAAGTAGTGGTAAGGGTGTGGAAAAATCGGAACCTTTGTACACTGTTGATGGGACTATAAAATGGTGCAGACACTTTGGGAAGCAGTATGGAGTTCCTCAAAAAAATAAAATAAAATTAACGTATGATCCAGGAATCCCACTTATGGATATGTATCCAAAGGAAATGAAAACAGGCTATCAAAGAGGTATCTGCATTCCCATGTTCACTGCAACATTATTCACAATAGCCAAGACATGGAAATGATACAACTGTCCACTGATGGATCAATGGATACAGAAAGTGTTGTATAAGCCAATCAAAGAAAGACAAAGACTTCATGATTCCATTTATATGAATCATCTGCAACAGCCAAACCCATAGAAGCAGAGAGCAGATTGGTAGTTTCCAAGGGCTGGGGGTGGGCGGGGGGGGGGGGGTGGGGGTGGAGAGGAGAGGGAAATGGGGAGTGGTTGTTCAATGGATACAAAGCTTCAGTTATGCAAAATGAGTAAGTTCTAGAGATTTGTTGTACAACATTGTGCCTATATTTATCAAAACTGTGTTATACATTTAAAAATTTATTAAGAGGGTATATCTTATGTTACATTCTTATCATGACAACAAAAAAGAAACTGCAGTACTTATTAGACCCTGTTGCTAGATCTTATTGTTTAATGTATGAATAAAGAAGGACCTATAGTACCACATCATAATGGTAAAACTTATTTTTACAAGGATATTTAATTGGTGTCTTTTGTAGTTCTATGTATTTATATTCTGTATTTAAAACCCTTATTCTGAGTTCATAAGATTCACCACACTGCTAAAGGAGTACATAGCATGCACAGTAAAGAATCCCTGTGCTCGTCCCTTATCTGTTGTTAATTCCCTGATACTGACCTGGAACATCATGGGGGCTCCATAAATCTTTGATGAAGAAATTGTTAGTGAGACGAGTCAGGTTCCCTGCAGCTCCAAAACTCCATAAGCCTATAGATATTCTTCCTAAGCAAAAATTGAATTTTAAACTCCTGCTAAATTAACTTACTGGCATTTATAGGTTAACCATGCAACCCATATTTTATACAACAGATCTATAAGACTTGACTTTTGAATCCAAATATATGGAACACATATGCATATGTTTCTAACTCTCTATATTCTTGACCTATACTTAAAATCCTATTTACTTATACAAGTTTGCTTTATATTTTTTCATGTGGATTATAATAAGCCAGTAGACTGTTTTAGAGTAATACGTATTACCTTTAAATGTGTGCTTTCATATTGCTTCCTGAATTAGACACCTGTGTAATTTGTATGTTGAAATCCTAAGCCTTATTACTGCAATTTATTTAGCTGAACCCTGTAATATTTGTTTCTTATATCAAAAGATAGCTTTCCAAAAGGGTTTTATAATGATACGGAGTGATAAAAATTATAGAGAGCTAAATTTCAGAGGCACCTTGTCAACTGCGTTCCATTTATCATCATAGCAATAAAAAATGACAGAATCAACTTGACTTACGTTTTAGAGTGGTAGACATAACTGTTCCTATTGACAACCGTGTACTAGAATCACAAAAGCCTTTTCATGTAGTTACTAGAAATACCCAATTGTCACAGTTTTTATACTAAAAAAAGGTGCTTTTTAATTTTAAGTGTCAGGACTTTTACTAATACCATATCCTGAAAGTGTGAGACTGTGTTACTGATATATTTTCTTGAACACTTAAGGAGTTTTGAACATTTGAGATCTATTAATTGATAAACATCTTTAAGGTTTTCTAGTTGAATTGAAAATGGATGATAAATATAGCATGTTTCAACTACATTCCAAAAATCCGTAAAAAAAGACTAGAAGGAAAAACTTTTAAAATTAACAGTAGTTATTTTAAGAAAAAAAAAAATCCAAAACTTAGAAGTCAGGCCAAAGGA
This sequence comes from Halichoerus grypus, assembly GCF_964656455.1. Taxonomy (NCBI): domain Eukaryota; kingdom Metazoa; phylum Chordata; class Mammalia; order Carnivora; family Phocidae; genus Halichoerus; species Halichoerus grypus. The sequence goes on along the minus strand of NC_135727.1, from coordinate 104,858,453 downwards.
TGACTGTATTTTTTCAAAATATCCATGGGATATCATCTAACATGCCCCCCACACCCTTGAAAGCGCTTCTACAGTTCCAGAAAAATGCAAATCTGTTTGACTTACTGATCACTATTAAATTGGGTCCAGACATTTTACAGCTCTGTAAAGTTAACTGCTAACTTGTAGAAAACTGATAGGGTGCAAACGACTTTTTATCCAGTAGAGAATAGAACTCCAAAGACTATAGGATATTAACCTGTTCTGAAACTAATTTACCAATCTTATTCCAGAATTCCTTTTGTAAATTGCTGATTATAGAGGCATCTGTTTCTCCTATCCCCTTTTGAGCCTGTTTTGTCTTACTCCTGGTTTCCACATATGTATTCACCATGACTTACATGAAAATTATGTTTTTTAACATAATTTCACTTTGACAGAAGGTGGTGGGATTATGGATTTCCTTTATACTTTTCTCTATTATCCAAAATACCCCTGATTAAGCTGTAATATATTTCTAAACTGAAAACATAAACATTTGAAAAAATATATGGTATATAAAAATCTAGCTTTATGATGCTATATGCATGCGAGACCTTGAACGCTCTACAAAGAAATCTAAGTGACTAAAGATGAAGCAGTTTTGCAATCGATAAAGCATTTTCTTTTCCATCAGTAGCAAGTGATGGAAAATAAAGAAATAAAGCAAACTTTAGAAATATGAAATGCGTATGCATATTGACATGCACTTATTGTAAATGTGATGAGAAAGGCAAGTCGGGACTGTGAGAGCTAGGCTCATTACACTGCTTTCTCCTACTATAAATGAAAGAATAGCAAATAATGGCTAGAATTCAATAACTTCCATGACCGAAATACATACTATAATTTGGATATTGATTCCCTTTGATAACTTTTCTTCTCAGGCACTGTCAAGACAGATATCAATAATTACTAGCTACACTAAAAGTTGGGCCACAAATTTCAACTTGAGCCAACTACAGAAGATCCTCCACACTCACTTAAGCTTTGATAGTTGCAAATACTGTCCGTGGCCACCCTACTTGTTTTCCCCTTTGGAATGAGTCGGTTTTCTGGGAGCCCTCTGGGGTGCTGAGCCACAAGCAGAAGTGAGGTACAGGCAGAGGGCTCCCAGTTGCTAGCTACTAAATAATGCTGACTGCACACATTTTATTTCTGTGTGAATTTTTGGGAAGAGGGAAGGGTGCAAGCAGCTGGATATCAGAAGCATCTGTAGTTCCTACCTCAAAGACATACCCGCACACACCTAATAGTGCAAATCATGTAGCTACCCTCGATTGTGAACTTTTTAAAGTAGAAAAGCCTGGAGGATGGCTAAGACTGTTTACACTTCTAAGTCTTTTTCTAAGTCAGAATACCAGCTGTGAATTCTGTAGTTTTGACTTGGGATGAAAGAAGGGAAAGAAAAAGTCTGGGAAAGGAGTGATACTGGGAAGGAGGGGTGTCCCTAATCCTTTCTCCTCCCCTGAAGGTCCTGATAACTTTTCCCACCCGTCTTTATAATGAGCACAATTTATTCCTTTCCCTACAGAACATCCCAAAGTTTCCTGATTATAAACAACATTTGAGGAGGCCTTATTAGAGAGGACTTAATTCTAAAGTAATACAATGCAAATCACACATACAAGTTCAAATTTTCAAATAGCCATATTCAAAGGGTAGAAAGAAATGAGTCAATTTATGTTTAATGATATATTTTAATCCAATATGACAAAATATTATCATTTTACCATGTAATGAGAGAGTTTACTTACTTTTATGTTCTTACTGAGTCTTCAAAACCCAGTGTGTGTTTTAAAAACCCAGTGTGTGTTTTACACTCACAGTCCCTCTCAATTTGGATGAGCTGTGTTTCAAGAGCTCAGTCCCTATCCCATGGGGCTCGTGGCTAGTAAAATGGGACATTGAAGCTCTAGAGAGAGAACTACTGTTGTGGTTCTTACCACCAGGCAACTTTGGAAAACACTTCTTTGCTCAGAGGAGATCCCAGAACTCACCCCAAGAATATCCCTCTCTCACTAACAAAGCTTGGATTAGTTCAGCATCGATATGATACCACTGCAACTCAGAAGATACACAAGAACTGTAGCATTGACACAAGTAAAACAGAGCATAGGAATTTTGACAGTGTTGCTCCTGGTAAAATACTTGATTTCACTGCTGCACTGAGGTACCATTAGTGACTATGTCACTGCTCAGTGTGGGGTCTCCTTTTAAGGACAGAACTGTTTCTATGCCAATTCTAAAACCCCCTACCCAGGAGGTGATACTTGCATTACCTCCTGGAAAGCTCCTTACCTCTACAAAATTGGAATTTAAATAAAGGAAATATTTCCTATCTCATTGGGTTATTGGAGAAATAAATGAAAGAATGAGTGAAATGCTGGTCAGGCAAACAAAGCCGAAGATGGGGGGAAGATGCTGAAGGTAACTTTCATTTCATTCAGACCTCCATTACAGCTCTAATTTCTGACCTCAGGGGATGACCCCTCATCTCTCACACCCTTTATTCTCTCTTCTTTTCTATTCTTCCATACTGTTGGGAGGCTGCCCTATCTCCTAACCGCTGGCACCCTGCTTATGGCCCTTTCTGGTTGTAAGCTGATAGTCAACAATGATACAGGGAAAGTCATCCACTTCTCTCCTTCATTAACAGTTCTGTACGAAGAGAGATTTTGACTTCCAAGTTACCAGCAGCCAGAAGGTAGAAATCCCTGAGAACTGCAAAATGATTATTGAATTGTTGGCATTGACAGTATATGAGGTCCTGTATTTCTCAAAGAGGAATATTTATTTTAAAAGAGGAAATTAAGGACAGAATATCACTATACAGACATTCCTTTACTTCTTCTTTGAGAATGCACACTTGTTTTGTTTTATTGCTGGATCCCTATTTCCTGAAATAATAGATAGCACACACAAGATCCTCCACAAGTATTTGTTCAATTTCTATACTGGGAGAGCTGACTGGCAAAATTCAACCAGCTAAGAGCCCATGCTGGTAACCACTCTACAGTATTGCCTTCTTTGGCAGTGAGAGCTTAACATCTGATTTGGGAAAAGTTGAGAATAATATCCAAAATAACATTTGTTTCTTCCCTATATTTTTAATCAGAGTAATGCCATCATTTATAGTAAGACACTTGAGTACTTGATGATCACAGGAAGTCCATCTTACTCAGATTAGCTGCTTTCTTTTCTTTTTTCATTTTTAAGACTTTTTAAACTTTATTTATTTTAGAGAGATAGAGAGCACTAGGGAGAGGGAAAGGGCTGAGGGAGAGGGAGAGGGACATGCAGACTCCCCATCGAGCACGGAGCCCTGTGGGGCTCTATTCCATGACCTTGAGATCATGACCTGAGCCAAAATCAAGAGTCAGATGCTCAACCAACTGAGCCATCCAGGCGTTCTTTGCTGCTTTGTTTTCAAGCAGAAAACACACATACACAACCCTTTCAGATGGATATGGAAATAGAAATAAACCATTTAAAAAAAATTTTTTATACGTGGAATGTCTGGGAAGAAAATAAGCACAACAGGATCACAAAATCTGTCAAATATGTTCCTCTAGTAATGATTTGAAGCTGTACTTTTTCAAGTATGCTAAGCTACAATTTCCCTTTAAAAGTTCTCAACAAAATCACAATGTGAATGCCTAGAAGGTATACAAGAAACTACAAGTGCCCTAAACAAGCTTATCTTCAAACTTGTAAACCTTGTCCAGATACTTCTCTGTTTGAATATATTCAATAACTGTTTTTTCTAAGATAAGAGACAGATCTGTGTGTGTATTATATCATGTCCTTCACAAAGTGTTTCAGACCTGCTGTCCAGCCTATGCGATCACCCTCTACTGGGAGCCTGAGCTCCCTAAGCTATTACCATTCTCCCAACAACCTACCTTTTGTGAGGTCACCTGGCCTTTGAACATGTGTTCCCATGGTCAAGGGCACTCTGTTCTCTCAATCTCTAATCAACCTGCCTATTCATGGTGAGGACTTCTTTGTCTTTCCCAGACAGAGCTCATCATCCCCTCCTCCCTGTTCCCATAGGACTTTGTAAATACAGTGAGTACAAAATTCGAGATCTGTGTCATACCAATTTTAAGGTTTATCTGTCTAGCTCTCCCTGCACTAGACTAACTTCCTGGAGTGCTGGAACTGTGACTGATCCCTTATCCCCTCACACGGAGGCATGTGTGAGTGTCCTCCACTATTGTAAGGCCACAGTGCAAATGAAGCCCTGTTTGGCTCAACAGCGAAACTATGGCATGCAGCACTGTCCTGATACTCGACAAAAATATGTTGAATGAACAAAAGAATGCTGTTATCGTGAGCTGTGTAATGTTAAAGGAAAACAGTTTTGCCTTGAAGGGACCATAAATGTCATGGTGGGTTTTCTCCTAAGGGTATTTGGAAAGGGAGGCAACTACTCCATCCTAGGCTATGATCTTCAAAGGGTGGCTACTCTGTGGGAACAATGAGCCTTTCACTGTCAAAATTTTCTTAGAGAACATCAGCCCTTGCTACACACAGTCCAATACTCATATCTTCCATATATGAAAGCTGCCTGCCAAATTCTGCCCTCCTGCCAAGACTCTACTTTGATTCCAAATCAGGGAGAAATAAATAATTGGCCCTTCCTCTTCCTCTCCCCTCAGTAATCTGCATCTTACAGTAATAAAGGATTCCCCAAATCTGTATCTCAACAAAAGATTAATATGAGAATGACAATGTAATTGAAAGTGCTTCATAAATTATAAAGTGCCTTATGTTATGACTAATGTTATTGTCATCATTAACAACTCTAACATTATCTCTAATAAAAAAGATAACCCTTTCTAATACTCTGATTTTGATATACTGTAAGTCAAATTATAACCCATAGTAATAAAGATGTTATGTCTCACCCTTACTGATAAGAAGGGTTAAATAGGGCTATACTCATCACTAAATAACATTTTTATGGGTGAAAAAAGTTTCATCTTTATCACTTAATATCCTTAATGCCTTTTTAGAAGGGCCTTGTCCTGTGGTGATTGACAAGAATTATTCCCTTCATTAGTTTCCTCAATACTTTATTAGGTCTAGAGCAGCAATTTAATTTTCTTTTTTTTTTTCTTTTTTGCTTAACATCTCTAACTTCTAGCTGATGATCAGTAAACTACACGGTATTCAGATCCCAAGGCCTTTACTTATTAGCCTTGTGATGTGGGTTAAAATATTTAACCTTCCTGAGTCTTTGTAAAAGAGTTTTAAGAATACCGTTTCTACTTAACTTGCTGAGTTGGTTTTTTTTTTTTTTTTTTTTTAATCACATCAAGTAATATCACTTGTAACCTTTATAATACCAAGGCACTTAAATAAACTTTATAAGCTACTGCACTTAAATAAATTTTGTATTACATCTTTCTGGGCATGTTTTTTGTAAAATTGATCTTATACCATCTTCCCAAATTATCCATTTCTTAAACTGGTTTCTTAATTTTTTTTTTTAAACAAAATTCTTCCCTTATACTCATCACATTACCACCTTGTAATGCTCTATCAGAAAGAACCCAGCACATACATACACACACACACACACACACACACACACACACACACAAATGAAGTAGTAACAACAAAAATTTATGAAACAATTCTCCAGTATGTGCAGTGAACCCTGATACTTTCTATTTTGTTTCATCCAAAATAAATGCTGGTGGTGATCCACAAACTGATTCATGACTCACAGTTTGGAAGATAGTAGCCCTTTAAAAACAAACAAACAACCCCCCCCCCCCAAAACAAAAATGTAACCAACAAAAAAAGGAAATGATGTCCTCACCATCATTTCTGGCCATTTCTTCCCAGGTATCTGTGATCTGACAAGAGTACTTTTCATTGTGTCCTACTCGTATCACCATTTTTTAGAACACCATCACTTTTCAAATATTTCCCCCTTTTTCTGAATGTAGCCTTTCTCTTGCTCATTTCCCTTATCACCTCCTCTGCAACGCTCTTCCAAATCTTCTAGCCAGTTACTTAACTTCTTTTGTCCTCCCTTCCCTGACTCCCCTGATATTATACCTACTTCTATTACACTTCTTAGCTGTTATTTTAATTGCTTAAATGTCCATCTTCTGAATATACCATTTATGTGACAATCATTTAAATGTTCATCAACTTGGTAAACCTTGCATCCTCTGAATAGATTGGGATCGTGTCGATTTCAACAGCCTAAGCACCCTGCACATCTGACACACAGCAGCTCCCCTCTCAAAGGTTACTGAATAAATGTATTGATTTGGGAAGTTAACTGAAATACAAGGAAATGGCAGGGCTAAATGTTCAAGCTAGAACTTAGGGGTGGTACACAGGTTCTCTAAAATACATGTAATCTTATGGGCAGATTCATCTCTTGGGTGGGACAACTAAGTCATGGTCTCCTAAGCCCCGTGCATGGAGGAGTGGTTGGTGTCATCTGCTTCTCTTATCTAAACATCATTATAATTCTACTTCAAAATTTCTGTTCTAAATGATATCCCAAGGAGACTATAAAATATCTCAACAGTTCAGCCTCCTTTTAATGATATTATCTTGGGTGGTTATGTACTGGTTGAATTGCCCTTAATACTCTTCTAGGGATAGCCCTGGTTATGAGATTAAATTTTCAAATTCCTATGAACTAGGACTTAGTAGAGTTTGCTCCTTATAACATACATCTTACACAAATGTTCATAAGCCTCGGCTAAAGAAATTCATAAGCAGTACAGCACAGCTTAACAACTGTGTTGTTTTAAAGTTAAGGTTATTTCACCAATCCACTATTAGTATTTAAAAATACACATATTGTCCTTTTGTAAGCACATACAAAAGCCATATATTATTAAAAACAAATAGAAATTTAAGGATGAAATGTTTGAAAAAATGTATTATTTGAAAATAGCAGTAAAATGGGATTTTCAAGATAAATCCACATTAACTAGGATTTACAATACAATATAAGCCTGTACTATTAGTTGTAATGCCAGGATTTGGAGCACTAGGCTGGCACATCAAATTTATTCATTTTCACAGCCTGCAGACATTTTAATGTCTGAGTAGCAATAAGAACAAATTACCTAAAAACTTTTAATAGTGTATAATAAATTAAGACTGAATGGTAATGCAAAAGTGGGTACAACAGGACAAAATTATGAATCTCATATAATGATCCAACAACACTTAAAGCGTGGAAACAACACTGGTATTCTGGAATATACGACCACAGTTGATCCTAATTGTTTCTTTCCTGTCAAATACAAATTGCGCATCAATCTCAAAGTATTGCAAACTGTTCATTACATGCAAATGGTTATGTTTTGCAGGCTTTCCAAGGGGACTCAAACTTCTTTATAAAAGGCTAGACAAAGAATTTCTTTAATGATGCTAAGTTTCCTTTAGTTCTTCATTGATAAGCAACAGAAATTGCCTCTGCCAATAAGGAGATTCATGGTAAAGAAATGGAATGGTTCACAGGACTGAAGGAAAAATCAAAGAATCAAGCTTGGAACAGGCAGGACTCCAGAGAGTCCCCATAGTAGGAGTCTTTTGCTGTTCTTGACCGGCCATTCTCATTAGAATCAATAAACTCCAACCTTATCACTTACCACAAGATTAAAAGTCTCAAGAAAAAAATATGATTGGCCAAGCTTAGGACCTATGCTTAGGACCACTGATACGGTGAGAGAAAAGCTCCAGAAGAACAAGTTCTAGAACTCTCTTGGACAGAATACTTGATCTATTGTCCCACTAACACTGCACAGGTACCCAAGAGCAACTGGTGGTACTGTCAGTAAGACAGTTGCTATACACTCTTCAAAATGACTAAGTCCACCACACATTATTTAAGTGACTTTAAAACCTCTTTTAGTTTTTAATCAAACCCCTTCTCTTAATTCCTGGAGTTGAAAATTGACTTAGGGGCACCTGGGTGGCTCAGTTGGTTAAGCATCTGCCTTCGGCTCGGGTCATGATCCCGGGATCTTAGGATCAATCCCTGCATCGGCCTCCCTGCTCAGCAGAGTCCGCTTCTCCCTCTCCCTCTGCCCTCACCCTGCTTGTGATCTTTCTCTCTCTCTCTCTCTCAAATAAATAAATAAAAATCTTTTTTTAAAGGTGACTTAAATAACAAGTCTATTTTGATTTCCTCTTTTTGTTACCACGAATTTGAATTTGTTTTATGAACATGGCCCAAGTCTATTTCTGTGTTATATCAAGTAACAAAGAATGCTTAAAGAGAAGGTAAAAAGGATACTTAGATTTTTATTGCAACTTATTACTCTTATCTTCTAAAGCAAGAGTTAGTAAACTTTTTCTATTAAGAGCTACATAGTTCCCACTTTAAGCTTTGCCAGGCCAGGCAGTCTCTGTAACTACTTAACTCTGCCTTTGTAGCAACAAAGTTTGTAAATAAATATGTGTGGTTGAGTTCCAATAAAACTTTATTTACAAAAACAGGTAGCTGGCAGGATTTGGTCCCATAAGTTTGCTCTTCTAAAGAATTTAATATTTTTAGGATCAATATTAAGTGTAATATATATTGTATTGAAATTCATTTCATTGCAAGTACTCTGAGGGATATCAAAGGTAAGATATTTACTTATAATAATAACCAGTCCAGTATTCTACATGAAGTCCTAGAATCTATGGGGTAGCACATTTGTCTATTGTTTCAGTTTCTCTGCGATATTCCTAAAAATGAGTATAAGTAAAATGAAAGCCTGAGCCTGGACAAAGAAGGGATTAAAACTTGAAGACTACATAGTTATAAACTAAAATTGTCTACTGACAAAAAGTAATAGTGAACCAATAAAGCCTTAAGGGGAACATATAAATATGCATTCATCTCCATCATATCTATTTTTTTCTTCTCCCCATATCCCTGAATTATTCCTCTTTATTAGTTTTGATCAGAATGACTTGATACAAATTAATTGCCAGTAAAGTTTCTGTCAATTATAGCCTCATAATAGAACAAGAATTTTAAAATTTGTGAATTATGATGTTTGCAAACAATCCTGGTCTCTGGCTTGTACCTATAATTTGGTTATAGAGTAGGAAGGTTTACCGTTCTTATGACTACATACTTGCTATTCAGCCTGACGAATAGTTCATCCTGAACCATCTCATCTGTGAATAGGCCTCTTGTTCTATAATTTGTCAATTTTATCATTTTTCAAGATTTACAACTTATATCAGAACATTTTCTCACTCTCTGTGTGACTTCTTCATAGCTAGCTCTTTCCTCGTGCTGCCTTTCAAAATATTGCTCTTTCCTGGCTCCCAAAGTCATGTTTTCTCAGTTGAGTTTGGGAATCCCGGAGGTGTAATGGAGGGGGGTCAAAAAGGACTAGGGAACACAAATAAGTGCTGTAGAAAAAACACTCCCGTCTCCCCAAGGCTGGTTCCAGGACTTTCTGGAATAATGACACCTGCCATGTGTTTCCACCTTAGCCTTAATATGCTAAACTCATGAAGCTGTTAGCTTATTAAAGGAAATGGACTTCTTTGCGAACTCCGTATCCCTAGCAGCCGGCAAAGCCTTCCATGCGGTAGGCTCACACTAAATGTTTGTTGAATGGATTCAGGTATTTATGATATGCTCAAGGAGTAAGAGAATGGAGCCATCATACTGTTAAACCATCAGCACATATGAAAATTTCAAATACTTTGTACAAAGAAGAGGACAGGGCAGCTCAATATAAGGGAGCATTTCTTGGACACGAGATGGGGTAAAAATGGAAGAAAGGACAAGTTTGGGAATAGTATACCTAAGGGAATAATGGGATGAATATATTAATTCTTTCACTTATTTAATTATTCATTATAATGAGTATTATATGTACTATACACAAGGATATTGTTCTTTTTTTTTGAGAGCGAGAGAGAGAGGGCAGAGCAGGGGGGAGGGGAAGAGAGAATCTTAAGCAGACTCTACACTGAGCACAGACCCTAATGTGGGGCTCAATCTCATGACCCTGAGATCATGACCTGAGCCAAAATCAAGAGTCAGGTGCTTAACAAACTGAGCCACTTGGCGCCTCACAAGGAGATTGTTCCAAGTGCTGAGTAGATATCTGTAACCAAGAAAGACCAAGTCCCTGCAAGGTTTGCATTCTAGTTGGAAATATAGATAATAAACATGCAAACATGTATTAAAATTTTAGCAGATGGCAGTGTTACAAAGAAAGTGTATGTGTGTGTGTGTGTGTGTGTGTGTGTGTGTGAGAAAGAGAGAGAGAGAGACCTTTAAGATAAGAGAAGTTACAAAAGGCCATGTCTGAGAAAAAAAACATTAGAGCACAAATGTATATAAATAAAGAGAAATGTACAAAAGTCCTGAGAGGGAGGGGATTGGGACATACAGGTAAGAACTGGAGCTAGGGTAGAACCCTCAAGCAAAGAGAAAAGCAAAATTAATTGCAGGAACAGGCATTAGAAGGAAGGGTAAGAAACTATGAGAGAAGAAACAGCAAGATCAGTGTGGCTAGAACGTCCTCTTTGCAAACTATTGCACTTCATGAAAATCACTTATATTAGCATTAATCTTACGCTTCATCAAATAATAATTTTGAATTCACATTGCTTCTATGTTGATGTGAGCAGTTTTTTTTTTTTTTTCAATTTGCCATCTGCAATTAGCATGCTTCACTTTTATTTGCAGATTCTTACTCTCTTGATAATTTCTTACTCTAAGAATGGGGATCCCTTAGGGATGACTTGTTTTTCATGCATTCTAAGCAGTTCTTTACTGCTATGGTTATTACAATAAGTTATAGTTTTGGTTCTTGCTTCTTTCCAATAATGGGTGGCAATCTGTCATCTTCTTAAACATGCCATGCTGGACAACAAGAACAAGCCATTGGAATTACCCAGTTATTTTAATATACTTACTTTATGAAAGACACATTGGATAGGCAACAATTTAGAGCCCCTCTCTGAATTTCTGCATGGTGCCAAACCCCCAATAAATCTGTTATTTACTACTTCTGAAAAGATGCATAGGAGCCAAGAAGTTGTAGAGGAGTTTCTAAGCAGCAATAAAAGGCTAAAAATATTTACGTAAGAACGAAGTGCCCAACTGTTTAACTGTATTAAGACTGAATTCTCCTGCCACTACCAGCTAATAACATTGAAAAGTTCCCTGTAAGATGTATTCCCATGTTTATACAATGCTGTAACCCTAAAGCAAGTGACGAGAGACAAATTCTCCTCGCACTAAATTTTCATGCTCATTCCCTTACGTTAGTGTCCTTTAGTTACAGAAAGTGGGACAAACAAACAAAATTTTATTACTGCTGGGGAAATATAAAGGGCCAGCGATAGTGTGAATTATTCTTAACATCGGGGTCCCAAGGAAGGGCAACAGATGGCAGAAATTTTTACTCAAGTTATTTGTCCATCAAAGTTCCTATCAGCATTTGAGTCCCTGCAGTGCGGCTGTTAAGAAGCCGTCCAACTCATCAGCCAGCTGGTGAAAATCAGCACTGTAAAAGCCGACTGTATAGAAAACATACTTGTATTCAATTTGGTCTTTTACACCATATGTCTTTTTCTAGATAGCCTTTGATTTAATCCATATTCATTCAAAGTCATTCATCTCCTATCAAGTCATTTCAGGGAGTAGATTCCCGATTATGTATTAGAGTACCTCCAAAGAAAAGTACCAAAACTCGCTCGATAGCAGATAGTGTCAGGGACCTATGCACATCCATTCAGTTCTCTTTATTTCTGGGCAAGCCAATGGGTTTTCAGTAATGACACCTGATGCTTGAGGCCTTTCTGGACTGCAAACTGGGTGAGATTTCCTTTATGAGAAAGAGAGCCTTTTCACGGACGCACTTGTCTCAAACCTTTGGGCAGGCCCTACCTAACTCCAATGTACTCTGTGAATCTAAACTTCTGAGACTTGGGTCCTTTAAAAAGCTCTTTGGATTTTTTTTTCCCTCTACCACAAATAGCCAAGGTAAGGCAGAGCTGCAGACCTGCTAAACGTAGACTCTTACTTAGATTCTTCTTTCTTTGCCTCCCTCCCCAATTCCAAGACACCAGTGCCTTTTTTTTTTTTTAGCCATTTATTGTTTCATCTGAGAGTTCACAGTAATGTTTTCATGCTGTAACTACAGTCTCTATGGAATTTTCCATTCTTCATGCAAGCTTCCAATTTGAGAAAAGGCAAAGTATACTCTGCTTAACTGGGACATAAATTTAAACTAAGGTTTTGAGATTTGATGGTGAACATGAACATTACAACATGACATATTTAATCCATGTTGACTTTATCCTTAATCACAGTGAATTAAGATGTATCATTATGTTACAAAGTAAACAGCTTTTAACTGAATTTACTTACAGCAATATATATATAAATATATTGCACATGTACAATATGATATATATTGTGGAGGAGTAAAACACTGTAGCACTGAAAGATATACCAGAAAACTAATTAACTTCACATTAAAAAGATGATGTGTTGCCTAAAAACATCAGTTAACTCATGTCAAAATAACACACTGCTGTTCCACTCTCTATGTTGGCTTAACATTTGTTGATTTAAAGCCTAAATAATTTCATCTTAACTATCCCTCTTCTGTTTACTTCTTAAGTTGCTTTTAAACAGAATTTCTTAAGCTGTCAAGGTGTCATGCTTGTTCACGGCAATATTCTTTAGAAAGTACTGTTCATTTTTAGTCATCTGTTAATGGGAATTTGGGTTTTTTCCACCTTGTGGCTATTATGAATAGTGCTCCTATGAGCATTCACCTACAAGTTTTTGTCTGAACACGTTTTCAAATCTAGGAGTGAAATTGCTGGGTCCTGTGGACATTTTATGTTTAATTTATTGAGTAACTGCAAACTGCTTTCCAGAGTTGAAATACTGTCCACTAAGCAGCATTACCCCATAAAACAAACAGGCTCCATTTCTATGAATAGCAAGAATATTCCACTCTTTTAAATATTTGATCTAATGGTGATTTTTAGAATTTCTTTTTTTTAAAAGTGCTGATTTCCAAGATTTATAAAGAACTTCTCAAACTCAACACCCAAAAAACAAATAATCAAGTCAAAAAATGGGCAGAAGACATGAACAGACATTTCTCCGAAGAAGACATACAAATGGCTAACAGACACATGAAAAAACGTTCATCATCATTAGCCATCAGGGAAATTCAAATCAAAACCGCACTGAGATACCACCTTACACCAGTTAGAATGGCAAAAATTGACAAGGCAAGAAACAACAAATGTTGGAGAGGTTGTGGAGAAAGGGGAATCCTCTTACGCTGTTGGTGGGAATGCAAGTTGGTACAGCCACTTTGGAAAACAGTGTGGAGGTGCCTCAAAAAATTAAAAATAGAGCTATCCTTTGGCCCAGGAATTGCACTACTGGGTACTTACCCCAAAGACACAGATATAGTGAAAAGAAGGACCATATGCACCCCGATGTTCATAGCAGCAATGTCTGCAATAGCCAAACTGTGGAAAGAGCCGAGATGCCCTTCAGCAGATGAATGGATAAAGAAGATGTGGTCCATATATACGATGGAATATTACTCAGCCATCAGAAAGGATGAATACCCAACTTTTACATCAACATGGATGGGACTGGAGGAGATGATGCTAAGTGAACTAAGTCAAGCAGAGAAAGTCAATTATCATATGGTTTCACTTATTTGTGGAACATAAGGAATAGCATGGAGGACATTAGGAGAAGGAAGGGAAAAATGAAGGGGGGAAATCAGAGGGAGAGATGAACCATGAGAGACTATGGACTCCGAGAAACAGACTGAGGGTTTTGGAGGGGAGGGGGTGAGGGGATTGGTTAGCCCGGTGATGGGTATTAAGGAGGGCACGTACTGCATGGAGCACTGGGTGTTATACCAAAACAATGAATCGTGGATCACTACATTAGAAACTAATGATGTATTGTATGGTGACTAACATAACATAATAAAATTAAATTAAATTAAAAAAAGAAAAACAAAAAAGACTTTATTTATTTATTTGAGAGAGAGAGAGAGAGAATAAGAGAGAGAGCACGGGAGGGGGAAGGGTCAGAGGGAGAAGCAGACTCCCTGCTAAGCAGGGAGCCAGATGGATGCAGGACTTGATTCCAGGACCCCGGGATCATGACCTGAGCCGAAGGCAGTCACTTAACCAACTGAGCCACCCAGGCGCCCAATTTTTATAATTTCTACTGTCAACCTCAAGAATTTTCAACCCCATTAAATAACAGTCTATGTTTTAAAACTTACTGCTTTCTACTCTAGGAGGACGTGTAAAGCTAAATGTTAGGACACGTTATGATTTCCACTTTCCTATTTTCACTCAAGGTACTTGTTGGCACACCAATTCACTCTGTCACTATATGAGTTAATGTTATTTTCATAACTTTCTTTCATGGTGCTCAGCTTTCCCTTTGAAAACTCCCATTAACATTTCTTCTTGTTCTAAAATGAGTAGGCAGAAGTGTCAGCTATCTGAGGAGGATGTGTTTGGCTGAACTAGAATTTTCCTCAGTTCCTAATCCAAGAGCTGTACTTTGAGAAAATGTCATAATTCATAAAAAGATAAGGTTTAATGAAATTGTCAGGTTGTCCAATCTGTATTTCAGATGGTTGGGGACAGTAATTCAGCAAATAAATTTTTGTTTTTATAAATATAGGCTAATCACTTATGAAGTGTGATTAGTTACAATAAGATCTTTCATTTAATGAGTAATTATTTTGTGAAAAATGTAAATCTAAGTGCTACCTGCACATCTCATTTTTATTCCTATTTAAGAGACGAGATAGCAGAGGGATGGAGACACGTAAGACACTTTCTTAAGATTCTGCAACTATTAAGCTCAAAGAGCTAGGATTTGAACCCACACTTTCTGAATGTGGCTTCCAACTCCTTAGCCAACCTTCTGAACTTCTATTAGAGCCTAATGTGGCAAGTCAATATTTTTGTGGGTGATAAAACTTTGCATATGCACTCAGTTACTGCTGGTGGAATGAATATACAAGAAGATGCATGAATAATTGAGTGAATGTATTAGCAAATGAGTTTTTAGTGGCATATAGCATAATTGATATATTCTCATGCAAAAAATTAATTTTTAGAAAGAGATTTCCTATCGTGGCATGACACATTTCTGGAATATCTTGAAAAATGTGAATTCACATATTTAATTTTATCATTAACTTGGGACAGAGAAAAAAATTATTGAGTTGCATGGAACCAGACCATCTATCTGTTATTGGCAGTCACTTTATTTTGAATGACAATACCAAGTGTCAGTAGGACAGTGATTTATCTTCTTTCAAGCTAACGAGTTAAATAAAATGCAGTTTGATAGAAATATATATATACAAAAGCATACATGTACATACTTTTTATTTTATTTCATATTAATACATGATATTTTTGCTAAAAATTATACATATGAGGCTTTAAATTCCAGTGTACCCTTGTGTCTATCTGTTTAGTATATGGGCAGCTTGGTTTGATTTTCTTCAAAGCAACCATTACCGGTTCATGCCAACAAATCTGTTTGCTACTAACAGGCACCAACAACATTCTGTTTCCTAAAATAATTTCTTAGCAAAAATTTAAACTCATTCTCTTATTTGTTATTACTCGATCAACAATCATTATGGCCAAGATAGCTGAAATTATCAGAGATTCTATTTGTCTTAGTAATAATGGTGGTGCCTTACAGTGTCCTTCTGGACTTGTTTTCTGAGACTTAACACAATAGAAGACAACCTTGGGCATTTTATGTACGTGTGTGCGTGCATGTATGCACATATGCATGTGCATGATTTTGGAGCTTCCTAATCAGTAGGGGAAAAAAGAACACCTTTACTGTTCAGAGGATTTTCAATATCATTCACAGTTCCTTAGCTAGAAGAACTTTTCCTTGGACAAGCAGAATTCCCTTTCTTATTTCATGTATAAGTTGAGTAAAAACCAGACTAAATAAAATAGTCTTTTAAAAAATTCTTCAATTAAGGGGAAAAGTTTTGATAAGATGTTTATCAATGTCAACTAAACCACACTGTCAAAAACTGAGGATCTTTAGACATTCTCAAGACATTTACAAGCATCACACAGTTGCAAGAGAATGCAGAAATAAATGTACTAAAACATCAAATGGCATCAAAATCCTTTGGCTTGGATTTCCGCTTCTGGTCAAGTTGGCGTAACAGGGACCAGATTTAGCCTCTTGGCTAAAAACTGAAGAAAATGGACAAAATATATGAAATGATGGTTTTGAAGACATTAGATACCTGACAATGAAAGATACTGATCTCTGAGGAATTAGAAACAAATGAGGTGACTCCACAATTGTTGCCACTTACTGTCTGGAAAGAGTCCCAGGTTATGACAAAGGATAAAGAAACCCTCACAAAACTAGGAGGTCTCTTTGAGTGGATGAGATGAAGCTGGGACTTCCAGGAGGCCAAGATGGCTAGAGTTCACAGGGCAGAGTACCAAACAGGAGAAATATACACAGGAAGAGAACACTGGAGACCCCCAGAGAGCTCCCTTCCAGGCTTCAGTGGAGTCCTGATCAGCTCTTACATGTGAGCAAACTACACATGATGAGGGAGAAAACTATGCAAAAAGATGAAAAGTAACAGCCACCAGAGCTCACACACAGCTGGGATAGTGCCTATTCTTGCCAGCCACTGTGGAAAACCTCATCATTCACAGGGCATCAGAGAGCATACTCAGAAGGGTTTTGACTCAGTAGTGGAGCAAAATTAGCCCTAGACTTAGCTGTTCTGCTTCAAACTCACAAAGTCTAAAAGAGAGATGCTCAAAAGATCAAGTTGCTTCCAAGTAAATTAACTGTGTCCCAGAACAAAGGTCAAGAATATTTATCAGCACAAAAATACCAAGCACTCAACAAGTTATAATTCACAACATTCGGCATTCAGTCAAAATTACTGTTCGTCCAAAGAAGCAGGAAAAAAAAGACCCATAATGAAGAGAAAACTTAATTGAAAATGACCCGAAAGAGACACAGATGATAGAATTAATAGACAAGGACATTATACCAGTTGTTATAATTGTATCCCATATTTTCCAAAAGGTAGAGGAAAGATTGACAAATTGAGTAGAGACATGAAAGATGTAAAAAGACCCAAGTCACACTTCAACAAGGTGTTGAATCACACAAAACAACACTGTCTAAGGTTAAAAATATACACTACAGGGGATTAACCACAGATTAGATATTGCAAAAGATTAGATTGGTCAATTTGACAATATAAATCATGTAATACGAATTACACAGAAAAAGGACTGAAAATAAAAAGAACACAACATTAAAAATAATGCCTGAAAAATTCTAAATTTGATGAAAACTAAAAACCCATAATTCAAAGAAGCTTAACAGACCTCAAGAACAAGAAACATGAAGAAAATTATACCAAGGCACATCATAAACCAATTGCTCGATTTCCAAAAGCCCTCCCTAATAACCCTTCTGTATGTTAATCTCCATCTCAGAGGGGGCCTCCCAAAGATGCTGACCTGAAATATGTACCAAAATCCATATTAAAACAACCACTCTCTGAGGAGTAGAATGGAAGTATACATACACTTCTGCATTGCTTTATTTTTTATAGTGAGTATATATTTTTTAAATAATAAAAAACAGATTAAAATGTATAACTACCTTGTGTAGGTTATCTCTGGAGATGGCAAGAGGTTTAACATCTCCTCAAGTACAGCTTAATGGCACATATTTTCGAGACCTAGTAATGCTGCATTAGCCCCAAATTTACTTTAGTGCTATTACAAAATGTATTTTCTATACGATGGCAGATTGGAAAGCCATGGATTTCCTCTATCTTCAATGCCAATGCTGATGTATATACAAGTTTTATGGATATACACATAATTACACAAGATTTTAAAATTATTCATATTATGTTTACACAGCTTACCTATATGTATGTGCTTACATGCTTACTTAATATCATATTTTTGCTGTGCAAGAAATTATATGAGAATAGAGAACTATAAAGTTGAATATGATGTTGCTTTTATAAATCCTGCATTTTGAAATGTCTGAACATATAATAAATTACCTTTTACTTTGCTTTCATCTGTCTTAATCAGTATTTTACAGCATTAAAAATTGGCCACAACTCAAATCTGCTTGATTGAAAATTGATACATGAACAATTTGAGGTAAAAAGTTACCAAAATACTTTAGACTTGGTATAATAAACTCAATATTTCCTGTCCTTAACTGTATATTTTATAACCTAAGTTATAACCTCCAAAATCTAATTTATCTTTATCTGCATACTCAAAAGACACAGCAAGTTGAAATTAAACTGTACACTGGTCATAATCCATATGTTGCATTTCCATTAACACAAACCATAAAAAAGTCAGTAAGTACCACCAATTAACTCTGCATTGTTTTGGCCTCCGGACTATCTCAGAAGGCATTCTGTCAATAGAATATATAGAAATATTGCTACATCACCACAATTGTCTCTAGGGAAAGAGAACTGTAATTTTATCATGATGGATATTTCCAGCAACTACATTATTGTTAAGTATACCACAAGTTCTCCTGTACAGGATTCAACATAAGGCAAAAACACAGGACACCGTGCTATAAGATTCTTCCCTGTATCACAGATTTGATTACACTTTGCAGTTCATCAGATAGACCAGTTAGATCTAGGCTAACTCTCACCCTAACACAAATAGTTCACAGCACAGGCTCCCAACATGGTATTCTGATGATGTTCTAGTACGTGTAGTGATGACAGCAAAAGTCAGGAATTATAAATTTCCATCATCCCTCACAACCTGAACTTAAAGAAGTTAAACAGTTGCAATATTGTGGCGAAGATAAAGACAGTTTGAAAAAGGAGATCTTAAAACCTTACCTTCAGATACCATTTGTATTTGGCATGTTCCCAATTCTCAGGGATTTGTGTCTTTTTGAGAAACTGTTCTGCTTCGGTTAGCCATTGATTGAGTATCTTCATATCATAATGAAACCGCCGCCATTTTTCCACAGATCTGTCAAATCGCCTAGAGGCAAAAAATATGGATAGAGAAAAATAAATGGATTATACAAATTACATGGACATAGCATATATGTTATATTATGTGGAGAAGGATATTATTTTGATAGTTTCTCACATTTGTAGATTTCAATTTCAATTAACATAAATAAATGATACTGAATAAAAAGGATGAATTAAAATAAAAGGCTGTGATTTTTGCTTCAAAATCAAACACATTTCTTGAATGAAACAAAGATAAAAATAACAATTATGGAGTATTAACATTTTCTTCCCTATGAGCATATTTAATTTAAAAAATTCCAGGAATTTAAAAAATATATACTAGCATCTAAGAAATTAAGTATTTTGAAGCTAGATATTCAATAACAACATATTTTTTGGATCAAAATCTAATTATCTGCACTAGGTATTAAATGTAAATGGTGAATCACTAAATTCTACTCCTGAAGCCAATGTTACTCTATATGTTAACTAACTAGAATTTAAATAAAAACTTGAAGCAAAAAAAATAAAATTATCTCATGAAGCCTATCAATTTCCATATTACTTTTGATCCAAAAGAGTTTATGTATTAAGGTCCTCAAGCATCCAGGATAACAGATTTAACCAACTGATATATTAGTCTAAACCAGGTGATGAGTGTTGTCTTCATTTAGTCTTCTTGTTTTGTTGTATCTGCTAATATTTTCAATTGGAATGCTGAAGGAACTCAGTGCAAGGTACTGTGTTAATATCGCACATGGAAAGAATATTAAGAGGGAGGTACCTGGTCATGTTCTGGTCACAGAAGTGACTGAGGCAGAAATGAGCCAGGGTTATATGTTGACCTTAAGACAGTTGCACATAAAAATCACCAATTAAATCAGTATCTTTGCGGGTGGGATCCTGACACTGGTATTTTTAAAAACACCCAAGTGATTCTAATGTATAGTCAAGGTGAAAAACATTCTATAAAGTAAGTTTTAAAGTCTTAAGGGGGTCATGAACTACTGGGTCTCCTAGGGCCTGTCCAAAAAGGTATTTGCTAGCATTAAACCAAAAGCCATCCTGAAATTCCTGGCTGTGGGGCTGCCTCAGAGTCCAGGAACCTGTGGAAGTTCTCTGAGGTCTACTCTTAAGATGTAGTGGGTTATAGTTCTGAATATCTCGACATCTTTTCAGATCTCTAACTCCATTTAGGAAATTTAAATAATCTTAGAACTTAAATAATGCCCCAACTCCCTATTGTTTCAGTGGGAAAGGAATGGAATTAACGTTTCTTTAACAGTTACTATGATCCAGGCACTGGGCTCCGTGTTTTTACTTATTTCATGGACTCCTACAACACCCCCTACAACATAACAATTATTATTCCCATTTTCCACTGGAGAAAAGTGAGAGTCTGAGCAGTCTGCCAAAAGGTAAACAGGAATAAAATGACAGAAAGGGGATTCTCAGATCTCTCTGGCTTCAATGGTGCCTTTCACGGTCTTCCATGCTCTTTGGTAGGATTTCCTTTTTTTCAAGGTGAAGTCTTACTAGCTAAATAATTCAAAGATATAGTTGTTGGGATTTTCTTTCTTCTTCTTTATCATCTTGTAAATAATGTATCTGCATCTACAATGCATTTTATCAGACACCACACTTGATGATTAACTATATTTTTCTTTTTTAAAGATTTCCTTATTTAATTTATTTGAGGGGGGAGGGGCAGAGGGAGAAGAAGAGAGAAACTTCAGCAGACTCTGCACTGAGCACGGAGCCCAATGTGGGTCTCAGTCTCTTGACACTAAGATCAGGGCCCTGAGATCACGACCTGAGCCGAAACCAAGAGTCAGACATCTAACCAATTGTGTCACCCAGGCACCCCAACTATCTTTCTTACTTTAAAAATACCTAAAACAGTATTTTGGTAGCATTAAAAAAGGCAGCCAATGGTAGCCAAAAGGGGTAGTCTTTAACTATAGATAGTTTAAAAATAAGAATTCAGCCTTTAATAATTAAAGGCATTCTAGGGTTGATCAAATGTGATATAACCATCAGCCACAAAATGATCTTGGAAACATTTTGCGTGGTGTAATGATAATTATGTTTCCATATATTTTCAGCCCTATATAATACACAATAAATGACTTAAGAATACATCTTAAGAGGGGCACCTGGGTGGCTCAGTCGTTAAGCATCTGCCTTCGGCTCAGGTCATGATCCCAGAGTCCTGGGATCGAGTCCCACATCGGGCTCCCTGCTCAACGGGAAGCCTGCTTCTCCCTCTCCCACTCCCCCTGTTTGTGTTCCCTCTCTCACTGTCTCTCTCTGTCAAATAAACAAATAAAATCTTTAAAAAAAAAAAAGAATACATCTTAAGAATTTACTCCCTTTATTTTTAAGATTTTATTTATTTATTTGAGAGAGAGAGGAGGAGGAGAGGGAGAGGGACAAGCAGACTCCATGCTGAGCGCAGAGCCCAACGTGGGGCTCGATCTCTAGACCCTGAGAACCACCTGAGCCACTCAGGTGCCCCAGAATTTATCCCCTTTAAAAGAAAACTGTACATTGCATATGTCTCACAGTGACTCACATCACGAGTCAAAATATTTGTTAAGTGAGAAGCTAAAAAATGATGAGGCATAGTTGGTATTTTTCCATCTTGGTGAGACTACAGTTGATTTCAATTTTCATTATATTTTTCTACGTTGTAAAGTTTTTCTACAATGTGCATTTCATACTTTGATATTCAGAAAAAATACAGTAACTTGAAAATAATTTTAAAAGGCAGTTTCACACGTTAATGACTACTACCTCCAACTCTCTTGCTGCTACCACAGTTTGAGAAACAGGCAGAAGCTAACCAGAACACAGAAGAATTGGCATTTGGTCACCATTTACCATTCCTCCACCTTTGTAGCAGTCATTGGTCCCCTTCTTACTTTGCTTTTCTTCTCCCTGATCCCACCACCAGAATTATTCTCTTGCCAACTCTTTTCAGCTACTGGCAGGTGACTGTTTTTCCAACATTTGTGCTGTAAATGCCAACTCTTCATTCCAGGCTGCTGCACAGATGTGTCCCTCCAGCATTCAGAGCACTGGCAGTTACCACCTTCCACTAGATTCCACAAAGCCTCCTTCCTCCCCAACCAACCCCTGTTCCTCTTCACAGATTATCTTTCCTCTAAATTCCCCTAAAGAAGAAAACCATAAGGGCCCCTACAATTAATCATGGCACCCCTAGCTCTGCAAGACACAGCTGGAGGTAGGAAGAAAAGGGAAACATGCTATAGTCCCGGGCTCTCTATTTTTCATCCTTGTTCCAGGCCCACAAAAATGAGACAGGATGGACTTGTCAGCCACACAGGACTATCTGTGGTTCCCCATGCCCTGCTACTGTCTCAGAGCTATGTGACTTGGCACATTAGTTCCATATTCTTGAAATGCCTTCTTGCCCTCTTTGCTCCCTTTTCCCCAACTCCTGCAAAGCAACTTTTGCATTAAAAGACTTGGTTTGAACTACTCACACTGTAACTTTGCAAACATCTAAATCTAGAATATTCATTATAGACTGCAAGTGCTAAAACTTTGAAAACTGTAAAGTTGATTTAATTTTATTATTAAAATTAACGTTAAAATGAGTAATTCTATTCAAACAAAATATTAAAGAATAAAAGCATGCACTTTACACGTGATGGCATTTAATGTGAGTAATAATATTTTAAACTCCATTTCAAGCATCGCATAAAATTTTAGAATATACTTTTCAGCATTTTAATATGCGCTGTTAACAGCAAAGTCTAAATCTATTCTTGAATTTACTACGTAAAATTTCATTTTTTATCATGACTGCTTTGAAACTTAGACTCTTTCCCACCAAAGAAATTCTGAATGAATAGATATAAATTTTGCTAGTTTTACAATGTTACATTTATAAGTTTAATCTCTAATCAGTCACTAGGCTCCCTAAACTCCTCTCACTCCATTAATTGGACTGTCCAGGATTGAGGAAAAAGGCAGTAAGACCTACAAATACATAGAGATATTAAAAATACCATTCAGGAAAATAAATATAAGTGTTACCCTCTACGTTATTACTAGGGAAAAAATGTTGTTGCTTTTTTCCCTGGCAGTAAGAGGAAATGTAAAACCAACTAAATAAAGGACAAAAATGGCAGTATAAACATATGGATAATAAATCAAGTGATTTTAAAATTTTGCAAATATTAAAATTCTTATTCACTATGCAAGCAGTATTTAAAATTACACTGCTGATTCATTTATGTGCAGCATAACTTACTTCCTGCTGTTCTAAATCAAGTTAGTCAGATTATTCTCAAGCATAAATTACATTTAGGGAGTAATTTAGGTACTTTGGGACATACTTTAACACTTTCAGGTCATTAAGGTGGTACTCAATTCTGTGAAATAGATTTAAATAAATAATATCCTAGTAGCCCTCTGACACATCCATTGTGGCTTTATACTTAAGTCGGCTAACTCAGCATTAGGCTGTTGATTATTTCTTCCTACATATTTCATCTTTGATGAGGTGAGTGGGAGGTACCTTGGCTAAAACCTAGTGGTCCAAACTGTAGGTGCTGATAAAGTTAAATTAGATCTTTGTCCCAAATCATAGTACCTTACTCCTCCCTACCCACCCTCTTCCTCACTTCCCCAGTAATATAATTTTGTAGTAAAACCTAAGTATGTTAACAGTTAGAAAGGTTTTTTTTCTACAGAACCTGACTTAAACTCTGAGGAGCTCTCCCATGGCTCCGACTCTGCCCACCTCTCTTATCTCTTTTTATTTTTCTCTCCTAAGACACTGCCCCAGATTTCTAGGCTAAAGCGTGTCCTCTGATGTCTATTTTTTTTTAATACTGGACCTAGGTCCACTCATGTATAACTGACCGTCTCACTGCACTCACTCACTGGATATAGGCTTCTACCTGAACCCATGACCTCATCTTTTCAAGCAGACAGAGCCCAGTGGTCACACTGCCAAGGTTGGAATTCTGGCTTCATCATTCACTGTGTGGCCTTGGGCAAGTAAGGGACCTCTCTGAAAAGTAAGTATGAAAGTAGTACCTACCTCCTCCTAAAGGTTAATTGTGTGGGTGAAATGAATGAAAGTATTTAAATTTCTAAGAAAAATATCTGGCAGTGTTTGACAAACAGTTGTAGTAGTTGTTGGTGTAATCGTTCTGCCTCTATTTGGCTTAGGTTTTCAAATGCAAATCAAATTACCAATATAGAATCCAAGACATGTCAGTGTCTCTTTGGTGGGAATAAATCATTAGCCAGTTTATGGAAGTTGAATCATTACTCTAGCATAGAACTCATGGTGGACCACATCTGACCCTACCCACACTATACATATTTTTGAAACACCTTTTATTGTATTGTGAAACAATACAGAGAAGGATACATACAATCCCATGTTACCATCACCAATGCCAAGAATTAAAAAAAAAAAATTTCCAGTAGCTAGAACCCCCCCCCCGAACTCCTTCTCAATCACTACTCTATCCTGCCCACACAATATAACCTCCCCCCTAACTTCCATGGTAATCATTCCCTTAGAGCTTTGTAATTTATGTAATTTAAATATACATCCCTAACACTGGAGTTTGGTTTGTATACTCTTTTGAACTTTTTATAAACGCAACCATATAATATGTATTATTTTGTGTGAGGGTTTATTAGCTCAATACTACACTTTTTTTGCATTTTTTCCCTTCTAGGTTATACTTTTAAGATTTTTATTAAAAATTGTTTAAATTTAATTAATTAAAAATGTTTCTTGGGGCGCCTGGCTGGCTCAGTTGGTTGAGCGTCCAACTCTTGATTTCAGTTCAGGTCGTGATCTCAGGGTCCTGGGATAGAGCCCTGTATCAGGCTCCAGACTTAATGGGGAGTCTGCTTGGGGATTTATCTCCCCCCCAATAAATAAATAAATCTTTTAAAAATGGTTTCTTATTCATTGTTGTATAATATTCTTCTGTGTACTTTTTTTAAAAAACTGTTAATAAATATTTAGATTGTTTCTAGTTTGAAGCTATTATACTGCTGCTATGAACATTCCTGTACCTATCTCCTGGAATGTGTGCAGAAGCATTTCTGTGGACCTAGGACTGAAACTGATGAGCCACAGGTTACGTACATCTTTAATATGACAAAATACTATCATATGGTTTTCACTCCTAGCATAGTAGCATATGAAAGTTTACACTCCTCTTTATAATTTACAGTGTAAATTATACATGGCTACATGGCAGTGTATGAGAATTCTAACAGCTCCATATTCTCACCATCACGTGGTACTGTCAGACTGTTAAATTTCAACCATTCAGGTCATATATAGCAATATTTTTGTTTTATTTGCAAGTCCTTGACTTCTAATGGGGTTGGCAAATTCCTTCTATGTTTATGGGCCATTTGGATTTCTCATTTTGTGAAAGTGACAAAAGTCTTAGTGTTAATGTGCAACATTAAACACATTTGCTATATACTATAAAGTGATCATTCCATAAACACCAACCAGACCAAGATATAAAATAATTGTCAGCAATCCATAAGCCCTCTTTGTGCCCCTCCTCACTTTTCAAGAACTTCTCTCAATTTTCTATCATTGCTCTTTCTTAAAGATTTGTAGGAAATCTTTGTAATTATGGATGCACACACTTCATCAGTTCTGTGTGTGTTCCAAGTATCTCCTCCTACTCTGTGGCTTTCAGTTTTACTTTTTCAATGTTGACTTTTGATGTACAGAAGTTATTAATATAGAACATAGTCTACTCTATTATTTTTACTTATGATTAGTGCTTTATACATATATTTAAGAAATATTCCTCCAACATTCATTAACATATTCTCTTTTGTTATAAAATATCCAACATTCATTAACATATTTTCTTTTGTTATAAAAGTCTTATTATTTTCTTTTTTCCATTTAGATTTATAATCCTCCAGGGTTTTATTTTCACGTATAGCTTATTTTCATGTATGATCTAGGATGTGTGTATGTGTATATATATGAATATGCGAACATACTAGTTCACATGTACATATATATAATTTTCTAAATAGGAGATTCTATTTTATTTTGTAAAGTAAGACATACATTTGGAACAAAATAATGGTGTACAGTGGAAAATAAAAATGTGTGCAGTGAAAAGTAAGTCTCTCCCACTTGACTCCCTCAACTCAGCTAATTCTCTCATTGTAAATAAAAATTTTATAATTTGAAATATTTCTAGAGCAGGGGAAAGGAATACAAATACATAGGTATAAAATGATAGCTTTTTCATTCAGTTTTATTATTTTCAGTATATCCACTGTTCATATTTTTAAAGCTCAGGACTGACGTTTTATTTTGTGATACCTTAGGATGGTTCTAAGGCTTCAAGCCAGTTTGGAATGGTACTTTGCTTTGAAGTTTTTCACAGTGGTTATACTTGAGTTTCCAACCCCATTCTCATGCCTTTATTCCCTCTCTCCACTGCTGAAATCTTCCATATTTTGTTTCCCTTGTTTCTCATCCTGTGTTCATTTATTGCCATATGAGTCAATAGAAAAGATGGACTTTATTTGCATTGCATCACCAACATCAACATTTAATGCGACCTCTTTCCAATCACAAGGGACTCTTTGGCCATGCTTAAAAGGAGGCAAGGTATTTTTTAACTCAAAAAGAAATCCTGTTATTGTAGGTGAACCTCTTGGATTTCCTGTCTGAACATTTCCCTACAGAATCTCCTTAACTCTTAAAAGTTCAACTAACATATACAGCAGGGGTTGGCAAACTTTCTTTATGAAGTTCTCATGAATAAGTATTTCAGGCTTTGTTGTCCGTGCACTTTTTGCCACAACTACCCAACTCTGCCACTTGAGCTCCAAAGCAGCCACACGCTGAACAGAAGCAAATGGGTTTGGCTGGGTCCCAATCAAATTCTATTGACAAAAACGGGTGTTGGGCCAGACGTAGATTTGACCTACCCTGCATCTACAAAGTGATTACCACACAGTTCTACGTTCTGGCCTTTACCTGAGCTCTTTATCGAGCTGTTTTGTGGAACCTCAAACATGACATGTTACCAATTCCTTATTTTCTCCTCTGAATCTGTACTTGTAAGTTTATTTAATGATTTCCAAGCTGGAAATCTGAAGGTCATCCTTTACTCCTCCCTTTCTTTCTCACCATGCTTGTCTCTAGATCCCACCAGTCCTAACCCAGAAATGACTCTTGAATTTGGCCTCTTTGCTCTAGCCCCACGGACATGGCCTTTCTTGAAAGCCCCTAATACCTTTTCCTCTTCGTATGCCAGCTCATCTCTCCCTACCTCATTTTCTCACAATTCTCTCATCTATGTCCACACTGCCATCCCCTTTTCCTTTTTGGTGCCAACACAGAAACTCACACAGATCACAATGTATACTACACTTCAAGATATTGAATTATCTCAAAACTTCCATAACAATCCAAATTCTGGTTTTATCTGGGCCTTTTGCTATATGTTAGATTGTCACCCCTCTATAATGTCACTTTATTCCGTGAAGCCTGCCTCCCCTGAAATAAGTTACGCCATAAGACAGGTTTCCCGCACTCTGCAAAACCCTCTATTAACATTCTACTTCAGGTTCTACTTATGTGTTTACAGAGGTATCTTTGCCAATAGAATGTGAGCCTCCTGTAAAAAGGAATGTGCCTTATTCACCTTTGGATTCCTAGCACCAAACAATGATCCTGGAACATAAGTATTTAAAATATTTTTTAAACGAATGAATGGACAAAATAATTCATGAGTAATCTGCATGGGTTCCTTATATCTTCCATTTAGGAGCCATGAGGCTTGGGTAATCCATTTTACATCTCTGAATCCAGTTGTCTCATAAATAAAGCAAGGATAATACTGCCTACATTACATAGCAGTTTGATGAAGATGAAAGTACACTATAAGCTATAAATAATAATATTTTAGTATTTTGTTAAAAACAACAACCTCTGGTAATCTGAACATTTTATAGCATTGAAACAAAATTTAGAATTAAAAAAAATCTCAGTCTAGGGGCACCTGGGTGGCTCAGTCGTTAAGCATCTGCCTTCGGCTCAAGTCATGGTTTCAGGGTCCTGGGATGGAGCCCCGCATCGGGCTCCCCACTCCATGGGAAGCCTGCTTCTTCCTCTCCCACTCCCCCTGCCTGTGTTCCCTCTTTCACTGTGTCTCTCTGTCAAATAAATAAATAAAATCTTAAAAATAAAAAAATAAAAAAAAACCTCACTCTATATCAGAAGGCATCTTGCAAATAAGTCAATACATTTCCAGAGATTTGCTGCTCTCACTAGTAGAATACATAAAATGACTTCTAAATATAGATAGTTTAGGAAGCTCAACACTATCCTACAAAAAAATTAATACACTTTGCAAAAACTTGCCAAGGACTAATTTAAGTATGAGGATACATAATTACTTAAGAACTATGACTTTTAAATGGGAGTGTTTCAGACTAAAGTGATATTGATAAAAGTCACCTTATACCAAAGAATTCAAGTGTTTTTTTTTTTGTTGTTGTTAACAATCTAGTTAATTCATTGATAGTGTTACTTTAAAAGTAGTAATTGTAGTGGCATCTGGCTGGCTCAGTCAGTAGAGCGTGTGACTCTTGATCTCAGGCTTCTAAGTTTGAGCCCCATGTTGGGTGTAGAGATTACTTAAAAATAAAATCTTTAAAATAATAATAATAATTGTAAAGTTAGATAAATGCTAATGACATTATTTGTAAGGACTCACAAACACTTTAGATTATCAATAATAATATATAAAAAAATCTTAAAATTTTTTAGATTTCTAAAGTGTTTTTTAAACTTTATTGATCTTTTGGGACACCTGGGTGGCTCAGTCTGTTGAGCATCTGCCTTCAGCTCAGGTCATGATCGCAGGGTCCTGGGACTGAGCTCCGCATCTGGCTCCCTGCTCAGTGGGGAGCCTACTTCTCCCTCTACCTGTCCCTCCCCCTGTTTGTGCTCTCTGTCTCTCTCTCTCACTCTCTGACAAATAAATAAAAAAAAAAAATCTTAAAGAAAATAAACTTTACTGATCTCTTATTGGGCATGCATCTCTGAATGGGACCTAAAATGGGTACTGTATTAGTCTCTTTTTCCTACAAGTAGGCAAATCTATGGAGGAGGTGGTGAAAACAGAAAAGCCTCATCAATAAACATGAGTCATCTTAAATAACTGAAGTATACAACACAAACAAACTCATACATTCAAATATGTGGAAGTGTATACACACAAATCAGAATTTGACCTAAGTACATATAAGAGGTTTTTTTTTTAAGATTTTATTTATTTATTTGTCAGAGAGAGAGAGAGAGAGAGCACAAGCAGTGGGAGTGGCAGAGGGAGAGGGAGAAGGAGGCTTCCCCCTGAGCAGGGAGCCCAATGTGGGATCCCAGGACCCTGGGACCATGATCTGAGCCGAAGGCAGACGCCTAACCGACTGAGCCACCCAGGCACCCCCTATGTACGTATAAGAGTTTTAGAGGCCTTCATTAAACATATTATTTTGGCTTAGTAACAGACACCATAAACATCTCTGGGATAAATTCATAAGTATTCAAATACGTAGGAATCTGTATCTTCACCAACACCTGACATCTGATTATTTAATTAGCTAATTATAAAAAGAAAAGCAAAAGTGTCTCTGATATTACTAATGTCTCTGATATTCCACAGATCTCCTTTGCCCTTCTCTTTTATAAACGTCTTTGTCATAGTACCAAGTCCCAGCAGACCAATGACAGTGTAAAGGGTGCAATATTTGACAGTTCTGTCATGGTGGGAAAACATTCAGGGTATGCTATTCCTGCACTGTTTCTGAAAAAAAAAAAAAAACACAATGTAGGATTATGCTAATATTAACCTAAAAATTATGCAATTTCAATGTCTTGATTTGGCACAATTAGCACCCTGTAAAAATACCCAAGTAGCAGAAATAGTTTGCTATTAGTGAGCTGTAATGTTACCTTTTATATTAGGATCTTTTGGAGAAATCAACTAAAAAAGAAATCAACTAAAGAAATTGAGTCAGCAATTTAAATTTATTAAAAAGTTTAAGGTCACATTCTTTCTGAGGAAGTGATATATTCATGGATCTCCTCTACAAAATGTGAGCATTTAATTTACATATCTCCTAGTATATAGTTCAAATAAAGATGATACCATGTTTGACATCATGGCTCTTAATCTTATTTTTAATTTGTTGGCTAGAGAGAATATTCTAAATAAGGATGTCTTTCTCTTCATTCAGCCACAAACATATGTAACTGACATAGGAACTTTTTTTTTTTTTTAAAGATTCTATTTATTTATTTGACAGAGAGAGACACAGCGAGAGAGGGAACACAAGCAGGGGGAGTGGGAGAGGGAGAAGCAGGCTTCCCGCCGAGCAGGGAGCCCGATGTGGGGCTTGATCCCAGCACCCTGGGATCATGACCCGAGCCGAAGGCAGACGCTTAACGACTGAGCCACCCAGGCGCCCCTGACATAGGAACTTTTACCTACAAACAGCAGCAAAAACAGTCACAACCACAGATATATGCTAAGCACCCTATGAAGTTCTTCAGATTCCATACAGTATTTAATATTTTCACAACAGCTTACGGTAGGTACTACTATTACACTTTACAAATGAGAAAACTGAGACATTGGGAGGCGAAGTAACTTGTATATTTCCAAGCAGGAATCCAAGGCAATACTAGAGGTATATAACACTACTTAACAGTGTATTTTTTTAAGTGTCATTAGAATTAGTAAGTGACACATTATCTCAGGGAAGACAAGAAATCCTACTTCTCTAACACGCTGTCCCCTTGGGCATCAATCATATTATTACTCTTTAGTTCCACACCTATATTTCCGAGGATCATGAATCTTTTATTTAAAAAGTAAAGGATTTAGGAGTGCCTGGGTGGCTCAGTCACTTAAGCGTCTGCCTTCTGCTCGGGTCATGATCCCAGCATCCTGGGGTCGAGCCCCGCATCAGGGCTCCCTGCTCAGTAGGAAGCCTGCTTCTCCCTTTCCCTCTCCCTCTGTTGCTCCCCCCCACTTGTGCACTCTCTCTCTCTCAGATAAAGAAAATCTTTTTTTTTTTAAAGTAAAGATTTATAACTGACCTGACCTCCAGTTTAAGTGGCTTTTTCCCAAACTAACATTTCTTCCTTCTAGTCACTTCTCATTATATATCATAACCCTGCACACCACATTCTCCAATCAAAAGGAATTTAACTTAATATTGCATGAACATCTTTGACGGTTCCTCATATTTGTTACTTATTTTCTTCATAATATTCATGTAAAAATGTTATTTCTCCTGATTTTCTGTCCAGATATAAGTTCCTCCAAAAGAAGCTTTCTGATGCTCTTAATCAGAAGTAATCCATCCTCTCTGTACTTTTGCAACACTCCTTTTGTCCTGCTTTGAAGAATTTATTCCATTCTGATTTATAGTCATATCATTACCCCCAAACGATAGCAATTGCTCTCTAAGGGTAAAAACTATGCTGAATCACCAGTTTTACCTTCTATATAACAAGTACTCATAAATACTGTTGGACTTAATTTTTGCAGATTCAAAATTAACTTAATTAATTTTAATGCATACAATTGATATTCATTTTTGAAGTACTATTATACCTTTTAATAGGAAAATGTTCTGTAGATTAGAAATCCCACACTATCATCTTGCAAAAGTGGAGACATAGTTTTCAATTTGAAGTAAGTCATAAAACAAGGAGGTTGTGTAGCATATGAAATATGAAGATAGGCAAATGTGAGTTAGAAATTCTGCTTTCTTGCTTTGTAAAATTCAGCAAGTGATTTAAATTTGCTGATTTCAGAATTCTCATTTGTGAAATAGGCATGACAATGGGTTGTTTTAAGGATTAGGAAAAATATACTCAAAGTTGTGAAGCTGAATCACATAGTAAGTGCTCAATGTTTGCTATTACAATAATCGTTAATAGACATATAATTATATATGATAAATAATATATAAATGCATATAATTGCTATATTTCTAAAACCATTTAACTGTCAAATATATACACATATATGAGCCTTTTCAATATATATATCAATGAGGAAAATCTGTACGACTGCTTCTGTACATTTTCTCACCCACAAACAAATGGAATGGTGTCTGCAGGTAGACCTAGCATTCTTGTCTTTTAAGAGTCAAACAGTCACGATGGGTATACTGATTTTACTACTATTCTAACTGAGAAAACTGAAACTACTATAGCACATGCAGCCATATGTCTTTCCTTGTTTCTTTCCGATTGAAGGAGGGACAGTACATCTGATCTGGTCACAATAAATTGAACTTCAATTTTTCTGCTAAAGGAGAATGAGAGGGGGAAAAAAAAAACATTTTATGTCAAACTGGAGGGTGAACAGATTTTGATCCTCAGGGCAAGTAAGTCATTTTCTTCTCGAAAGTGTTAGTAAAATATAAATTCCAAATATGCAGAGTAAGATTTAAAAAATATGACATTTTGCTTCTTAGGCTGCCAAAATGTTCATTTCCTCCATAGGCTGTCGCAGCAGATCAAAACACACCACTTGAGGTCAGCTTATAGAAGTGTCTCTTTTTTACTTGGGGGCTTATCTCTTTTGACCATGATTAAATGTAAAGATTAAGATCACTGTGTATCTTAGAATATATTTGGTATGAGAGCACAATAACACAAATATAAAAATAAAATTGAAACAATTAACTTTTTACTTAGCTTTATTCTACATGGGCAATTCTATTTTCTCTCTTATACAGTTTCACTGGGACCATTACCTTCTACAAGACTGCTTTTCCTATTAAGATAGTTGTAATTAACAAGAGCCCACACATGCAGAACTGTTATCATCTACCATATTAATGAACATACACAAGCTATTATTTTTCCCAATGTTTACTACATTTTATTGGAACCAATCTCAAAGGTTGCAGAATTAAAAAAAAATAACAACAGTGACTTCCATAATTGTCAATTAATTCTAAAATAATTTTCCAAAGAAAGAAACAATATTCTCATTTTACTATTCTAAGTTGGTCTTGGAACATGAAAAGACAGTATTACAGAAAAAAGAATGAACTCAGAAGCATCAAGTGGTATTAACAGAGAATTAGTGCTGAAATTACACTAGAGTAACATTTCAATTAGAAATAGAAGGAGAAAATATCTAGGCCATCAGAGGTTGTATGTAGTAAAGAAAATAAGAACTATCTTCAGTGGACATCACTTGTTTTGCTGAGAGGTGCACTCAGAAGTCAGAGGGGACATTTCCAAAGGACTTTCTTACAAAATTAGAGAAGCAGTAATTAATTTCAAGGCAGATTTCTGGTTCTATCTATCTGAGAAATAGATAATAAATGAATTAAATATGCCTGGGGTCCCCTATCAGGAGTATGGCTGTGATGCTCATTTCACTGTATCCAGTGAACCGTTGGAGGATTTCCCCACCCCCACTCCCCAGCATGGATGCACCTGCAGGAGCAGGCCAATTGCAGGCTGACGCCATGTAGGTAAGACATCTTCACTTCAAATTCACTGAACTAAAATCCGACCCAACTCTAGTAAGTATAAGTCAAGGAAACTTTAATCATAGCTGACTTACCACCTTATGAATAAATATCATCATAAAAATCGGGCCTCTTTTGCTATTTTACATTTCATCTTATTAAAACACAAGTACATGAGGGAAATATTCTTGGCATAAAACTACTATATTCATTAAATTTTTTTTTCTTTCTTACACCTGAAGGCACATGTCTAAACCTGTAGGGGCTACTTTATTATTTAATTAGAGCAGATTCTTTTCTACCATTTTAGGTGTTTCATCTGAAGTTTGATTAACATCAGTATATGCTGTCCTCTCAGGCAAGTAAATACAGTTTCTGCAGAAAGAGAAATGAGCGAGCAAAATGTAAAAAAAAAAAAAAAGTAAAAAAGGATTTTAAAATACAGAAAAACATAAAATGTGTAAAGAAATAGAACCTCTAAAAAATAAAATATCAATGTTCAAAGCCAACCAGAAATACTTCATAAATGTGTATGAAGTATTTGGTATTTGCTCGTTTTATTTAACAACATTAATTCATTCCTTTAATAAACATTTATTGAGTGCTTAGTATTGGGGCTGTCAGTGTGTTAAATTCAGGGGGTATACAGATGAAAGAGATACTATCCCTGCCAATGAGAAACTCACAGTTTACTGTGCACATTAAGTACTGTAATGAAGGTATGTACCAAAATTGTAGCATATGCTGTACTTGCCCAGCACACATCCCCGTGTCTTTCCATTTCAACATACATTGGCTAAACTTCCAAATGCCAGCACTTAGATTTCTTTGCCTGAGAATTCCTTCTGGCTGCAGGGGTCTGTTTTGCTCACCTATATGGCAAGCCAAAACTGCTCAGGAAGAAACACTTCAGGGAGAAGCTCTCCATCAATGATTGATGGGAGTTGATGTATAATTACCCCAGCGTATCTGGCAACCTCAAGTGGTAGAACTCTGAGGTCTGTGTTTTACACTTTCACCCACAATTTCCTCAGGGGGATTAAGCTCCAGATACCCAAAGTGTTAACTGGGTTGAAAACACACTTCTTAATGGCTTTCTCCTGCTCCCTGTGTCACTTCCCTAAGATGTCCCCTGTACCTCCCAAATAACCTACTTGGACTAGAGTTCTTTCCACAAGGTCTGCTTTTGGGGGAATCCAAATGAAGATAAAAAAACAATGCTAGTATAAAAGAGTGTGGATTAATTCCATCCTAAAGGAATGTGAGAGTTGGGGAAGGAAGGTGTTAGGGAAAGTCATTGTAATAGACTAGGCTCTAGAAGGAAGAGCAGAGGTATCTCAGGCAGAGAAAGGAGGAAGGGCATTGTACGAAGCAGAGCCAGCATGCGTGAAGGCTTAGACTAGTGGTTCTACAATTAACACCAATAACCTGGAAGCCTTGTTTAAACAGATTTGTGAGCCCCACTTTCAGCATTCCTAATACTATAAGCCCAAGAAGTTTTATATCTAACAAGTTCCCTGGTGATGTTGATATTGCCTGGTATGGGGACCACACTTTGAGAATGACTAGCATGGAGGGAATGGCCAAATGATAGGTGGGCAAGAGGAATGGGTTGAAGATTATTAAGACTTATGAATATCCTGTGATATAAACTTGCTCTTTTGTAGTTCATTATTGCTAAAATTGTTTATTGCAAAAATGAGTATCAAATGAATTTACTAAGTATTTTTTTAAAGTTACATAATAAAATAAGTAACAAAATCCTTGGAGAAAGAACATATACAGGGAATATTTCTTACACACTTTGTAGTATGATCTCTCAGGCTCTATTTTCTGCCCAAATTTTGCATATATGTAACCTATAATCCGTATTTCTCATGAACTCTATGACTGTCAGTTTGGGAGCTACATGCTTCTCACAGGCTATGGGCATGGGCCACAACATAACTCACTGGTTCAACAACTGGCCGGTAGGGGCAGCAGTGCTGAAAGCATCCATGACCACAAGAAACCAGAAGGCACGAGTTGTCTCTAGCTGCTTTCAACTATAAGAGAATATTGCATTTTGTCCTTGAAAGACAGGTTTAGTTACGTTGGGTTAGGAAAAGACAGATGGATTATTACTGGTTGTCTTTCTGTTCTACACATGTTGCAAATATATCATATACCAGATGAAACCACAGCAGAAGCTAGAAGTCTAATTAAAGCTCTTGTGTGATTTTTGGGAAAAACTTCCTCCCATCCAGTTATTATAATACATCCATCACTTCACATATTTATACATATTTTGTTTTATGGTGATAACATTTAAGTTATACTCTCTCAGCAAACTTCACATATACAATATGGTATTACAACTATAGTTACCATGTTATACATTAGATCTGGAGACCTTATCCATCTTATATCTGAAAGTTTATTTTTTTTATTTAAATTCAATTAGCCAACATATAGTACATCATTAGTTTCAGATGTAGACTTCAATAATTCATCACTTGCATATAACACCCAGTGCTCATCACATCACATACCCTCCTTAATGCCCATCACCCAATTACCTCATCCCCTCCCCACCTCCCCTCCAGCAACCCTCAGTTTGTTTCCTAGAGTTAAGAGTCTCTCATGGTTTGTCTTCTTCTCTAATTTCTTTCCATTTTGTTTTCCCTCCCTTCCCCTATGATCCTCTGTGTTGTTTCTTATATTGCACATATGAGTGAAACCATATAATTGTCTTTCTCTGATTGACTTATTTTGCTCAGCATAATACCCTCTAGTTCCATCCATGTTGATGTAAATGGTAAGTATTCA
The DNA here is from genome assembly GCF_964656455.1 of Halichoerus grypus. Taxonomy (NCBI): domain Eukaryota; kingdom Metazoa; phylum Chordata; class Mammalia; order Carnivora; family Phocidae; genus Halichoerus; species Halichoerus grypus. Next base: position 104,821,995 of record NC_135727.1, on the reverse strand, counting down.
TCCTTTCTGACGGCTAAGTAATATACCATTATTATACCTGAAAGTTTAAACCCTCTTACCAATCTCTCCCTATTTCCCCCACCCACTCCCAGCCACTGACAACCACCAATTTCTACTGTTTCTATGAGCTTGACTTTTTTTTTTTTTTTTTTTAGATTCCAGATATAAGTGATATCATGCAGTATTTGTCTCTCTCTGTTTGGATTATTTCACTTAGCATAATGCCCTTGAGTTCCATCCACATAGTCACAAACAACATGATTTTCTTCTTTTTTATATATGGGTAATATTCTATTGTGTTTGAGTATATATATCACATATTCTTTATCCATTCATCCACTGACAGACATTTAAGTTGTTTCTATATCTTGGCTGTTATGAAAAATGCTACAATGAAGATGGGGGTGCAGATATCTCCTCAAGATCCTGACTTCATTTCCTTTGGATATATAGCCCAAAGTGAGATTTATGGATCATATAGTAGTTCCATTTTTAATTTTTACTAGTAATTAGTCTGTTCAGATTTTCTCTTTCTTCATGATTCAGTCTTGGTAGGTTGTACGTTTTTGGGAATTTCTATTTCTTCTAGGTTGTCCATTTTGTTGGCATATAACTATTTCTGCTCTGATCTTTGTTATCTCCTTTGTTTCCTGACTCTAGACTTTGCATTTCTTTGTTCTTTTTCTTCTGGTTCCTTAAGGCATAAGGAGATCTTTCTTTTTTTCTTAGTATAGAAATTGATAACTCTGAACTTCTCCTTAGAACTGTTTTTGCTGCATCCCATAAATTTTGTTATATTTCCATTTTTATTTGTATCATGACATTTTTTTAATCTTCTCTTTGACCCATCAGTTGGCAGTAGCATGTTGGTTAATCTCCACATATTTGTGAATTTTCCAGTGTTCTTCTTATAATTGATTTCTAGTTTCATACCATCATGGTTGGAAAGGATGCTTGATTGGATTTCAGTCTTCTTAAATTTATTGAGACTTCTTTTGTGGCCTAACGTATGATCTATCCTGGAGAACATTCCATGTGTACATGAGAAGAATGTATTCTGCTTCTGTGGGGTGGAATGTTCTATAAATGTCTGTTAAGTTCATCTGATTTAAGATGCAGCTTAAGTCTAATTTTTTTTATTGATATTCTGTCTGGATGATCTATCCTTTGTTGAGAGTGGGATACTGAAGTTCCCTACAATTACTGTGTTGCTATTTTTCCCTTCGGGTTTGTTAGTATTTACTTTATATATTTAGGTTCTTCCATGCTGGGTGTATAAATATTTACAAATTTATATCCTCTTACTGGATTGACCCCTTTATCATTATATAATGACTTCCTTTGTCTCTTGTTACAGTCTATGGCTAAAAGTCTACCTTGTCTGATATAAGTACAGCTATGTTTTCTTTTGGTTTATGTTTGCATCAAATGTCCTTTTCTTACCCCTTTAATTTCAGTATATGTGTGTCCCTAAAGCTGAAGTGAGTCTTTTGTAGACAGCATATAGTTTGGTCTTGTTTTTTTTTTGTTGTTGTTGTTGTTATTGTTGTTGTTGCTGCTGCTGCTGTTGTTGTTGTTAATCCATTCAGCCACTCTATGTCTTTCAATTAGAGAATTTAGTCCAATTATATTTAAAGTAATTATTGATAGGAATGGACTATTGCCATTTCGTTAATTATTTTCTGGCTGTTTTGTAATTCCTTTGTTCTTTTCTTTTTATCTTGCTTTCTTCCTCTGTGATTTGATGATTTTCTCTGGTGGTAAGCTTTGGTTTCTTCTCTTTATCTTTTGAGTATCTACTATAGTCTTTTGCGTAGTAGCAAAACTCTAACCCTCAATCAAAGTTCTTGAATAGGAGAGTGAAAAAGTCAGGATTGAAATCTATAAAAATGATTTTGTAAGCTGTGGAGAAGAATTACTAGCTGGTGAGAAGTTAGAATGGTGGTTTTCAACATTGCTGCATGTTGGCATCATCTGAGAAGTTTAAAACAATTTGCAAGAGTTTGATTTAACTGATCTAGGATGTTGTGAGGGCATCAGGACTTTCAGCTAAATCTTTACTGTGAAAATTTTCAAATGTACAACAAAATTGAAAAAAAATAGAGAGAGAATGCCTGTATACTCCTTATGTAGATTCCATCATGAATATTTCATTAACTTATTTACCCATCTATATATCTCTTTATCCATCCATCAACTGATCGTATATTTTGATGCATTTCGATGTAAATTATAGACATCAATATAATTCAGCCTAAAAGCGTCAGTGTGCACATCAACAAGTAGAGTTAAGTATTTGCTTAGAGATTTTTTTTCTTTGTGAGCACTGAGACTTATACGAATCCCCCAGATTATTCTAATGTTCAGCAAAAGATATATGTAGATCATTGGATTAAAAAAAAGTAGGCAGCATAATGATTGTTATTTTTGTTATTATTATTCAATGTATTTGTACTTTCTTTACATTATGGCTAATTCAAGTAATAACTATGTAACGGAGTTATTACTTACAGAGAAGGAAATAAGATTGAGGGATACTAAATAATTTTCCAGTGTTCACATGGCAAGGGCAAAAGAGAGTCAGTATTCAAATCCAGTTTTGGTTGATCTTATAGAAGACCATATCTTTTTTTTTTTTTTTCCACATGCATCTAAGGCTATGGGGGTGAAAATGGGAAGGAGTAGTTTAATTAAATATTTAATTTGTAGGATGCTCATAACAATTTTGAAAGGGAAAAGGAAAAATAAGGGAGTAACATAATTTTCCAACTTTTTCTAATAACTGGTTGAAAATGATTATTTTGTACAATGGCAAATAAAAGTGATCTTCACTTTGTTTTTATTCTGAGTAATCATTCTTCTTCAAATACCTTAACATGGATTTTTAGTTTAATGATGTCTCTTCCTTCAATTTGCCATTAAGTGGCTTTTGTTTTTGTGTTTTTTTAATAACACTCTTCTCCTAACACTCTTTTCTTAACACTCTAACAATGGTGTCACTGCATTAAAAAAATAGAGGAAAATATTCTCAAACTATAAAAGAGTAGAGAGAAAAAAATCTGCCATAGTAGTCTACCCTAACACAACAACTGTTGGCATAACAGTTAATATCTAATACAGTTTCTGAGGGTCAAGAATCCAGGAGTGGCTTAACAGAGTAGGATTGGCAGAGCATATCTCACAAGGCTGCAGTCAAGCTGATGGTTATGGCTATGATATGGCTTCCCACAGAGCAAGCAATGAGTAAGTGAGTAAGAACTCAAGACAGAAAGCCGTAGTTTTTCTATACTTGGAAGTGACATACCATCACTTCTGCTTTATTTTTTGTATTAGAAGAAAGTCACTAAATACAGTCCATACTTATGGGAGGGGAATTAAGCTCCAACTCTTGAAGACAGGAATATCAAATAATTTAGGGACCATTTTAAAATCACCACATAGGGTATGGAATCTAGGTCTAAAATCACTTTCTCCTAGCAGTTTAAAGACAATACTCCATTTTGTTCTAGCTTCCACTGTTGTTGTTGAAAAGTCCCAAGCCATTCTTATTTTTCATCTTCAAACTTCCCAGGATCCTTGTTTTGAAATTGCATTATAATGAGCCTTGGTACAGTTGTTTTTGTTTTTGTTTTTTAAAATTTACTATGCTGGGCATTCAGTGGACCCTTTAAATCTGGAGATTCATTTTCTTCAGTTCTAAGAAAATTATTTTGCCATTTCTTTGACAGTTTTCTCTCCATACTTTCCTTTCTTCTTTGGTCTGTAACTATCATTTGGATGTTGGACTACCCAGAGCAAGGTTTGTCAACATCAACACTATTGATATTTGGGGTGGATAATTCTTTGTTGTTGATGGCTATTCTGTGTTTTGCAGGAGGTCTAGCAGCATCCCTCCTGGCCACTATTTACAAAATGCAAGTAGCACTACCCTCCCTGATTTGTAGTCACCAATATTATCTCCCAACATTGCCAAATTTCCTCTGGAGGGCAAAATCACCTGCAGTTGAGAACCACTGATGTAAGATGATTCTCTAAGATTTTTATATTCTCTTCCTCATTTTCCATTTCTTTGTGCATTTATATTGCTTTATGAAAGAATTCTTCAAATGTATCTTCTACTTCTTTTGAATTTTTATTTATGCTATCCATTTTTTAATAGGCTTTATTTTTTAAGGCAGTTTTAGGTTTATGGCAAAATTGAGCAGAAAGTACAGTGAGTTTCCATATACCCTGCACCACACTCTCAACACAGTCTCCCCCATATCAAACACCCCAACCAGAGTAATACATTTGTTACAATTGATGAACCTACACTGACACATAGTTATCACCTAAAATTCATAGCTTACATTATGTTCACTCTTGGTGTCTATGGCTTTATACAAATATATAATGACATGTATCTTCCAAGGCAGTATCATATGGAATATTCTCATTGCTTTAAAACTACTATTCAATTTTTAAATAACCCTTCTTTTTCTCTGAAATATTTTTAAAGTTGCTCATATGTATTTTTTTCACAGATACAGTAAATAGTCTCACTCTGAGATAGTAATGTTTTAAAATTTTTCTTAAGATCTCTGCCTTATTTCTCTTTCTTAAGAGTTTCCTATTTCATTTATGTTGTTATTGTTTTTCTCTAATATGACTGCATATTCATTTTTACGTTGGTTTCTATCTTTTGTATTAAAGGCTTTTTTTCAAATATCTGGAAATCCTTGGCTATCTCTTCAAATTGAGATACTTAAATGCTTCCTGGAAGCTCCCTATGCAAATGTGGGGTTTATCAATTGACAGTCTTCAGTATACGGTCATCAGGCAAGGATCTGTTTCATTTGTTAAATCATAACATATCCTTGGGGCGCCTGGCTGGCTCAGTCAGTTAAGCATCTGACTCTTGATGTGGGCTCAGGTCATGATCTCAGGGTCATGATAATGAGCCCCGCATCTAGTCCTGCCTCGGCTCCACACTGGGTGTGGACCCTTCTTAGTATCCTCTCTCTCCCTCTCCCTCTGCCCCTCCTTTCTACTCGTGCTCTCTCTAAAAAACAAACAAACAAAAACATATCCTTAATTGCAGATCTTTTCTTTCATAAGAATCAAGTTCTCTAGAGAAAAATTTATAATCTCCTGACCAGAGTATAGAAATTTAAGAGCCAGGAGGGGGAAGAGAGACTGGTGGTCTTAGCATTAAATAGATTGACCTTAACTTAGTTCCCTATTTTCAGTGTAATGGCTCTCTCTTTCCATCAACTGATGCTGTTATCTACACATTGACTGTTTTTCTCTTTCAGCTTCACCAAAAAGCCAACTACTCACCCATGTCTGCTGGGATGGTGGAGAAGTGGTGTCTTACTACTCTGAGTTAGAGACTTGGCATCTAATTGCTCCTTTTAAGGGCTTCAAAACCTTTTATTTTTAGCACCACTACCACACTCTGAAATACTTAGTGCCTTCAATTCAGAAGTCTTTTGGGGTCCTGCAGAACAAATTCACTTTCGTGTCTTAATTTCCTTCTTTATAGACTTGATATGTCTTTGCAGATATCTTCTCCTTCCTTTGCTTTGCCATTTTCCAACTGCATTGTTCTTGTTCCTTTAATGTAATCTTAGAATAATGTGGGACAGAGAGGAGATAAATCCATGTTTTCAACTGTCATTTTTACCCGAAGGTCCAGGGTGTGACCTATTCTCTCTCCTCATGTATCCCCATCTAGCATTTCATAGTGGCCTCTACCATGCCCTCTGCACTCCATCCAGACCTTTTAGGTTTCAAGTTCCTGCACTGAAATGTTATTGGGAATCATTCCAATCCATTCATCAAGCAAGAGAACAGCCTTGACACAGTTCCTAGTTGCAGGGCTGTGCTATTATTCTTAGGCCTCCATAGGCCCACAGCTTTATGTAAGCTGTAGCCCGAGGCTGTAGCCTGAAGCAGCACTTTTTTACCCAAGTTTCTTTCATGAGTGGAGGAGCCAAAATCCAGACTCTGGTTTTGAACACTGAATGTGTCTCCAGTTCCACATCATGCTTGAAGCAAGTTTAGTCCCATTTACCCTAAAGCATCCAAATTCCTGGTTGCCACTGTTGCTTTGTGGTTCAATGGCAAGCCTGGCAGGGATTTCTGCCCCATCTCCTGATTGACATTTCTGTATGTGCAGAAGTTTGTATTTTAGATGTATGTGAAAAAAATGAATCATGTATGTGACCTACATGACCTTCCACAGCACTCTGAGGATTTCACAGTTCTGCAGGCCTAATAACAGAAGTAGAAGGTCCATCATAATCAACTCACAAGAAGTAGTGTAAGCCATTTAAGTTCTTTTACAGAAGACAAGGTGAGGACTGGACTCATTACTCCGCCCCTTAAACTTCAATGGCACTTTTATTTACAACATTCATGCTGGAAATAAGGCCAATATGTTCAACCTGCACATACTCTATTAGCTGAGATATTTCATTTGACACCATCCTCTTGTGACCTTTTTAACATTTAACTTCAATGTCCAGTACATTGCCACCTGTCTTATTTCTTTTTCCCAAAAATGGAAGTTCTAGAAGGGAAATAACATCTTTTTTTTTTCTTTCTTTCTTTTCTTTTTCTTTTTCTTTCTTTCTTTTTTTTTCTTTTTTTTTTTTGAGAGAGAAAGGCAAAGCGGGGAGCAAAGGGAGAGGGAGACAGAATCTTGAATATTAAGCAGGCTCCATGCCCAGCACAGAGCCTGACACAGGGCTCAATCTCACGACACTGAGATCATGACCTGAGCCGAAATCAAGAGTCGGCCGCTTAACAGACCAAGCCACCCAGGCACCCCAACATCATTTTTCTAATAAGGAATAATATACAAACAGCATGTCACCTATCTTGTTTGGTACCATTTTTGCTATTTTTTTCCCAAATAAGTAAAGGTAAAACTTATGCACTCTATGATAGCTCATGAAACATCTTGGCTCAATCTGCTTCTCAGCATGCTAAATTTTTGTTTTACTTTATTTCTTGGGGTTGGATTATCAATAAAAAACAATCTTACTTAGCTAAAATGCATAGGTGTTTATGTATATAAGATCATTATGATGTATTCTTGAAGTGAGGATAGAATTGTAAGAGAAGAATTTTTGTAGCAATGCTCCTTTTTGGTACTGAATAAGCAAAAACATAAATATTCCTGAAAACGAAGTGGTCTAGTAGAAATGACATTCAAATAGGCATCACAAGGCTTGAGTGATAATCTTGGCTTTGTTGCCAGTTAACAATGGGAACTTGAGCAAACTTTCACCTTTTCATCTTTAAGCCCCATTATTTTCGTTTTTAAAATCATAAAATGAATATAGATCAATGTTCTAATTTTAAGGTGCTATGACACTATACTATACAAAAATTTATTTTTTTCAAAAATTGTTGATGTTAATATGTAACTAATGATTTGGTTTCTAAAACTATCTTCCAGTTGGCAACATAAAACTATTGCTAGACAACAACAGGGATGTCAAGTTGTTGAATTTAGCTAGAAAGGGATATGTATATAATGAAAACTAGCTAAGTAAGACCTTAGATAAGTAAGGACACACACATGAGATGACATTATGAAATCTTGGGGCTAGGGTGAAAATAAAGAATAAAAAATACACAAAATTTCTCATTTTATAGTGTACATATGAAAATAACCTTCAAAGTGCTTGGGTAGATGATACCCTGGCAAAGAGTTTGGTTAAATGTCAATTAAAGACAATTAGTCCGGAGGCTAGTTTCACATACTGCTACTACTAACTGGTAAATAGAGCAAGTATTAAAACCTAAGGTATACCATTACTGACTCAAGATCTTATGGATAAGGGAAAATCATATGATGTTAAGTCAGCAGTATGCTAGTAGATGTCTAACAACCAACTCTCCTGGGAGGGGGGACTTATTTGAATACTCCCATCATATTTAATTTCAAGCTATCAATAGAGCATCATTAAACATGGAGTTGAGAGTGCACCATTATATAGTCATTCAGATCTAATAGAGTTAAAAAATAGCAACACCATAGATAATAGTGAAAAATAATTAGGCAGTTATGATATTAGATAATCTATTACCTTTGCTTACAATATAATTACAATGTTTGTTAGCATAATTTATTTTTTTAAAGATTTTATTTATCCATTTGAGAGAGAGAATGAGAGAGAGCATGAGAGGGGGAGGATCAGAGGGAGAAGTGGACACCCTGCTGAGCAGGGACCCTGATGTGGGACTTGATCCCGGGACTCCAGGATCATGACCCAAGCCGAAGGCAGTTGCTTAACCAACTGAGCCACCCAGGCACCCTGTTAGCATAATTTAATTTATCTGATGAATCCCTCTCCATTTTGTAAACCTCAGTTCAAAGATAACCTCATTCAGTTCTTCCCTGCCGGGGGCCCTGAGCCTGGGTTAGGAGACTTGCCTTTGCAGGCTCATAGTTCTTAATGCACGCTGGACCTCAAGTACTTACCACCCTGCATTCAAATTGTGACATGATCATTATTCTTCCTTCCCTAAAATCTGTGATATCACAGTCCATACTTTATTTAGCTTTACATTTCTAGCCCTTAAACACAGTGTCAGCATCACAGTGGGGTCACAATAATATTTGTTAAATGAATAATGAGTCTATGAATTATCAGTTCTGGCAGATTCTAAGTGTAGATGTCAAAGACAGAACAAGAAAAAAGCTAAGTCTGAAAATATGAAGATGTTCATTTAAGGGCAAAGATTTTATCATCTTCTACTTCCATAATCCTCACCACCATGATTGGTGGGTTGTATGACAAGAAAGAAGCTATTCTGATAATTTTAACTGTTGCATTACAAGAGTGATATTGGCAGAGAAAAGAAAACAATTAGGCTATGAAGAGTAGCAGAGAAGGATATTGTCAGTATAAAAGGACCCCAAACCTGCAGGTCCTTTATGGCTTCCCTATAAATGCTCAAGCACAGGCAATAATTATATATTATTTTTAATAATTGATATTCAATGAGACAATGCTTTTCTTAAATCTATCTCAAATGTGTGGTAGAGCAGATTCATGCAATCTTAACATGTGTTAAAATATTTTTATACCTTTTGTTAAATAAAATCTTTGAAATCATAAAGTGATTTAAATTATTTAATCTTAGAAACTATGTTCTATCCTTTTATTGACTTGTTCACTTACCTATTTTATTTTTTTACCTATTTTAATTTCTTGATTGAGAAATTAAAATTTTGACAACAATTAGCAACTCAAAGTATAATTAAAATATCACTCGCTATGTATCTAGACAAAACAAGCACACAGATGTCCACTTTATAGTCTGTTTCCATTAGGATACTAATTAATTGTGGCACTATTCCAAAAAATATAAGAGCAGAAAGTAAGTAAAGAGCTCACGACAAATATAATACTAACAATTGCAACTTGCTGGTTTCTAAAACTGCTCAATAAAGTCCACTGTGCCAAATGAGTTATCAAGAACATTTTATTATGATTTTTATTATTCTGGAATTGTCAGTATGGATTTTAAACACGAAAATAATAATGAAGGTAAAGATACAGGCATTGTTCTAAAATATGCTGGCATGAATCACTATGAATATAGGAGGATGTTCATTTTCATAACAATGCAATTCTTATGAACAGGGACGAAGGTAGTAGAGTAGAAAATTACTTAGATAGTACTAAGTTAAAAAAAATAAGAAAGACAGATCTCTTACATGTATGTAGTAAAATGTATTTGTAAAATAAACGGCTAATTCTTACTTGGAAATTATTTTTATTCCAACTCAGGAGAATTTCCAATCATTCTCATGGTCATATGCCACAAGATCTACAGCTTCCAAAGTGTATGTACATGTAAAAAAATTACAAATCCATTACATGGCTTCTGACCATGTAATGAGTAGTCTTTAAAGTTGAACACAATAGTAGAAAACATGCTTTGTTGTCATCAACCTGATTTTAGTTACTAATTCAGAATTATCCAATTCAGTGGAATAGAGCTTTGTAACATAGCTTTAGAATGCCTTAAATCTAAATCTACTCTTATTTTTAAAGTATAAAAATAGTAACTGAAGCTTATCAACTATCCCATTAAAAACCTCCCTTGACTCAATGGTTGTCCATATGTTTTGATGAATATGAGCTTGCTGCTCATAATTTCAAAGAACTTTGAATTAACCAGAGAGGAAAAATGCTTAAGGAAGAGACCAGGATATACTGACAAGAATCTCAGAGTGTCTCCCCCTGCCCATGCTCTCTCTCTATCTCTGTGTCTCAAATGAATAAAATCTTTAAAAAAAAAAAAAAAAAAAAAGAATCTCAGAGTGCTGCTGGCAAGGGTCAAATTTACACCTTCCTTACCCCTGTTTCACTAATGAGAGAACTGAGACTCAGCCAAAACTTGCCAAAAATTCTCAGTCAGGGATTGGTGGAGCTAAGATTCAAACTCAGGGCAAAGTAATTCCAAACTTAATCTCTTAGCTGGGTCTGAGACTCACTTATTTCTGGAACAGCTACAAATCTGGCTTTGTTCTCTTAAAATTCCACACCAACTAAAGGCTGCTTTAAGACAAGATGCTTTTGTTTCTTTTTTTTTTTTTTTAAAGATTTTTATTTATTTATTTATTTGACAGAGAGACACAGCGAGAGAGGGAACACAAGCAGGGGGAGGGGGAGAGGGAGAAGCAGGCTTCCCGCGGAGCAGGGAGCCCGACGCGGGGCTCGATCCCAGGACCCTGGGATCATGACCTGAGCCGAAGGCAGACGCTTAACGACTGAGCCACCCAGGCGCCCCAAGATGCTTTTGTTTCCTTCTGCTCTTGCCTTCAGTCCATAAATCCAACACTCAAAGAGACCTAAATATTTCTTTATTTAAATTCAATTAGCTAACCACTCTGGAAAACAGTATGGAGATTCCTCAAGATGTTAAAAATAGAGCTTCCCTATGACCCAGCAATGGCACTACTAGGTATTTACCCCAAAGATACAGATGTAGTGAAAAGAAGGGGCACCTGCACCCCAATGTTCATAGCAGCAATATCCACAATAGCCAAACTGTGGAAGGAGCTGAGATGCCCTTCACCAGATGAATGGATAAAGAAGATGTGGTTCATCTATACAACGGAATATTACTCAGCCATCAGAAAGGATGAATACCCACCTTTGCATCGACATGGATGGGACTGGAGGGGACTATGCTAAGTGAAGTAAGTCAAGCAGAGAAAGACAATTATCATATGGTTTCACTCATGCGGAACATAAGGCATAACACAGAGGACAAAAGGGGAAGGGAGAGAAAACTGAATGGGAAGAAATCAGAGAGGGAGACAAACCTTGAGAGACTCTGGATTCTGAGACCTAAATATTTTAGAATGGGAGCGAGGATATCATGATAGGGCCCTATATTCAGAGATGCTGCCGTGGCTACTGCCACCTAGCCTTGAGTACTCTCTTCCTAAAGACTGCAATCTTGGACCAACATGACGCTTCTTTGGTTCTCTTCATAAACTCTTTTGTAAATAGTGCCTCATTCTTTGCATCAAATATGTTTTGAGCCATTCAGTACCCAAATATTTTCCTAGAAAGAAGTAAGCTCCTCACCTTGTTCTTGGAAAGCATGTATTTATTTTTCTGATAACAGCAATAATAAGTATAGTATTTTATAGTCCTAGAGAACCTTTTATCCAGAGGATTTATAGGAGCTTCACATATGTATTACTACTCATTGGAGAGTGTTCTTATTGACTATAACTCAGTGGGAATATTTTAAGTGGTGTGGTGTTTTTAACATTTAAATATATGTTATTTTTAGAATTCCACTTTCTCTTCTGCTTCCAATCCATTATCCTTTTCAAAATGATGATATTTGGGGCGCCTGGGTGGCTCAGTCGTTAAGCGTCTGCCTTCGGCTCAGGTCATGATCCCAGGGTCCTGGGATCGAGCCCCGCATCGGGCTCCCTGCTCTGCGGGAAGCCTGCTTCTCCCTCTCACACTCCCCCTGCTTGTGTTCCTGCTCTCTCTGTCTCTCTCTCTGTCAAATAAATAAATAAAATCTTTAAAAAAAAAAAAAAGAGTATTATAAAAAAAACAAAAACAAAACAAAAACAAAAAAAACAAAATGATGATATTTGTTTTATGTCTACTCTATAAACACATAATAAGAATGGTAAATGTGGGTTTTACTCACTCTCTTTTGAGCTAATATTATGGGCAGATTTCTTCCTACTCCCCTTAGTCAGCAATATTTTCTCTTGTTCTTATTAAACTTTACTTGCCTAGTTTAGCTGTTTTTCTTTTTCTTCCCCTTATTGTATTTCCATCCACATGGGTCAAAGGAATTTCTTAAGCTTGTTTTTCCTCTGACACAAAACATTTTCTTAGTAACTAGTTAACTCCCCTAGATTATAACTTTGGACATGACTGTAACATTAAACAAATTAGGGTACAAGAGATGGCATTGCACTCACAATCAACATATGGTCACCCACTTCCAATGGGTCCTCAACACTAATGAGCAGTAACACTGCTGTCAAGCTTATACAATGAACCATTATTGTCCACTAGTTTCCCTATGAAATTCTATCTGGTTTTCTTCCTGCCTTAGCGGCTGTTTGTTTTCATGTTGCAGCTCTTCAAGGTTTTGTCTGTATCCATCTTCTTTTCTATCTACACTCTCCCCTTACTTATTGTACCATTCACATAATTTCAAACAGCATTTGTATGTCTATGACTCTCACATTTATATGTTGATCACAGATATTTCTTCCATGTTCCATGTGATGTCCCATCACTATTTTAAATTTAAAATTTACAAAACCGGGAATAACTCCATCTCCAAACTTATTTCTCCTGTTCTGTTCTCCATTTCTGTATTATGTAATATGATTAGGGGTCATCCTTGACACTTCTTTCTCCCTCAACTCTACTACTGAATTCATCACACCCTGCTGGTAATTCTTCCGTAAAATGCATATCCCCAAAATGTGTGCTTTCTTCCACTTCCATTGTCATATCAAGTCATGCATCACCCGGTCTAAGCAATGGTGCCCTACGTGGTTACTCTGTTTCCATGGAGTTCCCCTCAAATACACTATCTTCAGCAAAAAGAATGATTATGTCACTGCCCTGCTTAAAACCTTTAATGGCTTTCCACTGTACTTGGATACAATTTATAATCCTTCTGTGGCCTACAAGGTCATATGCAACCTAGTCCTTGCCACACACTGGCTTTCTTTCAGATCTTTGAACATTCCAAGCTTCTTCCCAACATGTCAAGACTTTGTTCATATGGTAGCCCCACATCCTCCTCTCAGTTGCAGGTTTCTGCTTAAATATCTCTTCTCATCCTCTAGACTAAGCATGCTTTACTGTTAAAATTTCTCATAGCTCCTAATTTTCAATAATAGCAATTACTGAATCTTACAAATATACATTTACATGTATGGCTCCTGCCTTAAAAATGTCTCCTCTGTTAACTATAAGCTCTAAGAAGGCAAAAGTGATGTCTGCTCTGTTAGTTTCTATAGGGTTCTTGGGAAAAATCAGAAGTTAATTATAGTTTGTTGAATAAACAAATGAATAGATAAATGAAAAGCAAGAAGGGGATGGTGTTGTTACTTACTGATGAATATTACAGTGCTTAGCATATGCCTAATAAATGGCACTTGATTTATATGTATTTCTTGATGGACTAATCACTGATAAAGAGTTAGGGAAGCAAAGGAAAACAGTTGTACCTACCATCCTGCAGACACCATGGTGGGTTTTGAGGCTAGAGAGATAAAACATACTGTCCAGGTCTTTAAGGAGTGAGTTTACAGGCAAATTTAAGAGATTATATGTGACTCCCCCCCAAAAAAAAAGGTAGATAAAGAAAAGAAATGATTAATCACTAACTCTGACCTTCAGTTAAATGGAAAATTGAAGAGGCTAAGGTTTTTGGAAGCTTATGACTACTTTCTGAACTCCACCAAGCCAGAGACAATAGAAGTTGCTTACTACATGGTGACTTAACTGATTGAGATGGCTTCTCTCTCAGCAGGGAGTTTAAGTCAAGTCCTACAGGTGTTCAGTGCCAAAAAAACATTCAGCTATTCAAATTTCTTGATGATACAAAGATATACAAGGTCGGTGGCAGAACTTAGTTGGGTAGCAGAATGTGCTGAGCCTAAGAGTCCTGGAAGCTTTCAGGAAAGATACACTTCATGAGAATCACACACACTTGATATGTACAACTCTTTGCTTTATCATCCTTACTCATCTGTGTCTGCCTCTTCTTTTAATTGCCCTTGGGCAATTATTCATTTTTATACCAATCTAAAATTGATTTTATCTCATACAATTTTCTCTCCTCTGTGTCATTATTATTCATCCTCATCTCATTTCCCTTTATATGTGAAACTGAAAATTTTCTGCAAGGGATTTTCTTAGAGATTACTTATTCTTCCTTGTTTAAGATGTGTAGAATGTCAGATTGTGTGGAAGTATGATAAAGATGAGAACTGGCTGTTGAAAAGGAAAAGGAGGACATATATGTTCACTCCCTTGCTAATTACATGTACTGAGTATCTATTATCTGCCAAACAATGAGTCAAGTAATGAAGATACAGTCATAATTCTTGAGGAGTTCACAGTGTGTGTGTCTATATATATAGATGTATAGAGTCTGGAGGGAAGGAGGGGAGGAACAGAGAGTTGTGTAAACAAGTAAGTATAGAATAACATGATTCATAATATGGGGGGGTGTACATACCCAGGATATAAATAGAAATTGGTGGATACTCACCAATGATACTCACCATTACATTGTATCAAATTATGCTACCATCCTAACTGTATCAAATATAGTAAGAGTGACTTTATTTATTGATCATTAATATGATTATAGATGGTGGTTGGCAATTTAGGCCCATGGGGTTTTTTTGCAATTGTGGGAAAATATTAAAAAACAAAGAATTTACCATTTAAACCATACAATTCAATGCCATTAAGTACATTCATAATGATGTGTAACTATCACCATTATTCATTTTCAGAACTATTTCATCTTCTCAAACTAAAACTCCATACACATTAAACAATTTCCCATTCCTCCCTACCCCCAGGCCCTAGCAAACTCCATACTACATTCTTTATGAATTTGATTACTCTAGGTACCTTACATAAATGGAGTCATACAATACTTTTTCTTTTCTTTTTGGCTTATTTCACTGAGCAAAATGTCTTCAAGCTCCAGCCATTGTTGTAGCATGGTCAAAATTTCATTTCTTTTTAAAGCTGAATTATATTCCATTGTAAGGATATACCACACTTTGTTCATGCATTCAGCTGTCAATGGACATTTGGATTGTTTCCAACTTTGGGCTATTACAAATAATGCTGCACTGAACATGGGTGTACAAACAATTGTTTGAGTTCCTCCTTTCAGTTATTTTGGGTATATGCTCATAAGTAAAATTACTGGTTTTAAGCTAATTCTATGTTTAATTGTTTCAGAAGCTGGGCCAATTTTTAAAAACAAAGTTTTATTACATAAAATCACATTTATTCATTTATGTATTGACTGTCGTAGTTTATGTACAAAATTGGCAGAGTTGAATAGCCATGACAGAGACCATTTGACCCACAAACCCTAAAATATTTACTAAATGGCACTTTACAGAAAAAAAAATTTGTTGACTCATATTACAGAAACTTGTGCTACCAATTCCCTGGTTTCACAGAGAATACAAGTCTTTAAAAATTAAAAGATCTCTCACATAGGGAGATAGAAAGAACAGAATGTTATTCTCAGCCTATAGATGAGGTAGAAAGAACAGAATGTTATTCTCACCCTATAGATGAGAAACCAAGAAGAGAATGCGACACAGAAGTTACAATCTCAAATGAAATTAATCCAATACTGATATCCAGACTCAACTGTTCCAGGTAAATCTTGCTTTCTCATCAGAGAATTACCAAGTCCTATCACTACTTTATACATTAGATATGTCCATCGACAGATGAATTGATAAAGAAGATGTGGTATATTTATACAATGGAATATTACGCAGCCATCAAAAGGAATGAGATCTTGCCATTTGCAATGACGTGGATAGAACTGGAGGGTGTTATACTGAGTGAAATAAGTCAATCAGAGAAAGACATGTATCATATGACCTCACTGATATGAGGAATTTTTAATCTCAGGAAACAAACTGAGGGTTGCTGGAGTGGTGGAGGGTGGGAGGGATGGGGCGGCTGGGTGATAGACATTGGGGAGGGTATGTGCTATGGTGAGCACTGTGAATTGTGCAAGACTGTTGAATCACAGACCTGTACCTTTGAAACAAATAATACATTATATGTTAAAAAAAAAAAAAAGAAGTTAGCAGGAAGGGAAGAATGAAGGGGGGGAAATCAGAGGGGGAGATGAACCACGAGAGACTATGGACTCTGAGAAGCAAACTGAGGGTTCTAGAGGGGAGGGGGGGTGGAAAGATGGGTTACCCTGGTGATGGGTATTAAAGAGGGCACGCTCTGCATGGAGCACTGGGTGTTATACACAAACAATGAATCATGGAACACTACATCAAAAACTAATGATGTATGGTGATTAACATAACAATAAAAATTAAAAAGAAAAAGAAAACTCAGATAGGGGCGCCTGGGTGGCTCAGTCGTTAAGCGTCTGCCTTCGGCTCAGGTCATGGTCCCAGGGTCCTGGGATCGAGCCCCACATTGGGCTCCCTGCTCAGCAGGAAGCCTGCTTCTCCCTCTTCCACTCCCCCTGCTTGTGTTCCCTCTCTCGCTGTGTCTCTCTCTGTCAAATAAATAAATAAAATCTTAAAAAAAAAAAAAAAAAAGAAAACTCAGATATAAATTTTCCATATCAGTGCAATGTTGTATGTTTCCTTTACTGAAGATGAGGGTAAGAAAACTGCTTCAAGTGAAATTACCTGAGTCTGGAGAGGCTGAGCTATATAATTGTGAAATAATTTGGCCTCCAAATACTTAGCTATAAAATATATCAGATCTATGTATTATGTATGACTGAAAATACACTACCTTTGGAATGCTAAACACCAGAGTAAAATACCCCTTTTCACTGTTTTGAACATAGCCATAGGTAAGATCATAGAAGAGCACAACTTAAATAAATAGGAAAAAAAATGATTCAGAAATAGGTCTCAAGTACCAAATAGCCAAAATAATTCAATGGAATTATTTCACTGTACTACAAATTGTGTGCTCACATGGCATCAAGTACGACATAAATAAGTTTATTTTAAATTATTATAGACAGAACTGGTTGGAAACTAAAAGTATATCTTATCCACAATATTAAAGAGGATTTAGGATACACTTAAGATAACATAGTAAATCTTGTTTGTTTTGCCAATGTAGCTTTTGCTTAGCTTTAAAATCCTATTACTTAATAGAAAAATTCAATTTCAAAGAACACAGGAAATCCTTGATTAAAATTATAATTATTTAAATTCTACAAAGTCATATCATATAGTGACTGATATTTTCAGATCTCACCCAAGAGTGTGAAATATTTTTGAGGATTTATTTTTTTACATTCAATACATATCATGTTAACTTTTCAAACTTAAAACACCTTCTGTAGAATGCATTCTAAGGTGAATACTACATTTTGTGTCATTTATTGCTATGTTGTAAATTTTCTGTGACTGTGTATAATTCACTAATATGAAATATAAAGTTTTCTTTAAATATATATAAGATTGTTACATTTTACTTAAAAATAATTTTAACAGAATTTTATAGTATTAAATTTATGGCCATGATGACCACAATGTCAACAAAACAAAGTAACATGGAATATTGTAAGAAATTTGCTATCTGCCTGAAAAACTAATCAACAAGTTTTTATTTTTGAATATCCTCCATGTACTTTCTGTTGGGCACAGTTTCGAAGAAAATACTACTACTCTGGCCTCAGAGATTGTTCTACTGTGCTTTCGATGTTATGGAGAGACAAAATAAATTAATACTCTTGATTATTGTCCCATAAGAATTTATATGATAATCAGAATAAGGAATAGCTAGCTATAAGTTATCATAACAGGAGCCAGTATCAGTAAGTGGAGTATAATGCTCCAGATGAACAAAGGAGTTGGAGATCATCTCCTGATGAGTTGATTAAGAAAGCCTTGATGGAAAAGGTAGCAACTGAGCGGGACACTGAAGGAACATCATTTATTGGATAGATTTTTTTTTCCTTTTTTAAAATGTCCAATGTTCCTTCTGTGGTGGAGGAAATTAGTGCTCACCGAATTTCCCAGAATCCCCTTACGTTTCCCACATTCCCTTGAGGTTGCATTGGGACCAATATGACTGAATCCTGAGAAATGGGAGTGTGAGGAAAGTCATGCATTACTTCTGGTTTGAGGCACTTCATCAGTGTCCATTCTTCAGTTCCACTTTGGAAATGGCTCTGAAATTTACACTGTGAGAAGGGGAAACCAGAGATGGAAGCATTTTAAGTCCCTGAGTCACTGTATGGAGGATAGTTGCCTGTTCACATCAGATTTTATATGAGCAAAAAAATAAGCATTTAAATCACTGAGACTTAAAGTTTAGTTTATTGTGGCAGCTATTATTAATTGTTCTGACTAAAAAAGCTCAACTTTTTGGTTAGTAGTACCCTGCTTTTCCTTTGTAATCTTAATTCGTTACACATAATCTGGGGGAGGGGGACTTTTAACCACAGCACTCTGCAAACTCTATAAAGGGGACAATGACCCAATTTAGGCTAATCAGATTAGGAATTAGAATCTAGAGGTAAGAGAAACAGGGACTGGAGAGGTTTAGAACTAAGCCATTTTGATAGCAGCATCCATAAAAGTAACCTTCCATGAGCTCTGAGTTCTCAGTATCTTCATTTGTGGCCATGGCTGCTGTTATTCTTTACCTTCTGTGAATTTTCCAATATCTCCCCTACCAGATTTAATTTCCCTTAGGGTAAATGAAGACTGTTTCTGGTTCTTATAACCAAAGCTGTTTAATGGCTATAGGTGGGAAGGATTTGTATATGTAAAATTATATTCCAAAGGAATGTACAATAAGGTCATTTTGGATAAAATAAGTCCAGTTAGCTGTAGAGTTCATGAAACTGTAGAGAAGCTATGTTAGGATTGTGAATCTTAGGCTATGAATTTTAGATGTCAGTCTCTGGGCTAAGGGGTTATAAAATCAAATGCCTTCAGGGGACATGCAGGACATATAAAATTGTAAAGCCCTTACAAGATTTAAGGCAATAAGTGCTAAACTGATTGTACTGACCAGTCCAAACCTTGCCCTGTTTCAGTGCCTTTTAAAGCTCCCTGCAGATAATAGAAAACAATGGGCAAAGCATATCCTCCAGCTCTCTTGTCTCGATGGGCTACCAGTTTGAAACCAAGGCTAATAATGGAGAAGCACTGAAGGTTTCTGTGCTGGGTAATGTGAAGCAGGAAGTACTCCTTTAGAAAGATTAATCAGTCAAATTAGACAGGGGTTTTGGGTAGGGTGAGATCTCTTACAAGGAATCTATTGACTTGAAATTGATGTCAAGGAGAATAAAAAGAAAGTGAGGACATGAAAAGAGTTGTAAAGTAAGAATCTACAGAACTTGATAAATGCTGAGATGTGGAATCAAAGTACAGGGAAGAATAAAGAGGGGACAGGAAATGTATTTGCCTGAGGATCTTATAAGACATAAAGGTGATATCTTCATGGAATTGGGAAGCCTCATTAAGGTATAGGTGTTTTAAGTGTAGAAAACAGAAGTACATACCTGAAGATATCTAAATAACATCATGAAAATTTCTATCAGTATTCTTAAAGATTCATTATATACAACAACAACCATTTTGTGGTCATTGCTTGTTCATCTTAATACTAGATTTCTGGAACAAAATATAGGATATAAATCTTTAAAGAAAACTCAAGAAAGAGATATGGTGAACACTTGGCATGTGATAAAAGAGAATCTTTTGCAGAATGTCGGCTATTAGGGACACTGTCATGCTTTGGAAGAATAACTGTCATTAAATTTTAGTACATGAAGGCACATTTTGTTATCAATCTTACTGGATACAGCCACCATGTCAAAATAATGTGAACACATGCCAATAGAAATTACATTTTACTACTGTTACTGTCAGGAACTTGGCAAAATGTGGTCTCTTATTGTGTAAATTTATTAAAATGACACCATTAACATATATGGAATTACTAGATGCTAACTTTTTTGGGGTCATGTTTCACTAAATGAAACTGTCATGAAAACTCTCTCCTTAGGATGAAAGGAGAGCACTTTTCATGAAAACCTCAACTGATTGTTACTACCTAATAACATGAAATGCATGGATTAGCCCTGGAAGACAAATGAAAGAAGAGAAAAATTCCCCCTACAGGAAGTCCATCCAGGATGTTGAGTGGTAGCAGAAATCTTCCATGTAATGATAGACACAGGGCAACAAAGTCCGTTAGCTGAAATCATTCTTCCTTGCCCTCCTATCTACTCTCCGCTATCCCTTAGGTATCCATTGCAAAAATAATTTCATATATTAGACATTTAGAGCAACATAAGTAAATGAAGCTCACTTCTAAACTATCCTCATACAGTCTAAGAGACTACTGCTTTCAGCAGAATAAAAAGTGAATGAAAATCCATTGTCTATAGATCTCTTTAATGTAGAAAAACAAACCCACGTATGTAAAAAAGTCTAGTATAATCAGTCCATTTTACTTTCTGAGTTTCCTTACTAAGGCTAAACTGCATTTTCTTTTGCCTTTTTGTCTCCAAATTCCATTATCTTATTAATAATAGAATATTTGTGAGATAAGTCTTTTAAGTTCTGTCCATTTGCCGTCTTTGATACAAAGATTTAGACACCATGGGCAGAAATGTTATCATGAAAATCCTTTAGAGAGCTATTTCATGAAAAACATTTTATGTCTATTATATTTTCTAATATTCACAGTTTTTGGAAAATATCATTGATAAAAGACATCTCTTACGACTACAGTGGTTTGAAGCAAAAGCAGATATACTGAAGCACTGCACAGATAAGGAATCAGATTTTATGGTCATTGATGAGAGTGATAAGGGTAGTCTTCATACAATATACATTTCTCAGTGCCTTTTCTTTATTTATGATATAACATCAAGAAAACACATGGCCCTGTCCTGCCAATAAATGGTTGTATAATAATAATTACTAAATTATTATAATACAGTAATTGGTTATTACACCTTTCATGATTGATATGTCACCAAATCCAAAGGGTCCATGAAGCAGTCTATACTGAGACTAATGAAAACCTAAATGTTCCCCTTTAGCTATGCTGTGATCTATTTTCTTGCTGTGCACAAAATCCTAAAAAAATGGGACTAGAAGTAATTCCAATGCTTTTAAACTCAATCTACAATTTAATTTCCTTTGTGACCTTTAAAACAACAGTTATAAAAGTCTAGCTTTCCTAATTCCTCAGATTTTCCACAGGTATTTCCTTACTAAGAAACAAAACAAACAAACAAAAAAACTTCACACAAATTGCAGTCCTCTTTCTTCCCAATAAATGAGGGATTTTCATTTGTCTTATTTTCTTTTTCATTTATCTTATTTTCACTTATCTTATTTTCTGTGTTCTTCAAACTTAAAATACTTCCAGCCTTGTTCATGTCTCCCTGAAACTTTCAAAAGTTTTGCTTTCTTTTCCTGTCATCTAGTCAAGTCTTCTAGATCTCTAATCATTCTCATTATTCTTCATGCTACCACTCATAAACCAAATGATTTTCATGTGGCAAAGAATTCTGATCATGAGGTAAAATTAACTAATGAGTAAAATTTATCTTCATTCATCTCTAGTGAGAACCAATTTATTCTTAGCTTCTCTAGAGACATCCAAAGAATTGTGTTTTTGATCTTCCAGGACTTTGAAAATGTGAGAATGAGTAAGGAACGTCTTCATAGCAGCAATGTCCACAATAGCCAAACTGTGGAAAGAACCGAGATGCCCTCCAACAGGTGAATGGATAAAGAAGATGTGGTCCTTATATATAATGGAATATTACTTAGCCATCAGAAAGGATGAATACCCAACTTTTACATCAACATGGATGGGACTGGAGGAGATTATGCTAAGTAAAATAAGTCAAGCAGAGAAAGTCAATTATCATATGGTTTCATTTATTTGTGGAACATAAGGAATAGCATGGAGGACATTAGGAGAAGGAAGGGAAAAATGGGGGGGGGGAATTGGAGGGAGAGATAAACCATGAGAGACTATGGACTCTGAGAAACAAACTGAGGGTTTTGGAGGGGAGGGGGAAGGGGGGACTGGTTAGCCTGGTGATGGGTATTAAGGAGGGCATGTACTGCATGGAGCACTGGGTGTTATATGAAAACAATGAAATCATGGATCACTACATCGAAAACTAATGATGTATTGTATGGTGACTAACATAATAAAATAAAATTAAAAAAAAAGAATGTCTAACCAACACCATTAATGTAGTCTGCTTATCCAAACAAGTAATAGAAGCCTTCAAGAAATCTGCAACCATAAAAAAGTAAGTATGATTTTCAACTTGTCCTTTGATGCTAGAAACAATACTGTCAGATAATTTGCAGAAGACTTGGAATAAACTGGGAATACAAATAAAATTTTCCTAAATTAACTCTTTTTTTTTAATCTCCCAAAGAAATTATTTATTGGTGATAGAAAATTCAAGTCTTACTATGCCATTCAGGAATTTGACTTAAGAAGGACTGTGTCTATGACCTTTAATTTTTAGTTCTAATTGTATCTCTAACTAGTATGAATCCCACTTAAAAGAAAACAAATGTCTAAGTCTTTATTAAAATTTTAATGCAAGACTCAATAATTCAAACACCTAACTAGTTAGAAATAACATAGAAATAACAAATGACAAAAGTAAACATCAGTAAAAGAGTAAACAAACAAAAAAAAGCCAATGAGGAAGAATGAGAAATATAGACACAAGCCTCAGCATGCAAATGCTTATGATAAGGCATGATCCAGAAAACTGCAGAAATCAGAAAAGTAGCACAAATAAGCAGAAAAGTGAACAGCTGGGTAAGGAAGTATAGTGGGCCTTATTAAGTGGAATAATGCCCACCCCTCCATAGTGTAGCAGATCCTGTTGGACCTTCACCCACTGTCTTGACTCTTGACACTCCAGTGTGACCTGGCCAATGTCCAACAGCCACTGTTAACTATATGTCTTAGTCTGAGGACTTTCTTTGAAGCAGACAACACATTATACCCAAATGCAGGACACAATAAGCAGCCCTTAAAAATGACTAATAAGAACTGGAGTATAAATATCACAGTTTTCATGCATGCCTTTTGCTTAAAGTGATTGAGACATACCTGTTTTATACTTTCCCAGTCTTTCTCCACGGAATTAAGCCCCAGTCCCCCACAGCAGTGGCTGGCTTGCTAATATTCCACATATGCTACTTTCCCTTCCCTTGCTTACCACCATACTACTGTACCACAGCTTCCTGAATCACCTCCTAAATAAACAACCTGAACTCAAATCTTTGTCTCAGGATTTGCTTTTGGATTAACACCAAAATCAATCCTTAACAATGGTTACTCTGACCTCATAGATAGAGTTAAGAAAAAATACTTAACTGAACTGGAAAATCAATTCATGCTTTCAAAAAAAAAAAAAAAAAGTAGCTTGTAGTAGCCTGTACGCTTTTTGTGATAGAGTCAGTGTTATGGGATACTCAGAGACCTGGTAGAAGGAAAGAGAGAATATACAATAAATCATTAAATACCAACTATGTTAGGATTCAAAGAATAGGTCTTTAAGAAATTTGAATTCTAATGTAATTAAAAATAATTTCCAATCATTGGATTCTATATAAGTATACAAAAACTAGTTCTTACCAGAAGGGCGTATCTAATCACAAATAGACTTTTATTTTTCTCATAATATTAAGCCACTGAAATATAAATTTGATAGAGTCCCTTCCATGCAATTGAATTCTGTGGATTTTTCTTTTATTTGTGAGAAAAGCATGTTTCCCTTTTAGAAATTTTGGCTTGGATTACAAAATGCTTTATTATGTGCATTGCAAACCTACTTATTTACCACAGCTAGACAGAGACTCCTTCTTACTTTGTCATGCAGCTGCTTGTTTTTAAACAAATTTTGCCAAGAGACATAAACCAGATGGCCTTCTTCAAGGGTATACTGTGAGCTGTGATAGTTAGCTTATGGTAGTTTCAAGCAGCAGACAGCTGGGTATGGGAAGTCATGATGCTATTTGGAAATCCAACTTCCAAGTGTGCCGAAGCACAAGGAGACTCTCAAGTTGGTAAATAAAATTGTGATTCCAAGTTTGTTTCAATATTCTATTTTTTTAAGGGTCTTTAAATTTCTGCTTCATAATATTATGGGAGGGTTATTTTTTTTATAAAATAAAAGTTCCCCCAACCTATTGGACTAGAGATAAAACCTGTCAAAAAAGTGGATTCAGGATACATTTTCAAGTGGAATCAACAAATGGGGTTTTCTCAGAAAGTTACATGCACAGCATCAAAAAAGCTTAATGGATGCTATAATATTCTACTAGAGTAGTGTAGTATTTTAAATTGTTATTCCCAATTCTATTCTGTAGTAGAATTATGTATCCTCACTCTTGAAATGGCTTTATGGTGGGTAGTGTTTATTCCTCTACTCCTAGAATTTGGGTTTGCCATGTGAGTTGCTCTGACCATTGGATGTGAATGGAAGAGATAGTATGTCAGTTCTAAGTCAAGGTCTTCAAGGCATCACATGTTTCTGCTTGCCCTTCTGAGAGTTCTCAACTCTGCCATGGAAGAATATGTCCCAAGTATCTGCTGCCCTTCCAGCCTGGCCCCAGAGTGAAACAAATGGGTCAGATATATTCATTCATCCTATAGTCCCAAAGGCTGAAGTAGAGTTGACTTAAAGTAGCCCTGAACATGAAAATAATGATTTATTGTTAATTCTGGGTGTGTTTGTTAGATAGAATTATTGTAGCAGCAACTGACCAATACTGGCAAATTTTGGTAAGGGCCCAGTGGACAGTTACCTTGGGTCATTCCTATATTACTGGGACATAGGGAAAAATGTTTAAGACGAATGCGAGAGTTGCATCTATTTCCTAATTGTGGTGCTACTACTTTATGGGAGGTACCCATAAAGATTATATCTCTGACTATCTCGGAATTAGTTCAAAACTAAGGGCATGGAATGACAATCCTTAGTTTCTAGCGTTATCTTTGAATATTAGAGAAAGACAAATGAGAGAAATGAAAGAAAGAAAGAAGAAATGAAGAAAAGCAAGAGAAACTAAACAGACAAAATTCACCTTTGGTTATATATATATATATATATATATATATATATATATATATATATATATACATACATATATACAGCTTAAATTTACTAAAATATACAAATTATTTAAATATTAAGAATTTTGAAAATGTCCATCTAAACTGTTATTTTTCTAAGTATCTAACCATTTTGGGAAACCACATAGAATTTCAAAATGTTTGTTTTAAACAGAAATCTCTCAAAACCCACATTTTTAGCTTGTAATGGGCAGCACTCCCTTGAGTAAACTGATGTTTTCAAGAGGAATTTGAGACTGTCCATGGATAAACTAAAAACTAGTAAAATAATTCTTGTGAAAATCTCCTTATAGGCAAGAATTTGCGATTCTCACAAAGTAAACAGATTTTTAAGGTGTCAGAATTTTGTAATGGTAACAAATCCTGCCCCCCACACACACCCCAGTATAGTGGAAGTTAAAATAAGCAAGTAAGTCAGCAAACAAAAAGTTTGTTGTCTTCTACCAGGAAGTTATGTTCACTTTAGTGGCTAGTGGGTATATTTTTCTTTATGAAAGACTGTTTACTTCTCTCACATACCATAAAGAACATACCAAGATCTCATATTATTCATATATTGGTATATCCATACTTCAACGTCATAATTCAGTAGTATTATGGAATACTGAAAGTAAATATGAGGAAATTTACCCTACATAAATATTTGGTTGAATAAACTATAATGGCAATGAAGTTCTTGTTAGCCAAAGAAACAAGAACCTTATTCATTCCAAAATATTACAACTTTTGAGTAAGCAGTTTGTCATTTACATGTAAGGTCTCCTCAATTAAAAAAATTAATATGTATTGAGGAGCTCCTATAGAACCATACTGTGCTTGGCTTAGGGGTGTCAGGAAGTATATGGCACAGTTTCTGCTGCTCTGTAGTAACAAAAACTCTGTCAGATGGTACAGAGTTGCGCAAAGTGATGTAAGACATTTAAATTCATGATAAGCACCTATAAGAGAACTATATAAACAGAGTTCTAGGAACACAGAGACTGGAATAATTGAGACCAGCAAATTATTCCAAATGGTAATAATTGCACTGGGTCCTGAATGAGCAGGACTCTGCCAAAAAACAAGTCAGTGTTCCTCAAGCACTTGAGAAGATCCTTTATCACTTGGCTTTGCCAAGCATCTTATAGAATCACAATCTATTTCTCTACAGATAATGAATATGAAGATACCATCTTCCAAATATTAAACATCTCTTTAAAGCATTGTGGTTTTAGACACAAGAGTTTTAAAAAGTTTTTATATGTATCCCTGTTACTGCTACTGAAGAATGACCTCTGGAAGAGAGAACATAATCAATGAGCACAAGAAATGCAAGAAATTCTATGTGAAATGTATAAAGACAAGGAATGCAGCACACAAGAGTTCATAACTTGAGTCAAAAAATAGGCTCTGGCATATTCTTCCTATGCATACTTGAGACAATGATTTATTCCCTCTAAAGCTCGAGCGCCTCATTTGTAAAAGAAGGTTCTCCTGAGGATGCTATCAGATATGTAAAACACTGAATGCATGCCTGGCACATAGGTGTGGCTACAAAAAGATCTTGAATCTTACACAAGGCCCATCTCACATGTTCAGAAAAGGTGATGTCCTAAAATTTCAGTTCACTCTCATAATTTCCGCTTTGGTCTTAGATCCTTAATTTTTAGTGGTCATTCTTGGTGTTAGTAATCTAAACTGCTACAATTTACGAATGACCCAACTTTAGTCAAAGTCAGTAGGGAATATATACTCCAGGAACACTATAGCAACTAAGTTACTCATCTCTCTCCTTGACTAAGCAGTGGCTTTGTTGGAAAAAAGGGAAAGATTCGGACAAAAATTGATTAATGAGAAAATGTTTGGGGAACATGGAGGGATAGAACAAGCAGGTATTGGCAATGATGTAAAACTTCTACTTTTATGTTAGCAGAATTCAGGAAGCCAAAGTGAGATATTAGCAAAATTAGAGTTCATAAAATAATAATTAAGAGTAGGGGAAGGAGATAACTCTAGACTTAGCTACCCGTTTTACATATTTCTTAGGACTGCTTAAAAAACAAAACAAAATACACTTCTTCTGAGAAAACACTGAAGACTGTTAGTTCTCTTCAAATATCCATTCTCCTGCTTTTCCATAAGAGTACACTTTTTGGCAGAGCACATAGCATTCAGGAATAAACATAACATTTCCCATCCTCCCTTGCAGCTTGGGTGTGGTCACGTGACTGACTTCTGGCCAATGGGGTATAAGCAAAACATTGCAGCTCCCAGGAAACTTCATTAAAAGACAATTAGTATGCACACTTTGCCACTTCTCCCCGCCTTCTCCCATCTTGTTTCTTGGAATATAGATGTGGTGGGAGCTCCATTTTGCAACATGTGAAGGAGGGCCTACCATGTAAGGATAGCTGGGTGGAAAGCGAGAATGAGCAGAGAAATTATACCTGCCTTGACTGCATACTCCTACATTTTTAAGGAGAAAAAAAAATATGCTTCTATCTTAGTGAAGACAAAACAAACTCTAATTGATAAAGAGACTTTCTGGAAAGATTACATTTAGCACAGTTTTGCTTTCTTTCAAAACTCTCTCTTCCATTTAGAGGGAAAAATGTATATTTAGAGAAGGGAAACTTGTGATATGACAAAGCCAAGAAACATACAAGGAGTAAAGTTAAATAGTGGCATTATTTCCAAAATGAGGCCAGTCCTATAGGCATAAAATTGGTTCCTATATTAGAAACTTTTCCCTTTGACTATAATGAAAATACGAGTTTATTTAGATAACAAACAAGCCAACTATAGCCCCTGTACACGGAAGAAATAGAATCATCTATGGTGAAGAATGGAAATGTGTGTTTACAGCTATCCTGGGAAACAAAAATGTTCAACTACTTTGAGAAAAAGATGCAGGATATTGATCTATGGTTAACTCTAAGATTATATGAATTTTATATCTAGTCAATTTCTTATTTGAAGCAAGTTTTAAACTAACCTCTATGTGAACTGTAAAGATTTATAAGAATCTGAAAATGTTGAAGATATAAGGCAAATGATCTTGTATGAAATGGCTATCATAAAAAGCAAATCACTCTGCAACTCTGCAGTGCTTTGAAATAGCAAAAGGAACATACAGAAGATAAGCTGATAGGTAGAAACAAACTTGTATTTAATGCATTTCAAAAAGCCCTTTCCTTAAATAAATACAACAGATCCCTTCCATTCAATTCCTTCTCCAACTGTTGTCAACAGTGAAGAATTCAGAAGAAATTATAAGTAAGCAAGGAAATATTACACTGTATGTTAACTAACTGGAAATTAAAGAAAAGATTTAAAAAAAAAGGAAATCTACATCAAGGGCTAGTTTAGGTATCTGACTCAAATGGTACACAGTACTGAATGATTCATGTTTTAAACAGAGTTTAAAAATAACAGTTATAAAATAAGGGTATTGTTTGTTGATAACTGGTTTGTTTTAATGAGACTCGTAAGTAGGCAGTACATGGACATTAAATACCTCCGAACACCAACTATACGGGATTAATCTTTTGTGGCTTAAAGCTTTGCCTCTGGTGGTGAAACCTCCATGTAATTGGCATCAGCAGTCAAGTCATACACTTCATTTCGGGCTGCTGGGTGGAAACAAAACCTCCTCTATTTGGCTTACAATTGCCCTCTCGGTGGTGTGCAATGTGCAACAACTGGCCAGTGAAAGATATTCACAATACGTAGGGATTAGTTAAGACTCTACAGAGCCTGGGAAGAAATATAAACACTCAAACAGAGCAGCACAAAAGAGAAGGTGATGTGCAGGAGGGGGCAGCCCCTAAACTGAAATACACAAGAGAGAACAGATAGGGCAGAGGAGACAGTGTAGAGGTGAAGTGTGCTGGACGGTGACTACAGAAAATGACAGGGCAGGAAGAAAGTTGCCTTTCTTAAAGTTCTGATGATTTATTTCTGGCATATATGAAATGTCAGTGCTGTCAAATTATAGTTTCAGCATCATTATCATCAAAGAGTATTTATTAACCACATGTGCTGTACTGGGCATTGTACAAGCAAGCAAAATTGACATGATTTCTGATATCCAGGACCCAATAAAATAAATCAGAACAATCAATGTAGACAAATGGAGGAGAGCAGATAGCAAACAAGATACTTAACTGGGGAAAGCTTGAAGGTTAACAGTAAACTTTAAAATACTTAAAAAATATTTCTGAAATCCTTAGGCAAATTGGCAAACGTGGCTGCGTGTCTATGAATAAGAATATTTCCTGATACATCTGGAGAGAGAAATAATGTGCTATTCTCTTTACATAGATAACCAAGTTTTTAAAAATGAATTCTATCAAATCAATGACTTAATAAATAAGGATTTTCTTTAAAAAAGATCTTGATGTGAAGAACCAAAACAGAAGGCTTCCCCATACATCATGGTCTCAACAGTGATAAAAAAGTGGGCCACAAATAGAAAATTTCACTTCTTCAATTTAACACATCTTCCTCTATATCAGTCCCATGAATGAATGCATGAGAATCGTTTCCCTGGTCAGTACAACACTGATTCTGGAGTGAGATATAAAAAGACTTTCTCATGTTCGGGGCTTTTTTTTTTTTTTAACCTCTCCTTAATTCTCCCAAGTTCAAAAACTAACAGTAGAATCATGTATTGGCACGTATACATATACGTGAGGGGAGAGGGGGAATATGAAGATCCAATCTTGCATGAAAATCTTTACATTTAGTAGAGACTAATTCTAAGGCCGCAGCGTTAATCTTTCCTGAGTCGTCAGGATCCTGCATGTGCTTATCATGTATCTTCCCAACTACATATGGCTCTGTGACAAATAGAAGAGGCTGCTAATGCTGCAATAGCTGAATGTCTCATTTAGGAACAAACAATTCTGGAAAAGCTCCCAGATTATGCATCTGTCCCTCTAGCTTCCACTTTAGAGGATAAAATTGTATGGTGATGACATGAGGATTAGTATATTATTCTTTCCCTCTGTGAGGAGTGTGGGGTTATTTCCCTCACCTTGACATGAGAGAAAAATATTTACTGAATGTCTCAGTAGAAAAATTACAAGTGAGATAGAAAATGCTTATGAGAAAGTTGCGTTAGGAGTGGGCTTGCAGAATTACAGGCTCATCCCTGGAGTCTGAATACAGAGATGATTAAGGCACTTTCTCTTCAAATCAGATTTCTTTGGTTTCTATTCCTGTTTTCCCCCCTTTCATTTCTTTCATTGTCTCGTTTTCCTTCATGCAGTACAAATGGCAGCAAGAGTCTGTGAGTGCTTTAATATTGTGGGCTTGGCACTAAGGGAATTAAACAAAGGAGAAATCCCTAGGGAAGCATCTTCCTGCTCTCTGTCTCCGAGCATCCTATCGACATGTGGCCCTCTGGTCCCAGCATGATGGTGGTATCTTTGGAAAAACTTTCTCTAGAGCGGTAGTGCCCACATACTTATCTGAGAGTAGGTACCAGTCAATTATAAAGTGTTAAGGGGTCCATGGTGAAATGCCAAAAGTACAACAATGTAATATGCTCTTCTGTAAGATACGCCTTTTTTTTTTTTTTTTTAATTTTGAGGTTAAGTCCTTCTTGTACTTAAAAAAGAATTCAATGTATTAAGTGTAAAATTCCTTCAAGTATAGCATACACAGAGAAAAGTGTACAAATCACAAGTACATAGCTTCATCAACTTTCTTAACAGAAACATATCAATGCAAACCACATCCAGATCAAGAGATTTGCCCTTGTTAATCACTACTCTTCACAACGGTAACCATATCTGACCTTTAACCCCCCAATATGCTCGTTTTTTGAGTTTTATATAAATGGACTCATATAATATGTATTCTTTTGCATCCAGCTTCTTTCCTGTAGCACTATCTTCCTATTTCTTATTTTCTGAAATACCACTGGTAATGACATTTGATTTTTCTAAGTGTCCTCACCCTGCTTTCCCCATTTTTTGACACTTCATTTTGCTCTAAAAATTTAGTATTGTAACAATCACTACTCTTACTCTCATGTCCTCTTTACATCAGATCTAAAGCTCAGAATCACCTTGAATTTAACCACTTACATGTATGGGTGAGCCATCCCAAAGTATCTGACTAAATGGGATTCCAAAGAGGAATAGTGATTTTTTTTAAAAAAATCACTTACTTGATGTCAGATAAGAACTGTGTTGCTACACAATAATGCCATCTTATGGCTGTACAGCAATGTGTAGCCTAGAAACTGCTTTCATTTTTATTATCTCATTTGAACTGTGCTATCCTCTTAGGCTTGGAGAGTAACTTCCTGAAAATGGGGCAAATTCATTAACCATTTGAGGAATAGTAAAGCTGGTATCAGAAAGAAAGTAAAGGCAACAGAGTGTCTGGCGCTCCTCAAGTGTTTGTTGAAAGAAAGAATGGACTATGTTTCTCTAATACTAGGTGGATCTTAGGTTAATTCTCTCTTTATTTTCACATGTTTCCTGTAGGTATCTTTTAGAAGCAGTGAGTACCCACCAAGAATTAGATAAAAACAGAATTTAGCAGCAATGTTAAGTTCCCAAAAACTTAAATATTTATTTTACATATTTGTATATCTATCCATATACATGGATCAGTACATAGATACACAGGATTCATGAATTAAAAGTTCATTGTGTTTACTATTTGTGTTCCCACAGGGAAAAAAAAGCCACTCTTAGTATTTTGGAGATTTGCAACTTTACTGAGACACATGATGAAATTCTGTTTGCGGGAAGACAAGGTATGAAAGCAGGTCTCTTAGATAATGAGTGAGCAGTCACAAAGCGATCTGGCTTTTAATTCTCTACTTGCCCTCACCTAACAAGTAATGTCTTTTTTAATTTATGACATTTAATAAAGGTGAGTTTTGCCATTATAGCATTCATGAATTTGGTGATTAATGATGGTCTCAGAATCTATGCCTTAGGAATGCCAAGAGTCTAATGCATTTTCTCATATCTGTAACTTATTGTGAGTATACACTATGCAAACCTATTAGAGCTAAATATTTTGGTAAAATGGAAATATGCAGATGTGCTATTTAATATATGTTTGGGTAAGTCATTTAACATCTTTGTAATTTAGTCTCCCCTGTAAAACAGTGAAGCAGGACAAAATCATTAAGGTCATTTCTAGCTGTAAAAATTTATTTATTATTAATTATTAATTAGCAACAATAGTTTGGATTATCGTTCCACAAATAGTCACTCTTCTTCCCCTTCCACTGTAGGAAGAGACTACTTTGCCACTCTATTGGTGTCAGGCTTGCTCTGGCCAGTGGAATGGGAGTGAATTTAATGTGGGCCCAGGCCATAAGTGGCCCATAATACAAGCACAGGTCCACAAGGGAGGTTATGTCTCGTCCACGCTCTGGTGATCTGTCATGAGAAGACAATGGCACGGACCCTGCATTTTAAGCTCAGGAAAAAGATAAATGTAGCCGACCTTAACCTGACACATATCCCGGAGCCTACTCAGCTAACCCACAGCTTGAAATAGCTGCCCAGTTAAGCCCAGCCTCGGTCAGCCAAACCACAGACTACTTAAAGACCCATGACCATGAAAATAAATGCTTGTTGTTTTAAGTCACTGGGTTCTGGAGTACAGCTTCATACCACCGTATTATGGTAATAGCTGACTAATAGCCGGCCATAGATGAATCATGTATGAGAAAAATACCAATATAGCCATTCTTACTGGCTCAAAGGTATTTTGGTAGAACAGAGTTTGGAGAGGTTGTAGGACAGCCAGGGACTGATAAGCCATGAGGCTGAACAAAAGAACAAATGTCATGTGAAGGCCTTATATGCCCAATTAAGGAATCTGGAGTTAATTCTAAGGAGAATGAGATAATGGTACTGAAGTTCTTACACTTTAGAAAAACAACTCTGGATGAAAGATAATTGGGAACAAAATGCGGATGATCATTAGAATTAATGGAGATTTCTGCTATACGTATCCGTTTAGAAACCTACTATAGTAAATAAAGAACTAAAATAGAAGTAAGGATATTTAGAAATGGACAGTTAAGAGGGAAGTTCCCTGTAATTATTAAAAATGATTTTATTTTCTTTGAGAATAACAAAGAACACTGTCTTGAGACTACAATCTTTATTTTTTATTTTTTTAAATTATGCTAAGTGAAATAAGTCAAGCAGAGAAAGTCAATTATCATATGGTTTCACTTATTTGTGGAACATAAGGAATAGCATGGAGGACATTGGGAGAAGGAAGGGAAAAATGAAGGGGAGGGAATCAGAGGGAGAAATGAACCATGAGAGACTATGGACTCTGAGAAACAAACTGAGGGTTTTAGGGGGGAGGGGGGTGGGGGATGAGTTACCCCGGTGATGGGTATTAAGGAGGGCATGTATTGCATGGAGCACTGGTATTATACGCAAACAATGAATCATGGAACACTACCTCAAAAACTAATGATGTACTGTATGGTGAGACTACAGTCTTTAAAACAAATTGTTTTAAATAATTAGAACTCCATTACTTTTAACCTAAAATAGGAAAATAAAACAATATTCTACCTTTTGTGATGTGAGGCTAAAGAATATATGTGACTTTTTGAAAACGTGGTCACAAGCTATAAATGTTAAATAAGGCAAACCCTGAAAAATTATTTTAAATCAACTTAACAAATTCCTCATAGCAAAAAAGAGTAGGGGGACTGCAAAATGTTATGTATCACC
Source organism: Halichoerus grypus (assembly GCF_964656455.1). Classification (NCBI taxonomy): domain Eukaryota; kingdom Metazoa; phylum Chordata; class Mammalia; order Carnivora; family Phocidae; genus Halichoerus; species Halichoerus grypus. The sequence continues at coordinate 104,787,860 of NC_135727.1, read as the reverse complement.
TTCAAAATAATAGAAGTAGTAAGTGAAAATCAACTTTTCGCTGATAGCTTATATTTCAAACATATTAATCTAATTATCAATCTGCTATAAATATATAGGGCACAGATTTGACCAAAGATACACATTTTATACTGTACAGTTATTTAAGCCACCTCAATTAAATGACAAAACCTATTTGGCATTATGTGAAATTTTAGAAGGTAATATAGTGCTCCAGCATAATGCTAACCCCAGTACAGAATAATTTCTAGAATTCAGCTCATTAGTCTGTTCACCATTATTTGTTCTCACTCCACTTACCTTTTTCCAATGATAGTAATACTTCTCCCTTTCTTCCTCCCTACCTTTCCAGAGAACACTGAAATGAACTCCATGGTTCTCTGAAAACAGGTATAGTAATTTAGGAAAATAAAAGTGTTACCTACCCTTGTCGGTCCTTGTACATTTTGTTAACTCTTTCCCATTGGACATCGAGCTGTGAGAGAGCTTCCTGGAGTTTTGCCCTTTCTGCAGGGGTGGCACTGTGCAATGCTGCTGTCTTCTTTTTGTGAATGATGTCAATCCGACCTGAGATTTGTTGCAAGCTGTCTTTTATGTTCTGTAATATAGAAAATTTGAAATACATCAGAAATGAATCAGCTGTCTATGGAAAGAGAAAAAAAAAAGGAAATTTATAAACCTCAGAAATAAGAAATAGCCTTACAATTCTTTTTTTTTTTTAATATTTCAAGTTATTTAAATTCTAGTTAGTTAACATATTATGTAATATTTGCTTTAAGAGTAGAATTTAGAGATTCATCAGTTGCATGTAACACTCAGTGCTCACCACAGCAAGTGCCCTCTTTAATCCCCCATCACCCCCGACCCACCTTTAGCTCACCCCCGACCTACCTCCCCTCCAACAACCCTCAGTTTGTTCCCTATAGTTGAGTCTCTCTTTTTTATTTTATTTTATTGTTATGTTAATCACCATACATTACATCATTAGTTTTTGATGTAGTGATCCATGATTCATTGTTTGCGTATAATACTCAGTGCTCCATTCAGTACGTGCCCTCTGTAATACCCATCACCAGGCTAACCCATCCCCCCACCCCCCTCCCCTCTAGAACCCTCAGTTTGTTTCTCAGAGTCCATAGTCTCTCATGGTTCGTCTCCCCCTCCGATTCCCCCCCCTTCATTTTTCCCTTCCTGCTATCTTCTTCTTTTCTTTTTTTAACATATAATGTATTATTTGTCTCAGAGGTACAGGTCTGTGATTCAACAGTCTTACACAATTCACAGTGCTCACCATAGCACATACCCTCCCCAATGTCTATCACCCAGCCACCCCATCCCTCCCACCCCCCAGCACTCCAGCAATCCTCAGTTTCTTTCCTGAGATTCAGAAATGGTTTGCCTTCCTCTTTTTTTCTTTCCCCATGTTTGTTTCTTCCATATGAGTAAAATATGGTATCTGTCTTTCTCTGACTTATTTCACTTAGCATAATACCCTCTAGCTCCATCCACATCATTGCAAATGGCAAGACTTCATTATTTTTTGTAGCTGAGTAGTATTACATTGTGTGTGTGTGTGTGTGTGTGTGTGTGTGTGTGTGTGTGTATGTGTGTCTGTGTATCACCTCTTCTTTATCCATTCATCAGTCGATGGATATTTGGGCTGGTTCCATAATTTGGCTATTGTTGATCAGTCCAGCAATTCTTAATTACTGACTTATTAAAATCATCATCCCTGAATCCCAGTGATTTCAATATGTTCAGATTCATTGGATAATTCACAGTCCTCATCTCAATATGGCTGATGACTCTCTCCATCTTAAAACTCTATCTTCATTTGGCTTCTGTATCCTGAACTCTTCTGTTTTTTTTTTTTTTCCACCTTCTTGTCCACTGCTCCCTCAGTCTTTACTGAATCCTCCTCGGACTGATCTCTTAGTACTGGAGTGCTCTAGCTTAGTTTTGACACTTTTTTCCTTCTCTCTCCATACTCCCTATTTGGTCCCATGACTCCAAATACTGTCTATACAGTGATGATTCCCAAACTTATATTTCCAGCCCTAACCTCAACTCGCAAACCAGATTCACAAATTCAACTGCTTTCTTGACACTTGGATGTCCCATGGGCATCTCAAACTTAATATGACCCCAACCAAATTCTGAACTGCATCCCCTTATCGCTCTCTTCCAGTGGTTTTTCCCATTTCAGTAAACGGCATATCAAATAATAGTTATTCAGGCTGACAACTTTAGAGTCACCCTTTACCTTTCTTTTTGAAGTATTCAAGTTGTTAGACAATGCTGTTGGCTCTACTTCCAGAACAAGTCCAGAATTTGACCACTTCTCATTACCTCCCTTGCTATAGCTTTGATACATTCCATCATTATATCTCATCTGGATTATTGCAATGGCTACCTAAATGATCCCCCTGCTTCCAGTCTTACCCCTCTCCTAGTCAATTCTCCATACAAGAGCAAAAAGATTTTTTCAAAACATAAATCAGGTCATATTTCTACTCTGTTCAAAATCCTCCAATGGCTCCTCATCAAGCCCATCATCTTTACTATGGCCTACAAAGTTCTAAATGACTTGGTTGTATGTTGGTTGTATGTTGTCTACCATTCTGATCTTATCTTTTCTTAGTCTCCTCTGAGTCCAGAATGTTTCAGCCTCATTAACCTTTTTGTGTTCCTCAATAATGCCAAGCATTCTCTTGCTTCCAGGTTTCTTCTGTACTTGCTGTTCTCTCTGCCAAAAATATTCTTTCACTCCAAGACATTTATATGACTAGTTCCCTCACTTCTTTCTTATCTAAGAAGAGCCTTCTCTACCCCTCTAGTTTAAATAGCAGCCCTAACCATTCTGTATTCCCTGTATTCTTCATTTTTCTTCATGACATTTATGACTAACATTAAATTATATATCTACCAGTCTCTCTACACTACTAGACTAGACCCTATAAGTACAGGGAATGTTATCTGTCTTACTCTCTATTGGGTTTTCAGAACTTAAACCTATGCCTGGCACATGGTAGGTTACTCAATGCATTTTGCTGAATAAATGAATAAACTACTGTATCCTATAATTCCAAAATTTTTATCTATATTATATTTAAGGGAAAAAATCACAAACCACAAGTTTCTTATGTAATACACATCTTTAATAATATTGATTTTCAAAAAAATGCTAAAAAGTATATATTTGGCTAATCTTACTAGTATGAATTTGGTTATTTTGCTCATCTGGATTGTTATAGACAAGTCAACTGAGCAAACATTTATTGAGTTCTTCCATGTACCAGGATCAATAAAAAGGAAGCAAAGGTAGGTGAAGCACAGTTTTATTTGCTTGTTTATAAGAAGTTTGAAATGGACCTTACTGTGGTAGTTAGAGAGGGTGTGGTTTGGAGAAATAATAGTGTAGAAGCCCCAGCTAGATGACAAGAAAGAATTTGATGAGCATTCTAAGTCTATTCTTTTCTGGAAGTTCAAAGAAGGAATGAATCATATACCATATTTGGTCACACATTGAGGAAAGAGCTCATGAAAGAAGTGCAATTTGGAGTGTACATAGCTGAGTAAAGTGGGAAGGGCATTATGCTTACTAGGTAACACATATGCAAAGATAGGGAAGATGAGCAGTCATATTTGGCTGACTTTTTGGAAATGTAGAGGGTTAGGAGAAGATGGGTCAGGAAACAGAGGCTAGAGATGTTTAATAACGTGCTTTAGAGATTCTGAATGTAAGTCAGTAGCCAATGGGAAACCATGATTCATATAGTAATTGTGATGGAAAATTTCAAATACATACAAAAGCAAGAAAGGAGTACACATAGCCCCCTTGAACTTACTGTCCAGTTCCAATTCTTATAAAGCCATGGGCAACCTTGTTTCATTATACTCCCACACATTCACCTCCTTAAACTGATTATTTTGAAACAAACTGATATAATATTTTATCCATGACTACTTCAGCCTGTTTCCAATATATATGAATGCTTTTCAAGGAAAGTACACATAATACCATTATCCCACCTACAAAATTAAAAACAAAACCATCAATGTAATTAAGTATCCAGTTGGTATTCATATCTGAGTTGGACTGAGAAAGTTGGTTAGGAAGAAAACTTGGCAGAACTCAGTGATTGTGCATTGAGTGAAGAAGAGGAAAGACTCAAATTACTCCCAGGTTTCTGGCCTGGGCACCTGGATGAATAGTGGTGTCACTGAGTAAAAGGATTTCAGATAGATAAACAGGTTCTGTGTGTGTGTAAGTGATGAGTTCAGTTTTGCATATGATCATATTGAGAAGCCTTTGGAGCACCAGACTGTAGATATCCAATAGGCAGCTGGCATCAGATTTTGCAAAGAGAAATGAGATGGCGACTACTGTTGGGCCATACATCTTTTCACATTTCTTTTCCTTTGCTCTCTCCCTCTCTCTCTCTCTCTCTCTCTCTTTTTTAGAGAGAGAGAGAGAGTGCACACATGCAAGTTGGGGGAAGGTAGGGGCAGAGGGAGAGGGAGAAAGAGAATCTTAACTAGACTCCATGCCCAGCGTGGAGCCCAATGTAGGGCTGGATCTCACGACCCTGAGATCATGACCTGGGCCAAAATCCAGATCAGACGCTTAACCGTCTAAGCCACCCAGGTGCTCCTCTTTTCATATTTCTGCATGGTCTGAGCTTTCTGAGCAAAGAGCACTGGCATCTGGGTTAAAGGATGACTGAACAGCAAACATACCTTAAGTGTTCAGACTAGTGCAATGCACCGGAAAGACCTGGAAACACTTTTCCCAGATCTATTTGCTTATGTGCCAATTTACAGTCTGAGGATAAGAGACCTAGACCCTTCCCTCTCTCTGGAGAGGATCTGTTCACCCCCTAGAGCAAAGGTCTCTGTTTCTGTTTCACTTTTTCTGTCAGACATGCCAGCTGCCTTGCATAAGTTCTGTTATCCATAAATTTGGGGACTCCCTCCCTTACTGCAAGCCCCGCATACACAGATAAATACGCAGCTCTCACTGCATTGTCCCATGGGGGTTTGGGGCATGTGCACTGGTGCTAAGATGCTCTTGAGTAATTAATGATGTGTTCTCTGATCCATACATCTTGGGTTTCCTGTCAGAATAAATATAAATATAAAACCTTAATAAGTACCAATAAAAGGAATATTTTTTCCTACTTTCAGACAAAACTGGGGAGGATTTTAACCATGTATGAGATGGAGACTAGGCCAGATAGTGAAGGGCTACTGCTGAGCCTACAGCTTTCCAGGAGGCAGTCTCAAGCAAACTCTAAAAGTCACATAGGGCATCAGGAAAGAGGTTTTGGGTAGATCTTAGGAGGTTTTCCTGCCTCATTCTAAGACTTCGTGGCTGTGGTGCATGAAGACCTGACTTGGTGGAGGACAAAGCTATAGAAGCAAGTGAGGATATAGAGAATATCAGTTGTAAGGGGTAAAAGTCAGTGCTTCTGTTAGGACCCTAAAAAAAAGCAGCTGTGTTCCCTGGAAAAGACCAGGTAAACACAATGGTTATGGGTGATATGAATGAATTTCAGAGAGAGAAAGAGAGAGAGACAGAGAAAGAGACAGAGAGAGGGAGGGAAGGAGATTGTTTCTAAAATTCCAAGGTGTTCTCTTCAAGTTTGTGTACACCTTACAATAGGGAGGCTTCATTTTTTTTTTTTTTTTAAGCAACTCAGTTGAAGTCTGTGGTAAGAATACTTATCTGACAGGTCATGTATTAACATGTGAGCGGAAGGCGGGCATACCAACATAGAAATAAACTATGAGATTATTTATCTGGAGGAAAGAAGGTTAAAATTATGTTTTACCAGCATTACATACAGAATTGCTAGTCACTGGAATAACACCCCTAGATGTCATTTAATTGCACAAGAGATGGTCAAATTGCTCAGAGAACTTTGTTAGAATAAAAGAGTGAGAAGAAAGGTTGGCTAAGGATGAGCCTCCATGGAAAGGAACAGCCGAGGAAGGAGATGAATATGCCTGAAGAGTAATTGTCATCAGACCTAGGAGGAGAGCCAGAAGAGTAAAGTATTTCAAAACCAAGAGAAGGAAGAGCATCAGGAAGGAGGGAGGGAGCTTCCAACAAGCCAAGTGCAGCTGGGAACAGGAGTGAAAAGGAAACTTGACAATTCAGGAGGTCACTGGTGATCTTATCTGGAGCAATTCCACCATCTTCAAAGTGTGAAAATATAAATCTGGACAGAGCAGACAGTCTTCCACTGTCATCCTCTTTCACTACAAAATTGAAAATGGCTTAGTACTACACTGCAGTTCACTTTATTTGACACAAAACACTTCATTATTGGGGCGCCTGGGTGGCTCAGTCATTAAGCGTCTGCCTTCGGCTCAGGTCATGATCTCAGGGTCCTGGGATCGAGCCCCGCATCAGGCTCCCTGCTCGGCAGGAAGCCTGCTTCTCCCTCTCCCACTCCCCCGCTTGTGTTCCTGCTCTCGCTAACTCTCTCTGTCAAATAAATAAATAAAATCTTTAAAAAAAAAAAAAAACACTTCATTATTGAGGAAAGGTTTACTACTAATAAAAACAAAACCGATAATGCAACAGAAATTTTAAAAAGACAGAATGGATCTGGTATATGTTATCGATGCCCTAGAAGTCACTGTAGTCAAACATTCATCTTACATGCTTTCTTTTCTTTTATTCACCTGGCAAAATTCCATTACTATCTTCTGAGAGCTCTGAGCCTGCAGCCTTGGGTAGAATGGTTAGAGCTATCCTGCTAGCTTGATGAGGTCAGGTGCTAAGAACAGGTGCCAAGGTGACTTCTTTGCTGTTTCTGTGAACTCGATTGACCTGGGCTGCCTGATTTCATCACTACTTGCTCTGGCTCAACTCCTGATGATGTAAGTCGTGGACTCCATTTTAGTGTGGCTGCCAGCCTAAGGGCAATGATCCAGAACTCTGACAATCCCTGCATTTGATACCAAAAGCCAGGTGACAGACAGGCTGATTACTTAAATTTACAGTGAGGCAACCGGCCACATTTGCCTGTACATTGGGAGCCCACCTACTTAAAATAAATAGCTGTGATCTCCAAGGGGGATAAAATTTAAGAGAAGGGAAGGAGGATCTTTCCCACCAGAATAAAAGTAATCTGTTTATGGCTTTGATGTGGGACATGTGTATGCGCACGCGGACACACACACACACACACACACACACAATAGATAAATCTATTCTCCCTCTGAGGATTTGAGCTTGCAAAACTTCCTGATTTTAAGCCAAATCTCTGGAGAGCTCCCAGTCCTCTAGAAAGTGGTAGAATTGCTCAGAATCCAGTTATGAACAGTTTCAGCAATGCTGGGCAGCATGTTGCAAAGGCAGGAAAACTTTCTATCTTAAATGAGAAAAGCAAAAAGCAAAAACTGGGGCAGGGGATGTCACACTCCCTGGATATCTAGATAATAGCTCCTTGGTGTATTCTCAGACAATGTTGTCAAAATTGGCTGGAGTCCAGGAAATCCTTTTTAAAGTCCCTACACATGCTCTTGTCCCTGAGGCACTGCACACAGAAAAATGGTATATGCACCAAAGAAAATTCTGTAGCAGTTTCCATAGTTTAAGGCCAGAGATGAGATCTTTTATAGCTTTTTACTATTCTAGTTTGTCTAGAAATAAGTGATCTTTATAGTTTCTGACCCTCTAAAAATGAAACCATAGTCCCTGTAGTTGCTATGGTGATAGAAAAATCCCTAGGATCACTATAGAATATATTATTTTCATTTCTATCCCTGAATAGTTCCTTCTATTACCTGAAAATATGATGGCAAAATCACGAAGTAGCCACTTTTTAGTCAATTTTTCTCTTAATTTTGACATGCCCCTCTGACTTGGCCTCGCCGTGCTGTCAGTTGGGTAAGATGTGTGTTAGTCACTATCCCTGCGAAAGGAAACTTTAATTTCTGGAAGGCATTTGCACATTACCAGCATTACATACAGAATTGCTAGTCCTTAATATTTTAAAATAGCATCCTTGCAACTCAGCTTCATGGAATCAAGTCAGTTAAATAAGACCCTTACTTATACACTGCTAATAGAGAAAAATTAGATAGCAAAGTAACTTTCACAACTGGAAGATGAAGTCCAGCTATGCAAAATCAGGAAAAACAGAAGATTATGAACTGGGGCGCCTGGGTGGCTCAGTTGGTTAAGCATCTGCCTTCAGCTCAGGTCATGATCCCGGGGTTCTGGGACCGAGCCCCGAGTCGGGCTCCCTGCTCAGCGGGAAGCCAGCTTCTCCCTCTCCTCCCTGCTTGTGCTCATTATCTCTGTCTCTCTCTCTCAAATAAATAAATAAAATTTAAAAAAAGAAGATTATGCACTGTTATAAGTCAGATTTCTAGTTGAAAAGCTGGTGATTTAAATAAGAGTCCCTTGATAACACAGACAGGAAAAGCCTGAACTTGGAGATAAATGATGTTTAAAAACATGAGTCTCCCTTTAGAGAGAACTGGCTTTTAAAAGGGATTCATAACACAAACAATTTGAACCTAAAAGTACTTTATTTATTCAAGTCCTGGGTAATAAGTACTTCAATGGGCTAAAAAGAGAAACTAGACACTACAGACCATTGATCTAGGGACCCAAACAGGGGACCTTTTTGCCAATTAATCAGGTTGAGATAAAAGTCTCAAGTAACTCTTCTCTATGCTCTCTTCTCTATCATAAGGGACAAATTTCTGCTGCTCAGTTTTTCTTCTATTTAATGTAAAGCAGCAACTACTCCCTTGTTGTCAGAATGTTTCATTGCAGAGCGTGCCTTTATCCACCTAAACGGTAAACCTATTTGTACGAATGTCAACGTCGATACTGCGGAAATTGAACAGGGCTGGAGGAGGGGATGGTGGTATTTGATAAACTGAACTTATTGTAAACAAGATGAGAATAAACTTTAAAAAAGTTATTGGACTTTGAATGTTGTTTCTTACCCGCCACTAAGTTGTTTGTCTCAAAAATATGATGAAGAGTGCCAGTATGATCTCTAGTATTTAAAACAGTATCATTTCTGTTTTGTTTTCTCTGTGGTCATGGAAATAAGTGGGCATCTCACACATACAAAATATAAAATTCAATTCAGCACTCGCTTAAACTTCAGCACAGAATTAAAAAATAAGGATGCCTATAATTTACAGGCATCTTTAGTCCTATTTATACCAAGGAGTAACCTCAAACACACCTTCACGAGTTTAAAACTCTTAACAAGGTAGAATTTAAAATATGTTGATTGTATATGTATATACAAACATTAATCTGAAATTGTGTCTTCTACTTTAAAGTTTGTAATAACATATTCAGAAATTATTTAATATTTGCTTCAAATTTCGCCACTGTTGCCTTAGTAAAAATGTTTCTATAAGGGGGGGAAAAAGCTATCTTAAAATTAAAACAGTATGGTTTCAGAGCTAGAAACATATAAGATAATATGAAAAATATGAAATTGATTGTTTAGGGTACTTTCCCCTAAAAGTGACTTCCATATAATGATATTCTGGTTTCAAGTATTTTGAACTTCATTTTAAATCTCTCTCTCTCCCCCCCCCCTCCATCCATCCATCCATCCATCTAAAATTGCTTTCCAGTGATTCTTCAGTCTTCATTCCTCAAAGTGACTCATGTGAGCAGATAGCTATAAACACCTAAAATTCACATTTTTTTCCATATTTACTTCCTGAAAGAAATTTGTATTTATTGGTTCACCAATAGCTTCCTCACTGCAACTTCTCCCTCTCCTGCAGCAGTCAGTACTGTTAAGCACAGCCCTCATCACCCAGCCCTGGCCTCCCTAGTCTTACCTCATTCTGCTATGCCCCAGCTTTCTCTTTACTTCTCTGTATACCCCCATCCTATTCATTAACTCAACAAATAACTATTGAAAACCTACCATGTGCCAGACATATTCTATGTACTGGGGATATAACAGTGAGCCAGAAAGACAAAGTCGTCCTATTTCTGTTAGTTCACAAACACTTTGCTGTGGCCTTAAGCAGATTCAGTCATTAAATGGCTGAGTCCCTTCATCTGCCGGATGACCCCTCTGTTGGGCACTATCAGCAGCGGGTCTATGATACTATGTTGGCATCTTGCTTATGCCATTTCCCACCTCCACCAGTAAGATCCATTTGTGTCAAACCAATATTTAGGTCGTGGGAGTGGCTGAGATTGTCCACAGAAGTGGCATTAGAAGGAAAGAGGGCTGGGAAAAGAACAGAGGAAAAGACACCTTTTGTGAGCAAGTGTGAAGAAGAAATAACAAATTGCCCCTAATTATTCCCATATGTATATCTCTAATCAAGATCCTCTCCTAAACTCTGACTTACATATATCCAACTATCTCTTTGATATTTATGAGGATATCTAATAAACATCTTAAGCTTAACATATCACAACTGAACTTATACCAAACCTTGCAGCCTAACCTGATCCTTCTGCAATTTTCTACATCATATAGTTAAATGGCAGCTCCATTCTCCCAGTTGTTCATGACAAAATTCTTACTGTTATCCTTGAATCCTCCCTTGACCAACCTGCATGCAGGTGGCCATCAAATCCTATGAGCTATGCTTTCAGAATGTATCCAAAATTTGACCCTGCCACCACTCCGATCCAAACCACCATCTCCAGCTTGGATAATTCTGAATACGGGCATAAGAGTGCTTCTTTCATAGGGTTGTTTGTGATGACCATTTGAGTTACCACAAGCAAAGAATTTAAAACATGTCCTGGGACATAATAAACAACTGGTAGCTATTAGTACTGTCCAAATTCCAATTACATCCAAAGCACAGATATTCAAAGGCTTTCTCCTCTGTAAAAATTATTCTCAGTTTCAGCTTTCTACATTGCTTTCTTCTCTTCCTGAATTTGGTTACACTTATGCCTTATACTATATTTTGCCTATATTATGTCTTTCCTACTTTTATTACTTCCTAACTTGTTTGTATCACTATGATACGTGTATCCAATTAATGTTACAAATTACCAGAGTGCAGGGATCAAGTCTTCTATTTCTCTTTTAAACACAGTACTTGGGCCTTAATAAATATTTGTTGAATTGAACTGAGGAGTGGAGTCAAAGCTCTGAATCTTAACTTGCTTATGAAAATCCAATTTGAATGGAATCACTGAACCTTAAGATTTGTTACACTGTTCTTGAACCATTGCAGATAGGCATTCAGGTCCCAACAGATGTTGTAAGATCTTCAGTTATTTCCCTGTTTATTCTATTTTACTTTTACTGGTTATTTAGCTGTTAGAGTAAATAGCAGAATAGCAGTCCATCTGCATTTCCTGTCTAAGTTTCTCCATGCTTTTCTCACAGTACCTCAGATACCTAAGTCCTTCATTCGGAATTATATCTGCCCAAGTTTCTCAGATACCATAGAGCATCAATAAGAACAAAAGGAAAAATGTAAAACTGCACTTCACTGCCCCACGTATTCCTCAAAGACAACGATTCTAGTCCATCAGCACCAACTAAACTGGAAACAATTTCACAAGTCATTTTGCGATAGGTACATTGTGTGTTGAGTCATGCACATTGTCTAAATCACTTTATTGAAAGTCTTGATAGAAAAAATCAGCTCTTGAACATAGCGAAGGAGAGTTGTAAAGGAGCAAATGCTATTTCTCTTCAAAATGAGACATATGGCATTCTATATTTCCAATTTTTTTAGAACCAGGGCATGCTTTTATGTCTTGTGTAACTGAGCTGAGGAGGGGCAGGTAGGTTTTGTGGAGAAAAATTCTAAGGCAATATAGCAATCCAGGGAAACCTAAAAGAAATGATTACCACTGAGGAATAGGATTACAAAATGTCGGCGGGATGTTTTTCTTTCCTCTATTCACTTTATACTCTTTTATCCTGTATACATAGGCCACAAAGAACATCTTATTATTTTGATAAAGCACTGAAAATCCAGTTTGAGTAATCAATCAAGTACATAGATAGCTGCTATATAAGATATAATTAAATCTGTATAAATTAATAAAATGACAATACACTATTTTGGAAAAATAGGAAACCTATTTGGTAACACTTTGCCCATCTGATAAATGATCAATGCTGTTGATGTTAGGAGAACATGCAACAAACATCACAGTGTTTTAGATGGGAGATAGAAAAGCAAAACCACTGTTTCATATAATTGTTCTGAGCTAAACCTAAACACTTAAATTTAAGAACAACAAAACAAAACATGATATAGAAGGAGGACCCTACCCTAACATTCTACTTCATTTCTTTACCTTCTTGAAAGCCCCACAGAGATCCCTAATGATGAGAACATTCTATAATCTTTTGTCTAATGTTTGGCAAATTAAACTTGGAAATTGGTAGTAACTGGTATCCATTAATTATATGTAATTTACAATACAAAGTATTTGCTTTTTTTCTCTGAATGTTTAACAGTATGCATTAGGATTTAGAAATAAGCAGACTTGGCTAAAAGTCACTGAATTAGACTGAACTATACACAATTGCCAATATTTGAACATTTTGATCTACATAATGTCAATTCATAAGGCTCAATTGAATGCTATTATAGTATTAACATGCTATGATTACCAATTTAAGCAGGAAAATGAATACAGACTAGCTTTTCTAAGTGGCAAAAGGAAAAAAAAAACATATAATAACCAAAATAAATCTCAGAACCCAAAGAAAAAAGAAAAACACTACTTATTAAAACATTCTTCAATTAGAACTACAACTTCAATGCTTTTAAGTAGGTAAAAAGTCAGAGTTCTGAAATTTGAACAATGGATTTTAAATTACTGAAAAAGAGTAGGGAAAAAATGAATTCAACATATTTCACTGGAAAACAAAACTCAAAACAAAACAACAAAACAAACTAAAAAACAGTATCCTATTCTTGATAAAAGCCATAGCGCATAGAAAATTGGAATGATCTCGATGTTTCACATCCTTAAGAAAAATCTAAAACAGTGAGTTATTTATTTAGCACCTAAAATTAATAGAAGAATGAAAATTTTATCCCCAAGTAAGTAATACTTAGCATTGGAAATATACTAAAGGAAAATGATTGAGAGTAAATAAGAGTCTCTAAAAGAAATTTCTGTCAAAAACAAATGTTTTTTACCTATGTGCATTCTCTTTGACATTAAACTTTTTTTAACCTTTAGCCTATTTTCCAAATCTGGAAATAACTTTATGTATATTTTATCCTGTTGTCAACATTTTATTTAAAGTTTTCTGCATACAAATATGCAATTGTATATGGTATACTACTTTTTAAAAGATCATTTGTTTAAGATTATTTACATGAAAATTTAATTTATAGTAATTTTTAAGATTTTGGATATGTGATGAAGTAATATGGGTTTTGCAAATTGTGACACATATGTAATTACACATTTTTACAAGAATTTTTCCATATAATCCCACATGCTTTGACTTTACCTTCACAATCGTACTGCTGAAAAGGCTGGGACAGGTATTATCATTAATCTAATTTCAAAGTTAAAAATACTGAGGCTTATGTGATTTGCTCAAGGACACAACCAGAAAGAGTCAGATTTGGCATCCAAATTTATGTCTTTTATGTTCAAATCCAGTGCTTTACCAACCTCTGTAGCCTACTGCCTGTCATAACCATATAATGCAAGCTCAGTGATGCAAAATATTTCTAATATTTCAATTACTTGTGGATTTCCTGCCACACATTTTCATAAATGATTGGCTTAAAATTCAGTACGTACAAACCTAGGTAGAGTAAATGTCTCCATGATAGTATACATGTATAGATTGTTAGAACTCACCTATGTCTGGATGATTTAACTCAATGTGTAAAAATATAATGTACAAGAGGCTAATTTTGTTTCTCTTTTCAGGCCTGGTACTGATAGATTAACATTGCTCTGTCCTCTTTGATCATGGAATCCATAACTGGATTTACGAGACTATGGTTCATTCATTCAACAGATGCACGTTGAGCGCCTATTAAGTGCTTGGTACTATTCTAGGAGTCATAGATACAGTGGTGAACAACAAGAAAATACCGTTTTTTCTGCCTAGTGGTTGTGCATATGATCTTTGGTGGTCACCACAGGGAACAGGCCAGAAGGAGCAGCTGGCTCATTTGCAAACCATTGCAAGTGGTGAAAACTGTATCTTTTGCTGGTGCTGACTCAGTATCACCATCTCAATCAATGTAGCACTGCAGTTAAATGGGTATACATACACTTAAATGCATGTGTATGTGTTTTTAGATTTATAAAACCCTGCACTATTGTTTCCACATTTTGGGAAGGGGAAAATAATAGCTTTAAGCAGTTTTAGCTAACAAAAATGCCCTGAGACTGTTTGTAACTTGGTTAACAGAAGAGCACACATCTTCCATTTCTAAGAAAAAAAGATTAGAGAAACCCATTAGTAGCTGTTGTGACAGCAGCCGTTGGGGAGTAGATCTATCTTAAAATTGAAAAAGAGAAACTGGCGTGCCAAAGACCCAAACTCCAGTTCATTTTCACTCTCTGAAATTTGTCTTTATCTGACAGATGAAGGCAACACCCTATATAAATCTAATTCGTATCCTCTTTATGTCCCATCTAGCTACCAGGCACTACATTAATGACATATCAAATTGGGAAGAGTGTTCAATCAAAAGGCATTAAAGTACTTATTAATTAGATTTTTCTGAGCTTCTAAAGAAAAATTTTAAAGTTATTTTTAGTGGCTTTATGGTAAGTTGCCCTTTCGATTTTTTCTGCACGGTTTATGGTCCACATGTGAAAAACACTTCGTAAATACAACTATATATTTTGGCCAAAACATTCTCCATAGGATGATGCATGGTCCTTGCATAAATAACAAATCAGTAATTATATATCATAGATCAAAAAACGACAATCTTAACTGGTCAAAGTACAGCCTGAATGAGTCATAAATAGAAGGAAAACATCCCCACACCTTAATTGCAACCTCAGAATTTCTACCAGCCTTATGAATTGTACGTTTTGATGTGAAAGTTTCTGACTTCAAGAATGTATAGGATGGGGATTATCAAAATAGTCTTGCTGAGAGAAATGAAGCAGGAGTGGGTTCTTAAAGTACATTTTAGCAAAGATGGGAGTACTTTGCAGCAAGGAAGTCAAAGTAGGACAACTGCTGGGCCTGATGAAATACTTGCGGGGAAAAAAGAATGAATAATTTCCTATAAAAGAGACACATGTATAAAATATAAAAGAAAACTGTACCAAAACACAGATAAATATGAACTGGGCATGGCTACAATGCAGTAAATATCTATAATCGCTTCATCATTAGAGGAATGAAAAATTAAGTACTATAGAAATGACTTAAGTAGGATTTAAATCACAGTGAAAAGATTAATATTTGTAAAGTAATTCACAAATATAAATAGCAAATTGAACAAATAAATCCCCAATCATAAAAGCAGTGGAAGAAAGGAATTATATTTGTAACTGAATAAATGTGGTAGCTGAAAAACGTGATTTTCCTCAGAGAAATCACTAAATGATTACATTCCTCAAAATGTTATACGTAGTCCAAAAGATCAGTTTTTACAATGTGGTGATACATTAAATTTAAGTAGAAGTCAAAAAGCATTGATAATCAAATTTTGCTTTGACATTTTATACACTCCAATGATTACTTAATTTAGAATAAGTATTAATTCCTCTTGTTCGAATATTATTAAATTGGGGAAAAATCTAACCCTTTCTCTAGCATGCCCCTGTAGTACAAGGTGCACAGAAACATTTTTTTTATATTCCTTCAAATATTTTATTCAGATTTGTACATGAGGTATCTTTTTCTATTATTTGATTCCCCTAATACCAGACTAGAAAACCAGTTTGCTCGTGACATTAGCTTTGTCCTCACTCAAATGACTGGCATTATTCAATTTGTGCTTAAATGATAAAATAGATTCCAAAGGAGAAAGATCTTGATCAGGCTGATAAGATCTCATCGTCAGTCCTTTTGCCCCTCCTTCAAGGCACCCGGGACAAAGTGTAAATATCAATGAGAAGAAATCTTACATCCCTCAAGGAGTCCTCTGCCAAATTCACAGGACACCTAAATTCTCCTGAGCCCCAAATCTGCTAAGAATAGGTCTTCATACATCCATCCTCAAGTTTCTGTGTGGATACAGAAATGAATCTGCTATCTCCACTTGGAAAACATTACCAGAATCTGAAAATCTCTCCTTACCACCCTTGCCCAGGCCACCAGTGTCTCTTCTCCAACTGCCCTCCTTGCTTTTACTCTTGATCCCCTACAGTTCTACTCTATTACTCAGTGTAATCCTTTTTTTTTTTTTTAAAGATTTATTTATTTATTTTAGAGAGAGGTGAGTAGGGAGGGGCAGAGGCAAAGAGAGGGAGAGGGAGAAAATCTCAAGCAGACTCCCCGCTGAGCACAGAGCTTGATGTGGGGCTCAATCCCACAACCCTGAGATCATGACTTGAGCCAAAACCAAGAGCCGGATGCTCAACCGACTGAGCCACCCAGGCGCCCCTCAACCAATGTAATCCTTTTAAAATATAAATCAGATGATATCATTCATCTCCTCAAAAGCCTACAATGCTCCTATCTCACTCAGAGTGAAAGGGAGTCTTTACAATGGCCCACCAGGCCTTCCACAGTCTGGACCCCCATAGCCTCTTTGATCTGATGTCCTACCACCCTCCTCTGGCCTATTCTCCTCTAGCCACACTGGCCTTCCTACTGTTCACTGATCAAGTTAGGCACACTCCCAACATGTGGGCCTCTGCACTGACTATTTGCTATGTCCAGACACTAAGGCTGAGTGCCAGGCTGACTCCCTTAGCCTCTTCAAATCTTTGTTCTAATGTCCACCCTATTTAAAATTGCAATCCCACCTCTTGCCATTCCACCTACTCCTGCCCCTTTGGTAGTTTTATACCCCTTATCCAACTCTGTGTTTTCTTTTTATCTTTTTTAATATTAACTATCATATTTAAATATACTGATTATTTGTTTGTTTGCTTATATTCTGTCTCCCACTGCTATAATGAAAACTGTATGAGGGAGGGGCCCATTGATTTTGCTCACTGTTTTTTAAGCACTTAGTGATGCCAGGTACATAGTAAGAGCTTAATAAATATGTTTGAATAAATAAAACCTCACTCGTTAAATTAGCAGCCTGTACTTTTTTTAAAAGGATTTTATTTATTTATTTGAGAGAGAGAGAGAAATTTATTTATTTAAGAGGGCCTCTTAAAATAAATTATCAAGTAGGGGTAAGAGCAGAGGGGGAAGCAGGGGTAAGAGCAGAGGGAGAGCCACCCAGGCACCCCTCTAAGCAGCCTGTCCTAACAATTTCTTTTAGGTCTTGAGGGCCCTACACAAAAGCCGACCCAATCAAAGAAGACTGAATGACTTTGATTTATAGTCTTTGGCTTTTTAAGCTTACAGCAAGCTCTTTCCAGTGCTGCTGAGGTTGAACAGCTGCTTCTACTTCTGGATCCTATCTAAACTCTGCATTGGGCCCAAGTGTCCTGTCAACATCTGTGAGATTTGTTCATATGTCCACACTTCTTGTCACTCTCTTGCCTTCCAAAAATATAAAAAAAAATTATCTACTTCAGTCAGAGCATCTGTACAATCATCAGTTTAGATGAGAGAATCAAAATGATGCATGTCCGACTTCTTTCTTCCTTTTCTTTCCCTCTTTCCTTCTTCCTTCTATCCTAATTCTGTCCTTCCTTCCTTCCTTTTATGGAATCTTCTCAAACTTTCATGGATTCATTGAGAATTAGAACCCAGAATATTTTTCCTATAAACTGGGCATGACACACCTCACTATTCTACTGTGTTTTGCCCAAAGTCACCTTTGCTATGCTCAACATAGTGCTGTAGAAAAAACTTTGTGAGAGGTAGTTTAGTATAGTGGTTTATAGCTCAGATCCTGGAGCTACTTTGCTTGACTTCAAATCCTTGCTCCATCAATATTAGTTGTGTCAACTTTGTCAAGTTACTTTATAGTTCTTCAGTTTCTTCATCTTAAAATGTGGAAAATTAATTTAAATATTTCACAGACTTGTGGTGAGGATTAAATTAGTTAATATAGGTAAGTTATTAAGAGTGCCTGACTGGGGCGCCTGGGTGGCTCAGTCGGTTAAGCGTCTGCCTTCGGCTCAGGTCAGGATCCCAGGGTCCTGGGATCAAGCCCCACATCGGGCTCCCTGCTCGGCGGGAAGCCTGCTTCTCCCTCTCCCACTCCCCCTGCTTGTGTTCCCTCTCTTGCTGTGTCTCTCTCTGTCAAATAAATAAATAAAATATTAAAAAAAAAAAGAGTGCCTGATCACTGAAAAAAAACTGATTTCTCATTATGGTGAAAGATAAAACCTAGTTGTCATCCTTATTCTAAGACATGCTCTTATTTTTGTCCTAAAAATTCACCTTTCTCAAGGCCAAGATCTAACTGAGCAACTAAGGAACTCCTTAGTGGAGAAGTAGCACAGTCATTGGGGAATTGCCCATCAAGTTGAAAGGAGTATTTGCCAAGATTTCTGCTAGCAAGTGCTGACTAAGTAGTGCATATGTCATTATTTCTTTCAAAATTATCATAGGTTGAATGCCTGAGAAGCAGATTCTAAGACTAGAATGTATACGCACAGGATTTACTTGGGAGTGATCCTAGGAAGCACCAGTAGGCAGTGGAGGGAGTAGGAGAGGAAGCCAGTTTACCACAGTACTATTTGGAAAGTTCCTACTGTGCACAGTGGGGTCTCAGTCCTGCTGGGGAACTTCCGGTCCAAGTGCAGAACATGTCTGAGAGTTACTGGAGCTGAAGATGTGGATGAGCAATGTCCTTTATCCACAGAAAGCTACCTGTCATTGGTCGAGGTTTGTTGGAAGATGTGGGGAGGCAGAGCCTTAACTCTGACACGAGTTGAGAGAGCCCTAGGCAGAGTCCCAGGCACTTGCAATTGGCAGCTGCCAGTTAAAATGCAGGGAACCCTGAATGTGGAGGGGGTATGGCTGAGGCCCCAAGAATACTGCAGATACCAATACAACTGAAGCTTTCAGTAAAATCAGGTATATTACGGCATTAGGATAAATCCTTTCCATTGGGCCTCTTAAAATAAATTATTGCTGCTTTCATGACAAGAGGTCAAATATTTAAACCTCTCAGGGGCAAAACTTCTGGAAACTTAAAAAGTTCGATGTTCATACCTCATTATTATTTTTATTGTCGTAAGAACACTTAATACAATATGCACCCTCTGAACAAATTTTTAAGCATACGCTACATTACTGTTACCTATAGGCGCAACATTGTCCAGGAGATCTCTAGAACTGATTGTTTTTGCACTTTATACCCACTGAATAGCAACTCCCCATTTCCCCCTGCCCCCAGTCCCTGGCAATCACCATTCTACTCTCTTTTATGCTCATGCTTTCATATGGGACAGTTCAAAGCAAGATTTGTTGATTTAACGTAGTAATTATATTTTAGCAAATTCTAAGACAATTGACATCTTTTGTTCTTAAAATGATTGAAACTGTCCAAAATTTAAATTCTTTCAAAACTATTGTACTATCATTTGTGCAATGGATATTGTAACTTTTTACATATAAACAAACACAATCAATTGATTCACAATGCTAATATTGGTTTTAATATAAGAATAAATATTACTTATGTGTATTTCCTCATTCACTGCTAGTTTTGCCTTAGCTAATGTATTAGCTATTAGATGCAGATTTCCATATGTAAACGGTGTTTTTCTGCTTTATTCTTCTCAAAATGATTAGGTAGCTTTCCAATTCAATAAATCTATGGAAATTATATGTGCTATATTAGCTATATTATGTTCAGAAAGTAATTATTTTAACTTATTACACATTGTTTGTGCTGTATTGTACTTTAAAGAAATATGTATGTTAAACCACAGCAATACCTACTACAGTTCTGTAATCTGATTCATGCAAATCTGCCAGGAATAAAATCAACCACAGTTTAATTTCAAACTTTCCCAACCAGCAGCTGTACAATTTATGCACTACTTTTCTATTTTTACTACTGGATAATGACAATGATGAATGCCTTTAAGAGAAAATACATATTCATTGGAAAGACTGAGATCAAAACTATCCCCCTTCAAAAGGCCCACAAAGGTAGGAAGCCCATTTGCGTGCTGCCAGAGATTTGTTGGTAGTGAGCTGGAATTATGCCCAAAACTGCATCTAATGAGGATTCAACAATCCAGTGAAATTAAACCTGCAATGATACCTTTTTACAAACCCCAGTAATCAATATGATCACAACTGGCATCAGCTATAATACTCTTAAACATATCTGAAAGAACAAATGATTAGCTGAGTGTAGCCAGGGGCCCATCATTCTGAGTGTGCCAGGTTAAGAGGTATGAAGACAAAGATATTCAACTGGCAACTTAATAAGTTTAGGGTCACTGCTCTCCTGACCCATATGTCTGGGAACATGGAATGAAATGAATATTAGCTCATTAGCAGTGATTTACATGTTGAATGACAATGATGAGCTTATAAACTGTGCTGTCATGTGAAATTAGTTAATGTGAATAATGACAAGAATGCTGGCATGTCTCCTTTATCAAATGATCAGGTTTCTTTTCTTCACTGCATCCACCAGCAATCTGACTTTTATTTCAAAAAGAATAAGAAAGAGCACCATACTGAAACGGATGGAGTAGCTCCAGAGATCCATGCCTTTCTTATTTTATTTTAGCATGTAATTTTATAGCTTACTTGATATAATGTAAGATAGTAAGTCACTCAAGATATTGCAGCTCTGATTTCCAAAACAAACAAACAGCTTTATCTATCTGTATACTTATGCAGACAAATGTGTGATATGGAATGAGCTCCCAAGAAATCATTTAGAGTATAAAATACTTTGGCTAATAGGTGCTGCTGAGAGCAAACTCATCTTCTGTCTATAATCTCACACTATTTGCATTGAAAAATACTGAGCTCTGGCTATACTATTTCATTTTGAGTGTAAAATGTATGATCACAAAAATTATCTCGAGACACATATTATTATGTGTATTTTCTTGATGCTACGTTCATCTATCTTCAGACACTTCCCTCTGTAATTCAAAGACTATTTCCTCATCATGTTTTGTCTTAGTGTGGGATTCAGAAACGCAGTTGGTGATTTGAAAAACCCTGGATTTGGGTGGTAGCCTTTGCCTGGTAATTTTAAAGAAATATTTCATTGCTTTCTATTCAGTTAGATTCCATGTATTCTAGTACTCATACTGGCACTAATTCAAAGTTGAATATGCATATTATAAGTAGAAAACATAAAGCTAAAATTGTATGCAATAGATACCATTTAAAATCTCATCTAATTCCCTCTTTTACGGGAGAAGAAAGGAAAGTAATGTATTAATTGCGCATATACTGTTACTCTATCAAAGCATGCTTTTTGATTGATAAGTCCTTTCTGCCCTGAATCTATGTGAAACTATTACTTTTGTCTGTTGCCTCATTTTAGAAAGTCTCTCAACATTAAATATTATAAAATACCTCTTCTGGTTTATGTTTCTCTCTCTATCCCAGATTTCTAGAATTAACCATCCTGTAAAGTGTTTTAGGAATTCCACGTCTAAGTAAAAATACCTTCGGTGTGTACATTTAAGTCAATTGTTCTGGTACTGCAAATGATCAAGATGAATATCTTGTAAAAATCTAATAAAAGTGCTTTGCTTTTACCTTCAGCGACTCCTCTTGTTTAAAGAGATCTTCAAAATCTTTAGCACAGAGTTCAGGAGCATTAAGAAGTTGTTCCACTTCTGATAGGGCTTGTGAGACATGAGTGATCTCAGTCAGGTAAGTAGAAGGCACATAAGAAATTTCCAAAGGCATATCTTCAGTCATCACCATCACCGACTCTTCATGGACAGTGTGCTGGTATAGGCATACAAAAGAACAATTCTTTTAGCTTCCTGATAATGAAAAGATCTCTACTGAGTTTATATAAATTCCAGTTTATAGCTGACAGAGGGCTGAAATTGAATAAAAAAGTGTATGATGATAAGTCTAGTAAAAAGATTATTATTTATACACCCTCTTTTCACAAAAAGTGTTAGAAGCATTGCATGTAAAAATAAGAGATACATACACATTAGTACCATGAGTGTAAGAATGAAAGACCAAGAGCCATAAGGTCACGAAAGGGATAGTTTTTTACAACTGGTTTTTAAAATGTAATTCTAAGCTCCCTGGAAAATTAGGTATGGGGTAGGATGGTGGGGGGTCTACATTTGTGGTTTTCCTACCAAAGGAACCTCTCCTATACTTTTCTTCCCTAAACTAGATTGAGGTACAAAAGGGACAAAGTGGTTTTGGCTGGTTTATACTTTTACATTCAGCACACTTCTCCAAATTCCAGACACCAGCTTTCCTCTTTAATGCTAGTTTCCTGTTAAGTCAAGCTGCTAATGAAAGTACTAGATGAGAAAGACCGAGAGTGGAATTCACATTTTAATAAGAACTCCAGAAGGCCCTAAGGTCTAAGGAAGCACTAGCCTCTCCTCCTCCATCTACACTTTCCTACCTACCATTCAAGTACTATGATTGATGGACATTTGGAGCTTAGAGTCCTTTTAGATTTGGCCAATAGCGCCTCTTTCCTTACTCCTTGTAAGAGCATGAAATAAATGCTATTTGGGACACAAATTCAGAAAGATAGATGACCTCTGCTTTCTTCTGTCTCTACTATAAGCAACAAAACTCTTGTAATTGAAATTAGTTTTCCAGTAACTTTGTTTTGAATTGATCAACTGCCATCTGCCTGTTGATGGGGTCAACTGAGGGTTTCAGTGGCAGTCTCTAGAGGAGTTCTGATGATCAGCATGCTAACACAGCCATTTATTACTGCACAAGTTTTATGACAAGACTATCCCCATTTTTTCAACAATGTAATTAATTGGAGTTTAGGACCTCAAACTGAATCCATAAAGATGAGTAAAATTATAAGCTGCTCTATTTACACTTTCCTATTAATTTCTCAGGTCCAGTATTCTTGTACTCAGTTCTTACATAATATAAAAATAATTGCAATCTAGATGTCTCATTTACCTATGACACTGCAAATTCACAGAATTACACAAATTAGCTTAAATGGCATAATTATACTTTTTACAAAGTTTGATGTTGTGTATATATCTTGACTAAATATATGGTCCATATTCCTTCGTGATGAATAGAATGATAATCTACATGTACTTCTAATTTTACATTTCAAATAATACTAGAATTTTGGGCTAGAGTTTAAAGAGGACAATCTACAGATTTAACCACATATTTTTAAATTCAAATTCTCAATCTCTTCATTTCAAATGAAACTTCCCACCAATTTAAAAGAAAAATAAATCAGCAGACATTTGAATGCTCATTAATTTCATACTAACTAGTAGAGTTAACACAAGTCAAGCAAATTCACTGTGACTTCCATGTATTCTACTACACTGGTGACTGTTGTTCTTAAAAATTTCCAAGTTAATAAGTTATTTTTCTTATTTGCATCAGTTTCTTCAACTCCTGGGGGAAAGATATTTCTACCTTATCTGAAACAAGAATGTTCCTATACCATGTTTCAGTGATGGTAGATTTTTCTTTCTTTTTAATTATATAAATTTTATACCTCTAAATTTTTAGAGAGCAGTGGGTTTTGTTATTAGGGACAAAGTTGGGTAGAAGACAAGTAGTGGTTTATCTCTCTCATATATGTATATATGCATGTACATATGTGTATATGTATTTTTGTCTAACCAAGGGGGTTATTTTTAGAATAAGACATACCTTCAAAATATTTAAAAAACATCTGAGTTTCATTTAAAAACTCAGTGTGAGTTTCAAAAGGTTTTAATATCTGTCCTCATCATTTTCTCTTAAAAGGTAAATAATTCTAAGTTCTTTACATTCTCTTTCTGTTTCTTTTTTGACATGTAGTTTCCTTGATCTTCATTATTTATACTTGAGATGCTCACAGCTATCTTAAGTTCACACTGATGACTGCCAAATATAATAATTATGGATTATAGATAGCAAGGGACTTAATTGAACAGTTAAATACAACAGAGGAAAAAGACATTAAAAATAAACTCACATTTGACTATTGCCTTGGACTTAACTTCCTGAAACACAATTTAAAACCCAATTTTCTAATTCTTTGGTGTTTGTGATTAATGGTATTTTGTTGTACATACCGGAATTTTACATATAAATGCATGATTGACACTAATGTAACATTGTGTCAACTATACTCAAATAAAATTTTTCTTATAAAAAATTAGATTTATTTAAATAATAATTAATGCTAACCACACAGCTCTGAAGACTGGAGTGCTGTATCTCAACAAATAAGATTTGCACTGGCTGCAGGGCACCTGGGTGGCTCAGTCAGTAAAGCATCCAGCTCTTGATTTCTGTTCAGGTCATGATCTCATGGGTCATGGGATCGAGCCCCGAGTTGGGCTCTGCGTTCAGTGTGGAGTCTGCTTAAAAGATTCTTTCCCTCTGCCCTGCCTCTCAAATAAATAAATCTTAAAAAAAAAGATTTGCACTGGCTACAGTCCTCACCCAGGACTCTAAGAAAGTAAGCAGCACACTGGCTTCTCATTTGTTAAGCTTTTCACTACTTGACTAAATGTCTGTCATAGATTATTTTATTATATATTGATTCATGTCTTCTTTTCCACATAATAAATATTCATCATCACATCATAAGAAAACCTTTTCCACCCATATTTCAATGGAAATCTCTTTAAGGGAATGTTAGGTGGCATCTATTTAAATTCAGAATTTTTCAAATAATTGAAATTTTGTATCTGGTTCTAGAAACCCTTTTTGCTTTTTCTTTTCTTAAATGATGAAGCCATCACTGACCTGATTGCAATGCTCTTCAAAGAAGCATTAGCCACTGTACTGCACATAGGCCATGCTCTATTAACATGTACATTGCAATTATTTTCAAGACTATCATATACAAGCCTTAGAGCAACCGGTATCAATTCACGAAAATAAGTGGACTAACTATACCACAACCGATTTACTCCATGCTCACACATGGCAAGAAGACAATCTCCAGAATATTGAGAAATATTAAAACTGTTATGGTTGATGAGAACAATCAAAGAAATAAAGACATAGTCTATCACTTTAAAAAAAGGTATGAGAAAAACATTGTAATCTTTGTTATCCTAAACTACTGATAAACAAGTAATTTTCTTTCTATTTTTTTTCTTTTGTAAAAAAAAAAAAGAAAAGTAAATTAGAATGCCTATAATTCCTAAAATGCCTTCCAGTTACAATTATCTGTGAACACTGACTCAGCTGTATTTTGTAAATTAAATTGAAAAAGGTTAGTAACCACACATTGAAAATATTTAATGAAGACTGATCTACTGGAGGACTTAGTTCCTCCTATCAACTCATCATCATAGACAGGAGAAGTTAAGTGGTGCATATCACCTGAATAGAGAAAGCCAAGCAATGGTCCTCTGAACTTTTATGAGAAATACAAAAATTTCAGAATAATTCTTTGATACCATTGGGAAACTATCAACTCATTTTCTAGAAAATTTACTCTTATATATTTTGAGTATTCTCATTTAGTATAAAGTTGTAATAGATCCAATAAATTTTAATACAGAGAAATGTATCATAAGTTTCATATATAAGAAACAACTAAAAATTTAATCAACAGAGTCAGAAATTTAGAGATCTAGTTTACTATCTACTCCTTAAAATATATTACTGCTTTTGACAAAGTCATGCAGTTCTATAAAAAATAAACTATATCCAATGGATGACTTTCCATTTGGTTTAATAAAAATTTCACACAGTTATTTAAAAATCAGTATAATTGGAAGTATTATGTTCATTTTCTCCTCTTTATGCATAATCCATGCACTCATATTCAGATTTTGCCTTTTCATCTGAATTTCATTAACTCTGCCTTGAATAATTATATCCTTCTGAATTCTGATGTGTACAAATCCTGTCTAACCTTTTGAAAATCAACTTGCTTTTGTTAATGTTCTTTACCACCTTATAGCATTATAGAAATTCATGCATCATTAGCAAGGAAGTGCTGTAGCCATACTAATTCATTTTATTTCTCTCTGTTCATATTCACTTCTAACGATATATAACCAAAAGAATATACTACACTCATTTTCTGGAAATGAAAATGAAGAGATATGGAAGAAAGCCCCAAAGTACCTATTTTTATTAAAAAATGGAAAGCTCAATTCATGCTTAAAAGGATTATGATAGGATAAAACTATGATTTGTAACACCTAAGGTTGAAGTGAAAACAGTTTTGAGATTTTGAGCTATGTACATAGGCATAGGTATCACTCATAAAGTTTTTAATAAACTTTGGTTTCTCTGAAACTTTAGTTATCACATTCTTTTTATTACTTAAAATTTGTTTCTTGAAGGACCACAGAGCTGCTTTAGAGGCAATCCTGTTTTGAAACAAATGGTGCATTATATCTAAGTTTTTAAAACAAAATATTCTCCTCCATGATTTAAGGGACTTCTTTCTCCTCAATATAAGTTTCAAATGGATTGTGATTACTGGCCCATTTATGAGTTACAAGGTCAAAGAAACTCAAAAAGAAAAAAAGAAAAATGCACTATATCCCATATTATTATGAAATAGTCCTTAAAAATACCTATATATCTAATATAAATATGGTATATAGAAAATATGTCAACACATTCAAAGTCTAGCTCAAAAAAAAAAAAAACTGGCATCTGGACAAAAAAATTGTAATACAATAATGTACCCATTTTTTTTTTTTTACTCCATTAAAGTTAATAAAGACAAAGATGGGCTAAATCTTTAAAAGAAAACAAGATTATTTATTAATGATTAAAGTGACCCATGATATGAAAATCTGTTAATGTATATCTGATTATCTTTCCTCAAAAGGGCATTCTTAAATAGCGCAGATTATTTTAAAATAATAACACAATAGCATGTAAATCCCAAATATGATTACAGGATATTATGGGTTCTGATGGGTCATAAATGGCAAGCAACTGGAAAAGAACTTAGGTAGCTCCCTTTCCTAATCTCAAAAGTATTTGGAGAAATACAATTAAGTTTCCTTCTAGGAATCATTATGGTAAGAAACACACTTCAGCTATTTTTATTTATTTCTCCTCGGTCATTTATATAAATTACAAGCTTAAAAAGGGAAGTCAAAAAATCAAGTTTGGCAAAAAATACTGCATTAATTCACAGACAGAAAAAAGGAATCAAATGATAAAGCATACAAAAAACAAGAATATGACACAGATGAGATAGGTATGGGTTTAGTCTTTCCTGTTTACAGTTTTGGATACATAAATGCCAAGGCAATACTAGCACGCTGACAGTACTTAGCCTTCCTTGTGTTTAATTAAGTCACCGGGTACAAAGAGTCTAAATGAGTCCAAATGGATTGGTTATGATCTTACACAGACAAAAGAGCAATGAGAGAGCTTGCTCTTAGGTATTCCCACCTCCTTTATGCATCATCTAGAAAATTGTCTCTGTGAAACTCTGTAAGAAGAAAAGGAGATCAACCCTCAAATGATCATTAAGTAATTGATCAACAAACTGTATTAAGCTTATAACTTACCTCCCTTTTATTCAAAAATAATAAGACACGGTAAATAATAAAGGAATCACTGTAAAATAGTGCAGAAAATCATCCTTTATAGCCCTATTATTTATTTTCTAAAATCAAATTTTTGGTGCAGGGCAGGCTGTCAGTGAAGCAGGTATGCAGGTGAAGCTCGATTTGCCATTCTCTAAATACGCCCTACTTCTAGAAGGCCAGGTATGTGTAGTGTCCTGTATAATGGGTCTGGCTGCTGGACTTGCTCATTCATCTGCCTCATGGTGATTCTTCTCTTCCACACCATCAAATCTACCTAGCTCCTCAGGGCCAAGCTAAATTACCATCTAATTAAACTGATAAACTAAATCTTGATAATGTGTTAATGGCTTATAGTGGTTTAAAGTGTTATCCTCCACAGGATAACATTTGCATTTTAATAAGGATTTTCACTAAATTAACATACATTAGTAACTTGGTAGAATTCTAGTCACTAAGTATGGCCTGTGAGAGAAGTGAAAGAAAAGGGTTTTGGTTCCCACTAAGGTAAGCACCAACATATATGGCCCACCTTGTAAGAAATCACGAGAAAAATAACATGATAACTTCATAGATAAGGTTATATATCCAATGTAAAATAAATGTACCAAAGACTCAAACATAGTTAGCATATATTTGTTGAATAAATGAATAAAGAAAGTACCAGCTTAAAAAGGCAATTTTTAAAAATCGATGTTTGACTAGAATTGCTGGGGTCTACAGTTGTAATATAATGTCCACTTTGGAATTCTCAGAATGCAAATGGGAATATTTTCTTCATTTCATAATGTAATCTTCATTGGTATAGATTTGAAAGTATTTCTGATTTAACCATGTCACATTTCTCCAATTCAGTGCATACCAGCTCATGCTGTCACACGTGCATGTCTTGGCTTTTCAGTTGTCTCTCTGTTATTAATGTAACTCATTATATGTGAACAAAAAAAGAAGCAATTATTTGGGATACTGTTATACAGATACTTTTAGGAGATGTTAATTTTAGCCTTATTCATGGAGGTCTACAATGCCTATTAGTAGATTATAGTGTCTGAGGAGGCTATCAGTCAAGAAATCTTTTTAATCCTAGCTAACTCTTCCCAAACTGTTCACATAAAATTTTTAATTTATATACCTAGTATATATTTTCTGATAGGAAGCTATTCTGATATATAAGCTGGCAATACCCGGCACAGGAGTTTTTCATATGTTCACATGTGAAAATGAACACACATGTATATATACACATACATTTAGTTTAAATTGAAAATAAAATTAACACAAGAAAAATAACTTTGGAATTACTTTAAATTCTGCAATTATATGTCACACTACCATATTACTTAATTTCTATTGCCCTGTGGATCTTCCAGTTTGAGTGGATTTTGTAGAATAGACTTACAATATTAATTTCTATGTTACACTTCTCAAACATTTCAGAAAACCTGGCTATCATTTATCTACACATTATTTAATGTGGCAATTAAGTACATATTTCTGAATATGCCTGTGCCATAATTCTGTTTTTGAATGATTTTTTTCTTTATTAAAAATGTGATAGTGCTAAGTCAGTCAGAGAAAGGCAAATACTAGATGATCTCACTTGTCAAATTTAAGAAACAAAACAAATAAGCAAAGGAAAAAAAAAGAGAGAAAGAGACAAACCAACCAAGAAACAGACTCTTAACTATAGAGAACAAAGTGATGGTTACCAGAGGGGAGGTAGGTGGGGGGATGGGGGAAAATGGGGAATGGGAATTAAAGAGTACACTTATGATGAAAAAAATAAATAAAATGGTAAGAAAAAATAAAATTAAATAAAAATAAAAATGTGATAGTGACTACACCTATAACTGCATTGTCCAATATGGTAATCCTTAGCTACTTATGACTATTTAAATTTAAATCTAAATTATTTAAAAGGAAATACAATTAAGATTTTAGTTGCTAATGAGATTAAATTACAAGATGGTGTTCACTTTTTAATAATATAGAAAGCTCATAATGCAAAAGCTAGGATTTTTATCTCTATGTGAAAAATTTTAACACTAGTATTTATCAGAAAACAATTATAGCATATCTAGATTGACAGTTTTCCTCACAAAGGAGATTTTGACTGGTTACTAAATCCAATTTAAAATGCCAAAAGCTTAAAATTCAATAAGTATGTCATACTACATCTGATAGATTTTCTCGAACTGCTAATATATTTTGTTTTCATATATATAGCCCCTCAATCTCTAGGTAATCTCATCAACTCTGATGAAATTAATTAATAAAAGCACCTATGTGAAGTATATAAATTATATATGCAGGATTTATGTGTTGAAAGCTTGTGAATTTATGCATATACAGGTAAGTGTGTGTGTACATACAAACAAAACACAAAAGTTGAGATGGTGAGAATATTACCTCATGTACACATGTTTTCTGCCTCCCTCACAGGTGAGTAGACTCACCCTCCAAAATAACCGTGACTAACTACTAGAAACTAGAAGAATATATGCATCAGAGATTCAGATTTTAGAAAAAGAGAGGAGAGAAATTGGTGGTCTTCGAATCTCTGGCACAGTCTGGGATGGAAACTATCAACCTGGTGATTTCCAGGTGTGTATGTGGGATGACTTGTGGGAGACAACTGATTTAACAAGATTCCTTTGACCCAGGAAGGAATCGGTACCTGCTGGTTTGCTTCATGCAGGAATTACAGGATGGTACGAAATAACCTAGGACAGCCTTAACCACCACTTCTTATTCATGAGATCAAGATGCTTTCCTACACATACTTTTTCTTGAAAGTTCTGGCTTGTTAAGCCTTTCTTCCCCAGAAACAAATACTCCCATTATTTTTGTTGGTTCTCAATCAGCACTATATAATAGAACCCACAAACCTGACTTATATTTGTGCTAAAAATTTCACACCCTTTGACTTAAACACAAAGGACAGAACACAAGCCATTACAGTAGATATAAGGGACTGAAAAAGGGAAACCAAGCTGAGGGTCCACACAAGTAATATACTAGAAGAAAGAGACAAGTGCTTTAATAAAAATTAAATGAGAAGCTTAAAAAGACAACACTAGAGCTCAGAAAAACCTGATACCTGGTTTTTGAAAATTCAATAGATGATTTGGAAAAGAGAATGGTCACTGCTAAAAATAAAACGTGGGCTCTGATTGATCAAAGGAAGTACCCCACAACACAGAGAAAGACAGAATGAAAATGAAATCCTAAGTGGAAAGAGGAATGATAGAGGATGATAGAATCAGGACATATAATATGTAAAGAATACAAATATCAAAAGGAGGAAAGAACAGATGAAACAGAAAAAAAATATTAAAGTAACTATAGTAAAGTAACTATTTTCCTGAGCTAAAAAATTATTGATCTGCTAAAGTTAAAAATGTTACCCAAGTACCAAGAAGGGTAAAAGAATAATTAAAGAAACATATTTAGAAATACATTAAATCATATCTTAGTGAAATTTTTGAACTCTGAGGGATGGGAGTGAAGGGCATCTTACAGAGTTTGAGACAAAGAGAACAGTTTAGATATAAAAATAATGAAATTTGGACTAAATCGGATTGGCCACAATGGAAAGTAGGACATAGTGGAAGTTAGAAGGCAATGGAAACTAGAAGATAGTTGTCCATAACCTACAGAGACTATTAAAAGAAAAAGAGAGATTCAAGAACGATGCTATAATCCAAGGAATCCATCCTCATGACTGCAAGAGAAAAGATCATTTTAAAAATACAAGTATTGGGGAGGAGCAAGATGGCGGAGGAGTAGGAGACCTACATTTCGTCTGGTCTCAGGAATTCAGCTGGATAGGGATCAAACCATTCTGAACACCTACGAACTCAACAGGAGATCAAAGAAAAGAATAGCAGCAACTCTCTGAACCGAAAAGCGACCACTTTCTGGAAGGTAGGACGTGCGGAGAAGTGAATCTGAGGCGATATTCGGGAGGATAGACGGCGGGGGAGGGGCCTCCGTCAGCCGCTACCGGCAAGTGATAGAGCAGCAGAGCACAAAATCGGAACTTTTAGAAGTCGGCTCCGCTGAGGGATGTCACTCCAGTGGCTAAGCGGGGGGTGGAACCCTCGCGGGACAGTGTGGTCTCAGGACCCTCGGGGTCACAGAAAGACCGGGGGTGCCTGAGTGAGGCAGAGCTCCCAGGTATCGGAGCGGGGAAGCCGGCTGCAGAGACGGAGCCGAGGCCGGGCTCTCAGCTCGGGGTTGCCATAAACCGTGACCCGCGGCACAGTCGGGCCACTGCTCCTCCAGCAGGGACCCAACAAGCGGCAGATCCGGGGAGACTTACCTTCCTCCCCCGGGGAGGAGCGGCGCGGGAGCGCACCGCAGGGATCTGCTGGGTTTGGAGACTCCATACCGAGTCGTGTGCCAGAGATAGAAACGCTCGGTCACAGGCCAGGTGAGCGCAGAGTGTGGCCGGAGACCGGGGAGACGGGAGTGACTGATGGCTTTTCTCTGGGGGCTCACTGAGGAGCGGGGCCCCGAGTTCTCGGCTCCTCCGGGGTGGAGATCGGGAGGCCGCCATTTTCACTCTCCGCCTCCAAAGCTGTACGGAAAGCTTGCAGGGAACAAAAGCTCCGGAGAGCAAACCCGAGCAGATTACTTAGCCCGGACTGGCAAGGGCGGGGCAATTCTGCCTCCGGCAAAGACATTTGGGAACCACGGCAACAGGCCCCTCCCCCAGAAGATCAGCAAGAACAGCCAGCCAAGGCCAAGTTTACCAATCAACGAGAACGGCAGAACTCCAGCACTAGGGGAATACAGCACATAGAATTCACGGGTTTTTTCCCCCTGATTTTTTAGTCTTTCAAAGATAATTTTTTTAATGTTCTTTTTTAACTTTTTCTATTTTTATTTGATTTTTTTTCCCTTTCTCAACCAACATCTTATCAATCCCTTTTTAAAATCTTTTTTATTTTTTATTTTTAGAGTCATATTCTATCCCTTCATCATAGTTAACCTTATTTTTGGTATATATATAAGTTGTTCTCTCTTTAAAATTTTGGGATACAGCTTCTTCTAACAGACCAAAATATACCCTAAATCTCTAGTGTATGTCTTTGTTCTAGTCTCCCGCCTGATCACATTATCTCCTTTTTTTTTTAAATTTCTCTTCTTTCTTTTTTCAACCAACTTCCTACCTTATCAATTCCTTTTATAAAATCTTTTATAATTTTAATCTTTACAGTCATATTCCATCCCTTCATCATATTTACCCTTATTTTTGTACATATGTAAGTTTTTCTTTCTTTAAAATTTTGGGAGGCAGTTTCTTGTAACAGACCAAAATATTCCCAAAATCTAGTGTGTGACACTGATCTATTCACCAGCCTGATCATATTTGATCATATTCTTTTTTTTTCCTTTTTTCTTTCTTTCCCTTTCTTTTCCCCCAGTATCAGGTCTCTTCTGATTTGTTTAGTGTATATTTTTCTGGGGTCATTGTTACCCTGCTAGCATTTTGTTCTCTCATTCATCTGTTCTCCTCTGGACAAAATGACAAGATGGAAAAACTCACCTCAAAAAAAAGAACAAGAGGCAGTACTGACTGCCAGGGACCTAATCAATACAGACACTAGTAAGATGTGGAAACTAGAGTTCAGAATGACAATTATAGAGATACTAGCTGGGCTTGAAAAAAGCATGGAAGATACTAGAAAAACCCTTTCTGGAAAAATAAAAGAACTAAAATCTAACCAAGTTGAAATCAAAAAGGCTATTAATGAGGTGCAATCAAAAATAGAGGCTCTAACTGCTAGGATAAATGAGGCAGAGGAGAGAAATAGTGATATAGAAGACCAAATGATGGAGAATAAAGAAGCTGAGAATAAGAGAGATAAACAACTACTGGATCACGAGGGCAGAATTTGAGAGATAAATGATACCATAAGACAAAACAATAGAATAACTGGGATCCCAGAAGAAGAAGAAAGAGAGAGAGGGGCACAAGGTATATCGGAGCAAATTATAGCAGAGAACTTCCCTAATTTGGGGAAGGAAACAGGCATCAAAATCCAGGATGCATAGAGAAACCCCCTCAAAAAAAATAAAAATAGGTGAACACCCCGACAACTAATAGTAAAATTTACAAGTCTCAGAGACAAAGAGAAAATCCTGAAAGCAGCTCAGGACAAGAGGTCTGTCACCTACAATGGTAGAAACATTAGATTGGCAACAGACCTATCCACAGAGACCTGGCAGGCCAGAAAGGACTGGCATGATATATTTAGAGCACTAAAAGAGAAAAATATGCAGCCAAGAATACTATATCCATCTAGGCTGTCACTGAAAATAAAAGGACAGATAAAAAGCTTCTAGGACAAACAAAAACTAAAATAATTTGCAAAACAAAACCAGTCCTACAAGAAATATTGAAAGGGTTCCTCTAAGCAAAGAGAGAGCCTAAAAGTAACATGGACCAGAAAGGAACAGAGACAATATACAGTAACAGTCACCTTACAGGCAATACAATGGCACTAAATTCATATCTTTCAATAGTTACCCTGAATGTAAATGGGCTAAATGCCCCAAACAAAAGACACAGGGTGTCAGATTAGATAGAAAAACAAGACTCGTCAATATGCTGTCTGCAAGAGACTCATTTTAGACCCAAAGACACCTCCAGATTGAAAGTGATGGGATGGAAAACCATTTACCATGCTAATGGACACCAAAAGAAAGCTGGGGTGGCAATCCTTATATCAGACAAATTAGATTTTAAGCCAAAGACTATAATAAGAGATGAGGAAGGACACTATATCCTACTTAAAGGGTCTATCCAACAAGAAGATCTAACAATTGTAAATATCCATGCCCCTCAAATGGGAGCATCCAGTTATATAAGCCAGTTAATAACAAAATCAAAGAAACACATTGACAACAATACAATAATAGTCGGGGACTTTTTTTTTTTTTTTTAGATTTTTTATTTATTTTCTGACAGAGAGAGACACAGTGAGAGAGGGAACACAAGCAGGGGGAGTGAGAGAGGGAGAAGCAGGCTTCCCGTGGAGCCAGGAGCCTGATGCGGGGCTCGATCCCAGGACCCTAAGATCATGACCCGAGCTGAAGGCAGACACTTAACGACTGAGCCACCCAGGTGCCCCAATAGTAGGGGACTTTAACACCCCCCTCACTTAAATGGACAGATCATCTAAGCAAAAGATCAACAAGGAAATAAAGACTTTAAATGACACACTGGACCAAATGGACTTCACAGTTATATTCAGAACATTCCATCCCAAAGCAACAGAATACACATTCTTCTCTAGTGCCCATGGAACATTCTCCAGAATAGATCACATCCTAGGTCACTAATCAGGTCTCAACTGGTACCAAAAGATTAGGATCATTCCCTGCATATTTTTGGGCCACAGTGCTTTGAAACTAGAACTCAATCACAAGAGGAAAGTAGGAAAGAACTCAAATACATGGAGGTTAAAGAGCATCCTACTAAAGAATGAATGGGTCAACCAGGAAATTAAAGAAGAATTTAAAAAATTCATGAAAACAAATGAAAATGAAAACACAACTGTTCAAAATCTTTGGGATGCAGCAAAGGCAGTCCTAAGAGGAAAGTATATAGCAATACAAGCCTTTCTCAAGAAACAAGAAAGGTCTCAAATACACAACCTAACTCTACACCTAAAGGACCTGGAGAAAGAACAGCAAATAACAGCAAATAAAGCCTAAACCCAGCAGGAGAAGAGAAATAATAAAGATCAGAGCAGAAATCAAGGAAATAGAAACCAAAAGAACAGTAGAACAGATGGAAAAAACTAGGAGCTGGTTCTTTGAAAGAATTAATAAGATTGATAAAGCCCTGGCCAGACTTATCAAAAAGAAAGGAGAAAGGACCCAAATAAATAAAATCATGAATGAAAGAGGAGAGATCACAACCAACACCAAAGAAATACAAACAATTATAAGAACATATTAGGAGCAAAAAAAAAAAAAAAAAAAAAAGAACATATTAGGAGCAACTATATGCCAGCAAATTAGGTAATCTGGAAGAAATGGATGCATTCCTAGAGATGTATAAACTACAAAATTGAACCAGGAAGAAATAGAAAACCTGAACAGACTTATAACCACTAAGGAAATTGAAGCAGTCATCAAAAATCTCCCAACAAACAAGAGCCCAGGGCCAGAGGGCTTCCCAGGGGAATTCTACCAAACATTTAAAGAAGAATTAATACCTATTCTTCTGAAACTGTTCCAAAAAATAGATATGGAAGGAAAACTTCCAAACTCGTTTTATGAGGCCACCATTACCTTGATCCCCAAACCAGACAAAGACCCCATCAAAAAGGAGAATTACAGACCAATATCCCTGATGAACATGGATGCAAAAATTCTCACCAAAATACTAGCCAATAGGATCCAACAGTACATTAAAAGGATTATTCACCACGACCAAGTGGGATTTATTTCTGGGCTGCAGGGTTGGTTCAACATCCGCAAATCAATCAATGTGATAATACATTAATAAAAGAAAGAAGAAGAACCATATGATCCTCTCAATAGATGCAGAAAAAGCATTTGACAAAGTACAGCATCCTTTGATTAAAACTCTTCAGAGTGTAGGGATAGAGGGTACATACATTGATATCATAAAAGCCATCTATGAAAAACCCACAGCAAATATCATTCTCAATGAGGAAGAACTGAGAGCTTTTCCCCTAAGGTCAGGAACAGGGCAGGGATACCACTATCATCACTGCTATTCAACATAGTACTAGAAGTCCTAGCCATAGCAGACAACAAAAAGAAAAAAATGCATCCGAAACAGCAAAGAAGAAGTCAAACTCTCACTCTTTGCAGATGATATGATACTTTATGTGGAAAACCCAAAAGACTCCACCCCAAAACTGCTAGAACTCATACAGGAATTCAGTAAAGTGGCAGGATATAAAATCAATGCACAGAAATCAGTGGCATTCCTATACACCAACAACAAGACAGAAGAAAGAGAAATTAAGGAGTCAATCCCACTTACAATTGCACCCAAAACCATAAGATACCTAGGAATAAATCTAACCAAAGAGGCAAAGAATCTACTCAGAAAACTATAAAATACTCATGAAAGAAATTGAGGAAGTCACAAAGAAATGGAAAAACGTTCCATGCTCATGGATTGGGAGAACAAATATTGCGAAGATGCCAATGCTACCTAGAGCAATCTACACATTTAATGCAATCCCTATCAAAATTCCATCCACTTTTTTCAAAGAAATGGAACAAATATTCCTAAAATTGGTATGGAACCAGAAAAGACCCCGAGTAGCCAGAAGAATGTTGAAAAAGAAAACCAAAGCTGGTGGCATCACAATTCCGGACTTCAAGCTCTATTACAAAGCTGTCATCATCAAGACAGTATGGTACTGGCACAAAAACAGACACAGAGATCAGTGGAACAGAATAGAGAGCCCAGAAATGGACCTTCAACTCTATGGTCAAGTAATCTTCGACAAAGCAGGAAAGAATGTCCAATGGAAAAAAGACAGTGTCTTCAACAAATGTGTTGGGAAAATTGGACAGCCACATGCAGAAGAATGAAATTGGACCATTTCCTTACACCACACACAAAAATAAACTCAAAATGGTTGAAAGACCTAAATGTGAGACAGGAGTCCATCAAAATCCTAGAGGAGAACACAGGCAGCAACCTCTTCGACCTCAGCCGCAGCAACTTCTTCCTAGAAACATCGCCAAAGGCAAGGGAAGCAAGGGCAAAAATGAACTCTTGGGACTTCATCAAGATAAAAAGCTTTTGCACAGCAAAAGAAACAGTCAACAAAACCAAAAGACAACCGACAGAATGGGAGAAGATATTTGCAAATGACATATTAGATAAAGGGCTAGTATCCAAAATCTATAAAGAACTTCTCAAACTCAACACCCAAAGAACAAATGACCCAATCAAGAAATGGGCAGAAGACATGAACAGACATTTTTCCAAAGAAGACATCCAAATGGCCAAGAGACACATGAAAAAGTGCTCAGCATCACTCAGCATCAGGGAAATCCAAATCAAAACCTCAATGAGATATCACCTCACACCAGTCAGAATGGCTAAAATTAACAAGTCAGGAAATGACAGATGTTGGCGAGGATGCGGAGAAAGGGGAACACTCCTACACTGTTGGTGGGACTGCAAGCTGGTACAGCCACTCTGGAAAACAGTATGGAGGTTCCTCAAAAAGTTGAAAATAGAGCTACCGTACTACCCAGAATTGCACTACTGGGTATTTACCCCAAAGATACAAATGTAGGGATCCAAAGGGGTATATGTACCCCAATGTTTATAGCAGCAATATCCACAATAGCCAAACTATGGACAGAACCAAGATGTCCATCAGCTGTTAATGGATAAAGAAGATGTGGTATATATATATATATATATATATATATATATATACACACACACACACACACACACACACAATGGAATATTATGCAGCCATCAAAAAAATGAAATCTTGCCATTTGCAACGACATGGATGGAACTAGAGAGTATTATGCTAAGCAAAATAAGTCAATCAGAGAAAGACATGTATCATATGATCTCACTGATATGAGGAATTCTTAATCTCAGGAAACAAACATATGCTGGTATGGTGGGGGCTGGGAGGGATGGGGTGGCTGAGTGATAGACATTGGGGAGGGTATATGCTATGGTGAGCACTGTGAATTGTGTAAGACTGATGAATCACAGACCTGTACCTCTGAAACAAATAATACATTATATTTAAAAAAAAAAAAGAAGATAGTAGGAAGGTATAAACGAAGGTGGGGGAATCGGAGGGGCAGATGAACCATGAGAGACTATGGACTCTGAGAAACAAACTGAGGGTTCTAGAGGGGAGGGGGGTGTGAGGATGGGTTAGCCTGGTGATGGGTATTGAAGAGGGCATGTATTGAATGGAACACTGGGTGTTATATTCAAACAATGAATCATGGAACACTACAGCAAAAACTAATGATTTAATGTATTGTGATTAACATAACATAATAAAATTAAATTAAAAAATACAAGTATTAAAAGTGTATACATCCTTATATACTTTTTAGAAGGAAATTTCTCAAGCACTGCAACCAAATGACAAATAAACTATAATAAAGATTTCTTTTTTTCTTTTTTTTTTTTTTTTAGAGAGAAAGCATGCACACATGTGCACAAGGGCAGGAGGAGGGACAGAGGAGAGAGAGAATCGTAAGCAGGCTCCATGTCCAGCACAGAGCCCAAGGTGGGTATCGATCTCAAAATCCTGAGATCATGACCTGAGCTGAAATCAATAGTCGGAGGCTTAAACGACTGAGCCACTCAGTCACCCCTATAATAAGGATTTCTAAACAGGGGAAAATAAAGAGTACAAGGAAACAGTGATGACCGATAAACTCTGGGGTTTTTTTCATTAAATTTAATAGAACATCAATAGTTTAAGTATAATTTGAGTGATATCATGACTTTGTGAACTAGGTAAGTTACAGTGTAATGGAAACAATAGTAGTTAGGAACTAAAATTATAAATTACTGATTTTTAAAGGATTTTATCTTGATTTGAAAAGAATGAGGTGTCATTTGACACTACAGATAAAGAGTTAGTATCCAAAATCTATAAAGAACTTCTCAAACTGAACACCCAAAAAACAAATAATCAAGTCAAAAAGTGGGCAGAAGAGATGAACAGACACTTCTCTGAAGAAGACATACAAATGGCTAACAGACGCATGAAAGTGTTCATCATCATTAGCCATCAGGGAAATCCAAATCAAAACCACACTGAGATACCACCTCACACCAGTTAGAATGGCAAAAATGGACAGGGCAAGAAACAACAAATGTTGGAGAGGTTGTGGAGAAAGGGGAACCCTCTTACGCTGTTGGTGGGAATGCAAGTTGGTACAGCCACTTTGGAAAACAGTGTGAAGGTTCCTCAAAAATTTAAAAATAGAGCTACCCTATGCCCAGCAATTGCACTGCTGGGTATTTACCCCAAAGACACAGATGTAGTGAAAAGAAGGGCCATATGCACCCCAATGTTCATAGCAGCAATGTCCGCAAGAGCCAAACTGTGGAAAGAGCCGAGATGCCCTTCAACAAACGAATGGATAAAGAAGATGTGGTCCATATATACAATGGAATATTACTCAGCCATCAGAAAAGATGAATACCCAACTTTTACATCAACATGGATGGGACTGGAGGAGATTATGCTAAGTGAACTAAGTCAAGCAGAGAAAGTCAATTATCATATGGTTTCACTTATTTGTGGAACATAAGGAATAACATGGAGGACATTAAGAGAAGGAAGGGAAAAATGGGTGGGGGGAATTGGAGGGAGAGATGAACCATGAGAGACTATGGACCTGAGAAACAAACAGGGTTTTAGAGGGGAGGGGGGAGGGGGTATTGGTTAGCCCGGTGATGGGTATTAAGGAGGTCATGTACTGCATGGAGCACTGGGTGTTATACGAAAACAATGGATCGTGGAACACTACATCAAAAACTAATGATGTATTGTATGGTGACTAACATAACATAATAAAATTAAAAAAAAAAGAAAAAAAGAAAAAAATGAAAAGAATGAGGTGTTGCTGAGGAAATCATACTGGTGGGGAGAGCAATGTTCTTATTTCATTTCGGTATAAAACTACACAAATAATAGGGTTAAAGATTGTTGAAAATAAGAACCTAAGCACTAGTAAAATGGAAATGCAGAGCTTAACTTCAAAATTACCTGCAGTAAGGGGAGGGATGCAGTAGAGTGCAATAAAGATTATGAATTACAGAATTATAGACACAGAACAAGAGGAAATTAAATTATACCATAACATATGATAGAAGGAATTTAAACAATTATAGTTGTAAGAGTTATTTTAACAATAATGTAGCTGGTTAAATTTCCTTATTCAAAGATCCGTGTCAGATTGGATTAAAGTACACAAGCTATACATAATGTATACACATCTATAATCTGTTTACAAGGAACACATGAAAAAACAAGGTCTCAATGGTGTATAATATAATGATAGGTGATGCTACATCAGGAAAATAATTTGTGAAAAGTTGGAATCAAATAATAATATCAAATGAAGTATAATTCTAGGACAAATGGGTTCAAGAGAAGTACTGTAGTGGTAAAAGTCACAATTTTTACAAAAAAAAAAAAAAGTAACAGTCATTGTTATGCCTCAACATTTGTCTGCATCCTACATGGGATAAAATTTACTAGAAATAAAAAGAGAACGTGAAAAAATCACAGCTATAAATGATAGTTTCCATATACCTCTTCCAGAATTTGTTGGATCAAGTAGACCAAACCAAACAAAAAACAAAACCCAGAATAGAGATTTTTTTAAACAAACAAGCTAACTTTAATCCACATTTTGTACACAATGAAAATGCACATTCTTCTTTTATATTATAGGGACATTAAAAAAGATCATATATCCACAAAAAAATTCAAAAAAGGATAAAAAAGAGATTGCAAGTCATCTTTTCTTATCATAAGCTAATAATCTAGAAATGTAGAAAAATAACAGAATAAACTTTGATTCTTCTTAAGTTGTTAAAAAGGATGTATCAGGTCTATATACATTGCCTGGAAAAATGTCCTTGATAGGCTATTCTACTTAAAAACCATACATAGAATGAGGCAATATTTTTAAAAAATGGGAAGGTATATTCATATATATAATATTTATGGTTAAGAAGCATAGAATATAATATGAAAAGATAATACATTTAAATAAATGTAAACATTTATTCCAGAAGGAGTAGAATTGGCAGAAGGAAGATATGGAGATTACTAATGTTTTCTTAATATACTTCATATTGATTGAACTGTTAAACTATTATTGTATTACATTTAAAATAACCATAGAAGCAAAAAGACAGAGTTTGCAATGGTAAATACAATCTTTATATAACCTGTTTATGAGTAGTCATGGCTCCTTTCAATTGGCTTTACCAAAACAGGTTGTTTTCACTTCAACCAAAGCTGTAGGAAAGCATATACTTTTTTAAAAAAAACTTTAATTCCAGTAGGAAAGCACATACTATTAATTGGCTCTTATGGAAACCGAGACCAAGACAAATGCTTAAGAAAGCAGTATGAATGTATTTTGAAAGAATGCTACATTATCACTGAAAACAATCCTGATGGCCTTCACTGTGCATCTACTTGACTGAAGAGTCCTGGCAGTGAATGGGGCTGATTTTGCACATGAAGAAAAGAGAATTATTTTTACATGTTTGAGGTTCCAGAAGATGAGTAAGGAACCTTAAGAGCAAATGGAGAATTGTGCTCTTATTTAAGGGCATCCACTGTTAGATCTATTTTGACTGTTCTTCAGCGTTCAATTTTATTTATTTATTTACTTATTTATGTATTTATTTAGAGAGAAAGAGTGTGCAAGTGGGAGAGGGGAGGGGCAGAGGGAGAGGGACAGAGAGAATAATGGCTTAAATGGTTTAGCGAGGAGCCCCACCAAGGGCCTGATAGCACAACCCTGAGATCAAGACCAGAGCGGAGTCTGACGCCCAACCGAGTGAGCCACCCTGGGGGTCCCTAAGAGATAATTTTAAACAAAGAATTAAAATTAAAATAACCAGTGAGAAAAATACCCAAGCCAAAGCAGTTATTTAGCTGTTTAAAACAATGAATAAAATGGAAGATTTTTGTTTTGCAGATTTGAAATGACTTCTTTGATGCTTCTACATTCTAAATTGCTTTTGTTAAGCTCAAGAGTTTTCCTATTTCTTTGGCCGGACATATGAGGCTACATTCATCTAAATGCCCTTAAATTGAAGAGGTACTAATAACCTTGAGGTATAATAATAATA
Organism: Halichoerus grypus; assembly: GCF_964656455.1. Classification (NCBI taxonomy): domain Eukaryota; kingdom Metazoa; phylum Chordata; class Mammalia; order Carnivora; family Phocidae; genus Halichoerus; species Halichoerus grypus. Next base: position 104,745,267 of record NC_135727.1, on the reverse strand, counting down.
TTTAAACAATTATATGACGTAATTCCAAATACCATGAGTTTGATAATTACCCTGCATTCTATTCTCCTTTTAAATATTCATAGTTATTCTATACGCCTGTAATAAAAAGTAGGGAGTTACAAAACAGAACTTTTAGAACTTGACTGAAAGATGGAAAGTAAACTATAAAAATTACCATCTTGATGAGTTTAGCAGGCATTTTTATCAAAGGCAAAGTATATATTTTACAAAGTAAACTTCTGTAGGCAAACATAAGTATATACACAAGAATTTATATTTATATATTTGAATATATCCAGTTATATGTATATGTGCACATACATGGCATAGATAGATGATAGATACTCAGGTAGTTGGAATAATTTAGATAGATCAATCGGCTGGCAGCAGTGTTTTGTGATATAGGAAGCTAATATGCCATATGCCATTATGTGCTACACACTTCTACATTTGGTAGATGAAAGATTAATGATTTTTTAACCTAATCTTATTGGGGGAATAAACTGTTAAAATAATTAAATTATCCATGCTAAGTATAAACCAAATCAAATAAATAATAATAAGCACACATAATCTCTCTTCCTCTCCCTCTTTGTGTTGTGCTGTGCTCAAGAATTTCTCAGCGCCACACATCTATATATCCTTATATGCAGGTCCTTTTTGGCTTCACATCCAGGCTGCAGCTATTATTTCATATTTCTGTCATTTATTCTTTTTCCTTTGCCTTTTGCCTCTACTGGGAGCAGAACAACAAGATAATTACATTTATTAGAATTACCTCTGTAATCAGAGTGAAATAAAAAAAAACTTCATAAAAGGATCTGAATAGTCCTCTCATAAAGAAATTTAAGTAAGCTTTGGACTTCATGAACTTTACCAAATCAACTTAGGGAATCCAGAGGCCTTTTGTTCTACTCCTTTCCTGATTCTTGGCTGTGTTCCAGGTAATTCATAATGATGTCCATCTGACCTGTGAATGAATGAGTTGCTGTGTGTGTATAGAAACTATTCTGCTTAATGTTATTTTTCTAAAATAATACGCTTTGCCAAGTTATAAATAACTTTGTAAAATATGATAGTCACTGAACAAAACCATTTTCTTCTCACCAAAGACTATGCTCAATTCTTTCAGAGGGTTTTGTGAGTTTAATGACACCTTGGGCTTAATGTGCTCCACTTTACAATCAAGATAGTTTCTCCTGAAATAGCTTGTTCTCTGTCAATGTTCCAGAAAATAATTATCATTGTATTTTCCCAAGGCAAGAATTCCAATATAAAACTGAACTGTTCTGCCTAGCACATTTCCAAGTTTTAACTCCAAGAAACCATCCCATATTCACATGATCACTTTTAAATTCATTTTATATCATATCTTTTTAAAAAGATAATTAACTGAAGCCTTAACATAACTTCTATTTCTTAGAACTCTTTGTAAAAGCATCTACAAAATAAAGCATTTTGCCAACTTTAAAACATTATGTTAATTTTTCACTCCTTAAAACTTTTCAGAATGCCAATTTAATCTGCTTACTTTTTGTATCCAAACAAATTGTTTAAAGTATAAAAATTAACTAAGATGGTGAATGTAAAAGCAGTGTGTAAATCAAGAAGTTTTGTTATGGCTATTTGTTTGAAAATGAAGACTATAAGAAAACATGCATATTAATGTAAATGCACTACATTTTTTCCAGTTTGGAATCATGTTTTCAGTTCTCAATTTTGATAAAGCACAAGAAAGGTAACACTTTCAGTTAAAGCAACTAATTTATTTTATTTTTTGGATTCCAAATAACACTACTAAATGATGCTATTATGGAGTCTGTATCTCTGAAATGAACAAAAGAAGGATTTAAATCCAGAGGATAAAAATATTTACAAATGAGCAAACACTGTCCTGGTACATTTATTTTATGTAAGTGTATATATATTGATGATATAGGAGGCAAGTGTTGTGATACCCTAATTCCATCCCTTTTACATACTTGTTCTTGTATTTGCTTCTCACAAGCTACAAAAGAAATTTCGGAAACTTATTCCGGGGATAACACTTGTTGAATCAGTATTTAATTTCCAGAAGGCCATAAAAATGAAAGGTAATCATGAGTTTTAGAGCTTTCCTTTCCTCGTTCTCAAAATTTCAAGCAACCAAGATAGGCATTTGGCAGGATGGTGCCCCTTCATGTGAACAAGTTCCTCCAAATGGATGATTCCTAGATTTTGTATTTCATAAGCCAATAAAATACTACCCCAAAAGTCAGGAAACCTCACCAAGTTCTGGGCTTTATTATTTCTAGTAAAGGACACTGTCATGAAATAATAATAATAAAAGAGAAAGAAAAAAGCTAAAAATGAAAGAAAGGCTATTTTAATGCTCCGCCCCCAACACACACTATCAACTGCAGAAAGCCATACTTTTTGAAGAAAGCACAATTCTTGTGTAAATTTAGCTCTTTGAAAAGCTCAACACATTCGCTCTTATTTTTTCCCCTTTCCTAAAGACCAGTGAAAACTTTCAGACACTGGTATCCTTGGCACTGGGGCACTAATGTTGTAAGAATACAGAACAAATAAGTGAACTGTACAGAATTCCACAAGAAGATCCATTCTTCCATTTATTCAACACCTTTTTTTTTTGAACACCTATGCAGTGGTAGAATGTATATATAAGAAAAATACTAGTTAACAAGATAGACAAGTCTCTGCCCTTATGGAGCCCACAATTCCAATGGTAGAAGACACATTATAAATAAGTAAACAAATAAACAACATTTTAAGATCATGGTAAGTGCTATAAGGAAAATAATCTGGCTAATATTATAGAGCGTGATGGAGGAGGTGAAGGGAATGTTGTGAACTATATCAGACAGGATGTTGAAGGATATATTTGCTCTACATCCTGCCAGATGAGCGAACACTAACAGGCAAAGATCCACAAAGTACCAAGAAAAGGAGACCACAACTGCAAAGACTATTAAGTGGAAGACATTTTTGCAAGTCTGAAGGAGAGGAGGCCATTGTGGCAGTACATTAAGGAGGCTGTTTTACACTAAGGAAGCTAATATATGAAAGAGTCTAGTTCTCTCAAAATTCGTTCCCATGTAGGAAACAGTCAAGTGTATTTATTTATGAGGACACTCTAAACTAGAGTGTCCATGATATTATTCTACTGTTTCATGTATATCTGTAATCGGCTAAGTACCGATCACAACAGAATCTGAACTTTGTAGAGACCACAAAGGTAGTTATAAATATTATAGATTACTATATTTGTTAAACAATACAGTTATTTATATTTTGCCACCCAGACATTCATAACTATTATGGAAAACTATTTGCATAGATCTCCTGGAAATCCCCACAGTTGATTTATCTTGGAAATAAATGCCTATTCATTGCTATTTAGCTAAATAGCTAAGAACGCCTCTAAGTTATGAATTGATCTAAACATGTTAAATTTGTACATATATGGATCTTGGTTTTCCTTTTATCCATACACATTTTATCCACGAACTACTCACCACTAAATATAGCTTTCCTCTGCTTTACATGTATTAAAATAGCCATTTAAATTTTTAAAAACCACTCATGATTATAGCATATGGTGTTAAATCTGAGAATGCAGTCTACTTGGACTTTCAATTAGCTTTTTAGTAGACAGCTGTCTATTATTTATTGAGTACTACACTCAGAAGATTAAATAAATAAAGGTAAAAATTATGGAATTTTTTAAAGAAAATTACGTTGCATAATGAAGTATCTGTGAATAAATGCATTTGTATTACTTAAAATAAAACTACATTTCAAATACATTTTAAGATTTCAAAAGCCACTGGCTCATGAAAGAGGGCAGAAGAAATATCAGATAACTTAGCAAACTTAAAGACATTGTAGCTGTTTATTTCATGAAAATCAAACTTAGGAAAGCAATAGACTTGAATTAATTTTATTCATCTGTTCTAAGAATATGTTCCATACAATGAGAGTCTTAAGTAATCACTGAAGAATCAGAATGATTCACAGATGGTGTAAGTGATTTAATTATTTTTAACCAGTTGTTTTGGGCATGCTCAGAAGGATAGTGCCAACTCCACTGCAGAAGCCATCTGAGCTCCATTCCAGCTGGTGTTCCATATTTTGAAAGCAAATTTAGATTGCAGAAAATTACACTTTTTATTGTTATGTTGCAAATGGAGGTCAAATTGCTGGGTATAAATTCTCGTACTTTTCCCCCCTTCATTGTATGAGTTATATTTATCAAATATCACGTCTTTTGTATGATTGCCATGGATTCGCCAATGTTATTTTATGTTTTGTGTTGTCTGGCACATAGGAGGCACTAGATAAATGTTTATTAAATGAAAGAAATGCCAATTCAATGTATCCAAAATAAAACGAGTTTCTTTACAGACTCCCAGTAAGTGTATGGAATTCTGATTTCACTGCACCCTTATAATTATTAGGAGGTTCTCATTAAAAGCAAATAAAAAAGGAAAGAAACTGATATAACGAAACAATGCCCCTCCACCACGGAGACAATATCAACATATCTCTGTTACTTTAATAATTAAAACTATACCCTGATGTTGGAATCCTTACCCTTAATTTTATGGGAACTCAAGCAAGTTGCTTGACAGATTTTCATCTGTTTAGGTTGTTTTTGAGGATTAGAGATACTCTTCGTAAAAATCTAGTGTTGCATACCTCTAGTATGCAAGATAATTGTGTTATCTCTCAACAAAATAGCTGATATTCCCAATTATTTTTCATTAGACCCAGAAAAGATAAATTTTGCTTAATGTCCTTATTCACAATGAGAAGTAGTAAACTGTTAAAAAATAGTTCTACCAAAAGTAATCATTTTTCAAGCACTGTCACTCCAAGGAAGAGAATATTTATTTTAGTGAAACAAGTTACTCTGATGCCAAAAAGGAGTTATATTTATTCTAAATTTACGGATAAAATTACATAATAAAACTGTACATATCAATAATGCATCAGATTCAGTTTTGTGTTTATACCTAATATTTATGAAAAATATATTAATATGTTTACCATCAATAATATTTCCTGAAGGTTGTGTTAAATTTCCTCTTGATAGCAAAATATGATACAGTACTTTAAGAAAGGCAACTTTCTTTATATATTTGACATCAAAATGACTGTAGTTATTCATTATAGCTTTAATTCAAAAGATGGACATACAAAATTATGTACCTAATATCGCCATAACCTAACTCTACAATAACTGAGTGTACTAATATAAATGGGGAATCTAGTTTAACACATTTACATTAATAATCTTAATTTATTGTGCTATTTAGACCCAGTCATTTGAGGTAATATTTCTGAGGTAACATGTTGTGTGAAACATTTATAAAGTGGTGAATTTATTTAAACTTATAAGAATATTAAAATGCAGTTGACATCTTATATAGAGTAAGGGCTTTGGACTGGAAAGATTCAGAAAATCCAAAGTCCTGTGTTAATGTAGTTGCTTACTATCTTTGGCCAATTCAATTAATGTTCTTAAGCCCCAGTATCCAGTGTGGATTACTCATTTTATTTCAATAGTTTATGTATTTATTTTTCCTCTCTGGACTTCAGAAATTTTATACTCTCTTTTATTGGGTTAATGGTTACTCCCAAACTATTAACATGCACAAAAAATTTTATATGGTCTCTTTCTGAGCATTAAGAGGATCTTAGAGTCATTTTATTCATCACTCATTCAACAAATGTATGTTGTGTACGTATTACTTGCTAATCATCATTTTTGGTTCTGAGGACACAGCGGTGGGAAAAAAAGAGAAAATTCCTGCATTTTTGAGACTTTCACTCTACAGAGAGAGATAGATAATAAGATGAAGAATGGAAATATTTGTAACTTTCCTGGTAGTGAATTTTATGCAGAAAAGTAAGTGGGGAGGGCACCGAGCAAGTGTGCGTGTTTCACTCAGAACACTTTCAAGTAAAGATCTGAAGGCAGAGGTGGAGAGGGATGCACAGATGTCTGGGGGAAGAGTGTTCTAGGTGTAAGGAACACAATGCGAAGGGAGGATGCCAGACATGTTCCAGGAAGAATGAAAAGGCCAATGTAGGTGGAGCAGAATGAACAAGACATAAAGTATTAAGAGATAAGGCCTGAGAGGTAATAAGGAGCAAGGTCATATATCCCTTGAAATTAATGTAAGGAATTTGGATTTCACTTGAAAATAGATGGGAATCCACTGGCGCACTCCGAATCGATAGACACACCTGATTTCTATTTTCAAGTGGTGTGTCTGTCTACTGTGCTGAGAATAAGTGAAGGAAAACAAAGATAGATTTTTACCTGAAACTGAAATGGCAGTGTTGCCACTATAGTTCAGGGGAGAAGAGTGGTCTGGTTAAAAAATGTAGTGGTCATGAGGTTGTACCTGGCATCAAAATTACGAGACTGGATGAAAAGAGCAAAGCACAGGGTATAAATAGAAAGGGGAAACTGTCAGGGCGCCTGGGTGGCTCAGTTGGTTAAGCGTCTGCCGTCGGCTCAGGTCATGATCCCAGGGTCCTGGGATCGAGCCCCGCGTCGGGCTCCCTGCTCTGCGGGGCATCTGCTTGAAACTCTCCCTCTGCTTGTGCGTGTTCTCTCTCTCTCTGTGTCCCAAATAAATAAAATCTTAAAAAAAAAAAAAAAAAAGGAATATTTCCCAGGACTGAGCACTGGGACATTTCATCAGTAGAGAAGGCGGTAGCACCAACAGAGGCTGACAAAGAACAACCAGAAAAGTAGGAGGTAAACAAGGTGAAGAACTCCAAGCAATCTCCCTCTCTACTATAATGTCACTGATGTCTAGTGTTTCCATTCTGTTTTTTAAATAAATAAATCAGACACTTTTACATTTAGTAAATGTTTGTTTAGGTTTCTCCATTTGTTAAGTACTTTCTTTGCTCATCATTCTTCTTTGCATCTCAAATTTTCCATCTGGGGTCATTTTCCTTCTTGTTAGAAACCAGCCATGAGGTGCAGACATGCCATGGAATATTACATGGTTTTAAAAGTGTTTACAGAACTTAATTTTACTAACAAAGAAAAGGATGACATAATGTGTAGTAAAAGTTTAGGATATAAAATTATTTTAACACAACATGAAGGTATATGGATAGATAATTGAATAACTTTTTACCGTGGCTAATTCTAAACAACAAAACAAAAACCCCCAACAACCCTGAGGACTCTACAGTGAAGATCTCCTGCTAGTGAATGGACTCAATTTTTGTCTGGTAAGATCTTTATTTCAGTGTTATTTTTTTATTTTTTTTATTTATTTTTTTTTATTTTTTATTTTTTTAAAGATTTTATTTATTTATTTGACAGAGACAGACACAGTGAGAGAGGGAACACAAGCAGTGGGAGTGAGAGAGGGAGAAGCAGGCTTCCCGTGGAGCATGGAGCCCGATGTGGGGCTCGATCCCAGGACCCTGGGATCATGACCTGAGCTGAAGGCAGACGCTTAACGACTGAGCCACCCAGGCGCCCCTCAGTGTTATTTTTTTAAAAAGCTTCTATAAGTATACAATTCTAGGTTCATAGGTGGTTTTTCTTTCATTATTTTTGAAGACATCCTACCACCTCTGGCTTTTACTGTTGCTTGAGAATTTTCTGTCATTTATACATGTCAATACTTTCTAGGTAATCTGTCTCTTAAGCTGTGCTGAAAATTCTTTGTTTTTGGAACTTACCAGATTCATTATGAGGCTATATGGGTGAATTTTTTTTTCCTGCTTGAGATTTGCTTGATTCCCAACCTGATTATTGAGACTTTCAATAATTTTGGATATTCCTATGCAGTTGTCACTTCAAATATTGACTTTTTTCCATTCTTTCCATTCTTTCCTTGTATATTTGACCTTCTCACTCCCTTTCTTATCCTTTTTATTTTCATATTTCTATGTTTTGGTCTCTAGGCATTTTAGGTAATTTATTTTATCTATCTTCCAATTTTATAATTCCCCATATCTGTTATATCTAATCTGATGCTTAACTTGTCCACTGAATTATTAATTTATTACATTTTTCAATTTCTGGAAGTTCTATTTAACTCTTTCTAAAACTTCGTGATCATTATTTTATTACTGCCTCTTGTCCCTAATTCCTACTTTTCATGCAAACTATTACTATTTTGAAAATATTTAATATATTTGTTTTACATTTTGTATCTCATTAATTCATTATCTTCTGTCTTTGGGAGTTGTATTCTGCTGTCTGTTTCCTTGTGTGAATTGCCATTTTAATTCTAAACACATGTTCTTGGAACTTTATCTGTGGGAATTATTTAAAGTTTAGGTTTAGGGGTGCCTGGGTGGCGCAGTCGGTTAAGCATCTGACTCTTGGTTTCTGGCTCCCGTAGTGATCTCAGGGTGGTGAGATGGAGCCCTGCATTGGGCTCCATGCTCAGCATGGAGTCTACTTGAAATTCTCTCTCCTTCGCCCTCTGCCCCTCCCGCTCATGCTCTCTCGCTCTCTCTCGCTCTCTAAAATAAATAAATAAACAATTTTAAAATAAATAATAAAGTTTAGATTTAAGCAGTGCTAAATGAGAAAAATTTGTATTTGCTTTTGTTAGGTTTATTTGACACTATCAACTCAGAGCAACTTAAATTTTTGGCTTTTGGCTTTTCCAGACACCTATCAGTGTGAGCTCTGGACACCGACCCTTGTGCATACTGTCCTTCAAACTAGTGACCATAAAAAAATATTTTGGAACGCCTTTAACATTTTTGGTGGTTCATAATCTCTCTTAATTCTGTAAGAAAAAAGTTACTAATTTTATCCTGAGGCTCAAATATCTAGTCAAAGTTGCATGGATAATGAGACATGCAGGATATAACCCTAGGTTTTCTTGCTCCAAGTATAAAAATTACAACATAATATCAGTTCTTCTAACATGGGTAGAACCTATTTTATAAATAGCGGCCTTGTCTTGATTTTGCAATGGTAATATGATAGAAATTTGAAGATACTTTTTATTATCAGAACCTTCAGTTAAATAAGTCACTTGTGTTGACGTATGTGTGTGCTCTGTTCCTTCACAAGGTATTTATATATTCTCTCTGTTTTACCATACTTAATTTAATTCATCTTGGTTGGGACACCAATGTATTTACTCCATTTGTGGGCTCATATCTTCTTTAAGTTCTGGGAAATTTTTGGCTATTGTCCTTTAAATATTGTCTCTCCTGTGTTCTTTGTCTTCTCCTTTTGTAATTATATTAGTCATAAAGCTTCTTATTCTGTTCTCTCAGTCTTTCTTTCACATTTTCCATATTTTTTTTTATTTTTATGTGGTATATTATGATCATTTCACTATAGTGAGTTTCTAATTTTCTCTTCACATTTGTTTAATTAGGTGTTTAACACATATACTTAGCTTTTTATTTCAATGACTAGTTTTGGGCTTCTATAAGCTTTACTTGATGTATTATCATCATAAATACCTATGTATTTTTTTGTGTGTATGGTGGTTTTATAAATTAATGCTTATTTTATTCCTTTCTTGTTTTCAACATATTTACTTTACTATACCAAGCGCTTTTCTATTATTTTAGGTTCATGAAGTACTAATTCTCTTGATCATGATGTTAGATGACTCTAAGTCACCATGTATTCATTTCTTCATATGGGTTGTAATATTTTGCAGTGAACCAATGTTCAGTATTACTGTGTCTATGGAACTCTGAAAAGAATGACTTATTGTATGACTGTGGGAGAATACTTCACAGATTTCACCAATCTGGGACTCAGTTTATGTTAATTTCTCAGTTCAGGAATCTAGAGGCTTATGGTTAGTATATAAATTCAGACCTCCCACACTCAATTTTAATTATCAAAGATTTTTCTTTTCCAGCCAGAATCCTTGAAAGACAGAATTGGGCTTGTAGGTAGGATTGGTCTATTTCCCATCTACATGTGGAGTAAAGATCTTGAAGTTTCTATGTTTAAACAGGGCTTTCATTTACATCTCTATATTAGATGTTGTATAAGACCACGTATAAAATGTCTTCAAAACTTTCTTTTAACCACTGGACCCTCAATCCAGGTTCACTATCACATGAGATAATATGCTCATTTTTGGCAAAAAGAGGGAAGGAAGTTTCCATTATATATTTTGATCTCAGCTATATCTTTAAAACTCCTTTAAAATTATATTTTATTCAGAATTTCCTTAATTTGAAAAGAGGGATGAGGGAATCAGTGAGTCTGTCATCTTCCTGGAAGGTGATTCTAGCTGAACATACTCTATTTACCAAACAACCATTAAACTGATTCTATTACATAACTAGAGACTAGAAAAAAAATTACTATAGAAATGGCAGTAACTATTATGATCACAATCTAGGAGACAAAGAATCTTGACTTACTTGATTTCTTTCTTAACTCTTGTGATATGTTACTACAAAATTGAAGCTGAGAGGAGGAAAATTTTATAAGCAGCTACCTCCTGGTTCATTTCCCATAGCAACCATTATTATTTTTTTACATTCACAACCCTGTTTACTAAAGAACATTCTGTCTCTAACCAAATTATTTATGTTTCCAAATTCTCCAAGGATCTTGCATTGGCAGTTGACAATCTCTGTTGTTATTTCAAGGCAAAGGAAAACATCTATGTGGCAATTATGCAAAGAGGATGTTTCCCCCTTAGTCTCAAAATTAATTCGTTATCATTATGTGATAGGAGAAAATATACCAAAAAATGAGTAATGGAATATCAAATCTAGGTTCAGGTATTATTTTACATAAGGTGATGGCAGTCAGCTCTGTGGTTACTTTTCTTATGAAGCAATGCTTTCTTTTAAGAAAATCCAAAGTAACAGAAGCATAATGGTACAGCAATGCTTTTCCCATTTCTTTTTTTCCTGAAGAACACTAGTTCTTCACAACTACTTGAGCAGGAATCCTATCATAAAACTGAAATGGAATTTCCCCTTTTGTACTGCAACTATCCAGATGTGAAAGTCTGCAGAATTTATTCCCCTTGTAGAAATTCATAATAACATTTGCATATCAAAAGCCCTGTTAAATTCTGGAGTAAGGAAACTTTGCTTAATTCAGTATTTCTCAAACTTATTTGGACACTTGATATTTTTCTTTCTTTTGAACAACTCCCACTATATTTCAGGAAGCACTGAGTCCAAGTGTGGTGTCTTCCACTTCTTACATGTGCCCTTGGACAAATATAATTAACCTCATTAAATTTTCTTTACTATAAAATGACAATGAGAATAATAAGGTTATTAATAAGAAGGTTATTAGTGGAAACAAACTACATATAGGTGAAAGCTCTTTATAGAGATGTAAGGTTCTATTCAAATTCAAACAATTTTTAAAAGTTAGTGGAGGAATGCTCACACTATAAAAGTGTTTTTATCTTAAAAAATTATTCACATAAGGACTAATTTATATAATACATTTCTTTAGCATTTAAAGTGAAACTACTAACAAAACTAATTTTCTATCAACTTTTCAAGAACTTGTCTATTTTAGAAACGTGTACTTCTAATGTTAACATACCTTACTGCAATTTACTCCAATGTACTAAAAACTATCCTTTACAATACAATATTGTAATCCTCCTCATAGTCACTCTACCACCTCAGTGTTAAATTTCAGGAACTTTGTCTTTTCTCAGTATAACACTTCTGAGAGTAACTGTAATGAAATCTGCTGTTCTAGAGAGTCATCTTAAATTCCCAATTGAAATGCATACTTATAAGAAGTATAAAAATATTTTTAAAATATGAAAAAAACCTGTTAAGTATTACCTGTCCAGATTATACATCAAAGTTCTACTAAATGTTTATTGTTGATAAAAGGAAGGATGGCTGAGTTACAGCACCAACGTGAAAGTCTAGGTGAAAAATATTCCATGAAGAAGCAAAACATACAAAGGCCCTGAAATGGAAATGGTGTTGGTATATTTAAGTATGGAGGGGATGTTTTTATGCCTGTATGACAGGGAGAATGGCAAAAAGGGAGACAAAGTTGGAGTAATAGGACAGGCAGGAACCAAATCATGTATAATCTCATGGGATTTCATTGAAAGGGTAATGAGCAGCAGGGGCTTGATAGAATCTCACTTATGCTTTAGGAGCACTCTGGCTTCACCAGAAAGAATATAGTGTAGGTGGGGAAAACCTGGAAGCAAGGATTAGAGGCTGTTGAAGTAACCCAGATGAGAGATGATTATGCTGTAGACTGGGGTTTCCACAATGCAGATACTGAGTGGTCTGATTAAAGCTGTATTTTGTGAGTAGAACCAATAGAATTTGAAATGAATTATATGGATAATACAAGAGAAAAGAGCAATCATGGATGATATCTAGGTTTTGGACTTAAGTGACAAGGTAATTTACTAACACCCATGGAGCTGCTTTGGAGCCAAATTATGTAGAGGCGACAATCAGTTAATTCCTGACTGGAGTATGTTATGTTTGACATATCTGTTAGGCATCCAAAAGAAGTTGAAGACGTTGTTAGATATAAAATTTTGAATATCAGCATTATTTACTTGATCTTTGAAGCTATAGGATATCTAGGGCAAGTGGAGTTGTATTTAGAAAAGGGACATTTCTTTTCCATCTTTTACTCTGACTTTGCATTATTTTCGCTCCCATTCCTGGGACAGGTCATGTATGTATGCCTATTCCAAAGGGTTACTGTTTTGTTTTTTTTTTTTTTTTGCTTCCAAGAAACATAATAATTAGCAATAATTCATACTGAACACATTAGGCACAAAGCTTATATTTGTTGTGACTCTCTACATTGAGCCTCTTAGAGTATTCTTTAAGTTGAGTTAAATCACTTCTACATTCTCATAGCTTTCTGTTTTCCTTTGCAGCACTTGCTACAATTTTAATGGCTGAATACAAGATTAAAAAAAAAAAATCCTTCCTTATATATAGAATTCTAGATAGCTTTATATAGCTTGCTCCTTCTTTCTGGCTTCAGTTTCCTTTTTTTACACGAGCATATTGTTTATTAATTCAGCAAGAATATATAGGTAATAAATTCTCACAGTTTGTTTATCTGAAAATACTTGTATGTCTGAAAATATTTTGTCTTCACTTTTGAATCACAGTTTACAGGACATTTGAAAATTTGCCGAGCATACTGAAGATGTTATTCCATTGTCTTCCAATATCTACTATTGATGAAAAGTCTACTGTCAACTTTGTCACCCTGTAGGTATTCTGCTCTTGGTCCTCAGTAGCTTTTATGATACCTTCCTGATCACTGATGTTCTGAGTTTCATTCAAACCTACCTAGGTGTGACTTGTTTTTATTTATTCCAGTCTAGTTGAGCTTTATTCAACCTGAGGACTCATTTAAATTGAGCTTTATTCAACTTGAGGACTCTTGTAAACTGAGATTTATTCAATTTTGTTAAATGTCAGTCATTTATATAAAATATTGTCTCTTCCCCAGGCTCTCCACTTTTCCAATCTGGAACTCTTTTCATGCATATATATGAGCTTTTTATTCCATTCTCTACATATTCCAGTATTTTCAGCAAAGCAAAATTATCCTCAATATCCTTCAGTGAATATATTCATTTTTCTTCTATGATGGATCAACTATTTAAAAAGCCGTCTGAGTTATTATTTTAATAATTATATTTTAATCTCTAGACTTTTTATTTTTTCAAATCTTCCTGTTCACTACTCAAAATGGCCTATTTTTATTGTAGGAATTCCATTACATCCTCTTTAAAAATCTTTTTGAACATTAAAAAAAACCCAATTCCTTAAAAAAATTTAAACACTTATTTTAATGTCCTTTGCTGATTGTTCTCTTATCTTTAATTTCCTCAGATGTGCATACTCCTTTTATTTTTTGGCATCTGTTATCATCATCTATGAAAAGAATTTTTTATATCCATTGTAATTTTAGTCTGTGAGCTTATTTTGCTTAGGAGTTCCTGGATTGTGGTGGTACTTTCTTTGTGTAATTTTTTGGCTGCATTTTCTTGAGCTCTGGGAGATTAACTTTCAAATGCTACAATTATGCTTAATAAAAATTACATGTAATTTTCTATTAAGAAATTTTCAAAGCCTTTGGTTTTTTTCTTATCTCTTTCTCTACTTTTCTGCAGGAGATAAGAATTTAGATAGAGAACTCCTGACATGTTTATGAGGAAGTATGCCTTCATCAGTAGAATCACCAGCTTTGTACGAAACTTCCCGCAAATGCTTTGCGACTCTAGATACAATTACGTGTTCAAGGATAAGGGAATCTAATTTGTAATCTACATCAAAAAAATATATCTATCTGTTGTTAATAACATTATAAATCTATGGTACATGCTGAGCCTAATCCTCTTAACAGTCTATAAAGACATAAAATTTAAAAATAATGTATCTTTTCCAGTGTTACATACAGAAGGAAGAAGAATAAAATTTGATTCATTGAGCTCCTATAATACAGCAGGTGTTTTATAAATGTTACTATATTTTGTTATCACAAAAGTCCATATTCCTCTTGTACAGATGAGGGAAATCAGGTTGAGAGATATTTATTTACCCATGAGCATACAGCTAGAAGACAGAGTGGGATTCATATTCTAGACTGTTCATCCCAGGGAATGGCCTTTTTACTAGACCACACAGGTGTTATAAAACATCCTGCAGAAAAATTCCTCATGTTCAGTTTACAATCATTGCTTGGTCTTCACTGATCAGCAAGGTCTGCAAGTCAACAGGAAGTATAATTAGAACTGTCTTCTATTCCTAACTAGGGCAGGGGCTTCAACCTCCTGAATACTTAGAGAAAAATTTACCTGCTTCCTCCCAACCTGTTTCCCTTCTTTGTGGTCTCTAGGATTGTCCTGAGGACTATCGTTTGGAGATAACTTGCTACTCTGCTTTGGTCTGCACTCTTGTCTGGCCCAGGGCTGCCACATGGCTCCCTCAAAGTTCCAGACCTTGTCTGAGCTTCATAATTGCCATATATAGCTCTGACATGGACATAGTCCCTGAAGTGCACAAATTTTACACCACTTAGTCCATTTTTAAGCTTTTATCTCTGAAACAAGGAATATTAATTTCTCATTTTAAACGCAACTCACCAATGTTAAGCACTTTAGAGTACTCCCTGCAATCTTGAATTGTTACTCCTAAGATATGAAAGACTAACTGAAAATCAGTAAGTCCAAATGAAGTCTAGAATTTACATCTAGAGAGAAGAGAAAGGGAAAATTGGGAGAATGAAAGATGAGACAAATAGAGAAGGGGAGCCAGGGGGAGGTAAAGAATACTGAAGTTATGATGACCTGCGCTGCATCAGAGCCACTGTAGGATTATTCCAAACGTAACTTTTGGTTAAGCTGTTCACTCGTGGCTAATCTCAAAAGGCTTCATTGTATGATAATTGGGAAAGATGACTCTAACCAGGTTGGTGGACATGTGAAATCAGTTTTTCAATATATATTAGTAATCAGTGGAATAAAAAGATACATCTTGGATCTGTCTATCTATCTATCATCTTTTATGCCTAATTAAAATTCAAAGCCAAATATAATTGTAATATTAAATTGATTGTTCTTCATACATATTATTATTACTTCTGTTAGCATGGATACCCAGAGTTTACATAAAAATATATTCCCGGGGTGCCTGGGTGGCTCAGTTGGTTAAGCGTCTGCCTTTGGCTCAGGTCATGATCTCGGGGTCCTGCTTCTCCCTCTCCTTCTTCCTCTGCCCATCCCTCTGCTCATGCTCACACTCCCTCTCTCTCGCTCTTTTTCAAATAAATAAATATTCAAAAACTATATTCCCCACTCCAGGCACCTTCTGAATTTTGGTTCTCTCAGTTATAAAATCAAGAAGAAACAGTTTATGGGGAAAATACATCTTAGCATTTTATTATGACTTTTAAAATTTTTATGCTGGGGGCGCCTGGGTGGCTCAGTTGGTTAAGCCTCTGCCTTCAGCTCAGGTCATGATCCCAGGGTCCTGGGATCGAGCCCCGCATCAGGCTCCCTGCTCAGTGGGGAGCCTGCTTCTCCATCTCCCTCTATCTACTGCTCTGCCTACTTTAGCTCTCTCTGTCAAATAAATAAATAAAACTTAAAAAAAAAATAAAATAAAATAAAATTTTATGCTGGTTTACATGTCCTTGGTTTATTTTACCAATCATCATTATGTTTTACAAATATATGTTGAGAGCCCTTTATGAATAAGGACGTAATGACATTTTAAGTGGGTGGTTTGTGGAGATTTTTGATCCTGTGTCCATTTGACTATAAAAAATTAATAACTTACCTTGACCAGGTTGTAAAAAAATCTAATCCTGCATATAGGATGTGTCAAGACATGGGGAAAATTGGAATGGAGAAATTAGTTAGTAGTGAGATAAATCAAACAAGGGACTTCTCCTTGAATGATCTATTAAATTCAGTGAAAATATTTTACTTGAATTTTCTTTATGGTTGCCTTAATCTTTCAATTCATTTTGTATTCACAGACACAGGCTTTCTGTTAGTGTAAGCTTTGGTGATTTATGACATATTATGTTCATAACATCTAATAGGAAGGATAATAGGCTGAAATGTGCAATCAGCTGGAATAGGATTTCAAATGTAATATAGTCTCAATATATTATATTACTTCTTCCAACTTCTCAAATATTCAGCTGCTATTAAATCTTAGGGTCCTGGATTTCATAAAAAACAGTGTATTCATGGATTTTTGTAATGTTTTGTAAAAGAAGTAACAATAACATGTAGTATATTTTTCCTTGGTTAATAAGCAGCATTAACAAAATTACATGCTTAAAAAATAAAGCTATGCTGTCTAAGGCATATTTTTAAAATACCCCATATTAAATGGAATCAACAGTATCACATAAGAAATTCCACAAAGTCTCATCTGAAGGTTGAAACAAATGAAATTATCCTTTACATAGGTTGAAAATGATTGAATATCTATTGGTTTCAACCTAACACATGAAGAAATCCTTATTTCCCAGCCTTAACACATTTGTTTTGTGGGAAGCACTATTTTTGCATGATTACATAGCAGCAAGCATTCCTCTTCACTTTATGGTATCTCAGAATAGGAACAAAAAATGTATTTGTTAGAAAAAATCCTATGGTTTATACCCTATTACAAATAAAGAGCGAAGACCCAACTTATGCGTATGAATTGCCTTTTTAAGGAGAAAATCATCAAATAACCATCCAGTTGTTTGAAAGAACAGTTGTTCCTTTTCCCTTTGGCTTGTAATATTTCAGTGGTCACAATATTTGATATTTTCCAATCTGCTATCATTTATAAACCATCTTACTAGGCATTCACTTCTGAAAAGCCTTTTAACCCATTAAGTAGTTAAGCCAGATACGAGGACTAAACTACTATTCTTCTAAGTCAATGAGATAAGGTCCTTATGCAAGTTGCTTTAAGAAGATGTCTCACCAAAGATTTATTATTTACCATGTATACATTAAGAAAGTAAAATTGGCATGGGATGGTCTCAGGAAAGCAATACGTATTTTTGGATTACACACTGAAATAATGTAAATGTATGATTCATTGACAAATTGACATTGCCAATGTTATGGAAAAAATGATGTGGCAAAACAAATTAAGATGCAGTTTTCATTTGTGATAAAGGGCCTGTTCCCTATGTGAGTTGATTTATTGTGTTCTTAATCTGAAAAACTAATCACTAGCGTTGCAGGAGCCCAAAGTGAGGGGAAACTGCTCACTTTCAGAATGCATATTAGAAGTCTGAAATTGCACCCAGTTTGGTTTTGTTTTTTTTTTTTTTTTCCGTTTGTTAGTAGGTCTCTGTTATTAGGGTAGCAGTTGCAAACACATACGTGGGTTTGCCAGTAACAACTCACAATTTGTGCAAAGTTGAGTCTTCGAAACTGAGCAAATTTGCTCTCAATTTCCCGCCAGCGCTTGCTGAGCTGGATCTGAGTTGGCTCCACTGCCATTGCGGCCCCATCCTCAGACAAGCCCTCAGCTTGCCTGCGCACCACATTCAGCTCCTCTTTCTTCTTCTGCAATTCACGGTCAATTTCCTATTGAGCAAAACCAATACAGGGCCCAGGGCAGTTAGCTAACCACATCAACCAACCCGCAAGCAGCACACACTTCTCTCAGAAATTTCAAAGGCTGTTGTCATTTTATTGTCATGTTCCGTGATTTACAACTATGGAAGCCATCACTGTCATCTTCCCCCAAGGATCCAAATGTTTTTTCAGTTATCCTTCGAATGCTCAGTTTTAGATATGCTAATTAGTAAAATATTTAAATTCATCTAACATTTTCCTTTCTTCTCAATTCCTCTGGTGTTTTGGGGGCTAACCCAAATTGGAGTGGCTACTCATTATTTCTTAGGGACCATCCACATAGAATATAATTTAGAGGGTCAGTGCTTATTTATTTTCTTTTTTAAAGTTCTGAGGAGCTCAACAGAGAACGAAGCAAAATAAAAAGTGTGAAATAATAACAGAAAAAAAACATCTTCGGACAATATGCAAATCAATCTATAGAGATTTGACACTGATGTGTGAAGATGCTCTGATGAAATGAATGTGCTAACATGAGAAAGAAGTCGTCCATATACCGATAAATCATTTGTTCATCTGGAACAAAGATACACAAAGTCAATTACAAGTTTACCAGAAACCATACGACATTTCTTAATTCATTTTACATTGTCTAGAAATAAAACATTTTATTCATTCCACATTATGTCAATTTAAAAAACACTTAATACAATACATTTACCAAAACAAAACACAATACAAGGAAATGCAGCAAATCAGAGAGAACACTAAGAGAGGAAACAACAACATCAACGATTTTAAATATGATCCACACATGTTAAGATAAAGAAATTAAATTGTAGCAATAAAATCTAGTATTGACATTCTAAAACAACATTACCTTTATTTTCCTTTCATCTCTGGGTTCAGGTAGGCTGGCTAACTTTTTTTCAATGTCATCCAAGCATTTCAGGAGATCATCAGCCTGCCTCTTGTACTGATACCACTGGTGAGAAATTTCTAGAGCCTTTTTTCTTCTTTGAGACCTCAAATCCTGTTCATGGTGCAGATATTATTAAAATATCAATATATATGTATAGTACACTTCTGGCTGTAGTTATTTACAAATAATGAACCCCTCATCTTCTTGTACAGCTTCACTTAAATTCACATTTAAATGCTGAATATACAAAGAGATGATGAAATTAGGTATTTTTTGTGGCAGGACCTATTCACACAAAGCTAAGGGAAACTGAACAACCCACTTAAAGTATTTTCTCCTGACATGTGCATAGTTGTTCAGAAATCTTGTCTTATTTAATTGACTAAATGAGTCAACTAAATTATCGTGTAGTCTATGTGAAATAGTTTAGTAGATGAATACACCTGTATTAACCAGACACTTGCACAAATTTAATGAATTTGTACTTGACTTTTAAAATAGATACAAATTCTAAAATTTGTATCTTCAGCCCTGGGTTCATCAACAAAATTTTAAGTTTACATAGCGAAGCAACTACATTCATGGTTTTAGCAGTCCTCGTAAAAATTTTCATTGGCCATGAATATTTTGTGATTAGAAACATGAAATCATCCTAGTTACCATATAAATTGTTTTGAGCTATATACATAGAAGTGTGAAAGATACATATCTGTGAGTGTACATGAAAATGACAACTATTATAAAAATGCTCTTTCTTTTCAGGCTTCCATGGCCAACTTTTTCTTATTATATCAAATCGTGTTCCAAATGCAAAATGATGAATTAGTTTAAAAAGAAAAGGGAAGTGCATGGTTTCCAATCAACATGATGAGATAAATAAGGGCAACTGCTTAATAAATCAACAAAAGGGGGCAATTTATCATCTTGCTCCTTACAAGCACACCCAATGTCTTCCCCGATCAATAGAATTTGTTGTAATGCCATTTTATGATAACACAAGGGAACGTAAGAGTTCAGAATACAGCTTTCATTTCTTCGGAACATTAGTAATTAGGGTTTCACGTACAGATTTAACTGGAGCAAAAGAAAATAAGGAAAATCAAAGAACTGCTGAAATATTCATTGCTTTGGAAAAGTTCTGACCTTCTTTGAAATATTTCATAAGGACTAGAACTGCAGCCACTTGGCAGGTTAATATAGTTACTGAATTTGGTGGTGTAGATTAGTTTGGCAAGTGGAGCAGATTTTCATAATCACTTTTAACATTTATTTGCAAGAATGATCTAAATTTCATTCTCATTTTGTTCAAAATTGAGGATGTAAAATTCACTGCAGTTTACATTTTTAGTTGAATTTCTAAACCTCCTGTGGAGGTAATAAATTCCTGGGATGAGCCAGATGGAATGCTGCTTTTTTCAAAGGTACCAGGATAAAGCCACGTGAATGAGCGCTGAGCCATGTCTTATTCGTGACACAACTCACATCTTCACCAAGAGAAAGGGCTTGTGGTCATAAAATCTCAAACTCCTTTCATTCCCTAAGCACAAGGTGATGCATAATGTGTAAAGATATTTAGAGACATTATATAGATTTCTTTAGAGATATGCCAGATAACCATTAAACACTGCTGTGCAGTAGGACACATATCATCATATGACCACTATCGATGCTTTGGAAAGCCTGGTCACAGTTGGAAATGTGTGAATTACAGAGCTTTCTGATTTTCTGAGCACATTATGGCTTGCTCTTGCACTCCCTCAAGAAAGAGGCCTTTTCTATTTACTATATTTATCAGCAGTTACCTTCAGAACACCTGCTGGCCAATTAGACTTTCCTTGTGGATTCCTTGCGGGCACAATATTGTGTAATTACATTCTCAGCAGTGTTTATTTGGTTGTCTGACTATATGGGGAAAGGTTTTATACTCTTATTTGCATACAGAAAGCAGACTTCATCCACCTACTAGGTGGATCTACCCGCATAACTATATAGCTCTACAAGAGTGATTTACAATGAAAAGTTCGGCAATTAACAGTAATAGAAAATCAGCCATGCATGCCAATAGGGGATATTGAAAAGCACATTAAAAAAATAAAAGGTTATTTCACAAAACTCTTCACAAGTCCAGTGTCATGTCAAGAACTTCCTAAATATTATTATAGAAAAACCAACACTATTCTGTCCTTTCTGCACACATCCAGATGAGTCACATGGGTGCTTGAGGCTATACGCTACCGCTGGTTCATACGAGAGTGCCAGTTCTTCTTCAAGGACATTATTTTTGAGGATTCCTTTATAAATGAAATTAGACTCTCTAGACGCTTAGTTAGTTGCAACGAGTGACTCTCTTAAAGGCGAAATGAAGTTAATTGAAAAAAAAATTAAGTAGAATCCCAGGCCTTATTAAACAAATATTAGATTACCAGAACTGGACCTACTTTAGATAAAATCAATAAAATATAGGCAGCAGAAAACCCACAAAAATATGAATTGGTTATTCTGGCGGTTAAGCAGGTCATTCAAGACAGACGTAAAAGTAATGTAAAAATAACTATATCAGAAAATTAAATGTATAAACACAATGAATAATGCATTGTAATATTTTCCAAGCACTACTCAGAAAAACTTGTCTCAGCCAAAAAAAAAAAAAAAAACAATTTTTTAAGCAACACTTCTTTCAAAATCAAAGACACCACTCAAAAATGTTAAATAAAGCACACACACTGAACAGGAAAAAAAATGTATTTTCTGGTGATTAAGACTCTTAAGCAGATTTTATTTATGCACAATATAGTTTACCCTACATATGAAAAAAAAAAAACCACAGGCAAGGTATATTATAATTTTAGCTCTAATACCTTGAGAGCATTATGTTTTGTCTGTAACAGCTGTTGTTTTATCTTTATTTCCTCTCGCTTTCTCTCATCTGTGATTCTTTGTTGTAAGTTGTCTCCTCTTTGCAACAATTCTTTTACAGTACCCTCATTGTCTTCACTCTGATTAAAAACAACAAGTACAGTCTTCATTTTGGTTTTTAAAAAGCTGTACATCGTTAAAAAAGAGATAATAAAACATGTTATTTAAACGCACACAAAAATCCAATTTAAGACTTTCCAGGAAAGTTATTCTAAGATACTATGCTCATAGTTTTGCTTTTATATGGTTTACTTGAGCTTTGAAAAGAAGGATCTAGGAAGGACGCCAACCAATTCAAAACAATACACCTGATGGGGGGCATTTGTAGGAAGATAAGGTTGTAAGGTACTACGTCATTTCAGACAAGGTACCAATTGGTGTGAAGCATTCTTCTGGCTTTGATTTTTGGTAGATTTCCTGAAATTAGTTTGGAGAAGTGAACTAAACGTGTCATCTATAATGTAACCTAACCCATGTAAAATATGGATGTGGATGCATGTCAGATGGCAACGATTCTTAACATTTTAACACACTCACTCCTAAGTGAACATATTTTAAATGTACACTAATTTCTAGTCACCTACTTTAAATAACCTGTATGTCCAAATTTAGTACAAATATTAGGGCATTATTAAAAAATGATGTGTTCAATCGCTGCCGAATATTGCAACTAGTTTCTAAAAATACATCAGATATGCATGTTGTTTTTAAATAAATGCAATCCAGTAAGTATTAAAATATAGATTAGGAAAATTCCTTGAAAATTATTTTTGGTATGCATTTAGTTTTTAAACTCCAAGAATAATATTTTCATTTACTTTGAAAGAAAACTATTTGAATAAGTGCCAGTCTAATATGGTAGCATATATGACCATTTGATTTTTCACTTCTAGTTTCCTATCTTTCTTTCAACTCAGTATATGAAAACTTTCTTTTGAGGAGGTTCACCCTGCAGTGGTACTCAAGGTACTCTAATGAGCTAAGAATAACAAATATTAGACAATTTTTTAAAGTCACATGTATGTGTATTTGTGTGTAATCATCCATAGTACTCAAATGCTACCTATCTAAATCTGCAGTGCATATTTAAACTGCTATACGCAACTGAAGAATTATTTATTTTTTCAGAGGAACGGCATTTTATCTGAGATTTGTCAATTACTAGTGTAATAAAATAATATAACACGGACATATGTTTATAATCTGTGAAAGACCTTATTTATTTTAAAAAGTCTTTCCCTTTTAGTCTTTCCTTTGCTGGGGCTGAGGACAAAAAATAAACAACAACAACAAAAAAAACCTGCTTCACTTCTTCTCCCACAGCAGGTAAGGGCTAGCCATAGGGCAGAGTTGGTGAACAGCCCGAGGTAAACAGTACTCTTTTTCACCTCAGCGCCCTCTGGTTTCTTCTTTGACATGAAGGAGAGGTAGCTGTACCTCAGCATCTTGGAAAGCCTCTTCTTGGCTTTCTTTTGCTGAGCGGAGTTGGCAAAGCCACCAAACCCCATACATGGGGAGTACCGACTGATTCAGGCAGCTCTAGGAATTCAGAATTGAGACCAGTGCGAACTAAGATTGGTGGAAAATAGTTTTCCTATTTCTTCACATGCCTACTATCTAAAATTCATATATTGCCTTTTAATGTCATTTTAAAGCATTGTCTGAGAAGTTCCTAACATTGATACATGTCTGAGAAATCTCAAGCATGATATATGTAGAAGTTAAGAATGCCATATTGGTGATGGCTGTGGAAGAGGGAAAAGGAAATTGTGACAAGGACGTGGAAGGAAAAAAAAGTCAGTGAAAAGAGGTGTGATGCAGAAATATTCAAGCCAGAGAGAAATGTAAGAGACATTTTGAAATTAATCAGGGTTGAAGGAGAATGTTATGAGTTTGGGAACAGCCCACATGGTTAGATTTCTTTACTCCCATGAAATAAGCAGCATGAATTTATACATATTTTAGACATCTATTGTACTATTTCATCAACTTTTTGTGAAAACCACTTTGTGGTAAACTTTAATAAATAATTTTTATATTGTGTCTAATACCCTCCCTCTGAAATAAACGTTATATTACCAAAATCATGACTGACACAAACCACCATCCATCCTTGATGGCTGAGTTTCTTATTAAGTTTCCAATTTATTTTCTAATTTAACTCTTTTCCCTCCATTACATTTTGTCCTCTGAGTTTGAAAATAGTACAGGTCAAAGCAAAACTGTGGAAATACTTATTAGGATCTGCAAGTGCTCCTATGTGACCATACCACAGTAATCTGGCATTCATAATAAACATTCAACCAGAATACTTTGCATTTGTAATAAATCATTAGAATCACAAAATGTGCAAGGTATGCACCAAGAACTTAGTTGGAGACTTGAGTTATCTAATTTCTTTCCAAATATTTATTCATTTCCACTCCTAGGTCATTCATACTTTTATCACAACCAATTTACCATATCTTTATTGAAGTCTTCCTCTTTCAGATTCACCCCCTGCTGAATTTCAGCCTCCAGTGGTTCAAGCAATTTTTGTATATCTGAGTTAAACTGCTCCAATTCCTTCAAAGGAATGGAGGCCTAAAAAAAAAGATAGTGCTAATTTAAATCAAAATTACTTTTTATTAGAAACATAAACCCCCAAAATTACATTTGTTCAACCTCCTGTTGCTAAAATAATGACATGCATTATGTTTCCATATTATATTTTATGAAGGCTTTGAAATACAACTGGGAAAGTACCTGAGGATGCAAATAAAGACAAACATTTAACATCATCAGAGCTGAACATACATGCAAGATAATGCAATTTGTCATTCTGTTTTTTCAACAAAAGTTCATTTCCATATATTTGAGCTAATTGTTCATATTCTAAAGTTGAATTTGATCTTATTTAAAATATTCTGATATAAATACCATTTGTGTAAATATGTCTTATCAGAAATTGCCTCATTCACCAAGTAACAGTAACCTCAGGTAGAAAAGCAGAATTGTCTCCTTACCCTCAGAAAAACTACATGGCAATCTGCTCCAATATTTTAAATGACATTTTTAGCATGGAAAATTTGACAGGCACGCTCTCATAAGACAAACAATGCCATGAGCTTGCCTTAGGAATATTTTCTTTGGTAGCACAAAAAATTCAAATGAATGAACCCAGAATATTTCACATAAAAAATCTGAATATATATTTTTCAACTTTACAAACATCACAGTTTCTTTGATTTTGAAATTCATATTGACCATAGTCTCAAAAAACTTTAAAGCCCCTTTTTTCTAAAGAAACCACTTGAAGAGGAGTGATGATTAGAAATACATTGGAAATTAAATATATATTCAAAAGAGTAGGCAAGATTTAATTATCAAAGTTCAAACAGTTAATAAAATAAATATGCTATTGATCTTTACCCTGTATTCAATTTCTTTGCATTAAAACACTAAAAAATATTTTATACCTGATAGCTTCTGAAAACTCATAGATGACATAAAGAAATCTTATTTTCTTACAGAGCTAAACGTTTGCCCATTTGTAAAACCAATTCAGGAACGACCCCTGGTGTTTTATGCCAGGAAGACGGCATGCATCAAGTCTGGTCCCCACCTACTGTTCCCCATCACATTCCCAGTCATAATCTTACTCTTTCTTTATTAAACAGCATCTCCTAGAGGACAATAAAGATAAGTGTTCAAGGAAAAACCAAATATCTACTCATGAAAAAGTGAATAATCAAATGATATTAACGAGAATGTGATTCGCACACACAACGCAAATAGACACTTATCTGTCAGGCACTTTTACACACACCAGAAAGGATTTATGGGCTCTTTTTTAAAAAGTGACTTATTTTCAGTATTATTTTTAAATCCTAATGAACATTTGCAATTTGAAATGTCATAGTTGGTTCTTGAACCAGTACAGAATGGGAGTATTGTAAATATGCTTAAGGGATGTTTCCACCGCTGTATTATAAACATACCTCTACACTTTTAAAACATATTTCTCAAAGTATTATAAATGCAAAAAGATGAACAACTTTTTGAATCATAACTAAACAATCTTAATTTGATACTATTTTGTGTTATTGAATTGTTCACATTTGCTAATATTTAATTAGAGCAACTGCATTGTTCTACATAATTATGTGAAAATACAACAATAGGTATTTTTAAAATAATTTTTATTGAGTGCTTGGGTATCAAAATAACATGGGTCCATTTGCAGACAGACTTATCTATTTTACTTCTACGCATGCTACCTCTCTAGCTCACCCTCTCTCCCCATAATCAAATACAGGGTGTAGTTTCAAAGGCTCAGAACTTGGGCCTCCAAGCATCTTTCTCAATACTCCTTGCCTAATGCATTGTATTATCTTCCCAAATTTAACTATAACTTTCACAGTATCTCCCAGATATTCATCTTAAGCTGAATTTTTGAATTCAACATAGACTTTCCAATAGCCAGCTGATTCCTCACTTAGAGTTCAACATGTCTAGAAATGAGCTCCTTATCTTTCCCCCCAAGCTGCTTGCAACACCAACTTCCCTAGTTCTGTAAATAGAAGAACTTTTTTTTCCTCAGTCATCTAGGCTTAAAGTGTGAGTCATGTTATTTTTCAACACTTCACTCTAATATCTAATCAAATAAAATAATTGTGAATTCATTCACCATGATCTACTTGCTTTTTATTCCCAGAGATATCATCTCTTGTAGTCCTTACACAGGAGTTAAGGCAATAACCTCCTTACAGGGGTATAATCTCCTTCTCACATGACC
Organism: Halichoerus grypus; assembly: GCF_964656455.1. Classification (NCBI taxonomy): domain Eukaryota; kingdom Metazoa; phylum Chordata; class Mammalia; order Carnivora; family Phocidae; genus Halichoerus; species Halichoerus grypus. Next base: position 104,718,593 of record NC_135727.1, on the reverse strand, counting down.
AGTTCCATCCTGTGCACTGTGATCAGTTCAATATGTTCCAAAAACATGGCTTTCATTAAGTTATTTCTCTATTCAAGAAGTGTAAGTAGAATGAAGTCTAAACTCCAGCATGATAGTCAAGACTTCCCCTAATATTGCCCCAAGGACCTTTCTAGCCTTATTTAAGTGCTCTTAATATCAAGCTTTCTTACAGGCCTATTGGTGAACTCTGGGTACTTCCCTCCTTCTTGGCCCTTAGAATGTTTTTTTTAATCTTCTGGTGAAGAGCCTATGCTCCTGCATGAGAATGCCAAGACTGAATCTGGGCTCCACCATTTAGTAGCTGGGGGACCTTGGACAAGTTATGTGTCCTCCTTGAGCTCCAGTTTCTTTATTTGTAACATGAAGATAAGAAGGATATCTACCTCATAGGGTTGTTATGAGGATCAAATGTAGTTAGAATGCTGTCTGAGACACAATAAATGCTCAATAAATATGGGTTATCATTTTCTCCCCAAATCCTATGTATCCATATGACATACGATAAATGCTCGACGAGTATTGATTCGGTCTCCTCTCAAAATCGTACCCATCCATTGACTCCGTTAAAAGATCCTCTTTTGAAAACATATGGTTAATGAAGGATAAAATAAATGCTTGTTGACAGAGCATTTCTATTTTACCAAGGTAACTGACAAAATCATTAAATTCCAAAGGTGAGCATGGAGAAACTGAGACTCAGTTTGGTAACACTGTGTCATTCTGAACAACAAAACTTGTTGATTAATTAATCTGTATCAATGCAGAGGGTAGTTTCAAAGAAGATGCCAAAGGGCTTTGTATTTGTTCTGCTCTGTGCAGTATTTTCATCAGGAAATATTTGGAGACACAAAAAGCATGCAAAAAGACATGCAATGAGAAGGATGAGTTCCATGAACACCCCATGAAGATAAGGTATTTATCAAGTCTTGTTCAACCTGGAGTCATTCTTGGTACATAGTAGGCACTCATAAATGAATATTGCCCGACAAACTAAGTAAATGAATGACTAATCATGGGGTAGTAGCATAAACATTTCAAGGAACTCTTGAATGGTCTAGAATTTTAAATAACCCAATTTTTGTTGTATAAAATTGAAAAGACCTGATTGGCCAAATGCTAGTAACAGTGATACCACAAAGTACAAAAACAATATAAGCAGATACAAATAGCTTTTAGGAAATACTACTACAAAATGATTTACTAATTAATCAAGCAAGATAATGCAAACTTAGATTTTTATTAGTAGTATATGTAGGGTCTGGATTTCCTGATCAAGGATTACTCTGCATTTGTTTAAGAGGCCATTATACAGATTAGGGATTTGAATTATTCTGTGTGGTTGCAAAGTGAATAACTTGAATCAATGGGTAGAAATTACTTGGAGCCTCAATTTTAGTTTAATACAGGAACAACTGATTAGTGCCATATTTTTTTTCTTTCTTAAAAGCACTAATTTTAAAGGAGTGAGTTTCCCATTGCTGAAAATATACAAGCAGAGGCAGGATGATGATGTATTAGGATATGTTAGGAATAACACACTTTTCACATGAATACTTCCCTAAAATTTTATCAACTTATAGTGAATTCTCTCCTCTGAATTCAAAGGGTTTTGTCCATAGCAATGCAGCTAAATAGAAATACAATGCAAGTCATATATGTAATTTTAAATATTCTAGATGCCATACTAAAAAGTAAAAAGAAACAGATGAAATTAATTGTAATAATATATTTTATTTACCTAATTTCCCCAAATATCATATAAGCCTATAATTGAAATAAAATTAAGAAGATACTTTACATTCACTTTCTCCTATTAAGACTTCAAAAACCACTATGTATTTTACACATCTTAATTTGGAGTAGCCACATTTCAAATGCTCAACAGCGGTATGTGGTTCGTGGCTACCTTTTCAGACAGTACAGATCAGTAGTAATTATTATTATTATGACTTTGAAAAGAACAAATAGCTCATTATTAGTTTGAAATCTATCACAAGAGTAATGTCTTACTAATGAGAATCAAGATGCTAATGTTTTAGTCAATAAATTTTAGTGGATTTAGACAATTCTTACAATGTCCATCTTATTCACTTGCATTCAGATATGTTCTCTGAGAGGAATTTTCCAGAAGCCTTCTGGGGATAGGAAAACTTATGGGAATGGGTTCCACATGATCTATCAGGAGTCTCTATTCCTCATTTAATGTGTACAGTACCCTACATTGTACTTCAATATCTCTTACATATTTGAATGTAATGTTATTTCACTTTCAACATTTTATGCTTTGTCTCACCAGTAGATTTTTTAATCCCTGAAGTTCAGAATATATCTTATGTACTCTATTTTCCATAGCAAATATAACTTCTGTTTTTTTTTTTTTTGTATAGAAAAGGTACTTACTATACCAACTACTAGTTTTAGAACATCCAATATATTAATCGAATTAACCAGTGACCAATTTTGTAATGGAAATAACCATAAGTACTCAACCCAATTATTTTGGCTATACTATTGACCGGATCAGACCAGCCATTTGACATCTGTGTGATTAATACTCTGTTCAGATACAAGGAGTTGGGAAAATTTAGATGCTTCCTTAAGAGTTGACTGGTTTACCATTAGGTCATAACAATTCTAATACGGCAGGCACTTCTCTAACCAATTTTTTTTATATATCAATACTTGGTCTTTGTTGTTTTGTAATTTAGAATTATTATACAAGTTTATCAAAGAAATGCATAATAAGCAAGCTTCCATAATTTAATAGCTTACTCGTGAGTCACCGAAGTCTAAAACATATAAAGTATATAATGCCGGTTTTTTAAACTCAGAATTATGATAAATTACTTAAAGATTGAAAGCAATGTGGATAAATCATCTTAATTATTACGTAAATTACTTCTATTGAATTCAAAGAAAATATATGACCACAGAAGAACTAGAATCACAATTAAATTACACAAAGTTAGACAATGTACACAAGATAGGTTTAGAATACACAGAAAATAATCAAACAAAGATTATAATATGGTAGGGAAGAATATAAACCAGGCATAGGTTCTGCACAATTTAATTTTTTACTTACCTTTTCATCTTAACAGCTTTAACATGACTGTGTAGTCATACAAAATACAAATAAAGTAAAACATACGAAAGTTTAATAAACAGATAAATGGACACAAAAGAAAGAAGAGACAGAGAAACTGAGAAAGACAACACTTTGTTTTCCTTGATTTTTTAATGTTTCAGTTTGCTTAACAGCTATTAATTGTGCTTTGCTGTATGATTTAGGATTAATGAAATTTAAGGCTTTGTTAAAGTCTTAGCATTAAAGGTGACTTATATAACAAGTTAACAAACAATAACATACTGAAAAAGGTAAAATTAATTACAAATGGATTCACTGTAAATTGGAAGCATTCAAATTACTCAGATACACTTTATAATTTTTAAATTGTAACCTTACTTTTAGTTAAATATTACTTCTAACGTGCATAGATATACTAACATAATAATGACTGTGTTTACACAGACAGCAAAGTAAACATTTGTTCATATGGACTATGTACTCTCAATAATTGTGATAAATGGCCACTACATTCAAATTACACTAATATCTAAATTGCAAATAAATAATCTGAGTGCTATAGATTGGTTTAAAAATGCTTCAAATCAATCAGTCTCCTCTTTCCACTCTGCAGCTTTGAAAATTTATTTATCATTACAATGTCGGTATAAAAAATAAAATAATTCATGGAAACCAAAAGGAATAAAGTTTCAAGGACCAGTAACATCCTGTAATACAGAAAAGACATAGTACTGATATGATATGAAGAGTTATTTCAAATCCAAATATCTGGAGAGGAAAGAAAACTTACAAAGAAAAATACGCGTATTAGAAAGACCTATCTAGAATGAAGATAATCACATAGTTTATAGATTCATTCACTCACTTATTTTAAATTCATAAGAGCAAACTCCAAAAAAACATGAGAAATTAAATTTAAGAAATTTAATTGACTCAGAAGACTGACATTATATTGGCTGGATTCTCTTACTAGTTAGCTAAGGTACTGGTTTATCTTTGATGCTTTGAGGATGAGAATGTGAAAGTGAGGTAACTTCTCAACCTTGTGGTGTTAATTAAAGGATGTTACCCAGTACATCAGCTTTTGAATTGATGAGATTAATCTCATGGTCATACTTTTCAGAATTAGATAGAAAATATATTGATTGGTTAAGATATATTGGTGGTTCAAGAATCAGCCCACTGCCTGCTTCTTTTTAAATATAACTTGGAATATTTCTTTACCTCATGATTAAATGAGTTCAGAAGTAGCAGCTGAAATAGGAGAAGAAAGGACTGCACTGTAAAAATATATGAGGGAGACAAATGAATTAAAAGCAAAAATACAACACTTTGGACAACTGTGTGTTTTTTCTTTTCTCTTTTCTTCCTTCTTTCTCCTTCCCTTTCTCCTTTCCTCTCTCATTTCTGCTTTTTTGTTCAATTCTTTTTGTTTTTAATACAAAGAAGTGCACTGAAATCATTGTTTTTTTTAGGTGAAATTAGACATGTTTATATTAACATATAATACACCGACAATAAATACCTGATAATATAAACAGAGGTAATAAAGTATGCTGGGTTTCAGCATGCTGGAGTAGACAAAGCAATGAACCAGGATCTGACATTTTTATAACCACGCTAACTGTGAGAACATGGGCAACCCACTGGCTCTCATAGTCCCCTGTAAATATCTGAAAGTCCCTGGTCCGAGGAATGATTACTTTTGCTTCCGATGATGACTGATCAGAGGAATAGTTTTCCTTCTTAAAGGATAACAATCAGGAATCACCAAATAGCTTTACGTATTTAAATATCATGCTAATAAGACCCAGTTAGTTCTAGCAAATGACATTGCTCACCAAACTGGATTAACATTTACTTTGAAAACATTTTAAATGATTGTAAGAAGGATTTGTTACTAAATTTTCAACAGAATTAACCTTGATAAAGGGATAGCAAGCTACAAATGTGAGAAGTTGTTAATATAGGAATTCTGTTGCGAGGCTCATTTCTTATTTATTTCAGCGAAATAAAATTAGCAGGTATAGTATTACATGGCTTGGATATTAATTTGTTAATATTATTTGAGGATATTAACTGTAATTGTTACATTTTTAGTACCCTACAAATTATGCAATTCCTGTGGAACTTTACCAAAGTTTTTATTTATGTTTTCTGTTATAATTTCTTTGTAGAAAATTTTATTAAAAAGTGTGTGTATGTGTATGTGCACGTGTACAACAATACACATGTATTACTATATATGTGTGTACACATACGAACACACACATATGCAAACAAGAATAACCATACCAATTAATGGGCCATGTTCTCTTCTATCCGAGGAGGTGTTAAATTAGAAAGAGACTACAAAGTGGAAAAAGATCAATATATTTGTATTGATAAAGTTGATTACTGAAGATTAGGTATTACTTAAAATTTTCAAATCCAATAAATCTCATTTTGACATTCTAGGTCATATTTATAAGAGGTATTATTTATTACCCACTGATGTTTAGGAAAGCCAAAACATTTGTCTAAGCTATCGTTAACGTATTTATACATTACTTTTCACATATAAAGCCACTATTTAAGATAGATTAGACCCAACCATATAGGGTTTTTTGTTTCCCCTGATATATTCTATATTAAATGGGAAACTCACTGGCTTTCTCATAACTGTGTGTGTGTGTGTGTGTGTGTGTGTGTGTGTTTGAAAAGTCTCTGATCCAAAGAACAATTACTTTTCCATCTGCTAACACTGATTGGAGGTTAAAAACTTGACACTGTAATTATAATAGCAACAAAACTATGAATATTTACACATATGATGCCAGACTGTCCAAATCTCATGTGATAATTACACTAAATACATATAGAGAAACTGCTTACATGAATTTTAAAAGCAATTTTAAGGCCCATTATGGAAATTAAAGGATACAGGGTATAAAATATCTAACGGCACATAACTCTTTTTTTTCTCAATAGCACATAAATCTTAATAAAGAATTGAAGACATAGAAAACAAGTTCACCTTTCCTTTGGTTGGTACCAATTGCAGGGCCAATAATTTAACATTTCAGCTCCATAGAAATGAAGACAATTTAAATAGGCAAATTATACATATAAGTTTTATAATATCTTGTAACAAAGTAATTACCTATATTAATAGGACATAGCTAGATAAAATCTGTTTAGTCAACATTATTTTGAAATTATTATAATGTGATAAATATATCTTGATGCATATTTTATTCTTGAAACTCATACGTAGACTTTCATACTCAATGAGTCTTGAATTCTGAGCCATTTTTCAGCTCACCATCTTTTTGGCCCTCGCATGTAATAATTTAAGTCTAGGTTAGTTCTTAATGTCTGTAGACCACTGGTTCTCAAAGTGGATCCCAGATCATTAGCATCGATATCACCTAGAAACTTCTTAGACATGCAAATATCAGGCCACACTCAAGGCCTATTGAATGATAATCTCTGTGGGCAGTGGGGGCAGGTGATAGACAGCAATCTGTGTTTTAACAATTCCTCCAAGTACAGAAAGTTTTGAAAGTCACTGCTCTACACTATCGCTTCCTTTTTGTTCCCAGAGATACCCCTTTATTTGAGGTACTCAGTGTTTCTCATCTAGACTATCACCATGGCTTCCTAATTGGTTTCCCTACTTCCTGTTATTATTCAGTTGAATTCTCTTCCCAACCACTATTGGACTAACCTTTCAACAGTGCACTGAAAACAAAACAAAACAAAACAAAACAAAACAAAAAACATTAAGAACTCCTCATTGCCTACTGAATTAAGCATAAACTATTTGTCTGGTTGTCATGACCTCTCCACACTGTGTCTAATCATCCTCTTCATTCTTATCATCCACAACTAAGCTTCACACTCCATGCTCTACATTTCGTAAGTAAACTGAATGTACTCTCCACTGAACACTCCATACACTTTGAGCTTTTTCATAGGTTATCCTGAATTGCTACCTCTTCTATGTTGCTAGAGTGGCTGGTAAATTCACTCAGCATACACTCATTCTTGGCCCAATATCCATGAACATATCTCGCTCCACAATTAAACAGTAAGCTCCTTGAATTCATCACACCTTAGCTAGCAATACAGGTACCACAGAACCAAACATTATGACCTGAAATACTACATTGTTGGTAAGAGATCATTCATATTGGTCCCTTTTCCCAACCATTCCTTCATTAATCCTTTAAGATCTACATCAACTACCATCTCTCCCAAAACGCAGACTCCCCTCTCCAATTTGGCTTCTCAGAAGATGGAGAGGAGTAGAGCTGCCATAAGGAACAGCACTAAGTAGTCAGCTTATTTCTGCCCTCTATGCATCTGTTTCCTGTTATCTTCTTTTCCTGACAGTATCTTCCTCATCAGCACCCTGCTACACCACCATGTTCAGAAGCCCTAAAACCGAAAGAGTTGAGACATATTGTCTCCCCCCATTGATTTCATTGACTTTACCTGGGTTAGGAAGTTACCACTGATTCATTTCTATAATTCTGACCATCCCCATTAAAACTGCCATTTTCTCAAACTGATTTCATACAGATTAGGAGAAATTAAGCTTTCTCAAAGCAGTCAGATACTACCGATAAACCTAAATGAAATAGGAAGAGGTAGCATTTCATGTCATATTTGGGACAAGCAGAACTTCCTAGTATTTCTTATATTGGTCCACTTGATAATCTATAAGGCTGGTCCTTACAATGGAAATAGCAAAGACATCTTCTTGATCCCAGCCCATTTCCAGCAGAGGCCAGAAGGAGAAATCAGTCATTCCTCCATTTCTTTTTCCCATCAATTTCTGCCTCAATTCTCAAAATTTGGCCATTCAAAGCTAATATATAATACGACGGAAATAGGTGTGGATATTAAGGATTTTTACCATTTTGTATTTATAAAGTAACATGTAGGTTTTTAAAACGTATGCTTTTACATATCTTAAGTCATTTGATCTTTTTTTCGCTTAACCAACTGAGCCACCCAGGCGCCCAAGTCATTTGATCTTTACCACAATCTTGAGGTGGCTCTGAGAGGTAAAGTGTCACATCCATGATCACATTCAAAGCAAGTTCTGTGGCTTGAAACTAAGAACTTTTTCCTTTCACCATGCTGTTCCTCATTAATGGTTAAAAGTTACCACTAGAGAGAGCTGCATCTGATGGACAAGTTCTCAACCAATCTAAACTGAGGACCACAGTGGCCACTGCCTTCCGGATTTTGTAATTTCTTGTCATGAACAGTCTTTGCAGAAGACATAAACTTTGTCTTCTTCACCAAACAATGAATCCAGGGATTGTCAGTGAATTTTCAGGGTAAAATTTTGCTCTACTCAAGTGCCCTTTCTCTTTGACCTTTAAAAGGATCCTGAAGTTAGTTCTTATACCGAGTCTCTTTTCTACCCATATATATTCCCAATCTACTTTAATTTATTTAATCACTGTAGATTTTCTCCAAGATTATTCTTTTAAGTAAAACCTGCCCATAAACTCAACCATAAGAAGGGCATACTCCACCCCAATCTTCCCATGCATAAGCTCTACTGTATTAGGAGCTTGACTTTGGGATCAAGTCACCCCTGAGAATTCCAGCACTTCCAGAATTACCATACTCTGTAAACAAACACACATACAGGTCATTATTTTAAATTCCTTATTACATCAACAAAAGATCACTGGGCTGTCACACTTTAGAACTATTAAGAGCTAATCTAATTACTCCTAATTTTAGCTAATCTAACCCAGAGACTTTACACTATGTTCTATGGACATACCTTGTATCTCTTGAACCCTACCACAGGAAGGAGAAAGATAAAAGGACAGAAATCACCCATCCACTAACCCTCCTGTTATCCATTTTATACATTCTGTTCTAAACAATAACCCTTGGGGGCTGGGGGTAGTGGTGGAATGCTTTCCTTTTAAGGATTACTAATCTAGTTTAACTCCTTTATCTTATAAACATTAAAATGGAATTTAAGAGAAACCACATGTTCTGCCTAATGCTGACAAAATTACGCCTCGGATTCCATCTTCCATGTCCACTGCTCTTCATATTATACTATGTGACTGCTGGAATTACCTCATTAATTGAACATCTCCATGAAGATGTACTAGTATTAAGCATGTCAGATGATTGCAATGACTATTTAAGTTTGTGTTCGTAAACAGATATTTTTAAGTATCTTTTGCACCTGTGCATATTTCCACACTAGCACAATGCAATGAACAAATCAGCAAAATGTCAGGTAAGCTTTATCTCCATGTTTTTGGTTTCATCATGATGATAGAGCATAATTATCTCTCAAAGCCCCCAAATGGGGTCACTATCGCATCCAGTCATCTTTATTAATTTAGAGAAAAAGGAGTATTTTGAAAAGTGACAATGTGATTCTTTTGTTAATTAATATATAATTGAAAATATTTATTTAAAATCTCTTATGCCTTTCTTCAGTAAGGAAAATAAAAGAAGTGCAGCGAGTGGCTCACCTAATGAATGATGTATAGAAGTAATTGACAAATGTGTACAGAACATAGGATGAAAATTCACAAACTCCTCTTGGCCATGCTAAGTCTGGCAGCTTCCTATCATACAGGTTGAATTCTACTCATTTTTCAATATCTACAAGTCACAATCTTGTGACATAACTTGTCTCAATCTACTGTTGAAAGGATCAAGAAAACAATACCCTGTTTTCTCTGAAATACTCTCTAGCTTACTGATATATACAACAGGAGGAATACAAAACCTAGTAATGAAGTATTAGCATCCATTTCTTAAGATGACTGAAATAGCCTTTGGTTGTTTAGATATTACATACTCTAATGATAATCCCTAGAAGTAAAAACAATTGTCTTAAACAGCAGAGTAAATTCTTACAAAGGACAATTATGCTGTGAAAGTAAATTTTGGAGCCTTTCAGATATTTTCCAGGTGAGGACGGCTTCCTTAAAATAGTACATAAATGAGTATCACTAACTCATTAACTTAAACATTACAAAGAAGAAGCAATGCATTAAGGTAAGCTAATACCTTTTTGCTTTGGGAAGGCGAGTTCCGAAGGATAACTATGTTTCATGGGTATAAAGTATTTAAAATTCAAATCACATTTCAGTATATTTTAGAAACTCTTTTAAATATGTACCAGTACATATAACAGTGATACATTGGAATGCGTTAGAAAATATAGCAATTGTAAATCATGCTATTATTGGGTGTCCATATTTTTCAAAATAATTTTCAAGCATATTGTCCTATTGTTCCAGGGGTCAACACTTACCTGACATATTACATATTTTCTCACAAATATTTCAAAAATGATTTTCTCACTTAAGATTACTTATAGCAATTATCTGTATATGTAAATACATATATTTATTTTATATACATTTTTGTATTTGAAAGTATATTATATATATTGAAAAATGTGTCAATTGACATTTTATAAAATTGGGGGTAATTACCTTGCAACTTGACACTAACCCAAAAAAGTTGGATTTATATATTTTTATATATTTTTGCAAGCTACCTATTAGGTAAGATTTTGTCTTCATTAAATGTTACACAAATATAAAGGGTTATCATGCAAAAGTTCCATATCCCCTGGTTCTTCATTAAATTGAATATAAATAGACATATAAAATTACAAAATTAAGATATATAAGCTTTGCAATCATTTGTTTTCATGGCTTGAGCATGTCATTGTAGCCTAATGGGTTTCGTCACAGTAAGTATCGGCAGTTAGCAAGAGCAAGTTAAATATACACACATACACACATGTGCACAACCAATAAAGAGATACAAACACCCTAGATCATGCAGGAGATATACAAGGCCCCATTTTGGATATTTGATCCATATTACACACAAGCAATATTGTATTTGGCAAAATAAGTCAGTAGTGCTTTCCTTAGATGGATGTCTTTTGTGCTTTGTTGTTGTCGGCCTGCAGCATGCTATTTGTTACTCTGCTGTAGGTTACCCCTGAAAGTACATATGGAAACCAGTACAGAATGCAGTTCTAGAATAGCTGTGGCATGAAAGGAAAAATGACAGAGAGAGAGAGAGACAGGGAGACTGGTGGGGGGTAGCGGGGAGAGATTGATCTCCCATGAGATTCAGTGGTAAAATTTCCTTATATACATTTTGGCCTTCATTTTCTTTTTGAAAACCTTGCTGTGGGGGTCGCTTGCCCCCTTCAGAGTACTGCGCAACCTTCGCAAGAGATCATTTATCACTAGTTTCCACCTTGGAGCAGATCTTCCTACCTTTCCAGTCTTAATTCTGTGAGAAATGGCTGCAAATCGATGGTTGAGCTCTGAGATTTTGGGCTCTACTACTTTCCTGCAGTGGTTGCCGCGGTTTGCCATCAGGTTTGCTGCTTGGTCACGCGTGGAATCCACCTTTGGGCGCATGTCATTCATTTCAGCCTTTAAACGCTATATTCCGTGAGCAAGAGACAGGGCTTGACGTTAGTAATTAAAGGGAAGTTGAGAGAGAGCCAGAGAGTGAAAAAGAGAAAGAGAAAGAAAGAACGAGCACATGCAGAGGAATACAGAGGGAGGAAAAAAGCCAATTTCCATAAAATAGAGGAGACTGAGAATGTGTGCCATCTCAGGAAAATAGATCACCGTCCTTGCTTAAGTTGAGTCTAGGCTTATTTTTAGTCTGAGGAAGGATGAGGGATATTTTCCTGACTTCTCTATGTTGCCCACAACAACCATAATATTGAATATTTAGTCTTATTTTATCTTAACTCTACTCAGTTTCATAGCTGTGGAGCAACCTTAATATATGCTCAGGAGGAAAGGTAGCTGAAGAACAATTTTCTATTCCTCCTGGGTACTTTCGAGTTCCTTTTTATTATATTGAGTGTCATGGGGGAAAAATGGATTTTCCAACAGATAAGGATTCTGTGTCACAGACAGAGGGAGTGAGGAAGGTTCTGCCTGACTCAAGGGGTCAGAGAGGGTATAAGTGAAACAACTCAGGTCCTATTATTTCAAAGGCCTTGAAGGAAATTCACCATAAGATGGCATTCCTTAACTACACATCAAAGGACAAGAGAAAGATAAGGTACACACAACAGAGTGAATATGTTTTGGGGATAGCCTGAAATACGTCAACAGTTTTTCATTAAAAATAAACTATAATCTTGGGAAAAGAGTAATTTCATAAAAAAGAAACAAATGAATTGTTCAGACAGAAACTACAATTTTTGAGTGTTAAATAGCAACCCACTAGTTAATTACCATTATTTTGGCAAAACAAAATAAGGAATCATTAATTTAAATGAAATTTGTTAAAATTCAACTCTTCCTATTTAATTTTGAAAGATGTTATCAAATGGAGATAACATAGCATCAATAAGATAAATTCACACATTATACCTCTCATATCCTTTTATAGGCACCACTTTTTTTTTTAAATGAAGATTAAGTTGCCTTTCAGAAAGATGACTCAGGACATCCTAATAATTGGTTTCAATACACAGAGAACAGAAAGCCATGTTTATTTTACATATAGTTAAAAATAAAAACATCCAGATTTATATAAGTTCAGTACTGTTACTAATTACGAAGATTTGGATATTGCATAGGCAAAATGTCCAGATGACTGGATTTCAGGTGTTTACTCAGATAGGCTGTGAATGATACCGGGAAACTGATCCTTATGTTAGATATAAGAACACAGTACTAACTAGTCAAATGGGCAGGAATTTGCAAAATGACACCAAAATAAATCCTGGAATCCCTTTGTCATCAGAATTTGTTTTGTGTAATTAGGTGAGAGGTGGATATGGACAGATATCCAGATTACAAAACTCTTCAAAGTCATTAACTCCCATGTGAATTAAGAAAGTAGGGAGGGAAGGAAAATAGGAGAGGGGGGGAAGAAGGAAGAGAGGAAGAACTTTTTTCATTCTTATTAAGAACTCCTTGATGATCAACATAATTGGTGTGCAGTTAGAAAATTACTTTTCATAATATTTTATTTGCTACCTTAAGTATGTCTTCTTTTTGCTGAGGTTTCTTTTTCTCAGATTCATCCAAAAGTGCTTCAGCCTGAATGATCCAGTTTGTGATGTAATCCACATTCTGGTCAAAGTTTTCCATGTGTTTCCGGTATTCCTTAATTTTACAGAGATATACCATGATATAATATTGGTTAGATAATATTCTTAAAAGATTTTCCTACTTTCTATAATGTTAAAAGGCAAAAAAATTTAGTATCAGTCAAATCATACTTAGGTGTGATCTCCATGTAAAATACAGCAGAGACATGGCAAAATATTAAAATATAGTTATAGGTGTTAAGAGCCACCATTTATGTGAAGTTGAGGAATGTGCAGACATAAATGTCATTATTCAAAGCATACATAATTTCCTTCTCATAATGGAGAGGGGCTGAAAATCCTCTAGCCTCTTCTCTTACCAACAAAAGGTTTAACCACTCTTCAGCTCGGGAAGTGACAGCTATCCAGTTACTATTCAGAAGACTCAGTTTATCTTCCACCAAGGTCTCCTTCTTGCCCAAAACCGTTTTCAAGGCCTCTCCTAGCTCTGTGACACTCTTCAGGTGAACCTTCTGTTTCTCAATCTCTTTCTGAGTAGCCTGTGAAAAGGACAGTATTTGAGCTTTAGTCTTTAGATTTAATGCCTTTGAAATGGCTGTGAGTATGGTTACTGTGTTAAGATTTTTCAATGATTTAAAACTTCCATATGTCTTTATGAATGATAAAAATCATACCATATACATTGTAGTTTCCTTACTGGGTATATATAAGCATATATGTATACAGAAACATGATGAATTTCTATTTATGATTGTTTACATTTAACAGATAAACATACATATTGTTCATCTAAACATATTTATATTAATTTATAAATGTACTGGGTGAAGACAGACCTTAGAAACCTCATGCACAAATAAGCAACTGCTTTTAGAAAATTCAGCAATTAGTGTGCTCTTATATTTCTACAGTAGAAATTTTCAGCATTTTGGTGCCACAAACCTATTTGGAATCTGATGAAACATAAGGACTCTTTCTCATAATAATATTTTTAAAAGATTTTATTTCTTTATTTGACAGAGAATGTGCACAAGCAGGGGGAGCAGGAGAGGCAGAGGGAGAAGCAGGCTCCCCACTGAGCAAGGAGCCTGATGTGGGGCTCGATCCCAGGACCCCGAGATCATGACCTGAGCTGAAGGCAGATGCTTAACCAACTGAGCCACCCAGGCGCCCCTCTCATAATAATATTTTTTAAAAATAAATTTAAGTCCACTGGATTTTAAAGAAAAGGAATTCTACTGGAAAACAATATACAGAATATCTTTTTAAAACCTGTAAGATAGTAATAACTGTCTTCTTGCCTAACGTGTGTAACTACAATAATCTAGCAGCAGATCTTTAGGATAATTTAAAAGCAGTGATGACCATAACTGGTGTCTTGAAATTTATACAATGACTAGAATGTGATGTAAAATTATCTGCCATTTTTACTGATGGCAAAGTTGCAGGAACTGCAGCTATTACTGGGGTTTGCTGCTCACATTCGTCATTGAAAAAAAATACTTAATTTCAATTAGAGGTCTGTGAAAATAAAGAGGTAATATGAAAACCCCTAAGAAAGCACCACCACTTTCTAAGACTTGATTTACAAAACTTGAAAACAAGCACATTTAATATTAGAAATTATGTAGAAAGTTGATAGAAAAAGTGATCCTGGTACAAATGTCTACAGTCAGCTCTACCCCTAGCCCTTTTCTGGTGATGTATCATGGCAGACCAGGTGACCATCTTGCACTTCCCTGTCTCTGCCCTGATCCCTTTCTTGTCCTCACACAGTTGTGGGACATTTCACTAGGGAGTAAGCCAGACCAGATCCTCACGAGAAGTTTAACTGAAAGATACAGAGACTGTGATAACACACCAGCTAAGTCATTTAGAAATGGAAGAGATGTTTTCACCACAGCAAACCAAAGCCATAGTAAGACAAAATCACTGGGAACAGCAACAGTAAGAAAGAGGAGGGAACCCACCTGCAAAGAGGCAAATGAAACATGCACAGAGAATAACAGAGGTGGTCCAAGTGATCAAGACTGAGAGCGAGGGTCTCTATGAGCCCAGCTTGTATCTCATCTTTAATTCCTAGATGCTCTATGGCTGTCTTTCCTTCACATCCTCAGGTCTGTTGTACTCAAAATCACTACATATACACATTTTGTTTTTGCCTTTCATATCACAAAAATAGGGGGAATAAATTTAGTAAAAAGACTGTATAAAGTAATTTGTGCACAAAGATACTGTTTCTCCTATCCCAAAATAATCTTTTGTATTTGTGTTTTTCTTTTCCAATAGAAAAATATCTGAAATTCAAGTAATTATTGCCAAATGCACTTATTGGCTACCGTGTAGAGGGTTAGCTGTAATGCAGGTGTCATCTGTAATACCTGGGTGAACTTAGCTGTTCATAGAAGGAATTCCTTCATGTAGCAATCATAAATGTTACTGAGCTCCTACTAAAGGCATCACTCTTGTAGCAATGACATAGGTGATTCTACTTAATGTCTTTAAGAAAATTAATGAGAAATGCCTCCTTTGCATGAAAACAGCCCCTCTGGAGTTTGACTTGTGTGTGGTCATGGGCTAGATTTTATCCCTTTCATTCCTTTCATCTGCATCCTTGTGTAGAACACAACCTTTACAACCGTATATGGTGGCCATTGTTCTATGCACAATAAAATGACAGAGAAAGTCTCTGTCCTTATAAAACTTATACTCAAGATGTATTTGTCAAAGATATGGAAAGATAGGCAAATGAACATGCCCTCCTTCCTACATTCATTCCAGACTAGTGGCTTGTCACCAGAGATTATTTATTTGCAAAGATAACACCTCACAAAGTTGAATCTTACTTTGTATTTGGATTGGTAAAGACTGTCTTAAAGATGACACTATGTTTTGGCTTTGATATAAAAAGTTGTATAAACAGACATTTGTCTTTTCTATGCCAGGAAATGCAATTAAGGACCATGGAAATTTCCAAATCTCAGAAGGGTTAGAAGTTTTGAATTTAGGAAATATTGTTACAGAAAGTTCATGGATCACAACCAACTATTATGGATTAAACATCTGCCAAAATTCTATAGCTAATTCTCAAGAGAAAATGTTTAATGTCTAGGGATACTTCATTCAGTTAATGAAAAGAATAAAATAGGGAATGTAGATAATTTCTAGTGTCACTTTAGTTTCCCCAATATTATAGGATACAACTCAAAGACATGAAAGTTATTGTCATGATGAACATGAACTTGAAAAAAGCAGTGACTATCGTGGTGATAATAGCACCAAAAGTGATTCACTCTTTCCACTCGTAGTGTAAAAAAAACCTAGAGTTAAATCTTCACATTTGGCATTCAAGAACAAACTGGTATTAAATAATTTGTATAAATTCTATTTTTCATTAGGAAAAATATTGTGCTCATTGAACAGATTTTTATTTTTCCTACAAAAGTATTTTTCCCTTAGTTTCAGGTGTATAACATTTATTTTAAATTAAAAGTATGACTTTAAAATATTATGATCTTAGACTTCAAAAAATATACTGATCTGACTTTCTGAAGATCTCAATAAAATATCAATTAGTGAATTTGCTTTTGGTGCTTAATATCCACTCTGTACTGTGCCATTCACTGCCAGAGATTAGAAAGGAGGTAGTCTTTGCGTACCCTGCTTTAATTTTACCCACAGTGTAGCTGCAGAGAAAGGCTAAAGCACAATCAAGTAATTTGGCATCATACTAGAAAGAATGTAATTGTTTGACAAAGATGAGTCACTGCTGGGATGAGCATAAATGGCTTTAAGGGAGGGGTGATACTTGAAACTGAAGTTCACCATTAAGGATCGGATGGTTTGGATTGACTACAGACCAAGTGCCAAACAATCTAGAAAATATGAAGGTCAGAATCAAAAGCCACCAAAAGAAAAACATGGAGTACTTACTGGAAAATAAAAAGATAAATTTTATGATGTCAAGGAACTATTCCTCGGCTCTAATAGTTTCCCGTACCATAAGAATGTCTATACTTGCTGATGTATTGAGAACTGAACTAATGGACTGAAATCCAGCTACTGTTTTGTCCATTCTTTCCATACCCTCACTCATGCCTCTCTAAGGGATGTAGTTTCTTAAGCGGTTGGTGAGATGGGGAGAAAGAGTTGATCAAACATGATACTTCCTTCTCTTAAAAAGCATCCAATCCAATCCAATCCTCAGCATGCATGCCTTCTTTGGCTGCTGTGTTGGGTGAGGGATGGAGAAGGTTCTGAAGGGTCTACCCTAATGAATGGACAAGTTCAAATTCAGTGACTAAATTGATGAAGTCGTAACTCAACTTTTAGGGATTTTTTTTTCAATCTTGTGGTAATGTGACAGCTTCTAGGGTTGATTTTAAGGCTGAGTAAAAAACAAAATTATGCACATTCAGTTTTATTTTGACCTATGACACAGCCATAAGTCTAATTTCGGGAGTTTCACCAGCAGCTTAATGTGAACTACACGCTTGGCACCAGGGGTTTTTAATGACATAGAAAAAATATCAGCTAAGAGTACTACTTGGTTTAAATATTAACTGCCATAAAATCTAACATAATTTTACTGTCCATATGTTTAATTTGTAACATTTGATACCAGTTCCAGCATAGAGTAGAAATATTAAACACTAATTTCCATGATTTCAAAGACATAAATTTGTTGTCGACTTCTTCCTAGCCATAGAAACTTTCAAATCCTACTCCAATTTCCTTATAATAAAAAAGGGGTGGCATAGGTTAACTTCTAATAAAGATACCCATGTGTTCAAGTGAAGGATGGAAAATACATTCTGATTCATTCTTCATATCTGAAAGTTAAATCACTCGAGTCTAATTTAAAATGGCATTAGGTTCAGGATTCACTCATCAGCTTATCAATTCATTTCACTGATGGGTTAGCAGGATGGGAAAACTCATTCTGTTGGTTTCTAATGATCACACCATAATGAGATGGAAACATTTTTGTTAATTTTATTTAAAGGTGAAATAGTAAAAAGTGTAAGATTAATTATCTGATCCCACAGAAACACATCCACAACTATTTTCTGACAGGAGCAGAGAAACATAGCCCACTTGGGCTTGACCTCTCACATTTTCAGAGGTCCAATGGCTTCCAAAAGTTTTCCTGGAAGTTCCCAGTGACTTAGATTCTTAAGACAACTCCTCTGACTTACTATCATTCCCACTCCCCTCCCCCAACCTTCTTAATCTCTAAATGTCTCCTGTCCCATAGGTTCTATCGTCATTCAGTCCCACATTTAGTTAAAAAAAAAAAAAAAAGTGCCACAATACCATTTCCATATATCTTCCTCCCTTTACTAAAATGCTACTGAATTCTTGTTTATTTTAGCTCTTTCTTAATCTCTTATGCAAGTTCCCTCTAATATGGATGAAGGGTTAACTAACACACCCAAAAGGATGTTTTAAAATGTTCCCCTTCCCAAGTGGATTCTGCATTTTGTTAGTCCACATAATTATACCATTTCTGGTCATCAGGAATGGGAGAGAGTTCTTTCACCTCTAGGTACAAAATATAGTTATGGGAAAAGAATTTTAAAATTACATTATTGCTATTCTAAAATGCATTTCTCCCATATTAAGGTTTCTGAAATTGACATGACACTTAGAATTTGTATTTATGTTTAAGGTGGTGGTGTTTCTTTTGATCTACAACAGCTGTCATTAAATCAATGGTGTATCATACAACCCAATGTCTTAAATGTGATAAAATATGATATTAATTGTTTTTGCAGGTCCCTACATTTCTCTGTCATGGCTAGAGGTTTAGGACACATTTTATTATTAGGCTAATGTGACGGAATAATATAATGATAAATCAAAAAAGAACATAAAACATTAAATAGTGGATTTTATGGCAATGTGTATTGACTTTTTATTAATAATGTATTGTCTATTAAAGAAGAATTTCATGAAAGCAGAATGTGCAGAACAGAAATTATAGCTATAACTATAATGACAGTGAATAGTGACTCCAATGGCATTTAACAGATGTTCTATTTTCTAAGTAACAGCTGCTTGATGCATTCATTGTACCAAGTTAATGGTCTGCTAGTGTTATTTCACTTCACAGATAAATTACTATGCTCGCTTTAAAAAAAGATATGTAATTTTTCATGGGGATGATAGTGTAACAGACTTTAGAAATAAGTAATAGTTCTCATGCTTTTATAGCTAAGAGGAGTGATGAGTTGAAGCAATTATCCAGATAATCTAGGACCAGAGGCCAGATCTCTTTAAACTGTGAAAGGTAATTGTTTAAAAAAAAAAATACAGGACATGGTTGACTAAACTCAATGTAGACCTCGTAAGAGTACTTGTATTCCATTATCTAGTGGTTCTCAAACTTTGCTGAATTATTAGAGACACTGGCCACACTCAGGCCAATTAAATCATAATTTCTGGGGTAGGCTCCAGGCATTGATAGGCTTTTAAATTTTCCCAGGTGATTTCAATGTGCAGCCAATGCTGAGAACAAATTGGCAAACAAAATGATGCATTCTGTCACAAGATTTTGTTGGGTGATTGTCATTAAATTTTAGGACTGAAGTGACAGCAGAAAGATAATTGAGGAAACTTATCACTGTTCTTCCTCATGTTGAATATTATAAAAATCTGTCCCTGAAATCAAAATGAAAATCACAATGACTTATTACATAAGTGGCTTTTTAGACATCAATTATTTTGCATTATTTAACACCCTGAATTGAATTCAACATTTGTGTGTATGTGTGATTCTTTCAGGCAACTCTCAGTATCCCAATGCTACTGTTAATAAAATCTAATGGTCAATTTATGAAAAATAGGAGATATGAACTCTCCAAAAGCTGATGGATTTAAAGTATTAAAGAACTGAAATAATTTTTCCAGGGAATTATATTTGATCATTTTAATTTTTATATAACACTGTGAATATTAAAAGGGCTTTAATATAGCTGAATTATTTAAGGGGCTTTGAATTTTTGACTACTGAAACTAAATTGGGAATACATGAAATCTGCTAGTGGTTAAATCAGAAAATCATACGGATTAAATTTTGCTGAAGCTTACATTTTCCAAACATAATGATCATCAGAGATACAAACTTCTATTTAATCATATAACTATTTACTTTCCTACAGTTATTTTTTGTGCTCAATTCCTACGCTAAATAATTGAAGCCATAATGGGATATTGAGAATCAACTGACTTATATCCAACTAATCAGTGATTTTAAGACAAATGCACACAGGATTGTCATTTTATTATTTTCATGCAGACTTATTTAATCTGCACTTTAAATTTAGCCATTGTGTATATTTTTCTTATTGTGAATGATGAACAACTTTTTTGTCACTTTAGAATTAGATTACCTTAAAATTATAAGAAAATATGAATTCTAACAATAATTATAGTGGGGAAAAAGCTAATGAAATCAAAGATAGTATTGGATTTTAGTTGTGGGTTTGCTGTGTGCCAGGACTTCTATTTTTTGCATCTATGAAATGAGAGTATTTAATCAGATGATTGTTCATGTTTCCATTTGTTCTAAAACTTACCATAGTTTTCGAAGCACATCGGCGTTTTTCTCTTCTCTCAAAAAAATGTTTTGTCATTATGTTTTAATTGTCATCTCTTAAATTGCAATTTATTTTATTGAATGGATATTTACTGAGCATGCACTATGAGTTGTTATTATTTTATGTGCAGGGGAAACACCAGTGAACAAAACACATTTTTCCTTGTTCTCTTGGCAAGTGAAATTGTTAATGCCCATGCACTAGTTCAAGAAGATAGAAGCTGTCATGACAGCTCAGGGATCCTGTGCAGTGCTGGTCCTCAAACTCCCCAGGTGCTACTAATCTCTTCTAGTTTGCCTTACCATTTCCTTCCACTGTGTCTGTTTCTACTCTATAGACATCAGTGTTTCTGATCTCAACCTGGCAAACTCCTTTAACAGAGATTTGTAAGGTATGAAGAGGGACAACGTCTAATCCTGAAACTGTCACAAACATGACAGTTACAGTTTCCTCAAGCCATCTCTGTTGTCCAGACCATGCAGGTAGGAGTGATCCACACTTTCAAAATCTTTTTTTTTTGGGGGGGGGGAGAGGGAGAGAGAGATTGAGCAGGGGGCAGGAAGGGGCAGAGGGAGAGAGAGAATCTTAAACAGGCTCCACATCCAGCGCAGAGCCCAACATGGGACTCAATCTCACGACCCTGAGATCATGACCTGAGCCAAAATCAAGAGGCAGATGCTTAATCAACTGAGCCACCCAGGTGCCCCTCAAAATCTTAATATTAATTTTTCCCTCTTTATCACCACTTTAATGGAGGTAGACTGTTTGAACTTCAAAATACAGGGAAAGGGCTACTGAGCTTTAGGAATAACTTTTCAACTCCCATTATTAAACTTTTATCTCATTTCTGTTATTATTCTAAAATGTCTGCTTCCTGTTGACTTTAATTTTTTTTTTTTACCTTTTAAAACTTTAGACTTTTAAATGTGTTCATTTTTTCCTCTGTAACTGAAGTCTGGAAGCATAAGTATATGGTGGGAGCTGACAGGACAGTTTTTCTTGCTTCCAGCTGTGTCTCCAGGTAATCAGCCTTGCCACCATCCTATCCTAGCTACTTCTGGAAGTTCTCTCATTCTTTCTCTTCTTGAGACCACCAAAAATCTGATTTGAGATACCTAAGAGATTCTCAGGTTTATAGTCTTCCCCAGGTAGATGGTACTTTTAAACATTTTGAAATGTTTCATATAGCACTCAGTATATTTTGGGAGAGCTATGTGTTCTAAAACCTATGAACATGTGACTATAGAATTTGGATCAGGAGTAAAACCTAAATGAGAGATTTTTGTTTTGGAAAGTTCATTTCTACAACATCGTTGGCCTATCAAAAGGACCCTGGAGTGCCAAACTCCTGATACTCATTCATGAAGAAGACACGGAAAGTCCAGGGTCAGGCTCATGGAAGCATGCTGAGAGAAAAATGGCAACATAAACCTTTTTATTATGTTTATTATAAGAATATTAATCAAGGTACTATCTCATTTATGATCCTGTCTAATTTTTCTTCTGTATCTAAATTTTAGAAAAACACTCTCATTAGCACATTAAAACTATTTTAATGATAGTTTTAATAATTTCAACACTTTGAATCTCAGAAGTATGTTTACTTCCATTTCAGTTATACAAGATGAATAAATAAATTCTAGAGATCTGCTGTACAACGTTTTGCCTATAGCTAACAATACAGTATTGTACACCTAAAAAATATTAACTGGCTAGGTCTCAAGTTAAGTGTTCTTAGCATGGTAAAAAAAAAATATATGTTTACTTTTTATTTTGCCCAATAGGAAGCTTGGTGCCAAATTCTTTTTTAGATTTTATTTATTTAAATATTTGAGAGACAGAGAGGGAGAGAGAGAGAACAAGTGCACACTGGGGGAGGAGCAGAGTGGAAGGGAGAGGGAGGGGTAAAGAATCTCAGGCGGACTCTGTGCTCAGCGTGGAGCCCAACGCAGAGCTTGATTTCATGACCCTGAGATCATGACCATGAGATCATGACCTGAGCTGAAACCAAGAGCCAGACGCTTACCCTACTAAGCCACCCAGGCACCCCAGCTTGGTGCCAGATTTTGAGACTTTAGTCTCCTCTGCCTATTCCGCTATCCACGGGATATTGTGGGTATATTTCTGTGCAAAGTTTCCTAATATAAATTTCCCTTTCTCCAGTTCTCTAATTTATTTGTGCTTGACCAGATGAATCATATGTATCTCTATAAGCTACTCTAAATAATTTTTTTCTGGAACTAGATACACAATAAATAAGTGTAATTAAAATAAAGTAGAAGTAAAGCTCAAAGGATTTAATTGTAGTCAATATATTTGAAAGTATGCTGTTTGAATAAACTAAAGGTTAAATAAATACTTCATTAGTAACTAAATTTGATGTATAAGATTATTCTTATTTAGACATTCAAATATTTTATATATAAAGAAATACAATTTTTTAGATCTACACAACTGAAATTCAGTAGAAATAAATGAAACACTTTTAAAATAAATTGTGTCTACATATTCAAATTTTCTCCAAGTCAAAAATACTTGGAATGATTGGCAAGTACATTCAATGCACTGCATTTAAATGAATACTCAATTTATTTTGAAAAAAAAAATCTGACATTTATTCTTTAAAATAGCAGACAAGACTAACAGTTGGAGTCAAGTTCTCCATCTACCAAGACAGCATGTGAGATGAGAATGTACTAAGGAATCATGGGGTTTCATGTATGAGTTTGATTTCTTCCTCTTAAAAAATTGTCATAAATGTGACTGCTTTAGATCTGTAGGTCACATGTTTTTATTATATGATTGTGAGTTTTGAAAAAGCTTTCAGCACCTTCCAAGTGATTTTATTAAACAAAGCATGTAATTTGGATGCAAATGTGTATACTTTTACTTGACCATTAAGGGGTCTTAGAGTATATTATTAGTACCTTAGTGTTTCAAGAGATCCAGAAAAAGTGGTAAATTAATATATAAAAGAAATGCCACTTTTCCATGCTTTTTTCCTTTTGGATCTCAAATTGGTATTGTTCTTTGGTTTATGGAAAATACTTTCCAGATGGACTCAATAAGCTGACACATCTCCAGACCACTCAAGCCTTCTAATATGACAAGAATAATCTAGAAATGTTTGCCAAGCTAATTATATGATAGTATGATATTTTAATGACTCTATGGTGAAGTTAATGCAAAAATATCTCCTTAGGTGGCTTACTCAATGACCTTATGGGGACTGTGGAATTCGGAGTTCTTGTGTGGCATACTTTCATAGTTTCACCTCAGTCAGTTGTAAATTGTAGTCAGAATTTTTAAAATCCCCTTTACTTTTAGCTCTATTCCTTCGTGCACAATTACGGTAGCATTCCAAATTATATTTATAAAGCTACCCCACTGTTATGAGCTGAAATGAGTCCCCTCAACGTTCACATGATGAAGTCCTAACCCCAGGACTTTAGAATGTGACCAAATTTGGAGATAGGAAATTTAAAGAGGCAATTAAGTCAAATAAGGTCATCATGGTGGGTCCTAATCCAATATGGCTAGTGTCCTTATAACAAGAGAAATTTGGACACAGTCACGTACAAAGGGAAGATCATATAACACAGGAGAAGACAGCTATTCACAAGCCAACAAGAGAGGCCTCAGAACAAACCAACCCTGCCAAAACCTTGACCTCAGACTCACAGCCTCTAGAACAGGGAAAAAATAAATTTCTGCAGTTTAAGCTACCCATCTGTGGAATGCTGTTACAGCAGACCCAGCAAACTAATATACCCATTAAACTGGATATGAACAATCAGAGATATTTTTAAGGGGAGGGTGTTTTAAGGGGAGGGTGACTGAGAAGAAAGCCTAGATGATTTTCATGCATCCTCTGCACGTACTACTACTTGCCCCCTGCACCTTTTACTATATTTCATCCTCAAATCATAAGGATTGTCTGGTCCTTCTTGTTTGTTTATGAGTACTTAATGGTAGAAACTGTCATCAGTAGGACATGGGTTTTTACAAAGAGAAACAGATGATGGAGGTCTTTCTCTACCCTTATTTTTTTTAAAGATTTTATTGATTGAGAGAGAGAGAGCACCAACAAAAGTGGGGGGAGGGAAAGAGGCAAAGGGAGAGAGAGAATCTTAAGCAGGTTCCAACCCCAGGGTGGAGCCCCACTCAGGGCTCCATGCCAGGACCCCGAGATCATGATTTGTGCCAAAACCAAGAGTCAGAGGCTCAACAGAGAGAGCCACTCAGAGGCCCCAGTATTTATCAACCTTTATCTTACGATGCAAAATGCAGGGGTGATACTGTCGTGGCCAAAACTGTTATGTGTCCCCCAGAATGTATTCTCTCTTTCTCAAACAAAATCTACTCAACATTTTAGCAGAATACATCATCCACCCAGTTAGGACCCATCTTTTGCCACCTTCCCTGGAAGCTAAATATCATCATGTGACTAACTTCTGGCAAGTGAAAGATGGGTAAAATAATGCACAGAGCTTTTATAACACATCTTTAAGAGAGAGCTGGTGTCCTCCACTTCCAGTTTTCCCTTCCTTTTGTGGGCTGGGAGGGAGGTGTGGTGGTGAGCAAGTTTTACCATAAAAATACTAATACCCAGAGGACTGCAGAGCAATGAGATGAAAGGGACCTACCTCTTAGGAGAATTTCATGGAGCAAAACTACTCCCCCTATCCAAAACTATCTACCTTAAATGAGATAGAAATAAACTGCTATCTTCTTGGAGCCATGGTATTTTTTGCTTATTTCTTACAGCAGCCTAGCCTGCATCTAAGTATATGATTGCCATTGGTTCAAACCAAATTATCACACACAAAAATATAATACTTGTTTGGGTAATAAGGAAAAAAAATAAGGCCACTTTAATTTTTAGCCTGTACCCTCTATACTTGCTACTAAAATAATCTCACAACATATATGATCTTGAGCTAATAAATACAATTCAAAATCTTATCTCTACCAACAAATCTATTCTGAGAGGGAAGAAAAAGAAATCATTCACTACTATTTACTTGAAAAATATTTATGTAACAACATTTTACATCTACTTGTCCTCTGAATTTACATATAGAAAATCGTTTTTCAGTTTTGGTGGAATTGTATGATTGTAAAGTTTTTACATAATGCAATTAAAATTTCCCAACATTGGATAACTTAAATAGCCTTGTTGAATTAGAAATAAAGCACAGATCTTCTTAACATCTCACCGATACAGGCAAGGGTTTGCTAATTTAAAAAAACCAACGGGGTAAAGTGCAGCTGTGATTTTTTTTTTTTTTAATGCCTAATGGCTCAGCAAAGGTTAAGGTGAAACACATTATCAATATTGGCTGTTTCCTTTATATCAATGCACTTTCAAGTAATCTAGTAATGAATCAACTGAAAAAAATATGATGCTATGAGTGTCCCGACCTTACATTTTAGGGGAGCAAAAATATCTGACTGGCTGTCAAGAGACAGAGCAAGAATTTACCAGCTCAGATTAAAGGAAAGCCTGGGCTCTTTGGCAGCAGAAATGACAGTGGCTGCATAGATCCCTTGAGTACTTTTTTTAAATTATGACGTCAGCAATCTGCTCCTCTTACGAGTCCTGTCCAGCCCAACTGTCTGCAGTCTCTACATCCCTGCCCTGGTCATAGTGGTGGCATCCCTCTAAAGCAGTCTGTCTGAGGCAAGCTAGGGAATGCTGAATCTCATCTTTGGATTCACCTTCTGACTAATGATGAATGTACTTTTAAGGACTTATTCATAACCTACTTAATTCTAAACAAGCTTTGGGGAGATTCTTGCTAAATAAAGCAGCCCGCTGGTTTTACCATGATTCAGAAATACACAGAGTTAAGTGCTACCGATGAATTTCTGAGGAAAGGGTAAGTGAAGCAAGATAATGCTTGTATTTCCACCACAGTTGCACATTAATAGTTCTTTATAAATTCACATTACTGTGTGTTTCTTGATGTGTTAAAAATAACCTTCAGTGATACGGGTTTTACCTTTCCCCAGGCAACTTCAGAATCCAAATTACTAGGCATTCCTTCAGCTGCTGATCTCTTCGTCAGCTCTGTATCTGTAGCCGCCAGCCATTCCGTCAGGGCATTCATTTCCTTTCGCATCTTACGGGACAATTTCAAGCATTTCTCCAACTGTTGCTTTCTTTCTGTCACCTGAAAAGAATGATAATAAAATGTAAGTTAGTTTACCCCTTCAATTCAGGTTTAGGTATAGCCACTTAATAGGAACTTTAATATTTCTGTCATTTTAAAACCACCTTTTTCTTAGATGTTAAAAATAGTATTTTAGAAAAACTGTATAGTCTCAGTATTAATGGTGAATAAACACAGTCTAGGAAAGATGAGATCCTTTCTCCAAAAGGCTGTGTTCTGTATTGGATAGGGAAAAAAAAAAAAAAAGCTGTTATTATTTTCTTCAATACAAATAAAAAGAATTTATGGTCAAATTTTTTAAATATACTGAATGATGTAAGTACAACTGAAGAAATGAGAGATTTCTTTTAGAAAACCTTCAGTCATCTGTCAAATGGATAGGCAAAGTTTACAATCCTCTACAGACAAATGAGGTTTGCTCTTGCTGGTAAGGAATCAAAATGGGGAAAGAATATGGTTTCTCTCAAGAGGCAAAATTATTTTCGTAACACTTAAAATGGTCAATTTTATTGTCATTGCATCTATTAAGTGTCTTACTCCTGCAGAGAAACAACACAAAGAATAAGTCACTTCCCCTTCAAACATATTTTACCATCCAATGGAGGTAAAAAAAAAAATTCCAAAACAAAATTTTCACCCTTATTAATAGAGAAAATCATGATCTGATTTTGTGTTCCAGTTCTCAGTGTTTAGAACTAAAACCCTCAAAATCAAATTCATCCACATTCTCACATGGAGGATTAACAAATATGTACTTTTTCACCACCTCTCCAGATGTGCCTACAATTTGTGAGTGTTCAGGGTCTAGGTTGGTTGGTTTAATAAAAAGCCCAGAAACTCTTCTGATCGATCTATCAATCTATCTGTCTATACACACACAATCACACACACACACCCAAACACACATATTCAGCCATAAGCATGAAAAATGCCCAAGTAAGCATATCTTTAAAGAATTTAAAATGCTACAATCAAAATAAACACACTGAAACTTTGATATGAATTCCAAATACTCAACAAAATCTGTTAGTTTCTTTAACAGAGGCGTCTGTACATTTAAAAAAAAATGTTTAGTTGCTGAGGCTGCAAATTCAATTTTTTTTCTTTTTACAGATATCCCCCTTCAGGGAAGTAAAAGCATCTGCCCTTTTGACTGCAAGACTTTTATTTGTGTGTGGGAGAAAAAATATATACCTTACAGTGTGTTTCCATGCATAGTTATTTTTTGCTATGCGCTATTGGTAGAAAAAGAGTTCCAGATTCAATATTTCAAAGAAATCCTATCTTCCCAGAGCTAATGCATTATTGATTTTTATTTATTCTATTTTGTTTATATCCAGCTAAATAGGTTTTAATAAAACAGGAGACACTGCCATCTTAAGGAAAATTGAGTTTTACACTTTTGTGTGTGTATGTGTGTGGAAAAGAGATACATTTAAAAGAGTGCCACCTGCAGTAAAATGCCTCAGTCACTGGTTCATGGGAAAATGCACATGAGGCTGACAGACTATTGCTACTGACGTACATTTCCATAAAAATCAAAGCACAGAGAAGCCACACTGGAAACTATTCAAGTTTTATTCATTGAACCATTAAGCTAAACTGATGCTAATAAACAAATAAAAAGTGCTATGCACTGAATTACATCCCCCCAAAATTAATACATCGAAGCCCAAACCCCCAGCATGACTGCACCTAGATATAGGATCTTTAGGAAGTAATTAAGGTTAAGTGAGATCATAATGGTAAGACCCTAATCTGATAGAATTGTGGCCTTATTAGAAGAAGAAAGATCCCTCTCCCTCTCTCTCTCTCCCCCCCCCACTCCACCCCATTTCCTCGCTCCTTCTTTTTCCCTCTCCCTCCCCCTCCACCAGAAGAGGTCACAATGAGAATGTGGCTTCTACAAGCCAGGAAGAGGGTCCTCACTAGGCTAACACCTTGATCTTGAACTTCCCAGCTTCCAGAACTGTGAGAAATAAATGTGTGTTGTTTAAGCCAACTGGTCTATGGTATTTTGTTATGGCAGCCTGAGCTAACAAAAAAGTAACATACATTGAATTGAGGCAAGTACAACCATATAAATTTTGAAGATGATTAAACTAGAAGTGTTTGTCTGTTTTACATAATAATAATAAAGATATCTTTGTTTTGTTTGATTTTGTCACATGAAACCAGTGTTGTTGAAGGTGCTTCAAAGATTTAGATGCAGACAATATTTTCTTAGAGAAGGAATACCTGACTTACAACATTTTATATATATATTCTTTTTATTATTAGTTTCTTCTTTTAATTTTGTTTTATGTTATGTTAGTCACCATACAATACATCATTAGTTATTTTTTAATTTTTTTTACATTTTTTTATTTTATTATGTTATGTTAATCACCATACATTACATCATTAGTTCTTGATGTAGTGTTCCATGATTCATTGTTTGCATATAACACCCAGTGCTCCATTCAGAACGTGCCCTCCTTAATACCCGTCACTAGGCTAACCCATCCCCCCACCCCCTCCCCTCTAGAACCCTCAGTTTGTTTCTCAGAGTCCATAGTCTCTCATGGTTCATCTCCCCCTCCGATTCCCCCCCTTCATTTTTCCCTTCCTACTATCTTCTTTTTTTTTTTTTTTTAACATATAATGTATTATTTGTTTCAGAGGTACAGGTCTGTGATTCAACAGTCTTACACAATTCACAGCGCTCACCATAGCACATATCCTCCCCAATGTCCATCACCCAGCCACCCCATCCCTCCCACCCCCCACCACTCCAGCAACCCTCAGTTTGTTTCCTGAGATTAAGAATTCCTCATATCAGTGAGAGCATATGATACATATCTTTCTCTGATTGACTTATTTCGCTCAGCATAATACCCTCCAGTTCCATCCACGTCGCTGCAAATGGACATCATTAGTTTTTGATGTAGTGATCCACGATTCATTGTTTTCGTGTAACACCCAGTGCTCCATGCAGTATGTGCCCTCCTTAATACCCATCACCGGGCTAACCCATCCCCCCACCCTATTATTAATGTTTCTAAATCTTTATTTCAAAAACAATTTTTTGCCCTACATTTTTGCTGTATTCTGTCATGCTATTAAAGTGAAGTATGATTTCTTAGTCATCTTTCATTTTGCTTTAATGATATTATTAAGTGCCAAATGACTAAATAAACATAAACTTTCAAAAGTATATTTTCAGGGTTAAATAGGGCTTTACATCTTTGGGAGAGTCATTCACTTCCTAATTATAATTCACTCGGGGCACTAACAGTCTTCTCACGTCATTTTTATTGTTTTAAATTCAATGACTATTTCATGCAAAATTTACTTTTGCAAAGGCAAAGATTTTGTGCAAATTCTTCAAGGCAAAAGGAAAAAGAAGGCCCACGCAACAGTTTATATTTGAAAAAACAAAGAAAGCACCTTTTTCCAAAATATACATTTTCTTAATAAAAAGGTATCTATTAATACATTATTTTAATGTAAAGTCACAGAGGTCAAACTATAAACTCGAGTATAGAGAATAGCTTTCCAGAAATTAACAAATTGTAGAATTAGGATTACTATTAGATATTCTTCAATTGATGTTAAATATAGAACAAGTGGCACCTGTAAAGGTCTATAAATACTAGAGGAGATACCAAGTGCAGATACAACTTTGCCCTCTGTGGTTATCTTTAA
Organism: Halichoerus grypus; assembly: GCF_964656455.1. Classification (NCBI taxonomy): domain Eukaryota; kingdom Metazoa; phylum Chordata; class Mammalia; order Carnivora; family Phocidae; genus Halichoerus; species Halichoerus grypus. The sequence goes on along the minus strand of NC_135727.1, from coordinate 104,687,927 downwards.
CACAATGATAAACTTCTCCAGAAGGATTTAAGGGTCTTTTATTCCAGAGGTAGCTTGGTGGGCTAGACAAGCTGGTGAAATGTATTTTATTTCAAGATTATCCTCATGGTTTGCTATTTACTGCGTATCAGTGTTCCCTACTTTTTGATCCAATGAGAAGGAAAATACTTTGCCATAACATGACAGTTGGCTCTCTTTCAAAATATGTGAAATATAAATTCAAAGGTTTTTAAAATATAAAGATAAAGATTATCAACTAATATGAATAGTTATTTCCAGATTTCCATTTTAATCTAAAATTAACTTTCTCTCAGTGAAAAGTAAGTTGCAATCAGTAGCTTTAAGACCCAACTGTCTATCTGCTCACAGGGTGAAATGTTAGAAATCTGTGTCTGCATGGCTACTTCACAAATCTGGACAAAAATTTATATTTGTGTCAAAGATGAAGCGACAATTTTCTCACTGATGTTATATTTAATAAAGTTGAGAACTTGAGCCATTAAAATATACTCTGTTCTCCCCATTGAACCCAGTAAATCTCTTTCAGTCAGAATGAAATTAAAATGTATGCATTTTTATTTTTTTCTGCTTTGGCCCTTATTTTATTTTATTCATCTTTCCCCAGTAAGCATTAGGAGAGTGAAACCATCCCTCAGTACTCCTCATTTAAAGAATCTTGCTTAAAGGACTTAAGCTTGTATTTATTCGTAAATGGCCATAAATGCCAATAATAGATAACTTTATTTGCATAAGTTTAAGAAAATAAGCATGGTATTTATTAATAAAATACACATATTCTCTCAAATGCCACATAATATGTCAAACTATCGCCATTTTTTAAAGAAATGATTATTTTATTACTATGTTAATAGTTTAAATCTTAGCTGAGCACTAAAAAATATTTTAGAAATGTAATGTAAATAATAGCATAGAGTAATGTAAAATAATAGCATAGAAAAGGACAGGTCAGTCCTTGATGTTGACAAGTCATGCCTTTATGGCTACTTTTTATGATTATTATCATTATTTTGAACCATCAAAGTTTTAAATCTGTAGGAAATATACAGAGAATATTTGACTTGAGTGAATTGAGATAACTATCCTAGTCATTCCACTGTTTTGGAAAGGGGATAGAGAGATGTAAACATCCTTAACTAACAGTGACATGGACTTGGTCATTGGACTCTATCAGGACAAAAATACAAAAAAACTAATTGTAGAGCGATAGGACTCATCTGGCTATCCATTCTACCTTATTAGCGAAATGTGGTGAATTACACAAGGCTTGCCACACAGGGAAATAACTTCTATGGAATGTGACAACTCTATTACACCTAATGTAGTCTATGTGGAATGTGTCAACTCCATTGTATCTAAATGTAAGTAAGGTCATTAGTTTATAAAAGGCTCTAGCCTTTAAATCATCACAAGTAAATTTATACAATGAGAAGGCCAAGTTTAGAACAAAGAAACCCTTTTAGAATTATCCAATGGGCCAATAAAAATCTCCCTGAGCTGTACATATTTTTTAATGTAGATTGGAAAAAAGATCCTTATTGATTAGTTATTGTTTCTTAATAAGAACTGCACACGGGAATCTATCTCTGTCTCTGACTATGCATAACTGTATGTACATAGCTATGCATTGAGAGAAAATGATTAAAACTTTCTAAGATTATTTGTGCATCATCGCTGCCTCTTGCTTTGCCATTTCGAAGAAAAGTGGTAAGTAGCCCGTGTCTGTGGTTCCAGTGCACACGCACCTTTGCTCCCAGCTCATTATAATGCAATTTCAAAGCCGTGACTCTTTCATCAAGCTCTTTCGGGTTTTCCGTCTGCTTCTTCTGCACAATCTGACGTCCAGTTTTTATGACCATTTCCACTTCAGACTTCACTTCACTCAGACTTTTATACAAGTTCTAAGTTCAAACATAAAACAAAACATAGTAATAAGCAATAGTGTCCGAATTATACTATAACAGTGAATAAAAAGAAAGAGAAGTAGAGAGCACCTTAATTGGCATTCCATGTTTACAGTTTTAATGGAGTAGGATTTTGCAGCTATGACCAATATCTAGCTTTTGCACTGTCTGTTGATTTAATGTTTCTATTTGCAATTATATACAGACATGCATAAATGAGTGTATTTAGTTTTACAATCCAAGTTGGTAATGATTATTCCTAAAAGTTATATGATTTCTTTTTTTTTTTTTTTTAAGATTTTTTATTTGTCAGAGAGAGAGAGAGAGAGAGCATGAGCAGGGGGAGCGGCAGGCAGAGGGAGAAGCAGGCTCCCCGCTGAGCAGGGAGCCCGATGCGGGACTCGATCCCAGGACCCTGAGATCATGACCTGAGCCGAAGGCAGATGCTTAACCGACTGAGCCACCCAGGCGTCCCAAAGTTATATGATTTCTATTTCAAATGTTATATAATACTAGCTGTGAATTTGGAAAAATTCATTTACCCCTTCACCAGGTATTTATTGAGAGCCTAGTACAGCAGATATTACTGGATTCCCTAGACAATCAGTGGTGGCTAAGACAGACACATTCATTGCTGTTCTCACACATTTTAGTGGGAATAAAACATCTAAATTTCCAGATCATAATTTCAACATAAATTAAGTCATATATAAGGAAGGAAGGTAATTTTAAATATGTTAATTACATTATACAAATGTATTTTCTTAATGGGGCTGATTAATTCAATATAGACAGACACAAAAATATTATTTAAAAACTTACATATATATAACAACCCTAAAGAACACATGTATTACTTCACAAAAGTACACTGCTTTAACAAAGCCTCACGAAACAGGTGTCATCACACAAAGTATTTTCCTGGAAAGATATGTGTATGTATGAATGCGTGCATGCAAACACATATGTATATGTATATATATGTAGGCCGGCATATATAATACTTTACATTGTTGCTTTAATTTTTTCAGTGGTAATTGTGAACAACTACCCTTTTTATTGGTACTAAGAAATAAAGTTACTAGTAGGTAATTGCTTCTTCTTTGGAATTAGAACAAAACTTGGGTTTATTTTCTCTTCTCAGTTTAAAATCAATGCCTAAAAACACTTTTTTGTAAAGGCTGAGCAAATATCTTACTCATTAAAGCTACGTACATAATCTATTTCCATCTTGATCCCTTCTTTGATGGTTGTTTTGTGTTAATATTCCTTTACTAAAAATTTTGGGTTCTTGTCTGAGCTTTCCAGATGATTTTTTTTTTTTACTTCATTTTACTTTTATCTTAGAAATTACACATATATCTTGGTATGTAGAAACATTCAATCAGTAACTGTATGGAGGGAATCAACTGTGTGAATTTTGGAATCAGAGATATTTTCTAATGACTTATTCTTTAAACATTAAAAAAAAAATCTCCGTGATTTACCCTTATGTTGAAAGTTCAAAGTACCATTAGTACCAAACTACCAAAGCCATTAACCCCATATCATTCAGTATGCAGAGAAAGTATCACTGAGGGAGGGGAGTGTCCTTCATATTTATTTGCGTTCCTGTTGGGAAGACTTTTTTTTTAAAGATTCTATTTATTTATTTGACAGAGAGAGAGAGACAGCGAGAGAGGGAACACAAGCAGGGGGAGTGGGAGAGGGAGAAGCAGGCTTCCCGCGGAGCAGGGAGCCCGATGCGGGGCTCGATCCCAGGACCCTGGGATCATGACCTGAGCCGAAGGCAGACGCTTAATGACTGAGCCACCCAGGTGCCCCAAGACTTTTTTTAATTAAACAAAAATGTTGAAGGCAAAGGCAATGATTACAGTGCATGCAACAGGGCATCTTAAGTAATTTAAAAATATATAAATGTTGTAAAGAAAAGATATCCTTCTGGAAGAACTACTTGAATTGCTCCTGACATTTAAACCAGAGCCCCGACCAAACTGAGCAAGAACTTGAAAATGTTTCCCTGTAAAGGGTCAGGGCACAGTCACAGCTGGTTGCAGGGAGGGTTGTTTTCACCTCATCTTTACTAGCAGACCAGTTTTCTGATGTACCGTTAGAGACCTGGTCATAGAAGGGAACAGCTGTCCCTTTGGGAATAATATTTAATCATGATGGTAGTATACTGCGGTCATTTTGATTTCGATTATTTTTGCATAATTTAAGAGGAGATAGCTTCCTACAAATCCCTAATGTTGTTCATCTAATACCAGCTAATAATTATACATTACGATGTTCAAATTTTCTTTTTCAGGGTGGGAATATTTATAATAACAATGCCACTAAAATGCAGCCTGTGTTATGAAGGAATGTCACTGCATTAAAAAATTCCATAATTTCACAAAGGAATACACATATCTACAAAATTTGTGTTAAAAGATACTTTCCCACTCACAATAATATGACTGAAATGCATCTAAAGAGTTTCTTTTAAATTTATGTTATGGAGTAAAAGCAGAAACAATACGTAAAACACAAAGTACTAACTAGATAACCTTTTTTACCTTTAATGTTAATAATATTCAGGGCTTTTATTTTATGTGACTTTCTACTCTTAGCCCATAGCAAACAAAGAGTTATAATAACAGTGGTATTACTCTAGTAGATAATTCAGCCTTATATTGTCAGAGGCGTCATCTGCCTTGGCGAATTTCCAATAACTGCAACAAAGGACACAGCTCAAGATCCCACAGTCCTGTGAAGATTTATGCTGCAGGCTAATCATATGCCTTCCATGCCTTTTTATTCTGTCTTTGAGGTCTGGTGGCATTTCAGTGCATGTCCAGCACTGATGTTGAATGGAAAGCTACCAGGGTTTGGAGGAAGAGCTCCATATTCAAAGTACTATAAGAATTAAACAGAGGGACTTCCTCTTATATTCTGCATAGTTCTTCAACAATTACAGATTCAAAAAAGACACCTATAGAGGATGTATTCAAAGGCTACTATTTCAGTAAAAGTTCTTGTCTCTCAACACACTTGTGCTAACTTTTGTTCTTAATCTTAAAATTACATATTATTAATTATTATAGTTATCTGAAAACAATCTTCTATTATAAAGGAAGATCATCATCACATACCTCTTTTTTTTTTTTCCCACAGACTGCTTAATAAGGAAAGGCAAGGAGTAGCTGTGTATTTGTCCCCAGAAATACATACCACACAATGATTTAACTGTGACTGTACTACTTCCTGTTCCACACTCTTCGTTTCCAACGCAGGCAAATGCATCTTCACTTCATCTAAAATCATCTTACTTTCCTGTAGACGCTGCTCAAAATTGGCTGGCTTCTGGAATAATCGAAACTTCATGGAAACATCTTGCAATTTTTTCTGTAAAGACAATGTAAGAAAGCACCTGTATAATTTCACATTCCAAACAACAAGCAGTCATATTTTTGTTAATAGATTTTTCTTTATTCCTGAAGATATACAAGATTAAAAAAAGTAAGGCATTTTTTTTCCACTTGTCTAGCACAAAGAATGCATACATTTGGGAGAATTCAGTAGTTGTTCTGAATGTGATACTAAATAAAAGGTAATTTATTAACCTACTTTATCCTTAAGATATACAACCCCCCCCAAGATCTATGTTATTTATATATCATATTGTAGTTTTCAAATAATGCCCTTAATCCCGATTTTTTCTAATGACCAAATTGCCTAATATAGACTATGTTTTAATATGCAACTAGAAGAAGTTCCTTAGTTTATGCGAGGATACGTACCTGTGCCACATCAATTTGGGACAGTACCCTTTGGGCAGTCTCCTTTCCCTGGTTATGTTTCTTCATTTCTTCTAAACTGATCTCATGACTTGTCAAATCCGATTGGATTTTCTGTTGGGAGGACAGCATTATTAGTCAGCATGCTCTGCAGGTTATTGCAAAGAGTAACTCACTTGCCAAGAAGATGAAATTCAGGAACTCTCTTAAAGCATTATTACAATGTAGCCTCCTTTAAAGTGACAATAGTTTGTTTTTGTTTTTTTTTACTTACCAAAAGTTATCAAAAATGACATAGCTTATTTCTCTCCTATTTGGGTTATTACGAAAAAGAAATTATCCTTTTGAGTCAGTGATAATGCATAGCTATTTCAGATATTTTCAGAAGGAAATATCTGTTTATATCTAATATGAATGACTGATATTCTTTTATCTCTGAATTTACACTCAAATCTGACTAAAGACATATATATATCAAACCTAACTGTGATAGGATAAGATATAATGAGAAAGTTCCATGTAGACAATATTCATTGTGATATTTACTCATTCTGCACTATATTTCAGTTAAATTTCAGGAAAATTATGGATTTAGGAAAGTGAAGTAAAATCCTTTAATTGGCTTTGCTTTTTGTCTGTTGGATACTTAAGAGTTTCTTCAAGAGACTGATTTTTGAACCTTAAATAACTATAAAAATTGCTGTATTTTCTATACTGAGTAGACATTTTTGATCGAGCTCTATTTGGAAGTATGTCTGTATTTGACTTGTACACTTCTGAGCCTGCTTCAGGAGTCAGCCAAATCATGGAGTGTGCAGAGACCAAAACAATAAATTCATTCATTTATTTCTGCCAGTTCCAGCAAAAATCAGCAAGTTGTCAAATTATTCTAATTTAAATATCAGTTGCTGTCAGATTATCACAAGTAAGTTAGAAAAGAAAAGAATTAACTTATACCACAGTGCCCATAAAATTTTCATGCAAAACAATTTGTATAATGCATATTAGTATAACCTAATTTATACCAACTGGAGTCAATTCCAGTACATATTACTAGAAAATAACATCACTTTGATTAGCAGTTCATTACCACAGAGAACTACAATCTTGCAATGAGTAGTGTGAATTATCCTAAGAAAATGGGTTGAGTAGTGAAGGAGTTACTTAGTATACAAGGAAATGTACACATATGCCTTAATATCATTCCTTAACATATTGATCCTAACAATTATAAAGACAAAGTAATGACGAATTACTTAAGTAATTACAATTTTGGCATAAAATAATTAAGAGCAAGGACTCATGCAAATACATACTATATATGTATATATATATTTTACTATGTAGATAGATATAGATATAGATATAGATATAGATATAGATATATCTTCACTGGTTGAATTACTCCCTTGTATATAGATATATGCTATCCTCCAGAACCCATGGAGTTCGGGGGTTAGGGATCCATATAAGTACGCAATAAGATTATTCACAAAGTTATAAATGCTAAAGAATCTACAAAATTTAATGGGGGTATGTAGGACAGAGTAACACTTAACAAGGAAGTGAATAGATGTCATAGGAGAGGTGATGTTACATCAGAACTCTGAATAATTAGTAAGCATCGCTGGCAGTAGCAGATGCTTTAGGGGGAGGGGTTACGATTATGATATTTTAAGTGGAAAATGCTCACCCCCTCAAAAAAGTAGGTCAATACTAACCATGTCTGTGCCACATAAACCTAGCCGCTCCCAAGTCATAGATGATTAAAACATGGACAATGCTTATGCCCCATTAGGTCCATCAGATTCTCTCTCAGAGCTGCAGGACAAAGTCTGGCCAAGCTCTGTGGGTGCTGAGAATCGTCACATATGCAAGGAGACTGTGCTTAAGAAGTCCGCAGTTTACAGTGTCAATTGGGGAATAGCAAAGGTCGATGACTAGAAAGAGAAGATAGAAGTAGATGCCAAAAAGAGAGGTATAAACAAAAATACTGATGGCTTTCAATCACAGGCTGAAGGAAATGGGGCATTTTCCAAAGATGGTTGTAACAACAGTTCCCATACTATGTGCTCCTCTTACCACTCCCCCATTAAGAGGTGGAGTTTCTTTACCTCTTTAAACCTAGGTTGGCCCTTTGACTGCCTTGACCAACAGAAGAGGGCACAAGTAGTGTTTTTTTTTTTTAAAGATTTTATTTATTTATTTGAGAGAGAGAGAGAATGAGAGACACAGAGCATGAGAAGGAGGAGGGTCAGAGGGAGAAGCAGACTCCCTGCCAAGCAGGGAGCCCGATGCGGGACTCGATCCCAGGACTCCAGGATCATGACCTGAGCCGAAGGCAGTCGCTTAACCAACTGAGCCACCCAGGCGCCCCCACAAGTAGTGTTTTGTCAGTTATGGGAAAAGCCCCTAAGAGGACGAGCAGCTTCAACTTCTACCTTTTTGGAACATTGACTCTTAAGATGTTCCCTCTTGGAACCCATCTGGCATGCTCTGAGAAGCCCAAGCCACATAAAGAAGCGGTAGGTAAGTGATTCAGTGAACGATCCCAAGTGAGCTTTCAGCTACAATGAGCATCATCCTCGGAAAAGCTAAGTCCAGTGCAGTTGAGCTTACATGCCATGGCAGAGCCAGCCAGCAACTGCCTACAATCCCATGAGAGATCCCAAGAGATAATGATAAATAGCTGGTGCAAGTGACCAAAACACAGGCTCTAGTCCATTCCTGAGACAAATTTTATTCTTGCCCTTAGCTTCCATGAGGCATCCCTATATACCGATGACAAACTTCTTCCCCTCATTTTTGTTTTTTAGTTAATTCAATTGTGCTACTTCTGCTTCATTGTTCTAAGTAGTATCTTTGACAAGCAAGGAGATAGAAGTTTTAAAAATAGAAGCATTCCTGATTGAGGGAAAACAAGGTACTCAGATGAGGTAATAAATGGCATGGGGAGTTTGGGAGAACTGAAATCATAGAGAATGAACACACAATGGCAGAAATATAAATGGAAGAGGTATTTAATAACCTCATGTCCCAAATGAAAAAAACTCTAATTTTTCAATATGAAGAGAAAGTTTAAAATTTTAACTTCATCAGAATCACAGATAATAATAGTTTTACTGCTAATAGTTAATCTAATAATTAAGGAAACCTGCAATGAGAGAATGCGATTATAAATTCAGTAATACTTTGAAATGAATTTGAATTTTTCAAATCACTATATACACACATATATAGCTACATATATGTATACTTTTTTTTTCAAAAAAGCAGTGTGCACCTGTACAATTAGTATTTATTTTAATGTGCTCTCAAACATTAGAGGGCCCTAATGAGGGCCAGGAGAGAGCCATGGAAAACAAGAATTTAAGGGATATGGAGAAGAAAGAAAGCACCAAAGAAAGAAAAGGAAGAGTCCAAGAGAAGGAGAAACAGAACAGCCAGGAAAGATAAAGGGTGCCACTTCAATCAAGTGATGTAAGAATTTTAAAAATGAGGGAGAAGTCAACAATGTCAATTTTGAGACATGTCAAATGAGGCAAGTTCTAACAAGTGTACATTAGCTGGTCAATGAGCACTGTAGCTAGAAGAGAGTCACTGGTAAGAGCAGAACTTAGCTTTTCCAAGGATGAAGCTTAAAGACCAGGAAACCCTCATCTAAAAATAGTTCAAATTATTTTTGAAGAATTTTGTCTCACCACATAATGTATTGTGGTCAACGAGGAACACGTATTAAGGCTATGTAAAAGGAGCCAAGGGATGAGAGAGATTTAAAAAAAAATAAGAAGATAATTGATTAGAAAAACCCAGTGGGAAGCAAGAAGGAATGAAGAGCAAAGACCAATAATCAACAAAAAATACTGACAGAAAGAGAGGTGCTACTTTTTCAGAAGCCCAAGGTAAGACATAAAGATCATTTTTGATATAGAAAGGCAGAAAGGGCTTCTTACTTGATGCTCTGTGTAAATCAGAACAGAAGACTGTTAAGAGAAATCTGAACTTAAATTTCAGGGCTCTGGGGGCACCTGGGTGACTCAATTGGTTAAACATTCGACTCTTGATTTTGGCTCAGAACATGGTCTCAGGGTTGTGAGATCAAGCCCCGCTGAGCCCAGCCTCAGGCTCCTTGTTCAGCGGGGAGTCTGCTTGAGATTCTTTCCCTCTTTCTCTCTCCCTCTGACCCTCCCCCAGCTCGTGTGTGTACACACACGTGCACACGTGTGCACACTTTCTTCTCTCTAAAATAAATAAATAAATCTTCAAATTTCAGGGCTCTGATTTATCCCTTGAGCACCAAACCTTTCTGAAGCTCAATTTTCTCATCTCTAAACTGAGGATGTTGATGACAAGCCAGTAATGAAGCATTATCAGTAGTCCTGGGAAAATTCTCATGTTTGCAGTAGACAACTACACTGGTTTTGGTAAAAAGATCAGATGTTATAGTGTATGTAAAAATACCTGTTCAAGTTTGCACAAATATTTACTTCCAAATTGTGTGAGTCGTCTAAAGGAAAGTGATGGAAATCGCATAGTCATTGTGGAAACTGGGGATGGAAATTGATGAGAAAAAAAAAAAAAGATACTGAGAGCAGAGTGCCCAAATTATGCATCTGCAACCGTATGTATCTACATGTTTTTGAAGCCCTTCATTTGTCTAGTACTCAAGCTAAAGGAAAAAAAATAATAGAGGAAAAAATGAATTATACACATATTCCTTTAGCCTTTTATACTAGAAGGGTAAGAGAAGAACGCTGAAGGAAATCATCCTCCTCATCATCACCACCAGAGCAGACATCTGTGTCAGCTTTTATATGACGATTCACACACATATATTTATTTAATCACCTAATCAAACTAAGATATAAGTTTATCATCCTCATTCACAAATGAGGGTAGAAATGTTGACTTGTCCAAGGTAACATACCCAGGAAGTAGCAAACTCAATGTCCTCTGAACAACTATACTTCCTCTTAAATTATGATTCCAAAATAAATGTGTCCTCCATATGGACATTGGTCAGACAAGACAGAGAGTTCATCTCATTTGTTCATTAATAGTATTTACTTTATGAATTCAATTCAATAAACAAGTTGGGCATCTACTAGTCAATTCCATATAGTGAGAACAAAACTATTGCCCCTATTCTTAAGGATCTTTTATTCTAGGAAGATAGAACATAGAGATATAAATTAAATTAAAATTAGAAAGCGGAAATACATGTGATATAATTTAAAAAAACATGCTATATGATAAAAGAGAAGAGGCACAGTCATTTCTACTACAGAATCTGGTAAAATTTTAAGAAATTGTCATAATTTAAATTACATATGGCTGTGAAGGGGTTTTGGAGGGGTAGAGAATAAGAAAATGGGATCTCATTCCAGGCTATGAGAACCATGCTAGCAAAGATTGGGTTTGGAACATGCAGAGTGTGTATACTCTGTTTCAGAGAAGGAAAAACTAGATGTGGGTAGAGTAAGAATTACTTTGGAGAGGGGGATTCAGTGTGAAGCTACTGAACCTTAAGTTTCAGGGCCCCTTCCTTATGAAAGACTCTCTACAACTCAGAATTTAATTTTCTATCTCTAATTGGTATGAGTATTGTTTTTTCTTAAAGACTGCCCCCTCAAACCTGCCTCTTGTAGCCTGGCATTACAAAACAAAGCCAAGATAACTTAAGTGATCACTGAAACACAGGTCTTCTGATGATAAATTCCACACATGACTCATAAACAACAGGAACGGCAATGACTTACAAAAACACAACCCAAAACTGAACCTTTGTCACCAGGATATGTGAAGGACCATGTAACATGTAAAAGGAAAGTTTGGCAATTTAGAACTCAATGCAAAGCATTACACAGACTTGAAATATTCATATTTATATCAAGCTTTTAGACAGTGTTGAGAGGCTAAGTGTCTATACTCTTGGAAAGATCACCACTATTAAAATCATTAAAATGGAAAAATTGGTTTTGAACATCATATAAAACTGGAATTTTATTATAATTTATAGGCAGCCTTTTTAGAAAACTTCTCACATCTATAGTCCTGTTCTAATATGATTAGAGATCTAAATTTCCTTATAAATTAAAATTATGTGTGAAAAAAGCCCAGTGAGTAAATATATTTTGGAAATTGAGGATAAACGTGTCTGTTATACAGGACATCTCAGAATATTTCGTATAATAATATACACTGTGATATCAAGAGGAATAGTTCTTTGCTCAAATTACCCTTTTGCTTTTTCTCTCCCTTGCTTTTGCTCTTAAAAAAAAAAAAAAAAAAGGTAGGGGAGCCTGGGTGGCTCAGTCCATTAACTGTCTGACTCTTGGTTTCAGCTCAGGTCATGGTCTCAGGGTCCTGAGATCAAGCCCTGTGTCAGGCTCTGCGCTGAATGTGGAGCCTTCTTAAGATTCTCTATCTCGATGTTGGCGGGGATGCGGAGAAAGGGGAACCCTCCTACACTGTTGGTGGGAATGCAAGCTGGTGCAGCCACTCTGGAAAACGGTATGGAGGTTCCTCAAAAAGTTGAAAATAGAACTACCCTACGACCCAGCAATGGCACTACTGGGTATTTACCCCAAAGATACAAATGTAGGGATCCAAAGGGGTACGTGTACCCCGATGTTTATAGCAGCAATGTCCACAATAGCCAAACTATGGAAAGAGCCAAGATGTCCATCGACAGATGAATGGATAAAGAAGGTGTGGTATATATATACAATGGAATATTATGCAGCCATCAAAAGGAATGAAATCTTGCCATTTGCAATGACGTGGATGGAACGGGAGGGTATTATGCTGAGTGAAATAAGTCAATCAGAGAAAGACATGTATCATATGACCTCACTGATATGAGGAATTCTTAATCTCAGGAAACAAACTGAGGGTTGCTGGAGTGGTGGGGGGGGTAGGAGGGATGGGGTGGCTGGGTGATAGACATTGGGGAGGATATGTGCTATGTTGAGCGCTGTGAATTGTGTAAGACTGTTGAATCACAGACCTGTACCTCTGAAACAAAGAATATATTATATGTTAAAAAAAAAAAAAAGAAGATAGCAGGAGGGGAAGAATGAAGGGGGGGAAATCGGAGGAAGAGATGAACCATGAGAGACTATGGACTCTGAGAAACAAACTGAGGGTTCTAGAGGGGAGGGGGATGGGGGGATGGGTTAGCCTGGTGATGGGTATTAAAGAGGGCACGTACTGAATGGAGCACTGGGTGTTATATGCAAACAATGAATCATGGAACACTACATCAAAAACTAATTATGTAATGTATGGTGATTAACATAACATAATAAAAAAAAACTAAAAAAAATTTTTTTCTGTCTTCCTCTCCTTCTCCCTCTGCCCCTCCCCCCAGCTCATCTGGGTGTGTGTGTGTGTGTGCACGCGCGTGCGTGTGCGCAGGCTCTCTCACCGTCTCTCTCTAAAAAAACTAAAAATAAAAATTACCCCTTTGCTTTCTTTGTCAGAGTACATCACATAAGTAGATTTTGGAAAATCTATCTAATACACTTAATATGTTCAGTAACAAGAATTCAATTCACTACTAAAAGTGTAAGATAAAAATAGATATGTATTTCCAATCGATTGTAATTTGGGAAGATTTTGTAACATGCATCGCTCTTTTATTCAGCTAGCATCTTTACAAATTAATTCCACAATTCTTACTTTCAACTGATAATTCATTTTTAGTTTGTACTTAGGACATCATTCACCACCTACTTTATTTAACCTCATCAGATTATTATTCCGGAGCCACATAATTAAAAATTATTTATCACTTTAGGGCAAGTTTATTGTGAAATAGGTAAGTGATGTGCTTAAATAACAAAGTATTATGGAAACTTCCAGGCAGACTGGACAATCTCCTATTTTAAAACTCTTCCTATAAAAAAAAAAAAAACACTATATCGTCTTTCCTGATATTATGATCAGACAATGAAAAAATAATACCATAGAAGAAAACACTGAAAACAAAAAATTTAATTCAAAGAAAAAGGTTTTCCTGGTACTTGGCTACCAGATCTGTAAGATCTGCTAAAGATGTAAAAGCTGGGGTGCCTGGGTGGCTCAATTGGTTAAGGGTCTGCCTTCGGCTCAGGTCATGATCTCGGGGTCCTGGGATCGAGCCCCACATTGGGCTCCCCACTCAGTGGGGAGTCTGCTTCTCCCTCTCCCTCTGTCCTTCCTCCCTGCTTGTGCTCTCTATCTCTCTCTCTCTGTCTCAAATAAATAAATAAAATCTTTTTTAAAAAAGATGTAAAAGCTGTATAATTTGAGTTCTATTTTCCCCCAAGATATACACCTACCAGGATATGGGTGAAAACTGTTTGAAGAAAACAAACGAACTGATCTTGTGAAGTTGTCAGCTTGGATTTATATAAAATCAGTAATTTCCAACAAAAACAAAATGAAAGGAAGTAGCAGATCAGGGCTAATGATTTAGAACACCCACGTACACTGTAATAGGAGTTCTCAGTCTAATACCTTTCAGGATCACTAGATTTTTTTTTTCTTCATCAAGTAATATAAAGCAAATTATGACATCATGCCATTCCCAAGAAAAGACATGTGACAATACTGCAATTATGTTTATAACTAGCACAATACAGAGAAAGTAGGAAACAACAATGGAAATAGAAATAACCATTTTTCCATTAAAGATGATAAAGGGCAAATTATAGAGCTAAAAATTAATCAAACTTTAAGGACATTTCCAATATAGCACTTAACCATTAACTGAGAAGAGAGCAGGCCTTTTTACCATGATTTACCTCATCGGATCATTCTCATGTATCAAATTAATGACAAAGTGGCAAGCAAAATGAAGCTGTAGCTGTTGAAAGTATTTAATGGAATAAAGGATGCTTTCTATCAAATGATTGCTGGAGCTTTTGTGATATCAAATAAAGAAAATGATTCCAGAGAAAATAACTAAAATATTTCAGAAAGAAAAAATATTAGAAGATGTCATGTCGTGACAATTAATGGAGAAATATAACACTATTAGTCATTTTAAAACAAATCACAATTCTGAAATTGTACCCCCAAGAAGAGGAAATGGCCACATATAATATGGACTCACAAAATTAAAGGAAGAAAATGTACTAAAGGATCTTGGATTATTTGTACTTTTAAAACATTTGGGAACATGAAAAAAAGTGCACTAATTATGGTAGTGGGCAAAGAATTTTGAAAAGTTTTAGAATATACATTTGAATATTTCGGTAAGTACAAAAGAAAGAAGAAATTCACACAGTTTTTTTTTTTTTATTACTATTTGTAGAAAGATCCTGTAGGTTAATTAGACAAGATAGAAAGCATGTTACCTATAAATTAAGCTTTGTCAGATGGAGAAGTTTTGATTTTTCTCAGGAATACACAACAGGCCAAAGAGCTTGTTGTATTATAACAACTTAATTAGAGGCTGTTTTCAGGTCTGTGAGGCACTTTGGAACCCAGTACATATTTAACAAGTTAAATATATACATAAATGTAATCGTGTGTGTACACACACACACACACACGTGTGTGTGTAAGTTTATGCCATAATGGCAAACATTTTAATAACACCAAAACAAACTTAGCTTCTAACTTAGTTCAATTTTAAGTACTTTGGTGGAGCTTTGTGTTAAGAAATTTAAGAAATCAGCTGATGACCATCTTCTTCTATCCCCCTCCTACTATTCTGATAGTAAATTTGGGGACAGAACCATTTAAAACCAAAAAAATGAACACTGTGTGGAATTATTATTCCCTGTAATACATCTGAGAAATAATGCTATTCATAGTTATAGTAATGATAATGATGGCAATGATAATAGAAGTCCATTATAAGTCTACATTTTCAAGCAATTATGATTACTTTTCAAATTAGGTAAGTGCAGAGTCAAAACTTTGGGAGAAATTTGGAATACTACATAGAAATTTGAGGAAGTATAGTGGCTACAGGTTAATTTTTTGCTTGATAGAGAGCTAATTATCAAAGTGGAGAAAGCAGATCTGAGGTAAAGTCCCAGCTTCAGTGAAAATGCTTTAGAATGGAATCCATTAAATATATCCCAATATAAACAACTGAAATATTACAATATTACTATGTGAGGTCTTACAGTGGACACCAGGATGGTCAATGGTAAATAGCCACCATTTAAGTTAATTCCAGGTTATTTAACACAATTCCTCACATTCCACCTTTGACTATACATCTAAACAATGGACTAAAAAAGTTGATGGTAAACTGAAATTATTTTTTAAAGATTTTATTTATTTATTTGAGAGAGAGAGAGAGGAAGTGAGAGAGAGCAGGAGCAGGGGGAGGGGCAGACAGCGAGGGAGAGAGAGAAGCAGACTCTCCACTAAGCAGGGAGCCAGACGCAGGGCTCTATCCCAGGACTCTGGGATCATGACCTGAGCCAAAGCAACGCTTAACCAACTGAGCCACCCAGGCACCCCTGAAATTATTTTTTAATATACTATTTGAGATATTCTCTATTACAAAGTCTCTTTTAAAATCAGCTTTATCAAGGTATAGTTTATCTACCATAGAATTCAATAAATGCAAATTCAAGAAATTTAACAAATTTAGAGTCGTGCAACTACTGCCATGATTTCATTTTTAGAACATTTCTATAGCTCCCTCAAATGATCCTGTGTGTCTATTTTCAGTAACTTCCTATCCCCATCCCTTCAATTAATAATCTAGCCTCTTCAAATATTTTCTTAAGCCTAAATATTTGACTTACCTCCCTCATTAAATTATGGTAATGATCAAAGAAAACAATGCAGATGCTTTGAAAATAGTCGCTATTCACACGGTATAGTCCTTGGAAGGACTGGAATACCTAGACAGGCTGGAATATTTACTTTTCACTAATCATTCCTTCTCACGTGAAAAATTTTATTGTGTACTACTCAAAGGATTTTTAAAGTGCTCTGAAGTTCTAAAACTTGGCAGTATCATAAAGCACTATGACAAGATATTGTCACGCTATTATATATTTTTTTTTGTCGTGATACCATTAAGTCCCATTTTTAAAATGGTTCTTGATGATTATGGTGAACTTGACTGGTCAACAATTCTTTGATTTTCATCTTTCTTTCCTGCTATCTTATGGCAAGATGGCAAAATCCATGTGGGGCTTGTCCACTTTTTTAAAAAAAAATAGCTCCTAGCACATTTGTCTGGCACATATTTAGTGACTAAATGTGGTAAATCTTTGTGGAATTGAATAAATTCACCAAATACTTATTGAGGATCTGCTAGGCAGTCCTGATCTTTTACAAATTGACTTTTGGTGGGTAGGAAATTGAGGTCCACAGGGAAAACAACAATAACAAAACTAATTAAAAAATAAACAAGGAAGTTTCATATAGTCATAAATGTTACAAAGAAACTACAATAGTGCCTGTGATACCAAGTGTCATCTGGGTGTGCATTTTAGATTTATAACTTCACTGTCAGCTATTTGGGAATAAATATCTATTTGTATAAGAAAAAAAAAGAACAGAAACAATAGGTTGAATCTAAATTGCCTCAAAATATTCAGAGTACTTCAAGAGTCTTCACTGAGACCATAGCATGGCGCAGCTAGCTTCACCTTTTGTATTGAGAATGTGTAGTTTTTCACAACTGGATGTTGTAATTGAACTGCAGAATTAAGATGTACACTTTTGAATTTATAATATAAAAGACGTCTATTTCTTTATCATTATACATCCTGTGAGGACATGATACTGTGCCATTTTTCGAAATACAGTCAATGATGTGTAGCACATTTCTAATCTTTTGCATCTTCTGTAACACTTGCTTGCAATTATTTCTCACGTTATTAAACATATTGAAGTGGTAACAGTCATTATAAATTGGCGAGTAATCAGTTCTATATGGTAACACACACAGGTAGCATTGCAATGTTAGAACAGATTTAAAATTAATTGTATTATGTTTATCATCATATTTATATTGCTAGGTAAACAGAAAAGAAAATATTTCTGCCACGCCTATGTGGGGTTTAACATTAGAACCCAAATGTCTGTAATAGATCTCTACATTCTCCTTCTACGGTTAAATTATTCCATTATCACATAAATCCTGAATGAATTCTGCAATGAGGGTTTATACTAATTCATAAATCAGTGAAGTAGGCTGTAAAGTAAGACTGTTCTGAGTCGTTTGGCACTCAAATATGCCTATTTACACTATAAAAGTCTTTTTTTATCCTATAATGAAATCATAAGCTTAATCTGATAGACCAAAATCTGCATTTAGATCTTTATTTTTTAAGCCATTGGTTTTGATAGTCTGGAATGGTTACATTTAAAAATGGCCAAATATATTTAAACTGAGTTATAAGATTTAGCTTCAATAAACACAGGAAGACCTCAATTATAAATTGTTTTGATGTGTGGCTAATGCAGTCAGCTTAAATTAACAGCTTTCTTTAGTAAAAAGAAGATCCCTCTTTTCTATTTGTTGACACTAAGTTTTAGCCACATTGCTAATGGGATGGGAAAAGAGATGGAAGGAAGAAACTCGGTCTATAGTGGAACCAGAGTACGTGAAAGTCCCAGCTTGATGAGTGAAATATAGGAGCACTTTCTTTATTGATTATGAAGTCCTCTCCTTTGATGATAATTTGTTTCCTAAATTGCCTTAAATTTTTTCCTCTCTACTCATGCACATAAATCTACTATGTGGGAGATGTTGCAAAAGATGGGGTCAGGAATCTGTGGGACAAAAGAAATAGTCGAGCCATTGGAATCACCGCTAGGCAGCCCACTGCTTCTTGTGGTAATCTTAGTGACACCATAATATTCTCTATAAAGTGTGCATCATCAACACTTCATGATACAGAGTATTTCAACAGGTACCCATGTTGGATTTTTCTTACATACTAGAGATTCAAAATTATGAAATTACTGGTATAATTCGGAAGAAAAAACTGTAGACTGAAATACCTTAGTAATTTTAAGAATTGCAGACATTAAGGTGGTTATTGGCACATGATTATCTTGGCTCCTACAATCATTGAGAGGCACATCCAAGGTGAATGGCACATTATGATATGTGGAATTAGGGGACAAAGAAGAAGAAAATAAGAAAACCAAGCCAAGTTCATCTTCAAACATCCATGTTGAAAATTCTACTTGCCTGAATTAATTCATTTCTGCAGGAATTCTCAGCTATGTTTCCTCCTCTATTCATTTCCCATAAGAGTAAGGGGACAATCAAAATAGAAGAGAAAGTCACCACAACTCCCTCCCATTGAAATCTCGACAATGTCATAGGTGTGAATATCAAAGAGTGAGTGGTGAGAAATGTGATGCGAGGAAAAAACTGTGGAGCATTTCAGCCATGACCAATAATGAACTCTCCAAAGTCGTTCTCAACCTTTTCCACATGTGAGAACACTCGGGAGAATTTCCAATAATTCTGACAACTGAGTTCCCCCCAGATATTCTGACATGACTGGTGTGGGGTGCACTCTGGGAACTTTTCTTCCAGATCATAGGTGCTAAAACTAAATCTGTGTTTCAGTATGTTCTGCAGGACACTTAAGGAGTAAATAACTATATTCATGCTATGTGTTGCTTTGCAGTTATATAATTTGATGATTTTATACCGTAAAATTGTTCTTGAAGAAGCACTCATTGGTTTTTTATATTTTAATCATACTATTTTTGAAATAGTTCTTAAGTTTCTGATTTCTGTACCTAGAAGATAAATTTTTCTATCTAGAAGAATTCCTCCCATTTGCTTTACTCTATTTGAATCAATAAGATGTTATCTTAATTTTGTACTTTAATAAAAATCTTGCTTTAAATGGCCTGGTATTGGGCAGTTGATGCTGTGGTTCTACGATCTAAGATTTTGGTTTAAGTGTTACTGACTGAAAAAAAATACTCCGGTCACTGTATGCTCTGATATCCTCACAATATGTAATCTTACTGTCTAAAAGGTTAGACTTCACTCCTATGAGCTCATGTTACTAAATAAAACAGTAAATATTTTTAATCTGATTTAGAATTGGAAGGCCCAGTTCTATAATCAAAACAGATAACTGATCAATGAACATGCTGAGGCAGTGGGGAGCTCATTTCTGCCCTATAGTTATAAAGGCAAATGTAATGCAAGAACCCATCTTGATCTATGTCTCCTTTTATAAATAATAAGAGCATACCTGTTATAAAGTTATACACATCGCGTATATGTTTGTAATACTGAGAATTTGTTATTTCTGAGAATCTCAATCTTAAAAGGCAGAAAAAGAAGGCTCTAGTAACAGATTTTAATTTGGCAGCAAAACTACTACTGCACCACACGGTGGAGTCAGACATCCACAAATCTCTGTGGCCAAATCTGAGCACATTCTTTAAGAGGACCAAATACAGCAATGGCATTCGTTTTGTTTGTCCGGCTTCTCAGTGATATACTAAAACAAGCACTCGGTTTCTGAAAAGGGAAAGCTAAGTCTACCTAATCTTTTAATTAACAATGAACTTAGATGGAAATTTAAAGAAACCAGTTGTTTTGTATTAGTACAAGCCAGGAAAGTTAGCCCCCATGATAGACAGTTAGAAAAAAATGTCATTTTGGCGGCATTCTTAGTGGCTTCTTTTTCTGGCAAACTCTGCTTATGTTCTTACTTCACAGACAGTCTCTTTACTCTCTATTTGTCTCTTTCAAGAGAGTTTCAAATTGAGCTTCAGGAAATGTAATTCTTGAAGTAAATCTGAGTACCTGATAACTCTGTTTGAGAAAACAATTCACTTGCTGTCATCTTAAAATAAAATCTTGGAGAAGAATGTTTTTCTTTCTTTTGGGTGGCCTGCATTTTCCAATATTATATATTACCAGTTGGGGAATTCAAAGTCAAGAATTATCTTGAAAATGCAGGTGCAACCAGAAATGCATGGAAAACGGATTTGAGCTTGTTAGTGCTCTAAAATCCCTTTTTTCAAGTAGATTCAAAATTTCTTAATTGACTTGTGTGCTGTTATTTGCAAGTATTTTGAACTGTTATAATTAAAAACATTTTTACTACAGCTTTTTTATTTGAAAACAAACAAACAAAACACTTTATATTATGGTATTAAAAACTAGTATGTTATATTCATGTTTATGGAATCCTGCATTCATATCTAAACAAAAAAGAACACTCACAGTCTACAACCTTTTCAACTAAACAAGTTTTTTTTTCCCTAAAAGCTCCCATTTGTTTCTAAGACAATAATAGCTATTGCATATCTCATACTTTCATATTGCTACTCATACTTTCATTCTGTAAGCCTTAGAAAAACTATATATTTTATAGTACAAATGTCCAATTTTAACATTTAATATTTATATTGTTCAAAATTTCCCTTAATTATATTCAGAAATTTATGAGCAGTCTTTAATCAAACATTCCTCCAAGTTTATGTCACTGAATTAAAAAAAAAAAAAAAGAAACAACTCTATTCTGTCTTTAGTTTATAATCATGAAGTTCTTCTCAACTAAGTAATAATTTCTCATTCCTGTCATGTATTTTTCTAAAGCCTGCCTATAAAATTTTCTATGTGACTCAAATTGGGACAGTCTTAGGAAGAGTTAATGGTTGAGCACTGGGCTAATGTAAGCTTGAAGAATTGCACATACCAGGGAGCTTAAAATCCTCAACAGTGTTCACAATCATCTCCCATTTACGATTTACACTTGTCCCAGTGAAAAACTATCATGAGGATGCTGTCATCAGGATTCCCCTAAACTATACTTTCTTCATCCCCTGTTGCAATGGTCAATGAGGAAACCCTGTGCCCTGGACTTTGTAAGCCTATCAAAACTACCTGTACCCTGCCCCATGTTCTCAGGGACTTTGTGGTCAAACTTTGACAATATGGTAAACTACCTCATGCTATTGTGTGTAACGATGCTCTGGGTACCAGTTAGACTATGATTCAGTGCACTATAATTGCACTGTAACCATGATCTGTAAATCCAACACTTAATCCAAAAATTCATTTTAAAATGAAAACATTCAGGCATCTCCACCAATTAGTGGGGGGAGGGCCCTTGGAATGGGTAGATAACCTTCTAATGCCCCTCACATCTTAACTTACTGGTCTGAATTATCCGTGGTTATTGGGTTCATAAAATGTACCTAAGATTTGAAAAGTAGTTACATTACCTTACTACCAGAAAATTCCAAAGATATTGAAATAAATAATACCTATTATACTTTACATGTATTTAAAGTTATTAAAAAATAGAAATATAGCATTTAAAAAAATACATCCCAAGGTGGAAGTTAATTTAGATATTCCATCAATTTATTCAGTATAAAATTAACTTAGATTTATTTTCATTATTATTTTAACTCCCATTTTAGAAAAACTGGTTTAGCATATTTCATAATTTGGATTGAACAGAGTGGGATGTGTGAGTACATGTGAGTATATATGGTATGATTATTAGTAATAAATGCAAATTTACATCTCAAATTTTTTGCTATCAACTACTTATGACACATCACATGTAGAACAATATAGAGATCATAAGACTTATGATTCTAAAATAACAAAGATGAGTTGATAATAAAATATTTGAGACTGCATTTTTAATGGCACCCTAAAAATACCTTCTTTACAATTTACATTCTTAAAGTTTCCCTCTAGCTTAAGTATGGTTTGAAAATACTGATTAATAGCAGACTTCCGAATGCTATTTCCCTGCCTTGTAAGTGTCTCTATTTCAAATTCCTCTATTACATACTTTAAAAAATAAATCTTAGAGTGTTAACCTAGAGCTCTTTTTCCCTCTTACCTCCAAACAGTAAAATCAGTCAATCAAATAACCCTCCATACAACTAGTTGACTCAATTTTAACTTAAAATTCAGCAATGTCGTGTTCCGATAACACACCAAGTAATAGTATTTCATTCCCAGTTTACTTGCCTGCGCTTCTTGAGGCATCTGAGCTGCGTCCACTTTGTCAGCAATATAAGCTGCCAACTGCTTGTCAATGGAGGAAAGGGACTCCTGAATTAAGTGCAAGGATTTTTCGATCTCCTGGGCCGACTGGATACTCTGCTCAAGCAACTTTTGCCTCCTCACGGCCTAAAGAAAAGAAGGAAGAAGAAAGCGGTTCAATGTTTACTCGCAATAGTTTTCCTGCAAACCTGCAACAAAGGAAATGAAGATTCTAGACTCCGTCATAATCACCTTTTTGTAAGATAGATTTCGCAGCTTCCTGCCACTCATTCAGCTCTGCTTATAAAAATAAAAATAAAAATAAAAATAAGAAATAAGAAATAAGAATTAGCACACAGAACTACAGGATCCGGAATCTCTGCAGGACAAAAACCACAGAATTATGTATATCAAGGAATGAAGCTGGAAAGAAAAACAGTAGTGAAATCATCTGCGTCGTTGCAATCTGTCGTTCTCAGGCCGAATGTTCCTCCTGATCTCATTATATAGTTCAAGAGATTTGGTTTACTTAGAATAGGGTCATCGTCATCACAATCCAATTCAAGATGGATAATCCACTTCCACCAGTGAGACACATATACAATCTGTTCAGAATCAGCTTCTTTCAAAAAGAGAATTTCAACAACCATCTGGTTATGGATTTATTTTAAATACGATTTCTACCAGTTTTGCATGGGCTTCTTCCCCCCTGTTTTCTTTCACAATTTGGATTATGGAAATCACTTGTACAATTGGATCTGTGTTACTGCTGAACTGGAACAAATAATAAGTAATCCTAATACAGCTGCAATTAATCTTGATTGTTACTATAGGTATGATTAGGGTAATTTAACACTTTCCAAATATAAATAGCATGCTGAGCAGACTGCACAGTCTCCCTTCAAGGACCTGTTCACCTTTAGAAGAAGAGTTCTACAAGCAAGGACTGGGACAAGCAACTTACTGAGAATTCCTTAAGTTATGCATCACAGCAAGCATTTGTCTATATTATATGATGTGCAGACATGATTATCTGGTATAAGAGAACTATCTGTCCCACAGACCATGAGCGGGGTTTTAAAAACGACCCTGCTTGTGAAGAGCACAGCGTAATATTGTCACATCACTATGCTGTATACCTGAAGCTAATGTGGCAACTACACTTCAATAAAAAATATAAAAAAAAATAAAAAATAATATATAGTGGGCTCTTTAGCTTAAAATGTATTAGAAATGCCATTATTCTCTAATGAAGCCAACTTGGAACACAACATTACTCAACTATGACTAAAGTTAAAAGAGCTGCAAGTCTTACACTACGACAGGAGTGGGAGGGCATTCTCGGTATTTCTACCTGGATCATAAATCGTTCTCAGGATTTTACCTTAGGCTTTCCTTTCTTCTCATTCCACCCACACCTCTAGTTTCGGTTAGCCCTCTTTCGCTCACAACTCTCAACTCTGTCTCTGGTCCAGATTTCCCCCTCGATCTCCACACGTGCATATATATATTGCCCTACTCGACAATTCTACTTGGACATCCCACAGCAACCAAAGCAACAGCATGACCAAATATGGACACATTTTGGGCCCCCTTCTCATCTACTTCCCACCTCCCCAACTTGCTTTTGCTCTTGCTCTGTATTTTTATCCTCTATTTCAGAGACCGGCAATTATTCACTGCCTTTATTAGGCATGATTCTGGATATTTCCTCTTCCTCTATCATGTCCTTCACCATTTTGTGTTTAATCAGTCAATCAATTCCCAATCATTTCTTCTACCTCCTAATATTTCTTGATTCCATACTTTTCTCCTCCCCACTGTCATTACTCTACTTGGGGTCATTACCATCTCTTGCCTCAAATACAGTGCAGGCTCTTGCCTGGTATCCTACCCTATCATTGCCCATCTGCAACACATCTATAGTGTGTTCTTCCTAAAATGAAATGATGGCTCTCTGCTTAAAATCCTCTAGTTAGTATTTATTTTCCTGAGGATAGATGCAATACTCTTTAATATGGCTTTAAAGTCCCTTCATAGTCCGGGCTGGACATAGTCCTTGCTCAAGCTACAGAGAAATTTTATTTTTCATTCCCCAGCATACACTATGTCTCTCTTGATACTTGGTCTTTTTTTAAAGATTTTATTTATTTATTTGACAGAGAGAGAGACATAGCGAGAGAGGGAACACAAGCAGGGGGAGTGGGAGAGGGAGAAGCAGGCTTCCCACCGAGCAGGGAGCCCGATGCTGGGCTCGATCCCAGGACCCCGGGGTTAATACCTGAGCTGAAGGCAGACGCTTAACGACTGAGCCACCCAGGCGCCCCTTGATACGTGGTCTTAAACGTGCTACTCCTTTTTCCTCAAACAATTCCACCCCAACTTCCTTTTATTGGCTAATTTACCTTTATCCTTTAACTCTTACCTTGGAAACTTGGATATCTCCCTCACCAGGTGGCTGTCCCTGACACCCTATGTTCTCTGTTCTACTTTGTATTTCTGGCTCAATATGTATCACACCATAATGCATTTTCCCATTAATTTTTTCCTCTATTTCAGACTTTAAGTGCCAATAAGATTAGAGACTATGGCTGTCTTGTTCATTGCTCAATACCAGCTCCTAGAAAAAAAGACCAATACTTTTGTCCATGACTGAATAAATGGTGTAACAAGGCTTCTTAGTGGGGAAAACAGAGAAGTATTCAAGTAGTCAAAAAATTGGATTTAGAAAAGAAATTGGGGAAAAAGTCACCACCACTCAGACAGACGCATCCTTTGGAGAAGTCCTTCCTGTTTGTGTTTTTGCTTTATTTTGGTGTTTTTGTTTTATTTTGGTGTGTTGTATGTGTGTGCTTGGAATTAAAACTATCAGAATAGGAAAAAATAAAAAAATAGAAGTATCAGAATAGGATGGAACATTATTTACAGGAAACTTTAGTCTACTTCTATTAAAATACTTGATCCAAATCAGTGACCAGGACCTTGGCCTATAATCTAATTCAAATGCAGTTTCCCCTTTCTTCAGTCAAAACTTCAACGAGAAGTTACATCACATCATAATTCAGTTAACAGTGCTTATG
Organism: Halichoerus grypus; assembly: GCF_964656455.1. NCBI lineage: Eukaryota > Metazoa > Chordata > Mammalia > Carnivora > Phocidae > Halichoerus > Halichoerus grypus. The sequence goes on along the minus strand of NC_135727.1, from coordinate 104,662,183 downwards.
GCTATAATCAGAGCTGTCTGTATTGTACAGGAGAATGTCTGTAGCTTAGCCAGACTTTCTCCAGAGAAATGGATCCCTAATGATAAAATTTCACCATTGTGACAGGTGGCTGGAGAAAGCTTCCAATCACAGCATGTAGTAATTGCCCACTCAGGCATTGTTTAAATCTGGTCCTTTATCTGGCTAAAGGCAAAAACAACCTACTCTCCTGCGCACATCTGTGGAATTTTAATATAATTGAATAGGATATAATACAGCACAATGTTAAACCACATATCTAGCCTCAAAATTATATTTAGAAATCTAACCCTTTCTATTCATAAGATTCTATGGATTGAAAGAAATGAAATGACCTAAGAGATGATGGCAGAGTTGACCTCAGATAGGTTGGGTCTTTGCTTGGCCTGGTAGTCAGTAAGAGAGACCAATACACATGGATTCTTTGATCATCTCAGGGAGTGAAAAGACCTGATGTCAATCTAAGCTTGCAAATCTCTTTGAACTAATCATGGCATAAGCTGCCTTCTATTTCTAAACATCTTTTTTAAAAATTTTTTATTGTTATGTTAATCACCATACATAACATCATTAGTTTTTGATGTAGTGTTCCATGATTCATTGTTTCCGTAAAACACCCAGTGCTCCATGCAGTACATGCCCTCTTTAATACCCATCACCAGGCTAACCCATCCTCCCACCCCCCTCCCCTCTAGAACCCTTAGTTTGTTTTTCAGAGTCCATCGTCTCTCATGGTTTGTCTTCCCCTCCTGCTATCTTCTTCTTCTTCTTCTTCTTCTTCTTCTTCTTCTTTTTTTTTTTAACATATATTGTATTATTTGTTTCAGAGGTACAGATCTGTGATTCAACAGTCTTGCACAATTCACAGCACTCACCATAGCACATACCCTCTCCAATGTCTATCACCCAGCCACCCCATCCCTCCCACCCCCTACCACTCCAGCAACCCTCTGTTTGTTTCCTGAGATTAAGAATTCCTCATATCAGTGAGGTCATATGATACATGTCTTTCTCTGATTGACTTATTTCGCTCAGCATAACACCCTCCAGTTCCATCCACGTCGTTGCAAATGGCAAGATCTCATTCCTTTTGATGGCTGCATAATATTCCATTGTATATATATACCACACCTTCTTTATCCATTCATCTGTCGATGGACATCCTGGCTCTTTCCAAAGTTTGGCTATTGTGGACATTGCTGCTATAAACATCGGGGTGCATGTACCCCTTCGGATCCCTGCATTTGTATCTTTGGGGTAAATACCCAGTAGTGCAATTGCTGGGTCATACAGTAGCTCTATTTTCAACTTTTTGAGGAACCTCCATACTATTTTCCAGAATGGCTGCACCAGCTTGCATTCCCACCAACAGTGTAGGAGGGTTCTCCTTTCTCCGCATCCCTGCCAACATCTGTCATTTCCTGACTTGTTAATTTTAGCCACTCTGACTGGTGTGAGGTGGTATCTCACTGAGGTTTTGATTTGGATTTCCCATCTTATTAGGCAAACCCTGATGGGGGGCCGGGCCTGTGGATTTTCTAGGACCCTCTGGCCACTTGATCTGTGCTATCTCATTGAACAGAGTTGGTAGGCAGTCCCAACCCAGATTCAGATTTTTGCTGCTGGTCCGGATTACAGCTTAACTATTTTTTAAAAAAGTTATACCATGTCTTCAGCTAACTCTCTTATCAGTAAGATGAATCATATAGCTAGACAAAAACAACAAATATGAGGAGAGTTACAAAGATATTGAGAGGCTGGCCAACAACAACAAAAATACAAAAGTAAAAAAGGGAATCCTAATGATGGTTACCAGGGAAAAAGCATAATGAAAAAACTTTTATTTTGGTTTTCAGAAAAATTCAAGGAAAACTAAGTTAAAATAATCAACATACATGGAAATACATTATTATTTCCTCAAAGTACTCTAGAGTATAAAATCAAAAACTGACTTTTGTTGGCAATGGACAGTTGTCTCCACAGTGAATTGCTTGTGTTTTACATTTTTATTTTATTAAACAATAACCTTTGTGCCCCAATATTACAAATACTTAGCAATATGGCTAAGAAACTATGGAAGAATGAATTTTTCATTCTGGCAGAATAAATTTCTCATGTGAAATAAAAACTGGGAATTTGAACCAAAATAAATGTATTTAAATATGAATGCAGGCTTAAAAATAGAAAAAAAATTTCACATGTTATCCGAATAACTTTTTACAAATCATCATTCATTAAAGGAGCTATATGTCCTCGCTATACTTATTAAAGGCTCTATAAAATATAATCATTTTTATTTCATTTAATGATAGGTAAGATCATGATTGTAAATGAATTAGGAATGTGGGTGTTTTCTCTATTAAAATAGGACTTTCTGAGACATTAGAAAGATACATTTTGGGGTGCCTGGGTGGCTCAGTCCCTTAAGCGTCTGCCTTCGGCTCAGGTCATGATCCCAGGGTCCTGGGATCGAGCCCCGCATCAGGGTCCCTGCTCAGCGGGAAGCCTGCTTCTCCTTCTCCCACTCCCCCTTCTTGTGTTCCCTCTCTCACTGTCTCTGTCAAATAAATCAAGTCTTTAAAAAAAAAAAAAAAGAAAGATACATTTCCCTTACAGTTAACCTTCCTAGCCAACAGCAAATACTTATTAAGCACAAAATATTTTGCAGAATTGAACTATATTACATAGTCTCTCACTATAGGAAGATAACAACCAAATCAGAAAAAAATCTAGTAGAATGCAAGGATACAATATTTTTCAGCCTAAGAAAGAAGAAAACCAAATCTATACTTTATGAGTAAAAATTGCCAGAAGAGTATTTCTGTCCAAAATTCCCTATCTTATACTGATGTACTGATGGAATTCTTCTCTTGGTTACATACTATACCAATTTAAAATATATATATATATATGCTAAAATAGAAATTCCTGAGAAATTTAATTCACTATATAGCATGAGTTAGTTTGAGGCCACAAAAATAATTTTCTTCCAGTATCTGTGGGATCTAGGGTTGGGAATGGGAGAGATTTTGTCATTATTTTGTTTCTTCTTTTAGGAGTGTGTGTGATTGTTTTATTTGCTTTTGCTTTCTGGCAAAAAACTGGGGAAAGACTTGATGTCTGGATCTAATTGTGGAGGAGGTTTTCACCAGGAAGCCCTTTGCTGTGGAATCCCTTGAGAAGGGGTGTAAGAGTGTTACAAGTCTTGCAGAATGGAAAGCATGAATGTGCAAAAGATGCACTTTAATGTCTTAGCATCTTTCACAAACCTTTTTTTTTTTTTTAAATCCAATTATTCAATAAATATTTCTTGGTTGCTTACTACACGCCAGGCCAAGGGAGCTCTCAGTTTTGCTTTGTAAATTGCACGAAAGATACAGGCTTAACATTGTACAATTTACCCTTTCATTAGCCCTACCTAAAAAAGGCATTCTTTTTAGTGGGCTGATATTTCGAGAGACACTTGCTTTTCAGAAGTCCAGACTGTGGATTTTCTCACAGATTCTTGCCTATTCTGCTTCAATTTATGGAAACAAACACATACACAAACAAAAAAACTTCAGGCTCTGTGACAACGAATTACCTAGGAATTCTCTAAATTGTGTTCATTAAAATTTCTAGGACAAAGGAAAGAGATGTCAGTTCATTAAAAAAATGGAATACGGTTTATGATCCCCTTGTAGTAAAAAATACATTTATTTATTGTTTATAAGTATTTGTCATTGAGACTAGACATGTAAAATAGTTTGACTTTCATCATTGTCTTATCTTCTTTTCCCTAAGCAATGATATAGAATAGTCATTGTTCAGTTAAGCCTCATTTCTTTGAGTGATTTTAGTAGTAGATGAACTCAAGAAAACTATTTCTCAAATTCTGATGCAAGTAAAGCAGCTACAAATTCTTGCAGTTTCTGCTTGAGGGAGAGCATTAATTGGTCCCACGTTGAATGCCACTACCTTGCACAAAATAGAACAATAACGAGTTAAGAACTGTTCTCATGGACAGTGGCTGGAGGGTGGGAGTCCTCTAAGAGATGTGGTAAAACCAAATCCTACTCCTGTGGCTCTTCAGAAATTAACATGGAAACCAAAGAAGCCACCAATCTGCATTATTTAACAGCCTCACCTCACTGCACATACAGACTGTCCTTCACCAAAATGTTCTCTTTTCTGGAGTCTCAAGTTCAGTGTGCCAATAAATTAATGCAACTATTTCCTTTTAGTTTTCCTTTGTCACTTATTAAGAGGTTGTAATTTATTCAAATACCAAGTAAGAATATTCAATTTGACTGAATTATTTTGGTGAGTTATTTGAGAGCATTTTTTTTATTGAAGTACAGATGACACACAATGTTACCTTAGTTTCAGGGGTACAACATAGTGATTCGACAAGTCTGTACTTACGTGCTATGCTCGCCACAAGTGTAGTTACCATCTGCCACTATACAACGCTATTACAGTACCATTGATTATATTCCCTATGCTCTACCTTCTGTTCCCATGACTTATTTATGGCATAACTGAAAGCCTGTACCTCCCTTGCCCCTTCACCCATTTTGATTAGCTGTTTCCTCCTAACTCTTATGCAACTTATAAGCTATTCTTAGTCTTGAACTGAAAACAGTGAGTCCTAAGTTCCTCTCGTTCTAAGAGATGGAAATAAGTCTTTTCTAAAAACTTTATTGAAGTGGTGGGAAATCTGGCTCTTCCTTCATTACTCCACCAAGCTTGCTTACTCTAAAAGTCCATGAAGATTTTGAAGAGAATCGTAGACAGGCTGAATCCATGGCCCAGTGCGATGGCATCTTCCATTTACTCATCAATGAGGAATGAAAAGTGGTACTTCAATCTTTCTGCCCCAAGCAAATGAGGGTAGCTCCAAAACTATCACTTGTAGAGTCTGGGAGTCCTAAGTAAATAGGGATGGCATCTAATTACCAACTTGGACTCTGCTTATGCAGCTGAATGCGTTATTTGCTTTCTACCTAAGTATAAAAGAAAAAAAAATTGGATATGATGGCAGAGTGATGCGAGGGAGCAGCCTGTACTTCCTAAAGCTTGGTGTGGCAGAAACATTTCCATAGGTCAAGAAGACAGTGAAAAAGGCAGCCATGTTTGAGTTGTCTAGCAGAAACACTGCTTAAGGAGCAAGAGTACTCCATGATGAAGAGGCTTGAAGATATTTTCACTAAGCATGTTTTTCTTGTTAAAGAATTTGGAAGACAGAAGAGCTTTTATAAGACCACTTAAAGAGTCCACACTTGCACCCTCCAAAAAGTCAATGCTTGTGTCCTTGTTATAAAAAATACATGAACACCACGAAAATGCTAGTTAACAGGAGACATTTGCCAACTTTCCTTCATTCCTACTTCTCAGGTCAATGGAGAATAATGGGACCCAGAGTAGGTAAGGAAAAGTGATGGTGGTACAGAGAGGAAATTGATCACTCTTCCTTTTAACTGCAGGTCACTTAGGCCATGGTTTAAGATTGAAATGGAAACAGTAGAAGAACATTAAACTGAATATGAGATTGACATTTTAAGCTGAACTAAGATGGCTTTAACTTTTTAATTTCACAGAGCCTGGAAAGCAATGGGATCTATTCAGGATGCCAGTAAGAAAAATGAAACAACCATCAACTTGAAGCAAAATATTTCATGTTTCTGTCCTACCTGGTTCAAACTATACAGCAAATTACTGTCATAGTCAATGAATTCAACACTTGATAAACTGAGGTAGAGGCAGAGAATAAAAGATGGCTACAAGGAACAGTCAGAATGTGGCCCAGGGAAATGTAAGAAATGGTTTCTGGAAGGTGTGAAGAGATACATAATGAAGGACCTAGGAACTATCTTTGAAACACTGAGAATCATGGTAGCATGGCATGATTAGAAGGCTTATAAAGATAGAGCAATGCCACTGGCTTATACAACAGTCAGCAAATTTCACATTTTATACCTATCTAGCAAGGTTATCAGTATGGACTACTGCTGCTATCAAATGCAACACTTTGCCTACTGATGAATAATTTCAGTGGAGAGCCTGTTAAACTTTCTGAAGGATAATTTGAAGGTTTTTAAGGAGGCATGGCATGGCATGAAAATGTCAGGAATTATTTAAGGAGCACTAGGAATGTTCTATTTGTCTCACAAACACATTCTCTCAACTTTTAGTTGTTTAGAACTGACAGGAGGACATCCTCAAGGAAAGTGAAATTTGAGGAACACCCTGGACATCACTGTAGACTCAGATCTCTTTAGGGTTGATGAGAAAAAATAACATTTCATTTTTCATGATTTTGTATGATGAAAGGAAAATAATAGATCCTCACAGAAATAACATTTCTAGATCGTTAGGTGTACTTTCAGCAGGCTGAGGAAATGCTTTTCAAAAGGAATCCAGGTAGTATTTCCCACGAGGAATTAAATGGAGATTTTAAAAATAAAGCGGAGGGGAGAGGAGAAAATTTATAGCAGGAAAAACAGTTTACAACTGCTCACTGCCTCAGTAACCATCAAAAGTTTCACTTTGTTGCCTTTTTTAATTTTCAAACTAGTCCTACTTTTTCTTAAAGAAAGGAGGTCCCACACAGTGTTCCTTGGACAAGAAAGACCCCCCCAAAAAACCCCAAAAACCAAAAACAAAACTGTGTTGATTTAAGCCACTCTAGATTTAACTCTTGTGGGGAATTCTGGCATAATTAGTTTTGTGGCATGTTTATTAGCATACATGGCAAGCTACAAATAATTACAAAGATGTACACAAGTGTTTTGTATATATACTCTTTAAATATAAAAGAAATGTTGCATTATTTACAAGGGTCACCCAGAGTTGTTTTTGTTAAGGTTACTTGGTTTAAAACTACTGGGTAGAAAAAGCCCAAAGCCACGTGCATGGAGCTGTCTATAATTTCCTTTACAGGTAAAGATTATAAATGTTAAAACTATTGGGGCCATGTTTAGTTGGAACTTCATCTGTTTCAGGTCTCTGCAGGTCACTGAAGTTCTTCTGTGACCTCTGAAGGAAGCACACTTGAAAGCAATGTTTGGGCATCACTTTATCAATGGAACTTGACATCAGAGTCCAGAGTGCTAACCATTACACGATGGGACCCTGGAACTTGACATCAGAGAGCCATCACTTTCAAGTAAAGCATTGATAGAATGGTCAATGAGCTGTACAGTAATATATCTAAGACATTTCTGGATTTTTTCTGCATCCATTCATCTTCATGGGTAGACAAATGAAATTGGTCTTCCACCCTGACAGGAGCAAACCAATGCATTATTTCAGCTTCAAAAAGGAAGTGCTGGAAGTATCATACAGTAAATCTAGAAGGAATCTACAGAGTTCATCTCCCAGCCTTTTCAAGGTAACTTCAGAGACCCGCCTGGTCAGCAAAGCTTCTCTGGTGTAATGGCAAGGTGCTCTCTGATCGCACATGTGGTCATAATATGAAAGTCTAAACGTTAGGCAATTAATAATTTATTGATATTGTAAATAATTAAAATACCATAGAGTATTGTCCTGATACAGAAGAGTGAGACAGAATTGGAGTCTAGGGATAAATCGGGTCAGGATTGAGACCACATGCGTAAGTAACACACGGAGTCTAGGTAAGAGTAAAAATCCAAACCTTGGGGTAAAATCAAATTGTAGAACAAAGCAATAAGTAGAGGTCAGAAACACAAGTCAGAATGTAGCCACTGAGAAACTTAGTTGATTTCTGGCAATTGCTTCTATTATCCCAGGAAGTCAGAGACGCAGCGACTTTTCCATAATTCAAGTATAGGTAGGGAAAAGGCAAGGTGCCACAAGTTAAAAAACTGTAGCTGGTGCTTCCAAGCTGAGGTATGCAGGTCATCACCCGAGTAGAGAAGGCCTCTAATGAGGGAGAACCCAGTGAGACCAACTGTAGATAGACTGGTAGTTGTGTCAACTTATCATTGAATGACATGCCACTTGGTGCTCCTTACATAAGGGCAGTAATCTCCATCCAACACAGCAATGTAATAGAGATCTCAGAGTGGAAGACCTTTTGGTGCTAGTCAGTTTCTCCACTCGGGAATTCAGACCCTCAGGATAATGAGCAGACACATGGTTTCTGGTTTCCTGGACTTGAGATGATGTGTGAGAAGCACATCTGTCGCACTACCTTTTACAGAGCAGCTAAGGATGGCCACGAGGGTTGCCCATAAAACAGATTTCAATCTTCGGTCAGGTAGTCTCAAATGTGGCCCCAATAACCTGAAATGGTTCTTTCCTGATGTACATTGGACATCTGTGCAGGATTTCTTTTACTGTGATGGAGGTCCACAATGATCTGACGCTAGTGTTCAGGTTCTCCTGAAATAAAATGCTCTAGACTCTGTTGACCTGTACGGTCAATCATCAGTGGAGTTCAATTATACTCAGACTGCAGACTAGAAGTAGTATCTGAGAAACTGGAAAACTTCTCTCCTGGGATGTCGGGGATGATCCTTTTTAATCCTTTCCATATGCATGAAGATTAACAATATTTATCACACATACTCCAGATGATTGCCATGGTTCTGAAGAAGTTGAAGTGCAAGACAGAGTGTGTTCAGGGCTTCCTGTCACCCCACTCATTCACACCACACTGAATAATTCCTCAGATCTAGTTGAGTAGCTGCAAAGAGCACTATTTTGTCCTAAGGTTATTACAAGGCTTCCCGATCTTTTGTTCTCCATGTAGCTAAGATAGACAAGACTGCAGATTTGTAGCAAGGAATTACTGCCGGGGTCTGTGGCTCTGATAGGATTCATTTGGGCTGTGCACCTTGAACAGCAGGAACAAGATGCAGTGAAAAGCTGCTTTTCCTTTCGCTTGCCAAATATGCTGTACAATTCCCGAGCAGTATGCTGGGAGTACAGAAAGGAGACTCCTGTGTGTGGATGTTAAGCATGGGAAACATAAACACTGGCAAAGAGGTGCGTTGCACTCAATTCTTTGTTGGAGACCAGGGTCATCTGTAACTGAATGCTCTTGTGAGATACTAAGCTGACTGAAAGAGACATAAACTGTTTTCCAACCTCCTCTTACCTCTGTCTCCTCTCCCCAGTGGCACCTTACCATCATCTGGACATGAAACCCATTGTGCTGGAGCTGTTTTAAGTGAGAGAGGAGCAACCAGGCGTTCAGGTGGTAGGCACTCGCTTGCAGCGTTCTTGCACTTGTCGTAAGTCAGATACAGTTAAAGATTAAGTTGCGGGCAATACCTACCACAGCCATGCAGGACTGCATAGTGTCTTCCAAACTGGTCCAACGGGGAATGTCTGGTCCATCTAGACTTTGGTCTAGGAGGAAGACAGGTGTAGCATATCGGGGAATGTAGCAATGCACTTCCATCCATCAGCAGTTTGCTGTGGCAGCCTAGGAAGTACTCATTCTACTCCAGCAGGGAAATGTAGCCTTGAAAGAGAATTACTTTTTCCCCTTCTTTTTTTTTTTTTTAAAGATTTTATTTATTTATTTGGGGGGGAGAGAGAGAGAGCCCACACGGGGGGGAGGGGCAGAGGGCGAGGGAGGAGCAGACTCCTCACTGAGCAGGGAGCCCCATGCAGGGCTCGATCCCAGGACCCTGGGATCATGACCTGAGCTGAAGGCAGACACTTAACTGGCTGTACCACTCAGGCGCCCTCTTTTTTTCCCCTTCTTGGTTTACTTGTTCAGGAGTTGAAAATGAGCTTCATCTCTGAAATAAAGAGATCACTCAGCTCTAATGAGCAGTTGATGGACATGAAAAAGTTAATGGTCCACATTAGGAATGAATCTGAGACATAGGGCACCTTAGCAAAGGGGACTGCCTTAAACAATTCATGCTCAGGTAAGGATCAAGTCCAGAGTTCTCAAACCTAAATAATCATCAGACTGTAGAGCAAATTTTCAAAATACTGTTCCCGGTCTCAATCAGATTCTACTGAATTAGAAAATCAAAGGGAACTGAGAGGGAGTATGCTTAGATTAAAGTTCCTAGACTCTTCCATCTGTGTGATTTTGATGACTTGCCAAATTTGAAATGAATTATCATGAAATTTGAAAGAAAAGATGCAAAAAGAATTATATAATAACAGTTAAATGCAATTAATTGGGCTCACAACAGAAAAGAGCAAAGGGCAGAGTACTATTAAATTAGCCATTTCTCAATGCAGATAGGAAACTTGGTAAGGGAGAGGCAGTAAAGCAATTCTCCAATTTTATTGGATATTTTGAAGGAAATTTTCTCATGAATATTTACATTCCTATGACTTAAAAAACAGCTTGAGGAACTTGAAAAATATTTTTTGTTCCTCATTCCATATATAAATTGCCCTGATATACTAGAATACATTGTAAAAATATGTTCTTGAATGTCCCTCTCCCATTTCCTTCTTAAAAAAAAAATGGACAAGTAATTTTAGGGCACAGTTACCTAAATATTAAAGAACAGTTTTGATCATTCAACCCAAAACGTCTATGAAGTGGCTTGAAAAGAAAATTGTTTTAAAAGAGGCTAGAGTGGTAAAAGGAAGATGGATGAGCTAGATGGACCTATAACTTGAGAACAGTATTTTATGTTATAGGAATTAAATATTAGTTGTAAATTATAATGGGTCATAAGTGAAAGCTATATACAGCTTTCATTAAAAGAAATCATAGAGGGAGACAAACCATGAGAGACTCTGGACTCTGGGAAACAACCTGAGGGTTACAGAGGGGAGGGGGGTGGGAAGATGGGGTAAGCGGGTGATGGGTACTAAGGAGGGCACGTGTTGTGATGAGTACGGGTGTTATACGCAACTAATGAGTCGTTGAACACTACATCGAAAACTAATGATGTACTATATGCTGGCTAACTGAACATAAAAAAACAAAACAAAACAAAACAGAAAAACTCCAGGAGTTTTTATGAAAATGTACATAGATAATAAAATTAAAAGAAAAACCTCTACTCAACAATTCATTCCTAAAATGCTAATTTACCAATCCATACTAAAGATCTAATTTTTGTAAATGACTAACTTTTAGGCCTTAACATAATATTTTTTAAGATTTTATTTATTTATTTGACAGAGAGAGAGTGCAGAAGCAGGGGAGTGACAGGCAGAGGGAGAGGGAGAAGCAGGCTTCCTGCTGAGCTGGGAGCCCGATGAAGGGCTTGATCCCAGGACCCTGGGATCATGACCTGAGCTGAAGGCAGATGCTTAACCAACTGAGCCACCCATTAACCGACTGAGCCACCCGGGCACCCCCAGATTTTTTTTTAAAAGATAGATTTATTTATTTATTTATTTATTTATTTATTTATTCATTCATTCATTCATTCATTCATTCATTCATTTTAGAGAGAGACAGAACACACAACCTGGGAGAGGGGCAGAGGGAGAGAGAGAGAAAATCAGACTCTTCACTCAGCGTGGAGCCTGACATGGGGCTCAATCTCACACCCAGAGATCAAACCTGAGCAGAAATCAAGAGTCAGATGTTCAATTGACTGAGTCACTCAGGTTCCCCAGATTTATACATTAACTCCTTCTTTTGCTATTTCAATGTTAAAGGAAGGAGTTCAACTACCAAATTATAAGAAATTTAAGAGTGAGATATGTTCATACTGATTTATAAATATTTTAATGCTCTTCCTAAAGCAAAAACAATTTACCTAGTGTGAGTATATAATACTTAAATATTAATTAGGTAGTAAAATAGAATGCATATATCTGTGTCTGTGTGTGTACGTATATATACATATATATACACACGTATGTATACACATACAGAAATATAAATATACATACATATATAAATATATGCAAACATACATATGTATATGTGTGTTGATGTGTCCCTTTGTCTCTGTATCCAAAAAAGCTAATATGTTATAGTTGGATACATACAGACAAGAAAATTTTAACTACTTTTTTTGTTTGTTTGTTTTTATTTTTTTATTTTATTATGTTATGTTAATCACCATACATTACTATCTTATAAAACATTTCAGAAATGTCGCAAATAGCCAAGAAAACACTATTTATTGAAGTAGGGCAAATTATATTTAAAGATAATGATAGAATTACTACTTACAAAAACAATAAATAAGTACATCTCCATGATTCATAGTGATTAAAATAAGAATGAAACATGTTTCCAACAATCTTTGTTGTTGTGAAGGTTACATAATATTTTAGTTCCTGTGTTTATAAAATAGAGGGGAATTAAATTCAAAATACAGGATGCATGCTAAAATATTAATAAAATCAAGAATCAAGGTAACTCATGTTAATTGATGGAAGGTAAAAGAAGATACCTTTCTCAGATAAAAGAAGATACAGCAAATAGAGAAAGAGAATAATTATTTTCTAATTGAAAAAATAAAAAGGATATACTGTCTTGTCTGTTTTTCCTTACATTAATTAGGGCTGGGCTACAGGGTTATTTATCTATGTTTAAGTATTATACAGGTGGGTTCCCCCCCAGAAATGTAACCACTCTTGTCCAATTATTCAATTAAAATTATTATGAGAACAACTATGAGCATAGTCTACTGCTCAGCTCAAAAATGAAGTCACCTTGAACACAGATGTTGGCATAACAGTCTGCTTATGGGGCAATTTTTTTTAAAAAAGATAATAGTTTGGGGCGCCTGAGTGGCTCAGTCGGTTAAGCGTCTGCCTTCGGCTCAGGTCATGATTCCAGGTCCTGGGATCGAGCCCCGCATCGGGCTCCCTGCTCCGCGGGAAGCCTGCTTCTCCCTCTCCCACTCCCCCTGCTTGTGTTCCCTCTCTCACTGTGTCTCTCTCTGTCAAATAAATAAATAAAATCTTAAAAAAAATAAAAATAAAAAAATAAAAAAGATAATAGTTTTATCACAGAGCATTCCATCTAGAAGAGTCAAGAGTATGTGCTATGGTGAGCACTGTGAATTGTGTAAGACTGTTGAATCACAGACCTGTACCTCTGAAACAAATAATACATTATATGTTAAAAAAAAAAAAAGAAAAAAAGAAAAGGAAGATAGCAGGAAGGGAAGAATGAAGGGGGGGAAATCGGAGGGAGAGACGAACCATGAGAGACTATGGACTCTGAGAAACAAACTGAGGGTTCTAGAGGGGAGGGCGGTGGGGGGATGGGTTAGCCCAGTGGTATTAAGGAGGGCACGTACTGAATGGAGCACTGGGTGTTATACGCAAGCAATGAATTATGGAACACTACGTCAAAAAAAAAAAAAAAAGAATCAAGATATCCAATATCCTTTCTTCCACTGTAAGGAAAAAAAGCACCAAAATCAAAACATGAAAAAATGTAATTCTAGAAGCTATATCCATTATTAACACACTAAGAATTAATTTTTTTTTAAATTCTACCTTTCAAAGTACTATTTATCATTGGTTAATCATCCCCAGCAAAATGTTTTTAAACCATGTTGTTCTGTAGAAATGCGTCTAATTCTCTAACTTCTGAAAAATTTTGAAAGCAATTTAGGTCTAAAATTAACCAAACACATAAAATGACAACCAGGTCTGGCATCATGGTCACAATGACCTGTGCAATCATGCTTAGAAGGTCTCCATGCTTAGAAGGTCTCATGCTTGCTTTGATGACCTGCTGTCATTATCGTGAAATTCTTAATTTTAGAACAAGAACCTTGCATTTTCTTCACGTACTGGACCCCACAAATTAAGCAGTTGATCCTAATTATAATAATTTGGGGAAAATGGCCAATAGCTGTAATACTGAAATAAGAATGCAAGCTAATTGGATAAGGTAGAGAAATAAATTTAAGAAAAGCATGAAATTCAAATTAGAGGCACCAGGACACAGTGACATACTAATGGAGGGAAAATGAGGACCAAATGAATGACTTTCAAATGTGAATATAATTGGAAAATAAGATCACAAACACCAGTCTCTGAGTTGTTTCAGGATCCAATCAGATTCATCCTGGTGACACTGCCTGAAGACAATGGAAATAGAAGTACCTTTCCTTTTGATTGTCCCAGGTTGTGTGTCTGTATGTGGGTAGTTGTGAAAAAAATTATTATTTTGCAGAAAACTGTGGAAGAAATTTGCATAACTGTTTACACTGCAAACCATTTTGCTAATACTTTGTCTATGATATTATTGGCTAACACTTCTGTTTGATCTTTACAACAGAAGAGCTCGTACTGCAAATGCTTTCCACTCTTAGTTCTTCAGAGGTACCAGTTCTCTATTCTCCCATCCCTACTTCTTCATATCACCAGCACTATACGACCTTTGATGCAGTTTCCTCTGAGGTATGGAGTCTTTCATGAGTAAACTTTCTCAGCCTTACTACTCTTAACTTCAAAATATCTTCGTATTAACATAATTCACTCTCTTCCACTTTCAAAGTCCATCTTTCCATTTTTGCTCATATACCCTTTCCTGTAAGACCTTGCTTTTACATGTTAAATATGTATCTCTATTGGATTTTTCCTCACATTACAAACATGTTTAAATCTTCACTGTCCTGAAAGTCAATAAAGTACCTTGCCTGTCCTATTACTCAAGTTACTGGCCCTTCTCTCTTATATTTCCCTCACCAAACATTTTTTTTTTCACTTTCAAAGACATGCTAATTCTTTCATCCCCAGCTTTATTGAGATATAATTGGCACATAACATTGTGTAAATTTAAGATGTACAAAGTGTTAGTTTGATACTTATAAATTGCAAAATGAGTGCCACCACAGTATTAGCTACCACCTCCATCCTGTCACAGAGTTACCATTTTTACATCCCGAAGAATACATTTACCGCCTCCACTCTACCACTGACCATTTCCACTTTTACCTCAATTTAACCTCACAGTTGCCCCTCCAGGACCTGAACAAGGCAACTATAATTAACAAGTGAAGGATTGAACATCAGTTGAACAAATAAATCCAGCTAGTAGAGACTACTTTTTAAGGTGTTAAGTGGGTGATGGGGATTAAGGAGGGCACTTGTGAAGAGCACAGGGTGATGTATGGAAGTGCTGAATCACTTAATTGTACACCTGAAACTAATATTACACTTATGTTAACTAACTGGAATTTAAATAAAAACTTGCAAGAAAAAAATAAAGTATTAGGTTCTGCAATTTATGGACAACTTAAGAAGAAGAGAAGTAAAAATTATTTTAAGTATTTTGTATAACAAGAGGCAAGTTAAATATTACAACCTGGCTGATTCTCAGATTGCTAACTATCATTTTAGAGAAAATTCAGTAGCTTATGATTTAATCTTTAAATATAGTTTTGTTTATATACTTATCAAATTGGATATATCCAGACTCTTATTCCTAAAAGTAATCTGGTCAGTTATTTTATATATATACCTATTCTCATTATCTTAATATTTTTTGCTAAAAATATACCTACACCTCAGCAGTAAACAGATGGAGAGACAGTTTTTTTCTTTTTATATTTAGCCTCTTTAATCATCAAGAGAGTAGTTTTGATATCTCTTAAGGTGACAACCTATTCATAGGGAGAGGTCAGTGTACTTGATTTTTTTTCTTAAGTACCCACCAGTATAAAGAGGTCTAAAAGTGGACTGCATGTAAAATAACAACCTGGTTCACAAAGAAAAATACGGATGGCTGATATACCTCTTATTTCCTGCCAGACCACATGTAGATCTGCTGAGACTACCTTTCAAATCTATTAGGAGAAAGGTTGGTAAAGAAAGAGTACTAAAGATTACTTTAAGGTTTCTGGCCTGAGAAAATTAAAGAATGAGTTGGCAAGAATAAACATGGTGAAAACTGTGTTGGATAGGTTTGATAGGAACCCAAATCTAAGTATGTGAAGTTTGAGTTGCCTATTAATATCTAAGTAGAGATCTATAATAGTAAGATGGATATACAGGTCTAGAGTTTAGGGCAGAGGTTTGTACTAGAGATAATATTTTTTAAAATCATTAACATATAAAGGGTATTTAAAGCCATGACCCTGCATAAAATATCAAAAGGAGTGAATAGAGAGAGAAAAGAGAGCATGAAGCTTAAAAATTATTTTATATAAAACTCATCTCCTCCCATGGACACACATAATCTACAGCTACATGTAAAATAACTCCAGTTATAAAAGGCCTGAAAACTAGTTGAACACCTACTTTACAATAAACATTAAAAGGGTCACATCGAGACAGGCAGAAGAAACAGAAATATGGTCTTATCAAAAACACCACTCAAGGTGCAGCAACTCACAATTGGGATGGATCTCACAATTTTGGATTTTCTTCCTGAGGCATGAGGCATTCTAGCCCCACATCAGGCACCCCAACCCCAGGGACCTAAACCCGACAGATTAGCCTCCAAAACATCTAGCTTTTAAAAACAATGGGCTTACATAACATAATAATAATAATAATAATAATAATAATAATAATAATAATAAAACCAATGGGCTTATATCCAGGAGACCCAAAAGGCTGTAGAGAACTGAGATACTGCTCTTAAAGGGCTTGCAGGATGCCTCACTCACCCCAGGGCCCAGCTAATCTTGCTAATCATCTACCAGAGGGGCAGTGATCTGTTGGGACTCTGCAGGAATACAGGCAGCATTTTTTTTTTTTTGTTCTCTGTTTACTAATGTGGTGGGTGTGCACAGACCCTGCACTCTCCCACTGTCCCGCCAAACCTGGCAGATGCATCCCCGTATCATACTGTCCCTCTGCTTTGCTAAAGTTACTGGGTGTTCCCCAGCCCTTCCCACTCCCACTGCTCCACTAAAGTCAGCAGGCATGTGCAATCCATATGGGAACACCCCTGATCACCTGGCTCTGATGACCAGTGGAACCTGTGTTCCTGGGTCCTACAAGATCGTAATAATCAGAGACAGTTCTTGGCAGGCTACCACCTCCAGAGCACTGCACAGAGAGCAGATAGAAATACATTCCTAGTCTTCCTGTGAAAAAGACCCACTTACTTGCCTTGGAGCTTCAGCCTAAGGGTCAGGCTTCAGGTATGCCACAAATCTAGATGTGACGGAGATGCTCTGAAGGAACATAGGCTGGGGGAAACCACCTCTGCACTCTCCTTCAGCCTCACTACAGCTCACCAGTACCTCCCAGAAAGAATCATAGACACATGTCTAGAGCCCTGATTTTTCAACTGTTGCCCAGGGGAAACCTCCAGATTGCCTGGTCTAGAGGCCAGCAGGGTTTGTGACTGCAGTACCAAAGGATTATATTTATTTACTTGTACACTTTTTTAAAAAGATTTTATTTATTTATTTGAGAGAGAGCGAGCGAGCAGGGGGGAGGAGCAGAGGAAGAGGGAGAAGCAGACTCCCCACTGAGCAGGAAGACTGATGTGGGGCTCAATTCCAGGACCCCAAGATCATGACCTGAGTTGAAGGCAGATGCTTAACCAACTGAGCCACCCAGGAGTCCCTGTATTTGTATACTTTAAAAGTTTCTGCCTGAGGGTCTGGATTCTTTTTTTTAGATTTTATTTATTTATTTGTCAGAGAATAAGAGAGAGAGAGTGTACAAGCAGGGCGAGTGGCAGGCAGAGGGAGAAGCAGGCTCCCCGCTGAGCAAGGAGCCCTGAACAAGGAGCCCGATGCAGGGCTTAATCCCAGGACCCCAGGATCATGACCTGAGCTGAAGGCAGATGCTTAACTGACTGAGCCACCCAGGCGCCCCAAGGGTCTGGATTCTAATCAGCCTGAAACTAGGTGCTGACTGAGATCCCTCCCTTTGGAACACAGGTTTTGGCACAACCTTAACCACTAGGACCTATCAAGAATAAACTAGGCACTTTAGACAATCACAAAGGTTCAAGAGACAACCAAAAGCTAGGGAGAGGTTGACAGGTAAGTTTCATCTCCTATACAAGGCCACTCTTTCAAGACTAGGAGAAGTACCTGTTTTGCCTGGTACATAGAAATAAACACAGAGTCAAGGAAAATGAGGAAACAGAGGAATATGTTCCAAGTGAAAGAATAAGAAAACCTCAAAAAAAAAAAAAAAAAACCCTTAATAAAACAAAGATAAGGAATTTGCCTAATAAAGAATTTAAAGTAATGGTCATAAAAATGCTCACCAAATTTGGGAGAGGAACAGATGAACATAGTGATAACGTCAACATAAAGGTAGAAAATATAAGAAAGTACCAACTACAAGTCACAGAACTGAAAAATACAATAACTGAAGGGAAAATACACTTGAGGGATTCAACAGCAGACAAGATGAAACAGAGGGAAGGATCAGTGAAAGAGAATACAGGACAATGGAATTCACCCAAAATGGAGCAGCAAACATTTTAAAAAATATATTAGAAACTGAAGATAGCTTAAGGGAACTACGGAACAACATCAAGTGAAATGATATCCTCATTATAGGGCTCTCAGAAAGGAAAGAAATAAAGGCACAGAAAACCTATTTGAAGAAATAATGGCGGAAAACTTCTTTAACCTGGGAAATGAAACAGATATCCATATCCAGAAAGCCCAGAGAGTTAAAAATTAGATGAACTCAAAGAGATCCACACTAAGACACTGAATTAAGAGGTCAAAAGTTAAACTTAAGAAAAAATCCTAAAAGTAACAAGTGAAAAACAACTTGTTATGCACAAGTTTACCCCCATAAGACCCTAAGCAGATTTTTTTTTTTTTCAGCAGAAACTGTAGCCCAGAAGGTGGTGGCACAATTTATTCAAAGTTCTGAAAGAAAAAAATCTTCCAGCCAAGAATACTTTATCTGGCAAGCTTATGATTCAGAATTGAAGGAAAGAGAGTTTCTCAGACAAGCAAAATCCAAAGGAATTCATCACCCCTAAACTGGCCTTATAAGAAACGTTAAAAGGATTTCTTTAAATTGAAAAGAACAGGTACTAATTAGTAACAAGGAAACTTTTACATATGTTAATATGTTTACCACACTGGTAAAGGTAAACATGTAGTAAAGGTAGTAGATTAGCCACTTAAAGAGCTAGTATAATGGTTAAAAGACAAAAGAAATAAAAATAACTATAAGAATAAGTTAAGGGATACACAAAACACAAAGATGTAAAATGTGACATCAAAAACATTAAACATGGGGGGGGAAGTAAAAATGTAGAATTTTAGAATGTGTTCAAACTTAAGTTGCTATCAACTTAAAATACACACAGATATATATTTTTATATATATTGAGTAGCTGAATGGAAAGAAACAAAACAAAACAAGACCCATCTACATGTATAAGAGACTCACTTTAGATCTAAGGATACACACAGATGGAAAGTAAAGGGAGAGAGAAAGATGTTCCATGTAAATGAAAACCAAAAGAAAGCTGATGTAGCTACACTAAGACAAAATAGACTTTAAAACAAAGACTGTAAAAAGAAACAAAGAAGGGCATTACATAATGATAAAGGGGTCAGTCTAACAAGAGGCTATGACATTTGTACATATTTATGCACGCAACATAAGAGCACCTAATTATATAGAGAAAATATTAACAAACCTAAAAGAAAGAAATTGACAGCAATGCAATAATATTAGGAGATTTTAATACCCTACTTACAACAATGGATAGATCATCCAGACAGAAAATCAATAAGGAAACATCAGCCTTAAACCACACATTAGATCAGAGGGATTTAATAGATATATACAGAGTATTCCATCCAAAAGCAGCAGAAAACATATTCTTCTCAAGTGCACGTGGGACATTCTCTAGGAAAAATTGTTAGGCCACAAAACAAGTATTGATAAATTGAAGAAGACTGAAATCATATCAAGCATCTTTGCCAATCACAATAGTGTGAAACTAGACATCAATTACAAGATGAAAACTGGAAAAATCACAAGTATGTTTGGAAACTAAACAATATGGTACTAAACAACCAATGGGTCAAGGAAGAAATCAAATAATACCTTGAGACAAGTGAAAATAGAAAAACAACATACCAAATCTGTGGTAAACCAATAGCAATTCTAAGAGTGAAGTTCATAGTGATACAGGCATACCTCATGAAACGAGAAATATCTCAATAAACAACTTAACTTCACATCCCAAGAACTAGAAAAAGAAGAACAAAGCCCAAAGTTAGCAGAAAGAAGGAAATAATAAAGATTAGATGAGAGAAAAGAAAAAAAGATTAGGTTGAAAACAAATGCAGTAGAGAGTAAAAAGACAAAAGAAAAAAAAATCAATGAACCTAAGATCTGATTCTTTAAAAAAATGAACAAAACTGACAATCAACAAAAACTTCTGATGTACTATATGCTGTCTTACTTAATATAAAAAAAACCTGACAATCATTTAGCTAGACTCACCAAAAAAAAAAGAGAGGGCTCAAATGAGTAAAATCAGAAATGAAAGGGGAGAAGTTACAACAGACACCAAAGAAAGACAAAGAATCATAAAAACCTACCATGAACAATTATATGTCAACAAACTGGACAACCTAGAAGAATGGATAAATTCCTAGAAACACAAAGTCATCCAATACTGAAACCATAAAGAAATAGAAAATCTGAATAGACTGATTATTAGTAAGAAAATGGAGTCAGTAATCAAAAACCTCCTGACACAGAAGTCCAAGACCAGACAGCTTCACTGATAAATCAAACATTCAAAGATTTAATACTTAAGCTTCTCAAACTCTTTCAAAAAATTGAAGAGGAGGGAATGCTTCCAAATACATTTTACAACACCAGCTTTACCCTGATACTAAACCCAATAAGAGTACCACACACACATACACACACACAAAAAAAAAACAACAACAATATTATAGGACAATATCCCTGATGAACATAGATGCAAAAATCTCCAATAAAATATTAGGAAGCTGAATTCAACAATATATTAAAAAGATCATCACCATGATCAATTGAGAATTATTCCAGGGATGTAAGTGTGGAACATAATTCACCAATCAATCAATGTGATATACCACATTAACAAAATGAAGGATAAAAATCACACAATCACCTTAATAAATGAAAAAATGTTTGACAAAATTCACCTTTGATTCCCAATAGAAACTCTCAACAAAGTGGGTATAGAGGGAACAGACCTCAACATAATAATAAAGGCCATATGTCATAAGCCCACAGCTAACATCACACTCAATGGTAAAAAGCTGAAAGTTTTTCCTCTAAGATCAGAAACAAGACAATGATCTCCACTCTTGTCACTTTTATTCAACATAGCATTGGAAATTTTAGCCAGACTCAAGAAATTAGGCAAGGACAGGAAATAAAAATCATCCAAGTTGGAAAGGAAGAAGTAAAAAAAAATCACTATTTGCAGATTACAAGATACTATATATAGAAAACACTAGAAACACCACCAAAAAACTGTTAGAACTAAAAAATGAATTCAGTAAAGTTTCAGGATACAAAATCAATACCTACAAAATCAATACCTACAAAAAAAATAGGATACAAAATCAATACCTACAAACACTAATAACAAGCTATCAAAAAAAGAATAAAACAATCCCATTTACAATTGCATCAAATAAAGGCAAAATATTAGGGAATAAATTTAATCAAGGAGGTAAAAGACCTGTATTCTGAAAACTGTCAGACATTGATGAAAGAAATTGAAGAAGACATAAATAAATGAAAAATATCCCATGCTCATTGATGGGAAGAATTAATATTCTTAAAATGGCCATATTATCCAAAGCAATCTACAGACTTAATGAAAGCCCTATCTAAATTCCAGTGACATTTTTCATAGAACTTGAACAAAGAATTCTAAAATTTGTATGGAACCACAAAAGACCCCAAATAGTCAAAGCCCTACTGAAAAAGAACAAATCACATTCTCCGATTTCACACTATATTACAAAACTACAGTAATCAAAATACTATGGTTTGGGCATAAAAATGGACATACAGATCAATGCAACAGAATAGAGAGCCCAGAAACAAACTCACACATATATGGTCAATTAACTTACAACAAAGGAGGCAAAAGAACAATGGGGAAAGACACTCTCTTCAACAAATGCTGTTGTGAAAACTGGACAGCAACGTGAGAAAGAAAGAAAGAAAGAGAGAAAGAAAGAAAGAAAGAAAGAAAGAAAGAAAGAAAGAAAGAGGAGGAGGAGGAGGAGGAGGAGGAAAGTGGACTCTATGTTACATCACACAGAAAAATTAACTTAAAATGATTTAGACTTGATTGCAAGATACGAAACCATAAAACTCCTAGAAGAAAACAAATGGTAAGCTCCTTGACATCTCGGTGATGATTTTTTAGATTTGACTTCAAAAGCAAAGGCTAAAATAAACCCAAAGCTAAAATAAACAAGTGGGACTACATCAAACTAAAAAGCTTCTGGACAGCAAAGCAAATCAACAACATAATGAAAAGACAACCTACTAAATGGGGGGAAATATTTGCAAATCATGTATCTGATAAAGAGTTATTACCCAAAACATATAAAGAATTCATACAAAATAGCAAAACAAACAAACAAAAACCCAATCTGAGTAAATCAGGTGCAGAGAATGTGTATAGACATTTTTCCAAAGAAGATATACAAGTGGTCAACAGTCACATGAAAAGATGTTCAAAATCACTAAACAAAAGGGAATGCAAATCAAAACCACAATGAGATATCACCTGATACATCTCAGAATGGCTATTATCAAAAAAGCAAGAAATAACAAGTGTTGGTAAGGAAATCCTCATGCACCATTGGTGGGAAAGTAAATTGGTGCAGCCACTATTGAAAACAGAAGGCAGGTTCCTCAAAAAATTAAAAACAGAACTACCATACAATCCAGTGTTTCCACTTCTGGGTATTTATCCAAAGAAAATGAAAACATGAATTCCAAAAGATATATGCACCTTTATGTTAATTGCAGCATTATGTACAATAGCCACGATATGGAAACAATGTCAGTGTCCACTGATGGAAGAATGGATAAAGAAAATGCGATATATCTCACAATGAAATGTGATATAAAATGTGATATATATGTGTGTGTGTGTGTGTGTGTGTATGTATGTATATACTATATATAATGGAATACTACTTAGCCATAAAAAAGAATGAAATCTTGACATGTGCAACGACATGGATGGAGCTAGAATATATTATGCTAAGTGAAGTGAGTCAGAAAGACAAATACTGTATGATTTCACTTACATGTAAAATCAAAAAAAACAAAAAAAATGAAATATAACAAAAGAGAACAAATACATAGAACATAATGGTGGTTGCCAGAGGGGAGGGGAGTTGGGGGTGAGGAAAATGCATAAAGGGAGTCAAGAGGTACAAACTTCCAGTTATAAAATAAATAAGTCATGGGGATGTAACATACATGTTAATTATAGTCAATAATAGTGTAGTGCATATTTGAAAGTTTCTAACAGAGTAAATCTTAAAAGTTTGCATTACAAGAAAAAAATGTAACTTTGGTAACAATGGTATCTAGACTTGTGCTGCTCACAGTGTATGCAAGAGCAAATCATTATGTTTTATACCTGAAGCTTATATAATGTTATATGCCAATTATACCTCAGTAAAAAACGTCTAATGTCAGTCTAGGTTTCACTCCTTCATAGGGAATCTGTCTCACTCTCTGGTTGATAATATATAAATTTATCTTTGTCTTTGGAATTCTGCAGTTTCACTGCATGCAATAAGTCTGAGAGTAGATTTCTATTTATGTAGTCTGCCTGTCATACATTGTGCCTTCTGGTTAAAATCATTTAGTCACTGGCTCCAGAAATTTTTCTTCAACATCCTTCACATATTCCTCCATATCCATTATTTTATTCTTTTCTTCAGAATCTCCTACTAGACATAAATTAGACGTTCATAATCTACTCGCAATATATTCTGTCTTTCTGTTCATATTTTCTACCTCCTTAGTTTTTGGTACTACATTCTGTATATTATCTTTCAATTTCCTCTTATTTTTTTCTTCAACAGTTTAATAAACATATCCTTTTTAAGTTTTAGAATGTTAATTTTAATTCTAATAGTTTTATTTTGATCTTTTCAGATCTTCTTCCTCAACTTTGTTTCATTTAATTTTCAGTATCATTTATATCTTAAATATTATATCTACTTATATAATACTAATAATATGGTAATTCTAATATCTGAAATTATAGAGGAGGTGGTCTAAATTAGCTCTGTGTTCTATGGATGACTTCGCCTCATGAAGACTTATTATCTTATGCTTGTGGGTTATTTTCATTGTATGCTGAAATTTCACTAAATTTAATCTGTGAGAATACTAAGAGTATTTTTCTTTGTAAAGGATTTGGATTTGCTTCTGACCAACCTAGAGCCACTTTTTGTTAGGGTGCTAACAACCTAGAGCCACTTTAACTTAATCTCTTATCTTGGGGATTCTTTGACCCTTATTGATAATATACCCTCACATAACAGATCCCCATAAGCACAGGCTTATAGCTGTAATTTTTCAGATGAGATGAATATAATTATTTTTACCATTACTTTTATACTCAGTGGGAAGAGAAATGGACCTATTTTTATATTGGTACCTTCTGCAGAAAGACAGAATACTCCCACCTATCATTTCACGGAAGATGTAATAGCTAATATTTATTGAGCAACTTTAAGCAGGTTTATGTAGAATCTCTGTTCAGCTCCCCAATTTGGCTTGAGCCTGAAACTCAGCTTTCTCTTCCAACAAAGAGAATTTTGGCCTAATTTGCCAAGAATATGGCTGGCTAGTATTAGTTTTTAACACTAGGGTAATGCAATGGTCAGTACTCATAGTTGCATTACTTCTATGGCTTTGGTTTCATCCAATTTTTTTTTGTGTGTGTGTGTGGGGGGGATGGCCTGTAAAGGCTAACTCATCCTTCCTTTCAAGAGCAAAAAAAGAGGACACTTAAAAGTACATTTATTAGAAAATTCCCAGCATCATGATGTTTTGCAGAAGGCATTTTAGAATACTTAGTCTGCCTCATCCATGGAAATGGAAGTTAGCTTCATTTCAACATCTGTGAAGTAAGCTCATCAAATCTCCCTCATAAAACTAATGTGGGGATAAGTTTTATATTGTTTATCATTGCTTAGCACAAGGAATGACATAAAAATGCACTCCATAAATATTAACTATTACTATTATCATAAGGTGATATTTTCTAAGAAGTAAACATACAGAAAAACTCATAAAGCATATATTTTATTAGACAAATGACTTCCAAATAAAATTTTGACCTCGTGATGGCTACACTGTCACTTATTTTCCTGAACTACAATTCTTCTTTGATCAATATTTGTCCATTCTGGTCTATCTGTGCTAAGGTAGATGTGATACTGGGTGAGCAATTCAAAGTCATAATTACCTGGAACAATTAATTGGTCCCTCAAGCTGCCTATCATTAAAGTTACTATTAAAGCAGAATTAACCAGTTCAGATTTTGCCTCTTCACTTTTACTCTGTTATTTAATGTCAGGTGAAAGAATTTACAGATGACTTTGAAAGGGACAGAAGCTGGGGTGTTAATAATTGACAAGGAGGATGAAATAATCACTAATCAAGAGAACTGGTGAAGACTTTGGACTTATAAATGTGTGATTTTAATATTTAAGACTCATAAAGTGATTTCTTTTAGTCATCCCTAATACTTTTAAGCTCCTGCTGTAAGCATTCCTTAGAAATTGGGAAACCAGTGAATTGCAATATTCACTCCTTACCAGGCAGCTTTTATTATTAATAGAAGGAAAAGATCACTGAGATTGGAGGTAGTGTTGCCAAGTGGTCATGAGCCCAGGCTCCAAGTGCAAGGAGACTTGGGTCTGAATGCTTAATAGCCTCTCACTGTCTCTGTGGCTTTTGATACCTTTTCCATGTCTGTAAAACAGGCTATAAAAGACCTTAAAACATAGGGCTATTGTGACAACAAATGAAAAAATGCATGCTGAACACTTAAGCAGGGACTGGGCCTTTGGAACCATGAGACCATTAGCACTATTATTATGGAGTTTGCTGTATCATTAACAAATCTTCTGTAACTTGGTTAGTCTGTAATAAGTTGTAAAAATCAGACGATTTGGTATGATTTTTGGAGCTGTTTCCTGGTTTGCTCACCATCTTCAAAATCATTACTATGAGTAGAAAATATAGTGCCATATGATTATGAAGAGTGAACGATGGCTTTTCAAGGAATGGAAAGAATTTATTACATATCTGAATGCAAACTCACACTCCAAAATTAGGGACGGGATCTGGCATATCTCTTTTAAATATTCATAGGCAATAAAAAATCTGGCTGTTTGATTGATTTAACAGGCAATTGAATGTTACCTTCGCTCTGCGTAATTGTGGCTATAAGAAACATTACGTGGGCAATAAAAAACAAAACCCACAAACCTCTGACACATGCATTTAATTGAGAAGAAAATGGGCTAAGGCTCATCTTCAAGTGAAGGGACACTTTGTTTATTAATGGAAAAACTGTTTTTCTTTAGCCAACAAAAAAAAAAAAATCAAGGAAATTACGGTTTGAAACAACGTTAGAATTTTTCACTATAACAACCTAATGCAATATAGATTTTTTGGAAAATAAATCAATTTAAAAACGGTTACTGTAATCATTTTATTTCCTCAGCCCCTTAGATAATTTATCCCAAGGCTCCTTCCACACTGCATCAAAACATCAGTCTTCTCAACTAAATATTCAATGGGAACACCCCAAATGATTAATTTAGCAAACAACTTATTATGTGTTGCTCTCTTACCTAAGCAGTTAGGAAATGATCAAAGAGCCCAGCTTAGACCCTGAGAAACAGGAAAAGTCTGTTACTACCAATGCTTTTACCTCAACATCATATCTCTAAAGTCACACGAGCTCCTTAAAGACTGGCATCACGGAATTTGAGAAGGATATTATCTCCAACATATATGGTTTTTATCAGAGCTCTAAAGCACCAAATGTGCTTTTTTTTTTCTCATTGCCAAATTACTCTCAGGTTATTATTGGCTAGATATTTCATATAAGCATAGCCAGGATTGATAGTGGTTTCAAGTTTATTTAATTCAAGTTTTTTATGGTTACTGTAACATTCTGCCTAATTGACTATTGAAATAGAAGTGGAGACCTTCCAGTTTAAGACTTAGGGGATGATAAAAAAGGCCTTTTATCAGTCTTCTGCATTTATCTAAACAATAGAGGTGTGCACATTTCATTGTTTTTCATATTGGAATATATGTTTATCCCTGCCCCTGGAGGGATACACACGCATACACACAAACACGAAAAAAAAAATACACACGGCTTTGAGGGTAGGTACTATAGTACACAACCTAGTAAAAATAAAATGCCAATCATTTATTGACTGCGTACTATGCTTGTAGCGCTATAATAAGCCCTTTCCACATAGTATTTTATATTTTGCTCAGTAGATCCCTATGAAACAGGAGCTGATATCATAGATGAGGATGCGGGAGCTTGGAAATATTACCCAAGGTCACACAGTCAATGAGCTGTGGAGGGATGTGTCAGTTATCAACTTACTGCCTCTAAAGAGTGATCTGCTTGTGATACTCGAATATTTCTCTTTGGGAGCTGACCTGATGCTAAACTTTGTCAGTAGAGGGCACTGGAGTGACACCAGGGGAAGTAAAGATTTCTCCATTCCAGTGCGTTTGTAATTCTTTCTTGCTCCCGTGGCTACGGGTTGACCTGTAGTATGCCTGGTGGAGCTCAATGCCTCTGTTCCCAACTATCCCATAAATTTCAGCAGCACCCTCTACAGGTGTCTTCTGGAAGCTCTGTGGGTGCCCCAGTGGCAAGTTCATCACGGGGAGGCAAATACATGGGCAGCTTCCTGGTGCCCAAGCCTGTTTCCCTCAGTTCAACAGCACCAGCCACAGGTAGCTTTCTAGCAGGTGCAACACGCCCACCACCCAGGTTCCCAGCAATTGAAGAGCATGCCCTACAGGCTACTTCCCTATGAATTTTGTCAGCACGCCACTCCAAGTTTCTGTTGACATAAAATTCAGCCCACTATGTACTAGCCCTGATGGGGTCCACTCAGACCATTTCTTTGCCATCTCATGGGCTGGAGTCACACTCTTGCCAAACAGGTCTGAATCCCAGCCTTGGGTAAAGCTCCTCGCTTTCCAAGTCAGTTCCTTCCTTGGGTACTATCACTCAGCCCTAGGGGACTCTTCTTGAGTTCTCTTCTACTTTCTCTTAAAAATTAATTCCCAGTAAATAGTTAATACTTATTTATATTAAACCTTCCCTGTTCAAGTCACTGTACCATGACTAATACAAGGGGCTATTCCAACCCAAGGTTTTCTGATTCTATAGTCAATGCTTTAACAACTCAATTCAGATATAGCTGAATAGGTTTTCAATCAAAGTCTGTTTTTGAGCTGAATTTTGGGGGAAAATGCCTGGTTCCACACCAAAGAACTTCGCAATATAAGAACGTAAGTAGTTTTTGTGTTATTAAAGGTTTGCAAGAATATTACATAAATAAGGCTGGTGCCAAGGTCAGGTTAGAGAATGATCTGTTTCTAAGGAGAGAATAGATAGACTCTGCATATTGTTAAAGATTAAAATTTGGGCCTTTTCACAGCTTAGTCAAGGTTGGTTCTACAATGTGACTTTTGATTTTTTGCTTGAACTGCAATTTCTACCCTGACACTAACAGTCAAATATAAATAAGAGCACACTCCAATTCCCTAACAGAATCCAAATTTAAATGAACTTTGAGTCAGTTGCCATCTACAAATAACTAATCTTGCTCACAGCCAATAACAGTGCAACAAGAGTGAGAAGCCAAGGGACTGTCTGGAATCTCCTTTTCCAATCCCCAGTCCTTCAGAGTGATAAGGGAAAAGGGTGACTAAAGTACTCAGGAAAGACAGTGGCAGGATTCAGAACTGTTTGGAGGATCCCTGCAGGTACCTCCACATCCATCTGCCCTACGGTCACCTACTCGTCTTTGGGATCTTGGAGGGGGGGTAGGCTCTCCTACTCCACACTTCTTTCCAATTTACAAACATGATCAAACTTCTTCCCCACTTAAATAAAAAAAGGTTTCCTACATACCCTCCTAGCTACCATCCCTCTTACGATCATTCTTTCTCTTCAAAACCAAGCTCCTTACAAGCATAGTGCAAACTTTGCTTTCCTCCTTCCTCTTCCCTACTGTCTTCTGTAATGCCCCAGCATTGTTCTCTCTATCCCCAGGGAAACTCCATCAAAACCATTCTGGTAAATGTTATAAGATGTCTTTTTTGCCCAATTCTGTCTTCATCTTACGAGGCCTCTTTATTGTAACTGACTTTTTTTTTCATGACTTCTCTTTATACACTGCTACCTCCTAAGCACCCTGCTTTTAACTTGCGTCTCCTCATACCTCTGTGACCATTCATTCTCATTTCCTTTGGAAACACTATTTCCTCTGCCTAACTCTTGATTTTTTTTAAGATTTTATTTATTTATGAGAGAGAGAGAGAGAGAGGACAGAGGGACAAGCAGACTCTGTGCTGAGCACGGAGTATGACATGGGGCTCAATCCCAGGACCCTGAGATCATGACCTGAGCCGAAGTCAGATGCTTAACTGACTGAGCTACCCAGGTGTCCCCGTCTAAATCTTGATTTTATGTATAATTACTAAATTCTGTCCATGATTCATTTTCTTTTGGCTTACCTGGGGTGATTTCATGAACTTTACAGTTTTAACTAGCATGTGGCCTGGTAAATCCCACATCGGTATAACTGGTCTGGATCACTAACTTCAGGGCTCTCTATCTCTTTTCCTGAATTATGGAATATCCTTGCTAGACACTCCCTAAGTACTCTAGTAGACCCTGTTGATAGCCTACCACATAGCCCCTTAACCTCAATGGCTCTGAGTTCACCTGAAGCTATGGTGGAGTTTCTGCAAGCACTGCTACATTTCCACCTCAAGCACCCACATTTCTTATTTGGACTGCCCTCGATAGCCCAGAAGGGCAGGATTTTATGCACCCGAGGGCAATCCTCAAACAAAAACGGAGGGAAATTGGTGGATAAACACTCCAGTTTCCATAAGCTCAGTGGGACAATTCTGAGCATGCTCTGTGATACTGGTGTAGTACATGATTTCTTTAAAGCTCCTAGTAGGACTAGCCCTGTCACTCACAGTGGAAACTCACTGATAAAAGTACCCTTTATCAACCGTCCAAGCTTTCATTCCCTACTCTCCCCACTCCCTCACTTGTCCTTCTTGGTATTATACCTCAAATTAACTAATAGCACCTAAGTCCTTGACTCAGGAATTGCTTTTGGTTGGTATCAAATTTAAGCAGGCACTTCAGGATCAATGGAGATAAAAAGTGACATGTGATTTTTTACCTCCAAACTTGCTTTTTTTCTCATTTTCTCAATCTTGTTTATGAAAAATAACAGCTATGCAGTCACCTGAATCAGAAACCTAGATGCTCTCCTAGATTTCTCATTTTCACTGTACCTATCACCACCACCCTTGTCTTCAACTGATCTAAAAATACCACTTCTTCCTTGGTCTCACTACCTGCAGCCTCCCTGTCTCTTATACCACCTACTCTCCACAGTCACTGCAGAGGTAATATAATCTGATTGTGGCACCTCTCTTCTCCTTCCCCCCTTACATTCTTTTAAAATATTTATTTACTTACTGAGAGAGAGAGAGCACGAGCAGGAGGGGTAGAGGGAGAGGGAGAGAGAATATCAAGCAGATTCCACACTGAGTGCCGAGCCCAACTCGGGGCTCGATCTCACAACCCTGAGATCATGACCTGAGCCAAAACCAAGAGTCAGATGCTCAACCAACTGCAGCACCCAGGTAGCCCTTCCCCCTGACATTCTAAACCCTTCAGTGGTTCCCTGAGTGCATGGTTATAGACCAGCTGTTTGAGAAGCATTTGTCTCCCTCAGCAAACTTGCTGATGCCTACCTGTTCAGGTCTACCTTCAGGTACTCCCTGACCTGTACCTTACACTCAGGCAAAACCGAATGGTTTGCAGATGTACACTGATAACCAGCCTCCTGCTTCCAATTCTTTGCATGTGTACATCTGCCTGTCTGGGATCGCCCTCCTACACCCGCGCATTTGGCTATCTCCTATTCTGATTTTAAAATGTTCACAGGGCTGCCCTCTGGCTCAGTCAGTAGAGCATGCAGCTGTTGACCTCACGGTTGTGAGTTCGAGCCCCATACTGGGTGTAGAGATTACTTTTAAAAATGTTTTAAATCTGGGGTGCCTGGGTGGCTCAGTCATTAAGCGTCTGCCTTTGGCTCAGGTCATGATCTCAGGTCCTGGGATCGAGCCCCGCATCGGGCTCCCTGCTCGGCGGGAAGCCTGCTTCTCCCTCTCCCACTTCCCCTGCTTGTGTTCCCTCTCTCGCTCTCTCTCTCTGTGTCAAATAAATAAAATATTTAAAAAGAAATGTTTTAAATCTTAAAAAAAATACAATGTCATTCACAATGAATTTTCTCTAAAAAAGCTACCCCAAATGTGTTCTTGTGCTGACCCACACAGATCTGTGCCCTTTTTCTTTGTTCTCTAATCTTCTGTGATAACTTTAAAAAAATTTTTATTTTATTATGTTATGTTAATCACCATACATCATTAGTTTTTGATGTAGTGTTCCATGATTCATTGTTTGCATATAACACCCAGTGCTCCATTCAGTATGTGCCCTCTTTAATACCCATCACCAGGCTAACCCATCCTCCTACCCCCCCTCCCCTCTAGAATAACTTTTAACACAACTTTTTGCATCTTATAAAGATATTATTTGTTTTTATGTTCTGAACACACTAAGAAATCAGTGAATTTTTGCTTAACTAGTCAATGTCTATGAGTAATGAAGGAGAAGAAATTTTCCTACTTACTACCTAAACTTTGAACCCTGTCTCACATGTTACAGACACGTGTAGTAAATGGGTATGAAACTAAACTTCATTATAATCTATTTGTTCTTTTTGACAAGTAATCCATTCTTGATTTAGGAGAGTATATGCAAAACACTCTTTGATTGGGAGTAATATGTTTTTTTCTCTTAATTTTGATTGAAACATTCAGAAATAAAAAAAAGGAAAAAAAAAGGAAAAAAGAAAACATTCAGAAAACACATGGTATAATTCTTACAGATGAACATCCCTCTGTTATATATAAATTAAAGCTCTTTAGTATTACTTGGCAGGAATAAACATCTAGGGTACTAAGAGAATCACACATATGACTAACAGATTGCATATAACCGTAACATGTGTGTGCATGTGTTGAGAAAGGTGGGGGGTGCCTGGATGGCTCAGTCGGTTAAGCCTCTGCCTTTGGCTCAGGTCATGATCGCAGGGTCCTGCGATCAAGCCCCACAGTCAGCTCCCTGCTCAGCTGGGGGTGGATGGGGGGTCTGCTTCTCCCTCTCCCTCTGCCCCTCCTCCCTACTTGTGTTCTCCTGTTCTCTCTCTCTCAAATAAATAAATAAATTTTTTTAAAAAGAGAGAAAGAAAAAGGTAGAGAAAGGGAAAGAGGGAGAAAGAGATGAGGATACCTACACATATTGGTTAATCTTGGGTAGGGACAAGAATCCTGTGATCAGATAAGATCTGATTTTGAATAGTTAATCTAACTATTTACAGCTTGTGGACTTGAGCATATTACTGTATTTGGTATGTCTCTGTTTCCTGTTAAAACCCGCCCTTTATAATGTTTTTGTAAGACAAAATGATAGAAGACACATGTAAATAATTTACCCATGTCTGGCACATGACAATTTCTAAAACCTGGAAGCCGAACTAATATTTAAAGTATTCTTTCTTTTATCTGAGAAACCTAAAAGTATTTGTTAGGTATTTATGCAAATCAGTTTAAAAAGATTTTTCACTCTTATCGTCATACCTCTTCATGCAGCTCTCTCCAACGAGAATTAAATGTCTCAAGTTCCTCATTGATCAGTTCATCCATGACTCCACCATCTGTTAGGGTCTGTGCCAATATGCGAATCTGATTCGGGTTATCCTCTGAATGTTGCATCAAATTTTCAAGTGACTGAAACACATTTGCAATAATTACTATTTCCCTTCTTTTTCTAAATATATTGAATTAACACAAAATGCTCAGTATCTTCTTATTTACATATCATTAAGTTAAAACAATTTAAAGCAATATTGAATTGGGATAATAAAACATGAAAGACCTCGTTACTTAAAAAATATGATGTTTCTGCATGTCTATCTTCATGAGCTTGTGGCAGGGTTGTGGACTGGGGCACTTAAAAATTATCCACAGTCACCTTCTTCTTTGATGCCCTCTACTCTTAAACCTGGAAAGGTAAAATACTCGATTTCTCAACTTCTCTTACAGCTAGTGATGGCTAAGTGACATGAATCTGAACAATACATGTAGGTAGAAATTCAACAGCAGAGTTTCCTTTCCCCAATTTAAAAAAAAAAAAAAAGGTACAACCTCTAGAAGAAATCACTTTGCCCTTCATACTTTTTCCCCCATACACATAGCTTCTCAGTGAAGCAGCCATCTTTGGATGGAAAAGCAATAAAATGAGGGTGAAGCCCTTCAATCTGATTATTTAATAGGATAACTGCATCATCACACCCTTTGTTCTGGCACTGTGTGTGCTTCAACTTTTTTTGGAAGATGGATCACATTGCTGATTCACAAAGAATGCTTGGTCAGTTAACATCTCTGAATAGGACAAGGCCAAAATTACAGTCCACCTGAGACAAGTCTCATTGTTCTTTGATAGTTCTTCAGGTTTTACAGTCCTCTTGAGAAAATAAGGAAGTTGGATATATGATGTTTAGGTTCCTGCTTTAACACTCTAGAATCTCAATACTATCTAAAGTGACATTTTACATTTCCTTCACATCTCGATTAAGTGACAACTTACATCAAGCACCTCGGAGATTTCCTCAGCTCCCCCAGGAATATTTTCCATGGTTTTCAGTTTGAATTCTACTTCATTTAGCCACTTGTTTGCCTTCTCCAAGTATGACAATAACTCATGCCAGCACGCCCAAACTTCCTAAGAAAGAAATTCATATCACAGATAAAATATTTGATAGAAGTGACTCTGGGGCTTTGGAATTTTCATTTTTAAAGCTGTGAAAATGGAATATGTTTATTTTATATTGTTCACCTTTCCTTTGCAGTAGATAATTAAAAAAGCAACTAGTCATGTTGATCAGCTAATATGTTTATAATTACTAATCATTAAGGAAACATCTTATTACAAAAATTAATTAAAGAGTCAGTGATTTACTTTTTTAAATAAAAAAACTCATCAACATCACAGTCTGGAAAATAAAAACTAAAAGCATACACAAAAATGCATATATATATATATATATATATATATATATATATATATATATAAATTAACATCTCAAAACCTTAACCATGCCCACTTTTCTGTGAGCTCCTTTAAACTTTATCATATGCAAGTAATATGATAGCTAACATTAAAGTACAGATTTAGCTACAGAGCTCTTTTCACTAAACCTTACATAATTTTTCTGTATTACTAAGAAGACATATTTTTAATGAAAATCTAAAGTTTCATTTAAGTGGCTGTATTATTGTTTTCTTAACAGTCATAACTTATTGGGTAGTTAGACTATTTTTGGTTTTGTTTGCTAATAAATTTGTAGTGAGGATCACCATGAATATAGATTTTTTCCCATATTTCAAATTATTTCCTTGAGGTATATTAAGAGGAATATGACTAATAACTATTTCAAGGATAGGACTACTTTTAAATGGCTTTTGATACGTATTGAAAAAATGATTACTGTAATACTAAAACATACTCATATATAAAAAAGCAAAACTTTAAGATTGCAACCAGAAAATACAGAAGAGTATTCTATAAACTTGGGATGGGAAAGGATATCTTAAATAAGACATTTCGTAAAAAACAAAACAAAACAAAAACAAAACAAAAAAGAAACCTGAATAAATTTGATTACAGTAGAATTAAATTCTTCTATTTATCAAAAGACACCATAAAGAAATTGAAAACCAGCCTCAAACTTGAAGAAAACAATTGCAAAATTTCTAACAGATGAGTAAAAAAGGAATGACCCCAAGTCAATTAAAAGAGAAGAGACATCCCAATAGAAAATGAAAGGAAAACCTAAACCACCATCTCAAAGAAAAAGATATATGCATATCCAACAAATATATGAAAATATGTTCAACCTCATTAGCAGTCAGGGGAATGTAAGTCACGATTATGTGGTATTTATACCATGCCAACTGACACAAATGAGAAATTTCACAATTCCAAGTGTAAGAGAAGATACAAATTAACAAAAATTTGTATTTATTGCCGGTGGGTGTGTCTACTGGAATGATCATCTTGGAAAACAATCTGTCATTCTCCGTCAGGTGAATAGTCACATACCCGACAATCCAGCAACTCTACTTTCGCATACATAACCTCAGAGAAACTGCTTTGTGTGGACAACAAAGGCAGTTAAGAGAATGTTCATTTCATCACTTTTGGTAATAACCAAAATTTTTATGTCTGCTAACCGGAGAATGTAGAAATACACTGTAGTACATTTAAACAGAAAACACAGAAGTAAAAATGAAAATTTCATCACACAGAACAACATGGATGACTCTCAGACACAAAAATGTTGGGCAGAATGGGCAAGCCCTAAGAAACTAAATATTATAGGCTATGATATTTTGTGATGCTCAAAATAAGCAAAATTGAGCAATACGTTATTTAGGTATTCACATGAGTGTGATAGAACATTTTTAAGCAAAGAAAAATAAAGGCAAATTTCTGGATTATGAGTTTGTCTAACTGAGAAAAAAGCAGGAAGATGCGGTAGAGGATATGAATACAAAAATGGTCATTTTCCATTAGCTTTGAGATTGTAAATACTGGACAAACCTATAAATACAGTAGTGCAATCACTACCACCTGCTACCCACCCCCCCAACTCCACCAAAAATAAAGGCAAGGAAGGAAGTTTTATTCTAGGAGAAACCAAAAATTCTGTCAGATTTCCCATATTTTCACTGTGCTTATAGCCCTTGCAAATGATAGAGGACATTCCCTCTCTAATTGATGAAAAGTATCAGTCCAACCTGTCTTGCCACCCTACCAATACTTGCTTAGTATTTTATGTACAGTTTATTACAGAAAGTGAAATTAAGTATTTTGCTTTAAAAGGTGATAGAAATCTTAAATCTGGGTCATTTCCAGCTCCTGCTGGACTACAGGCTGTCTTCCTTCTGGGCAAAGATCCCAGTGGGAAAATATAAATATCTCCTTAAGTACCAGAGGGTATTCTAGAGCTTTGAAGATAAGGAGATGTGATTGGTAATGTGTCTTATTAACTTTGGTGCAGACTGAGGTAATGAACTACCTTGCTGATTTAAGCGTCAGGACGGATGGCCTCTTGTGTCCTCGATGCATCGGAAGGACACAGCTGGAGAGGCTGAATGTACTGGCTTTACAGGTCACCTTTGCAAAATAAAATGTAGTCTTGCAGCCAGAATTGGAGCTAAAAGCCACTTAGAATAACTGTTAAGGTTAGCAGTTTGGGACTCAAAACTGCTTGGAAATCACAGAATTCACAGTGGCTTTAAAGAGATGACAATTGAAAAAGGAAACTTCCATCCAAAATGGTAAATGGAGCTGATGTGGCAATCCCCCCACCCGCTTTCGTGATATTGAAATGCTGGGTAAAATACAAAGGACAACATTTAAGTTCATCGGGTTGCTCTATGAAATATGAAAATCCTCCCGGAGCAGAAACAGAGGGAAGTTAAGTGCATGCAGAGGTTGGGAGGCCAAGCTAAACAAAACACTGGCATATCAGAACAGGGTATGTGACATACCAGCTAGGGTATTCAACACTAACTTGGGATGAAAAAAGGGGCACTGGTCTCATGCAGTCCAGGGAGATGGAAGAGCATAAATTTAGGTGCCATCTGTCCTGGAAACCAGAACTATAAAATCCCCGTCCACTGGAGTAAAAGGAATTGGCAAGGAAGCTGAGAATCCTTTGGATTTTAGTTGGAAAATAAGGATTCACCCACCAGAAACTGAAACCTAAGTTTATATCACACATGAGAGTAGAACGTGACATTTCTAGGACTCTAGTAGGAACATTAAAAAAAAAAACAAAAAACCACAACACAACACAACTTATAAGGACCCTCTGACAGCCCAGAGCAGAAAGGATTTCCAGTAAAAACAATTCGTACTACAATTGACCTCAAAAACAAAATATTACAAACCACGTGAGAAAATTTACCGCCATTCGAGGCAGTCAGTAGTGGTAATGAACGTAGAATCCACAACTTATAATCTAAAGATGACACAATTGTAAGGACTTTTATAATAAATAACTTTAGCCTGCTGTTAAAAGTTGCCAGTAAGATCTCTTTTTCTTGAGATTGGCAACTAGAGTTCATACTTAAGAAATAAAAGGTTCCCTATATTCTATGTTAAAAAAACTTCTGCAACATGTTTTCACAAGCTGTGGCCTAAATAGAGGGGTGTGATGGGGAGGGCAAAGGGGGTATATGAGGAAAGGAGAACTAGAAAGTGAGGCAAATTTTTTTTAAGATTTTATCTTTTAAAGTAATCTCTACACCCAACGTGAGACTTGAACTTACAACCCTGAGATCAAGAGTCATGTGCTCTACCAACTGAACCAGCCAGGTGCCCTTGAGGAAATTCTTTTTCTCAACTTTTTACTGTGGTGTTTAGGGGAAACCCATCTGGTCCCTTTTCCTGGAAGGATCTAAAATAATACCACTCATCGAATGGGCAGGTACATTCAGAAAGAGATGGTTGGCATGCGTTCCCCACTGAGCTGCTGGTATGGCCAAAGAGGCATCATGGAATTACGGGAGATGGGATCTGCCAGAGCTTGCTGGCTAAGCTGAAATGTGGTGGAGAAATAAGAATCCAGCACATCATGGAAGCATGGGTTTAAAAGATGTAACTTTCAAGAGAATGTGGTTTAAGGCTACTGGCAAGAGTCAGCCTGACATTTTGTTGAATACCCCAAGGCACCATGAATGAATAGGAGATCTTCTTTGGGGGTTCACAGTCTATATGAATACGGATCCCCAACAGATCACACCAAGTCTAGGGAGAAAAAGCCAGATCAGTGGTGATAACCTATAGAATCTGGTGATAACATACTCATCATCATAGATGCCTATGGGTGTTATAAAAGGGTATAGCAGCTGTGATCAGCAAAGAAAGGACACTGATATAAAGAATGTATTTTCCCCCTCATTATCCTCCCTTAAACCAACACTATACAATCACTATCCAGAAATTGAGTGGGAGGAGAGGACGCCAAAATCATTTTTTTCTCACTCCCACCTTTGTATAAATTGTTGAAGCCACAGATTAATCTAAACTAATAGAAGATGTTAACAAACTATGAGATCAAAATTTAAATAAGACTAAATTTTAATAACTAAAAGTGAATGAAAAATCATGGGATCAGACAGCAATAGTGATTAGGAAGCCAACTACTAGGCAGAAAATGAGGTTTGACATGGGTGGTTACAGTTATTGGAAAACCAAAACTCTTCCATGCTCATTACTCACTGTGACTTCTCAACCAAACAGACTGCATAGGTTTAAGTTGTTTAACAAAAGGAAGAAATAGAATCAATTATGCAAAAGCAGAAGATTGCATAAAAGAAGAGACAAATTTTCTAAATAAGTAAAATCTTAAGAAATGGAAAATAAGGTCTTTGAAAGAATACAAAATCATATCCACACGTGTATATGGGTAGATGTGTATATAGAGATGAGTATATTTATACACCAATAGTCATTTGAAGAGATAATTTGAGAACTAGAAGACAAATTTCAGAAAAATACACAGAATCCAATAGAAAGAGATAGATATATAGAAAATATTAAAGGGAAACCCTCAAATGAGAGAGAGAAAGAGAGAACAAAATCTGTTGTATTAGTGCTGAGAGCTACAGAAAATAAAACAAAGAACGGGAAAGGAAGGGAAGAGATGACACTATGGGTCCCAGGAAAGTCAGAACTAATTCACTATCATGTTACATGAGGGAGGGATTTTTTGTATCTAAGAAATTGCTTTCTGACAATATTTTAAAATGAAACTCTTAAATATTTTCTTATGTTCTTAATTTCTTTAAATCACTATTATTCTTTGCTTCCTATTACTCATGTTGTTCATGTAAAAGATAGGCCAATCCATCAGAAATCTATTTTGGGATATGTTTTCTAACGGGATCTTTTATTTTCATATTAATAAATTTTTCAAAACTATTGAGCTATCCCTCTACTTCTTTTTTTTTAGGTACATACACACACATTTATCATAAATTTTTACTGATATAGACGCTATTTTACACCACACAATTTACAAATAATAATAAAATATACGATACTCTTTTCTGTGAATTCTATGTGGCTAATTGAATCTCCTGGAATCCTTGTGTAGTCTTTTTTTTATTATGTTATGTTAGTCACCATACGTTACATCATTAGTTTTTTTTATTATGTTAATCACCATACAATACCTCATTAGTTTTTGATGTGGTGATCCATGATTCATAGTTTGCGTATAACACCCAGTGCTCCATGCAGTACGTGCCCTCCTTAACACCCATCACCGGGCTAACCCATCCCCCCACCCCCCTCCCCTCTAGAACCCTCAGTTTATTTCTCAGAGTCCATAGTCTCTCATGGTTCATCTCCCCCTCCGATTTCCTCTATTTCTCATCTATAATTACACTTCTAACCTCTTCTATTTGTACTGAAGTTATAAAGTCATACAGTCCCTTTTTAGTCCATCTCCAATGGTTTGGAATATATATGACTTCTTTATCAACTATATTCACTAAGATGACTCAGTTCATGTGGGGGAAGGGGGCTTAATTTACAGCCCAGCTAGCGGGCAGTCTCTGGCAGCATTGGCTTTTGGTGCTAGGTAAAGTTTTGTGCTCCTCAACACAATCCTTACTGTTAGTAAATAGTATTTTCACATGGATTCTTTATTAACAATTTTCAGATAATCTAAGGAGTAAAGCATGTGGAAAAGATAATGCAGGACTTAAGATGATGCATAAATATAATACAAAATGTCCCCCCAAAAGAGCTAGACAACATGTCTTGTGAAGCACCCTATAGGGCAGAACGATTCTTAAAGACATTTACAATAAAATATACTTCTCCACAAAATACCTTTCTGCTAAGATACTTATGATTCTATGCACATTCAAATATAAAAGAATAAAGACCAGTTTCTATAAATCTTGAGGAAACTTATTTATAAGATTTTTGTGACCTAATAATAATAATGGTAATAAGAAGAAGAATTAGAACTATAATTGCTCACATTTATTGGGCATTAGGCTAAGTACTTTAAATAGAATAGCTCATTTAATTTTCTCAGCACCCTATGGAATAGGTATTTTTGCCCATTTCACAGATAGGAAACGTTTATACAACGTAAGCAACTGGCCCAAGGTCACAAACTTCTAAGTGCCTTTGTGAGGAATATGAGCCTGAGTAGTCTTAACACCAGCGTTCCTGTTCTTAATCACTGTGTTTCATGTAGGATCATAAGCTGACACATAAGTAATAAAGATCAAGAAAAGCAACTGACTTCCAAGGTCTTGCATTTGCCATTGAGCCTGGTGCAGAGCCACTGATAGTTGGTGGTTAGAGTGTCAAGTTCCTTTTTAAAGGCCTCTTGTGCTGCAGGGGGAGCCTGAGCTATGACACTATTGACGGACTCAGTAAGGAGTTTCACTTTGGCTTCTTTCTGCTGGGCCTCTTCTTTAGCTCTCTGAAAAACAAAGAATGCTCTCTTACTTGATAGCAAGACAATGGATTTACTTCCAAAATGCATTCCTCTGTATTATATGCTTTCTTCTCCCACAAGATCCCTGTGAAAAGATTAATAAAAATAAATCCGGTAGTGACTACAATAACTTCCATAAATTTAGGTTCAGTTAAAATTTGAAGTTGGAAGGAAAAAATTATCATCAGAATGTAATAGCTCTTTCATCCAAATGCAGTGCAAAGTAGTCATCACGTGGGTATGTATTTGTGGTGTGCTCTCTCGCCCTCTTTCATATATATGTGTGTGTGTGTGTGTATGCACACATACACGCGCACACACACACACATATATGAGACAAGCAAGAAACACGTATTTCAATACTAACAAAAATATCCCATATTCTAGAATTGAAATCATTTCTAAATTACTCAGATGAATGAGTAATATTGAAATCAATAAAAATATCATTATTTAAATCAAAAGATAATTAATATAGAAAAGTCTTCTTAATGCTACATCCAGAACCATATTTTGAGAAAAGAAAGTTCTATACAGTAACTGAACACATACAAGAGGAAGAGAAGAGCAGCCCCTGAAAGGAGGGAGGCTCACCTGGTCCTCAGCTATGCCTTTGGTTTTCTCCCATGGAATATAAAGTATTTCACAGAATATCAACATCAGACAAGTCTACTTTGTTACCATTGTGGATCATTCAACAATACCACTACATTCCATAATTATGTTAGAATATATACAAAGCATAAACTGCCCAAACCACAAAATATCTAACACTTCCCTGTCCCCATTAATATGAATCTGTGCTGCTTCTTTATCAATTATACCTTCAGCATCACTCTAGTCCTCCTTCATTCTAGGACAGATTTATTAAGATACCCGATCACAGAGTTATTCCCACTTACTGGCAACATGCAACCCAAAGCAAAGCTCTTCAACTCTCCCTCAAATCATCTAACACAAACCCAGATCCTACAACAGGTTCTTTCTAATATGCTCTAACTCATACAACCCACAGTTCCCCAAAGTACTCACTGCCAGAAGTACTAAACCCAATTTGTCCAACTCTATGAATCTTGCTGGAGGCTGTTAGCTGCAGGGTATGTATAATCCTCAATTTTCGATGTGTACATGCGTATCTCTCTGTCTCTGTTTCTCTCTCTCTCTCATACACACACACACATTCACAATATATCTTTCATTTGAGTTACTCCAAAGGCCAACCCTGAGATGAGCTTTCAAGCATAAGTAGTTTATGTGTCATGTAAAGCAAATACTGGTGTAGGAATGGGGAATGGAGACAGGAAAGGGAAGAGAGATTATAAGGGTACACTTATTCAGCTCAGCAACCAGTGTTGGTTACTAGTTTAATCTTACTGGGAAGCTCTGGGAAACACATGCCTCAGGGTTATCACACTCAAGGGTGAAGAATTGGGGTACTTATACATCATCTCCCATCATTGGTTGAAGGCTATTGGGGGGATGTTAATTTCATAGTAGTGAAACTTGACACATAGGTGGGAAAAATGGGTTGCAAGAACCACGGAAAGTCCTTACATCAAGAAATGCAGGTTCTGGCAGGGGGAAGTTGGGCCTACATGCAGTGTAGTGGTGAGCATAAGGGGAGATGGGCAAGAAATGGACAAGGTCAGCTATAAAATGCCTTTATATTTCTCAACACAACTGCCCTACGCCTTTGGACTTATTCTCATGATGCCTCAAAAGTATATAATATGATGGCAAATGCCAAGATGTTTTGAATATTAAGTGATTGCCTTCATGGATTTTGATGTAATTGATTAAAAATTTTAGCCCCAAATTCTTAAATCTGTTTTTGGCATTACTGAGCATGAGGTTTGTTTCTACACAAACCATATTTTGACTATAGTAATTTTAGCTTACAAACAATTCTGACAACCATTAATCACTCTGTGCTGCTGTGTGCTATGTCAGACGTGCTGTACGTGCTACTTCGTTGCATCTTTAACGAAACCTTGTGAGATGTGTTTTGTCATCTCTATCTATATTCGATATCCAGAAAACTGAGTTTCAAAGTGTTTAAGAAAGTTGTCCTGGAAACTACATCCTTTCTTTCTCATAGTTTCTGTTAAGCCCATCTCAAATCCTCCGTGAAATGAAGAAGCGTGCTGTATGGGATCCAATGAATGAAATTAATTTTATACAAGTTACAAACAACCTATACAACCATCAAAAAATGCAGGATAAAGAACACTTCTTTCTTCCATTTTTTGGCTTTCATAAATTCTTTTTTTAAAAAAAAAACAAGCTTAGAAACTGGGAAACATTCAGAGGAGAAGCAGATAAAATTCTCCACTGAAAGAAAAGGTAGAAAATTAAAGGATTGGTGTGATTTGGATGTAATCTTCATTAGAAGTGATGTCTTCCCCCCCCTTTATTTCCATGAATCTAACCATTATATGCTGAGACACCTTTCATTGCCAATATCTCAAACCAGTGGTTCTCAAAGTATGGTTTCTTGGACCCACTTTGGAACTTGTTTCCTGGCATCACCTGGAAATCCGTTAGAAGTAAAAATTCTCAGGTACCACCCCAGATGCAGTGAATTAGAAATGCTGGGGTGGAGCCTAGATGTCTGTGTTTTAACAAGTCCTCTAGGTGATTGGGATGCTCACTCAGTTGTAAGAATCACATTCTAGTCTGTCACACAATGAGAACAGTAAATACATTTATGTAATTCTGGTAAGTATGAGGACTAGAGTTAGAATAATGTAAATTTAAAATAAAATAAAGAAGAAAATAGTTAAAACTGAAATCTCAGAGATTTTTAAGGAGTTTAATATGAAGTTTCACCATTTATTCATTGTAGAACTCCAAAAGAATTTTCAAGTCAGATAATGCTTATCAAACACTCCCAGAAACTCTTTTATGTTAATTGTAAAGCTTTGCTTACAGGGGAAAAAGAAGTCATGAAAGTAGCATAATCATTTTCAAATAAAACACAGGAGATAAAAATAAATAAAAAGAAGGATGTCTCTACTTTTTCTCTGAGTAAATTAGGGAATATGTCTGAGTAGGTCTGCCAGTTTCTTTTGACAATAAAGATAAATTTACTCTCAACATGAGCACAGGTGGAAGCCTGGACAAGGTACCATCATTACCCTCTAGGTAGTGAAACAAACCTAAAGAGATTACCTTGACTGGCAGGCAAGACAAACAAACAAACAAACAAAAACAAAAATTGGATCTTCTTGCCAACTCCCCTGGCTGTTGTCAGAGGCTGCCTGAGCTTTTCCTCTTTTCAATATTACCCCCAACCTGGAGCAACTGTGTAGCTAGATCAATTATTTAAACAAGTAAGTCAACGTGGACTAATTGGTTGGATTACTCATTTCAAGAACTATGTGCGAAATTTCAAAATTTGAGACAGTCTGCTCTCTAGCACTGGAAAAGAGAAAAGGATCTGCTTGGGTGCTTAGCCAGATAGGCAAAGTGTTCAAGGAGAGAGGGAAGAGGGCCGGAAGAGGGCCAGAAGAGGGCCAGAG
The DNA here is from genome assembly GCF_964656455.1 of Halichoerus grypus. Taxonomy (NCBI): domain Eukaryota; kingdom Metazoa; phylum Chordata; class Mammalia; order Carnivora; family Phocidae; genus Halichoerus; species Halichoerus grypus. The sequence goes on along the minus strand of NC_135727.1, from coordinate 104,617,860 downwards.
CCAAACCCAGGAACTGGGAGAAATACAGCAGCTGAACACAAGCTCACTGCTGATTATCTACTTAGGTATCCGAGGCAGTGGCTACAAAGTATTAGAGGAAGTGAGGAAAACAGCCACCAGGAGAATGGGATGTGAGGGTAAAGGCAATAGGGACGGCACATGACTCTAAAAGAAAACAAAAGAAAAAATAGTTTGGAATAGCTTGGGATGGGATGGTGTGGGATGGGATGGCATGACAAATATTCAACATTCTTGGTTCTACCACAGATAAAGCCTGTGACTATGAGTAAATCATTCACCTATCTGGGGATTTCAGTTTTCAGATCAGCAAAGAGAACTGTGGTCTATTTTGCTTCCAAAGTATCTTGTAGCTCTCACCATCTACGGTGATATAATTTTCCTAAGAGTGACCTCTCCACATTCAAATTTAAAATCATTAGTCTCTTGTTTGAAACCGCCCAATGGCTTTCCCATTTCACTTCTCATGAACTTCCCCAATCCTACAAAATCCTTGTTAGCAGGTACCTACCCACCTCCTCAAAATCATCTCAGGTGATTTATCCTGTTTCACTCTGTGCAGCCTGGCAGGCCTCTTTCTCTTCCCAGTTAGCCTTAGGGTCTTTGCAGGAGTGCTTACCTCCAACTGGAATGTGTTTCCAATAGTTTTGTTTTATTTTTTTAAAGGCTGACTTTTTCTTAGGATTCCTATCTCCGATTATAATGCCTCATGAATTACTTACACGTCAACCCTTTCTAAAATAGCATTTTACCACCCCCAACCCCCACCTAAACCCTAATTATTTTTTATTTCACATTTGTGGTTTACTTGTTAGGCAAACTACCATGATCTCAAAAGAGTTGTTTATTTCTCCATTCACTGCCTGCTCTCCCCCCACCAGAATGTAAGTTCCAGAAGTCAGGTCATTCTTATGTCTTGCTCACCACTGTATTCAGTGTCTAAAAGGGTATGTAGCACATAAGTAACTATACAATTAATGTTTGTTGCTTAAATGAATGAATGATATATGGTATTATTAGAGTAGAATAATTATGCAGGTTTTAATACCCTGAAAACTGTTACTGTTTAAATAAAGTCTTCCTTATACGTTTTAATTTTACTTTCTATAGGTGACTAAAGCCACGTGATCCACTTGGAATAGCCTGGGATGGGATGGCATAGAATGGAAGGGGATGGAATGAAATATATTCAATACTCTTGGTCTTACCACAGGGTCTTTGAATGCCCACTCTGAGCCAGGCAATTTACTTACATATAAGTTTCAATTCTCAGTTCATACATTCAAGTTAGAAAATGACATGGTGTAGACATTACAAATCAGAGATTACATTGACTGTCCAGTTGTCCAAGGCCATACTGAAATGCCACTGCAGAGACTTTACTTCAGGCCTCACCTCCCAGTCCCTGCTACGTACTAGTTTCCTTGGTCCTAAATCACTATTAGTTTTTATCCTACTGTTTGAGAAGTCCATGTAAACCCAGTCCTTTTTATTCACATTAAAGGCCATCAATTAAAGTAGTTAGTATCCAAATTCTCAGAAACCCCTTTAAAACACCAAATGAACACAGCCTGTTAGCTATATTTTCAACTGTCATTGCAGTAACACTTGGCATATTTTCCATTTGAATTTTCATCACTAGAAACAGCTAATGTGAGTAGCCGATTCCAGTCACTTAATACGATATAACGTCATGGGGAAAATGTTGCTAACGGGGGCGCCTGGGTGGCTCAGTTGTTAGGCGTCTGCCTTCGGCTCAGGTCATGATCCCAGGGTCCTGGGATCGAGCCCTGCATCGGGCTCCCTGCTCCACTGGAAGCCTGCTTCTCCCTCTCCCACTCCCCCTGCTTGTGTTCCTGCTCTCGCTATCTCTCTCTCTCTCTGTCAAATAAATAAATAAAATCTTAAAAAAAAAAATGTTGCTAATGGTGACTGTCAATATTTAGATTTTGACCACAATGCTTTAAAATAAATAAATAAAAAGTTTCAGAATCCATAATGTATACCAAACTTGAAGCTGAATTCATTAAAAATCAACCTCCACCATTAAACCAAGGAAAGAATAGATAGTGTAGAATCACAATGTCAAGCAAAGTAGCATCTTTGTTTTTTTTCTTTCTTTGCTTCATTTTATTTGGTTTATTTTACCTTCATCTCTTCAACTGCTGTCTGTAATTCATCAGGGGTTTTATATTCGAAATCTCTCTCTAGGTATTCTTCTTCAGCTTGTGTCATCCATTCATGCATCTCTGACAGATCTTTCTGAAGACTTAGAGTTTTATCCAAACCTCCCTTTAAGGCTTCCTTCCTGGCATAGACCTTCCATAAAACAAACCAATAAGCAAAGCATGAATATTGAAAGTCACAAAACATTATCATTATATTATTACTGAACAGTCTGTAAATAACAGAAAGCTTAGATAGAAAAGATGAAACAAGAAGTAAAAAAGCTTGTATGAATGAGGAAATAATTCATGGCTATTGGTTACACTTAATTTCACATGTTAAAATAAGATATAACCATTTATTTGGCATATGTAATAAAATGAACATCTTCCCCCATGACTATAATTTAGCTGTTGTGTATGGCTATGCTTTTCTGTGAATAAAGAATAGAGAAAATATTTTTTTCATATGTTTCAGTTGGATATGTAAATTTATTGGCACAGTTTCTAATGTTCATAAATCTGAGTCTACTCTTCCAGTTAATTTTTAAAATTTGTTTTACTCTTTCACTTTAAAGAATGTATCATACAAAACACAGTATACAAAGTGGCAGGAATAATTGTAAATATACATGCCCCCAACGTGGGAGCACCCAAATATATAAAACAATTAATAATAAATATAAATAAATTCACTGATAATAATACAATAATAATAGGGGACTTTAACACCCTACTTGTAGCAATGGACAGATCATCTAAACAGAAAATCAACAGGAAACAATGGCTTTGAATGTCATTCTGGACCAGATGGACTTTACAAATATATTTAGAACATTTCATCCTAAAGCAGAATACACATTCTTTTCAAGTGCACACAGGACATTCTCCAGAATAGATCATATACTGGGTCATAAATCAGGCCTCAATCAGTACAAAAAGACTGAGATCATACTATGCATCTTTTCAGATCACAACGATATGAAACTTGAAGTCAACCATGAGAAAAAGTTTGAAAAGACCACAAATACATGGAGGTTCAAGAACATCCTACTAAAGAATGAATGGGTTAACCAGGATATTAAAGGAAATAAAAAATATATGGAAACTAATGAAAATGAAAACAAAAGAGTCCAAAACCTCTGGGATGCATCAAAAGCAGTCCTAAGAGGGAAGTACTAGCAATACATGCCTACCTTGAGAAGCAAGAAAAATCTAAAAGACACAACCTAACCTTACACCTAAAGGAGCTAGTAAAAGAACAGCAAATGAAGGCTAGAGCCAGCAGAAGAAGGGAAATAATAAAGATTAGAGCAGAAATCAATGATATAGAAAAAAAACCCACTAGAACAGATCAATGAAACTAGGAGCTGGTTCTTTGAAAGAATTAAGAAAACTGATAACCCCCCAGCCAGACTTATCAAAAAGAGAAGGGACCCAAATAAAGAAAATTAGGAATGAGAGAGGAAAGATCACAACAAACACCACAGAAATACAAAGTGGAATGAACACTATTCAATTCAGCTTTGAAGACAGCCACATATTAGAAACAGATCCAAATGTGCTTCTGTGGAGAATAAGTTAAACAAACTGTGAGCCGCACACAATGGGATACTATGTAGCACCAATACATTTGTACTGAAGTGAAAGTGGTTGGTATATACTTTTAAGCTTAATAAGCAGGTTGCAAAACAGTAAGTGTGGTAATAGGAGGAGATTTGTGCTTTTAAAGCCTCATACGTTTCTGAAGTACTTTTTACAAAAGATGTATTACTTATTAGCCAGAAAAATAGCAAAACTTTAAATATCTACAAGAAAATTGTGCATGTCAATCCCTTGTTACAAAGCACCCTGTTGTACCACACTGAGGGAAAAATCTCAGTTTGGTACTAGAAAGATTATATATTGCTTCTCTTTTACCTTAAAAAGGAACTCTAATCCAATGATGTTAGTTCTTTTCTCTGAAATTAAGTAGAGTTCTATCTTTTAAGGAACGGAGTTTTAATTGTACAGTCTTAATATATAACACACAGTTTTAGTGTAATGCAATTTTTATGTACTTTAGCAAATACTAAATATGTGCAGAACCATATTAATTTTCCTTATTCTTTACAACCATCTTAAGCCTGATACAATTAAATTAAAAGAACTTTAAGTTCTTTACTCTCCTTGGTAAATGTAGTGCCTGAGCTACTGAAATGTAAATAAATGCTTCACTGTGACATAGCTAGAACAATATGTCTAACAGTTAAGCTAATTTAAGTATAAAGGCTATTTGCATAATCAATGAGCCTATAATCAGTGTAAGAAAACAGGTTGCTCGATTTCTACTCAGATGTTCTACTATAATCTTTTCAGGCAGTTGGCAAAGTGACAATAATATTAGAATGACTAACAGAACTTAGCCAAAGACTTGTAGTAAAAAAAAAATATAAATATATATATATCTATATATATCTATATATCTATAGATATATATAGATATATAAACTGCATGCTATTAAACTACACCAGAAGGAAGGGATCAGGAGTGATTTTTTTAAAAGGAAAAGCAGGTGGGAAGTCATTCTGAGGTGACAGTACAAATGTATTGGAAAGAACATCAGCTTTGGAATCAGGAGACCTGGACTCAATCATTAGCAAGTTAAGTGAACCTGGAGACATCACCTCATTTTTCTTTATCTCTGCTCTATAACTAATCTAACAGTGGGACCAGATGATTTCCAAGGTCTTTTCCAGACTTAACATTCCACAGCTCTATGCCTGACCAGACAGAGAGAGGAATTTTTGGTGTTTCCTATTTTAGAAGGATTTCTATAAAAAGATTTGGACAATTTTCCCCTTACCTTTATCATATTAGTGATGCCAGCATTCTAGCCTTAAATTGCCCATTCTACCCACAGTTTCAGATTATAGAGTTTCAGTTTCAGATTACAGAGCCACACCTCAGATATAAAACAAAAAGTTCTTCGTGTTTCCCGTTCTAGAAATTTTTTTAAAGATTTTATTTATTTATTTGACAGAGAGAGACACAGCAAGAGAGAGAACACAAGCAGGGGGAGTGGGAGAGGGAGAAGCAGGCTTCCCACTGAGCAGGGAGCTCGGAGCTCAATGTGGGACTCAATCCCAGGACCTTGGGACCATGACCTGAGCTGAAGGCAGACGCTTAACGATTGAGCCACCCAGGCGCCCCACCCATTCTAGAATTTTTTAAATCTAACATTCAGCACTGTCCTTCCTCATTCCACTCCCCCCCCAGCTTTATTTAGGTATAATTGACATTAACATTGTATAAGTTTAAGGTGCGCAATGTGAGGATTTGGTACACATATATATTATGAAATGATTACCACAATAGGATTAGTTAATACCTCCATTACCTCACATGATTACCATTTTTCTTTTTGTGATGAGAACACTTAAGATCTACTCTCTCAGCAACTTTCAAGATATAATACAGCATTGCTAACTATAGTCACCATGTTGTATATTAGATCCCAAGAACTTATTCTGTGTATACCTGGAAGTTTGTAACATTTGACTGAAATCCTTCCATTTACCCCACCCCCCCAGCCCTGTCAACCACCCCCACTACCCTGTTCTAGAGTTCAGCTTTTGTAGTTTCCACATATAAGTAGGATCATACAATATTTTTTTCTCTGACTTATATCACTTAGCATAATGCCCTCAAAGTCCATCCAAATTTATGCAAATTGCATGATTTCCTTCTTTCTCAGGTCTGAATAATGCTCCATTGTATGTACATATGCATGTATACACACACACACATATATATGTATAGGTACACATCTTCTTTATCCAGTCATCCATTGCTGTACACTTAGGTTGTTTCCATATCTTGACTATTGTGAATAATGCTGTAATGAACATGGGGGTGCAAATGTCTCTTCAAGATTTTGATTTCATTTCCTTTGGAAATATACCCATAAGTGGGATTGCTGGATCATAAGGTAGCTCTATTTTTAATTTTTTTTGAAGAACACTCATACTATTTTCCATAGTGGCTGCAGCAATTTACATCCCCACCAACAGTGCTCAAGGACTCCCTTTTCTCCACATCCTTGCCAACATTTGTTATCTCTTGCCCTTTTTGATGATAGCCATTCTAACAGATGTGAGGTCATATCTCGCTGTGGTTTTGCTTTGCATTTCCCCAATTATTAGTGATGCTGAGCATTCTCTTCATGTAACTTTTGGCCATTTGTATGTCATGTTTGGAAAGAGTATTCATTTTTTTCTATTTTTAAACCATATTGTGTTTTCCTACTGAATTGTAGAAGTTCCTTATATATTTTAGCTAAAAACCCCCTATCAGATACATGGTTTGAAAATATTTTCTCCCATTCTGTAGGGTGTCTTTTAATTTTATTGATTGTTTCTTTTGATGTGCATCTACACTTTTTGGTTTGATGTAGTTCCACTTAACTTTTCGTTTGTTGCCTGTGCGTTGGTGTCATATCGAAAATATCATTGCCAAGACCAATGCCAAAGAACATTCTCCCTGCTTTCTTCTAAGTTTTATGGTTTCAGGTCTTTTAAGTCTTTAACATATTTTGTGTTAATTTTTGTGGTAAGATAGGAATCTAATCACATTCTTCTGTGTGATTATCCCGTTTTCCCAATACCATTTATTAAAGAGATTTATCCTTTTCCCATTGGTTATCTTTGATTCCCTTGCCAAATATTAGTTGACTGTATACATGATGGTTTATTTCTGGGCTCTCAATTCTCTTCCATTGGTCTATGTGTATATATTTATGCCAGTACCATACTGTTTTTATTACTACAGATTTGTAATATAGTTTGAAATCAGAAGTGTGACACCTCTGTCTTTGTTCTTCTTTCTCAGGATGGTTTTGGTCATATGGGGTCTTTTGAGGTTCTGCACAAATTTTAAGAATGTTTGTTCAATTTCTGAGAAAAAATGTCCTTAGAATTTTGATAGGGATTGCAATGACTCTATAAATGGCTTTGGGTGTATGAACGTTTTAACAATATGAACTCTTCTGATCCATGAACACAGGATATCTTTCATTTGTGTCTTCTTCAATTTCTTTCAACAAAGTTCTATAGTTTTCATAGTACAGATCTTTCACCACCTTGGTTAAACTTATTCCTTAACTCTTTTGTTTTTGATACTATCATAAAAGGGATTGTTTTATTTCTTTTTCAGATACTTTGTTGTCACTGTATAGAAATCTAACTGATTCCTGCATAATTCTACACATTGATTTTTATACTGCAACTTCTTTTTCAAGTTTTTAAATTTTAGTTAACATGTAATATTGGTTTCAGGAGTAGAATTTAGTGATTCATCACTTACATATAAAACTCAGTGTTCATCACAAGTGCCCTCCTTAATACCCATCACCCATCTAGCCTATCCCCTGCCCCCCTCCCCTCCAGCACTCTCTCTTTTTCCCCCTTCCTCTATATTCATCTGTATGTATGTATGTATGTATCTATTTAGAGAGTGTGCATGCATGCGAGTGGGGCAGGGAGGGGCAGAGGGAGAGGGAGAGAGAGAATCTTAAGCAGGCTTTGTGCTGGGCCCGGAGCCCCATGTGGGGCTTGATCTCACAACCCTGAGATCATAACCTGAGCCGAAATCAAGAGTCGGACGCTTAACAACTGAGCTACCCAGTTGCCTCATTTTGTTTTGTTTCTTAAATTCCACATGAGTGAATTTATGTGATACTTCTTTCTGACTTTTTCACTTAGCATAATATACTCTAGGTCCATCCACGTCATTGCAAATGCCAAGACTTTATTCTTTTTGATAACTGAGTAATATTCCACTGTATACATATATATACCACATCTTCTCTTTTCCAACCATCAGTCGATGGACATCTGAGCTCATTGCATAATTTGACTACTTCCATACTGCAACTTTACTGAATCTGTTTATTAGTTATAACATTTTTTTGGTGGAGTCTTCAGGATTTTCTATATAGAAGAATACATCATCTGCAAACAGACAATCTTATTTCTTCCTCCCTAATTTGGATGTCTTTATTTCTTTTTCTTTCCTAATTGCTTTTGCTAAAATTTCCAGGACTATGTTAAATAGGAGTGGTGAGAGTGGGCACCCTTGTCTGATCTTAGAGGAAAAGCTTTTATGATCAGAGGCATTCCTTTTATACGGAATTAAGTTTTTATCATGAAAGGATGTCAAACTTTGTCACTTCTGTCAAATGTTTTTTCTGCATCTACTGAGATAGTATGTTATCTTTCATTCTATTAATGCAGTGTATACAGTATATTTTCATATGTTTTCTTGCCACTAATTAAAATCCTTTAATTTCAGCTTGAACTTCTTTCAACATTTCTTCTAAGGTAGGTCTAGTGGTGATGAACTCCCTCAGCTTTTGTGTGTCTATAAAAGATTTTCTCTCTCCTTCAGTTTTGCAAGACTACTTGGCCAGATAGTACATTCTTGCTTAGCATTTTTTTTCTTCCAGCACTTTAAAAATATATTCTCACTCTCTCCAGGCATGTAAAGTTTCTGCTGAGAAATCCAATGAAAGCTTTACGAGGTTCCCTTGTAGGCAAAAAGTATGAAAATGAGTATAGGAAACCTCATTTAAAAGAGTCATGAAGCCCTAAAGGGGGAGCCGTCACACATGTACCACTCCCTGCAGCCTACATAACCAGCAGGAAGAAGGAAGCTCTCTTCCTACCCCAGGAACAATGTGCTAAACAATGCCTGCAGCCAATGAGAAATTGCCACATCCTTACACTCTTGTCCTCCGATAAACTTTTGTTCAAAACAACCTTCCCCAATTTCACCCTGAAATCTAATAAAAGCTGACCTTGTTTTGTCTTTTCAGATGTGCCTATGGTTTGCCATAGTTTAATTGTCCCAAATTGCATCTCCTCTACTCTTCCCAAATAAGCTTATTTTGCTGATAAAATAAATGACTTTTTCAAGTCAAGTAATTCACAAATTATTTCTCTTGATAGTATTCCATAGGGCACACAGGTTTTTTTCACTTTTTTTTCATTCTCCTCTGACCAATTTTAAAGGTCCTATCTTCACAGATTTTCTTCTTCCACTTGATCCACTCTATTAATGCTCTTTATTACTTTTTCCACTTCTTTCATTGTATTCTTCAGCTCTCAGATTTCTGTTATTTTTTTATGATTTCTATTTCTTTTTTTACAAATTTTTCATTTTGTTCATGTATTGGTTTCCTAATTTAATTGAATAGTCTTTGCTTTCCTACAGCTCATTGAGTTTCCTTAGAATAACTATTTTCAAGTCTTTAACAGATGAGCGGTAGATCTCCATGTCCTTGAGGTTGGTTACTGGAAAATTATTATGACCCTTTGGTAGTAGCATGATTCCTTGATTCTCCATGTTCCTTGAGGTCTGGCAACATGGTCTTTGCATTCACAGTAAAAGTCACCTCCTCCAGTCTTTACTATCTGCCATCAGAAGAGAAATGCCTTCTGTCAACCCTGCTAGGGATTCTGAGGCTATCTGAGACCCTCTATGAATATGACTGTTCCACAATTCTGGCTCTCTCTTGTGGCAGAATTCTTAAGCTTGTATGGCTTCTCTTTATCCTGCAAAAAACCAGATGAGGTATTGACAGCCTCCCTTTTGCTTTCCCAAGAGTGGTGCTAAATGCCAGGTTTGTGGTCTCTCCAAGGCCTGCAGATTTAGGCCAACCTTCTGTACATGCTCATTAGCTTCCTACAAAAGCTTGTACTTGCCACCATTCAGAGTATGCACTGGAAGCCAGCCACATTATTAGGATGTATGTAGCTGTGTCATATAGGACACTGGTAGTGCTGTGGGAAATTGGGGAGATCATTGGGCAGAGTGACCCCAGCAGCTGGTGGGTGGACCTCCTGATGAAGTCAGTGATATTAATATGATCTGTGTATTTTTAATACAATTCCAAGACCTGGTGGCTGTTCTTTCAGCTGCTCATTACCCCTCAGTAGTGTAGTTCACAACTTAGTACTGTGGATTGAAGAGAGGGAAATATGCTTCTTCGGCAACATCCCACATAGCTAGGGAAGCTGGGCACTCTCTCACATGGTCTCACTTTTCCACATGGGAGAAATCATGATTCTGAGAAGGGCTCTCTTGACATGGAGCTATGCGGCCTTGGGGGAGAAGTGATGCAAGTAAAGTCAAACCCTTCCTCTTACCCTGTCCTGTGCATCCAGTCTTGGATTTTTTTGTTCCAACAGTGAATGAGTTTACCTAAGGAGTAAGTGGTGACAAGGAAGAGAAGTCCAAAGAAGGAGCCCTAAAATGATTCCAAGTTTAGAGGTCAAGGCAAAGGAACCACCAAAGGTATTAAGAGTGGTCATGGAAACTGAAGGCAGACTAAGAGGGAACCAACAGAAAGTGATGATATAGAAGTCAATCAAACAAAAATAAAGACTAAACAATGGATTTAATTATGTGAATTCACTGGTGATCATGACAAACACTGTTTCAGGGTAGTGATGATGATGAAAGTTTGATTAGGGAGCATTCAAGAGAGAATGGGAAGAGTGGTATGGAAAGAGTTTCTGTAAAGGGGAATGGAAATGGAGAAGTGGGGAGGAGGAAATGTTAGGCAAAGGGGGTATTTTTTTAAATTTTATTTTATTATGTTATGTTAATCACCATACATTACATCATTAGTTTTTGATGTAGTGTTCCATGATTCATTGTTTGTGTATAACACCCAGTGCTCCATTCAGTATGTATTTTTTAAAATTTTATTTTTAAGTAATCTCTACACCCAATATGGAGCTTGAACTTAGAACCCCAAGATCAAGACTCATATGTTCCACCCACTGAGCCAGTCAAGCACTTAAAGTGGCTATCTTTTTTTAAAGGCAAGAGATATTACAATGTAATTCCCTACTGATGGAAATGATCCAGTAGAGGAAAGAAATGTATTTTGATGTAGGAGGTAGGAGGATGTTCAATAGGTGGCATAATGTCTGTGTGCTGAAAAAAGAGGATGGTATCCAACATATAAGTGGAAAGGCTGGCCTTATGGGCACCTGGGTGGCTCAGTTGGTTAAGCGGCTGCCTTCGGCTCAGGTCATGATCACAGGGTCCTGGGATTGAGTCCTGCATCGGGCTCCCTGCTCAGTGGGGGGTCTGCTTCTCCCTCTACTCCCTCCCCCCGCGCTCCCCCCCCCCGGCTCATGGTACCTCTCTCTCTCTCATTCTCTCGGATAAATGAATTAAACCTTTATTTTAAAAAAAGTGGAAACACTGGCCTCAGATAGGAGCACAGACAGGTCACTCATGTTAACAGTGGGAAAATAGAGTCCATGAACTAATATGCAGGTCTGTGGGAGTATGTGCAAGCACCCTTCTGAATGTTTCTATTTTTTTCAGTGAAATGGGAAGCTTAATTAAAAAGGAAAAAAAAAAAGAAGAAGAAGAAATGGGAAGCTAGTTAATTGCCATAGAGTAAGGAGGGAAGAAGAAGTGGTAGAAATCTGAAGAAAACTGTGAAATATTCCTCAGAGGAGTGGGGCTATGAATGGATATGAAAAATGTAGTAAGATTACCAGTCAGCACAATGGGCTACTTGAGGTTTGCACTCATGATTTCCAAGTGAGACTACTCAGCATGATATGTGTTTTCCTTCAGCCATATTCATCCTCCCCAGTGCAGGCACAGCATCAGCAGGAAAGTGAATCTGACCTAGGTAGGGTGCTGTCACATGGGTATGTTACAGAAAGACAGGAGAGGACAAAAGAGTTGAGGGAAAACACAAGGGGTGCTTTTAATGATGGATTACAGATAGCCAGCATATAGTACAGAATCTCCCTTGAGTAAGAAATGACAAAGAGAAGATGAAGTGCTTCTCTAATCAGAAGCTGGTAAAATTATTGGATTATGCATTCCACGAGGATGGAAGAATTTTGAGGTTGAATTACTAGGGAATGAGCTGGAAAGGAAGGTAGTGATGGCTGCAAAGTGGGGTGCCTGAGGATGATATTATGGAGAAGTATCTGGTAATGACAACTTCTACGTTAAGAGGCTGGGAATGGGCAGCCGTGGTAGAGTGGAAGACAAAATCATTGGAGGAGCTATCAAAGAACTGAGGGCTCAGGAACTGGAAGCATCATCTGAGAAGATACTGAAATCCCCAACAATTATGACAGGAATGACAGTAAGTCAGCTGTTAAAATATTTAAGAAATAATGAAGAGGGACCCAGGAATTTGTGGATGATTGTACCCAAAAGCTGTACTGAGTGAGAAAAAGACAGATTTGTATGTTAGCAGAATGACATCCTTCTAATCTCTAGATCCAGTGTTTCTTGGTAACTATTATAAATTTATGGCTACTATTAATTAAAATATATAATTATGCACTATTTAGAAATGACACATTTTATAATTTTATACATGCAAGTTTATGTCTATTTCATGTCCATTTATTTTCTTTACCAAGCATGTTCATAGTGGTTACTCTCTGCTAGGTACTAGTCTACACACTTTACAAAGATTAACTCATTTGGGGCACCTGGGTGGTTCCACCGGTTGAGCATCTGACTCCTGATTTTGGTGCAGGTCATGATCTCAGGGTTGTGGGATAGAGCCCTGCATCATCGGGCTCTGCACTCAGCAGGGAGTCTGCTAGAAGTCTCTCTCTCTCTCTCTCTCTCTCTCTCTCTCTCTCTCCTCTGCCCCTCCCCACTCTCTCTCTCTCTCTTTCTCTCACTCTCTCTCAAATAATTTACCCATTTGATCATAAAATTCTTATAAAGTAGATGTTAATATCATCACATTATATAGACTGGGAAACTGAAGCATAGAGAGAATAAGCAACTTTTCCAGGATCACACAAGGAGTTTATGGTGGGGGCAAGATCTAAACTGAGGCAATATGGTTCCAGAGCTTCTGGTCTTACACACTATGCTTGCCTCTCTATCCATGAGAATCCTTCTCCAACCATAAGAGTTTTAAATTTTATTAGCCAAGCATTTCAGGGAAGTGGGTCTGGACAATCTTTTCATTGTGAGATAGGAGTTTTCTTATATAAATGATATCTTTATTTTTGCATTGTTTATATGCCCAATTCAAGTATCCCACTTGAATTCCAGATACATTTCTGGTTGTCTACTTCTCCAAAGTAAACTTGACCAAAATGGAAGTATTTTATTCAATTTTGTTCGTTCCTGAGCCCCCAGTCTTTCTTTCATTAGTTAAAGGCACTGGTTAACACTGTAGCTTCAAACAGGAAACTGAATACACGTTGATCCCTTCTCTCAGCCTCTTGACTTGAGGCAAGCTCTTTTTACCAGCAAATACGGCATTTCTCACAGGATCCGATTAAATGAAGAAAGTGTCATGTTAGAAAAGGAATAATGGTCAAAGGTGGGTGTGAGTGTAGAATCCCTGATAAAAAATATAACAAGAACTTGCCTAATTGGCAAAAATAAGAAAAAAAATAAGACTACGTTACATATGCATAATGTTGAGCACACTGAGTGAAGTAAGCTTGCTGGAGACAGACCATGGAGGATAGAGTTTCAACAAACTTTGAGTCCCACAAGCATTTTGGTCCAGTTTGCCCACCATAACGTATCCCTTCCACATGTTCATTACAGTATAGTGGGAAAATACACATAAATAAAAATAAACAGTAATGAGAGACAGAGCAACAAGTATTGAAATCACCTCCATCTCTATGGAAGAACTTGGAAAAATAACATGAGAAGTTTGGACAGTGAACCAAACATCATGTCAAAAGAGGATTATGTATTTCAAATTTCTTCATGTCTCCCAATCTCCACTAACGCCCTCCCTGTTCTTTGGCAGTATTACTTCCTACCTGGACAACTGCAAATCCTACCTGCTTCCACTTGTGCCCCTTCAGGCTATTCTTCATACAAAGGAGTGTAGAGCAAAGTCTTCAACGCTCACTTGAGATGATGCCGCTTCTCTGTGTAAAAGCCTAATAGCTTCCCAGTGCACTTGATGCGCATACTAAATCCTCACTGTGACTTACTGAGACAGTTCATGACTTCTTTCCCACCAGGCTTCTCCTGGCTCATGCTGCCCCACTTAGAGGCTTCCCCTATGCTCCTCCTGTACGTGCACTCTTCTCTCCCACCTCAGCCATTTCTCCCACTTCATTGTGTATCTAGACTCTCCCTCGTCCACACGCCCAGGGGCCAGGCTCTTTGCACTTATCAGGCGTCAGCTTTTAATTCCACCTCTTCAGAAAATACTTTCCTGAAGACCCAATAAAAAGCAGGTTCCCTGCTCCTTTAGTCTCATTCAGAGCATTCTGATTGCTTACTACAGAGCATTTATCAACATTAAAATTAGGCATTTGTGTGATATTCTGTTAGCTCATTTACTTTCCATCTTCTCTACTAAACGATACCCTCCATGAAGATAGATATTTATTATGTTTATTTTTTTCCAACTTACATCTGTTACAAAATGTTTAATAATACATACTGAAGTAAATATTCTAATAAGTAGTGAAGAAATAGTAAAAATGTCTCTAAATTATGCATTTGCATGCATATGATTAGTTTCCTTAATAACTATGTAACACAATAATGTAAAGATATGTATAATTATGAACTCCTCCTTCCCTACCTTCCTTCTTTTTAGTATGGTTCACTAATTTGTGAGTTATTTTAATAATGATTATCCTTTATTTTAGAAACAACTAAAGTCTTGTTTTTTTAATTTGGCTACAGACCTTTTAGAATTTAAAATGTCAACCATTTTATACCTACAAAATCAAATCATGGGATCTCAAAGTATCTCCAAGTATATCAGGCATTTGGACAATTTTGTCTCTAATTATTTATGTTTTTTTCCAGACTCTGCCATCTAAAAACAAATGAGTTAATTTTAACCCAAGAAAGAACATCATACCCCATTCTGTATGTAGTCATTTCTGCAATGCATAGATTTACGATTTCTTTCCAGTTCCCTCTGGAGCCCTGAATTAGGCCCAAACACCCAAGCTTCGCTTCACTGCTTGGGAAGACTGTATTGTCTTGCTTGTCTTCTTGAGTGTATGATACCTTCCTAAAGAAGCGTAGGTCATTTGGCAATCAGGTCAGGGCATTACACAGTATGATAGTCCAAGGAGAACCAGAGAGACATAAAACATTCTAGAATGGGTTGAAAACATGGATGGGATCTATGGGGTTTTTGTTACACAGCAGACTAATGTGTTTACAACACTTCTCTTTAAATGACAAGTCTGTGGTATATTTTATAGGAGAAAGAAGGTCTTGAACAAGGACATTTTAAGACCAGAGATACTTTAAAAATTATACTTCTCCAACATGTAAAAACCTTGAGGTCTCAGTAATATTGATGACTTTATATATATGTATATATATTTTTTTGCTGTTGTTTTCCCCCTTGCCCTAATTGGTGTTATTCTTTCTATTCATCCTGTTAGAAACATTCAACAAACAAATACTTTTCATTCTGGCCTTCCAGGAAAACATAAATGGTATAATCTATTACCTAAGTAATACTTTTTTCCTGAACATTCCTTCTAGAACTGGCTTACTCCAGAGAAGAATGCAAGCTGACCCAGGGCTATCTCATCTGTGACTTAATAGAACTGTTGAGCATTTGCCAGTGACAGTGACATTAGCAGGGTCACTTGCCTTGCCTTTTACTTCTCTAAATTTTTTCCTTTTTCAAATTTAACGTTTGCCTTGTGGCATGACTTCTTTTCAACTTTGAAAGGTTACTTAGAAATAATGAAAGACTGCCTCTAATACACGTAAGATGAAACCGCTCATTAACTTCAAAAAAGGTACGGGTGTATTGAACAATAACCACGGCTTTAGGTCAAAATTTCATCTTTTGAACAAGAAGTATTAGACATACACTACTTGTGTATATAATATTTACTTTTCCATAATGTAATCTTGAAATTGAAAATCAATGTTTATAGAACATTCTGCTGTATAAAAATGAGGAACTCAGATGTGATCATAGAGTTATTTTGTGTTTTATTTCCCCCATTGAGCTTTCTTTAACTATTTCCAATCTTAATTCATTTACTGAAATAAATATAATGAAGAAGCCAAACTTGCCTATCTTAATAAGCAGAAGTGAAAATTATCATATTTGTACATACACATAGATGAGTCATTCATTTTATCCCCGTACCAAGTCTACAAGTGTAGAGTATGTTCTGCTAATCCAATTACTACCATAAAGTTATGCAATGAAGAAAACATTCAATGAAAATCATACCTAAAAACAGGACATTACTGTTCAGCATGTTCCGTCTTCGAGAAGGTCATTTTAGGATCTCAGTAAGATGAAGAGATACTATTTAAAATCGCTACTATAAAAGTGTTTTTTTTTTTTTTTTTTTTTTTTTTATGGTAGACAAACGCTAGTTTGAACTCACCAGGCTTTAAAGCATCAACATACCCAGAGTTTAAACTTTCAAAAAGGGCAGTGGTCAAGGGAGACATGAAGAAAATCTTAATTAAACAGAGACAAGGCACAGTGAAAGAGGTTGTACGTACCTGACGGCACACGTAATCCCACTGAGTGTTAAGTTCTCGGAGTTCTGTCTCAAGTCTGCCAGCAAACTCCGGCTCCGCTTCAGTCTTCAGCTTTTGCACACCTTCACTGACACTGTTGAGACTGGGCTGAATCGTCTGAATATCATTGACTAAAAGCTAAGGAAATAATTCCATGTAAGCTAGCTGCAAACATCACCACAACATACTAGAAATGGCACATAGATAGGAAACATATAATCAGGACTCAGGACATTATCCATGAATTAAAATCTTTATTTCTTAAAAGATTTTAAAGAATTTAAAACCTGACACGCACCCACCTGTAGATATAGACCTACCCATGTCTCAGTCTTGCCGTAACTGTTCAGTGGTTTTCCTGGTGTGAATCAAGTAGGGAATTATCTATATTCTACTTAGATCAGACACACAAGGAAATAAATCTGATATTCCTTGTTAGAAAAGTGTGTGAAAATGATGGGCTTTATACATTACTATTTTTGAAATGATTTTGGTTTATCAAATGCAAGATATTGCAGCAATTGTTTATAGCATGATGGGTGTGAAGGTTATTTGTAAGCTGGGTTTGTTTTCTTTTTTCTTAGCTTGTATTTGCAAAGAAAATTCTTTAAAGAGCTAGATTACTTTCTTTCCACTGCATGACAACGGTATAATGAATATTATTTCAAAGATCCGTATTGTATAAAATTATGTCCAGTGCAGTATGCCTGGGCAGAGCAACCCAGTATGACTAATAATCTGCAGTAAGTTATAACAAATAGCTCAAAGGATTCTTTGCCTTTAAATGAAACTGTATTTTATAGTAAAATAATCTTATGAGTGTTGAGTAAAAGATAATCTTTTTCTGTTCCTCATTTATTTAAGCCAGTCTCTCAACACTGGCACAACTATCATTTTAGACCGGCTAATTTTTGTTGTGAGAGGCTCTTCTGTCTCTCTGTAGTGTAGAATATGTACAGAGCATTCCTGGCCTCTATCCACTACACACTAGTAGCATCCACCCCACTCCAAGTTGTCACAAAAATGTCTCTAGAGGTTGCTAAATGTCCCCCAGGGGAGCAAAATCACTCTGGTTAAGGACCACTGATAAAACCAAATCGTAACTTCCATATAAAAGTCTTCATATGATAAGGGTCATATAAAAATCTTACCCTGCACTGTTTCAGCTGTCTTTTCAGAATTTCTGAATCCCCAAGGGCAGGCCATTCCTCCTTCAGGAAAACATCAACTTCAGCCATCCATTTCTTTAGAGTTTTTATGTGATTCTGGAATCAGAGACCCATTTTAAGCTTTATTGGGGTGCTGAGTTCTCTTAACACAATTCATCACAGTGATATTTATGAACACAAGCCCAGGAACAATTCCTGTGTTTGAAGGATGTCTCTAAGTAGCTCTTCAGGAAAAGAATATTTTTACTAAGACTGCATTTTTATGGTCTACAGTATGAGCACTGGTGTATGAAGTCTGCTATTGTTAAAAATAAAAAATTACTACCAAATGTGGTTTTATGATGTTACTCTTGAGAACGTTAAATCATATCCCCCTCTAGAGAAATTTTAAGTTACAAAACAACTCATGATAATACTAACAATGTGCCCTTACAGTACATAAAACCAACTATGAACAATAAACTCAATGTAATGGTGTCTTTATAGCCTCCCTAAACCTGAACTTCCACAAATTGTTTTCTACAGTTGACAGTTTAAATAGTGCCTCCAGTTGGGAACTTTTCAGAATACAAGATTTTGTCATCTTTGAAGAGAAAACTTCTGATATTAATTTCTTATTTGCCTGACCAGGCTGAAGTAATTATCAGGTGAAAAATGTCATCTTTTATCATTTATAAATAGCCAAGTACCTCCCATTATTCTTTCACATATTGCTTTTTCTTGCCCCCGACTGCTTTTTTTTTTTTTTTTTTTTTGGCTACTTTTCAAATGTATGATTTTTGAGCTCCTTTATTTCCCACACAATTCAAATCTGCTGCCCAGATGTGCCATTTCCTCCCATAATTAAATTTCTATTGAAAATATGTGCTTCTCAGAAAGCTTCCCCTTCAATATGATTAATACTAACGCTTTTTAAAAGCATTTGACTAAATCTAAGAACTTCAGGTTTCAACATTATCATCTTGCTGATATCTCTTGAGTCTGGTTTCACGTTTCTTCCATCTCGCCACTGTCCTAGTTCAGATCTTATTATAAGCTCCTTGATGACCGCATTAGCTCTTTTTGGTGTCTGCCTCAATCTTTCCCTACTCTAATCCATTCTCCACCTGGGTGTCAGTATTTTTCTTTTTTTTTTTTTTTATAAAGATTTTATTTATTTATTTGACAGAGAGAGAGAGCACAAGTAGGCAGAGTGGCAGGCAGAGGGAGAGGGAGAAGCAGGCTCCCTGCTGAGCAGGGAGTCAGACGCGGGGCTCGATCCCAGGACCCCAGGATCATGACCTGAGCCGAAGGCAGCCGCTTAACGACTGAGCCACCCAGGCGCCCCTCAGTATTTTTCTTAACGCCTCCTTCTTATCACAGCGATGCTTTGAAAATACAAATATTATCCTATCTTTCCCCCTTTAAAATAGCAGTAACAGTTCCAAATTCTTCTTTTTTAATCCCATGACCATTAGGTTGTAATTCATATTCCAAAGCATGGCATCCGGGACCATTCGTTATCTACTCCTAGATCCTTTTCCTAATCATATGTACTACTTAATCTCCAAACATATTTTTCTCTCTCCAAGACTGAACCCCTTCTGGCTAAGTGAACATATGACTGCATTGTGTCAGGTACCTTCTCTTCCTCTTTATCAGCTGACTAAATTCTACTTGTTCAAGGTGCAGCCCAGATAACCCATGTTCCAAGAACATTTCATAGCCCCTTTGCCCAGTTTATGTTGGATTTCTTCTCTGTCTCTTGTGGTAATGTTTACCATACTGTTTAATTTACTTCCTGTGTTGGCTGAATTATGACCTCCCCAAGATGGTCACGCCCTCATCCCTGGAACCTGTGAATATGTTCCCTTACGTGGCAAAAAAGACTTTGCAGATGAGATGAAGTATTTTGAAACAGAGAGGTTATTCTGGGTTATCTAGCCAGGCACAGTGTAATTGCAAGGGTCCTTATTAAGAAGGGGTCAGGAGCGTGAGCGCTAGGGAGAGAGGCTCTAAGACGCTGCACTGCTGGCGCCGAAGACAGAGGATGCGGCTGTCAGGGGAGAAATGCCATTTCCAGAAGCTAACGAGGACAAGGCAACCGATTTTTTGCTCAAGACTCCAGAAAAGACACAGCCGTGCCTACACCTTGATTTTAGCCCACTGTGGCTGATTTTGGACTTCTGACCTCCAGAACTGTAAGATAATAAATTTGTGCCGTTTTAAGCTACTAAATTTGCAGTAATTCATTACAGCAGCGATGGGGAGCTAACACACCTTTTCGCTTCACTAGAATGTGGGCTCCTTGTTGGCAAGGACCATGTATTTATACCCTCTTTTACCACTGGTACTGGCAAAAATGTGTTTGCGTGTATGTGTGTGTGCGCATATACTTACATGTAGAGACATGTTCATATGTATGTTGTGCTTTACAGGTTTTAGGACTCATTCTTTTGGTTTGTAAGAGGTAAAAACAAACAACTAGTAGCTGGACTGGGACTTAAAACCAGAAGTATCTTGTTCCGATGCTTTCCATCATGCCATGATACTGTCAAAGATTCATCCCAGCATTAATATTCTTCACAATAATTTGCCCCATAAGAGAGGTATTACCTATCTCAGTAAATATTTTAGACTTTAGACTAGAATGTTAATTGTTGGTTTACCGTTTTCAGCTTGGGTGATTAGGAGCATGGTGACACTATTCAAACAAATTAAGTCAGTAGGAGCTGGTCTGTGGAAGGTAATGAGGTCAAATTTATATACACAATTTTAAGTAAAATATGCGGATAAAATGATATGACTTTATCACATGATAGATAACTTTTTATCTATTCATAAGCTAAGGGATACCTATATTTTAAAGGACAAGCGGACTGAAGGAGAGACTGGTTTTGAAAATTATTAAGCCAAAAATATACTTAAGTCCTATCAGTATTGGTGGCAAAAAAAAGAGAATTCTTAGGAAAATCTAGAAAGGGGAACTCTTAATTACTGTTTTCTTAAAAGAAATAAGCAAAATACACTCATTTGAGAAAAATGTGTGTCTTTTGATCTTATCACTGACTTTGAAGAACAATGGAGGTTAAATATCTATTTGCCTATAAATTTTATAACACATCATTAGGGGAGAAACAAGCAAGGAAAAAAATGAGTCCAAAAGTCCAATCTTAAAGTACCTGAATTTTTCGAAGTTTAGCCATTTGCTCCTCTAGCTTCTGGCAAAGTTCAACCAACTGGGAATACAGCTTCTTCCAGCGACCCTCAATCTCTTCAAATTCTGATTGATACTTCCGGCTAATATCAGACAGTGGTGCTTTCTTTGACATCTCTTTCACAGTGGTGCTGAGATAGTTTAGGCCACTTTGTTGTTCTTGCAGAGAGCTTTGTAAAGCCTCCAAATTAAAAAAGGAGAGTACATGTATACTAATTGATGAATCATAACAAGTTTCATTGCACAGGTTTCACTTACGAGTTTCACTTAAACGTATTTACAGTGAAAGCTATGTGATTCAAACATCTAAAAATATAGATGTGCCATCAGTTACAGAATAACCAGTAGTAATTCAAATTCTACTGTTTACCCTACGACTAATTTGCATAGTAATATTTTATTTAAAAATCTATGCCTGTTTTTATGAACAATGTCAAATATAACCCAACTCTGTATGAACCAGAGTTCTAGCACACCTAATTTTATTGTATCATATCGGGATATTAATAACTGTATTTATGATATAGTTAGGGAGCTTAATTTAATTACATGGAGTGTTTATAAGACAACTTCTAACGTTCTCTAGGTAAAAACATAACTAAATCATATAGATACATGGGATAACAAAACTGAGTAAGTTAACACATGGATGGCCTACAAATGCCAATTAACTAAAGTTTCGTATTTTATACATTTTTTTAGTGTTATAGTGAAAATTAGGGTAATTTGGGGGAGAATTTCTAAAGCTGGTTTTACAATTGTCCTGTGTAACCTATGCAATCACTTATAACAGAATATCCATTTTAGGGTTTCTCCACTCGCTATTTATTACTTTCTGGTTATAAAGTAAGAAAGGTTCAAGATAAAACATTGAAAAATTACCATTTATATATTATTTTATGTAAACTTCGTGTTTCTATAACTCAACATTGAATATGTGAACATATTATATACACACATACACAATAATTCCTTCTTTTACAATGTAATCTATAATATTCCCCAAATATGCCAAATACATATCTTTTAGAATTGTATAATATCTTATGTCTATTTTGTGGTATTTTAAATTTTTTGCTTTAATTTTACTTCATTAAACTTGATTTATTACTTAGACAATACCTAGCATGCATGTAACTACATTTTGAGTTAGGCCTTTTTAGTGAGCCTTTTCCCACGTCATTAAGTTTATTTTTCAAAAACATAAATTTTAATGGCTTCTCTAGCTCATTTAACCATTTCCCATTATTAGCTCTACAAATTAACTTCTAGTTTTCCACCCCTGTAAATTATGTTTATAATTTACCCATCTATCTATCTGCATCTATTTTTCTATTTTTTTGTGTATTCTGATTACTGCCTAAGATACAGACTTCATGAAAATAGTATTCAAATGTATAATGCAATTAATTATTTTGTATGTTATTAGGAAGTATCAAAGTTTCCTCAGCAAAATTTTAATTCAATTTACATTCCCACCAGAGAATGAGAAGGTAGCTCATTGCTGCCAGACCTGCACTTATTATATCTTTTTGTTTGCAACTGAGATGTGAAAAATAGTATTTCATTTTATACATTTGTACTTCATCCTTTACAATTTGAGCTAAAATTTTTCATAGGTTTAATGGCTGTTTATGTCTCTCTTTGTGACTTCCTTATTAATGACTCTCTCCCTTACTCAGACAAAATTTTTCCTTGGTCTCATCTTTCTTTTAAATTGTCTGGTATTTTTACCATGTTTGTAATTTTGTCCATTGATTTGTGTGCTTCTCTCTTACATGTTTTTAAATATTTTACTTAAAAATTTCTCCAAAATCTGTGCTTATTAAAATGTTTTTGAACTTTTTAATATATGTGGTATTTTGTTTTGGTATAACATTTGACACAAAGTTCCAACTACATTTTCTTGGCTACTTAATACAATTTCTCAATAATATTTGTAAGTAATTTTTCTCTTCAATGTTTCTTCAGTAGAAGTATACTCTTCTACTCATCTATACACCATTTTGTGTATACTCAATCCACTCCTCTAGTTGCTGTATTCTTTGTACTCTTTTTAAGCTTATAGTTCTATTCTGTCACATATTCTTCAAAGTAAATTTTAGAATCGTTCCAAGTATTAAAAACAACATAAAAAAACAAGATCAAACAGTTACAGGTTGCTTGATGTGTTAGTAGAGAAACAGTCAGTCTAAATAGGGCAATAGATACTGAAGAATGTTTAAATGGAGATTTCTTTGAAGAAATAGTTCTAACATAACTTTAAGAAATAATATTTAATTCTTGAAAAACAACTCTTCATATAAAAGTTAAATTTTTATTTTTTTCTTAATTCTCAAAATGCAGACCTATCTCAGCTCCTAAATATAATTAATAAATGCTTTCTTGACCTAAAAAATAAAATGTGATTGGATATAAAGCACAAGCTTTTCAAAATTAGTAGGAAAAGTATTCTGAAATCTCTTACAAATTATTTCTTTCATTTACCATATTAGTATTTTCTATTATGTGATATAAAGCTGCTAAAAATGTAGCTAATAGAACTCAAAAAATTAATTATGGTATTACATAAGGCTAATGTTTAAAATTTATTTTATAACTACACAGATTTTACCACTTTGTGTTTGGAAATGTGAAAGGAGTTATAAATTAGCAAGCAAAGGAGGGGGGAATAATACCACAACTTTTATAATAATCAAAATCATTGTCTGAAAACACATACTAAATGAGAAAGAATATACTTCAGACATAGACCATATCATTTTCTTCAAAGATAGAGTTTTTGTCTTATGGAGAGAAGGCACAAATGCATAAAAGATTACATTTTTTAAATCTTATCTTCACTTTTGCAACTGGTAAACTATCATACTCGCCATGATTATTTTATTTCTATTATTTTCACATTACACCAATGTAAAAAATAAAGGTCACACCAATGTGACTGCTTAATAGATGAGATCTGCCCTATATTGTTTAAGACATACAAATATTCACAGACCTGTAACTCTCCCAGTCTCTGTTCCATGATGTCATATTCAGTGACAGTGACCTGAGGTATAGAGAGTTTGGTTTCTGACTGCTGGATCCATGTCAGGATGGTACTCATGGTCTCCTGGTAGCGCATGGGTGGCAAAGTGTCAAAAACTTTATCAAAAGGCAAAAGAAGAGAATCATTTCATTATTTTAAACTTTGTCATTATGTTTTCCTAAGTTGTCAGCAAACTAAATCACACTGCTAATTACAAATATTAACAAGTTGTGAAAATGTGAAGATACAGAGTAGAATAGGATGATGATCTTGAAAATAAAATCTTACTACTACATGTATGATATTTTGAGAGAAACTACACACACACACACACACACACACACACACTACACTGAATCCTCACATCAGACTCGCAAGGTTTTTGTTGTTAAAGTCATTTTTTTTTAAGGTAAGGAAATGACAAAACATAGAGGCTAAGTAATGTGCCCATGGTAACAGAGATGGTACTTGGAGAAACCAAGGAGAGTTCATGTATACTGACTTTGAAGGATACTCTTTGTGTGCTAGCATTTGCCTTTGCAGAAAATAGCATCATTACCCACAGCAGTTGATATTTTAAATTATATCATGTCACTTATCTCACTAAAAAAGTTCTGCATATTTAGTATGTATCAGAGACTCTAATAGTGATTACCCATATTATCATTCTCAATTCTTACAATACACCTGTGAGATAAGCATTTTTATTCTCATTTACAGTCGAGGAAACTGAGGCTACAAAAAAAAGCCAACTAATCTGCTCACACTCAAGAACCTAGTAAATAGTAGAGTCAGGATTTTAAACCAGGTTTGTCTGGTTTCAAAGTCAAAACCACTAATCAACAGTATACTTTCCCTAATATATATATAGGTATAAATTAGGGAAAGAAAAATACATTAAGTACAATGTGTGTGTGTGTGCATATACATGTAGTTATACACAAACTTTAAACCATATGTGAATATATGTGTTTATATACTTAACACAACTGTAATTGTTTACACAGTTATAACTGTACCTACATTAAATGAGAAGAAATAAAAATTTTCAGATTTGTCAGCTTATCAATAAAGTGATAAGGTAACATGAGCATGGTAGAAGTATAAAACAGTTAATTTATGAGATGTTATAGTATTATAGATTGCCCAAAACTCAGTCAGCATCCATCTTATTAGATTGAGGTAGGGAAGGAAGAAGGAAGATGACAGATAGATAGATAGATAGATAGATAGATGCCGTAATTAAAGAACCCTTAGCTTTTTAGCACAGATCAACATAAAATCAAAATCTCTCAAATCCAGAAAAAAGATAAACACTGAAACATTCTAAATGATTAATAAATTTGATATATTTTTGCTATATTAACCAATATAATTCTAGCTAGAACTTAGGAAATAATCATGATTTGATACTTTTTTCATTAATTTAGAGATAATATTAACAAAGTATGCATTATTTTGTTAATATTATATGAATATTATATATTCATGAATATATATGAGTGAATATTATATATAATATAATATTATATGAATATGTTAATTCATAATTCAATGAATAATTTACATTACATAAAGTCTCAGGTTCCCCTTAAAATCATGATAAAGTATTGAAGATTCAGACCACCATTACATGTGGACATATTGTATGGATGGAACTTCTTGTTCCATCTTTTGATTCAGAATGTTTGGGTACCTTTCTTCCTTTGCTATCTGGATCCTGAGTAAACACTCTAGGTGTTTCACAGATGGATAGCATTGGGGAGGAGCTAGAACTGAAAGAACACCTACCAAGTCCATAGTTTCTGAACTAGCTACCTCATTGCCCACATGTAGGTTCGTCAATCAGGAAATACTTTTATCTGAAGAGCTATGGTAATAGCTACCCAATGGGCTCTAATATCACCCTCAAGTCTGCCTCCATTCTAGGGGAGGTTCTGATTATATTCTCCCTTCTTTAGCTTCCTTCTGTATAATAAAAAGTTAACCATTTCTGTCTCTGAATTGTTGATGTTTTTCTGTATAACTGCTTCTAATCTGTATTCAGGGGCAAGACATAAAGTCCTCCCACTGAGAGCTAAGCCAAGCTTCCCCTCTATTCTGAGAGAAGGCATAGGACTTCTAAAATAATCAAGAAGTACGTTGTATCTCACACGTAAGTTACCTAGCACAAGCAAAAGCCCACACAATGTAAGATCCTTCCTAGGCTCTCCATGCGTGCCCTTGCTTTCTTTCAATCTACCACTATGCTCAGCTTTTGAAAATGCAAAACTCATTTATGATGCTACATCACAGCATAATTTTTTTTCCCTTGGGATGATGCATTTATTTTATTTTTATTTAAATTCAATGAATACATAGTTTATTATTAGTTTCAGAGGTAGAGTTCAGTGATTCATCAGTCTTATATAACACCCAGTGTTCATTACATCCCGTGCCCTCCTTAATACCCATTACCCGGTTACCCCAACCTCAGTTTGTTTCTTATAATTAAGAGTCTCTTATGGTTTGTCTCCCTCTCTGATTTCATCTTGTTTTATTTTTCCCTCCCTTCCCCTATGCTCCTCTGTTTTGTTTCTTAAATTCTACATATGAGTGAAATCATAGGATCATTGTCTTTCTCTGATTGACTTATTTCGCTTAGCATAATACCCTCTAGTTCCATCCACGTCACACAAAAATAAACTCAAAATGGATTAAAGACATAAATGTGAGACAGGAATCCATCAAAATCCTAGAGGAGAACACAGGCAGCAACCTCTGTGATCTCGGCCACAGCAACCTCTTGTTAGACACGTCTCCAAAGGCAAGGGAAACCAAGGCAAAAATGAACTACTGGGACTTCATCAAGATAAAAAGCTTCTGCAAAGGAAACAGTCGACAAAACTAAAAGACAACCTACGGAATGGGAGAAGATATTTGCGAATGACATATCAGATAAAGGGCTGGTATTCAAAATCTATAGAGAACTTCTCAGAACTCAACACCCAAAGAACAAATAATCCAATCACGAGATGGGCAGAAGATATGAACAGACATTTCTCCAAAGAAGACATCCAAATGGCCAAAAGATACATGAAAAAATGCTCAACATCACTTGGCATCAGGGAAATCCAAATCAAAACCACAATGAGATACCACAGCATAATATTTATCAATACTGTTTCATTTTTCTAGAATCCTCACCCATGGCTCATATAAGGCCCCCTAGACTATCCACCTCTCCAGACTCATCTTTCATCACCCACTCCCTTCTGTGCTCCAGGAAGAAAAGACTTCTCTGCTAAGATTCTTAACTAGCCATCACTTACTACCCCCCCTAGTCTTATTAACTCCTATTCATCCTCTGGCTTCTGTGTTAAGCAGTACATTCTCAAGGAAATCTTCGATGACCTTCCCAGCCTGGGTAAGTTTTCTTAGTAGCAGAGCCTTGGCCTTGGCCTTTTCTGTTCAAGCACTCATCTCAAATTATAATTATAAAAATACCAGCTTGATTTTATGATTAATGGCTGCATCTTTCCCCAATTTACAAGCATAATGACAGCAAAAAGCATGTGGTTTTAGCTTAGTGATGTATCCCCAATGACCAGTACAGTGTCATGCAAGAAATCAATATTTGTTGAATGAGTTGTTGGAAAGTGTAACCCTGAGCACACACACAGAAAGAATGCCTTTGCCAGGAACACAGGAGAAAACCAGTATTTGGTGAAGCCCAAAATGTGAACAAGAGGAGAAAGAATTTACCTGGAGAATTTAGACATTCTTCTTTTTTTTTTTTTTTTAAGATTTTTATTTATTTTTTGACAGAGAGAGACACAGTGAGAGAGGGAACACAAGCTGGGGGAGTGGGAGAGGGAGAAGCAGGCTTCCCGCGGAGCAGGGAGCCTGATGTGGGGCTCGATCCCAGGACCCTGGGATCATGACCTGAGCCGAAGGCAGACGCTTAATGACTGAGCCACCCAGGCACCCCTTAGACATTCTTCTTATCCCATCTATTAAATCTTTCTAATCCCCATGGAAGTTTCTAAACACTGAGTAGCTTAAATTGACTTTGTTTATTCCTCATCTCCTTTTCTCACTTCATGATTTCTAGACTACTAAGGTAGACTTTCTTTAATTGCAATTTTTTTCTGACGTAATTCATTTGTAAATTTACAAGGTGTTAGTTTGGTGAAAAATTAACAAACAGTAAAGAAAATGTATGTATTGAATCTCAGTACAAACAGTATGCACACACGTTTTGGTTTTCTTCTGGAATTCTTTTGAAAAACCACAAAATCATGTTCACAATTGTATCATTTTGGAACAGAACAATTGATAGAACAACAATTTTTATTATATCCTAACCAGGAATGTTACTTTGTGTTTCTATGGAAATATGACCACCATTGCATTAAAAAAAATGTTTATACCTCTCTATTTGTGTACCCATACATACAAATAAGAGAGATATATGTATATATTTACTATACTATATATCATTTATTATTTCAACTATTTATTGAGTGTCAATTTCAGCCTCTGGGATATATTTTAAGGATGCAATAATTAAGAGAACAGAGTCCCTGCATTCACTGATTTCACACTTTACTCATGGAGACAGATAATATTCTAATATAGTTTTGATTATTGTAATTAATTTTATAAAAGAAAAATAGAGTGATATGACATTAAATATTAAGAACATCATATATAGGGGCGCCTGAGTGGCTCAGTCATTAAGCGTCTGCCTTCGGCTCAGGTCATGATCCCAGGGTCCTGGGATCGAGCCCCACATTGGGCTCCCTGCTTGGCGGGAAGCCTGCTTCTCCCTCTCCCACTCCCCCTGCTTGTGTTCCCTCTCTCACGTTCTCTCTCTCTGTCAAATAAATAAAATAAAAATCTTTAAAAAAAAAAGAATATCATATGCAGACTGGGAACTCATAAAAATTATCTTTTGAGAAAAGATATGGAGGAGTAAGAATTAGCTATGCCAGGCCTTTTGGGAGAATACGTAGAGCTCTGAGGTAGGGAATATAATGTCATTTTCAGGAACTGAAAGGTCAATATGAAGTAGGGAGAAAATAAGCATGAATCAGGCTGTGACTGTACATAGGCAACGCTCATATTAGGCAGAGCATTTTAGGTACCTTTAAACTAAGAGCAAAAGAAAGTCATCATATGTAGTACGTAAAGAAGTGTCACGATTAGATTTTCTGTAAGAAAAATCATTCTGGCTGAAGCATAGAAAATAGACTTCTCAGTGTCTAAAATGGATGAAGGGAAGGCAAATTAGTGGTCCAGGCAAGAAGCCACAGTAGCCTGGACTAACATGATGACACGGAATATGAAAAGAAATTTGGATTTGAGAACTATTTTGGATATAAAATTGCATAGGCTGAGAGACTGAATGGAAACAGGAGAGGAAGTGAGTGAGGCACAGGGAATAGCAAGGATGATTCCAAGGTTCCTGATTATGCAACTACATAGATCTTGGTTATTGTCTATGATATTGGAGGGGCCAAAGAGGGAATGGTTGTTGGTTGCAGAGTTGCCCATCAAGAGTTTATCTTCTTGGGATTCACTGGGTTTGCAATGCCTTGAGATATTTAACTGGAAAGGCAAGGGAGTAGTAGTTGCCCATAAGGACCCAGGACTTAGAGGGTAGGTCTGGACTGCAGATAAAATATATGACTTTTTTGTTTACAACATAAAATTAAAGCCAGGGATACCTTTATTCATATAGCTTCCTTCTAGATGTAAAAAAGCATTCACTAGCCAACATGACTTACCTTGTAGTAGCTGAAAAGTGATTATAGCCACCCAGTTTATCTCATTTAAACCAGACATACCTGAGAATACTAGTGAAGGACTCCTAGTGTTTTGTTATATGTAACTAGGTTATATATGGCACCTTTTTAAAAAAAATCACAACTCTCTCTCTCCCCCCCCCCCAATTAAAACCACTCAGGGAAAGTAAAAGTACTTAACTGTCACAAAAATGATGGAGTAGAGAGAAGGAATATCGAACTGTGTTACCCAATATGGTAGCCACTAGCGACATATGTCCATTGAGAACCTGAAATGTGGTCAGTATGAACTGAGATGTTGTGCACATGTAAACACACACCAGATTTTGAAGACTTAGTATAAAAATAATGTAAAAAATCCCTATAATTTTTAATTTTGATTCTTTGTCAAAATATTATTTGGATGTATTTAAATAAAATATACAATTAAAATTACTTTCATCTCTTTCTTGTTTAATACAGTCACTAGAAAATTTTAAATTATGTATATGGCTCACATTCTATTTAGAGTGGATGAGCTTATGTAGAAGCTGCGGGAAATAATCCATTTGGGGAAAGAAAGAGTATATATGTTCATAGTCTGTAAATAGTGACAGCATTTTAAAACATTGAAACATCTGCTGTGAATATGAAGTTGGCTCTAACTTGAATTTGTCATCATTTATAAGTAGAAATCAGTGAGGGCTTAATATATGAAGTGTGTGTGTGTGTGTGTGTGTGTGTGTAGAAACTTAACTAACAGCACTTTCTACTTTTTTGATAAATCTATTTTGGGAAATGCTCATATTGAAGCTATCCTTCTTTTTATTCCATACCAAGTAGATTCCAACTTTTCCCCCATCCCTCATCGTTAATAGAATGACAACAAAACAGTGTAATCAACAAAGATCTTTTTCTGCAACTCCAAACCTTATTAAATGGCATCAACCATGGCAGAGAACAAGTATTTCTTTACAGTATTAACACTGGCAGAAGATGTTCAGAAGGAAGAAGGGACCCAAGGACCCACAGTATATGATGATTAACATACTAGAAATTGTCCTTAAAAGACTGAGAAAAGTAAGGAATTTTGAGTATGGAGATTTGAATTTCCAACGCCAACATAGAAGTTAACACCTTAGCTTGACACTCAAGGACCTTTGATGTTGGAAGTCAATCAACTTTTCAGCCCAGTTTCTCATCATCATAAATCCTTCACCCAAAATCTATCACTTTATTCAAGCCTTTGTGTTTATGCTACTCCTTCTGCTACAAGTCCCTGCTACTCAAGTTCCATTCCCACAAAGGCCCTAGGTGCTCTGATATGAGCAAAATAGATGGGTTTATCAGAATTTTATCTAAGATCACCTGAGAATTTTTTTAAAAGCCATGTCTCCAAGGAATCAGTTGAAATCTGGGTCTTTTTCAGAAGCAATGCCCTAATAGTCACTGCTTGAATAACGGATTCATTCTCCACTTCTTTCTCACAATTTTCTACCCAAGTTTGTGTAAGTATAAACTACTACACTATTCAACTATTTATTGCAATATCAGTTTTGGGGGGGTTTGCTGCATTTCCCCCTTTCCACATTATTTTCTTTCTTTTTTTTTTTTTTTTAAATATTTTTATTTATTTATTTGACAGAGAGAGACACAGCGAGAGAGGGAACACAAGCAGGGAGAGTGGGAGAGGGAGAAGCAGGCTTCCCGCGGAGCAGGAAGCCCAATGCGGGGCTCGATCCCAGGACCCCGGGATCATGACCTGAGCCGAAGGCAGACGCTTAACCGACTGAGCCACCCAGGCGCCCCTCCACATTATTTTCTAAAATTGGCCCTATTAGTTCAGTAATCCTATCTTCAAGAAGTCCTAGTAAATCATTTTTTTAAAATATAAATCTTTTAATTTTTTATGCTCTACTTAGCATTTAGCATATTCCCCAAGATTCTCAAGGTCAAGGAGCATTCCTTGAACCTCAAGGTATAAAGCACAGAGCTAGCTTAAACAAATATGTCTGTTATGCTTGATGTTGATGGTATCAATGAAAAAAACAGAATAAAAAGAGCCATTTACAGTTTTTCATAATTTTTTTCTGGAGTTCAAGAGCCAGGCAATATAGATTGTTTCTTAGAATAAAATAATTCTTTACTTAAATATAAAAGCACATTAAATTTTCTGACCTGGCTCTAGAATAGTTAGATCAAGACAACTTTTGTTTCCCTTCCTCATCTCAGCATCTTCACATTGGATCAGCATCTTAGCAGGAACTAACCACAGTGTTTGAAATTATGGCCACAGAGATCATTTTCTGCTGGTTGCCCCAAAATTTTCGTGAATTATCCCTATAGGAAGCACAAGTTACTCCCTGTCATTTTGTGAGAGTGTCTCCTACCAATCCTCCTCAGATCATCACCTCTTCAAGGGCTGCCTCCACTTTCCTTTATATTCCTTATCACAACTCTGGTCTAAGGTTAGGCTTATATACATAGCAACAATTTCCTGTCTCCCAGCTTCCACTCAGACCCTTCTACTTGATTCTCACAAACCAGCTAGAGGCTAACATAATAGTTAGAGCTTTCAAAATTATGTATCAGATTACTGAATTTCCTCAGCTGAAATTCTTTTAGAAATTTCAACTAGTGGGGCTCCTGGGTGGCTCAGTTAAGCGTCTGCCTTCAGCTCAGATCATGATCCCAGGGTCCTGGGATCGAGCCCCACGTTTGGCTCCCTGCTCAGTGGGGGGTCTGCTTCTCCCTGTCCCTCTGCTCCTCTCTCTCTCTGTCTCTGACAAATAAATAAATAAATAAATAAATAAATAAATAAATAAATAAAATCTTTAAAAAAAATCAAGGGTTAGGCAGGCTGCCCTTATCTTACACCACATATAAAAATCAACTTGAAACAGATTAAAACCTTAACCAAAAAACTGCAACCATAAAACTCCTAGAATGAAACACAGGGAGAATGCTTCTTAACATTGGTCTTGAAATGACTGCTTGGATTTGACATAAAAATAAATGGGACCACGTGAAACTAAAAAGTTTCTGTACAGCAAAGGAAACAACAGAATAAAACAATCACCTACAGAATGGGAGAAAATAAATGTAAACCACATAAATGATTAGAGGTTACCATTTAAAATATATAAGGAACTCCTACAACTCAACAGAAAAAAAATAATCTGACTAAAACAATAGGCAAGGGCTTAAATAGACATTTCTCCAAAGATGACACACAAATGAAAACAGATATATGAAAAGATGTTCAACATCACTAATTATGAGAAATATGCATATCAAAACCACAATGAGATCACCCTACACTTGCTGGGGTGGCTATTATCAAAAAGTAACAAAAGATAACAAGTACTGCTGAGAATGTAGAAAAATTGGAACTCGCCACCATTTGTAGAAATACAAAATGGTGCAGCTGCTAGAGGAAACAGTATAAAGGTTCCTCAAAAAATTACAAATTAGAACTACCATACAATCCAGCAGTGCCATGTCTGGGGACATATCCAAAAGAACTGAAATCGGGATCTTGAAGAGGTATCTATAGTCTCATGTTTATTGCAGCATTATTCACAATAGCCAAGATATGGAAAGAAACTAAATGTCTATCAATGGGTAAATGGAAAAAGAAAATGTGGTGTATACACACAATAGAATATCATTCAACCTTAAAAAATAGGAAAGTCCTGCCATATGCAACAATAGGGAAGAATTTGGAATACATTATGCTAAATGAAATAAACCAGTCACAGAAGGACAAATACCACATGATTCTACTCTACGAGGTACCTAACAGAATCAAACTCCTAGAAGCAGAGAATAGAATGGTGGGTGCCCAGGTGAGAGGGAAGGGGAAATGGCGAGTTGCTGTTTATCAGGTATAAAATTTTAGTCATGCAAGAGTTAATTTCTAGAGATCTGCTAGACAACATTGTGCTTAAAGTTAATAGTCTACTGTGCACTAAAAAATTTAGGAGGGTAGATCTCATGTTTCATGTTCTTATCACATTTTTTAAATTATGTTCAGTTTGCCAGCAATTTTTTCTTAAAAAAGACAGTACTAGGCCAGAAATCTAAGGTTGTAGAACAAATGAAAATCCTTCTGAACTTTAATGGGGGGAAAAACCCGCTTGTTTTGTCATAGCTAATGTAGTCACTTCCTCCAGTTTCTGCAAAACTAAACAAATCCCTAATAATTATTTTTCGACATGACTTATACTTCCAATTGAAATAAATCCAAACTATAGCACAAGTTTTGTTTTCATATTTACAGGTAAGAAGTACATTTAAAACCTTTCTTGTTAAAATAAGAGATCACCTGTAACAAGCCATGTGCTCTTTTTTCTATATTCCTCTAAATAAGAGCATAGTCCTTCTGGTTTGCAGTTTCTAGAAAAGGTCCCTTGCAATTGGTTTGGGAGACAATTCTACTCTCTCAATCTTCTAGCCCCAGGCAACCATTAATCTACATTCTGTCTCTCTAGGTGTGTCAATTTCGACCATTTCCTATAATTGGAATTATATAACATATGGTCTTTTGCAGCTGGCTTCTTTCTTTAGCATCTTTTTAAGGTCTATCCATGCTGTAGCAAGTATTGGTGCTTCATTACACTTTATTATTGAATAATATTTCATTGTATAGAGAGGCCCATTTTCTTTCTGTACTCATCAGCTGATGGGAATTTGAGTTGCTTCCACTTTTTGGTTATCATGAATAATGTCACTACAAACATCCATGTATACTTGCTAGTTCTTATACAACCTAATATTCATCCTTTCAGTTATTCAAGCTCCATGAGGTCACTTGTGACACGCGATAATAAAACATTCTTAAAGGATTGCTCTGTGAGGACTAAGAAAGATAATTTACACGAAAGATTTATTTATAGACTAAAAATCACTATGAATATAGAATGCATTTTATCTTTCAATATTATTTTTTCATAACATCTCTGCCAGGTACCAAGCAGCAAATCCTTAGACCAATTTTCACTACTCAAAGTACATTTAAAAATCAAGTTTTTGTTTCATTGTGAGAATACTAGTAAAGAAAAAAAAGGAAAGAAGAGTTGAAAGTCAGAATGGATTACCACCCCTTGTGTTAGCTCTTATTTGCTGAATACTTAATATGTTCAAAGTACTGTGGAGTAATACAAGAAATCAGATTTACTCCCCCATGCCAGTTTGGGAGTAAAGCATACATATGTAAAAATTCCTTGGAAATAATGATTAATTAACAAACTGAACTATAATATGACTTGATATGGTGAATTTTTTATTTGCCTTTTATATATAGGTATATAATATTTATATATCAATACATAATATATTAAGGTACATATATAAATTTATAATATATAAATATATAAAAATATATAATTCAATTATAATTGATATGTATATAATCATATACATATAATTTATGTATAGTGTACATATATAACCCATAAGTTATACATGCACATATAAATTATATAACTTATAATTCATATATAATCCATTTTAAAATAATAATTATTAATTATCAAGATAAGATTTCCAAAAGAGTGAGTAAAATTGGTAAAGATGTTTTGGTAAAATAAAGTTAAGGGAGGACATTTTTCTTAAAGATTTTATTTATTTGACAGAGAGAGAGAGACAGTGAGAGAGGGAACACAAGCAGGGGGAGTGGGAGAGGGAGAAGCAGGCTTCCCGCGGAGCAGGGAGCCCGATGCGGGGCTCAATCCCAAGACCCTGGGATCATGAGCTGAGCTGAAGGCAGACGTTTAACGACTGAGCCATCCAGATGCCCCGAGGGCATTTTATTTATAAATCAATGAAGTGAAAATGTTTGACAGTTTTATGATCATCATATGTATAAAAGATAAAAGAAAAGACATGATAATATAGATGGGCAGATTGATGGCTCTATATAGATAGTAAGTATATATCATCTATTTATATTGTAGTATCATAATCAAAGCTCAGCTGTCAACAAACATCAACATTCTGAACGTTTTTGAAATAAAGAGAAAAAATGTTGAACCTTAACATAATAATAGGTACGTGTAAATTAAAATAATTTTCTAGTGAATAAGCTCCTTTGCACAGCAGTTACAATATAACCATTAACGTGTACTTGATTTTAAGGGAAGTTTACAGATTTTATGACGAGAGAAATGCATTAATGTTAAACAGGTCAATGTTTGAAAATTTAGGACAGTCACAATCTTTTCCCCAGTTGATTTTTAGACACCCAGCCACAAGTATACTGAAATCCACTAGAGGGAGCTGACATCACCGTGAAGTTGTATTACCTGATGTCCTACCAGGAAAATAAACCCCTCAGCAAAAACAACTTTAAAGTAAAAGGAAAAAAAACAAAAAATGCACTTATCTTTTGCTTTATTCAGTTCATTCCATGACCTCACCAAGAAATCGAAGTTTAAAAACCAGGAAAACAGGGAACGTTTCATGTATATCACTATACTCATTTTAGAAACATTACGATTTGGTAAATTATTTGGATATTTACAAAGAGAAGTAGTCAAAAAACATGTTTTCCAACTAATTAAAGTTCTAGTAGAAAACAAATACATGTTCTTGTGCTTCTCATAACAAATTTGGGAAAGACATTTTTTTAAATATTTTTCTCTTAATGTCTTAAAATCCAAATTTACTCTATAATCTTATATATATATATATCTTATATATATATATAATCTTATATATATATATATATATATATATATATATATATATATGGATGGCGAACCAAAAACTCACTAATGTTTGAAAGTGTTCATAAACCTGTCTGTCAAAGGCATTTTTGTCTTAGTAATTAAGCTGATGAGTTGGGCTATTTTGGACCAGACATTATTAATATCCTAAGAGCATACCGGTGAGAAACAAAAGAGACATCTTGGAAAATTTTGCTGGTCAAATGGTAGGCATTTGTGTAACTGCTCCACTTTTAGGTTATATTTTATTATTAAATGAGAAAAAGAGGATAATGCATAGTGACAGTGATCCAACAGTAAAATGCTGCCCAGAGAATAATTTGTCCTTTGCTGAATTTCAGTTGCTACATGTATGTTACAGCTATAACAATCTTCATAGAAACTGAATAGAAGTATTAGTAAGAAGCCTAGCTAAATATCTTTGTACATAAAGCAAACAGGATTTAATGAAAACCTACTAAGAAGGCTTCAACTGTTCTTTTATTTCCTCCAGTGTTCAAAATCTTTGATTGTAAAATTTGCCACCCACCAAGGAGATGTTAATGCCTATATAAAACATATACTTGGGGTGCGTGGGTGGCTCATCCATTAAGCGTCTGCCTTCAGCTCAGGTCATGATCCCAGGGTCCTGGGATCGAGCCCCGCATCGGGCTCCCTGCTTGGCAGGAAACCTGCTTCTTCCTCTCCCACTCCCCCTGTTTGTGTTCCTGCTCTCACTAACTCTCTCTCTGTCAAATAAATAAATAAAATCTTTAAAAAACAAAACAAACAAACAAAAAAAATATACTTTATTTGTTCCTCAAAGTCATGAAATTATTATGGGCGGTGAGGGGGAGAAATGAAAATATAACACATATGTTTTCCAACAATGGTATCTTATTCCTTATTACTACAGAATGTAGGGACAGTGGATTCCTTTGATAGAAATTACTCTTTCATGTGAGTACTTTCTCTTTTTCCAACAAATACTGAATTTGGAAAATAGCAAGTAGCCATTTCAAGTATTTTTACTTACTTGTTTGAAGCTCTTTTTCTCTTGCCTGCACATCAGCAAAGACTTGGTTAAAATGATTTGTAAAGGCCACAAAGTCTGCATCCAGGAATATTGGCCCTTGTCCTTTCTCTTTCAAGGCTATGCTTTGAATTTTTAATCGTTCGATTTGAGGCTGAAGAGCTGACAGCCGGTGGACTTCATCCTGTACCGTAATTTAGAGTATTAAAATAAATAAAACTTTTACTTTGCATAGATTACATTTTTGCAAAGAAAGGTGTTAAAAGCCAGGGATGCAAGCTTAGCTTAATGCCCTTATCAAAAAATTGGTAAGAAATATCCATGAGAGTTTAGGCCAGCCTCGCACAGGTCATCAATTTAAAAATACCTTGACTCTTCATTCAACAGATACCATCATATAGAACTGTCTTTAAATTTCAAAATCACATCATTTACAGCATTAATGGGTGTGAATCTGCACTTGAAAAGTGCTACGAATGACCTTATATCCTCTCAATCAGACATGAATGTTCCTCTGTATCCCTCTTATCTCAAAATGCTGTGCCTTTGCTTCAAATTCTAAGCTTGTTTAATGAACAATATTTTTCTTTAAATTCACTTGTGAAGAATATAAATTACATCAATCCATATATATCTACATACGTACCTACTGCATTAAATTACACATTTATCTTTATACACGGATATTTCGTAGGTTACATAATCTATGTAATACTTATATAAACTCACACAAAATTATATTTATGTCTGTAATTATCTGTCTCTTATATGGGCACATTACTTCTCCTGACTGAACAGGCAATTACCACTGTTTCAGTTAGGGTGAGAGTTTGCTCTGCTTTTCTTGTCCTGGCATAAGTGTTAATAACACCCCCTTCCACTCTCAAAGAGTACTCTGGTTTGGATGATAAAATCACATGGACCCACTGCTGTGCAACATGGTGGTCACTAGCCATACGTGGCTACTGAACACCTGAAATGTGGCCAGTCCAAATTCAGATGTGCTGCCATTGTAAAACATACATTGAATTTTGAAGAGTTAGTATGAAAATATACAAATATTAACTCATAGTTTCAAATACGGATTCAATCTTGATATGATAATATTTTCAATTTACTCTTTTAAATAACATGCATTATTGAAATTCATTTACCTTTTTCCATATTGTTTCTAGAACATTTAAAACTACATATGTGGCTCAAATTCATGGCTTGCATTATATTTCTTTGGAACAGTGCTGTTCAAATGAGAATGTTTTCATTCTCTTTTGTTTCCAGTGAAGCTGCAATTCCTATGTCTCTGCTACACATATAACTGGAATTCATACAGAATGTCCAAATGCTCTTTAAGAATTATTACCATGACTGCTTACTTATAATTCACACCTCTGCTACCTTTAGAAAAAAAAGTACTTCGGGATTGTTTACCATTTAAAAATGTAAAAAAAAAAAAAAAAAAAAAAGGACAATTAAACTTTTAAGATTGGATTACAAGACAATTAGGAGGAGGGGAAAATGTAAAAAGTTACAGTAATTATGAATTAAATATAAATCTGAGCTTCCAGGTAGTCAAAGTGAAAAGAAAAAGAAAAAAAAAAGAACAAGTTATTTTTTGGATGCATGCATACTGTTTTGGAGAGAGTAATTTTGTCGTAGGATTCAGTAAGATAAATGTATCCCAAACGTTCTTTCATAGTAGCAAGACTACCTAATGGGCACTGTCACTTGTTAACAATTTTTGGAAGATAAAGGATAACTTTCAGAGGAGTGTTGCTATGTGGTTATAACAGTAAGAGTTGATTCAGGTAGGTTAATCTCGGACAATCAAATTCTTTTGCTGGTGAAGATGAAAGCCATTTATATAAATAGGGAGATGACCCAGGTCTCCCATTCCAATGTAAAGCCTCTCAATCAAGGGCTAGAAGGTAGGTGTATATCCATGGATGAAGAATAAGACAAGAGCTAAAGGGTAATACTCTGTGTTTTTGATTATAGAATTAAAGACATGCACTTTGTACACTAGGCTTACAAATGGTATCATTGCCATCTGCTGTGAAACATTTAAGAACCTGATTTACATTTGGCCAGATGGAGGGCCGTCATTCTTCCTGTTTAGGGGGCTATAGAAGGAGCCTACAGTATAGTAAAGTGTGTTCTGCAAAACAAAGGGGACTCAGAAACTAATAAAACATTTGGGCAAATGTTCAATTGAGACCTTAAAGTTCTGAGAGTAAGCCATAGGAGAGATCATTTCGACTTGAAATATTTAACATTTAAAAGATGTTAACGATTATTCACTATTTCCACAAAAGGGCCTTAATGTGGTTAGTCCTCCTGAGTAAGGCATCTTCCCTGAGTCTGTTTATCCTTCAAAATTTTGTGTTTATCTAATGGAAAAACTTTTGCATTTCTCTTGGGAAAGGGTCCATGGACTTCTTCCAATTCCCAAAGGGCTCTCTAACCCCCAAATGAAGAACCAGTTCTAGCAAGCATTATATTTGGTGCTAATACTGTGGTCTAATCTTAGAAAACATCTTCAAATAACAGAATGCACTGACAAATAAGATGGAAAAATTTATTTACCTAGCATTAATCATAGCGAAATAGTATAATGTTAACTTTTGCATGAGTGACTGTGAGCTTATCCTGCTAACTATTTTACCCAAGGTGATTCATTGAGTTAATATAGCAACCAAAGGTGCAGAGAAAAAGAGGAAGGGGTGATGAAAAGGGATGGAAATATGTTATCAAAATTTGGAACCTTGTGGCTGAATGCAGAAAAAAGAAATAATTTCCCTTAGGATGACTTCCTTAGCCTTGAGAGACTATTTAAGATATGTAACCACCAATGATCTCTATTTACTCCTCAGATAAAGACCAATATCCTCCAGGCCCCAAGAGTCCTTGCTTTGTCTCCTATATGCCTGTTTTTGGGG
This sequence comes from Halichoerus grypus, assembly GCF_964656455.1. Lineage (NCBI taxonomy): Eukaryota > Metazoa > Chordata > Mammalia > Carnivora > Phocidae > Halichoerus > Halichoerus grypus. The sequence goes on along the minus strand of NC_135727.1, from coordinate 104,577,295 downwards.
CTCCATCTTTCATCTTATCTCCACCCCTCACACCTCTCTGTCCAGTATTCACATTCTTGGCGGTGGTTGTTGTTCAAGCCACCAATAACCCTGTGGTATCTGTCAGGCCGCTCAAGGCAGCTAATACGCCTAGTATCATTCTCAGCAACACTAGAGACGTTGACTATTCCTTTTATGGCTGAATGTATTTTGTAGATTTTATGGTTACTTTTTGGATCTGAATCTCAAGAAACAGGTTAAGGTAATATCAGATTTTGTTACAAGAAATAATGCAGGTGGAGTATTCCACGGATTCACAGGAAAAAAAAAAAGAGTCACGGATTCTATTAACAGCAAAATGTGTCTTTAAGTATAGAAATTCCCTAGATTTGCATATTTGCATTAAAAAAACTAAATGCCTTTCTGTACTATATTCTTTATCTAAAAATTTATTTCCTGAATTTAGTCATTTCCTCGTAGAGCTGTAGGACCAATATGTGAAAGAATCATCAGGTACCTCAACTGTTCTTCCCTTCAAAATAGCTTTGAATTTCCCATCCCTTCCTGAGTTTAATACTACCTCCAAACTATCCTTGTCACCTCTCCATCTCTAGTCTCCCATTATTTAAACCATTCTTTTCAAAGTATGCACATTAACCTCCATTCACTGTTTCTCAGATTAAACCTAGCCATCTTAGTCTATCATTGATGTTTATCCTAGAAACCTTTTCATCCTTGCAATCCCCCACTTTCCATGAAAAGTGTTCAGCTCATAGTAACCATGTAAAACATTCAAGTGATCTTCATTACTGTATAACTCTGATTTTCTTACATTTGCAGACATACTCTTATAATCTCTTTCTTGGGTTCCTTGGTCCCAGTTATACCTTGTTTGGCCCTCCGGATCCACTGTCCACTTCTAGAACTCAGGAGAATGCAGAGTTCTAACAGACTAGGGCTCTTTGTACTCTGCCTACTGATTAAGTTTAGCCAATGGGGAGCTCTATCCAGATTCAGATTCTAGAGGCAGGGAGGAGAGTGAAGCAGTGTGGTGATTTTTCTGGCTCCATTCTTGTGATGGCACTTGGGCTGGCTCTTAAGGCTGTCTTTACAATGCGTGTCCAACTCGCTCCTTCTAGGTTTCTGTCACTTCTCTCTCTCTACTCCTTTCTGTCCTCAGAATGGTTACAGCTCTGACACCGGGTTACTCTACTATCCCTTAAGGTTCCTCCAGACTCTAAGCACAATGATGAAATATTTTGGTAAGGAAACCTTCCTCAAATTATCCAAATTTGAGTGAACTGTCAGTTTTAAAGATTTTCCTCATATATCCAATTATATAGTACATCAGCTGCTTGTGTTTGTGTGGATTCCACTTTTTTAACATATGACTGAGTTTTGCTTTTAGCACATGAGCTGTCATAGAAAAGAGCTCCAAATTATTGGCCATTTCTCATAGGATATGTGTAGTTTCCATACTCCAAAACTGCTTCACCATTCTGCAAACTGACAAAATCAATTAGCCATGTGTAAGTACTCTAAATGTATATACATATTTTTAGGATCCAGACATCAGACATTATCTATTTAAACTCATTTTCTTCACTTACATTTTGATCTTTATTGTGTTTAATTTTTTTATTCAAAGGGAATTTTTTATTAAATAATTTGCTATTCTTCTGGAAATTGCCAAGAAATTCCTATTGATCGTGATCCAAATAGGAAGAAAGAATCTTACCTTACAAATTTTTAACTGGCTTTTAATTGTTGTTGGCTCTGATGTGGTGGTGGGTTGGGTTTTCAACCAGTTTTCAGCAGTAGTTGTCATCTGCTCCAATTGTTGTAGCTGATTATAGAAAGTGATGATGTTGTTCTGATACTCCAGCCAGTTAAGTCTCTCGCTTAGCAATTGGCAGAACTCTATCCACCGGCTGTTCAGTTGTTCTGAGGCTTGTTTGATGCTGTCAGCATTAACACCCTCTAGAAAGAAGATTTTTAAAATATAGCCATTGAAGCCACACACTGCAAGACGTCTGAAAACCCGTTTGTCTCAAGTTTAAAAGTATTCATCATATGAAGGATTTTGAACAAATCATTTATTTACTGATAAAGAACTAGAAGTACCAACAGGATTTCTGATTACTGATTGTCAATTATTAGAGATGCATCTTATCAAGAGTATGAATGTAATAAAATAATAAATAAGGACACATAAGATGTAGAAGAGTAGAATACATTTAAATAAAAACAAAAAGGGTCAAAGCTCTGAGGAGGATTGGAAGATTGATCATGGACAAAAAAATCTTTTGGAGGATTCCCAAATCATTGTTAAATATCATGTATGCTATTGAAATGTACATCGAAACACTAACATTCGTATTTTTTAAATGGTTTGGGAATTAGCTGAAATATTATTTGGATTTTAATAAAGAAGTAAAGGAGCATTTATCAAAAAGCAGTAATTCTCTGTTTCTGCTATAGAAAGGCAGAAATAAGCAGATTTTCCATGGGTCCAAAGAAGTGAAACAAGCACTAAAAAAATAATCTTTCTAATATGAAAAAGATTTTCATGTTACTTACATATCATTTACAAATGTGGAAGTTGATCTGATAATTTAAAATCATATATAACAAAACTAAAGCAGAAAAAAATCTATCAAAGGCAAAATGGAAACGTAAGAACATCATTATCACTTTTAGCTTTCTGGAGAACCTAGTATGTGTTAGGAATTTGGTGTCTTTTAATATACATGATCTTATTTAAGTTTGTCATAATGTGCTATGTGATGACTAATGCCAATCCAAGTGTATATTATCCTATACACATCAAAAAAGAATAACAACATCATGTAATGCTATGTTAAAATACTCACTCTCTATGGTTAGTTGACAAAATTCCAGTTTTCTTACACACACACACACACACAAAGCATGAATTTATATAGTAACTTCCTTAATAAATTACATTATATAAAATATTAAATATGATATGCATTTTAAAATACAGCTATGATAGCATTGGTAACTTTCTTATAGCTTTTGAAATATTATTTGAATGTTTCCTATTCCTACATATATCCATAGGGATCTCAAAAGGGATCATGAACTCACTGTAAGATTCTTCCTCTAGATTAAAATATCTATGGGCTAAAGTGATTTAGTGAAGACAAAGTCGTCTAAGAAAAATCTACTTTTATGAATGTTAGTTCTACTCGACTTTCTAGTAATGTAATTTGGTTAATGGGCAAGGAATTTGTTAACGAGTCTACAGACCGTCTCTAGCAAACAGAAGTCCTGTGGTTTTACAAACATGCCTCCCACTCTTTTTAAAGCCTAAAAAAATAGAGATTTGAATTCAACGACTATATTATTTTACCCTTTTTTACTCTCCTCTGCTCAGATATTCTAGTTTTCATTTTGGTTTAATTATGTTATGCACCAAATCACATTTCTCAATTGATTTGAAATGTAACTCCACTGATTTCAAACTTTTGATAGGACATTGGAGAACACAACCTTTGCAAATATTATTAGCAACAATCTTTTCTTCCTTCTCTGGCTGATATATTTTTAAAGAAAAATAACTTTTAAAATAATGTATAAAAACATAAAAGATGCAAGTCTCCATATATACAACTATAAAAGGTTTGTAGAAGCTAAAAAATTCTTCTAATACTCTAATAGTTAAGGAAGCAATTGGCTTTATTGAGAAATCTGGATGTTTTGTGTGATATACTGTTTGTGATAATTTGGTTTGGAGCAGTGACCAAGAATTGTATCAAAATATGTTTGGGGGATGCCACTAAATAACCGTAGCTGCAAAACGATCAGGTTTGCTACAAAGTGTAAGAGAAGAATCCAAAACTGGGTCATATGGGCATTCAGTTTGAGAAAAAAATACTATGATAAAATGCTAACATTATTGTTAGAAAACAAAAGGGAGTAATTTAAAATACACAAGGGAGAGACGTTATATTATGTTAGATAACGATTCAAAAATGTGCCATGGATATAAATGATCAGATGTTTAGAGGAAATATTTTCAGCATATGTTAAACTTGAATAAGCACTTAGAAAAGAAGTAAGACCATGTTGGTCCAATTCCAATATAGGTAGGCCAGAGATGGTAAAGTAATTTAAAGGTACTGATGAACTGATACTGCATTGAGTCTTATTTAACATTTCTCTAAATTAAAAAGAAATACACAGAAAAATACCTCACTGTCCCTGAGAGAGGTCAATCATATAAAGAGCCAGCCCTCTCAAGTGAAAAAATAAAACCATAAGGTAATTTTCAATATGAATAATACATGATAATCTAATCAGAAAAATATAAATCAAACTGTAATGAACTATCAATAGGTCCTGTGGTATCTATTAAAGTCTAGGGATAGAATTTCATGTGTCCTTGTTGATCATTCCCCAAAACTATCAGCTCAATGTCAGGCCAAAAAAATGTCCACATGCTAAACATCACTGGAAAAGGAATTAAAATAAATGAGAAAAGCAAGTTTTGTACAAATCCACTATGAAATCTATAGTACTCTCTACTTATTAACATACTGATTTTTATAACTGAATAAAGGTGATTAAAATACAATAATAGGTAAAATAAGGATCTCCATATTAGGATAAATGGTGAAAGGGAACAGAAAGTTGCAGAAATTCACAGTAAGAGCTCTGGTATTAGTCAGAACTGAGTTCAAATTTCACTCCTTTTACTAAATGGGTAAATGAGGTTCAATTATTTGATCCCACTGGATCTCATTTTTCTCATCCATGAAATGAGGCTAAAACAGAATTGACCTCATAGGATACCAATGAGGATTCTGAGTTAGCAGATATGAAGCAGTTACACAAAGCCTGACATATGCCAGGCAACCAATAAATATTAGTCAATGTTACAGCAAATAATATGTAGCCAACAACAACAACAAAAAAAGAGAGATCAGATCTTTCAAATGTTGAAATTGGTGGGGGGAGGTCTTTTTAATGACTGAAAGGGGGCATTTATAAAGAATCAATGACTAGTATTTTTAAAGTTAGTGCTCATTTTATATAATAGGACACTAATATGGGATATAGAAAGTGCTTATAGACATTTGTAAAAGAAATCATATCAACCAGTGATAAAGTCATGAGTTTATTAGCAAAGCTTGGAGTATTTGGCCATATATCCATACTCATTTGCAATTAAAGTTATAAAGGGCAACCATGCCAAAAATTAAAAACAGAAACTTCTACGTGTCACTGGCAAAAACATGATGTTGACCACAGAGAATCAGACATCCTATTATGAAGGATTTGCATGTAAATATTGTATTACTTCATGTGTGAATATACTTCCTGCTCAACAAGAGTGTAGCCTGTCCTTCTAAACTCTAAACCCCTCTGAGAAAAAGGTCTCCACTGGCAGTATCTGATAGAGTCCCCAGCTTAGAGTAGGTAAGGAATAAATACAGTGTACTTGTGAACTCACACAAGACCAAATCAATACCTTACCTCATATGAATATGAACATTAGGGGAGCAATACCCATAGACACAAAAAGCCAAACACAAACACGCACATAGTCTCTCTTGCTTCAAATTTGCTTTTGCTTAAAATACTTGGGGGAAGAATCAAAAGCACTGGTACATGAACATTATGTAATGTTTACCTCTTAAATTAAAATTATAAATGCTGTTACTTCAACTTCATGAATTAGGCATCTATTTTGAGAAAGTCTCCTAAAACTTTTGTAGAATAAATAAGGATACTGTTTCCCAAACGAATACTGGAATGTGAATAATTTTACTATTATATGTAAATGTTTTATGTGTATTTTGTAAAATTATATGCTCCTTAACCCAACTGAAAATTTTAAATTTTATGACACTTTTTAAGTGTGAATATCTGCAAATTTTTAAGTATCAATCATTTGAGCATCTTTTTTTTCTAATTTTTTGCTAACTACTTAAGAATACAAACACTAACTCACCAGGCATTATGAACAATACTTATGGAAGCCATTTTGTAGTAGTACATTAGAATCTCAGGGATAATGGATCATAATCTATTCACATCTCATATTCTAAACAACCCCTGAAATAGTCCATGAATAAATATATTGCACCCAGAGGAAATGGATCATGACTTCAAGTGCATCCATTAATTTTATTACTTGTGTACAGTGCATAACAGACTGTTAGAATAATTTTAATTGTGCACCACCTTCCATGCAAATACTTCAGAAATGCCACTTAAAGTGAAATATTCCTCACCAAGTATATTCATCATTAGCCATGAAGCCAGAGTAGAATAACACAAAACCTGTGTTTAGAATGAAAACTCAAAATAAAGTTTTAATAAATAGTCTCCGATTTTTATTGCATATTAGGTGAGGGTCATTATAAGCCCATTTGGCATCTAATATAACAGCCTAAAATGTAATAGAAATTTACTATGTCCATGAAAATAAGGCCTGAGGATTGTAGACTAAGTTCTAGAGGTCTTTTCGACCACACTAACTTTTATACAATTGATTTTTTAAAATAATAGTTTTTAAAAGTTAATAGGTTTATATAAAATATATACCCCTAGTGAATATAATACATGAATTTACTAAAAGAGCTTTTTTAAACTTTTATTCATAAACATCATTGAATTATGAGAGACAAAGGCCAGATTCCTACTCATATTTGTTTTTGTGACTAATTTCCTCTAACAGTGACAACTATGACCTTCTCCCCCTCTCTCTCTCCATCTTGCGCTCGCTCTCTCTCTCTCTCTCTCTCACATACACACACACACACACACAAGCATAAAGTTTTTTCCTTTGGAGACTGGAGTCAAAGAATGATGTGTCTGTCAATTAACAACATTTATTGAGTGTGAACTCTGTGTAGACCATTATCCCCAAGTGTCACATGGAGAAATAGGAGACATAAATCAAATTGCCCAGAACTGAGGAGAGAGTAAGAGAAGAGGAAATGAGTCCAACTGTGGGGAAATCTCACTTACTATGGAGGGGCTGGACAACTGCAAATAGTACTATTTCCATGCCCCACTGTTAGTTATACAGACCAGTTGCAAAATGTTTTCCCATTAAAATATATAATCAGAAGAGTTACTGCCACTAAAAATCCTTCACAATGATGTGAAGAGAAGATGAGAGGTTTGGCTTTGAGGCGAGCCAAACTGACTATAATCCCTGTCCTTACCAATCTGACAAAATTTGGTTGCCCAAACTCAAATGGTACCACTCATGTGAAGTACTTAATGAGCTATAAACCGAAATACTAAAAATGCAGTTACACAGTTAATATTATAGATAAGAAGAGTCCTTGTCTGTGTTATCAGTCTGTACTATTTAATTACAATCTTTAGCAGACTTACTATTAGGTATCACCTTAAACACTATAATCTAACACTCAAGGGATGATGGTTTTGAGGCATTCTTCTAGTTTAATATACTAATAATTACTACTTTTATTTAAACATTTCCTTAATGTGATTGTCTTCAGATTCCTAATTAACATACAGGAAGCTACAATTAGAAATTGAAAGGGAAGCACAGTTTAATGTAGAAAACATCACTAACCCTATTAGATAATTATACTATCTCCTCTGAAAATTGTGGTGAAACAATTTTATAGCTTAAAGAAGGGGGAAATGAGCTATGCATATATATGCTTCCAAATAAATGTTTGATACTATTTTTTTTAAAGATTTTATTTATTTGACAGAGAGAGACACAGCGAGAGAGGGAACATAAGCAGGGGGAGTGGGAGAGGGAGAAGCAGGCTTCCCGCTGAGCAGGGAGCCCAATGCGGGGCTTGATCCCAGGACCCTGGGACCATGACCTGAGCCGAAGGCAGACGCCCAACCAACTGAGCCACCCAGGCACCCCGATACAACTATTCTCTTGGTAATTTTAATATTAATAAAGGAAAACAATTTATCTAAACCAGGTCTTTTTTTATACCTGACTGATAAGGAGCTATCTATAGATGCAAGAATGTTATTTTACAAACAAAATTAAGAATAAAGTATAATTTAAATAGATAAAAATAAAGCAAATTATTAGATATAAAAATACTCCAGATTGTCCTGAAATTCCATAATCTCATACACTGAAAATCTTTTGCTTTGAAGTAAGCAGATCAGTTAAAAACCGTCTGACATAAAACCTCAGGAAATTAAGATTCATTAATGAATAATCAGAGTAATGATATAGTAGCCAGATTGTTTACCATAGTTGTGAAATTATCTAAAATTTTAATTATACCATTTTTGTGTTTAAATAAAAAATTATAAAAACAAACCTTAGAGAAGGTTATGTTGTATCCTTTAAAAAAAAAAGAAGTAAGTACAAATTTGGAAATTCCCCCTTCTCGGCATAACACAGCTACAGGAAAGAAAATTAGATCACTAGGTACCCAATCTAGTCTCTGACTTACTCTCATTAAAATTCTAGAAAGCCAACAATTTCTTGAGATTAAAGTTCTTATTCCCATCTTATATAGTAACAATAAGCTTCATAAAAATTATATTTGTGAAAAATTTCTCTAATAAGAATTTCCCTCCACCATCCACCACTCTCTCAAACTACCCCCATACTTATCCAATCAAATGATGTTGACAGGAATCACAAATTTAATGTTAGTTCAAAAAGGACACGGTTAAGGAATAGATAAATCAGTTCATTATACCAAAATCTATGTTAAAAACTTAGAAACATGATTTTTAAGCTAACATGCTCTCTGTTAGCAGTACTGTAGCCTCTCTATTTAGCCTACCAGGATCATGAAGATCACTTACACGCTTGCACAAGAACTGGGGCATCTAAAAGGAAAATGTTCATGTAAAACTTTGAAGTATGCAAGTAATTGAAGCAACCCCCTTTTTTGGTTATAAAAAAGGTTCCAAATAGGGGTGCCTGGGTGGCTCAGTTGGTTAAACATTGGTCTTTGGCTCAGGTCATGATCCCATTGGGCTACCCGCTCAGCAGGGAGTCTGCTTCTCCCTCTGCCCCTCCCCCTGCTTGTGGTGGCTCTCTCTCTCTCTCTCTCTCAAATAAATTAAAAAAAAAAAAGGTTCCAAATAAATTAATATGAGTCTCTTACTGATTCTGTGCATATTTTCCAAATATCAATCATTCTACAATGAAACTCACAGTATAATTAATACTAAAATTCACAATATATTTAATGTTAACTGTACTTTAATATTCTGTAAGTAAGTCTTTCCATTTGATAAAGGAGAGTCAAAATGAAAATTGTCTTTAAATTGATCCTAACTTCTATGCAACTCTGTTATGAGAGTGTTTTCAGGACCTAAGACTGATTTTTTTTTTGGGGGGGGGATTTTTGGTAATTTTTTTTTATTTTTATACTGTGAACATATATCTTAATATTATAGCAATTTGAGCTAGTTTTTTCCCCTTTACATACATTCAAGAGAGATTCATTTAGAGACTCATTACAAAAGTTAAAATTATTATTACACTTAGCAAATACTTTTTCTTTTTTGGGAGGGTCTATTTTGGGAATTCTGTCCTTTTTTTTATTTTATTATGTTACGTTAATCACCATACATTACATCATTAGTTTTTGATGTAGTGTTCCATGATTCATTGTTTGTGTATAACACCCAGTGCTCCATTCAGTACGTGCCCTCTTTAATACCCATCACCAGGCTAACACATCCCCCCACCTCCCTCCCCTCTAGAACCCTCAGTTTGTTTCTCAGAGTCCATAGTCTCTCATGGGTCGTCTCCCCCTTCGATTCCCCCCCTTCATTTTTCCCTTCCTACTATCTTCTTTTTTTTTTAACATATAATGTATTATTTGTTTCAGAAATACAGGTCTGTGATTCAACTGTCTTACAAAATTCACAGCATTCACCATAGCACATACCCGCCCCAATGTCTATCAGCCAGCCACCCCATCCCTCCCACCCCCCACCACTCCAGCAACCCTCAGTTTGTTTCCTGAGATTAAGAATTCCTCATATCAGTGAGGTCATATGACACATGTCTTTCTCTGATTGACTTATTTCACTTAGCATAATACCCTCCAGTTCCATCCATGTCATTGAAAATGGCAAGATTTCGTGGTTTTTTTTTTGATGGCTGCATAATATTCCATTGTATATATATACCACATCTTCTTTAGCCATTCATCTGTCCATGGACATCTTGGCTCTTTCCATACTTTGGCTATTATGGACATTGTTGCTATAAACATTGGGGTGCACGTACCCCATCGGATCACTACATTTGTATCTTTGGGGTAAATACCCAGTAGTGCAATTGCTGGGACATAGGGTAGGTCTATTTTCAACTTTTTGAGGAACGTCCATATTGTTTTCCAGAGTGACTGCACCAGCTTGCATTCCCACCAACAGTGTAGGAGGGTTCCCCTTTCTCCTCATCCTCGCCAACATCTGTCGTTTCCTGACTTGTTAATTTTAACCATTCTGACTGGTGTGAGGTGGTATCTCATTGAGGTTTTGATTTGGATTTCCCTGAGGCCGAGTGATGTTGAACACTTTTTCGTGTATCCGTTGGCCATTTGTATGTCTTCTTTGCAGAAATGTCTGTTCATGTCTTATGCCCATTTCTTGATTGGATCATTTGTTCTTTGGGTGTTGAGTTTAAGAAGTTCTTTATACATTTTGGATATTAGCCCTTTATCTGATATGTCATTTGCAAATATCTTCTCCTATTCTGTCAGTTGTCTGTTGGTTTTGTTGACTGTTTCCTTTACTGTGCAAAAGCTTTTTATCTTGATGAAGTCCCAATAGTTCATTTTTGCCCTTGCTTCCCTTGCCTTTGGCAATGTTTCTTGGAAGAATTTGCTGCAGCTGAGGTCGAAGAGGTTGCTGCCTGTGTTCTCCTCTAGGATTTTGATGGATTCCTGTCTCACATTTAGGTCTTTCATCCATTTTGAGTCTATTTTTGTGTGTGGTGTAAGGAAATGGTCCAGTTTCATTCTTCTGCATGTGGCTGTCCAATTTTCCCAACACCATTTGTTGAAGAGACTGTCTTTTTTCCATTGGACATTCTTTCCTGCTTTGTCGAAGATGAGTTGACCATAGAGTTGAGGGTCCATTTCTGGGCTCTCTATGCTGTTCCATTGATCTGTGTGTCTGTTTTTGTGCCAGTACCATACTGTCTTGAAGATTACAGCTTTGTAATAGAGCTTGAGGTACGGAATTGTGACGTCACCAGCTCTGCTTTTCTTTTTCAACATTCCTCTGGCTATTCAGGGTCTTTTCTGGTTCCATACACATTTTAGGATTATTTGTTCCATCTCTTTGAAAGAAGTTGATGGTATTTTCATAGGGATTGCATTAGATGTATAGATTGCTCTACGTAGTATTGACATCTTCACAATATTTGTCCTTCAATCCATGAGCATGAACATTTTTCCATTTCTTTGTGTCTTCCTCAATTCCTTTCATGAGTATTTTATAGTTTTCTGAGTATAGATTCTTTGCCTCTTTGGTTAGATTTATTCCTAGGTATCTTATGGTTTTGGGTGCAATTGTAAATGGGATCGACTCCTTAATTTCTCTTTCTTCTGTCTTATTGTTGGTGTATAGGAATGCCACTGATTTCTGTGCATTGATTTTATATCCTGCCACTCTACTGAATTCCTGTATGAGTTCTAGCAGTTTGGGATGGAGTCTTTTGGGTTTGCCACATAAAGTAACATATCATCTGCAAACAGTGAGAGTTGACTTCTTCTTTGCCAATTTGGAAGCCTTTTATTTCTTTTTGTTGTCTGATTGCTGTGGCTAGGACTTCTAATACTATGTTGAATAGCAGTGGTGAAAGTGAACATCTCTGCCGTGTTCTCGACCTTAGGGGGGAAGCTCTCAGTTTTTCCTCATTGAGAATGACATTTGCTGTGGGTTTTTCATAGATGGCTTTTATGATATTGAGGTATGTACCCTCTATGCCTATACTCTGAAGAGTTTTGATCAAGAAAGGATGCTGTACTTTGTCAAATGCTTTTTCTGCATCTATTGAGAGGATCATATGGTTCTTGTTCTTTCTTTTGTTAATGTATCACATTGACTGATTTGCAGATGTTGAACCAACCTTGCAGCTCAGGGATAAATCCCACTTGGTCGTGGTGAATAATCCTTTTAATGTATTGTTGGATCCTACTGGCTAGTATTTTGCTGAGAATTTTTGCATCCATGTTCATCAGAGATATTGGTCTGTAATTCTCCTTTTTGATGGGGTCTTTGATCTTGGGATAAAGGTAATGCTCATAAAATGAGTTTGGAAGTTTTCCTTCCATTTCTATTTTTTGGAACAGTTTCAGAAGAATAGGTATTAATTCTTCTTTAAATGTTTGGTAGAATTCCCCTGGGAAGCCATCTGGCCCTGGGCTTTTTTTTTTTTTGGGAAATTTTTGATAACTGCTTCAATTTTCTTAGTGGTTATTGGTCTGTTCAGGTTTTCTATTTCTTCCTGGTTCAGTTTTGGTAGTTTATACATCTCTAGGAATGCATCCATTTCTTCCAGATTATCTAATTTGCTGGCATATAGTTGCTCCTAATATGTTCTTATAATTGTTTGTATTTCTTTGGTGTTGGTTGTGATCTCTCCTCTTTCATTCATGATTTTAGTTATTTGGGTCCTTTCTCTTTTCTTTTTGATAAGTCTGGCCAGGCGTTTATCAATCTTATTAATTCTTTCAAAGAGCCAGCTCCTAGTTTCGTTGAGGTGTTCTACTGGTCTTTTGGTTTCTATTTCATTGATTTCTGCTTGGATCTTTATTATTTCTCTTCTCCTGCTGGGTTTAGGTTTATTTGCTGTTCTTTCTCCAGCTCCTTTAGGTGTAGAGATAGGTTGTATATTTGAGACCTTTCTTGTTTCTTGAGAAAGGCTTGTATTGTTATATACTTTCCTCTTAGGACTGCCTTTGCTGCATCCCAAAGATTTTGAACAGTTGTGCTGTCGTTTTCATTTGTTTCCATGAAATTTTTTAATTCTTCTTTAATTTCCTGGTTGACCCATTCATTCTTTAGTAGGATGCTTTTAGCCTCTATGTATTTGAGTTCTTTCTGACTTTCCTCTTGTGATTGAGTTCTAGTTTCAAAGCAGGGAATGATCCCAATCTTTTGGTACCAATTGAGACCTGATTTGTGACCTAGGATGTGATCGATTCTGGAGAATGTTCCATGGGCACTAGAGAAGAATGTGTATTCTGTTGCTTTGGGATAGAATGTTCTGAATATATCTGTGAAGTTCATCTGGTCCAGTGTGTCATTTAAAGCTTTTATTTCCTTGTTGATCTTTTGCTTAGATGATCTGTCCATTTCAGTGAGGGGGGTGCCAAAGTCCCCTACTATTATTGTATTGCTGTCAATGTGTTTCTTTGATTTTGTTATTAATTGGCTTATATAATTGGCTGCTCCCATGTTAGGGGCATAGATATTTACAATTGTTAGATCTTCTTGTTGGATAGACCCTTTAAGTAGGATATAGTGTCCTTCCTCATCTCTTATTATAGTCTTTGGTTTAAAATCTAATTTGTCTGATATAAGGATTGCCACCCCAGCTTTCTTTTGGTGTCCATTAGCATGGTAAATGGTTTTCCATCCCCTCACTTTCAAGCTGGAGGTGTCTTTGGGTCTAAAATGAGTCTCTTGCAGGCAGCATATCGACGGCTCTTGTTTTTTTAATCCAATCTGATACCCTGTGTCTTTTGATTGGGGCATTTAGCTCATTTATATTCAGGGTAACTATTGAAAGATATGAATTTAGTGCCATTGTATTGCCTGTAAGGTGACTGTTACTGTATATTGTCTGTGTTCCTTTCTGGTCTATGTTGCTTTTAGGCTCTCTCTTTGCTTAGAGGACCCCTTTCAATATTTCTTGTAGGGCTGGCTTTGTGTTTGCAAATTCCTTTAGTTTTTGTTTGTCCTGGAAGCTTTTTCTCTCTCCTTCTATTTTTCAATGAGAGCCCAGCTGGATATAGTATTCTTGGCTGCTTATTTTCCTCATTTAGTGCTCTGAATATATCCTGCCAGTCCTTTCTGGCCTGCCAGGTCTCTGTGGATAGGTCTGTTGCCAATCTAATGTTTCTACCATTGTAGGTTACAGACCTCTTGTCCCGAGCTGCTTTCAGGATTTTCTCTTTGTCTCTGAGACTTGTACGTTTTACTATTAGATGTTGGGGTGTTGACCTATTTTTATTGATTGTGAGGGGGGTTCTCTGTGCCTCCTGGATTTTGATGCCTGTTTCCTTCCCCAGATTAGGGAAGTTCTCTGCTATGATTTGCTCCAATATACCTTGTGCCCCTCTCTCTCTTTCTTCTTCTTCTGGGATTCCAATTATTTTAATATTGTTTCATCTTATGGTATCACTTATCTCTCAAATTCTGCCCTCGTGATCAAGTAGTTGTTTATCTCTCTTTTTCTCAGCTTCTTTATTCTCCATCATTTGGTCTTCTATCTCACTGATTCTCTCTTCTGCCTCATTTATCCTAGCAGTTAGAGCCTCCATTTTTTATTGCACCTCATTAATAGCCTCTTCGATTTTGACTTGGTTACATTTTAGTTCTTTTATTTTTCCAGAAACGGTTTCTCTAATACCTTCCATGCTTTTTTCAAGCCCAGGTAGTATCTTTAAAATCGTCATTCTGAACTCTAATTCCGACATCTTACTAATGTCCGTATTGATTAGGTCCCTGGCAGTCGGTACTGCCTCTTGTTCTTTTTTTTGAGGTGATTTTTTTCCATTTTGTCATTTTGTCCAGAGGAGAACAGATGAATGAGAGAACAAAATGCTAACAGGGTAACAACAAGCCCAGAAAAATATAAACTAAACAAATCAGACAAGACCTGAAACCGGAGGAAAAGAAAGGGAAAGAAAGAAAAGAATAAAAAAAGAATAAAAAAAAAAACATATGATCAAATATGATCAGGCTGTTGCATAGATCAGTGCCACACACTAGATTTTGGGTGTATTTTGGTCTGTTAGAAGAAATGGCCTCCCAAAATTTTAAAGAATGAAAAGCTTATATATGTACAAAAATAAGGGTAAATACGATGAAAGGATGGAATGTGGCTGTAAAGATGAAAATTATAAAAGATTTTATAAAAGGAATTGATAAGGTAAGAAGTTGGTTAATAAAAGAAAGAAGAGAAAATAAAAAAAAGGGGGGAGAATGTGATCAGGCAGGAAACTAGAACAAAGCCATACACTATAGAGATTTAGGGTATATTTTGGTCTGTTAGAAGAAACTGTATCCCGAAATTTTAAAGAGAGAACAACATATATATATACCAAAAATAAGGTCAACTACTATGAAGGGATAGAATATGACTCTAAAAATGAAAAATAAAAAAGATTTTTAAAAAAGGGATTGATAAGATGTTGGTTGATAAAGGGAAAAAGAAAATTCAAAAAAATAGAAAAAGAAAAAAGAAAATTAAAAAAATTAACTTTGAAAGACTAAAGAATCAGGGGGAAAAAAGTCATGAATTCTTTGTGCTGCATTCCCCTAGTGCTGGAGTTCTGGACCTAAGACTTATTTTTAACAAAATTCTGCAACATCATGTCAAAGTCACTTCTACATTGACATCAATGGTAATCTCTGCACTTTTAAGAATTTTAAGACACTCCCCCTTTTCCTCAGCACCTTTCTTAATTTCCTTTAACAAACTGCCTTTGAGACTAATAGGTTTTGTTTTCTGCATTTCTTAATACTAAAAATTCATTCTTTCAGTAGGTATTTAGAAATGAACAAAAGTAGATTTTGAAATATGTCTAATATATTTTATACCAGTTTTGAACCAGAATGATACAAGTATTGAATTTTTTTTTTGCAGGTCTTAGATTTTCATTCTGAAGGAAAATTTAAAAGAGGACTTCTAAAATCATTCCAGATACTAAAAAAAAACCACTCTAATCTTACAGTAAATTATCTGAAGTAGAAAATTCAGCTTTCTATGTATGTATACAAATATAGAAAATACTATAAAATGCTCTTAAAGATATTAGTTATGCTTATTCTTACACCTATTTTACACTATGAATATGTGTTAAATATTGTTAGCACAAAACAAACTATAAATTTGTATTAGTTGCATAATATTAATAACACTGTAGAAGAATGACTTGTCTTTATCTTAATTTTTGAGGATTAGAGATGTGGTTAAGAGGAATAAACATTTACATGAGGTCATCAATGAAGTACCATGATTCAGCTCTTATTTTCCTTCTTTATAAATAAAAGGACAAGAATGTATGTGTTTTATATGGGTATGTTTTATTGTAACTCCATAGCTTAAACCTGAGAAAAGAAATTCTGGGCTTGTAAATTTAAGACCTTAACCGAGATAATGGTTAGAAACCTGGTTTAGAGAAACCTCATTTCATCCTTCGGCTTTATGAGCCAAACCAGTAAATTCCAGTTTTTGGTTCTATGGCAGCAGAGCTATTGTTAATTAGGGTGAGGGGTCCCAGTGAAATATACCTGGAGAGAGGTACTCCAGGCACTTAGGCATGTGTCTGCCTTCACTCAACAGTTTGCACAATTACATAAAATAAATGTTATGAAATTTATTCTGTGTAAGACCGAAAAAAAGGAACAAAAAGTTAGAATCCTTGAGTGATTGAATGGAGCAGCAGAAATGCTCTAGGTATAGCCAAAATTTGAGCCTAATCACATAACAGTCAGACCTTATCTTTATTTGCATAACACACGAGAAGCTTAAAATTTGATCGATACGGTAAACCTATGAGCAATGTCTCAGATCACACCCCTAGCTCTTACTGGTCTTTGCTCTCCACACAAGTTAGCATTTTTCTTCAAAAGTATTATTATTTTCTGACCAAAATTATCTAAGTAACTGCCTTAACTTTGCTTTGCTAAGAAGAATTTCACCAATTAATATTTATTAGGGACCTAATGTATGTCCTGATTTTTCTTCATGCTTCCTAAATTTAGAGCTTTGAGGGCAATAACCTAGAAAATGACATCATCACTAATCATATGATCATTTTAAACCAGTATGTGGTTTTAATTACCAAAAAAATCATTCCCTACATTTCTAAATTTTAAGTGCTTTTTGAATAATGATCTGAGTTAAGGTATGCTTGACATTTGATTATGAAAAGAGACCATTTAAAAGTATAGATTTTACAGTGGCTTATAAAAATAAAAAAGTGACAATATAGTTGCTACGGGGAAATTGTGTAGTGGCTACAAGCCTATTTTTTAGATCACAAAATTTCATTTAATATGAGTATGCTGTTATCAAATTCATCAGTTACACCACCCAGCAACATACAGCTCAACAACAACCTTTCAGTATTTTGCACTGTCTATATATTCATTAACTTGTTAAGCCAATCCTCAGCTGTCATGTTTGCTTGTTTTTATTATTAACCAAATACAGTCATGGGGCTCATTAAAAGAAAAAAAAATGAATTGATTTCCTAAGAAGATCACTGAACTTTTTAATGCCAACATGACAATTAAGGCAAAAAATAATTCATACACAATATTTATGCTCCAGAATGCAGGAAGGTCCTGGAAACAGCTGACATGCACAACAAAAACATTTGTTACATTTTGTTATTATACACTTGTAAACATATCCTGTGAAATATGTAAAAAAAAGTCTTGTTTGAAAATAGCATTATCCCTGATTCTCATAAATTACTTATATCTGGAAATGAATGTAGTATGACAATGACAATTTCAAAGAAGTTTGTTCAAAACCCATGTCAATAACATTTTGTTCAGATAGCTTCTGAAGCACTGTTAGGAAAAACTAATTTTAATTCATTCTCAAAAAAGAAAAAATATTTGGGGGAAAAAAAAAAAAAGCAAGAGGCGCCTGGGTGGCTCAGTCAGTTAAGCATCAGACTCTTGATTTTGGCTCAGGTCATGATCTCAGGATTTTGAGATCAAGACCCACCTTGGGCTCTGTGCTGGGCATGGAGCCTGCTTAAGATTCTCTCTCTCCCTCTGCCCCTATCCCACCTCCCACCCCCACCCCCTGCTCACAGGTGCCCTAAATAAATAAATAAGAAAAAAAGAAAAAATGTGTTAGCTTTGTACTTTTACCTTACTCAAAAACAGCTGAAGTTAAAAAAATAAAGTTTCCCCTGAGAAGACATTTGTAAAATGAGTTGAAAAAAAAAAAATGAAAAACAACATAGAAAATGTCAAATACATTACTAGCCACAGGTATGCTGATGAAGCCTTACATATAATTTTGGTCTGTTTGGAAAAATACATTGCAAGAATTACTTAAAATCAGATCACAATCAGTTTATATATAGTATATGATTGCTTACATTTCCAGTGATTTCTGCAAACATTGTTTTCTTAAATTATTTGGACAAATGCTAGCAGGATTTGCATTAAAATTGATTTCTCTGCAACAGATTGATAAAATATTCTAGCACATACCATTTTCTTCCACTGGACTCAAAGATGAATTTCCTCTAATAATTCGCTTAGCATTAAGAAAGAATAAAAAAAGCTCACAAACTCACTTTAATTTAAATTTGCATTCAGGAAGTTCTTGTCTGATATAATTCAGCTGATAAATATGAACCTATGTGTTTATCAAATCCCTAAGAAGATTATCTAAATCAACTCCGTGTAATTACCATTCAGCATCTGTTCCACCAGGGCCTGAGCTGATCTGCTGGCATCTTGCAGTTTTCTGAACTTCTCGGCTTTTTCTCGCTCTATGGCCTGCAGCATGACAGCAAAGGTGAGTATTTCAATACAAAGATTGTGAAGCTACACAGTAATTATAACTTCTACTTGCCCTTTCAAGCCTTAAGATATTTCACTCTGTCAGCTTATCGTGTGAACCTAAAGATTTTTTTCTCAAGTTTCTTGGCACCAGAAGCATCCAAATGACAATGAAAGCACAAGCCATTTTCATATTGAATTGCTACTACTTTTAATAAGATTTCTACTCTTAACTTTTTTTTTTACACAATAGTTTCTGATGCACTGTAATATAAGGCTGCAAAAAAACCCCACAAAAAAACAAAAGCAAATAATAAGAAATAATGAAAGTATAAAGTGACAGAGACAGATAATTAAAACTTAAATTTGTCTTTTAAATACACACCACTGAAATTACTCCTAATAACTTAAGTACGTATTCTGTATTAAAAATCAAATAGAAAATCTTGTAAGTATATAAAAAGGGAAAAGCACATTAGAATGAATAATTTAGCAAAAAAAACCCATATTTACCTAAATACAAGACTACAGGTTAATTTTTCTCTCTAAAACTTTCAAAGTACTCCCATTTCAAGGAAAAATAGATTCAGTTTCGAAAAGCTTTCTAAATTCTTTTGTTCATTTCTCCTAACTTAAACATAACTTTTGAACAACAAAACCACAATGATTTGAATTAACAAAATCTAGCATTTAATACTGTTGGGTTTAGTTAATAATGTCTCTACAGATATATATTACATATACATAAGATATATATTATATATATTAAACTATGATACAACTGAACTGTATTATCATAATCATTAAAAATATGTGGCTATAGCATTATGTTATATGTCCTAAAACATAACTACCTGCAGAAAAAGCAAGCTTTAAAGCATTTAACATATAGTTGGAACAATACTTCTGTGACCCAAAAATAGCATCATACAAAGATTTCACTTGAGTTTGTGACAGGAGGTTATTCCATATCCAACTTTTTTTTAAATTTTAATTCGATCTATAGGTCTCTAAACAAATGTTACAGGGTATAATATTGGAGTACAGGTAGGAGGCCTGTAATTGACATGTGCACACTCTGCAGAGCATTGTTCAATAGAACTTTCTGCAAGCATGAAAATATTATAGATCTGTGCTGTCCAATACAGTAGCCATTAGCCACATGTGGGTACTGAGTACTTGAAAGGTAGCAAGTGTGACTAAGGAAACTAATTTTTCATCTAATATAATTAAATTTAAATTAAAAAAGCTACCATGTGTCAAGTGCCAATTGTAATTCTACAGTGCAGATCTAGTGCCTTCCCTTTTGAAATCCAATAAAGACAGACAGAAAGACAGACATGTAGACTAAATACAGATGAAGATACTATGGCAACATCAGAAATACATTCAGAGAAATAAGTAATCATCTTATCGCTAAACTAGACTATTTCCCAAGCACACCAAATGATAGGAATGCTCACACTATAATCCATACATTCTAAAATATTTAAAATGATTCTCCAATTTAAAGAAATAACCACAATTAAAAAGAAGCCTTTTAAAATGGATTTAAGACAGAGTTTCATGAACTGGGATTATTGGATTCAGGGTCAAGAATGCAAAGTGCTGGAGGAAAAAGATGGCAAAGGAGTAGGGGACCCTATTTCAACTGGTCCCCGGAATTGAGCTGGATATCTACCAGACCACTCTGAGCACCCACGAAACCAGCCTGAGATGTAAGAAGATCTGGATCTCTAGAAGCAGAATATCACATGCAGTTGGTTTCGAGGTACGAAGCGGTGAGCCCTGATTCTGCGGGCAGATATCGGAGGATAAACGGCAGTGGGAGGGAGCCTGGCCGTGGGGATCCTACACCGCTGGTGAGTGACAGCCTCGTGCGCGGGGGACGGGGCACAGACTCGCAGACCGGTAGCGGCTGGGAAAGGACTTTAGGGCAGCCCCCGGGGCGGAAACCCGGAGCGGAGGGGTCGCGCCTGCGAACTGGGCGCAGCTGGCAGTTTTAGAAGCACAAAGGGCAGAAATGTGCCCCAACCTGGAGGCAGGACTGAGTCCTGCCACTGAGTCCACTCCTCACCACAGGGGGGCAGGGCAACTCTGCCCAAACAGGGTTGCCTGAGTAACAGCATGGGAGGCCCCTCCCTCAGAAGACAGGCTGGGAAAACAAGAGGCCAGCAACCCTAAGGTCCCGAGAAAACAGGTGCATCTTGCTTGGGTTCTGGTCAATAATTTGGATGCTACACATTCCCTCAACCACTCATCAACAGAGTGACTAGGAGGATGAACCCTCAAAATAGGAAACACTCAGAGATTAGGACTTATGCCGCAGATTTACAAATGGATACAGATATAACCAAGATGTCGGAGATGGAATTCAGGCTAGCAATTGTGAAGACAATGGCTAGAATGGAGAAATCAATTAATGGCAACATAGAGTCTCTAAGGGCAGAAATGAAAGCTGAATTGGCAGAACTTAAAAATACTATCAATGAGATCCAATCTAATCTAGATAATCTAACAGCTAGGGTAAGCGAGGCAGAAAAACGAATCACAATTGACCTGGAAGACAATTTAATAGATAAAAAGGGAAAAGAGGAGGCCAGGGGGAAAAAACTCAGAATCCATGAAAATAGAATCAGAGAAATAAGTGACACCATGAGGCGTTCCAAGGTCAGAATAATTGGAATCCCGGAGGGAGTGGAGAGAGAGAGAGGACTAGAAGATGTATTTGAGCAAATCGTAGCTGAGAACTTCCCTAATCTGGGGAATGAAACAAACATTCGTGTCCTAGAGGCAGAGAGGACCCCTCCCAAGATCAAGGAAAACAGGCCAACGTCCCGGCATGTAATAGCAAAACCCGCAAATCTTAGAACCAAGGAAACCATCTTAAGGGCAGTTAGGGGGAAGAGATTCCTTACGTACAGAGGGAGGAACATCAGAATAACGTCAGACCTATCCACAGAGACCTGGCAAGCCAGAAAGGCCTGGCAAGACATATTCAGGGTACTAAATGAGAAGAACATGCAGCCAAGAATACTTTATCCAGCAAGGATGTCATTTAGAATGGATGGAGAGATGCAGAGCTTCCAGACCGGCAGAAACTGAAAGAATATGTGACCACTAAGCCGGCCCTGCAGGAAATATTAAGGCGGGTTCTATAAAAGGAGAAAGACCCCAAGAGTGATATACAACAGAAATTTACAGGGACAATCTATAAAAACAACGTCTTCACAGGCAACATGATGACAATTAATTCATATCTTTCAATAATCACTCTCAACGTGAATGGCCTAAATGCTCCCATAAAACGGCACAGGGTTGCAGATTGGATAAAAAGACAGGACCCATTCGTATGCTGTCTACAAGAGACTTATTTTGAACCTAAAGATACATCCAGACTGAAAGTGAAGGGATGGAGATCCATTTTCATGCCAGCGGACCTCAGAAGAAAGCTGGGGTAGCAATTCTTATATCAGACAAATTAGATTTTAAACTAAAGTCTGTAATTAGAGACACAGTAGGACACTATATCATTCTTAAAGGGTCTATCCAACAAGAAGATCTAACAATTGTAAATATCTATGCCTCCAACATGGGAGCAGCCATCTACATAAGCCAACTGTCAACCAAAATAGTCATATTGATAACAATACGTTAATTGTAGGAGACCTCAATACTCCACTCTCAGCAATAGACAGATCATTTAAGCAGAAAATCAACAAAGAAACAAGAGCTTTGAATGATACACTTGACCAGATGGACCTCATAGATATATACAGAGCATTCCAGCCTAAAACAACAGAATGCTCATTCTTCTTGAGCACACATGGAACTTTCTCCAGAATAGACCACATACTGGTGGTATCAACCAGTATGTTTGACAAATCAGGTCTCAACCAATATGAAAAGACTGAGATTATTCCCTGCATATTCTCAGACCACATTGCTTTAAAACTGGAACTCAATCATAAGAAAACATTTGGAAGAAATTCAAACACTTGGAAGCTAAAGACCACTCTGCTCAAGAATGTTTGGGTCACCCAGGAAATCAAAGAAGAACTTAAACAATTAATGGAAATCAATGAGAATGAAAACACATCAGTCCAAAACCTATGGGATACTGCAAAGCCGGTCCTAAGGGGGAAATACATAGCCATCCAAGCCTCACTCAAAAAAACAGAAAAATCCCAAATTCACCAACTAACTCTACACCTTAAAGAACTAGAGAAAAAGCAACAAATGATGCCTAAGCCACACATTAGAAGAGAAATAATTAAGAATAGAGCAGAGATCAATGAATTAGAAACCAGAAACACAGTAGATTAGATCAATGAAACTAGAAGTTGGTTCTTTGAAAGAATTAATAAGATTGATAAACCACTGACCAGACTTATCCAAAAGAAAAGAGAAAGGATCCAAATTAATAAAATTATGAATGAAAGGGGAGAGATCATGACTAACACCAAGGAAATAGAAACAATTATTAGAAATTATTAACAACTATATGCCAATAAAGTGAGCAATCTGGATGAAATGGAGGCCTTCCTGGAAACCTATAAGCTGCCAAGACTGAAACAGGAAGAAATTGACAACCTGAATAGGCCAATAACCAGTAACGAGACTGAAGCAGTGATCAAAAACCTCCCAAAAAACAAGAGTCCAGGGCCAGATGGATTCCCTGGGGAATTCTACCAAACATTCAAAGAAGAAATAATACCTATTCTACTGAAGCTGTTTCAGAAAATAGAAACAGAAGGAAAACTTCCAAACTCATTCTATGAGGCCAGCATTACCTTAATCCCCAAACCAGGCAAAGACCCCATCAAAAAGGAGAATTTCAGACTGATATCCCTGATGAATATGGATTCCAAAATCCTCAACAAAATCCTAGCTAATAGGATCCAACAATACATTAAAAGGATCATCCACCACGACCAAGTGGGATTTATCCCCGGGATGCAAGGGTGGTTCAACATTTGCAAATCAATCAATGTGATAGAACACATTAATAAGAGGAGGGAGAAGAACCATATGGTCCTCTCAATTGATGCAGAAAAAGCATGTGACAAAATACAACATCCTTTCCTGATTAAAACTCTTCAGAGTATAGGGATAGAGGGAACATTCCTCAAGTTCATAAAATCCATCTATGAAAAACCCACAGCAAATATCATCCTCAATGGGGAAAAGCTGAGAGCCTTTCCCTTAAGATTAGGAACACGTCAAGGATGCTCACTCTTGCCACTATTGTTCAACATAGTACTAGAAGTCCTAGCAACAGCAATCAGACAACAAAAAGAAACAGAAGGTATTCAAATTGGCAAAGAAGAAGTCAAACTCTCTCTTTTTGCAGACGACAGGATACTTTATGTGGAAAACCCAAAAGACTCCACCCCCAAATTACTAGAACTCATCCAGCAATTCAGTAATGCGGCAGGATACAAAATCAATGCACAGATATCAGTTGCTTTCTTATACGCTAACAACGTAGCTGTAGAAAGAGAAATTAGAGAAACGATTCCATTTACAATGGCACCAAAAACCATAAGATACCTCGGAATAAACTTAACCAAAGAGGTAAAGGATCTATACCCTAGGAACTACAAAACACTCATGAAAGAAATTGAAGAAGACACAAAAAGATGCAAAATATTCCATGCTCATGGATCGGAAGAATAAACATTGTTAAAATGTCTATGCTACCCAGAGCAATCTATACCTTCAATGCCATCCCGATCAAAATTCCAATGACATTTTTCAAAGTGCTGGAACAAACAATCCTAAAATTTGTATGGAATCAGAAAAGACCCCGAATCGCCAAGGAAATGTGGAAAAAGGAAAACAAAGCTGGGGGCATCACGTTGTCCGATTTCAAGCTATATTACAAAGCTGTGATCACCAAGACAGCATGGTACTGGCACAAAAACAGACATATAGACCAATGGAACAGAATAGAGAACCCAGATATGGGCCCTCAACTCTATGGTCAAATAATCTTTGACAAAGCAGGAAAAAACATGCAATGGAAAAAAGACAGTCTCTTCAATAAATGGTGCTGGGAAAATTGGACAGCCATATGCAGAAGAATGAAACTCGACCATTCTCTAACACCATTCACAAAGATAAACTCAAAGTGGATGAAAGACCTCAGTGTGAGACAAGAATCCATCAAAATCCTAGAGGAGAACATAGGCAGTAACCTCTTTGACATCACCCACAGCAACTTCTTTCAAGTTATATCTCCAAAGGCTAGTGAAACAAAAGCAACAATGAACTTTTGGGACTTCATCAAGATAAAAAGCTTCTGCACAGCAAAGGAAACAGTCAACAAAACAAAGAGGCAACCCACAGAATGGGAGAGGATATTTGCAAATGACACTATAGATAAAGGGCTGGTATCGAAGATCTATAAAGAACTTCTCAAACTCAACACCCAAAAAACAAATAATCAAGTCAAAAAATGGGCAGAAGACATGAAAAGACACTTTTCTGAAGAAGACATACAAATGGCTAACAGATCCATGAAAAAATGTTCATCATCATTAGCCATCAGGGAAATTCAAATCAAAACCACATTGAGATACCACCTTACACCAGTTAGAATGGCAAAAATGGACAGGGAAAGAAACAACAAATGTTGGAGAGGTTGTGGAGAAAGGGGAACCCTCTTACACTGTTGGTGGGAATGCAAGTTGGTACAGCCACTTTGGAAAACAGTGTGGCGGTGATTCAGAAAATTAAAAATAGAGCTACCCTATGACCCAGCAATTGTACTCCTGGGTATTTACCCCAAGACACAGATGTAGTGAAAAGAAGGGCCATATGCACCCCAATGTTCATAGCAGCAATGTCTGCAATAGCCAAACTGTGGAAAGAGCCAAGATGCCCTTCAACAGATGAATGGATAAAGAAGATGTGGTCCATATATACAATGGAATATTGCTCAGCCATCAGAAAGGATGAATACCCAACTTTTACATCAACATGGATTGGACTGAAGGAGATTATGCTAAGTGAACTAAGTCAAGCAGAGAAAGTCAATTATCATATGGTTTCACTTATTTGCGGAACATAAGGAATAGCATGGAGGACATTAGGAGAAGGAAGGGAAAAATGAAAGGGGGTGGAATCGGAGGGAGAGATGAACCATGAGAGACTATGGACTCTGAGAAACAAACAGGTTTTTAGAGGGGAGGGGGGAGGTGGGATTGGTTAGCTCAGTGATGGGTATTAAGGAGGGCACGTACTGCATGGAGCACTGGGTGTTATATGAAAACAATGGATCGTGGATCACCACATCAAAAACAAATGATGTATTGAATGGTGACAAACATAACATAATAAAATTTAAAAAATTTTAAAAAAAGAATGCAAAATGCTTAAAAAAACACAAAAATCCTGTAGACAATAGAATATATCCTATTAAGAAAAAAACTGCAATGTATAAAATACTAATTAAAATTTAGCAAAATAAATGAAAATGCTATAAAATGATAGAGTATAAATACTTAAAAAAACTCAAAACTATCTTGAAAATATATATTTTATGTTATGCTGTCAAGGGCAGCAAATGAAAATTCAGGTTCATCTCATCAGTAGGGAAACTCTAAAAGTGATAGACACATTTTAATATCTTGGATTCTACTTGAAAATTTCAAAGCACAGAGATTGTGTTGTTTGGGGATTATATGCTCCCAGGATTCCATACCAATTAGCAGGTGAAACTTCTGGGTTACCTTGAAAGTCATTTTCACAAAGGCATTATAAAATTGTTGACACAAGTATTTGCACAACCCTGGAAGATTCTAACTTCCTAGTAGAATTGAAAAGTCCATGAAAATAAAGTAGTCACATCTTGTTAAAGGTAAGAATCTAGAAGAAGTTCCAAAATTTACATTTTCTCAACTCTCAGTTTTTGTCTTCTAAATTCTCTGTTCCTGTGAGGCGGCTTATTGGCACATGTTTTCCAATATTTTACATTTATTCTCCATTAAAAGGTAAATGTTATTTCTAAAGGACTCTGAGTACTTTACAAGAGAAAAAATAAGCACATTCTAAGTAAATATGTAACATTCACAAGTACCAAGAGCTATACCAGGATGTGGGGTATTCCACGTTTGAACTACAGCAGCCAAAGGGGGAGTGGGTGGGGGGGGATGGAGAGAGAGAGAGAGAGAGAGAGACAAGTAAAAAATACATGCACTACAACAGAACAAGAACAGTAACAACAAACAGGCATTCTCCAAGTTAAACAGTGTTAAGAGTTACCCTTTCCTATCAGAGGGGTTTCTATTTTAACTACATGGAGTTTTTGCTTTTATTTATATATGAAATTATATAAAGAGTAGAATCAGAACATACTGTTGTCTTTATAAATGATGAAAAGAAGTTATCATTGGCTTTCTAAATGCCATGATCATAATCTTTTTATTCTAAGTGTCTAACAGAATAATCAATTAGTATTCTTCACAGAGGGGAAAATGTCTAATTGATTATTTCAGTGGTAACTAGCTTAAATATCTAGTGTGGTTAAATCACATTATTCTAGTTATTCTAATATACATATAATAGCAATAACCACAAGAAAACAATAATGTATGGAGTAGGTACTATTACTCTCACAATTTGGCAGAGGAGCAGAGTGAGGCACACAGAGGTGTATTAAATATTTGAAAACACTGGCATAACCATGATAAAAATGGAATTCCTTATACTGTGTACCAAGTTACAAATATGTATTTCATAATTCGGTGGGATAGAAGGAATCAGCAGTATTTTATCCTCTTTTATACAAGAGGAAACTGAGCATCAGCAAGATTAAGTCATATATACAAGATGGTGGAAGTGGAAAGTTTTAGATCCAATATTAGAACCCCAATAATCTATTTACAAGTTCAGATCTCTTTCAAACACACTCTGCTGCTCTAAGGGCATTTCAATGGAAATTAATCAACAGCTTTGAACATACCAGACTACAACTCACAGCAAAGGTGACCTGATAGTTTGGATGTAGCCAAAGATGATATTCAAAATATTTAACCAGAAATGCAGCATGGGCACCAAGCTATCAGAAGGAATGCTTGGTTAATCAGAATGCACACTGACAGTCTATAAGCGGACTTTCAACTCTGTGTACAGCTCAGTTACTGTACCCCCTTGCCAGATGTCTATTATACAGAAACTGAGTAACTGGTGTATAAACACAGAGACAGGCCTGAGAGAGAAGCATTTAATGGCCACCACGTATCAGTGTTTAGAGGATATCTACGTTCTGTTAAGTAACATCGATTTAAAGAGGAATATTGGAAAATAGAGATATTGACACAAATGTGCTTTGAGGAGTATGAACAAGACAGTAAAGAGTCCAGAAACATTTCATTTCAGACACAGCTATAGATGGTTGATTAAAAAAATGAGAAAATTTAGGGTAGCTAGAAGACAGTCAAGAAGGTAACGAAAAGTTTTGGAGTCATTCTGTTCTCAGATGGTCTGAAATCTGTCTCCACTGCTTACCAGCTGTTTGGCATTTGGAAAGTGATTCAACCTTTCTGAGCATCAATACTTTCTATGTAAAGTAACAGTAAAGATACCTACCCTTCAGGGATTCTGAGAAGATGAAAGGAGGCTCTGCAAATAACTTATTTCCCAAATTGGGACAATTCTTACATAGTAAAATGGAAATCCAGAAATAACTAAGCTGTAACAAATGGAATGACATAAACTGAGAATGTTCCAAAGTGCCACATGTGGGCATCCGAATGAATGGTGATTTTAATAATCTTAAAAAAAAAAAAAAAAAAAAGGTTAGGGAAAAATCTTGGCCTAAGAGTAGATTAGAGTACCTGCTCACAAAAATGAATGTCAAGTGTCCAGATATCCACATATACAAAGTGTTAAAGAAGTTTACTAAATAAACATCCCCCAAACTCCTCTTTTTTTCTTGGACCTGGACACCTATGCATTCATTTTCGAATAAAATATATGAACTTCCATCTTAAAATAGGTTAGATTAGTAGTTCCTAATGTTTCTACCTTTTCTCGTTTTCTTAGAAAAAAAATGTATGTCAACTGCATCGAAAAAGTAAAATGTAAATCACACGACCACCAAAAACAAAGTCTGGAGAGAAACATGCTTCTGGCAAAGGGAGGGAATATCCCTGACTTTAAAGGGATATGTGCCACCAGGAGAAACATTGGCCCTCCACGAGTCTATACTGCAAAGTAAAAACTAGCCCATGAAAGAAAGAAAAGAGAAAGAGAAAAACCTGATCCTCACACCTATTCCCTTATTCAGTTCCATCAAAACTGTTGCTTTTAATGACACCATTAGCCTACTGTGCTACTCCATTCAATGGCTGATCGTCAGTTCTCAACTTACTTATCATCATAATTTGATTCAGAGGACACTTCTTCCAATTATTTCTTAAATGGGTTTCCTTGATGACAAGTACACAGTCTTCCTCCTACCTCAAGGACTCCCTTTACTCAATTCCCTGTGCTGGTTCCTCCACATCTCCCTGTATATATGTAGAGAACTACATCTAGATCTTCATTTTTCAGGCCAAAAACTTAGAATCCTTCTTGACTGTTCTTTTTCTCTCAAACCCCAGAAACTCCTGTTGACTGTAACCTCAAAACACATCCAGAAAATGCTATTACTGTGCTCACTACTACCATGCTAGTAAAAACAAAACAACAAAACAAAACAAAAAAAACTCCATCATCACTCAGTGGTCTAGTTGCTTCCAAATGGCCTACTAAATGCTATTTTGACTTCTACCTTTGCTCCCTGATGATACACTCTCAACACAGCAGACAGAAGAAGCCAGGCACAAGAGATACCAACTCAACTCTGGTGGTTTCCCTTCTCATCTGAGTAAAAGCCCAAGTCCTAACCATGGCCCACGGGACCTTAATTAACTTCCTTAATCTCTTGCACCTCTTCTTCTGTGACTAAACACCCTGATTCTTCAACTCCACCATACTCCAGTGTTCTCTGACATTCCAGGCATGGTCATCCCTCAGACCTATACACTTACTCTTCCCTCTGCTGGAAATACTCCAATCTCAGGTATCTATCAATCCCTCACTGCCTTTAGAGCTTTACTTAAATGACACTTTCTCAGGGAGGCCTTCTACTGCTAGTCCATCTACACACACACACACACACACACACACACACACACACACACTTCCTAGCTCTCATTCCTCCTTTATTTTTGTCTTTGACACTTATCAATAACATTCTATACATTTTGCATATTCTTGCTTAATTTTAATCTTCCTCACTGGAATAGAAACTGTAAAAGGTCAGATATCCTCATGAATTTCCTTCTTCATGCCATCTCCAGGGCCTAGAAGAGTACCTCATACATAGTTAGATGCACAGTAAGGTGAGGTCCATTGTAGCATAATGCCTCCATATACAATATTATTGTCTCTCCCACCCTACCCACAGTTAAAATGCTCTATGAAGGTGTAAATGTCTAACAAATTCTAGGAGCTATACATACAGTGGTTATAGAAGCAGCCTAGGAGGTAAGGAGCTACAAGCTCAATAAAGTAAAGCTGAATTAAATTAAAGTCTTCTAAAAGATCCAGGTTAGATGGGCAGTTGGGCACACTGGCCTGCTTTCCAACAGGACTGCTATGAAGTCTGAGAGCAGTAATAAACAATTACCCAAACAGAAAACAAATAGTACCATGTAAAATTCATTAAGTCATAACTTAATAGAATCTTACCTTAGTTGAGGAAAAGAAAAGAAACAGGAGAGGAAACAACACAATGCTTATAATATTTATTACAGAATGATGAAACAATGTCATACTAAAAAAAATCAGAGGAAGTATAGACTCCCAACAATGGTCTACCAAACAAAATTTCAGCAAGGTTTTTGGCATCCTCACTAAGGTACCATGGACTCCATGAAAAAGAAACTGAAAACTGTAAGGCTAGAAGAGGTTAAAGTTAACAGAAATGAAATGAAATTTTGAGATAATAGAGACATGGATCTCATAAGGAAGAAACTAAAAATGCATTATCATGATCCAGATTCATACTGGAGATTGTAAAATGTGGAATTGATACTGAACAAAAGAAAAGAGAAGGTTTCTTAACTGTGGTACTAACCAGGATTCTTTGCAACTCAGGAGCAGATAAAAATTTACATGGACATGGATGAACTGGAGGGTATTATGTGAAGTGAAATAAATCAATCAGAGAAAGACAATTATCATACAGTTTCACTCATATGTGGAAATAAGGAATAGCAAGGAGGACCACAGGTGTGGGGAGGGAAAACTGAACGGGAAGAAATCAGAGAGGGAGACAAACCATGAGAGACTCAGGACTCCGGGAAACAAACTGAGGGTTGCGGAAAGGGAGGTGGGTGGGGAGATGGGGTAACTGGGTGATGGGCATTAAGGAGGGCTCCTGATGTGATGAGCACTGGGTGTTACACGCAACTAATGAGTCACTGAACACTACATCAAAAACTAATGATGTACTTTATGTTGGCTAACTGAATTGAAATTTAAAAAGAAAACAGAAAAACAAGTGCTCTAGTTGGCTAGTAGAAATATCACATCTTAAAGTACCCTACTTAAGTTGTTCCTGCATTTTCAGATCATGTCATGTTATACTGACATGTTGAAATGTTTGTTATCACTAGAGAATAAGATCAACAACTCTTTATTGGTCTCACAGATTTCGGGGCTATTTTTTTCTCAGATATTTTCAAATGTTCAGCATCTTCAGCCTTTATTCCTCCTCCATGGCTCTCTCTCTCTCTCTCTCTCTCTCCTCTCTTTCTATAGACAGATACATAAATATGTATATTTAGAGATAGGCATGTGTATATATATATGTGTGTGTATTTGTGTGTGTGATACGTTTGTATATATATTTACATTTGTATCTGTTAGATTTTCCCTTGTTTTCAAGGCCAAGAGTATCACCTGAATGCTCTTCAACCATGACATCCATTTTGTTCTATGCATTTCATCTTCAATATTAGTCCAAGTATCTGTAGTCAGATTTCAGTTCCCACCCCTATACAGAAAGATCTTTCATGAAGGGCACTAATTTTATTCTTGCCAGGTACAATGCTTCTTATAGCAGTAAGTACCCATAACTAAAACTACCTCTTAGAAATCACCTTATTTGGGAAAGCATCTCTGTCCTAGACATGATTATATTTCTCTAATCTGTCATCCTCAGGAAACTCATCCAGCTTTTATGTCTGTTTCTCTGTTTATCGTATATGTAGGTGTATACACATACACAGTATTTTTAATCTTAAAAGTATCTATTTTTTTCTAACAGAACATATACTTTTGAAATGGTTTTTCTTAACAGAGAATATGAAATACTTTAGCCAATATATATTCAATATATGATATGTTTAGAAGCTACTACTCAGATTCTGATGTATCTAGTACAGATAATTTCAAGTCAAGAAGACAGAAGCTAAAAAAGCCATCAGTTAACCATTCCATAAGGGTTGTACTGTTAATTTTAAAATATATTAAAGGTCCATAAAAATTCTTAGAGATATCAGCAAATTAGGAATTCTAAAATACATAACTTCAAGTGCAAAATAAAAGGCAACTGAGTTGTATAATATAGAGAAAAAAGAAACATAATTAAGTTTTAAGCAAAGTATACAAAGAAGGGAAGTTTACTGATTCTCTAATAAGTTGATTAAAAACACTCTATGACCTCTTCCTCCTTCTTTATCGGCATCTCTTAAAAGCCTCCTCCTTTCATGACATCTTCTCTAATTAATATGAAAGTAAGTTCCAGATTCCCCAGAGGCCTACCCTGACTTTAGAAGCAATTAATTTTCTATTCACTTAACATTCTATAATGAAGTTTTCCCCTTTGACAGAAAAAGTAATTTATTCACTCAAATGTTTATTCAGAAGTTGTTATATCCTTCATGTTGGTAGCAGAGCCTGACTTAAAATGTGCCCAAGGAACTGAAAAAAAATCACTTCTTCATACAGTCAAATATCAACTATGTGAAGTGCCAGGCACTATATTAGGCACCAAAGTAAGCCAAACCAAAACAAACCAAAAACAAAACCAACTTAAGTTCCATTCGCTAATTTCTAGAAACCAGCAATCTAATCAACGTTAGAATGGCCAGAAATCAATATGGATAAGGTAAAAGAAATTAGGTCACGGTAGCCTTCACAAAGGCGACATGAAATTACTGACTCTGTCAACACCTTCCCCCCAACGGCCACCAGGAAGGTGCCTATATAAACAAAGTGAAGTTGATCTAGTTGTTGCAACAGGAGAGGTGGCACATAATAGCGAACTATGGGGTAGGTCTCTAAGAGGATGGTTAGAAAGAGTTGATTGGATTTGGGCACATGTAAAGTGAGGAGAGTGGTCAAGGAAGCAGGGCTTTGCCTTTAATTAGATGTCGTAAGTAAATGGAGTTACTTCTGTGACTGCGCATCTTAAGAATTTTTATCTAGATGGCAGGAGCAATGTAGAGAGGCTAAAACCAAGATTGGTAAGGCAGCATCATTTGTCACATTAGTGAAGATGGGGGATATGCAGTCATTTGGGGTGGTTTGCACCCATTTTTTGGTCTGTTGAAATAGGATTACAAGATGGTCACGTTTTGGTCTTGATCCATCCCAATCATGAAGTGGCCTTGTCTGTTGTTGGCATTCTGAGCTGTTGCACATATTCAGCAGGAGAACACTGCAGGCTAGCTGTGAGCACTAGTCAACGTCAACATTGAGCATCTCCAAGGACTAACTGAAGTGCCCAGCCAGCTTCTGATTATCAGTGGCTTCTTTTTGCTTTTTCAAATGAATATCAACAGAGGCATAATAGGATAATATTTATGTTTTAGTAAGTTCACTCTGACAGAAGTGATGTGAAAACCTCTAAAGGAATACAGTATTAGTGGCAGGGAAGACCGGCTAGGGATTTTCTTCTTAAACAGAGGTAACCCATGGTATTAGCTTTAATCAGGGTTGTAGTGTTAGGAATAGAGAGAACTGGACACTTTCAAGAGTGGTTAAGGGAATGAAATTAATTGAACTAGGGTGGACTTGCAAATGGTAGGAAAAAAAAAAATCTAGATGACCCAGTTAGCTTTTAGATTTCTGGATCAGGCTGTCAGAAGAAAGAAAGGAAAGAGAAAGAATGAAGGAGGGCTGGGGAGAGCATAAGATTTATTTTAAGTTTTCAGGCAAATATCCAATTAAAATTGTCTATTAAGCAATTAAATAAACTGGCTTGGGCTTCAAGGGAGAGACATAAGCTAATGATACATATTTGGGAGCCATTAGAAAATAGATGTTATTTGAATAGGAAGGAATGAGGATAATCCAGGGAACAAAAACAAGGGAAGAACTGTGTAGAATATCAATAATAAAGGAAAAAGGAGATAGAACAAATGACTAGAAATGTACAAAAGTAACCAATAGATAATGGTATCCCATAAACCCAGGGAGGAAAGAATTTCATGAAGGATAAAGAGGTTAAAATATAGTCCTGCAGAGAAGTTGAGTAACTAAGACACAAAAATATTCCTATGTGTTTAAAGGAGAGGAGGGTTTTATTGAAGATATGGATGTGTGGCTGAATGGAAGCAGATTCCTTATGACATAGACAGTGAAAATATTGAGAACTCACACACACACACACACACACACACACACACACACACACACACACACTCACATACACAGATTAGCCTTAACTGGCCAAAGCACAGTCTCTTCCACCAAGGCAGAGGGGGAAAAGAGAATATGAGCACAAATACACATAATTTGTTAGATATTATCTTAAATAAACTAAGAGGGAAAGTCATCTGCCATGCCCGTTAAAAACTCGAAATAACTGTCGAGAGAAGGAGAGAAGAAAACTTACAAGGAATGCATGGAAAGCCTATGGAGAAGCACCAAAGCATCTGTGTAAGTAGAGTATTTCTGAAACAGAGTAATGTCTGGAAGTCAAACATCTACAGTCTAGTTATGCAAGGAGGTAGGTGAATTGAGCAGATTAGGGAAACGGAAACCTTTGGAGATAGCAGGACAACCAATATGACCTGAGATTTTTAATGAAGGCATAATGTGGGTGGAGAAGAATATGATCCTGGTGCCAGTCTTCAATGAGAAAATATTATCACAAAATGGTGAGTAACAGATGGCCATCGGGATGGCCAAGGGATGAGATATTTTTACACAGAAAGAAGTACCTTCGCAATTGGCCCTGGGAAGTGAGGAAACTAGCAATTCTAAATGAGTGGGGGATATATGCAACTAAGGAATCATTGAACACTACATCAAAAACTAATGATGTACTATATGCTGGCTAACTGAACATAATAAAAAATAAATGAGTGGGAGGAGTTAAAGAGTCACTAGTCTTAGTGGTGTTCTTGAGGGTAAAAGTGGTTTCTATGTAGTACTAGAACAAGTAAGAATGAGTACATAGGACAGAAAGCTTGTTTCGGAAGAAGGACTTCAGAATGCACAGAGAGTACGTGTGGGAAGGCCCCAAGAAGCAAGGCTGAAGAAGGGCAGAGAGATGAAGAGTCAAGAAAACACAGATGAATAGAGATACCTATATTGTGGGTGGCAAACCCAGATAATAGACCTAAAAGAAATGTAGAATTAATTGGCTTCAGGATTTCCAACAGAACTTTGTTAAAAGTTGATGTGGTATGAGTGAGAGCAAGCATGGGCTCCAGAAAGAGCCCAAGGCCTGTTGACCTTAATAGCCGGTATGAGGGCTTTCAAGAGAACACTATACAGGTGTACAACCACCTTGCAGTAAGACTAGACTGTTTGTTGTTTTAATTACTACCTTACATTACCAAGTGCTCAGTTCAAGAAGTTGAGTAGCTACACCTGTTGATTCCACTTGAATTTCTCAACTGTGGTGACATTAACAGAATGAGTAAAGGATCTAGGAGTTTGGTAAAGTCTCAGATGATGCCTTAGAGTGCTGATTCTCAAACCTTTATGTACAAACCAATCACTTGTGGATCTTGTTCAAATACAAATTGACTCATTAGGTCTGAACTCACACGTTTCTAATAAGTTCACAGATGATGCCAATATTGGTTGTCCGGGGACCACTCGGAGTAGAAATGTCCCCTGGAATTCAACTTTTAAGTAAGCGCATTATGTTAGTTATGTAGATAAAACACATGACTAATAGAAAAAGAAAAATTGTTAGTTTTAAAAATATATAAGACTGAAGTGATAATATTCTACAACATTCTAATTGGCTGAAAACACTTGAAAGTAATAGATGAATGAAGGAGTCGAGTGAAAGAAAAAAAAAAAAAGAGGGTAATATTTAGCCACTTTTAATGCCTAAAAACGAATACCACTCAAGTTCATGAGATGGGCCTCCTGTGTGTTCAAAATAAGTTACATACACTGACAGGTGAAGAAGTAAGAAAATTAATGTACGTCTAAACTGCATATCCATCATCATTACTATGTATTTCTCTCAAGGATTTTTAATACATACATATTATATTTAGCCTGAAGGAAATGTCTAGGTAAATCATTTCATGTCCTATTTTAGTAGGCAATTAAGAATGATGTTGTTATTTCAGAAAATGAGAGTAGAAGTTGATAAAGGTGACTCACAAGGCATCAGAAAACCACTCATACAATATTGTACATCTTTTTTAGCACTTTCAGTCTGTCATTGCTGACACTATTGATTAAATGCAAATTGCTTCTAGGTAACCATATGATAACAGGAAATTTTTGAATTTATATTCTTGAGATTCTGGTACTCAATTTTCCTGCTTGATCAGAGCTGTTTTAAGATCCAGAAACAGGATGACAAACAGATAAGTAGATTATTGGGATAAATTTTTAAAAATTTAAATTAGCTAATAAAATGTCTGTCCAAGGTGACTCATACTTTCAGTGGTCAAATACATCACATGAACTTTAAAATGTATTTTAGACTTGATCTTCTCTAAGCAGTTTTCTACTTAATAGGACTTCCCTCCACAATCATCACGAAAAACATACCTTCAAGTGAGTATACTTTGAAATAACACACTTCGCTAATTTTCTACTATATATATTATGCTTCAGTTTAATTTTAAAACTAAAACATCATCATAGTGCCCATTTCTTAAAATTATTTATAATTGTCTATTATTATACTAATGACAGTACACTGTATAACTAATAATGCTTTTAAAATAACTTCCCAATTTATAAATTGTTAACTCTGAGATATGTTGATGGAACCATCTCCTCTCTACCTCAAGCAGCCTAAAAAATAGAGTATTTTCTCCTAGAAGAAAATCATTTCTTGCTCTCCCAATGTTCCAACTGCAGAGCAAGTATTAGCTTGTATCTAAGAGAGTGTTGTGTTTGGAAAAATCTAAGAGAGTTCGTCTGGTAGGAAACTGAATGCTCGAAACATGAAACGGAGTTATTCACACACGTGACCTTCCTATAGCTAAAATTATTTAACATTCAGAATATTTGTTTCTTTAGCCTGCCCACTACAGAGTATTCACTCTATTAGAAACGCTCTCACAAACAATTGCCAAAATGGATGTTTTATAATTGTAGAAGTTGAAATATCAAAGCCCTGATAATGTCCTTGAAGATGAAGCAGCTCCTATTAAACTAATAAAAATCCCTATTGTGAAAGACACAATTATAATGTCTCAGCAGGTAATAAAAACAGTAAACCGCCTCTTACTATAAATAAATATTGAAAAAGGCTGGACATCTTTTAGTTATGGTAATGCAATACATAAATATCTGGACAATGCAAATCTGTTACGACAAGTACTAATGAGTATAAAAAATAACTTTTTTGATGATAGTGAGAGCATAAACAGGGTCCTAAGTCTAGTATTTCTAAGGGTCTATTCTATTCTGCAAGCTTGCTAAGTCCCAGCCTTGAGGTGACAGAACAGTACATGAAGGAAAATCAATATGAGTTAATGTTATAAAATTGTTAATTTACAGCTAAATATTATAAAATTTAAAGAAGGTTTATGAAAAGCATCCCTGCTCAGTCACAACAGAACCAGGAAAAATTTCTCTAAGCTAAACTCTGATTCTGCTGGATATGTAAAATATACTTTAAAGATATATTTAAAAGCATTATTCCATATTGCTTTAATCTTTTCAACTGATAGAATCAGATAGTACAAAGCACAGAGTTTACAAGCAGCAAAGCTTAGGAAAATACATAAAAATTAATGCATAACCTACATTGACTTTTTCTTTAAGGTCTGAGAAGTTGCCTTCCTTCCGATAGATTGCAAATTCAGGACTCTGCAACACAGCTTCTGAACGAGTAATCCAACTGTGAAGTTCAGTTATATCGACATCCAACCTAAGACAGGAAAAAATAAGGGTCATTATTTCTTGATTATCTCTTTCTTCTACACGAAAAAGAAAAAGTAATCTCTCCACGTTTACCATTCTCCTTCCAATCTGAGACTCCTGCCTGATGCCCCTGTTACTGTTAATAGCACTACCATTTCCCTAGTTACGTAGGCTCAAAATTTGGAGTTAGCTTTGATCTAGTCTTATGATCATGGAAATCACTTTATTAAGCTCAATGTAGCAATCGCCTCCCTAGAGTATCTCCTATAAGCTATCACTCTGCGTCTGCCTGAATGTTTGCACTGGCTGAAAAATTACTATTCCCCAAGATAACCCTCTTTCTTTCTGGAAAGTACTTATACCAAACATAAAATTCCTGTCGGTAGCTCCCACTGAACCATACCTTGGAGATCCATGCCCTTGTGTAGTCTCCAACAATACCACCGACTCTGAATTTGACCATGTAACTTGCTATGGCAAACGGGGTATTAGGAAGCATAAGGCAAGCAGAGGCTTCATAAGTGCTTGCACTGTGGATCTTGTCCTCTTAGAACATGCACTGAGAATGCAACTGTTAGCTAAGAATTCCAATGGCCCTTTAAGGAAGCTTGATCTAGCCAGCTGGAGAGACAATGTGGGAGCGAATGAGGCACCACACACGTGAAGAAAGCTTTCTTTCACCTTTTGACCCATCTCAAACACCAGCTGAATATAGCCAAATGAATTCTCCAGCTGATGGCACTTAGAGCCTCAGAACTACCCAGAGAGCCCTGCCCACATTGCAGAACCCTGAGAAAAGATAAGATGCTGCAATAAACATCTAATCATATACCCTGATATTCTCATTCTTTTATTGTGGAGACCTATGGAGCCAATGGGAGTTAACTGTTCGATCAGGTCATTCAGATTGAAGTAAAGCAGAGATTAGAGGAGAGTCATAGACAGTTGCAAGGGAGGAGGAGCTCTGTGCATCACTTGAAATTCCAGGCACAATTCTAAATTGTGTGTGCATTTTTCTTGAGAAAGAACCCCTAGATTTTATCAGCACCTGTAAAGAATCTATGAAAAGAGAATTTAGAAATCATCTAATCCAAGTTTATTAAAACAACAGTCAACAAGGTCCCCAGAAAAATATTTATTCAATTTTTATAGGAAGCTTGTGAAATAGGACAAAAGTACAGATATAAAATTTAAGACACCAAGTAATGTACTTTTATCACCATGATACATCTTCTTATCCAAGACAACCCTCACATAGTTGAAATCAATTCTTTAAAAACACTAGAAAATATCTGAGGGTACCCTACCTTATTCCTAGTTACTTCCATGGCTAATGCCTTGGCTTGTCAGTATCTTGTTTAAAATTTGGCTCCTAAAGAGACCATGTCAATAGTGTTTAGTACAATCAGGAAGGAACAGACAATTATCTTCTTGGATATGCAGCCTACAAGTTTGATCAATGTTTTGACTTCCATATTAGACCTTTAACTCACATTGAAGTTAAATTGAGCTAGACATCTCAGAATTTTTCACATAAACTATTGCTAAGCCAGTTCTCCACAACCACAAACTTAGGAGCTGATTTCCTTTTTTTTTTTTTTCTTTTTTTGAGAGAGAGGGTGCAGGGCAGAGGCAGAGGGAGAGGGGGAGAGAGAGAATCTTAAGCAGGCTTCACACCCAGTGTGGAGCCCAATGCGGGGCTCGATCTCACAACCCAGAGATCATGACCAGAGCCAAAATCAAGAGTTGGACGCTTAACCGACTGAGCCACCCAGCGGCCCTAGGAGGTGATTTCCCGAACTCTTACTTCAGGGCTTTCAGTCATATAAACCTGATAAAGTTTTGCATGTTAGTTGCAGGCTACTGTTTTAAAATTAAACTGATACAGACCTTCATAGAACATGAAACACTTCCAAAAACATATTCTCTTTTTGTGTTCTTAAAAAAGCCTATGGTGAGTTATTATTAATCTCTCTGCTCGTGTAAGAAGGAAGTTCAAAGAAATTAAGTGAATTGATCTCAGACTGTTAGTACCATAGAGAAGGAACTTAATTCATCTTGTTTACCATTATATCCTTCACCTCAAATAGGGCCTGGTTCACAGGGAAAAATATTTACTGAGTGAAGGGTACTCAACAAGAAACTGAAGGAACAGGGATCTGAATTCAGAGACTTGGACTCCAATTCCATGTCACTGAATGTCAAAACTTTTATTTGCATTTGGACTGTAAATATCTATGGATTTTCATTTTATCATGGTGATTGTTATCTTCCCTACATTTGTTTTTTCCTGTAAGTTTAGTTACCAGGTTTCCTATTTCTTCATTCATAATGGTGATGTTGAAATGGAGTCCTATTGCATGCTTCTAAACACCTCTCTTTCTCTCTTTGATGTTAACTCACCAAATCAAATCTTTGACTCTGGTCACTCAGCCACCTACAAAATTCAGTGCAGGTTTTCCATCAGAATACTTTAAGAAAAGCATTTTTACTTTTCCTTTTGTACAATACAGATATCACTGGGTCTCTCTGCCTTTAGGCATTCACTTGCCAGTGCACAGGGGAGGCCAGAAGTGCTGAGATGTTAATCCCACCAGAGTGACCCTTAACAAGAGAGAGCTAGGAGCTGGTACATCAATATCCCAGCGCCCCTGCCTTTCAGTATGACCATCATGGTGAAAGTTACACACAGACCCTCAGGGGGTTCCCAGACGGGTTCAACTCCAGTTGCCTCCAGCAATAACCCAGTATCATCTTTTATTGGCTGCCTTCTTTTCCTAACCTCACTCCCCCACTTTATTTGCTGGGATCACTTCTCCCAATAAAAAACTTGCACCTAAATCTTTGTCTCCAGATCCACTCCCGGGGAACCCAACTAAAGCAATGATCAACAGCTGCAAATGAACCCAGCATCCTGCCATATTTAGCTGTTTTCTCCTTGAACTCTGACTCTCCACAGGAACTATTTTAAACTTTTTCCAAAGCTGTCAAAGCATTAACCCATCTTCCTTCTACAGCTATCAACAGATGACATTTTTTACTCAACCAATGAAAGTGCAATTATCAGACTAGAATTTCTTCCACTTTCTATGTCCAAATATTCAATCTTATCTGTGTGTGCCCGTCTCATTCCCTTCTCTTACATTTGAATGAGTTTCCCTTCTTTACCTAAAGCCAATCACTCTACTTGCCTTTTATACTTTGTTCTTTCACTTTTTTAAATTTAATTTTATTATGTTATGTTAGTCACCATTCATTATATCATTAGTTTTTGATGTATTGTTCCATGATCTATTGTTTGCGTATAACACCCAGTGCTCCATTCAATACTAGTGCTCCTTAATACCCGTCACCGGGCTAACCCATCCCCCCAACCCCCCTCCCCTCTAAAACCCTCAGTTTCTTTCTCAGAGTCCATAGTCTCTCATGGTTCGTCTCCCCCTTCGATTCCCCCCCTTCATTTTTCCCTTCCTACTCTTTTTTTTTTTTAACATATAATGTATTATTTGTTTCAGAGGTACAGAACTATGATTCATCAGTCTTACACAATTCACAATGCTCACCATAGCACATACCCTCCCCAATGTCTATCACCCAGTCACCCCATCCCTCCCACCCCCCACCACTCCAGCAACCCTCAGGTTCTTTCATGAGATTAAGAATTCCTCATATCAGTGAGATCATATGATACTTGTCTTTCTCTGATTGACTTATTTCGCTTAGCATAATACCCTCTAGTTCCATCCATGTTGTTGTAAATGGCAAGATTTCATATTTTTGATGGCTGCATAATATTCCATTGTGTGTGTGTGTGTGTGTGTGTGTGTGTGTGTGTGTGTGTATACATATATATACCATATCTTCTTTATCCATTCATCTGTCGATGGACATCTGGCTCTTTCCATAGTTTGGCTATTGTGGACGTTGCTGCTATAAACACTGGGGTGCATGTACCCCTTCGGATCACTACATTTGTATCTTTGGGGTAAATACCTAGTAGTGCAATTGCTGGGTCATAGGGCAGCTCTATTTTCAACTTTCTGAGGAACCTCCATACTGTTTTCCAGAGTGGCTGCACCAGCTTGCATTCCCACCAACAGTGTAGGAGGGTTCCCCTTTCTCCTCATCCTCGCCAACATCTGTCATTTCCTGACTTGTTAATTTTAACCATTCTGACTGGTGTGAGGTGGTATCTCATTGAGGTTTTGATTTGGATTTCCCTGATGCTGAGTGATGCTGAGCACTTTTTCGTGTGTCTGTTGGCCATTTGGATGTCTTCTTTGCAGAAATGTCTGTTCA
This sequence comes from Halichoerus grypus, assembly GCF_964656455.1. NCBI lineage: Eukaryota > Metazoa > Chordata > Mammalia > Carnivora > Phocidae > Halichoerus > Halichoerus grypus. Next base: position 104,534,935 of record NC_135727.1, on the reverse strand, counting down.
TGTCTTCTGCCCATTTCTTGATTGGATCATTTGTTCTTTGGGTGTTGAGTTTGATAAGTTCTTTATAGATTTTGGATACTAGCCCTTTATCTGATATGTCATTTGCAAATATCTTCTCCCATTCTGTCGGTTGTCTTTTGGTTTTGTTGACTGTTTCCTTTGCTGTGCAAAAGCTTTTTATCTTGATGAAGTCCCAATAGTTCATTTTTGCCCTTGCTTCCCTTGCCTTTGGCGATGTTTCTAGGAAGAAGTTGCTGCAGCTGAGGTCAAAGAGGTTGCTGCCTGTGTTCTCCTTTAGGATTTTGATGGACTCCTGTCTCACATTTAGGTCTTTCATCCATTTTGAGTCTATTTTTGTGTGTGGTGTAAGGAAATGGTCCAGTTTCATTCTTCTGCATGTGGCTGTCCAATTTTCCCAACACATTTGTTGAAGAGACTGTCTTTTTTCCATTGGACATTCTTTCCTGCTTTGTCGAAGATGAGTTGACCATAGAGTTGAGGGTCCATTTCTGGGCTCTCTATTCTGTTCCTTTGATCTCTGTGTCTGCTTTTGTGCCAGTACCATACTGTCTTGATGATTACAGCTTTGTAATAGAGCTTGAAGTCCAGAATTGTGATGCCACCAGCTTTGCTTTTCTTTTTCAACATTCCTCTGGCTATTCAGTGTCTTTTCTGGTTCCATACAAATTTTAGGATTATTTGTTCCATCTTTTTGAAAAAACTTGGTGGTATTTTGATAGGGATTGCATTAAATGTATAGATTGCTCTAGGTAGCATTGACATCTTCACAATATTTTTCTTCCATCCATGAGCATGGAAGGTTTTTCCATTTCTTTGTGTCTTCCTCAATTTCTTTCATGAGTATTCTGCAGTTTTCTGAATACAGATTCTTCGCCTCTTTGGTTAGATTTATTCCTAGGTATCTTATGGTTTTTGGTGCAATTGTAAGTGGGATCAACTCCTTAATTTCTCTTTCTTCTGTCTTGTTGCTGGTGTATAGAAATGCAACTGATTTCTGTGCATTGATTTTATATCCTGCCACTTTACAGAATTCCTGTATGAGTTCTAGCAGTTTGGGATGGAGTCTTTTGGGTTTGCCACATAAAGTATCATACCATGTGCAAAGAGTGAGAGTTTGACTTCTCCTTTGCCGATTCGGATGAGGTTTTATTTCTTTTTGTTGTCTGATTGCTGTGGCTAGGACTTCTAGTACTATGTTGAATAGCACTGGTGATAGTGGACATCACTGCCATGTTCCTGACCTTAGGGGGAAAGCTCTCAGTTTTTCCCCATTGAGAATGATATTCACTGTGGGTTTTTCATAGATGGCTTTTATGATATTGAGGTGTGTACCCTCTATCCCTACACTCTGAACTTTTTTTTTTTTTTTTAAGATTTTATTTATTTATTTGACAGAGAAAGGGAGACAGCGAGAGAGGGAACACAAGCAGGGGGAGTGGGAGAGGGAGAAGCAGGCTTCCCACAGGGCAGGGAGCCCGATGTGGGGCTCGATCCCAGGATGCCGGGATCATGACCTGAGCCGAAGGCAGATACTTAATAACTGAGCCACCCAGGCGCCCCAACTCTGAAGAGTTTTAATCAAGAAAGGATGCTGTACTTTGTCAAATGCTTTTTTTGCATCTATTGAGGGGATCATATGGTTCTTGTTCTTTCTTTTATTAATGTATTGTATCACATTGATTGATTTGTGGATGTTGAACCAACCTTGCAGCCCAGGAATAAATCCCACTTGGTCATGGTGAATAATCCTTTTAATGTACTGTTGGATCCTATTGGCTAGTATTTTGCTGAGAATTTTTGCATCCATGGTCATCAGGGATATTGGTCTGTAATTCTCCTTTTTGATGGGGTCTTTGTCTGGTTTTGGGATCAAGGTAATGCTGGCCTCATAAAATGGGTTTGGAAGTTTTCCTTCCATTTCTATGTTTTGGAACAGTTTCAGAAGAATAGGTATTAATTCTTCTTGAAATGTTTGGTAGAATTCCCCTGGGAAGCCATCTGGCCCTGGGCTCTTATTTGTTGGGAGATTTTTGATTACTACTTCAATTTTCTTGCTGGTTATGGGTCTGTTCTGGTTTTCTATGGCTTCCTGGTTCAGTTTTCGTAGTTTATACATCTCTAGGAATGCATCCATTTCTTCCAGATTATCTAATTTGCTGGCATATAGTTGCTCCTAATATGTTCTTATAATTGTTTGTATTTCTTTGGTGTTGGTTGTGATCTCTCCTCTTTCACTCATGATTTTATTTATTTGGGTCCTTTCTCTTTTCTTTTTGATAAGTCTGGCCAGGGGTTTATCAAACTTATTAATTCTTTCAAAGAACCAGCTCCTAGTCTCATTGAGATGTTCTATTGGTCTTTTGATTTCTGCTCAGATCTTTATTATTTCTCTTCTCCTGCTGGGTTTAGGCTTTATTTGCTGTTCTTTCTCCAGCTCCTTTAGGTGTAGGGTTAGGTTGTGTATTTGAGACCTTTCTTGTTTCTTGAGAAAGGCTTGTATTGCTATATACTTTCTTCTTAGGACCGCCTTTGCTGCAGCCCAAAGATTTTGAACAGTTTTGTTCTCATTTTCACTTGTTTCCATGAATTTTTTTAATTCTTCTTTAATTTCATGGTTGACCCAATAATTGTTTAGTAGGATGCTCTTTAGCCTCCATGTATTTGAGTTCTTTCCGACTTTCCTCCTGTGATTGAGTTCTAGTTTCAAAGCATTGTGGTCTGAAAATATTCAGGGAATGATCCCAAACTTTTGGTACCAGTTGAGACCCGATTTGTGACCTAGGATGTTATCTATTCTGGAGAATATTCCATGGGCACTAGAGAAGAATTTGTAATCTGTCGCTTTGGGATGAAATGCTCTGAGTATATCTTTGAAGTCCATTTGGTCCAGTGTGTCATTTAAAGCCTTTATTTCCTTGTTGATCTTTTGCTTAGATGATCTGTCCATTTCAGTGAGGGACGTGCCAAAGTCCCCTACTATTATTGTATTGTTGTCGATGTGTTTCTTTGATTTTGTTATTAACTGGCTTATATAATTGGCTGCTCCCATGTTAGGGGCATAGATATTTACAATTGTTAGATCTTAGACCCTTTAAGTATGATATAGTGTCCTTCCTCATATCTTATTATAGTCTTTGGCTTAAAATCTAATTTGTCTGATATAAGGATTGCCACCCCAGCTTTCTTTTGGTGTTCATTAGCATGGTAAATGGTTTTCCACCCCCTCACTTTAAATCTGGAGGTGTCTTTGGGTCTAAAATGAGTCTCTTGCAGACAGCATATTGATGGGTCTTGTTTTTTTATCCAATCTGGTACCCTGTGTCTTTTGATTGGGGCATTTAGCCCATTTACATTCAGGGTAACTACTGAAAGATAGGAATTTAGTGCCATTGTATTGCCTGTAAGATGACTGTTACTGTATATTGTCTGTGTTCCTTTCTGGTCTATGTTGCTTTTAGGCTCTCTCTTTGCTTAGAGGACCCCTTTCAATATTTCTTGTAGGGCTGGTTTGGTGTTTGCAAATTATTTTCGTTTTTGTTTGTCCTGGAAGCTTTTTATCTCTCCTATTTTCAGTGAGAGCCTAGCTGGATGTAGTATTCTTGACTGCATATTTTTCTCGTTTAGTGCTCTAAATATATCATGCCAGTCCTTTCTGGCCTGCCAGGTCTCTGTGGATAGGTCTGTTGCCAATCTAATGTTTCTACCATTGTAGGTTACAAATCTCTTCTCCCGAGCTGCTTTCAGGATTTTCTCTTTGTCTCTGAGACTTGTACGTTTTACTATTAGATGTTGGCGTGTTGACCTATTTTTATTGATTGTGAGGGGGGTTCTCTGTGCCTCCTGGATTTTGATGCCTGTTTCCTTCCCCAGATTAGGGAAGTTCTCTGCTATAATTTGCTCCAATATACCTTGTGCCCTTCTCTCTCTTTCTTCTTCTTCTGGGATCCCAATTATTTTAATATTGTTTCATCTTATGGTATCACTTATCTCTCAAATTCTGCCCTCGTGATCAAGTAGTTGTTTATCTCTCTTTTTCTCAGCTTCTTTATTCTCCATCATTTGGTCTTCTATCTCACTGATTCTTTCTTCTGCCTCATTTATCCTAGCAGTTAGAGCCTCCATTTTTTCTTGCACCTCATTAATAGCCTTTTCGATTTCAACTTGGTTAGATTTTAGTTCTTTTATTTCTCCAGAAAGGGTTTTTCTAGTATCTTCCATGCTTTTTTCAAGCCCAGCTAGTATCTTTATAATCGTCATTCTGAACTCTAGTTCTGCTATCTTACTAATGTCCATATTGATTGATCCCTGGCAGTCGGTATTGCCTCTTGTTCTTTTTTTTGAGGTGAGTTTTTCCATCTTGTCATTTTGTCCAGAGGAGAATAGATGAATGAGAGAACAAAATACTAACAGGGTAACAACGACCCCCGAAAAATATACACTAAACAAATCAGAAGAGACCCGAAACTGGGGGGAAAAGAAAGGGAAAGAAAGAAAAAAAAAAGAATATGATCAAATATGATCAGCCTGGTGAATAGATCAGTGCCACACACTAGGTTTTGGGCATATTTTGGTCTGTTAGAAGACACTGCCTCCCAAAATATTAAAGAAAGAAAAACTTGTATATGTACAAAAATAAGGGTAAATATGATGAAGGGATGGAATATGACTGTAAAGATGAAAATTATAAAATATTTTATAAGAGAAATTGGTAAGATAAGAAGTTGGTTGAAAAAAGAAAGAAAAATTAAAAAAGAAAATGGGGGGAGAGAATGTGATCAGGCAGGAGACTAGAACAAAGTCATACACTAGAGATTTAGGGTATATTTTGGTCTGTTAGAAAAAACTCTATCCCAAAATTTTAAAGATAGAACAACTTATATATATATACCAAAAATAAGGTTAACTACAATGAAGGGATAGAATATGACTCTAAAAATGAAAAATAAAAAAGATTTTTTAAAAAGGGCATTGATAAGATGTTGGTTGAAAAAGGGAAAAAGAAAAATTAAAAAAAAAGTAGAAAAAGAAAAAAAGAAAATTTAAAAAATTAACTTTGAAAGACTAAAGAATCATGGGGAAAACCCATGGGTTCTATGTGCAGTATTCCCCTAGCGCTGGAGTTCTGCCGTTCTCACTGATCGGTAAACTTGGTCTTGGCTGGCTATTCTTGCTGATCTTCTGGGGGAGGGGACTGTTGCCATGGTCCCCAAATGTCTTTGCCTGAGGCGGAATTGCCCCACCCTTGCCAGGTCCAGGCTACCTAATCTGCTCGGGTTTGCTGTCGGGAGCTTTTGTTCCCTGCAAGCTTTCCATACAGCTTTGGAGGACGAGAGTGAAATGGCAGCCTCCCAATCTCTGCCCCGGAAGAGCCGAGAACTCGGGGCCCCACTCCTCATTGTGCCCCCAGAGAAAAGCAGTTAGTCACTCCCGTCTCCCTGGTCTCCGGCTGCATTCCGTGCTCACCCGGCCTGTGGCCGAGCGTTTCTATCTCTGGCACCCGACCCCGTGTGGAGTCTCCAAGCCCAGCAGATCCCTGCGGTGCACTCCTGTGCCTCTCCTCCTGGGGGAGGAAGGGGAGTCTCCCTGATCTGCCGCTTGTTGGGTCCCTGCTGGAGGAGCCGTGGCCCGACTGTGCCGTGGATCACGGTTTATGGCGACTCCGAGCTGAGAGCCCGCGCCTCAGCTCCGTCTCTGCAGCCGGCTTCCCCGCTCCAATACCTGGGAGCTCTGCCGCACTCAGGCACCCCCGGTCTTTCTGTGACCCCGAGGGTCCCAAGACCACACTGTCCCAGCGAGGGTTCCACCCCCCTGCTTAGCCACTGGAGCGACGTCCCTCAGTGAAGCCAACTTATAAAAGTTCCGATTTTGTGCTCCGCTGCTCTATCACTTGCCGGTAGCGGCTGACGGAGGCCCCCTCCCCCGTCATCTGTCTTCCCGAATATAGCCTCGGATTCACTTCTCTGCACGTCCTACCTTCCAGAAAGTGGTCGCTTTTCGCTTCAGAGAGTTGCTGCTATTCTTTTCTTTGATCTCCTGTTGAGTTCACAGGTGTTCAGAATGGTTTGATCCCTATCTAGGTGAATTCCTGGGACCAGACAAAATGTAGGTCTCCTACTCCTCTGCCATCTTGCTCCTCCTGTTCTTTCACTTCTTCACAGTATGTGAGTCTATCAAATTTTTGTTATCTATTACTGCAAATTCAACCCCTCCCTTTCAAGTGAATTCTGCATATAGAAATTTAAACTTATTGACTCGTATTTTTTTAAAGTCAAACCCCTCTTGACCTCCATAGTTCCCTCCAGCCATTCTCTTATCTTCTACAAAGGCAAATGTTCTGCAAGAGTTACCCAGTTCTCCACCTCCTATTCACTCTTTCCACTCAATGTTGTTTCTCAATGAAAACATTGCTTAATACAGGAATCAGGTCACTAAAGCCCATGGAGTTTCACTTTCTTGCTATCTAGCAACAACTTAACACTGTTGAGCACCCTCTCCTCCTTTTGCCTTCATACCATTCTACTCTATTTTGTCTTCAATTTCTATGACCACTGGTAATTTTTTTCTTTGTAGGCTCATCTTCCTCTACCCTCTCACTACATACTAAAGTCATCAAGGCCCAGTTCATCAATCATCTTCTATTCACTATATTACTCTTTCTTTTTTTTCTCCACCAAGAGGGAGATAAGTCAATTTTTTAAAAAAATTATTTATTTATTTTGATGGGGGAAGGGGCAGAGGGAGAGAGAGACTCTCAAGCAGACTCCCCACTGAGTGTGGAGCCCGACATGGGGCTCTATCCCACCACCCATGAGATCACAACCTGAGCTGAAATCCCGAGTTGGATGCTCAACCGACTGAACCACCCAGGCACCCCTCTATTAATCTTTCACTAGAAATCTTATCCATGCTCATGACTGCAGTTGCAATCTACATGTATCAAAGATTCATATATATATATATCAGAGTTATATAAATATATATAACTCAAGCACTTCTTCTGAGCTTCATAGCCACCTAACTATCTGCCTACTGGCTGTCTCCACTTGCATGCTATAAAAGCTCCTTCAGCATAAAATGTCAAGACTTGTTTGCTCTTGTCCCCCCAATGCGTACCCTCCCAGTGTTCCTCAGATCTGTTAATGGCATCACCATCTAGCATTGTTTTTGCCTTCCTCTCCCTTACCTCTCACATTTAATCAGTTGGAAAGTTTAATCTATCAAATACTCTATTTCTTCTGAATCTGTCTCATCGTCTCCACAGCTGGTATCCTCATTCAGCTTGCCAGTAAATATAATCAAAACTATTGCAATGCCCTCCCAAATGGCTCTGGAAAACCTTTCTGGAATCCTCCCATCTAGTCTATGCACTACTGGCAAATGATAGGTTCTAAAAACATATCTGATTATGTTACACTCATTCATAAAATCCTTCAAAGACTTCCCATGTTCCTTAGCATAAAGATCAAAATTATCCTGATCTGGCCTTGACAGACCACTTAAGCGTATATTCTACTTCGCCCTTTATTCAAGCCCTTCTAGAAACAAATCTCATTTCAAGTCTCTTGGTGAGCCCAGAGCCACACTTAACTTTTGTCCCTACTCCAATGAAGTAAAAGCCTTCACTGACTCTTATTCATCTATCCATTAGAACATTTCTTTCTTGAAAACTTGGCTGCTTAGCATAATCCACTTTGGCCACTTTGGTCAAAATTGTCCTTCTCCCTTTAAATCAGCCTGATCCAATTACACATCAAATATTCTCTGACTCATAAAGGTGAGATGTGAATATCCACGATTCACTGTCAAATTCCCCCCTTTAGACTTGTTTTCATTAGTCTCACACCCTTTTGATTCAGACTGTCTCTAGGAAAGATTGCTCACTTCTACCTACAGGTCTATGACTCTAAAGCTTGACTAAAGGTACATAGCTGGCATCAGACTGGAAGAGATCTGCTAAGACCCACATTGGAGAAAGCTTTCCACCAGTCCTGGAATTTACACTGGTCTTGTTTACACACATGTTGTAATTATCATTTACCACCATCCCCAATCCATTGCAAAAACAAAGTTACTTATTCAATGTGACAGTAAATAAATTTCATCCAGAAAAAAAAAAAATCTTCTATCACTTTAGACATTTGTCTTTATGAAGAAGCTACATATGCTTCCTTTTAAAACAGCCAAATATTTCCCTTCATTTCTGCCCCAAAATTTATGCTAAGTGCTTACTATATGCCATGGTATTAACCTCCATAGATAACAGAGATAAAAATGCATCTGTCCACATTATCAAAAAGGGTGGTTTAGTAAAATATCTATTTGACAAAATGAAGTGTTTTAGACATTGAACTGGGGCCAAGCTTGCACTGTGACTTTTTTGGGGGTGGATAATAAAAAAAATACCTTTTCAATGAATTAGGATTAAATCAGCTTCTAGACTAGAGGCTCTATCAAGTAAATTGGTTATCTCCACACAATGAAGGCTTTGTGGAGTGAACACCATGGAAACCGTCTGCTTCTGTTCAGTCTGTGAAGATTTTAAGGGAAGCCTGGGCACCAGTTGGCATGCAGTTCTAATAATTCAGATCAATTCAGGCAACAGGATGTGAAATTCTACAGAGAGGTCTTTCCTCATTCAATTTTTTTTTTTGTATGTCTGACTTTATAAATTTGGAAAGAGGTTGCACAAGATGCCTGAACTTCTCTTTTACATAAGAATCCTTTGGAGACTGATTATACTCCTTTTTTGATATACGGATTTTTAAGAGGGATTTCAAATTTTTCTAGGGCAGTTGTGAATGCAGAGCTTTACCTAAGAAAAAATGTCTATTCATAGGCATATAGGTTAATATGTTACACTTTCTTTCTGAAATAGAATGAAGCAAAATATCAATGAGTTTGTACTATTCTCAGGTGTTAGACACTCTTTTTCTCTTTTCTTTCCTAATTGTGACACACTGATTCTTTTGGAAAGAGGTGAAACCTAAACCTAATTCTTACATGATTTAAGCTTGAAGCTATTCCTTACCGAATCCTACTTGTATGGGTGTGTGTGTGTGTGTGTGTGTGTGTGTGTGTGTGTGTGTGTGTGTTCCTGTTGCTTCCATTTGGGCTTGTTGCTTCAACCATCTCTCTGAGTTGCTTACTTAAACTTTTTCTGTCCCAATGTAATATACAGTCAACCTCCACTCTAACGTCTAACATTCGACACCACCCCTTTGAGTTCTGGGAAATAACTGTCAGCTGCTAGCATTGTTTTCCCTCTCCGATATTCAGCCAGTAGGCATCCCCATCTCTTTATGCCAACAGTGAGGATGGAAGGGTGAAGGGGAAACAGAGATGGTTTCAAAAGGCCTCTCCTGCTCTTTTTCTGAGCACCAACAGCCCACATTCAGTGCTTAGTGTCTCAGTGACATTTATACTGCTTTTAGCAAAATGAACAAGGTCTCCTTCTTGGCTCCTACTCAGATCCTGGCTTCCAAGTAACAACTGCACATTTATTCTATTCCTTATCAATTTGGCAGCTTCTGCTTCATCACCTTCTGTGGTTTGTCCCCTAGTTTTCACATTTCCACTACTCTTAAATATTTTTTCCGATACTTCAGCTGGAACGCATGGCAAATTAACAGATTCCTCCAATTGAAATCCATACGTGTTCATAAATTGGGTGCGATCTACTCTCCCAGCATTTTGCCAGTGGTATTTTCTACCATGCTTTGTACTACCTGAGGCCGGGGATTTCATCACCAACTAAAGACATCATACAGACATAACTCACTTACTTTCTCAAAAACCCTCAAGAAAAACTCTGAACAATTATTTTCAATGCCATATTAAATCTTGGATTCTGTGCATTTTTCTTTTTTCATTCAATCACTCATTTCTACTAATTCTTTTTTCTTCACTTTTAAAACTCTCATAAAATCATTGTTAATGAGCTGATATGTAGTAAGTTACTCATAATGGGCCTCTACACCCTCAGAATCAGGTCATTATTCTATTCCTTATCATTTCCTCATCTTACTCTCATAACACTTTTTACTCTGTACTTAACATTACGTATGTTACAATAGACAAGTATGTCTGTATGTTATTACAGACAGATTCTAACCCTTAAATCCAGTCAACTTTATCCAATTTAAAATCCTTTTTTTATACCATGAAAATTTTGACTTCTTACTCTGTTTACAAAATGATTTTTCTCCTATCATTGTTAATGAGCACTCTGTCCTCTATTTTTCAAGCATATTCTAAAATCTCATCTTTGTTACTATGTATGATTAGCTGAAGTGACTTTTACAAAGGCACTCATTACAAAACTAAAATTTGTAAGGTCCCATAGAGCAGAGCAACCGTATCTTTCAATTTTTATTATTTGCAAAGGATTTATTATCAAAACAAGGTCATTTTCAAAGAGATCTTCCATTTTCTGGAAGTTTCAAAATATCAAAAAGTATGGTGCATATATATCAAATATTCAAAAGGTTAAAATTTTCCGTTAAGATTGTATTCTCCAGGGGTGCCTGGATGGTTCAGTAGGTTAAGCGTCAGACTCTTGATTTTGGCTCAGGTCATGATCTCACTGTCGTGAGATGGGCCCCGCATCGAGCCCCACACTGAGTCCCTTGTCAGGCTCTGTGCTGGGCACGGAGCCTGCTTAAGATTCTCTCTCCCTGGGGCGCCTGGGTGGCTCAATCTTCAAGCATCTGCCTTTGCCTCAGGTCATGATTCCAGGGTCCTGGGATCGAACCCCGCATCGGGCTCCCTGCTCTGCAGGAAGCCTGCTTCTCCCTCTCCCACTCCCCCTGCTTATGTTCCCTCTCTCGCTGTCTCCGTGTCAAATAAATAAAATCTTTAAAAAAAAAAAATTCTCTCTCCCTCCCATCCTCCTCCTAAAAAAAAAAAAAAAAAAAGATTGTATTGTACAAATGGACTCTACTTCATCCAGTTGAATTTCCCATAAAGACTGCAAATTAGATCCTTTACAGTCCCTTATGGTCAAAATTAAGAGATATATGTCAGTGCGTAAATATTTTAAGTAAATAAATTTTTTACAAAATACAGAAACACATCCAAAAGAGTTAGATAAATACTTGCACTTTAAAAACTTGTCAGTTTCAAAGTGTCAATAGTATATCATTGTATGGAACTTGTGCTACATGATAATTGTGCTAATGAGGTCAGAAGAGCCTCTTAATGAACACTGATTGTATTATGTTAATTTTCTGTACAGTGACTGTCATATAAAGTATTAAACTAATGTGGCACATTTATATAAACTTTAGTTCAGTCACTTTCAATATACCATTTGGAACTCATCATTCCCAAATGTGCAAACTTTGAAAATAGAAATACTCCAAGCTCCCAGACTTAACTAATTTGATTAGTGAGCTAGGTTATGAATGGCCATTTTACATCTTTAAACATCTTTGCCCATGGAATTTCATAAAAACTTGAGAGCCTCATATTAGAAGTGGAAGATCTTTAGAAAGTTAAGTGTTGACTGTTGTGCGATATGCTAACTATTACAGGATCCTAAGGCTCTAGATCTAGACTCGGCAACTCAACAAGCCAAACTTGTAATGCACATTTTAATTAGCTAGAACACACACTTTTATGGTTAATGGAAACAAAACTATGATTCTTTTTCAATGGTATTACAACATGGAAGAAATCTTTTTGGAAGAGAGGTAAGAGTTTAAGATTTTGTTAATTATATTTTTTAAAGATTTGTATTCATTTATTTGAGAGAGAGAACAAGAGGGAGCACAAGTGGGGGAATGGGCAGAGGGAGAGCGAGAAGCACTCTCCCCAGCTGAGCAGGGAGCCGGGCTAGGGGCTGGGGGCTCTACGCAGGGCTCATCCCAGGACCCTGGGATCATGGGCCGAAGGCAGATGCTTAACCAACTGAGCCACCCAGGTGTCCCTGTTAATTATATTTTTAATAATTATCTTTTTCAGAGTTCTAGAAAATGAGAAAACATTTTAATTCCATATCAGTATATGGGTACTCTCCTGATCCCAGACCATCTGATGAACTCATATTCATCTTCCAAGATTCAGTTCAAGATATACAACTTCTGTGAAGATTTTCTTGATTAACCTCTCCCTCCCCATCCCCCTTCAACTTTCTTTCTGGTAAAGCCAATCGCTCCTTCCGTTATGTTTCTACATGTTACTTGCTTCTACATATTAAATAGAGTACAAATTCAATTTGAATCAGAGAGATCTTATAAAATATCAAATGAAATTCAGTATAAATCCTGTTAGTGCTAAAAGTAAAGTATTTTAGAAACTTTAAGATGTGCTGAGTACATGGTAATTACTATACTTTCATAGTTATAAAATATTGTAAGGGGGAAAATCCTATTTAACTCGGAGAAAACAAGTCAACATTTCGATAAATACCTCCTCCAAATCAAGGTAGTTTGTGTACTGTATACACACACACACACGTATGTGTGCATGTTTGTATAGTGTGGGTGTGTTTTCCTTGGTGGGATCGAAGAGATAGGGCCACATGATTGCCTTATAGTTTCTTAATGTGTGTGATGTAAGTAAGCGTTTCTATGTGTATGTCTGTGTATGTCTGTATGTGCTTTAAATGTAAAGTAAATATGGTGCCATGGAAAATTATTGAACTGAAAGTCAGGTATAACAGGTTTAACCAAGCATTGTGATCCTTATGCTGTGTTCTTAGGCACGTGACTTAATTTCTCTGATCTTCCTTTACTTCTTCCATTAAATTGCAAAGGTTAAAAAGCTTCCATTCCATCAAACTAGTCTTAAAATAGAAACTAACATATACTTTTTAAAAATTACTCTTTATTGGGGCGCCTGGGTGGCTCAGTCGTTAAGCGTCTGCCTTCGGCTCAGGTCATGATCCCAGAGTCCTGGGATCGAGCCCCGCATCAGGCTCCCTGCTCTGCGGGAAGCCTGCTTCTCCTTCTCCCACTCCCCTGCTTGTGTTCCCTCTCTTGCTGTGTCTCTCTCTGTCAAATAAATAAATAAAATCTTAAAAAAAAAAAAAAAAAGATTTAAAAATTACTCTTTATTTACCTTGCTAATTAAAGCAATTCTGACCTGAGATACAAAGCTGAGGTCAGTTTTGCTTACATTGCAGCGTTGATACTCTAATTATATTAGTCTGTTTATCTAGCAATCAAATTAAATAATGTCTAAAGATATTAAAACTTCCAGTTATAATAAGAACCCTACAAGCTCAACAGTTTACATGGCACCTGAAACAAAATACGATGAATGAGAAAGGATGCTGTCTTCAATTATTATAAACTTGCTACAGTAACAGTCCTATCAAGTAATCTATTTTCCTTATGTTTGCATGATCTTACTTACAAGCTTAAATGTATTTCTAGTTTTATATGTGTAAGTTTAAGCACATCACTCATAAAATTATATGTTTCAGCACAGTAAAATTTAATGATTCCAGATTGTGCAGAAACGCATCTTGAAAAGATACTAAAAAATCATTTTCTATGTAGTTTACCTTGGCCTAAAATATGCCTATTTAACGTGTTTTAAAATTCGGAATTCTAAACCAATACATAAAATGTGTCCTTAAAATTGTGCATCTTGTTCATTGTCAATTATGGCAAACCAAATTATATGTTTAAGGCATATAAAAATACTGCCTTTTAAAATATATGCCCTTGGATATAAACCCCAGTGATTTAATATTTTTTAAGCTATAAATACTAGAAACCTCCATGAGTTATCTGGCAATGATATTAATCTTTGTACCTCCAGGATAGCTGACTGCACTGAACAGAATGAAACTCCTACAAAATTTTGTTTCTCGGCGAAAAAGTAGAACTTATCTAAACTATTTCAACATCTGGTAGACAAAAATGACTGAAATAATCTTCTTAATTTGGTAACAGATCTTAAGCATTTAAAAATACTTTGGTAATATTTATTTCTAAAACATGATAGGGCTGCAAATAAGTCACTTTCACATCTTCTGTCAATAGAACTTTCAGGAAAACATACCTTAAAAATTAAGGAAATCCCCCAAATTCTAAGATGTCAGAACCAGTTATATTAAAGGAATTAGTTTTAAAGCCAAGAAGTGTGCAAGCATGTGGACAAAAATTGCAGGACATGGAGGACTGGAAATAAAATGTTGCTAAGCCACAGATGCCTAGAGCCTATTTTTCATTTTCAGTAAGTTGAAAGTCCCTGTGAAACACAGTTCTGTGCAAGAAAATCACCCTAACACAGGTTAATAGAATTATTCTGTTAAGTGAAAGATGAAATCTTGTCATAGTAATAAATCTATGATCATACAATGTAATATGCTCAAGTGGAAAACTCTGAGCCATTTATTTTAAAATCAAATTTGATGTTTATTTAAAATGATGAAACCAAAAAGAGCTGGGTAAGCTCTTGGGAGAAATAAATGTGGGTCACTAGAGGGCGCACACTCCCTTTCACTGCTTGTCTGGTCCTCAATTTGGCTTTTTTATTTTCTTATCTACATAAAGATAACATGGTGACAAATGGATTTTTCATGGGAGTTTTCTTACAGAAAAACATAAAATGTCCAAAGATATAGATAAAATTGTGTAAAAAGAACACGTTAGTAAGACACCCTCAGGTGCACAGTTAAAATGCCTTCAGCCATCTTAATACACACACCAAAGTACCTTAAAGTCATAAAACAGAGATTCCCTGGAGAAAACATCTTCAATTCGGGGAGACACGCTTAATCCAAATAATAAGGCAGCATTTTCTGGACTTCGCAACCCAGTAGTTTTTCCCCAGTTCATTAATTATACCTCATTTTTGAACATTTATAAATAGGCAGACACTCATGCTCTATAAATCTGCCTATAATTATATTCCTGTATATCTAGATGTTAATTTTACATTCAGTCACATTCAAAGGAAAAACAGCATTTTAAGCATCTTGTTCATGTCACATGCTTTCATAAAGAAAAAATTCATATCCCATGATAATAGTTATTCTCATTTTTATTTTATAGATAGACCATGAACACAGAGATTTAGAAACTGAGAAACCTCCTTTATTTTCAACACACTATGAAGCATGGAGTTAAGATTCAAAACTAGGTCTTTCTAAATCCAGAGATTTCTACTTCTTTTCCTTTGTTCCAAATGTAAAGAAAACCTATATTTTTATATATGAAGGAAAAGTCAACACAAATTTCCTTTTTGTTGCTATATAGTAAAAGCTGGTAGTTACTACTGTGCTATTTTAAAATTTGATTGGAGTCTCTAACATTAGGACAGTAATTCTAAACATTCTCATTAACCTTAACTAGGATCCTTAGCTGCGTAACTGATACCCCCATGGCATTATTATTATTATTATTTTTTTAAAGATTTTATTTATTTATTTGACAGAGAGATAGACAGAAGAGCACAAGCAGAGGGAGTGGCAGAGGGAGAGGGAGAAGCAGGCTCTGCACTGAGCAGGGAACCCGATGCGGGACTCGATCTCAGGACCCTGAGATCATGACCTGAGCCGAAGGCAGACGCTCAACCATCTGAGCCACCCAGGCGCCCCCCCCCCCATGGCATTATTAAATAGCCGCCATTCCTAGTTTATTTTTACTTTGGAAAAATCCCCAAATTTCCACAGATGACAAAGGTTGATATTCACGACACATAATGGGGTTAAGACAATGGTTAACACTTAATGTCTTGCACTTGGAAAAAGGGTTCAATTATTAGGACCCCCATTTATGCCTTGATGCTAAAAAGACACGTAACTTTGAAAGAACGTTCCTTTTCACTGAAAAAGCTCTCTGTATTTATTTATTGTTTGTTTTTGTTTGTTTGTTTTTATTAACATATAACATATTATTTGTTTCAGGGGTACAGGTCTGTGATTCATCAGTCTTACACAATTCACAGAGCTCACCATAGCACATACCCTCCCCAATGTCTATCACCCAGCCACCCCATCCCTCCCACCCCCCACCACTCCAGCAACCCTTAGTTTGTTTCCTGAGATTAAGAGTCTCTATGGTTTGTCTCCCTCTCTGGTTTAAGCTCTCTGTATTTAAAGACAGTCAAAGGCTCCAATGGGACCCTAGAGTCTATGAGACTTCAGAATGTAGAACTGTTATAATCTAGGGTAAGTGCAGAGTTTTCATACACAGACCTCAACAAATTTTTAAACAGTCTCAGTAAAGCTTTTAATTTCAGCTAAATAATTTGACAAAATCACCTTTAACTTCTCATTAAAAGATAGCATGATAGAGCCTGAGAATACGGCATCTTGGGCTAGATGCCTGGGTTCAAATCCTGACCAAACTGCTCCCTATAAACTTTGCAAACAGGAGCAAGTCAACTGACCTTTCTGTGCCTCGTTTTCCCCATTGGCTAAAAGGGGGCAATAATAATAATAGAAAAACACTTTACGCCATTTAATGTTTACGTATGTTAACATGTGCAAAAAATATGTAGAGGAGCACCTGACATGTGGTGGAAGCCATATTTGTGTTAGCCACTATGATCACTGCCTTCTGTGACTCTTTCTTACTGGGTTTAAGCCAGCCCTATGCTACTTTTCACATTATCTTCTTTTGTTAAGAACTGGCAGATTATAAGCTATTACTGTAACCAGAAGAATAAAAACTGTATCCGTATCTGCGCTGTTGTAAATAATGCTGCAATAAGCATAGGGGTGCAGATATCTTTTCTAATTAATGTTTTTGTCCTCTTTGGGTAAACACCACGTAGTGGAATTATTGAATCATAGGGTAGTCGTATTTTTAATTTTCTGAGGAACCTCCATACTGTTTTCCACAACAGCTATACCAGTTTACATTCCCACCAACAGCACGTGAGCGTTCCTTTTTTACCACATTCTTGTGAACACTTGTTATTTCTTGTCTTTTTTATTTTAGTCATTCCGACAAGTATTAGGTGCTATCTCTCTGTGCTTTTGATTTGCATTTCCCTGATGATTAGTACCCAATGATAGACAAATAGATAAGGAAGATGGGGTATATATACACAATGGAATATTACACAGCTATAGAAAAGGATGAGATTGTGTCATGTGTGGCCACATGGATGGATTCAGAGGGTATTATGCTAAGTGAAATAAGTCAGATTGAGAAAGCCAAATACCATATGATTTCACTCATATGTGGAAACTAAAAACAAAACAAATGAATAAACAAACATAAGGAATATAGTCAATGATATTGTAATAGCATAGTACAGTGACAGATGGTAGCTATAACTCTGGTGAGCATAGCATAACATATAGAGAAGCTGAATCACTATGTTGTACACCTGAAACTAATATAACATTGTGTGTCAACTATACTCAAATAAAAAAAATTAAACTGCAAAGAAAACCATAACAAAGACAATAAAACAAATAAATAAAAATCATCAACAGCCAAATAATCTCATCTATTGCATCCTTTATTGCAAGAAAAGGCAAACTATAGCCCATGAGACAAATTCGGCCCACCACTTCATTTTGTAAATAAAGTTTTATTGGAACATAGCCATACTCACTCATTTACATATTGTTTATGGCTGCTATCTCACTATAGCAGCAGAGTTGGGTACTTGCAAAAGAAACTACATGGTGCTCAATGTCTAAAATAGTTTCTGCCTGGTGCTTTATACAGCAAGCTCTCCCTGCTCTATAGAGTAGAGTTGAGATGGTCTATCTCTCCCAACACCCAGGGAGGGTCAAAATGGTATGGTTCATAGCAGCTATATTGCTTTGCTCTCTCTCAAAAATATGCCTTGGCTCACCGTGACCAGAATTAAAGTCTACCTTCCTCAGTCTGGTAAAGAGTACCTTTTTTTACAGTGAACTCAACCTACCTTTTCAACCTCATCCCTTACTTCCCTCTTTCCAATACCTCATACTTCTGCTTTTGGCAAACAGAAACACAACCCTGTGTAAGTGCCAACTGTATACAGGCTTGTAGGACAGCCTGTATTTGAATTATCCTTTCCCCTCACCGTGAGTCCACATGCCCCTATCCTTTAAATGTCTACACAGATGCTAATGTCTCTGAGCTTTCCATGTTCAACTCCAAGCAAGAATTAACCTTTCCTCCTTACGACTTTTCTACCATTGTATTGGTACTTCTTCATGACATAGCTTATGCTACAGTGCAATCTTCGTGAAGGAAGGACTAAGTATAGTTCACAGATATAGCAACTGGAGTGCCTGATAAATCATAGCAATTGATTAGACATTGGTTGAAGGAATATGGAAATTAGCAAGAAAACTAACTTTGCTGTCACTATGTTCTTGAAACATGGTGGACTCATACTGACTACAGGAGTGTTCAAAGTACCCCTCCACACATTGGATGGTGCCTTGGACCCTGTGGGAGGCAATTTAAACTTTAAATACTCTCAGTGTGAAAGCTCACTGAGTTTAAAGGACTTCAACATGCTTTTATGTTGTGGGTCTTTAAAGTTTAAATAACTTCCAGTCAAGGTTCAGAGACGATATAGTGCAATGCAGAAAGCCATTTAAATCTGGCGTGTACTTACTGCCCCACTGCCACTTCCCTAGCATCATGAATTGTTTCAATCCAATGATTTCTTTTAGTGAGCATCTCTATGAACTTTAGTTAAAACACAAAGCAGAACTCACTGCTCTACACAAAGCTAGGGTCTTAGTTAGCTCAGGCCAACATAACAAAATAATTGACACTGAGTGGCTTAAACAACAGAAATATATTTTCTCAGAGTTCTGGAAGCCAAAAGTTCAAGATCAAAGTGCCAGCATGGTCACTTTCTGGTGAGAGATCTCTTCCTGGTTTGTAGATAGTCATCTTGTCACAGTGTAGCAGGGAAAAACAGAGAAAGCTCTCCAGTGTCCCTTCTTAGAAGGGTACTCATCTCATCATGAGGGCCCCACCCTCATCACTTCATCTAAACTTGATTATCTTACCCCATTTCCAAATGCCGTCAAATTGGAGTTAGGGCTTCCATACATGAAATGTTGGGGGGACACAATTCAGTCCATAGGAGCTAGGTGAAATTTTACCTGTATGTGGTAGCATAATGTATATTGATTTATAGAGTTACAAGTTTCTGACCAGGGAAGACATAAGAATATTCTCAGAAGATGTCAGAACAAGAATATTTTCCATTGTAACACAAATGTAGTAATGGAAGGATAACTGTTCTAAATTAGTAATTGGGAACTCAGCCTTCTCCTGGGAAAAGGGTGTACATTTTTACCTAAACAATCAACAAGAGAGGCATGCATAATAAAATTTCCACAGTGTGAGGGCACACAGGGAAAATCATACAAATTCCATTTCAGAGATGAAGAAATAGATACTGAGTGAGGTTCAGTGACTTTCTTTAGTCACAAAGCACGTGAGTGGAAGATCCAAGGCCAGAACCAACCTGGGCAGTCAGAAGTCCATATGCTCTCAGATCCACTCACCACGTTTCTCTTGTCCTCTCTCTGAGGGACATCTATTTCCCACCGTTGCTTGGTCTCTGGCTTCCAGTTAGGTTTGTCCAGTTGGAGGTACTGGCAGAATATTTGAGGTGGGAAGGAAGATGCCAAGAAATTTTTCCTCTGCACTCTACTTTTGGTAGCATTTCTAAAGCAGCTACATCTCCACTGTGGCTTAGCTTCCTTTAGATGGCTCCTCCCTCCATGGGTCCAAACTTCTGCCCAGCAGTCCTTACTATTGGAAGGCTCCAGCTTTGGGGGTCTGGGAACATCCCCTCCCTGCATTGTTCCTGGAGCTCTGGGGATATTAGTTTCCTACTGTTGCTAGTGTTTGGCGTTGCCTCATATCCCAGGTGCTTCCCAGTCTTCTACCACCTCCTTGACCAATTCCCTGTGTTAGGTTTCCTTTCTTTGAAACACTGAGAATGGTTTCTGTTTTCCTGATGAGACTCTGACAAAATATCCATTCAATATCCCATGAATATTTAGCGAATACCTGTGATGTGCTAACTTCTAGGTCATACATTGTAGCTCTAGAGTTGAAAATAAAGGACTCCTGGACTCAAGGAGTTTACTGGAGATACACATGTGCAAAACAAGAATCATTACGGTAATATTCTGCAAGTGTTTAATGGAAGTATTGGCAAGGCTTAGAAATGCCTGGGAGGCTGGGTTACCAGAGAAACAAGGTAGTTAGCCGGGGGGTCCAAGGAATGTGAGAGTAGGCAAAGGGAAAGGGAGGAAAAGACAATCTTAGGTAGAGAGAATGGTAGGTGCAAAGAAACAGAAGCTTGAAGGAACATGGAGCATTGGGAGATCAGAGAGTGGTAAATTAAAGCTGAGCAGAGGACAGTGTAGCTCACAATGTGGTTTGGGGCCAATCTGTGAACTATTTGTTAGTAGTCTGTGACAAGAAAAGTCACCAGAGTATAAATCCACCAAGTCACTAAGCATACTATTTCATCTGATTTCTTTTTAATTGCAAAACTTTCTGGACAAAGGAAGCAGTGCGTTGATTTATATTCTAGCCCAAGCTCCTTATGTCACAGTGCCCTGGTGATGCACAGTTTGCAGACTATTTTGAGGAGTGCTGGCATACAAAGGAAACAGGCAGGGCAAAGGGAGTGAAGTTGGACAGTTAGGCAGCTCAAGATCAGAAAGGAATTTTTGTGCCAGGCATTTCAAGAATTATGGGTAGAGGAATGATCTAATTAAAACTGCATTTTCAGATAGCCCTCGGGAGGCTGTGAAGCGTATGAATAAGAAGAGTGAAAGTAGAGGCAGAGGAATGAGTTAAGAATTTCAGGCAGAAAATTATCAGAAACTAAAGTAGGATGAAGACTGCCTGGATATAAAGGAAAGAGCAAAGGGAAGAGAATTTAGGCATACTCGGACAGATTTACTGGGGTGGCAGATATCAGGACCACTGCAGATGGCTGCACAGGTTGTTCACTGCACAACTCCAGAAGGTGCTGCTCGTAGAAACTATGATGTGAATGGAGCTCTCTGCAGTCCACCTGCAGAACCACATTTGAAACTTCTGCAGGAAGGCCAGGTGTAAATGCCCAATAAACATTTAGATCACACGCATATGAACATCAGGAGGGCGGTGAAGCTGGAGATATTCATCTGGAAATCATCAGATATTGATGGCTGATAGAGACAAGAATATACATGATACTGCCTTTTGGAGAAAGAACATGCTGTGAGAAGAAAATGATAGCAAAAGGTGAATCTTGTGACTATTAAAGAGATAAGGGGAGGAGACTGAGAAGCCATAGTTAGAAAGTGAGGAGGAGAAAAGAAACAGGAGGGAACAATGTCCCAGAAATGAAGGGAGAGGAAAATTTCAAGAAGGGACTAATCATCATCACTGTCGAGCACAGCGTGAAGGTCAAGAAGGACAAGAACTGAAGAGGGACCTTTGGACCCAGCAATTACGGAGCCCTCTGGTGACCTTGCTTAGAGCAGCTTCAGGGCTCGGTGGAGATGACTACAGCTTCAGGGCTGTATTAGAGGTAGTCAGAGGTAAGTTCAGATCTTCTGATTAAAAATCATCTTTTCTTGGCACTCAGCTACGCTTCTTCTACACTTCTTCTTTGAGATGAATAAATAATAAATATGACTACCATTTTTGTCACTCCGGGGACAAATGAAACTGCATGTCACAGCTCTGGGACTAGGGCCCTGTCTTTCTCCCTGTTGGCGTCCCTCTATGACTTGCATTCTCGAAGAGCATATTTTCATATAGCTGCTGCAGCGGGACAGCCAGAGCTATGTATACTATCTCATGGGACCAGGTTCCATTATAATGTGTTTCAGTTCATAGCATGTATCGGGCATCTACCATATAGAAGAGCCCATACCAGGTAAAGACTAAGATATGGACCCTGGTCCAGGGAAGCTTTAAGTCAAGTGGGTCAAACAGGCCTCTGAATAGATCATTTCAACATAAAGCAATAGAGGTGTCACCAGATGGAATGGGAGCATCACTTAGCCTAACTGGGAGTTGATGGTTCCTATCACTGAGCTCGGTTTGGGGGAAAAGAAGTAAGAGTCCGGTTGTAGCTGAGATGATGCTCCAGTGCACTAATCTACAAAACGTGGGCCCTGAACCAGAGGCATCAGCATAACCTGCGAACTTGTTGGGAAATTAAGGCTCCCAAGGCACCACTCCAGACCTACTGAAGCCAAGTCTGGTAGGAACAAGTAACCTGTCTTTTCACAAGCCCTCCAGATGATTCTTCTGATACACGCTACTATAGGAGAACCACTGTTTTTGTGCAAGGGTCTCAAACTTTATGGCTTACCAGAATGACCTAGGAGCTTATAAAAGAGTCCTAGGCCTACCTGCAGAGTTTCTGATTCAGCAAGGCTGGGGTGGGCCCCCCAAATCCACATTTCTAATATGTTCCCAAGTGATGCCGCTGTGCCATGCACAGTGCTAAAAATGTTACTGCTCTAAGCGTTCTCTGGTCACTTAGTAGGCCTCTAGATTTCACATCCCTACATTCTCCAGAACATATTTATTGACTTATTCTTGACTTACATGACAAAATGATTTTAAGAATCTAAAACAGGTGGTTATCTTTTGGAATATCCGAAGATGGTACGTAAGGTTTCTATTCTTCACCAAAAACAGTTTCTAAACTGAAATTTGAGTCTATGACCAAGGTCATTTGACTCTAATACATCAAAAGAAGCAGGCCATAGCAACTGTAACACTGGAATAGAAATGAGGAGACTCAGCACTAGTCCTTATTTTGCAACTGAAAGCAAGTTATTTAACCTTCCCAGATTTCAATTAACCTGTAACTGTAGACAAGTCTACAGTCTCATCTCCTTAGATAAAAGACGCAAAGTTTCATTTTTCTGGGCCGTGCCAAGGGGCAAAAATGTTATCGCTGAGACCAATACCCTGAGTATTTTAGGATCAACTTATCATATAGAAAATAAAAAAATTTAGCATAGACATATTAATCATCTAAATAGATCCTTGAAATAAAATAAAATATTTTAGTTTATGACTTCCAGATTATAATTTGGGAATCAAAATGAAAATAAATATCTACCACAAAAATATTTTAGGCACTAGTCTTTTTTTTTTTTTTTTTTTTTTTAAAGATTTTATTTATTTATTCATGAGAGACACAGAGAGAGAGAGAGGCAGAGGGAGAAGCAGGCTCCCAAGGAGCAGGGAGCCCGATGTGGGACTCGATCCCAGGACCCTGGGATCATGACCTGAGCCGAAGGCAGACGCTTAACCATCTGAGCCACCCAGGCGCCCCGGCACTAGTCTTATAAAACTGCAGAAAGAGTCTTTTTTTCCTAGAGTCTTATCTAACACTTATCTAACTTCCCCCCAACTATGTGACATAAATTAATATCAGTCAACAGACATAAAAAGAAAGAAAACACAAAAGTGATTAAACTGAAAACTAAAATAATAATGCAGGTATGCAATTGCCTGGGCAATGTATTCTGCCATGTAGTAAGTGTGCAAAAAACAGAGAAAGCAAACTTTACACTCATTCTGCTTAGCCAAGAGAAGAGAAAGAGACTAAGTGAATTTAGGTATTTCTAAATGCCTCTATACTTCCCTTCAGGTCAAAGATACTCATTTATTAACACTATACTTGGGAAAATTATCTTTACTGAGATGGCATTTACTTAAAAAAAAAGATTCAATTTGCCATCGGTTTCACCTGGTTGATACAAAAATGTAAATGAAAGCTGTTGTGAAAGTCTCTTAAAATAACTGCTACATGATTAGGAACTAATTTCCTCAATAAATTCCAATTAACTAGTTAATAGATCTAGTTTTAACATAGTCTGAGTTCCATACTGTAATAATTACCTATATTTAAAATAATATCATTGAACTGCAGGGATAAATTACTGTTAAAAATAATTACCCTGTGACCCAAGATCATTAACACTTTTGTATATCTTAGTGTAACGAGGACAATTTATGCAGTAAATACAACGAAAGTGGAAACTGTATAATTATTAAGGAATCAACTAAACCCATCTTAGATGTTTAAAAAACTAGTGTGGTACAAAGCTGAATATTAAATCCCTTAATAGTTTTGAGTAAAAAACGGTATCCTAATGGGTAAAGATAGAATTACTAAGGATTATTAAAATGTTCATTTGCTTCTTATTAAGAACAATTCCATGAAGAACTAAATAAAATTCTGAAGTGCAAATATTAGAATATAAAATTTTAGTTATCTTAATTGATTGAACTGTATTATTCACTCTTTCAATAAATATTCATTGATTATTATATGCACGGTACTATATACAGAATCTAGGTAAAAAATAAAGGATAATAATGGGACTTCTTTGTTGTAATTGATGATGAGAAAAATTTATGTAGGTGACATTAAGGCATATAGTGAAAGACTGTAATGTAATGGTGCCTGGGTAGCTCAGTCGGTTGAGCAGCTGACTCTTGATTTTGGCTCAGGTCATGGTCTCAGAGTCCTGGGATGGAGCCCCATGTCAGGCTCCACGCTCAATGGAGGGTCAGCTTGGGGATTCTCGCTCTCGCTCTCTCTCTCTGCCCCTCCCCCACCTTGCGCACATGCTCTCTCTTTCTAAAATAAAAAAATCTTTAAAAAAATAAAGAATGTAATTTAATTTACTGGCTGAGGTGGAAAGACTCTGGGGAAGCTAGAAATAAAATTTCTGGGACAATAATATTGAATATCATAAGAAGTTATTTGTGCTTTATTTTGGGGGCAACTGGAGTTATGAAGATCTCAAGTCTGGAGGGTCAGCCTAAAAGCCCCATTTTAGGGGCATGTGGGCAGGCCAGTCAGTTACATGTCTGCCTTCAGCTAAGGTCATGATCTCAGGGTCCTGGAATCCAGCCCCATGTGCGGCTCCCTGCTCAGCGGGGAGTCTGCTTCTGCCTCTCCATTTGCCCCTCCTTCCTGGCTCACGCTCACGCACCTTCTCTCTCTCTCTCAAATAAATAAATAAAATCTTTTTTTTTTAATGCCACATTTTAGGGGCTCCTGGGTCAGTTAAGTGGCTGCCTTCGGCTCAGGTCATGATCCCAGGGTCCTGGGATCGAGCCCGGTGTCGGGCTCCCTGCTCAGCGAGAGTCTGCTTCTCCCTCCCTCTGCCTGCCTCTCTGCCTACTTGTGCTCTCTATCTCTCTGTCAAATAAATAAAATCTTTAAAAAATAAAAATAAAATGCCACATTTTAGATATATTAATTTGAGATGGATTAATCAGAAAGGGGCCAAGGCTCAGCACATGGAAGTATATGGCTTAGGTTATGGAGTTTCAGTTAGAATGATCAGGAGGGAAATGACCGAAATGGTCATGTGCCCAATAATATACTGCAATAGTAATACATAAGGGGCAAGGTAAGAGAGCAGAGATGGACAGAAATAGAGAAGTCAAGTGGTAAATTCTGTTTTGAAGAGGAAGTTGAGAAGGCAATTTTTTGTTATATTCTTTGAGATGATGTTTTTATCAATGGAATCTTTTTTCACCAATGGCACATGATCACCGTTTCCACCCCCGGCGCCGCTGCCACCTCTACCACCATCACCACCTGGACCACCGTCTCCACCACCACCTCTGCCATGTCTATCACCTCCGCCGTGCCTACCACGAATCCTGCCATGTCCACCATAACCAAACGACAAGAATAACAGCCATCGAATTTCCTGAATTCCTCTTACCTTACAGGCACTATAGCAAACGCTTCCTACTTAAGCCTCACAGTTATTATTTTATAAAGTGAGGATAGTGAATTTAAGGTACAGGTATTAGGCAGTTTGCCTGCGATCATAAGCCAATAGTTAAAACAGGCAGGTTTCAAACTTGAGCATTTCTGATTCCAAAGTGCATGCTTTCTTCAATATTTGCTACTCCTTCAGATGCACAGACAACAAATTATAATAAGTAAAATACCTGTACAGTGTATGAGTAACTAGGTGTGGTTAAATGGAGGCAACAGCTGTTTGCATTTGATTTAAAAAAAAACAAAAACAAAACTGAAGCGCTGACTAGATGCACAAGTAGAAGAACATAGTTTTAAAGAAATAAACATGAAATTTAAGGGAGCGAGTCAGATATAGAGCTATAAGTACGATCTGGGAGTCATTTACTTAAAGCCAGACTCGAATCAATGTAAGGAAGCAATTCAAATAAAGAAATGGAAAGAGGCAAAAAACATGAATTTATGAGATACTACCATGATTAGGCAAAAGGTCCTAGAACTTTCTGTTAGAAAACAAGTCTGTGGTAGGGATGGAACCAGTAGTGTGTCAGAGAAGCTGAAAAAGGAGATCATTTTTAAAAGATGAGCATTTAATGGATTGTCAAGACTACAGTCTTGACAGTTAAAATCTAGGAGTTCTCACATGATCAAGAGATGGAAACTAGCTACTGTGAAGCTTACAGTCATATTTGTATGATGCCTCTTGAACCATTACAACATTTTAACCAGATTCCATCCTCTAGACAATTATCACTTACTGAACTGAATTGTCCTAAATGTTCACTTGTGTGTGTTCTTTGTTCAGTACAAATTTATCGATCTAGAGTCTTATACAAAGCATCCGTATTATTGTACTATCCAAATCTGGACATATTTGAGAGTGAAAGTTGGTGTTATATATAATTATGATGTCACAAAAGACATAACCTGGGATGGATTCAGGGAAACCAAAATATAAGATCACCTTAGTCATATATCTACTGAAGAAACATTTTAGTACCCCAACTAGGTTCTGTGGTACGTTACCTCAGTTGAAATCCTGGCTCAGGCACTCTGTAGCTGTGTATAATAGTGATAATAGCTATACTTATCCTGTAGGATAATTGGGAAGAATAAACACGCTAAGCAAATAAAGCATTTAATCTAGCACTGAGCACATAACAAAACCATCAATAAGTGTTAGTTTTTGTTTAAGTAATATATCCTTTATGTTCTCAATTGGTCATCTCATTTCAGGCACTTACAAAAACTGCTGACAACATATGATGCAAACAGAATTTAAGAGACAAAATATTTCACCACTAGCCACACTTTCCTGAAAACAAAAAGTAATCAAAACACATTTTTCTTAACCAAATACATTATCCAAACAAGCCAAGAATATGCTTGGCAGGAGCCAAGGGAGAGACTGACATGAATCAACCTGCTCTGCTAATTTCTGTATTAGGAGAATCTTGAACATATTAGGTGGGTAAGACAACTAGGTTTCCATACTGCTCTCCTTGGAAAATTGTTGGAGAGCTGTTGGGTTGTTGCAAAGGATCCATAAATCCATATCTCCACTAAGCATTGTCTGCAGACATATACTTAACATGATGTGAAATTAACATCCATGGTATTGGGTTAATAAAGAGCAGATTCATTAAGAGCTTTACAGATTTATTTTTGCCATTATGTTTTCTCTCCGTCAATGTTAAAATTTCAACTACTACCATGTGCAGAGTCCTTGAAAGTTGTTGCCCCAAATAGAACGTTAATTCTTAAAGATTCAGAGAACCATATGACTAGAATCAGGAGCCCTTCTTCTATGAGGGGCCAGATAGTAAATATTTTAAGGCTTTGTGGACCATACAGTCTCTGTGACAACTACCCAACCCTGCCTTTGCAATGTGAAAGCAACCACAGATGACATATAAATAAATGACTATGGCTATGTTTCGATGAAACCTTCTTTATGGACACTGTCATCTGAATTTCATGTAATTTTCACATGTCAGGAAATATTCTTCTTCTTTTGATTATTTTCCACCATTTAAATGTGTAAAAATAATTCTCAGCTTGTGAGCCATACAAAAACTGGCAGCAAGGTGGATTTAGTCTGCTGGCTTTAGTTTGTTAACCACTGGACAAGAGGATTCACTCAGCCACGTAGATGCAACCAGGGAGAAAAGCCTAGCAGTTGACTGTATAATTACGAAAGCAGGTTATAAATCACAGATTAAAAGAGAAGTATTGAAAGTCCCAAATAATATACTTGAGTAACTTCTCTAGGTGGTTTTTTTTCCCTTTGCCTAGAACATCTGATGTGCTATTTTTAGGTATGTGTTCTTCTTCTCATACTTCTATACTCTTGTATACATAAATTCTAATGTCAAGTGTTCCATGCCTTCCTAAACATATGCTGCTTAGAAACATAAGGCAGATTTTAATGTTCTTTCTTAATGTTAGAATGATAATAATTGCAATGAAAAAAATTGTACCTTTTTATGACTTTCATGCTAGTTTTGCATTTATGAAATTTTATTCTCATCATTTTAATATAGCCACTGATGTACATAATACCTAACTTATCTATAATGTCTAGTTGAAAATATCCACAAAAAGATGAGTTAAAAATTCTAACACCTTCAAGATAAGACTTTAAAAATATCAAAGAACAGGAAATCTATTGTGTAATTACTCCTGATTTAGGATGTGCAGATTGAGACATTATGTTCTCATAAACTAGCAGAATGGATCTCGTCTATTATAGGTGTACTTCTTCTTCATGAAAGTGTACTTTCTATTACTGGGAAAAAAAGACATTTAATGCAAAGGGAGGCACTGAACAAGTAGGCTCTTTGTAAGAGAAAAAAAAAAAAGAAACTTTCAGGATAAAATGAGTCCATGGCAGTTCATCACACGTGGTTTCTTCTTTTAATCCAGAAAACAATATTTCCACTGAGCATTCAGTTTTGGTTGGGATGGTGATTCCTTGGGCAAATTTTAAAATTTATTTCACAATTTTCTAACTTAACGGACATGTCAGGTACCTGAGGCTTCTGGAAATATTGTTTAAGTAAAAACACTGCGATCCAAACAGCTATAAATGTTTTCCTGCTTAACAATTACTTTTTGCTTGAGGATAAAGCCATGAATAAGAGCCTCTCACCTTTTCCTAATTTCCGAATCCACAATAATCTGCCTCTTCTTTTGGGGAGGTGGCGGTGGCAGTTCCTCTTGGGCATGCTTTACCAGAATTTGTTCCCTCGTGGTCACCATAGTTACCGTTTCCATTACAGTTGTCTGTGTTAGTGATGGCTGAGTGGTGGTGACAGCCTGTGAAATCTGGGAGAAGTATTGAAACAGAGGTCACACACTGTTTGAAAGACTTCAGTAAAGCCTACTTGGAGTGGTGAAGGAAAATAATGAGAAACTGTTCCTGCTTGTTGGTAAATTGACCTTCAGATCAAAATAGCACCATATTGAACCCAAATCAAATTGTTTTATCTGACTTAAGTTATGTTGACTTAAATCACAAAGGAAAGTCATCTCAAAACCGGAAGTAAACTTAGTGTCTCTTCAATTTATTGGTCAAACTATGGAAAATAAAGGGGGGGGGAGGCAAAGGAACAAAACCTAAGTTTTGTCAGAGTATCACTCTGACAGTTAATTAAACATGCTGTTTTAAGTGTTTACCACGTTAATGTAAATTTTACTAAGGTATCCCAGCACCAATTTCATCGCCTTGACCAACTACAGATGTTTATTAGTGTGTTGAATGCATCTTTGGTTATCATATATAGTAATTAGTTATAGTCCATAAATTTTTAAATAAAATCTTTTGAACTTTACAGTAAGTGACTTTTTAATCAAATAAGTACAATGTCCTTTAAAATTACAATAAAAGGTTAACATAAAGTGCCTATTAGTCCAGTACATTTAACCTGAATGTTATTCAAAAGCTAAAAAGCACACCACCCTTGTTTAACTAATGAATATGTTAAAATATTTGAGTCTCCAAAGTTAGCATTAAAGATACTTCCTGGTTTAGAATCACGCTTTGTGTTCACACTTTTAGAAATTATCTTTTAAGCACAGATCATCACTCCTTGGAATAATATGGTGTGTGACCCAAATCCTGAGAAGCCATCACCTCAGTAAATGGGCATTACCAGATTAGCTATATAATGGCGAGATACTTTTCCTTCCTTCCTCAACCACCAACTCTCTGTCTCACAGCCCTCCTGTTATTAGAACTGAATAGTTACCGGTTGAGATGTTAATCATTATTACCCTTTTAGTAATCTAAATCATTTGGAAGACCTATTTACAAAGAGACCAAAACAGGCCTGCATTAGATCCACTTATAGTTACTTGATATGCACAGAGCCAGGGATCCGATTGAGGTCAAGATTACTTTGACTGACTTTCCTGAATTTGCCAAGAAATAATGGAAAGGGTTTGGGATAACCTCCGTGCCTCACACATGACTGATTCCTTCAATGGGAGGAAATCAGAGAAGCCTCAGGATCTTCTTATTGCAGCTTCCGAAGAAGCAATTGACAGTGGAGTAATGAAATCTTTTGTCATGATGTCTTGTGTAAAAATTGCTTTTGACAAGGGTAAAAGTGCTACCCTTACACATGTCAAGGCCTTAGAGACTTCTATTTTGGTAGCCTAAATAGTTTTTTTTAAAGGACATTAAGAGGTACTGAGTTTCTGCCTATGTCAAGACAAGTTTTATCTTCTTTAAGATCTCCATATATTCATTATTTAGAATCCATCATTGAGCCTCAAACAATAATTATATAGTCTGTTGACAAGTTATACCAAAATGAAGGCAGAAAGTAACACAGCTGTTAAAAAAAATGCTTAAAATATAACCTCAATCCTACCTGTCTTTAACCCAAAATGATCATTACATGATGAAACTAAGTTTACCCTTAATCTAAAAAAAAGTCATTTTTAAGGAGGATTCCAAGAGCATTTAATTTTTTCAGAGTAATATTTTTTAACCATGAGCAAGTTTTTTTGCATACAATGATGGCTTGAAGAGAATATAGTTCAGGGGGAAATTTTCTAATTTTGTATGTGGAGGCACCAGAATGCAGAAATTCTGAAAATGCAAACATATTGTTTACAGTTGTATCTAATGTTATGAAACATTTGTGCTACTGGATATTTGGCTGTGAAGTTAATTCCTGTAGTATTCTATTTTCTCATTGATATTTCTGAAATTGGGTAGATGGGCCCACCGAGAGTAAGGTATAGAGAAATGGCAACATCATATACTACAAAAAGGCCTTTAGAAATATAGAAAACCTTCTAAGAAAAACCAATCATTTTTAATAAAATAATAGTAAGACATAAATCTGTAATTGTTCTACACTATAATCATTACTGTACTATAATTGAAAATACTCTTTTGTTTCCTTTGGGATGGAATAATGAAAAAAAAAAACAACAACAACTGTGCATTGACCCTGTAACCATAGGATATAATTTGTTATATATAACAAACTAATAATTACTTTCAAAACCTACTCCATATAATCAGAATAAAAACCAAATGGTCATGTACTAAATTTCCCCATGGCTTTTAGTTATTGACTGTAAACACTTAATTATGTGTTAGAATCATTAGAAATATAGACAAGGAGGGATTATGGAGGTCATTTAGTATAGCTTTCCACTTACTGTAGGATTTACTACTCCCAGAAGCAGATAACTCCTTCTGGAA
This sequence comes from Halichoerus grypus, assembly GCF_964656455.1. Classification (NCBI taxonomy): domain Eukaryota; kingdom Metazoa; phylum Chordata; class Mammalia; order Carnivora; family Phocidae; genus Halichoerus; species Halichoerus grypus. The sequence continues at coordinate 104,503,500 of NC_135727.1, read as the reverse complement.
TATGGCAGCCAATCTTCCCATTGGCAAAGTTTTTACACCTAGTAGAAGCCTCCCTTAGTATGGCTTGGTTCATTTAAAGTTTGTTTTGAATCCTGAACCAACACAGAGTAAATTGAGTATTGTTTCTATCCGACAGTCTTAAAGATCTGAAGATTGATAATCATGACTCTGATAAATCTTATTTCCAAGTTTTAAAATATCAGGTATTTGCTAGAGTTAGATTTATTCTGATTTTGGTGCTCCAAAACCTAGGTTTCCTGACTTTGGACATCATATTTAATTAAAGCAATCTAAATTTGTATGAGTTACTCAGCAGCTGAATCATGTTTTAATTAAATTCCAGCCTGTATTCTATATGTATCACTATAGAATATTCAGAAATGAATAAAACAGAATCTTGATTTTTAGGGAACTTACAGTATAGTAGTGAAGGTGACAAACACACACATAATTGTGAGGCAAGGTGAGTGCTGCATGAAAAATACAAGTATGCAAAATGATTACCTGCACTGAACATATAGTAATCAAGGCAGTTTCTTTTCAAATGTTACAAAAATAAATTTCCCTCAGCCAGGATGCTCACATTTAAATGTATCTAATGCTACAGGCTGCATATAACACTTACCCTTGTCCACAGGATAAGGTATAATGGAAAAATGTTGGAAACAACTTAATGTCCGCAGGTACTGGCTTAAATAAATTATAGTACATGCATGTGACAAAGTTACTGTACATGTTTCAAATATTTTCAATGCCACTGGAAAATGTTTACATTATAGTACTGAGTAAACAACACAAATGGTGGTTATGTTTTGGCAGAGAAAGCACAGATAATTTCTACTATGGACTAAATATTTCTGTATTCTTTCTATTTTCCAACTTTCTACAACAAAACATTTTCTGGAAAAGGTTGCGTTTTCAGGCAGCGAAAACTTTCAGAATTTTTCTGTTCAAATTGTTGTTTTTAGGTCAGTCATACCTATGTATCGTTAGAACTAGGGAAATATGTCATCCAAATACATTAAAATAACTGAACATTAGGACAGCTCAAAATCTGCTAAGAATGACTTAATGCCACCATTAAGACGTTTAATGGAGCAGCGTCAAAATTAGAATATAACATAGTTTGAGTGATATTCAACAAACTTTGAGTCTACCTAACTAAACCCGCATTCAGTCGCCTTCCCCATTGTTACTTATACAAGTATAATTAACATACAGTGTTATATCAGTTTCAGATGTACAATAGAATGATTCAAGAATTCTATACATCTCTCATTGCTCAGCAATACAAATGCACTCTTAACTCCCTTTACTTACTTCACCCATCCCCCACCCACTTCCATTTTAATTATCAGTATATTGGAAATAACTTTCAAGCGTCCTCATGAAAATAAAATACATTTGTTTTTAAATACTATTCCCTTGATCTGTCAGTTAATCATCCAGTAAAAATGGAAAAGAGTTCCTTTAGACTTCTTACAGTGATTAAGAGTGGGAGTCTTTGAGTCAGGCTCCACAATTCTCAAACCCCAGGTCCAGAGTTCACATACGGTAGCATTTAGGGTAGGTTCATTTGTCTCTCAGAACTTTGATTTCATTTCTTCATAGGTAAAATGGGAATGATAATGCACCTCCCACAAAGGTGTTGCAAACAGGGCTGGCTTCATGACTCTGCAGCTTATGTAGCCCCCCAAGTCCCCTCCCTCAAAGAACCCCATGCTTGGTTTCATGCTCTGCTGTCACACTCTTGACATCCTTAATAATATTTGAACAACAAGCCCTGCATTTTCATTTTGTACTGGGCCCCACAAATTATGCAGCCAAGCCTTAGTTTCAAGAATTAAATTATGTAATGTCTGAACACAAAAAAACGCTTTCTCGATATATATCAGTAAGAACCACTATCTGCTCTAAATGTTTGTAGAAAATTAAAAAATTTTTTCTCTACTGAACCTTCTTACTCATAAGGTTACCTATGTTAGTTTCCAAAAGTTAAATTTTTCCATTGTGGGAAAAATTGGAAGAGCATCTGCACACTCACTTGATAGTTCTAGGGTATACATCTTCTTGTATAATAAGGTTATATAATTTTAGTAGTTCCGGAGAAATCAAACTACTCTCAAACAATAAAATTCTTTCTTGCCATCTTCTCTTCCATTTGTTTAAAAACTCACATTTCGAAAAGGAAATATATGCGCATTCAAGCCCATTTAAAGAATATAAAAAGGCATACGATGAAAGGAAACATTTCAACCACTGTCTCCGGTTTCACAGGGGTAACTAGTTGTCTTTATCCCCAGCTCTTACATTTTAAATTAACTTTGGGGGTGCTGGTTCTTTTTCTTTTATTTTGGCTATATTCTTAACTGCATCTTTTATTTTTCCAATTAATTATTTAAATATTCTTGCCTTTAAATTTCTTTGGGGTTACAGATTTCTACTTATTGCAATGTGAGATATTCTACTATTTGAACATTTAAAGAAATTTACTAAAAGAGATTCAAGCTATGAAGAATCAGTTATCTACTTTAGCTTATCATTTTCATTATTATGAAAATACTAATTAAGAATACCTACCAATTACAAAGCACTTTGCATGTCCCAGGCACTATGCTAAGTGCTTTGCATTCATTATCTTACTTAAAATACTTAGAATAGTACATGCAATCCAGGCTTATTAAGTGGTAGCTGCCATTACCTCATGGACCCAAGAGTAAATACTATTATTATTCCCATTTTATAGATGAGAGGTAAAATTTCGAGGCAGATACAACTTGTAAGTGGCAGAGCAAAAATGTAAACCCAAGTCTCAATGTTCCTTTATCCCACTCTTAGTAGGTACGGTCACCTGATGCTATACCTGTTCAGATTTCTGAATGGTTATTTTCCTTTAAGCGGAGGGTGAGTTTATATATACACACATGCATATATGAAGTCAGAAGAAGATTGAAAAAAAAAAAGAAAATGCACACAATGGCATATGACCATCTTTTAATGCCCTTCAGCTCCTGATAAACTCCAATTAAATTTGGGAAAAATCAATCAAATTAAATACACCTGAATTTTTTAAACAATCTAATCAGGTTGACAACTGTGGATGAGGGTTTTTTGCTGTCATTTTTATACACATAACTTTAGAGAGATCAACTGACTTTTAATGGGTATGGAAGAATTGTGGTTTTACAGTTTAAAATATACTGCATAATCATAGCAACAGCTTTAGCTGATAATTGGTAGCCAGGCTTAAAACCATCTCCCCAGGCACGGTAGCACAAGGCTCAAATATCTGATGGTATAAGGATTTACAACTCTAAGCAACAGAAAGAATTTATACACTGAACTTTATGAGAAACCTGGGGCAAAAGATCAAGTGCTCACAAAGGAAGGTGGATGATTAATCAAAAGGCTATAAAATACTCTATCCCATGACCAAGGCAGAGGAATTACCATAGCTAAGCGGAGCATACAAGGAGTGCTGAAGTTCATGAGAGTGGCTTGATAACTAAATTTCATTATTAAATTACTGTCTGGTTTTGATACTGATCATAAGGCAATATAACTTCTTGAAAAGATAACAACATTGGAATCATGAACACGCTTAGGGTCCATATTCAAAAGATATCAAAAAAGAAGTAATTCTCCTATTTGAAATAAAATATTATATAACAATTAAGAAGGTTTATTCTATAAAACTATCTGTTCAATTTCATGTATTTTGTCACTCACTTCATATTATCTTTTGTACAAATTGCCAGAAAGAAGAGAGTCATGTTGGATTTAGGATTCATACTAAACACAGATTTTGAGAGACTGTGAATTAACTGCATCTGCAAAAACTCAAGAAGCAATGACATTTATTTTTTTCTGATCCACCTGACCTTCCTCTACACACCGTCTGACATGAAGTAATGAAACAGAGTCTTTAACTAGGGATGCAGATGATCAAGTGTACATTGAGGGGGAAATGCATATTTTTCTTTATGTGTTATTTTATTTATTTTCAGTAGAGAACAGATGTATCATATAGATGTTGAGTATTTTATCTTCAGAGTATTTTAAAATACAGGGTATTTGTGATGAGTTAAATGTACTCATTTCAGAAGTCAGTCTTATTTTTACGAAGAGATTTTTATTTTCATTATCATCTTCCAGCTGACTCTGAGATTGATATAGCAGAGATAGTTGGAATCGCTTCACCAATTACTTCAGAGTTTTATATAAAATTTTAAGCAAAGAGAAACATATCACAGGCATTGAGAACTGGAAGGACACTATGGAGATCTTCCTAGCCCAGACTTTCCATTTTATAAATAAGCAATGAGAGTGTCCAATAATTAACTCAGCTCTTGTCTCTTAAATTTTCAGTGCCTACAGCATTTTATGTTGTTGTAGATAATGAATTATAAAATAAAAACTATTACATTGATATACAAGGCCCATTCTCAAACATCTACTTTAGTTGGAGGCAGGAAAAGGATACAGTTAATTTACTTGGAAATTTTCTAATAAAACCTTTAACCTAAGCTATTAACTAAAAGATGTTCTAAAATTCAAGATGGTTAGTCCATGAATTTAGATAGTTCTTTTTTTAATTTAATGTAATTTTATTATGTTATGTTAGTCACCATACAATACATCATCAGTTTTTGATAAGTGATAGTCCTTGAATAAGACAGAAACCTAAAATAAATCAAGGGATTTTATTTTAATTCTAGGTTTTATAAAACCCATTTTTTTAAATTGACATCAGGCTGATTAGGCTTGGAGAACTTTCAGTAACCAAGGAAAAGGGTTTTCAACAGAAAGGCTTTAGAGTATTTTTAATTAAAATCATTGGCAGGGGTGCCTGGGTGGCTCAGTTAAGCGTCTGACTCTTGGTTTCGGCTCAGGTCATGATCTCAGGGTCCTGGGATTGAGCCCCACATTGGACTCCATGCTCAGCAGGGAGTCTGCTTAAAACATTGCTTGAAAGGCAAATAAAGAAATATTCATCTTAATACCTTTGCATCTCTGTATTTGCATTTCTGGTATTACTAAAAATCCTGGCTTATTATCTTCAACCATGTTTTACACTACAACCATGTCTGGCAAGAGTTTAAAAACTCTCAGCAGGACATCAATGATATAGAATAGATAAATACATACATAATGATCACTTTCTCTCTTTCAGCATCTGTGACTATAGGTAGAGAAATATACAACATAAACATGTACTCTCATGTTCAAGGAGAGGAGGATTCTGGGCACATTAATTTTAGCTTTAAGATATCTGGGCTTATAGTTCAGAACATTGCAAAAATGGTCAAGAGAAACATAGCAAAATATTCAGGAAATGGAAATGACATGTATAAACTTACATGTGCCACAAAATGCCCCTTACTCCTGGCAAAGAAAATAATTTACTAAACAATGACAAAACTACAGAACTTCTGAGTTCATCTAGATAGATACATTTTTACATTTAAACACCTAATGCCAAGTTTAATATAAAATACCATAATAAATTATAAAGCACATGAATATTATACCCTTTCCACAGTATATATGGTTTCAGTTAAATGGGGGAAAAGATTGTTTCAAATTGCTAAAATTATGTGTAACTTCAAAGTATTACCTATAATTAATTTCTGACTATCCTATTTCCTAAGTATAATCAAGATAAAACTACATAAAATTACAAGCATTTAGAAAAAAAAACTGTAAATTTCAACAAGCATATTTATAAAAGATTTAGAGGACACAGAGGGTCATTTGAGTTTTTTAAATAAGTCAATCCAGAGTATGTTTGATTTGTTTTCTTTTCTCAACTTAAGCACCCACATAGCAAGGGTTATTATTCTTCCTAACTTTTGGAAACAAAGTATTTCTATTTTCTTACTCTGCCTTCTCATCAACTTAAGCATCCTCAGCTTGTGTCCAGGTATTATTCAAGCCAACCTTGACTTTGAAATGCAAGAGAACAGCCTCACAGCTGATTTTTTCCATATTTTGATCTCTTGCCATGCTACTGTTTCAAAAGGTCAAAATCCCTCAAAGGTTTGACCTGAATAGCAGTCAAAAATTCAGGCACACAATGTTCCTTATAAGAGCACAATCGGATGCCTTGTCATCTCGGTCATAATTCCTATATCCTACTGGATTTTAACCATTACCAGATTTTGCTCATTCTTTAAACCAATCACTTAAAAGAATTTTTAGGAGATTGCAGTATTGTATCATTAATGGGACAGATTCTCACATTCCCCCCGCCCCGCCCCCGCAAACATACCGGAAAGTGTGCATACAAGAGAGCTTTGTTCTTCAAAGTCAGAACCTTGCCCTCAATATTCTTGAGCTTTTTCCCATGTAATTTTGATTAAGTTCAATTTTACATTTAAGAAAGAAAATCTAGGGCTTTTTTTAGTTATAAGATACTATTTCATGGTTCTCTCTATCTCCTTTTCATTACTCTGTCCTCGGGTAGCTTTGTTTTTATCTTTCTAAGAGTCCCAACCCACCCCAGCAATGTTTTAGATTGGGCCTATGATAGTTCCTTTTGGGGAAAGAAAAAAAAAAAAAAAAAACAATGAACAAAACCTGAAATATGAACTGTAGAAAAGCTGAAGCTTAGTATTCTAAAAAGCAACTTGCCTAATATAAGTCTACTTACCTGCTTCTAATCTGGTATAGTAGTGCATAAATGTGTGAAAATAAAAATTTTAAAAATGATACTGAACTACAAAAGCCCTCCAGACTCACTAAACAGTATGCTCTGTATATCAAGAGCACCAGAGTTCTTTTTTTCCCCAAAATGCTTTCATGTCTATGACTTTATTTTATCTTCATCACATCCCAGTGGGCAAATACAGTGGATACATGTTGTACTGTATGTTGGACATCATTTTATAAGGAACTATATGAACCAGAGCTAGTAGTGCTTTATTACAGGTTTTGAAAAGTTCAAAAATAGGAAGGTGAGTAAGTGCCCTGGGTGGTAGTCTTATAATTTTAGACCATTAAAAATAAAGTTTCTAAGTTGTTGTTGTTGTTGTTGTTGTTGTTGTTTTTACCAACTAGAATAACAAATCAGTAACGTTTTGATGATATATACAACGCTCCTTAGAAAGTAGGCTCATTCCAAGAAAGCGAGTATATTTAAATACAGCATTGATAGGAAGGTCTCTATTTTCCCCATTTTAGGCAGCACTGTGGAAAAACCCACAATGTGGGGATGGACACATATGCCACTGTCTTGTTAATTCAATGTTTTTTAAAAATATGTTCTGTAGACTCTATCAAAGGCTGCAAGCAGATTACTGGTTTACTGAATGAGATTCTCTGAGCATGAGATCCAGAACCAAGCATTTTAATCAGTTTCCCAGGTGATTATTATGCAGATACAAGTTTGAAAACCACTGTATATAATGCAAGTGAACAAAAGCATGACCTACTGGTAACAGTTACATCTCCATAAATATACCCTTTTAAAGGGATGCATTTCTAAATAATTTTCTTTGTAAGGCAATGCCAATCCTTCTGAACATGGTTAAGTGACCATTTTACAGCAGCAATAATCTATGGAACCAATGGGTACATATTGGAATGATATCACTGATGGTTTGAAAAGTATCAAATTTTCTAATGCCTCACAGTTTATTACATAAATGCCAGTGTTAAGACAAAGTAACCATGGCCAGATCATATACAACAAGATGAATCATGATGTGGTTTTAAAATCACTATTAGATCAAGCAACTGATAAAAATATATTCAGTGGAAAACAAACAATTTTTATTTATGTCCAATGACTGCATAGGAAATAATTACAATTTATATTCCTTCAAATTTAAAATTTTAAGTATGAATTTAATTTCAGAAGGGAGGTTGAAGTGTGATTGAAAATCATATATGTTGCTTGATCCTGTTTTCTTAAATTATATTTCTGGATGCAATACTTTAAACTTCATTGCATCTTTCAACAAACATTTCCTAAGTGCTACTTATCAGATGTCAAGTGTCAAGAAGACAAATTCCCTGCATTGTCTCATAACAAAGGAGATAACTGCCTAAAGCTACTGAATGTGGTCACTGCTTTAATAGAGATGTACGCATGGTGCATTGAGCCATGAATTGCGACTAATTAGTAAAGGTTAGCTTCTGTAATGGAAAATAATATGGCAGAATATGTTAAATACTATTATATATAATGTTAGTATTTTGAACGATGAGCCATGATTCCACCATCTAATAATATCAGATAATAAGTTTCTACTTTAAAACTACCCCATTTTCTTTAAATTACCAAAACTTTTAAAATGCTTAACATAAAACCACATGATGACACCTCAAATGGAACACAGATGCTTGCCTAATCCACAGTCTATGTGTTTGTGTTATGAATCAACTGTCTGTGGCAGAAAGAACATCCAATGATTAGATCCTTACTTGAAGTAATAGAATGAGGTCTTCCATGAAATCAAAGGACCTGAGCCCTAACCGTGCTCCTATCATTAACTTCATTTGGACAATTCATTTCTCCTCCCTATGTTTCATTTTTCTCATATATAAAATGTAGAGACCAACGAATAGCCCTCCAGTTTCTAGAAATCTAGGATTTGGGCTTAGGTTGTGAGACATAGTCCCCAAGAACTTGGTCCAGTTGCTCTAAGTCACTCCCATCCTCATTCCCACTGAACTGGAAGGGGCTGCACTCTAAGACAGTAACTAGTTCAGTCAGTTAGCACTCACTCCTTCACCTCTCCCACATTCCCCAATATCAAGACAACCAAGAGACCCATGCTTTTATTCAACTGAATACTTGACAAGGACTAGTCCAGTGATATATTTTGTAGGGTTATAACACTGCTCTCTTAATGAAAATTTCAAAAATCTAAAGGATGACTTATTACAGGGTAATTAGTATCACTAACCTGTGCTGAACTTTTTTCAAGTTTTTGGACTAAATTATCCCAGCGCTGGGCAAAGTTGTCCAGCCATGCTTCCATCTTTTGGGCTACCAATGTGTTTTTCAGTGTTGAAAGAAGATCTTGGTTGAGTGAGCAGAGTTTGTCCATAGTTTGCTTCTTCTTTTCTAGATCTGTTTTTAAGGCCTGTTAAAACAGGAAAGAAGATGTAATAAGCCTAGGTTACATTTTCTAAAACACTATAGTTCATATTGCTTTTGCATGTATTTTCTCATTTGTATAGATAAGATTGTAATCGTGCCTGCAAAGGATCAAGAGCCCATAAAAATATAAGTAGAAAATTGTAATCCAAATAATCTTCCCAAGAAGCTTGAAGAAAAAAAACAAATAAAAAGTCAGATGTAGCATAAAAACCTAGTAGAGAAACTTAAGAGCTATTTAAAAATATTTAAGGGACTTCCAAGTAAAAAAGTAGTGTTGCTCAAAGGGCAGTTTACTGACTTTTAAATTTTTTTAGCATCTGTTATTCAATTAACATTTGGCTATCTGAGTAATTATCTTCTAAAGCTAATTTTAAAGCCCATTAAGTAATAGAACTAAGTAATTGAGTGTGACACAAATCCTTTGGAATCACTTTGCATGTTTTCTAAATACATATGTGTTTTATGGAGTAATTTTTATAACATTCATATTTTCAAAGTTCCTGTGAGTTATGAGGAGTCACACATGCCCTCTGGTTGCAGAATGAATAAACAAAGTGGCTTGTATGAAATCAGTAGATCAGGACAGCTTATTCTTTCATTTTATCCATTAAGGTTACTCTGCACTTTGGAAAATCCAATTTCCAGCTCCCAAATAATAGTCCCTGACTTAACTTGTAGACACAGAATAAGAAGAAAGAAAGAAAATTATTTTACAGTCCCTTTGCAATCCCCTCTTTCCGGCAATAGCAAGTACAATAAACATAAACTAAACAGTGAGACCTGTCTTTCCAAAACAATTGTGAATTCAAGAACAACTGATATTACACATGGCAAAAAAATTATCATGAAACAGATGTACTGATTGCTTATGAACTGAAGTGTCATACACACAAAGAAATCAAAGGATACTTTATGTAGCTCATTTGGGCATGCCAACTGCACTGATAGCTCTGAGCTGCAGAAGGCTCTGGTGTCTCCTTCAATTAGCTCACCCTTTAATCAGAATCTGCTTTACCTGGTGTACTTTAAATTGGATTCTTAGTGCATGCTGTTTTTAAGATATAAAAGCTAGTTGTGAAGTTCTTTCCTATTTTTCCTCAGCAATTAAGGTTTTTTTTTTCCACTATTTTTTCTCAGTTTGAAAGAATGCAATAAATCAAAATATGAGTTAAGATTTCTAAGGAGAATTCATACCAAAATAAACTTTCAATGTGGGAACTTAGTAATACATTGGTTTTGTATATTGATTTTGTTTGTTTAATTCACAGACTGCCCTCCATCAAATTTAAATGCGCACTTGGACTAATAGTAAAACAATAGTTCAGCTCCCTGGCTAGAGCTGGGACCCAAATTTAAATTTGTAGATTCCTCCAATCCCTTCATGACATCTCATTTTTCTTTTCTTCTTTTAACTTTTGGCATCCGTTTGTTTCATTGCAAGCCATCTCAAGTTTTTTTTGGAAGAAGTTATGATAGAATGAAAGACATTTTAAATACATTTAAAAATATAAAGATGTATATACAATCCTCTTTGGCTTACTTTCTCAGGGTTTAAGAAGCTACTTTAAATAGCTCTATGTGTAAGGCTCAGAGGTGCACCATTGTTTAAGCTAAATGGGTAATGATTTGGAAACATTTTAGAACAAGGATCTGAGAGTTATGTTTGAAGAAGAGGAAAAAATCTGCGTTGGAAATTTATGGGTAACTTCATGTTACCTGAACAGTTTTTCTTAGATGATCTATAAAACTAATTGGATACCCGAAGGGATTTAGTGGCAAATGAAACTAAGACACCTGTGTTAAAATTAAGCCAAATGAAGAAGCACTTGGTGAGCATCACAAAAATAAAGGGGAAAGTCAAATCACCACTAAAGAATACCACTAGGGAAAATGGACTCAAGGTAAAGTAATAACATTATTATAATGACATTGTAGAAGTATTGAATCTGTATATTTTTACCTAAATCTATATGACAAGAACACTGTACCAATGCTTCTAGCTAGTAAATTTTAGATCTGCCTTTTCTAAAATGGTGATGGCAGGTGAGTGGTTCAGTTTGTTTCCTCTTGTTAGGGGAATGTTTCCTCTCATTGTCTCTCTCTCTCTCTCTCTCTCTCTCTCTCTCTTCATGATCTCCCTCTACCCAAAGGACTCTTCTACCACAGCTAATAGAAGGAGAGGACAGGAAATCCATGAAAGCATTGAATCATAGTAATGAATTACCTTCTCCCATCTATCCTTGACTATCAATACTTCTATGCTTGGATTTTATGTATGCATAATAAATGACTATGATTTGTTATTTATTATTAGGGTATAAAATAGATGTCTTTCTGCATATCAAAAACTGATCACAGGTCTTGGAGTGCCAGAGAACCAGAGAGCTCTGGAAAACTCAGGAAGCTCTAGAAAACTTACACATGGCAGAGGACAGCCAGGATTTTAAAAGAAGAAATGTATTTTTATTTTTCAAAGAAGCCAAACACCTGGACTTACCTCCAAGATAGGCAGGAAGATACAGTCAATAAACTAGACCAGGCTAGTAGTAAGGAGAGACAGGAAGCAAAGAAGCCGCTCAAGAAGACAGAACAGACATGATCTATCTGGTCAACGTTAGAAGTGCAAAATGAACGTCTCCTTACAAAAGGCCCAGGAATTCCTTGAGGGAACATCAGAGTCACATGGAAGCCTTGCTAAAATACAGATTTCTGGGCCCTACTGCCAGTCTGTATGAATTAGCAGGTCTGGGCTGAGACCTAAGAATTTGCATTTCTAACAAGTTCCCAGCTGTTGTTAGATCCAGGTGTCCCAGGACCTAACAAGATCCCAGTATGGGGATCACAGTTTGAGAACCATTGATTCTACTTGCATGAATTCTTTGAGGCTGGTGACAGGAGGTGAGGCAAAGTAATCAAGTCCCGGTAGAATGGAACTATCAATAGGGACTTGCTGAGCTACCACGTGTCCCACAGCCACAGCTGAGTCTGTCCTCAACTCCCTAGTACCCCTGGATCCCCTGCACACCATCGGCTCATGGATCACCAGGCTTCCCAGAGCTGCCCTTCCCCGCAAAACACCACCAGTCCTCACAGGAGCGGCACACTTCCTTTCAAATTTGGGCCTTCCCAGGCTAGCCTACTTGATTCTACCAGCCTTGGAATTCACCGCATAAGGGTCACTGTTTCTTCTCTCTTTTCCTTTTTATCGTTTATAGCAAATAAAAAGTCAGTTTTGACCACACAAAAATAAAAAAATAATAGGTCTACACGGTTTGGATAAAAGCACAGATCTAGAGGAAATTAAATACTTGACTCCTCAGTTCCCACCTCAAAGGAAAAGGAGGAGATCCTATGGGCTATTGGTGATGATATTTCAAAACAAATTACACTGATTATAAATAAAAGAGTTTGAGCACACTGTAACTATACCTAGGTATGTAGTAGGAACTGGTGGCAGATGGTACCTGTTTTGGGTCTCAGATTGTGACATATTTTAATGAACATTAAATTCTTATTCACTGCCTGAGTCAGCAGGGGAATTTTACCTCAAATTCTAGACCAGCTGTCAGGTTTTGTTAATTGGCTAAAACTATCAAACGGTAAGACTTATACAAAACATATTTTCACTTTGTTCACAAGCAAGGTGACATAATTTGAATTTTAATCATATTGGAAAATTATTGAGACTTTGCTAAAAGAGTATTTTCATGGTCCTGAGGCTAGTAAAGTCTTTTATTCACTAAAATGTCAACATAGTAGCACATGATCGCTCCAAATGACAGTTCTCGATTGCAGTTCTTTTGTTGTCAAGGAATCAAATGATATGAGGAGTTTTGAAATAGCTTAACAGGGCTGGGCCTGAGTCTGGATGTCTTGGTGCTCAGTTTGACTCTGCTACTAATATTCTATGATACCTTATGCATGCCACGTGTTTTATCCTGGGCCTCAATTTCTTCTGAAATAAGCTGTCTCATTCCTCCTCTTCCTACCCAGTGCTACTTAGTTCACTTCTACTAACTGGTCTCCTTCATACCAATGAATATTCCACAAATGCGACTATGATTGTTATCAAATTCTCAGTGGCTCCCCAACAACTGCAGAACAAAATTACAAATATATCACGGACGTTTTTGCATTCTTTTGATACAAATAGAGATGACTTTTCTGAAATCTGTCTTTAGTGGTCAGATCACTCCAGAAAGCATATATAAATATTTTTTTTGAGGAATGAATTCTTTTCCATAACAAGCTAGCTTGTAATAAGAAGTAATACATTAGTGAATCTATTTTAAATTAAAAACCTAAGATTAGTAACTATGGAGCAAAAAAATGTATGATACAAATAAATATTTGGTAAAACAGTACCAATTTAACTGGAGAAGTTTATTTAAGATTAGCTTTAAATAAATGATTTGATTATATTATATAATGTCAATATAGATATAGATTCATTTAGGTAAAATTATAAAACATTACTTATAACAGACCTTTGTTTTAAATTAGAGTTAACATCAAGTTAGTATTTAATAGAATTACTCTACCAAAAAAACAAGAAGAAATACTGACTACGGAATATTTTATTTGAAAAACTAAACTCTTGGGGCACCTGGGTGGCTCAGTCAGTTGACCGTCCGACTCTTGGTTTCGGCTCAGGTCATGACCTCAGGGTCCTGGGATCGAGCCCCACATAGGGCTCTGCGCTCAGCTGGGAGTCTGCCTAAGATTCTCTCTCTTCTTCTCTCTCTGCCCCTCCCCCTGTTCATTCTCTCTCTCTCAAATAAATAAAATCTTAAAAAAAAAGAAAAACTAAGTTCTTAATCTTACACTGCCTTCTCCTTTACAGCAAAATAATAAAGTTCACAGTGGAAGATAAGCTTTAGAAATCTTTTCTAATCCTGTAAGTTTCAACTCAAACTGAAATGTCTTATTGAAGCCCTCCCTGATGTCCTTTTACTGCCAAAGTTCCCTCATTTCTCAAAACACACAGGTACTTATAATTAATGCCATTTGGGTTGCTTTAATGTTTTTTCTAGTTTTCCAAATGAAGGCATGAGCCCCTTATGTGAGGATAATCATCTCTTATACTTCTCTTATATTTCTCAAAGAATTTAATTTAGACTATTACTTTTTTAAATTTAATTTAATTTTATTATGTTATGTTAGTCACCATACAGTACATCATTAGTTTTTGATGTAGACTATTACTTTAGGACTACATATTGTTTACAGCCTTCTAGGACATTCTTAGTGTTACTTTTTTATTTTAACTGAAATCTTCTTCCAGGTTTGCTGTGTTTTTTCAAAAGTACAATTTTCGTTTTGAAAAACACAGTTGCAAATCTGTCTATATCTTATGGAATTAATGTTCGTATTCTTCCAAAATTCATGAAATGAGGGCTTAAGCACCCACTGTGGTATTATCAGGAGAAATGGCTTTGGGGAGGTAATTAGGGTTAGATGAGAAGATGAGAGTAGAGCAGCATGATCGGATTAGTGCCCTTAGAAGAAGAGGAAGAGACACCCGATCCTCCTCTATCTCTGCTATGTGAGGATACAGCTAGAAGGTGCTGTCTAGAAGCCAGGAAAAGGACCCTCACCAAGAACCAAACCAGTTGGCACCTTGATGTCATACTTCCGAGCTTCCAGAAGTGTGAGAAATAAATGTCTGTTGTTTAAGCCATCCAGTCTGTGATATTTTGTTATAGAAGTCTGAGATGACTAACACAGGAATTGGTACCAAGCAGTGGGGTCCTGTGGTAACAAACATCTAAAAATGTATATACAGCTTTGAAACTGAGTAACGGGTAGAGGCTGAGAGAGTACTGAGGTGCATGGTAGAAAAAGCTGAGACTACCATGAAGGGACTCCTAAAGGCAATTCTGGTGAGGGCTCTGGCAGAAAAGAGGAGATCTGGAAAGTGTCCATGTTTTTAGAGAGTACATAAATTAAAATGGGCAAAAATATTGGTATAAATATGGATGGCAGAGGTCATTCTGATGAACGCTTAGACGCAAATGAGGAAGCTATCATTGGAAATGGGGGGAAAGGATGATCCTAGTTATAAAGTGGCAGAGAACTTGGCTGAATTGTGTTGATGTTCAGCATTTTGTGGAAGGCGGGACTTGTGAGCGATGGAACTGGATATTTCGCTGCGGTGATATCTAAGCAAAGTGTTGAAGGAGTGGCACGATTTCTCTTGCTTACGGTAAAATGCAAGAAGAGAGAAATGAATTGAAGAATAATCATTTGGCATAAAGGCACTAGAATTTAAAGATTTGGAAAATTCTCAGCCTATCCATATTGCAAAAAAAAAAAGAGAGAGAGAGAGAAAATATGTTCAGAAGAGAACACTAAGTGTATGGTTGACTGACCATTTGATAAGATTAGTGTGGGTGGGAACCAGAGACCCAGTCAGCCATCTCAACAGAAGGCAGGACGAGAGATGGAATTATACCAACAGAAACACTGCCAGCTGGGACTAAAGGAAACAGAGAAAACCAGACAGAATGAAGGCGGGCTGCCCAAGAGGTGCAACTGCTCAAGAAGAGGGAAGAATGATGTAGGTGATTCAGAGATCCTAAGAGCTACCACTCCCACCACAGGCCCAGATGGCGGGGCTAGCTCTTCCTGGGTTTCAAAGGGTAGGGCTACATCTCCAGTTCATGGGGCAGGATGCCCCCACCCAGTAGTACCTCAGGAGCGGGGCCACTGCCGAGAATCCTGTGGGTAGGGCTGCTGCAGAGGCCACATGGGTGGTCCCCCATGGAACTGAAGAGGCGGGGCCACCTTGTGGAGCTCTGGAGGTGATCCTGTTACTCCAGTGGTCCTGGAGGGCAGTGTATCAGTCCAAAGAGGATTATTCTTGAGGCTTAAGATCTAATGGAATTCTTTGCTGTGTTTTAGACCTTTATGGGACCTGTCACCCCTTCCTTCTTTCCTATTTCTCTTATTTAAGACTTCCAGGGCTCATGGGATAGAATGAATGTATTTTGCTTGTGAGAAAGACATGAACTGGGTGGGGGGGGCGGTCCATGGGTGTAATGTTATAGACTGGATGCTTGTGTCCCCACAAAATTCATATGTTGAACCCTACCTCCATATACACACACAAAATGTGATAGTATCAGGAGGTGGGGCCTTTGGGAGGTTATTAGGTTTAGATGAGATCATGAGAGTGGAGACTCCATATTGGGGTTCATGCCCTTATAAGAGGAGGAAATGTGTGAGGGTTGCTCAAAAGGTACAGACTTTCAGTGATAAAGTAAATAAGTACAGGGAATGTACTGCAGTTAATAATAATATACTGGGGGCACCTGGGTGGCTCACATGATTAAGCGTCTGCCTTCGGCTCAGATCCCGGGGTCCTGGGATCGAGTCCCGCATCGGGCTCCCTATTCCTTGGGGAGCCTGCTTCTCCCTCTGTCTCTCTCTCTTTCTGTCTTTTTCTGTCTCTCAGGAATAAATAAATAAAATCTTTAAAAAAAATAATAACATACTGGGTATTGGAAAGTTGTTAAGAGAATAGATCTTAAAAGTTCTCATCACAAGAAAAAAGAAGCATTGTAACTATGTGAGGTGATGGATGGTAACTAATTGTGGCAATCATTTTGTAATATATACAAACACTGAATCATTATGCTGTACTCCTGAAACTAATATAAAATGTGACATGCCCATTATATCTCAATTTTTAAAATTAATTTTTTTAAAAAATGGGAAGAAGACACAAAGTTTCCTCCTCTCTTTCTACCATGGGAGCACAAAGTAAAAAGGTACAGTCTGCAAATCAGGAAAGGGGTCCTCACCAAAAACTAAATCTGCTGGCATGGCTGCCATTCCCAGCCTCCACAAGTGTGAGAAATACATGTCTGTTGTTTAAGTCACCCAGTCTGTGGTATTTTGTTATAGCAGCCCAAGCTGTCTAAGATAATAGAGCTGTCCCTATTTTAATTAAGAAAGTTTACAATATGCTATAATTGCATAGACTATGATTTAAGCACAAACAATGAACATTTGGTTTAAGATTGGGAAGAATAAAAAGACCAAATAATGGGGTTAATGTAAACTACTGGGTTTGAAAAAAAAAAAAAAACTTTTGAAAGCTAAAAAATACATACAGCCAGTTTCTGAAGACTTGATAACACTTCACTTTGATCCTTAAAACCAGTTGTGTGAATCTTGTTCACTGCATCTTCTTTTTCTGAAAGCCATGCACTAAAAAGGCACTGAAAGAAATCAAACAATTCCGAAAAAAGAAAATAAATAATTACTGAAGTAGATCATTGTATGTTTTCCTTTACCCATTTACCATCTCACCATGTCTTTCACCAATGCAATTTCCCCACATGACTCACCTGTTCGTCAGTAAAACGCTGCCATTTTAGGAGGACGTCTTGCAAAAGAACCCAGCGATCTTCGGTCCACCTACAGATGTTTGCCCATCGATCTCCCAGTACCTGTGGAACAGAAAACCCATCACCACATCAGCAAACAAATAATTGTTAATGAATTTCATTTAAAATTGCATGAATGATTTGTGAAAGCATCTAATTTCAAGTCTCCTAGGTATACTAGGAGTTATAAAGGACACCCTTCCTGCTTTTGCTTATAATTACATAAGCACTATGCCTTTCAATTTGTCTTTAGATTACTTCACTCACTCTTGCAACTGACACCGAAAAGTAAAGATACTAACAAGAAGTCTGAGACAGTTACCATACCACCATTTGAAATGTCTCCACGGCAAATGTAAGAGAGCAAAGACATAGATACAGAATTAAAGAGGATTTTGCATTGATGATATGCAAAATGGGTATCTTTCTTAGGTTTGAAAACACATCCTATAGAATAAAAGTCTGCCTACTAAGTAGAATACCTAAAGACTCTTCTTTGAAGCAATCCCGTGCAATTAGAATTGCTTAATGCCCCGATTGTAGAAGAAAATTGTTAGTGATTTAAATTACATCCACATGTAGACTTTAAAAATTATCTAGATTATTCTTACAAAGTATTTAAATTCACTCTCTCTCTCTCTCTCTAAACTACTCTAGTGAAAAAATTGTAATATTCCCTGAGTAGTAATTGCCCTATCTCTAGCATGTTACTAATACTGAGGTGCACACACTATTTTTTTTTAATGTGTAACATAAACCAATTATCAACAGTATGTATGTATATATGTATGTATGTAAGTATGTATTTACAGGATGCTGGAGAAAAACATCTTTATTCAAGATACTACCAAAATTCTGGCAAACATTTCAAAAACAGATTGGCAAACATAGTGCTTTCCTTTTCAACTGGCAGCACTTTGAAAAGACAATATGATAAGACATCACAACTTGAATCAACATTAGTTCAAAATCCTTATATTTTTGAATTTTTGACCACATAACTTATGTTTTCATGTGATAAAACAAATGATAGCTTAAATCAACATCAACAGATAAACTCCATAAGATGAAAGTTTGTGCTGTTTGATGACTGATAATATGTTATGGTTAGATGTATCTGCTCTTTTTTTATATTCCTGGCTCCCAGGATGAAAAAGAAATCTTTAAATATCATTTTATGTATGTAAGTTTCTTTGCATATCTCTCTTCAAAAAATACTTTATAGGAGTATATAAGTAGGTTACCTAGATGTTTAATTTTATAATTTTGCACCAAAACTACAGACCTGTTACATTTTCTTTTTTTTTTAAGATTTTATTTATTTATGTGACAGAGACACAGCAAGAGAGGGAACTCAAGCAGGGGGAGTGGGAGAGGGAGAAGCAGGCTTCCCACAGAGCAGGGAGCCCGATGTGGGGCTCGATCCCAGGACCCCAGGATCATGACCTGAGCCGAAGGCAGACACTTAACCGACTGAGCCACCCAAGGCGCCCCTCTGTTACATTTTCATAACACAGTGATTTTGTCCAACATTAATAAAGCTGAAAAACCATTGAAATGGACATGCTCTTGTCTCTCACAATACAAATAGCAATTTGCCAGAAAAAGAAACCCCTCCAGTAGTAACACTCATCAGTTGTTTAACCTGAGTGTTTGGTCTATTGAGAGTGGCAGCCTTTTTTCCTTCATGTACACTCACATCCACACCACTCTGCACCATCACACACTCTGCACACATCCAGGTCGAGCACATGGATTCATACGCAAGGAGACCATAGTATGTTTCCTGTTGCTCTAGCCAAGTGCGAAGCGTGTAGCTAATGATTACCCACTCTAGGTACACAACTAGCAAATGCCTCAAGGCAACCATTGCAATGGATGGTTAACTTGCTGAGTGGATTTACTGTTCTAGATCAAATTAGCCTGTATATACATATGTGTGTACATATCTGCGCACACACACATAATCTATGCATGTACACATACTCATACGCTTTTCTATTTCTTAATCCTCCAAAGCAATGTTTTAATTTTTTTTGAACTCTGTGCAAATGTCTACATTTTCTACCATTTAAGGCAAAGAGTCTGCAATAAGAAAGGTCAGAAAATAGGCTTATGTTTATCCAAAAGCATTTCACCTTGCACATTACTGGGTTTTTTTAAACACACATAACTTTAAAGTGTGGACATTGAATCCCCAATATCTAAAAAAAATCATTTCAGGGTGCCTGGGAGGTTCAGTTGGTTAAGCATCCAGCTTTGGCTCAGGTCCTGATCCCACGGTCCTGGGATCGAGTCCCACATTGGGCTCCTTGCTCAGCGGGGAGTCTGCTTCTCCCTCTGCCCCTCCCCCTGGTCATGCTCTCTCTCTCTCTTTCTCTCTCTCTCCCTCCCAAATAAATAAAATCTTAAAAAATCATTTCTAATGACAAACACAAGTTTTTAAGAAAAAAAGTTGAAGTACAGACACTGGATCCCCAGTATTAAACAAACTTATTTCTATTGACAAACTTAAGTCTTAGGGTGCAGTGGGAGGACCAGAAAATGCAGCTTCAAAATTGCAGGGAAGCAAAGTACAACAGGGAAAATAATAAATAACTCAAGTTTACTAACACTGAAACTTTCAACAAGCAACTCATTTGGAATTTTAAATAAATAACCTTAGGTTTATTCACAGCTTCTGGTCCAAGCAGAGGTCCCATGCCATGAGTCTGCTTGCTCTCGGTCAAATTCACCGCTTAGCATTCTGATGGGAGTCAGCTTGTTAGGAAGTTACTTGCATCTCTATTTTTCTTCATGAGAATTGGGACTGGACTGCTTGATCTTCTGATATTCTCATAAGACTTCTTCATGAACATTCTGATACTCTTTTGAGCCTGAAGAAAGCTGCCTTTGTTGTGTATCCAGTTTGATAAATCTTCCAGCTACAGTCTCCATCCTGGCATGCAAGGCCCTGTACTCATCATACTCAGCACTGAAGCCATCCTTGTCTCACAGGAGACAAGAGCAATATATTTTGTCAAATAATCTGGGAGTTCAATTGTTGAAGAAGGCTCAGTGGAGCCTCTTTAACTCCTTCAATGGAATCAGGACTGGAGTTATTCATCTTGGCAATTTCCTCTTCTCTTTTAAGGTCCTGTTCCTTTTCTTCAGTTGTCTCAAGGTCGTGCATTTTAATTTGGCCCATTTCCTTCTGTTTTTAGACTTTTTTTGGACTTTTTCTGAGACACTGAATGGTCTTCCTCCACAGGCTTTGGACACTTCAGTAGAAGTGAACCAGAGTTAAGGTTTCCAGAGAAGTCCTGGAGGTATATTTGTCTTGCTAGTCCTGACAGACACTAGTGTTTTGACTAAAACTGTCAACAGGTAGGTCTTGAGTCCCCCGGCCTGCTGGAGTGCTAGGGGAAGTGGAGTTAGAATTTACGATCTGAGGAGGATTGGAGCTGGGCCGGTGAGTTGAAGGCGGCGGCGGAGGGGTAGGGCTGGCAGTGGCTGCAGGGGACAGCAGGAGGCCTGGAGCAGATTGTTCACTGGTGGGATTCAAGTGACCATTTAATGTTGGAGGCACTCGACCTGCTGGTGAGATATTCAAGTTTATTTATTCATTAAAGGATCAATGAAATCTGAATCTCAAAGCTGATTCTGAGAAGAAGCAGCATCTCTTCTAGAACATGCAGGAGATTCTGAATGGCCGGTGCTTGCAGCATTCTGAGACAGAATGAGTGTGCTAGAGAGCTCTGCCTAACGACCTTCTGTCTATTTCTGTCTATTTCACCATATCCGGGCCAGTCTCTTCGAAGCGCTTTTAAAACATAATCCTTTAAGGTATATGAGTGGTCTGTAGGATTCAGATTGGCTACCTGTTGCAGAATTGCTCTGAGGGAGCTCCCTTTTTTTTTGACTAACACCGTGTTTCTGCAGCGGAGCCGGCAGCTTGGGTTTTCTGTAGGCCTTCGGCGCCAGTAAGTGAATTACCCTGTCCCTATGTCGCCGCTGAAAAACACTGCGGCTGCCATGTGTCTTTTGAATCATATGTGCAAGGTTTGTGGGGGTTGAGCCCTTCCTCTCAGGCACTACATCTGAGAGAGCTTGAGGTGCTTTACAAATCTGCACTCTTGTCCCTACATAGGGACCCCCGGTTTGATCACTTCTGTGCTTCGGTCATGGGATTCCTCCGCCTGGCTCATTCTTCCTTGTGTCATCTCATACGAGTCGTTTGGGGCACCTGCTGTACCTTGATTGTGTATAAATCCCGGGCAATTAAGCTGGGAGGCTCCAGAGCTAGAGAACGTTGGCTGCATGCAGTCAAAGCTGCCCCGAGAGTGGTCTTCACCCACATTTGACCAATAGAAGTTAAAGGCATACACTTCATTGAGAGGCTACATGTTAACTAACTAGCATTTAAATGAAAACTTGAAATAAAAAGAAGTTATGGGCTGAAACATGTCTTTTTTTTTTTTGAATCTATACTTTTATTTAGAAACATTTATATCTTAATGAGAGATGTTAGTTGAAGGATGCATTACAGTGTTATACACACTGTAGTTTCAGTGAGTTAAGAATACAACTATTCCCATATGATAGAAGTATCTCAAAATAGAGGTATGTTTTATTTTGTATAGAATTAGGGCTACAAAAAATGTAACTCATATTTTTTACAAATATATTTGGTATCTAAAATAATAAGCCTTGTCAGAATTTCTAGCATACTTGATGCTACATGTTTGGATTGATCCACCTAGAACATATTAAAATATGACTCAAAAAATACAAATGTAATTAGCACCATGAAAAAAATCCACCTATTTCTAAGAGGCTTGAAGACCCACCCAATTTCTTAAAAATTGTCAACCCTACCATCCTTTCAAAAAGGGAGTACCATGCATGAGTCAGGAGTAGGCAATAAACATTTTACTAACAACAGTATGAAAATGATCATGTACTCATATGCATCTTAGTCACAAGTGAGTTTTCAGTTTTTCTTCAGAAATGTCAATAAAAACTCACAAGTGAGTTTTCAGTTTTTCTTCAGAAATGTCAAAAAAAATTATTGTTTTCAACATAATGTAACGATTTTCATACTTTTTATAGTTTCACTCTCTACTCCTTTCGAATGATGTTAGTTTGTAGCAGAAGCCATAGCACTGAAATAATAATGCAAGATAATCAAAGGAAACGTGCTAACATAAACCAATGAATTCAACAATATTAGCCATTTAATTATTACAATGAAGTATTTGGGATTTTTTTCTGAAACATATTAGAAGCTCTTTAAGTGAACTTCCTAGTGACCATGTCAGTACACATCAGGTAAAATGGTATGTAACATATCTGTGAGTGGATTAGTTGTGAAAAAAATTAGTTTCAGAGAAAATCTTACCTTATAGCCATAAAGTATACTATCTGCCTGATTTGAGGATAAGGATATAAAAGGCCAAATTGTGGGATGTTTATTGCATCCCTTTGACCCCAGTGGAGATGGGAGTCAAGCACGGGAGAGACACACTCAAACTGAAGCACCATCTTCGTAAATGAAGGGAAATGTACTGAGACTTCTAAATAAATATAGCATCATCTCCCAACTGAAGTAGCATCTTAGGGTTATAATCTCATAGATTGATGATTACAATTTATTAATTTTAGTAAGACATCCTATTAAATAAATCCAAATAAAGACCTCCATACAATAGATTCCTTAAGGTTGTTAATTTTATAGAAATTCCAAAATATACTAATGTGATACACTTTGCACTGTAGTTTTTTTCCCATTATATGAATGAGTCACAAAAAACTAATAATACTCTTCTAGATACATAGTCAATCTATTAAGAAAACTATTTTAAGAAGGGCCTTTGGTATTCTAATAATAATAGATAATTTTGATAATTCATTAAAGGCTTATAACTCAGCCAATCCAATATTTAATTTAACTTGCAGTTAATGAAAGTCTTTAATGCATTCATTCATCCATCATGAATCTGTCTAAACAACAAGTACTTATTGAACACACACTGTGTGTCAAAAATGAACAGAAAAAAAGAAGTTATGGGCTGGTTATGCTGCTATAAACACTGGGGTGTATATGCCACTTCGAATCAGTATTTTTGTGTGCCTTGGCTAAATACCTAGTAGTGCAATTGCTGGGTCATAGGGCAGTTCTATTTTTAACTTTTGAGGAACCTCCATACTGTTTTTCAGAGTGGCTGCACCAGCTTGCATTCCCACCAACACTGTTACCTTTCTCCACATCTTCGCCAACATCTGTTGTCTCTTACGTTGTTAATTTAGCTGTTCTGACAGGTGTGAGGTAGCATTTCAACGTGGTTTTGATTTGTATTTCCCAGATGCCGAGTGATGTTGAGCATTTTTTCGTGTCTGTTGGCCATTTGTACGTCTTCTTTGGAGAAATGTCTGTCCATGCCTGCTGCCCATTTCTTGATTGGATTATTTGTTCTTTGGGTGTTGAGTTTGATAAGTTCTTTATAGATTGTGGCTACTAACCCTGTATCAGATGTGTCATTTGCAAACGTCTCCCATTCCATAGGTTACCTTTTAGTTTTATTGATTGTTTCCTTTGCTGTGCAGAAGCTTTTTATCTTGACAAAGTCCCAATAGTTCATTTTGCTTTTGTTTCCCTGGCCTCCAGAAACGTGTGTAGTAAGAAACTGCTATGGCCGAGGTCAAAGAGGTTGCTGCCTATGTTCTCCTCTAGGATTTTGATGGTTTCCTGTTTCACATTTAGGTCTCAGCCATCAAGAAGAATGAAATCTTGCCTTTTGCAATGATGTGGATGGAGCTAGAGTATATTATGCTAAGCAAAATAAGTCCATCAAAGACAAATACCATATGATTTCACTCATATGTGAGATTTAAGAAACAGAACAGATGAACGTACGGGGAAGGGGAAGAAAGAGAGAGAGGGAAGCAAACCATAAGAGCTTCTTAACTATAGAGAATAAACTGAGGGTTGAGGCAGGGAGGTGGGTGGGGGGTGGGCTAAATGGATGATGGGTATTAAGGGGGGCACTTGTTGTGATTACCACTGGGTGTTAGAGGTAAGTGATGAATCACTAAATTCTACACCTGAAACCAATTTTACCATACATGTTAACTAACTAGCATTTAAATGAAAACTTGAAATAAAAAGAAGTTATGGGCTGAATCATGTATCCTTTTTTTTTGGAATCTATACTTTTATTTAGAAACATTTATATCTTAATGAGAGGTGTTAGTTGAAGGATGCATTACAGTGTTATATACACTGTAGTTTCAGTGAGTTAAGAATACAACTATTCCCATATGACTGTACACACACATTTGCAAAGACTTATATCTTAATGAAAGAAGATGTTAGTTGAAGGACATATAATATGCATTGTAGTTTCAATGAGTTCAGCACAGAACTATTCCAATATGTATCTACAGTTATGTTTTGAAACATTTATATCTTTTTCTAAGTTTTTATTTAAATTCTAGTTAGTTAACATACAGTGTAATATTAGTTTCTAGTGTACATATAGTGATTCAACACTTCCATACATCACCCTGTGCTCACAACAACAACAAGAGCACTCCTTAATCCCCATCACATATTACACCCATTCCCCCACTCCCCTCCCCTCTGGTAACCATAGGCTTGTTCTCTACAGTTAAGAGTCTGTTTCTTAGTTTGCCTCCCTCAATTTTTCCCCTATGATCATTTGCTTTGTTTTTTAAATTCCACATATGAGTGAAATCATATGGTATCTGTCTTTTTCTGATGGACTTATTTCGCTTAACATAATATTCACTAGCTCCATCCATGTCATTGCAAATGGCAAGATTTTATTATTTTTGGTGGTTAAGTAATATTCCATTGTGTGTATGTGTGTGTGTGTCTGTGTGCGTGTGTGTGTGTGTTTGTGTTTATACCCCACATCTTCTTTATCTATTCTTCATTCAATGGACATTTGAACTGTGTCTCCTTAAAATTCATATGTTGAAGGGGCGCCTGGGTGGCTCAGTCCATTAAGCGTCTGCCTTCAGCTTGGGTCATGATCCCAGGGTCCTGGGATCAAGTCCCGCATCAGGCTCCTTGCTCAATGGGGAGTCTGCTTTTCCCTCTGCCTGCTGCTCCCCCTGCTTATGTTCTCTCTCTCTCTCTTAAATAGATAGATAGATAAATAAAATCTTTAAAAAATTTTCATATGCTGAAGGCCTATCCCCCTCTACTACAGAATGTGACTGTATTAGGTGACAGGGTCTTTATAGATATGACCTTTACATAGGGATTTTAAGTTAAAATGAGGCTGATCTAATCTAATCTGACAGGTATCCTTAAAAGAAGAGGAAATCTGGACCCACAGAAAGACATGAGGGACATGTGGGCACATAGGAGAGATCATGTGAGGACACAGTGAGAAGACAGCCATCTGCAAACCCAGGAGAAAGGCCCCAGAAGGAACCAAACCTGCCAATACCTTGATCTTGGACTTCAAGCCTCCAGAACTGTGAGGGAAACAATTTCTGTTATCTAGGTTACCCAGTCTTTGGTATTTTGTTATGGCAGCCCTAAGAAACTAACACAAAAGACATATTTAAGAGGGACTGATTCCATGGCATTACAAAATAGCTCACAAAACTAAAGTTGTTGAAAGTAAAGATGTATTTATTACAGTGGGAAAATTTTAGAAAATGCATTACAATTACTAGAGTAAAATTATTAAAAATTATTTAAATAGAAGAGATTTTTAATAATTTATTGTGATTCAACTTCCCAAATATATAAACACTATCACTCTGTAATTTTGTGTTTTATGTGGGGAAGACACAAATATCTTGAGCTAAACAACTTAGATTTAAGTGTTAGGTCAGTCAATTGCTTGGATTACCAACACGTGTATGTCTTCTCAAATTACAAAAATAAAAACTTTTTTTAAAGATTTATTTATTTATTTTAGAGAGAGAAAGAGAAGAAAGAGAGAGTGAGTGGGGGCAGGGGTGGGGAAGAGCAGAGCATGAGGGACAAGCAGACTCCCTGCTGAGCGCAGAGCCTGACACACACGGCTCAATCCCGTGACCCTGAGATCATGACCTGAGCCGAAATCAAGAGTTGGACACTCAACCAATTGAGCCACCCAAGTGCCCCAAGGAAAAAAAAAATTAAACACGACATTCTTTTGTAATGATTCGGGCAATTCTTTGAGGGTTTTTTTTTAATATTATCCCACCTCCCAAACAAAATCAAGTGACTTTCTGGAAATTCATGGCTAAATCATTTCCTTTCTCTCAAAGACAATAATCATACCAACCCCTGAAAGAACTGCTACAAATATTAAGCAAGATTATATATTGGAAAGCAGTTTTAATTTGAACTGAGTTATGTAAGTGTTAATAGTTATTTACATTTTGTTTGATCATTGTGTTTATTTCAAATCTTCCAAGACCCAGCAAGGGTCATCTATTTTACTCTACTCACTCTAGAAAGGTACTTACTAAATCTTCACAAGTAGTTGTTTATACTTCAAATATATTCTTCTTTAAAGATTTCCAACACAAGACAGCATACCTACCCTTTATTAACACATTCCACTGGTTAAACCTATCTTACTCTCAGAAAACACTCAATGAACTGAATCTAAGTCACTTCTGTTATAATGTGGGCAGGATGCTTTTTACTCACCTCAGTAAAATTAGATAAGTGAATTAGAAATTGCTTGCTCATATGCTGTACATGTCTGCCCACAGGTAGATTTTTGTAATGCCGTATGCACAAATATAAATAGATGTACACAGTGCTTGAATTTATGGATTTATCTGGTTGTTCCTTAGATATATTGGCCCTAATTTGAATTACAAAGAATAGAACTAAGCAATTGGAAGATTATCAGTCAGCTCTATAATTACTCAAAGATGCTGGTTCCTATCATTGCCTAAAGGGATGTAACAAGTCTAAGAGATTGGATCGAATGGGATTGACAGAAAGCTAAATAATTTTTCTAAAGAATCACTGCATTAGGATTAGAAACCTCTAGAGAAAAAAGTATTTCTCTGAGTTTCCATTTAAGTATATGAATCCTTTGAGCTTTTAGAAGTAATGCATATTTTTGTAAAGCTATGAAAACAGTATGTACATAAATGAAAATGAATTATAACATCTTATGAAGTGATAAGAAGAAATTAATTTTTATTTATATTCTCATTCTATCTCAGTAGTAAGAGAAGCTAAATGTCGGTTTACTTACTCTAACACATTTTCATGGGCTAAATCACAACTCCATTATCATCTGTGCTTAGATCTGCAGTGGGGAAGCTTTCCCCCTCCCATTTAATTTATATCCCATATTGTTATACACGCCAAGGACATTTCTCATCTGAGTTCCTTTGTTTGGTTGAGTTGGTTTTTCAAAGCAAAAGTGAAAACTGGCTATCAGAGGAACATTTGGATAAAGGCAACTTGAGGAAAATTTGACAAGCCTGGAAAGTAAAACTTAAGTATCTTGACCCTTGAATTTATTGAGGCCAAGGATAGAATGTGAGAGCTGAACTGTGCCCATCAAGACCGGCATGAAGAGATAAAGCAGTCCCAGGAGTCTGTCCACTAAGAAAGGAACAGTTATGCGTCATAGACCACACAACACAGCAGCAACTGGGATTTATGAGAAAGGGAGACACCAGAGAGCCCATCTCATTTTATTTTAGTTTCAGACCCTGGGATATATTCCCCAGCTAAATGACTTTTATGTGTAATGAGGCTTCTGAAAATTAACACTTTTTATTTTTCTTTCCTACTTAATAAACACAGCAGAGTTAAAAAGGATAAGCAACTTCACCTTACCTATGGCAACGTGGAAATAACAGCAAGTAACTCATTGAAAGATATGAAATAATACCCATCATGGGGCTAGAAACGGGGCAGAGTACTACTGACTACTGTTTAGCCAACTCTATGATTCTCTTCTCAATTTTACATGCTTCCACAAACTGCTAACCAAAGCAGCATATTATAAAATGGCACGCCTTATATCTTCACTGTCTAACATACGATCCAGGGTGGAAAAATGTGTCCGATGTACTGGGAAACACTTATTGTAGGTTTCTCTGAAATTCTCATTCTTACTCCTGTTTAAATGATCCTGTAGTACTTCCTGACCAAACTCAAGGAACCTGTGAAGGTACACTTGCCACTTCTAAAAGTGCAGTTTACAGGTGACCCGGACACGGAGAAGAGTTAGTAGCTTGTCTAAGGCCACAGAGGCCACAGGATTGAGTTTCTGGGATCTGACCTCAGATCCAGCTGGCTACAAGCCTGTGTTCTTTCATGATGTCATTTACTCAGCAGAACATGCAACATTCAATATGCCTTGTAATGCACGCTCCAGAACCTAGTGAGACGTACAGATGCTGAATCCTTTTTGAGTATTTTCATATTTAATTTTGGCAGAAGTTTGACTAGACTTAACCGCACATTTTATCTAACCTACTTAACAAGGATTTGAAGCCGAATGTTATAATTTCATCTAAGAACATTTTTGACATTTTACCTCCCTATTTGTTTAAAGTATTTTTTTTAAAGATTTTATTTATTTATTTGACAGAGAGAGACACAGTGAGAGAGGGAACACAAGCAAGGGGAGTGGGAGAGGGAGAAGCAGGCTTCCCGCCGAGCAGGGAGCCCGATGTCGGGCTCGATCCTAGGACCCTGGGATCATGACCTGAGCTGAAGGCAGACGCTTAACGACTGAGCCACCCAGGCGCCCCTGTTTAAAGTATTTTTAAAAATCAGAAAATACTTACACTCCCAGATCAATAACATGTGCTCTTTCACAAAGTCATTTTTCAAAGGTAAATATGACTGTCTGATTCATTAATGAAATTTTGTCTTGGTGATTATGCTAAAAACATAGTAAGATTTTTAACTTGAAGAAGCATGTTCCCGGGGCGCCTGGGTGGCTCAGTCGTTAAGCGTCTGCCTTCGGCTCAGGTCATGATCCCAGGGTCCTGGGATCGAGTCCCACATCGGGCTCCCTGCTAGGCGGGGAGCCTGCTTCTTCCTCTGCCTCTGCCTCTCTCTCTCTTTCTGACTCTCATGATAAATAAATAAAACATTAAAAAAAAAAAAGCATGTTCCCTTGTGCCATTACAGTCAGATCCATATATTATTTCTGAGTTTATAAAGTGCTAATGAATAAAGCCAGAAAGGCCGAGTTGTTGATGCATTATTTGCAGGCTATTATTTAATGTTCTGTGGCGGCTTAATAAACTCTGTACTCTCCAGCTCCCAACAGTCTATTCAACTGGGATACCAGGAAATAAAGAGTAGGAGTCCTAAGGAGCATTCCAGCATGAGAGTATCCTTTCCAGTGTCCACTGGATTCCTGGGCATTCTTTGGTAATTTAAGGTTTTACTGTTCCTGACTGTTTTATGCCTTACGGTCTCTGGACTTCTTGAGAGGGGTCTCCTTACCGTTGTGCTTAATGCAATATACGAATTTCACATAGTATACAAATGTCTCAAAGCTCAATAACACCTCTGTAGTTATTGATACAGGGATTTTCTCCTAAGTATTGTCTTAGAACCTTTTCTTTTTTCTTTCTTCTTCATTAAATACCTGCCTACCAGTCATTTATGGCAACAAGAGAGCTATTTATGGTAAATCTGAAGAGCCACAGGAGGTGAGAATCATATGTGAGGTCCTGTCTTCTCCACCTCAAATTCTAGATCTTTACTACTTACAATGGGCATTAATCGTATAGCAGCATCTCTGAATCTGCTCACCTGGTACACATCTCCAGGCCTGAAGTACAGATTGCCTGGATTCTTCTCCCAGTTCTACTGTTGCCTAACTCAGTAATATCTCTCCGCAAACACTTAATCTTGTTATGGTTTAGATTTCCACTAGTGAACGGGAGATACTAGTATCTGGCCTGGTAGCCTCCTAGCCAGGTCAACAAATGTGAAAATGCTCTGAAAATGGTGATAAATTATTGAGATACAAGTATCTCAACTTTAGAGCTTAGTTGGTGGAAAATTAGCTTTTGTTTCCAGATGTGGTAAGTCTGGATATAATACAGGATATAATACAGGATATAGAAAAACATTTCAACATGACACTAAAACGACTAGTTTTTCATATTTTACCTACAGTCTGTTATGGCTTATATTTTATACAAGAGTTGAAAATCTTTGACTTTTAAATTCTAAAACAGGAACATAATCCATTATATGTCTTATTTGTAATCAAGTGAGTGGAAAACAGATATCCCTCTATGCCTCATTCTAACTCTATGCACTGAACTATTCCATCTATGAGAAATCACAAATTCTAAGGTGTATGCACAATAAAATGTACAAAATAATCTAGGTATAAGAGAATGGGGAATAATGGGGATTGTAGCCAATTGGAGAGCTCCTGCTAAAGGCGGCAGAGCTATTTAATTCTTACTGAGGTTAATAGACAGGAGAACAGGCAAAGGATCACCAGATCAGTGGCTTTTTCTACAGACGTTAGACATTTATAGTTTCGTATCACATTTCCTAAACTTCAAACATTGATAACTAATAAAAACATTATTAAATACCATGTGGACTAAACAGAACTTTATTTGAATATACTTGTAACTTTATTTTATTTTTTTTAAAGATTTTATTTATTTGAGAGAGTGAGTGAGAGAGAGAGAGCACAGGAGCAGGGGGAGAGGGAAAGGTAGAGGGAGAAGCAGGCTCCCCGCTGAGCAGGGAGCCCGACACGGGGCTCGATCCCAGGACCCTGGATTATGACCTGAACTGAAGGCAGACGCTTAACCGAATGAACCACCCAGGCGTCCCCGAATATACTTGTAATTTTAGAGGCAAAACACAAATTCCTAGAAAGACACAAACTACTCAAACTGACACACACAAAAAATGGAAAATGGAGAAGAAACGGGAAGGTGGAAATGAAAAATGGAAAGTCTTATTTAACTATATTTAAGTTTTCATTTAAAACTTCTCCAATAAAGAAAGTTCTAGGCACAAATGGCAAGTTCCAAAGCCTGCACAATCAAGCACTTAAACCTAGCAACAACCTATGACAAGGAAAACAACAGGCCAATCTCTTTCATGGACCCAATGGGAAAATTCTAAATCAAAGGTTAGCAAATGGTAGCAAAGAGATCTAGCAACAAATAAAAAAGATTATACATATCATCATCTATGTTTGGCTTACATCAGGAATGCAAGGCTATTTTAGCTCTAGAAAATGAAGCAGTGTGATTTTACATATTAAGAGAATAAAGAAGAAACTAATATGATCATTTCAAGTGATCCTGAAAAAAAATGTTTGCTAAAATTCAGCACCCAGTAATGATGAAGCCTTTTAGAACATTAGGAATAAAAATCATCTACAACAAACCTATAAGAGATATCATACTTTATGGTGATTTACTAGAAGCCTCACCTCTGAGACCTAAAATGAGAAACAGATCAACAATAATCTCATTGTACTAGAGCATACAGCACAATAAGGCAAGAAAGACTGATTAAATGAACAATGATTGGAAAGGGAGAAGCAAAACAGTAATTACAAACAACCTGTATACGTACA
Organism: Halichoerus grypus; assembly: GCF_964656455.1. Classification (NCBI taxonomy): domain Eukaryota; kingdom Metazoa; phylum Chordata; class Mammalia; order Carnivora; family Phocidae; genus Halichoerus; species Halichoerus grypus. Next base: position 104,471,434 of record NC_135727.1, on the reverse strand, counting down.
TCTGAGTGATGCGACAGATAAACTATTCAAATTATAAGTAAATTTAGCAATGATCTCTGGATACAAAGCCAAGGAATAAAAATCAAGAAGTATTTCTCCCTATAAGCAAAAGACAAATAAAAAATGAAATTTTGAAAAGATACCATTTACAGCAACAGCAAAAATAACAAAAAATATCAAATAAAGGAATAAATCTCATAAAAAGTCTAAGACCCACTATCCTGGAAACCATAAAACATTATTGGGAGAAAATAAAGGCCTAAATAAATCAAAGGCTATTCCATATTCATGAACTGAAAAACTTTACATAATAAAGATATTAGTTCACCACAAATTAATCTATATAGTCAATAAACCCCAATTAAGATCATAGCAGGATGGGGGGGCAGACATGGAAATGTGAATAAACAAAAATAGCCAAGTTAATCTTTTAAAAGGAGAAAACAAATGTGACAGGTTTACATTAACTAAGATAGAGTTTCCTTCAGCTTGACTAAACTTTGGCTATAGGCCCCTTCTTCTTCTTAGAGCACTTACTTTAGGGAATTAGCAATTGTAAATTTTTCTCTGCTCCTTTGAGATGTAAATCTTCTACAACCCAAGAATGTCTTTCTGAAGGACCTGAAAGCCATCCCTTTGAAATGAAATTATCAAGAAAGATAGTGCCCCTGTGTCCCAAACTCTGAGAGGGTAGGAGCCTAATTCTGATAAGGGACAATTAGCAAACAGAGACGGCATAACCACATTGACTACCCAACCTCACAAAGGTCCTCCAGTACTTTTATGCCAGCTCGTTCCAGCACTTACAAACTCGTCTGCATTTTGTTCAGGGGAACTGAGTTAAATCTCTTCCCTATTACAATAGTCTTGATCCCTAATTGAAATAGTCTCGAATAAATTCCTCCTTGCCCATTGTACCAACTGGTTCAATTTTTCTTGTACAATACTACCAGATGTCAAAATTTATCATAAAGCCATAGTAATTAAAACAATGTGGTATTGTCATAACTACAGGGAAATGTACAAATGAAACTTGATTGGAGTCTATAAAGTGACCCATATATGTATAAGCATTTTATTAAAAGTGACAATACAGAACATTAAGAATGGTCTTTGCAATAAATCATGTTATTTTAGTTTGATCTAAATGGGAAGAAAATGGACATTCATTCCTTCCTCACACCAGAAATACTAGATGGACTGTAATATGAAAGGTAAAGCAATTAAGTCCCTATATGACAATCCAGGAGAATATATTTTGGGTCACAGAGTAGAAAATTTTATTTTTAAACTCAGAACAAAAATACACTAACCATAACAGAAAATACTTAAGTAGAGTATATTGAACTTAAAACTTCTGTTTATTAAAAAAGATATCATTAAAAAGTAAAAGGGCAAGGCACCTAGTAAAAGCAAAAAAAAAAAAAAAAAAAGAAGAAGAAGAAGAAAGAAAAAAAGAAATTGTAACCTAGATATCAACAAAGGATTAAAATCCTGAATACATATTTTAAATAACTACAAGTCACTAAGAGAAATACACATAATCCAACAAACAGGCATTTCAAAAAAAAATAGATATTTCAAATAGCTAATGAAACAACTGTCATTGTGTTTTTAATCTTATAAGTCATCATTACATGCAAATGTTCACAAGAAATGCCATTATAAAACCACCATCAAGGCTCACATTAACAATCTGACAATATCAAGTACTGACGAGGATGTGAAACAATTTCTACCTTTATCCACTACTGATGTGAGTATAAATTTATGCATCAACTTTGGAAAACTCTTTTGTAATGCCTATAAAGCTAAATATGCATATACCCGGTAATCCAGCAATTGCAATCTTAGGTATATACTCAATACAAAAGCATACATATATTCATGAAAATATATATGCAATTATGTTCAGCAGTGTTATTCATAATGATCCCAAACTGGAACCAGCCCAAATTTTCTGAACAGTAGAATATATAATTAAATTGTATATTCACAAGAAGGAATACTATCCAGCCATGAAAATTAATGAACAAACGTGATATGCATCATGGATGCAACTCACAAACACATCACTGAGTGAAAAAAAGGCAGTTACAAAACTATATATTATGCAATTGCATTTACATTAGGTTAAAAATAAAACTATTCTGAGGCATTATAAATCAGGATAAAGGTTAACTTTGAGGAAGTGTGAAAAGTTTATGACTATGATAGGGTTTGATAGGATTGTCTCAATTGTTGGCAACATATTATCTTTTTATTTGATGTGGAACTACAGGTATGTTACCTTTGTGATGTCTTGACCTAAAATTATGATTTGTGTACTTTTCTGGGTGCTCTGATCAAAAAAAAGTTTTTAAGTGTGCCATAATATGAAGGTTAGGGGTTTTTTAGAGCCCATAAAGGCCAGAATTCTCTTTAGACCATATTAGAATTGTATTCATAAAGAATGTCATCATTTCAATATATTCATATATATACACTTATATTCATAAAAATATTATTCTATTATACTTGCATATATTTCCCCTGTACTAATTTTCTCAAAATCACATAGTAATTTTCTTCTGTGAAATTGAGAGATTAGGAGAAATCACACAGATCTGGATACCAGTCCCAGCTCTGCCACTTGAAAGCTGCGTGAACTTGGATTTAACTCCATTATGCATTGACTTTTTCATTTGTGAAATAGGGAGAGTATTACATACAAAGTATATAAAATTTTTGGAAAATGAGCACACAAAAGCGTTAATAATTATAATTATCGTTTCATGGGCAACAATTGTTGACACTTGGCTTAGTGAAATTATTTCCATTAGATTTAAAATTTTTTTAAATATGCTTTTTATTCACCAAGTATAGAATTAGGAACTAGAGAGAAACATCAAAAATATTTTCATCCATATTCTTCTTCATAAATAATCTCTATTTCTCAGTTCTACAGTCTTTAACATTCCCTAGACTTTTTCCCTCCCCAAATTATCCCAAAGGTATATACTATAAGTACTTTTAATTGCATTCCCCATTTTCAAGCCATGATAGAGAAGAGGACATTAGAGCCTTTCTGACCAGCTACCTTTTAGCAGACTATTTTCCTTCCAAACAACAGAGACATAATTATGATATGAAGTGGCTCAAAAAGGGAGTTGTCATGTAGAAATAACAGCCTTACGGAGAAAAAAATTGAACTGAGTTTTCTACATAAAGTAGTTTTCAAAGCAGACGACAAACATAACTATTCTGAGTAACAGGAATAGCATATACAAAGACAGTGACATAGTATCAGAAATGGCTTATAGAAATAGAACATAGGTTAGGGGGTATGTGGGAGCTAAGAGAAGACACGTATTGAGAGACAGGTAGGGGTCAGGCAATAAAAATCTTTGCAAGCCTAAGTGATCAGACTCTGTAGAGAATGGAAAGCAACTAAGGATTTTAAGCAGAGGAGAAACTGTAATAAACGGCTTTTGAGAGCTCACACCGACTTTAATGCAGAAATTGGATTAAAGAGAGGTAAAAGTTCAGGCAAGGACTTTACCTAGGGTAAATCGGGACAGGAACAAAGATGAAACAATGAATATGAGAGACAATGAACAAATTCTGTGACTGATGACATGCAGCGGGCTCACAGGGAAAGGAAAGGGAGGAGTCGGGAATGATTCCAGGTTTCTGTTACAGGTGTCATGGTGAATGGCTGTGTAGTAACAAAAATGGGGAAGTCAGCAAAGGAAGCGAGTTTAGAAGGAAGTAGGGCACAAGAAGTTAAGTTTCACCTTGTTGAGCCTGAGATGCATTTTGGACTTCAAGTTCGATATATCCAGAAGAACATGGGATAGAATAAATTGGGCTCAGGAAAGAAATCTGGGCAGAAGCTATCCAGGCTTATCAGCTTCAGCTTATTTTTGATACAGTCTTCTGAAGAAACAGAGAGAAAAGCCTTCCTCTTTCTACAAGACAATACATGTCCCTTATCTCTGCGTAGGTTTTTCTTGAAATTAAAGAATCCCTGCTTCTGTAAACATTCTTTACATGCCACCATCCTGTTAAAATCTGGCTAAAATGCTAAAATACAAAGTGTATTCAAACCAACACAGAATCTAATTATTGGTCCTTGTAATCTAGACACTACATCATGTCCAGGATTGCATTAATTTACTAAGAATCTATATCATTTGCTTTCATTTACTATTAATCATATACACATATATATCCATTCATTAGAGAAAATGTAAATGTACATAAATGTAAATATATATACATATATACACATTTGTGTACAGTTATATACATGTATTTACATTTTCATGTATGGATGGGAAATCAGACCTTCCTCATCAAAAACTTAATTGATTTAAAGATATTACTTTTTACAAGCAGCAAAATTTCAAATAAACATACCCTTCCTGAGTTAAAACATGAAAGACAAGTATATGACATTTGAATGTGACATTCTAACTTTATACGACATTCTTATAAATCTAAAGTCATGTGGGAGAGGGAATCATCCATTAACCCCTCTTATTCAGGCAAAAGGTACACAGTGTCCCAGCTAAATCCTCAAATGGCTTCTTTCTCCCAAATTTTCTGACACTGTAGGGTGAATAAAGGAATCCAATCATTTTCAGTCCAATTCTCTGCCACATAAATCAGGTACCAGGAAAGAATATATTAAAACACAAACGTTCTCCACCAGCCCATAGAGGGATAAGAAGGCTCACCTTATCCATAGACATGCCATGGAAGGCTTTACAAAATATTTTAAGTAAATCAAAATACTTTGTATGCATGCCACTCCATCAGATCATTGAACTTAATAAATCCACCAAAGAATCTGTCTTAATAATGCCACATAATATTTGTACGAGCTATTTTAATGTCATCTGATATAAAGTTAGTTTTCATGTCTTGATTTTAGTGAATGTATGTTAGTTCTTAGAGACCTTTCTTATCTTCAAAAATCATTATTTTATTTATATTTTTATTTTTTTAATTTTATTATGTTATGTTAGTCACCATACAATACATCATTGGTTTTTGATGTGGTGATCCACGATCCATTGTTTTCGTATAACACCCAGTGCTCCACGCAGTACGTGCCCTCCTTAATACCCATCACCAGGCTAACCAATCCCCCCTCCCCCCTCCCCTCTAAAATCCTGTTTGTTTCTCAGAGTCCATAGTCTCTCATGGTTCATCTCTCCCTCCAATTCCCCCCCCCCATTTTTCCCTTCCTTCTCCTAATGTCCTCCATGTTATTCCTTATGTTCCACAAATAAGTGAAACCATATGATAATTGACTTTCTCTGCTTGACTTATTTCACTTAGCATAATCTCCTCCAGTAAACAAGTTTATTAACTTCATCAGAGGAGTGAGAAACTGAACATGCATATATTTAATATTCTGTTCTAAAATTGTTTTTTCCAGGTTATTCTTCTTCAGAAGAGGATGCTTGTCTGTATACATTCTTTTGATATACCTTTATTTCTCCATAATAGTAGACACTAACTTGAAGATTAAGGTCATTTCCCAGCAATTGCATTACCGGGTATTTACACCAAAGGCACAGATATAGTGAAAAGAAGGGTCATATGCACCCCAATGTTCATAGCAGCGATGTCCACAATAGCCAAACTGTGGAAGGAGCTGAGATGCCCTTCAACAGATGAATGGATAAAGAAGATGTGGCCCATATATACAATGGAATATTACTCAGCCATCAGAAAGGATGAATATCCAACTTTTGCATCAACATGAATGGGACTGGAGGAGATTATGCTAAGTGAAATAAGTCAAGCAGAGAAAGTCAATTATCATACGGTTTCACTCATATGTGGAACATAAGGAATAGCATGGAGGACATTAGGAGAAGGAAGGGAAAAATGAAGGGAGGGAAATCGGAGGGGGAGATGAACCATGAGAGACTATGGACTCTGAGAAACAAACTGAGGGTTCTAGAGGGGAGGGAGGTGGGGGGGATGGGTTAGCCTGGTGATGGGTATTAAGGAGGGCACGTACTGCATGGAGCACTGGTGTTATACGCAAACAATGAATCATGGATCACTACATCAAAAACTAATGATGTACTGTGTGGGGACTAACATAACATAACATAACATAAGAAAAGAAAAGAAAAAATGGTAATTAGGTTGTTATTAGTAAAAAAAAAAAAAAAAAGATTAAGGTCATTTAGCAATATAGTCCAAATGCCTTTTATATGCCAGAAATCTCCTCGGTCCGGGCCTTAGACAACTTTAATACATCTAGTTGGGCTCTCAAGTGTTCAAGTGTATAGAAGAACATATCTACAAATGGAACTTCAATAGCTCTGCCTTTTCTCCGGAAGGTGTTTTCACTAGAACAACCTCTAAAACTAGATGCCTGTTTCTGGTTCTTTTTTATTAGAAACAACTATCTCCCTAGAACAATAGGTGTTCTTTATGTTTCATTTATAGTCTTTCTTCAGTTTTTCAAATACAAAAGGCCCCATAGGACCTGCGCACCTTCCAAACACCTCCCTTACTTTGTCTGAGTTTCTACTTAAATGCCACCTTCTCAAGGAAGCATCCCCTGACCACACCAGGTAAAAGCGCTCCCCTCCCCAGTCTTTTCTTTATAGTTCTTATCACCTTACTCATAGTATAAAACTTGCTTATTTATTATGATGTGTGCTTAGAATGTAAGCTTCATAGAGAAATCATGTATGCTTTGCCTATGCTTAACCTCAAAGCTTAGACTTGGCTGGCACTGAGAAAGCATGCAAGACATATTTGTTGAATGAATAAATGCTGTGCTTCTGTACAGAACACCTTCCTACCCTTTACTATTGCCTAATTAACCTCTACTTTCCTGGCCTTCTAGAGCAAGATAGGTCATCCAGCAATGTATATTTTTGTCCCACTGAATTCATCATGGCCATAATTGTACCTTTCATTGCACTTGATTAGTGCAGGTCCAGAAGGGCAGGTGCCATGACTGTTGCCCCTGCTTCTTGCCGTTGTAGTCCCAGCTGTCATCCAGGCAGAGAGCTGCTGCTCAGTACACTTTTGTTGATTGAATTTTGGTAGAGCTGAGCATCACACACCACTTCTAATTCTTGTGTGGTAAGAATTAGAATTGGTAATTTGGGTAAGCCCCTTCTATCTGCCAAGTCTCCTCTAACACCACTCTTCTGAACCTCAAAGCTGTAGCCAAATTTGCCCTTTTCAGTTCCCTGAGGATGCCTTGTTCACTTGATCTACTATTTCCCCTTCCTGGAAACTACCCACCCCCACCCATCTCCTTTACACGCCCTTTATACAGTTCCCTTCAACATATCCTTTAGACCCTAGCTTAAACACTTTCCTAGGAAATCATCTTTTGCCCTCAAATTTCAGTTGACGTCTTATTAGTGTGTTGTCACAAAACCTTGTTTCTTTCCTTCATAGAAATAAGTTCTGTCCATTCTTAAATATTTGCTCATTTTCATCATGCCTACCATGCCTACCATGGTGACCACGGATGAAAGGAATTAGCATTTGATTTCAAAGAGGGAGCCTGAGAAATGGCTACCATTGTTTCTAGTTTCCAAGGAAGGCAGCAGGCTCACAGATTACTCACTCCTGACCCAGGAAAGTAATGACAAATGCTCTTTTTGTTCACTGTTTTACCTCTGTTACCCAGCACAATCCTTGGGACATAATAAGAACATAGCAAGTATTCACTGAAAAAATGAAAAACAGAATGCAGATTCTCAGAAAGAGATATGGTAATGTCCTCCAGGACTGAATACTCTACATAAATTACTAATCTCAGTTATTTAGCCAAGCTATTTCTCAATAAAATCAGTTAACTGGCATCATTGCTTACAAATCAGACTCTCTGTGCATTGACATCCTAGAAACCGTTAAAGTTAAGGACAAGTTTATGACCTGTGGTGACACTGCTGAGGGACAAGTTGAACCTCTGAGAGAGAATCAAATTAATTTACAACAGATTGTACTTTTCAGAATACTATCCTTCATAAGCCATGCTATCTTTTAGAATCCCTAAGCATATGTTCTGACCTAACTTTGTTTTTCTTCAAACCTTTTAACAGAAAGGCTTCTAAAAGTCTTTTTAAAAAGTAAGAGAAAAATGGGGTGCTTGGGTGAATTAGTCAGTTAAGCATCTGCCTTCAGCTCAGGTCATGATCCCAGCCCCGCATCAGGCTCCCTGCTCAGCGGGGAGCCTGCTTCTTCCTCTCCCTCTGTCTGCCACTTCTCCTGCTTGTGTTCACTCTCTCTCTCTCTCTCTCTGTCAAATAAATCAATAAAATCTTTAAAAGAAAGTTAGAGAAAATCTAACTTATAATAAAGTTCATAGAATTAAGTCAATACACATAAAAATATTCTATGAGGAGTATTTTCAGAGCTTTAACTCCAGATGATAAGAACACATCCCTCTCTTACTGTACTAAATCAAGGACTTCCCTTTCTAGTTTGCCCCATCTTCATCTCTTGACTAAAGACCACTGGGTATCCATGTGGGGGCTCTGGATGGTGCCTCAGCACAATGGAGCAAAACAGATTAAGGCACTGTGATGGCGGAAAAAGGAGTGGGATAAATATTCAAGACTAACAAGTCGAGGGGAATAAGCTATGGATGACCAGACCTAGCTCCAACAAAAGCCCTCGAGGATCCTTCTCAGATCCATGCCAGTTTTGTATTTGTTTTTGTTTTTGTTTCAGTTTTGTCCCTTGTGTGGAGTCCATATACTTGTTTTTCTTTCCTAAAATTCTTCCTATTCTAACAGAATTCCTCTGGGCCCAGTATCAGACATAGTAATAGTTTGTGGTTTCTGAAGCACACATGGAATTCTTATTATATGCAGAGAATACTTGTGCTGCTGTTAAAGTGACTCCTCTAATGTATTTGTTTATCTCTCTTTTTATCCTTTATTATTTCTCTTCTCCTCCTCCTTCTCTGCCAACTTCTCTTTCTCTTCCCCTTCCTTTTAAAAATCCAACTAGGTTAAGATTAGATTATATCATTTGCAAAGAACCTAAGAAAGAATCACCAAAATGTCAAAGTCAGATGAGAGCCCAGCATTCCAGAGCAATTCAAACCAATTCAAACCAATGGTCAAATAAGGCATAGAATTCAAGCATGGATTCCTCTAAGACAGGGAAAAGTCATGGGATGAGAAGAAAGAAATGTTCAAGGCAGGGTGTTCTCCCCAAAGAATTCCTTCTAACCCTGCCCTTTTAGACACTAGTCTAGATTATATAAAAGTCAGGTCACAGTAAGGAGGTATGTAGAGGGAAATGAGGGTATCAAAGGGGAAAAGGGGGTTGCAGGGAAAAGAGAAAGCTAGGAGGTAGTAGTCAACACTAATTAATAGTGAGGCAATCATGGACAAATGCAGATGGAGTCTGTATGATTTAGGAGAAGCCAATACACGCACAGCTATCTTAGTAGATATCTTTGAGCCAATGAAATAGAAAATAAGGCAAAAATGAAAGCAAGTAGGATAATAAATATAGAAAAGCTTAGGGCCACCACTCTTAATTTATCCTAAGTAAGCTCTAACCCAGTCACGATCTATGAGAACTATAGACTGTTTTTCAAGGTGGCTTAGCCCCACAGACATCACCCCAGAATGATTACATTCTAAAGCTAGTTGTATTAGGTCTGGTAATACCAAAGTGGATGTTTCTCAGTTGTCATGTTAACTAGAAATAGTCTATGACTTAGAAAAATGTCGGCCTTGATTTTTTTTTAACCAGTCACCCTCCCAACTTCTGCCCCCTAGCCTTCTTTTACCTTTTCTGAAAATTTCTGAGGAATGCTGAGTATTAGATTTTTACCCATCTATAATTAGCTACAACACTATTTTATGAGAACTACAGAAACCTTTCAAATGGTCGTAGCAGTGGTCTATCAGTACAGTCCTTTAGCTGGTCACAACTATGCATGTGTACAATGCATCTGATCATATATGTGATGATATATTATAATAACAGGTGCCAAAAGCCTTTTTATATCTGTAATCCCTATAATTTCATTGAATCATAAGCAATTAACATGGGTGACTAATATATGTTAAATGCTCGGTTGTAGCAGTTCAAGAATTTTCTTTTTGTCATTTTTTTTTTTTTTTTTTAAATTTTTTTTATTGTTATGTTAATCCCCATACATTACATCATTAGTTTTAGATATAGTGTTCCATGATTCATTGTTTGTGCATAACACCCAGTGCTCCATGCAGAACGTGCCCTCCTCAATACCCATCACCAGGCTAACCCATCCTCCCAACCCCCTCCCCTCTAGAACCCCCAGTTTGTTTTTCAGAGTCCATCGTCTCTCATGGTTCTTCTCCCCCTCCGATTTCCCCCCCTTCATTCTTCCCCTCCTGCTACATTCTTCTTCTAAGTTTAAAGCAGTAACCTGAGGAAATGACATTTTACTGGGATAAAAAAACACAATTCACACAAAGAAAGAAGGAAACAGAGATAAGGCTTTAAGAAACTGTGTTATAGGTTGGGTAAGAGTAACTATGTTTAGAACAACCTTGTGCTGATAAAGCTATTTAAACCCACATTGATTGGATCCTTAGACATGTCAGACTATTGGCCCCTAACAATCACAAAGAAAAGGTAGGCATTTCATGGGTAAAGTGAATGCCTCAAGTATAACCTGTAGTTGTGTGTGTGTGTGTGTGTGTGTGTGTGTGTGCATCACATTCAGAACAATAAGTTGTATTTTTCCTTAATGTTGATGTTTTGGTGTATGTACATATGTTTTGTTGAAAATGTTTTCAATATTTTTACAGTAAAATGTTGTTCCCAATTAGGAAGAAAAGATAAAAATATGAAAATACCCAACTTACTCTTTGTTAATAGGTGCTGGTTATGTTTCCAAGGATATAATTACTATGACTCAGGTTGAATGAGGGCTTGAAACGCTGAGTATCTTCTCCAACAAAACTTATATATCCTGCTATGTCCTCATCAAGACTATAACTGAAGTTGTCCAGGAAAAAAATATGAAGGTGTTTGATTTCTCACAATTTGACTGAATGTGATCCCTTTTGAGTTTTTTTTTTCTTTTTACCTTTGTCCTCTCTTTAACTGTAGGTTTTAAGAAGATATAAACAATATTCCTCTGACCAGTTCTCTAATACATGTTATTCAACTGTAATTAAAAAAAACCCAGATCTGCATTCATATATTTCCCCAAAGGCCAGGAAGCTAGCGTGAACAAACAGTGGATAGTTAGTGAAAGGGAAATGTGCACAAATGGGACATAATTTGACTTAGTTTAAATAAATATACTGCATTGTAAATATTTGCAATATACAAATTACATTATACATTTTCTAAATTTTTCTGAATTGCAATTAATTATTTTGAATGACACAGTGTATTAAAGAAAATAATCTGACCTTCAGTTGTTCTTCCAAGGCAGCAGTTGCATGGTCTCCACTAGATTCGTCGACCACCACCACCATGTGAGTGAGAGAATTGACCCTGACTTGTTCCTGTTCTAAGTCTTCTTGAAGCACCTGAAAGATAAAAAAAAAAAAAAAAAAAAAAAAAAAAAAAAAAATTAAAAGCAATTAAAATAATAATCTCCTGAACTGAATGCCAAAAAATCATTTCTTTCCAAATATGTGGGATTTAATTTCTGTCATGTTTTGGGTAATGAAATTTTTTTATTAAACCAGAACCATTCCAAGCAAATTTTCTGCTATAGTTCTCAGCAAACTTAGCACATTTCTACTGTTAACTGAACTTGGAAGTACACAGAGGGAGGATCTGTTGAGAAAAGTATGGTAGAATGTGCTACACCTTATACCACCTCCTCTCACATTTTCAAGGATTTTTCTCCTATAATTACCTGCTGTCTCGGGCATCTTCAGCATCTCCTTCTCCACTGAAACTCACCATGATCAACTGTAACAAGACAAACTCTCTTGACCCAACGAACCCTTCCTGCTACTGCTTTATTATTTGTTCCTCTTCACTGAAAAATATTGTTTTCTACCCTTACTCTTGCCATTTCCTTACCCTACTATTTTCTTTGCCAACTACCCCTTTGAAACATCTCTTGTAAAGGTTGCCATCAACCTCCAGGTCCCCACATCCATTCTTCATTCATTCTCTTCTCTTGAGCTTCACATACCACCCTTTCCTGATGATGCCCCCCACCTTGCTAAGCACTGCATTTGAACTCCTTTGCTGGTTCCTTCTCCTCTGCTCAACCACAAATCAGATGTCATTCCTCTGTATAAAAGCCAATGGAGTCACATCACAATAAGAAGGAAAATACGAAAAAAAATTTAAAAAAACGAAAATACAAATTCTTTCCCAGAAATCCTTATAACATCTAGTACCTGTCTACCTCTCAAATCTAATTGCATACAATTCTTGCCCTCTGATACTATGTTTCGGCCACACTTGTTTTCTCTCCCACAATCTGTCAAGCTGTTAAGCTGTTTGCTTTGCTTGAAGTGTTCTTTCTCCATATCTCTAAATAATGTCTCTTTCGTATTGTTCAAGACTCATTTTAAGTGTCAGTTACCCAGAAGGGCTTTTTCATGAAGATGCTGTCTAAATTTCCTTCTCAATTACTCTCAATCTCTATAATTTTTTTAAGATAATATTTTCACTACTCAGTATTTTCTTATATATTGGTTTAGTCATGTATTGTTTGTATAACTTACTGGAATATAAGGTCAACTAGAACAGAGATGTCCCTTGTCCTCACTACATATTCCAAGTGACTGAAGATCAATAAACTGTTGCTGAATAAATGGTGCCAGGTGGAGGGGTAAGGGCAAATGTACAGATGAGTTTGGATAAAGATTACAATCTAATAGGAGGGATTTGCTTTTTAAAAACTGTAATTATAACTACACTTACATCACATACAACCATAAAACAGTAGTCCAATCTTTTAAAAATCATAGTATACAACTTTCTTGCAAAGATAAACAGGGTAAAAAGAGTGATAAATAGAGAAGGAGTAACAGAGAAGGATGCTCTAGAACTGAGACATCTTGCCTGGGAGCTCCAGTTCCCCCAAGACCTTATCACACTACCCTCATTGTGATTAGAAAATCCCTATATGGGTATGCAAAATGTCTAATCAGCTAGTTTGCTCCCTGGAACACTTTATTATATAATATAAGAATGGAGAAGTAGGTTTGGGACAAGGTCTGTTAATTTCTGGAAAATCTGCAGTCCTTGCCTGTGAAACAATGATGTTTGGTACCTATCAGACCGGCTCTTAGTTATGCAAGCCCTGTGGTAGATGTAAGCGAACTTATTTGGTATTGGTCACAGCACAAACTCAAACACATGAGCATTTTTATCCCAGGACTTTTATTTTTTGAGTCTCAATATTTTAGAACACTATAAAATCACTTACTTTTAGTTCCTCTCTCTAGATTTTCATGCCATATTTTCAAGTGAAGCGATTTAGAATAAAATGACTATGCATTTATTTTGTGTGTGGAGTCTATACTGCCTATCACGGCTTTGACATTCCAGAGTGTACACTGGGTAATAAAACTCTTTCTGTCATGAGGCCGAAAATGGAAACATTAACATTCAGAGTTGTCCTTGAAAGTCATGTTGAGTCTGTGTTTTCTGAGTTATATAAGGCAGGACTGGGAGCATTTCAAATATGTCAGCCAGAAATTGTAAAATAATTAAAATAATATTTTGGTGGCCATAAGTTCGTTTCCTTAATTTGGCCAAATTCTTTCTCCCTACCATTCAAGTATGAGAGCATATACAATTGCATGTATTAAAAACAACTAGGAAATAATGCTATACTGTTCACATTTTTATATCTAAACTATTGTTTTCACTATTTTAATATATTTTAATAAAGGAACTTGAGAAAATCATTGTTTGATCAGTGAAGTACTAATTTTAAACTCAGGTTCAGTCTTTCTAAAGCATATGTGATCAAATGTACTATTTATTTTTTCCAGCACTTAGATTTCTGATTTTGTTTTGCTTATCTAGTTGCTTTATAATTAGAAATTATATTCTTGCCATATTTATCAGGTTTAAATTTTATGCTTTTGCAGGAGTGCTAACACAAAGAACCACTAAAGTTAGTTGTGGGTTGATAGCTTCAAAATCAAACATAAGACCTATCAGGATTTATAGTGAGTAAAGGGAAACAAAGGAACATGGGAAAGGCATTCCACAGTGCCTCAAATTCTTGAAGAGTGCATAGCACCAGAGGAGATTAGCATATACTATTTGATTTAAGTTATTTCCAGTATTTCTTTTTCCTTCTATGATTTTTTCAAATTATACCTCTTCTTTTCCTCATAATCAGGGATTAAAACAGAAAGGGTTAAACTTAACTTTTCTGAGCACACTCCATAGCCTCAAAACAGAAGCCACTGAAACATTATAATCATATTTCCTATTTCCCCAGACCTCCCCTCTGAAAATAAATAGAATGCATACCACAGTATTTGCTAATGCCCCCAGTATCATCAAAAGACAAACAACTATAAAATATCCAATGTCTAGAACTCATTTTTTTAAAAAGTTGATTCTTAGAAGTAGCAAAAATGTCACATACAGAGAGGTGGGATTAAAAAGTTAAATTTCTCTGCCCACTTACATATCCATGAATAAGGGCCTGGATCATTGGTAGAAACTATGCCTTCCTGCTTCCCTCTTCGAGAAAACACAAATTCTCAAGACTACTAATTTTTAAAATACATTACAATTTTTTTAAGCTATTTTAAAATGAATTTTAATTAAATATTTACTTCTTATGGATTTGAATTTCTCTTAGCTGGATTTATACAATAGAGATTTACAGTAGATTTGCTAATTAATCCTGAAATTATGAGCCAAATTATTCCAAATATAGATATATCCCCAGAGAAGTATGCTAACATTTTTGCCTATCAGGAAATAATATCTTCAAATTGAAATGCTGTAATATGATTGTTAAAGTATATTTTTCTTGATTAAAAGCATATAAATTACTTACACACACACAAGTACATGCTAAGTATTTTATTACATATTTCTTGCCATTATTTTTATACAAGTAATGCATTTGTTACACTTACCAGATGAAAAAAAATTTTCAGGCTCCTAATTACATTTCTATACCATTATTAGATAGATACAAATGTCAGCAATGTTTGTTCTCTAATGTCAACTAACAATCTTTTTTTTCCTTATGACAAGAGAAAAGGCCAACAGTGAAATTTAACATTAAAAATGCTTAGATTTGACAAACAGATTTTGTTAGACCTCTGTAAATAATTCTATTCCTTATAAATTATTCTGTAGTTAAAGGTCCTGACCAAATTTGTTATTCCCTTAGTACATATTCACAATTTATGATTTAAATATGACTTTAATTCTATTCCCTTCAAATGTCATCAATAGTAATGAATCCTTCTTCCCCTGACCCATGTCAAGTTGTTTTTCAAAAACTGGCTTAGAATGATCACTGAAGAAGAGTCACTTTGGTGTTTACTCCAACTTAAGTGATTTAACTCTTTATTAGCACACAGGTGAAATAATGCTTGGAAAATAAAGGAATGGAAATACGTAAGGCTAGGGAATTACTAGATTTGATGTGCAGAGGTGAAGAAGAACAATTAATAGAAACATAGAGAAAGAGAACACAAAAACAAGGTTGGGTCTCTCACAATCTCCCTAGGACGCTCTACAATACTACCTTTGGCCATAGTATATACTCAGTAACATGGAATAGGAAAGGGCAGTGGCTACCTATGTGCATAGTCTATTTCATTACACCTTCTACTTGAATGATCAACCAACATAAAATTGCCAACATCAAGTCCACGCATGTGGACATGTGCACATACACACGTACACACACACACACATATCTAGAAACAACACAGATCATGGGCTATGCATGGATTCTAAGACCATCTGCTGCCTCCCACATATTACTTTAAATTAATGTAATTAAAAGATGTTTAATAAAATATTAAATTTAAGTAATTTGCAGCTTTTTAGTTT
Source organism: Halichoerus grypus (assembly GCF_964656455.1). Taxonomy (NCBI): domain Eukaryota; kingdom Metazoa; phylum Chordata; class Mammalia; order Carnivora; family Phocidae; genus Halichoerus; species Halichoerus grypus. The sequence goes on along the minus strand of NC_135727.1, from coordinate 104,455,429 downwards.
AGCCTAAGAAAATGTACACAAAAAGAAAGGCTGATGAGAACAAAACTTGTATCAAATATAAAATTTGCAAAAAATCTTAAGAAATTAGAAGAGTTTCTAGAAACATGGGATAAGACCAACACCTATGAAAGTAGTATTTAAAAAAAAATCCATCTCAGGAACAAAAAAAAAAAATCCCTAGACACTTATGAACAATTAGCTAATGCAATACATCTGGATATGAATTGATTTTATTTTCAAATAAAAACATCCTGGCCAAATCAGAAAATTTTATGATTTCTTAAGAAATGATGAGAAGGTAGGCAATTTATCTTTCTCTTCACCTTTTCTCTTATGGCCATTCTTATTTCCTTCCTTCCATCAGCTCTACACTGGTCTAGGCTCTGTATCTCCTGCTTCCCTAAATGAAATGATCTGGAAATGATTTGCCATTTTATTTTCAGTCCAATATTCACTTTACTAAGCCTGACTGGTCACAGTACAGTCTAGTTCTTCAGGAGGATCTATATACAGTATGTAATTTTGTTGTACATTTGCGGGATATTTTTAAAAAGCTACCTCAACAGGTCTTCCTAGAAGACCTTTTATTTTGATATCCACTTACTAAATGTGATTGTATAGTTATATTAGTCTTTATATCAGAACCCACTGTTTTTTACCTTTTTATTAGAAATAAATGTTTAAGGGGTGCCTGGGTGGCTCAGTCATTAACGTCTGCCTTCGGCTCAGGTCCTGATCCCAGGGTCCTGGGATCGAGCCCCGCGTCAGGCTCCTGCTCAGTGGGAAGCCTGCTTCTCCCTCTCCCACTCCCCCTGCTTGTGTTCCCTCTCTCACTGTGTCTCTCTATGTCAAATAAATAAAATCTTTAAAAAAAAAAAAGAAAAAAAAAGAAATAAATGTTTATGTTTCATCCAACTCCTAAGCTACCAAAAGGGGGCTCTAAAGACCATTTCAATGATATCTGAAAGATGTTCAAAGACATCTGAAAGATTTTAAAAACCTAAAGCTTCCCACCTAAAGCTTCCCAAGTGCAAAATGAGGGTTCAAGAAATATGAAAAATTGTTTTAAAAACAGAGTTGATAATTAATGTATCCTGCCTTGTTTGGAGTATAAGTAGAATAGGGTATGGTATGGATGACAGACTAATAAAAATATATGCATGTTTAAAGGTGTGGGATCTGGAGTCAGATTTCCTGGGTTTGATTTCTGGTTGCATTGCCAACCAGCTATGTGACCTTGAGAAAGTTTTCAATCACACCAAGCCTCAGATTACTAATTTTCAAAATTGGGATAATAAGAGCACCTGTCTCTTTAGGTGGTTGGAAATCATGAATACAATATAATTGCTTACCACATTGCCTGCACACAGTATGAACTCACTAAACATTAACAGCTAGTTAGTACTAAAATCTCACATTTAGGCACATTCAGAACAAAGACTTCAAACCCTACTGCAAGAAGCCAATAGTCACCTCATTCGCCTCATCTAATTCCTGCTGTCTATCATCCTCTAATAGGTATCATAAGTACAGAAAGGGTGTGCTTTTGGAAATCCAGGAATGAAGGACTGAGGTTACAGCCAATATTTAGGATTTAGAAAAATATAAAATGAATTTTATTTTAATTTTATTTTTATAAGACAAAATAGACTTTATTTTTATTATGTTCAGTTAGCCACTGTATAGTACATCATTAGTTTTTGATGTAGTGTTCAGTGATTCATTAGTTACGTATAACACCCTGTGCTCATCACAAAATCCAGAAGTAAGACTTTAACTTCCAAATTATTTACATGAGATTAACAACAGTAGCTTTAAACTAACTGATCTAGCGATCGCATACATTGCTAAAAAATAGTATGATCAGAAAAGCTATATTATGGAGTAAGGAGGACAGACCTTAATCACTAAATAATAGACCTCAATTCTCATACTTCTCCTCCTTCCTCTGTAATCCATGCATGCATGCAGACATCCATACGACCTGCCTATAGATACACCATTGAAAACAGCAATTAAAGTGAACACCAAGAAAATCTAATAAATAATTACAAAATGCTTTTAGCCTGACAATAATTAATGAAAAAGAAGAGAATAGGAATATTGGGAGAGAGAGATGAGGTGGAAGTTTTCAGGCGCGGCACAGAGGAAGTGATATGCATGTCAATGTGATATTCCATTCTACTGATTATCCTCCTGCTCAAACATCACTGTTATTCTTATCATAAGCCTAATTTGTTCTATGTTCCCTTTCTAGTTCCTTTTGCCCTAATTTTAAAGAAAGAGCTACAGGATTAATGTTGAAAAGTCATTTCCTTAACCATTTTAATTCTGAGCATTTCATCTGCAGCTACCACCAATGTGCTCTTTCCCCATTGCTTACTCTGAGTCTGAGGATTTACAATGCAGTCTCTCCATCTCTTCCATCTAGATATTCCCAAGCCAGGGAAAACAAGTGCCACACTTGCCCAATCTCCTTGCTACTGTCTGCTTTGCTCTAGCCTCTAGGATAGCTACTGGAGTCAAACTTCCTTGGAATCTAGGAAAAGAGGGGAAAGAGTTTGGCAGACAGATCAAGATGAAAAGCCAGAGTCTATTGATTACTATCTAATTTACCTTAGGCAACTCCTTAACCTCATTGAACACAATGGAATATTACTCAGCCATCAGAAAGGATGAACACCCACCATTTGCATCGGAATGGATGGAACTGGAGGGGATTATGCTAAATGAAGTAAGTCAAGCAGAGAAAGACAATTATCATAGGGCTTCACTCATATGTGGAATATAAGGAATAGCGCAAAGGATCACAGAGGAAGGGAGGGAAAATTGAAGGGGAAGAAATCAGAAAGGGAGACAAACCATGAGAGACTCTGGACTCTGGGAAACAAACTGAGGGTACAGAAGGGACAGGGATGGGAGGATGGGGAAACCCGGGGATGGGTACTAAGGAGGGCATGTGATGTGATGAGCACTGGATGTTATATGCAACTAATGAATCATTGAACACTACATCAAAAACTAATGATGTATTATATGCTGGCTAACTGAACATAATATTTAAAAAAAGAAAACGGAGAGGGAGAAATCATTCAATCAATCAATCAATCAATCCCTCCAGGACAGGTTTAGTACTGGATTTAAATGAGATAATACATTAGAATCAGCTACCACAATGCTTAGAGTTGGTAAGTGGTGAGGAAATGCTGATTTTTCTTCTATTTCTGACATTATCAGCCTATCATTCAATTCTTAGACTAAGATCCATGGAAATAGTCCCTCTGGGCATCAGTATTTATTCCCAAAACTTTTGATAATCACATTATATATCTTCTAATTACTAAACATTCCTAGTGTGCCAAAACTATAGAACATCATATAAAAATATCAAATTTAGGGGCCCCTGGGTGGCTCAGTTGGTTAAGCGTCTGACTCTTGGGTTCGGCTCAGGTCTTGATCTCAGATTGGTGAGGTCAAGCCCCGAGTTGGACTCCGCACTCAGCAGGGAGTCTGCGTGAGATTCTTTCCCCCTCCCCTCTGCTCTCTCTCTCTCAAATAAATAAATAAAATAATAAATAAATAAAGCTTTTTACAAAAAATCCAATTTAGTAGTTTTCTCATTCTCACTAGATGATCTAGATCTTTAATTGTTAATGGAACCTAAAATATTATCCAGTATAAATTATCTCTGCCATATGAAGTTCCATTAAATAACAGAGTACTACCAGTTGTACCACTAGAAATCATTTTGCTCATAACAGAACTATTAAACATAAAATTATAGCATACTGTAGTTACCAATTTTATATTCCTTAGAAAGAGACACAGTGCCATATTCAACCTTATTTTTAATATGAGAATGGATTTATAGTCTTGCATTTTGTTATAAGATACACGAATATATTTTTCAAGAAAAATTACTTTCTTAAAATTCATACTATCATATCTGTTGTGGCTTTCTTCTGAAAAATGTTCCCCTAAAATACATTCTAAAATGTTTTATATATGTAAATAATTCATTTACATTATTAATGTTGCATTACCTATTACCTATTCAAGGAAACTGAAATTAATTGGTATTGGTTTAGAAAAACAGATACTTTACATGAGACTAATTCCTTAAGTGAGAGATAGAGTCATCTGTTTTCCTTTTTTTCTTTTTCTTTACCTTCCCCAGAGCCAGAAACTTCTAATAAAGAAGCATTATAGGACAAATTAAGAATAAAAAAATAAAGCTAGTGTCTCTAAGATTATGGCGTCTTGGATAGTTATATTTCAGTAGATGTACTGATGTACTTGAAAACGAGGCTGTGATATTTTGAGCAATGTAATGTTACTGAATTAGTACTCAGTGATTTTTAATGAACTAATTAGTAATCTCTTAGCTGGAATAACTTGATTTGTTAAGAGAACATGAGCATGGATTTATTATCATTATTATTATTATTATTTTAATTACATTAATGGCATATCTAGTATATAATGTTATCCTTGGAATCTGCTGCTTGTTTATAGCATATTGATGGGAAATTATATGCCTTCTCAAGTAGATTTTAAAAAATCAAAACTGAGAATCATGCATATAAAACTGTCGAATATGAAGAGTGATAATGTCCTTTTCTAATTTAACTTGCCACTTCCTTATATCAAAAGAATGTTATTATCACACAAATCAGTCTTATTTAGCTTGGAGACATGTCTTATACAATAATAACAGCTAAGGTCATTCATATAATTCTAGGTACCAGGTATTATTCTAAGTGATTTTTATCCAATTATGTGTCCAATGTTTTTATCATCCCTGTAAGACAGATATCCTCATTATCATTGTCCTGATTTCATACTTGGGGAAACAGGCATAAAATGGTTAAGTAACTTCTGCCAAGTTATTCACCTTGCAAATGATAGAGCTATGTTTTCATCCTAGGCAGTCTGGCTGCAGTGTCTATAATATACAGCCTCTATATTAGAGCTATTAATACACTTAAATATGCATAAGAGATAGATATGTCTGTTTTGTATAACTGCACAACATAAGGCACATAAATAGAAACTTACACTGTTGTGTGTAAGTGTATGTGTATGTGTGTATACTCAGTTGAGTTCCAGGTTTTAGCCCTCTGGTGACACTTGAATTCAACCTATTACATTTTAAAGACTACTACCACAAGGCTTGCTTTAAAAATACACACACACATACACAATAGTTAGGTCCTGCTATATGTTCTTACTGTTTGAAAGCAGTGTGAAGACTGGGTCATTTTAGCAATAAATGCTAATCAGAACAGTGTTTAATATGGGGTTTTGAGCATTAGTAGAAGGTTCAAGTGACTTTTTTCTGCATGGCTTAGTTTCTTTGACTGTTTTTAACTTTTCTCTCATGGATCCTTCCTATCTGGATATCTTCTCTTGGAACATATTTATCATCTTGCTGTGTTTTGACTATTTTCTTACAAATCTTTCCTATCTGGATATTCTCTCTTGGAACATATTTGTCATCATGCTGTGTATGTGATATTGTCACGGGATCTCCCACTTGAGAGAATACATGTTTTTCTCCCATTGTTCCTATTCTGTGCCCCTTGAAGGACAAGTAAGGTCTATATGGAATCCAAAAACAGAGAAAGTACAGTTTCTCTAGGCCTTCTCTCTCCTTTCTTAATAAGAATCTTGGAAGAAAGATTAAATTGTAAGGCCAGTTTTAAAAAAGGGCCAACCAGACCTAATTTAGCCTGTGACTGAGGCCAGAGGGCAAAAAGTCCTTATAATTTATATTAAGTTCACTGTGACTCACAAGGCCGCAGTTCTGCACACAAATTTAAGAATAGAGTCTTATGATTACAGATAGTATAGTTTGCCCAGCTTGTCCACTCTTCATATATTCCTCACAAATTGATCACCCTGTGGCAGGTACCCAGCTAAAAATTTGATTCCATCAAATGGATTTCCTTTTCCACATAAGCGAGGGTTACAAGCTTGATTCCTATGGACATATCTAGGTATGACTCCTGGTGGCATCTTCTGTTAGATATTTACAAAGATTCTAGCTAGGATTACAATCATTGAGGAATTTTAACAGGAAATGAAACAGGGATAGAAGGAAAGAACAAATGTCAGAGGTAGTAAGAGGATACCAGAGATAATATCTCTCCAAGTAAGCTGCCTTATAGACGTGTTCCTTCTTCATCTATGAGTTGTTTCCTTGTCCCTACTCATAATTTTTTGTCTATTTAAGTTGTCAGATTCATGTCTCCACAAGGAAGCAATGATGAGGCTTCCATGTGTGATAAAACTAGTCAGAATTGTTTAAAGTGTCTGCTCAAAAAAATAAAGTGCCTGCCCAAAAAAAAATTACAGAGCATCAGTTACGTACTAAGTACTTGGCTAGGCAGTGGAGAAACACAGAAGAGGTCTCTCTGGTTCTCTGGCTGTAGCATAGTATTTTTTCATGATTATAATGTTTATTGCCATAGCCATCAAACATTCATTAATCACTTATTAGGGTCAAAGGAAATAAAATAGAATTTCAAAGCAGTAACTAATAACGTATTTTTAATCCTACTAAAGATGGAAGAGAGCCAACTAGTCACTAAAAGCATGACTTGATCCCATGGCATTCTTTGGCTTTTCAGAATCCTGCTCCCCTTCCCAATTATTGCATTTCTATCTTAGTACTGTCTATTTTTCAAAATCCAACTTTGCTTCCCAATTGCCCAGTCTCACAATCTATTAATTCAAGCCCTTTGCTCAATTTCCTAAATTTAGTACTGCTGGTTCTGCTGTTGATTTCTGAAATGTGTCCTACACCTGTTAACAATTTTCATTGACACTGCCTCCATTCAGGCTCTATATGCTTTCTGCAGTATCCTCCTACCATGACTTCTGGCCTCCTATTCATCTGTGCTCTGATTTATCTTACAAGATATATCTTCCTAAAAAATTTAGATAAATTTTCCTAAATCACTACTCTTCAGTTTAATTTCTCATCAACAATGGCTCCCTACTACTCATTAAGTAACTCCAAATGCCTGAGTTCAAGAACCTCCATGATCAGGTTGTACTCATCTAGCTCTGAGGATAGCACAACACATGATCTAGGCAAGTGACATACTCTACACTTTTCCCACCTCATTTCCTTTGCCCAACCAAGTCACTGTTTTTAATATGCTCAAGTCATTTGTCATATTCTGCCTGGTACAATGGTCACTCGGTTTCCATGTCTTTATCTGCTGTACTAACATGTGAGTTTCCTGAGGAAGATTCCATATACAGTAGGTCTCTGTATTCTTCGGAGCACTCATTGTGCTTTAGTAAGTGTTTGTTCAATGATATGGAACAGAATGCAATGGAATGAAATGAAATGTCAACTCCTTTAGCAGGATTACACCTAAACCCTCCCCATTACATGAGCATCTAGATCATTTTAAAGGTCACCAGAAGAGATTTCCCAATCTTAGCAACCCAAATGTTTGGGATTAACTAAGCTGCAAGGAAAGGATAGGTGACTCAGCTTCTAAGAGGTCATTTAATTTGTATTAATCAGTACTTAACCTAGAACATTCACTCAAGTCAGAATGTAGCATACATGTCATATTTATATCTGCAGATTCTAATAACTTGTTGGTAAGGACTTTGTTGATGCTGTTACTAAGCCAATGTAGCTAATAACAAAAGTCTAAATCTCTCAGAAGAATCGGAAACTTGGCTAGTACACTAAGCCTTAACCTTCATCTCAGGCTGACTGTGCTTTGAGACAAAATGTTCCTCAGTCAAATACTTCCCTTTTGATTAAAAGACCCTCCCAAATAGCCAACTTCTTTCCCATTAATGAATATCCAAGCCCACAACAGACCTTTATTCCTCAATAATATTGTCACTCCTTCAAGGGGAATCCTTTCATTCCTTATCAACATCACTAATAAAGTCTGTCTCTTAATATAAATATATTTTATATATATTTATATTATATATATATATAACCAACCAGAATTATTTCTGACATGTTCCTTCACAAAGGGAAGGAGAAGTTCAATTTATTCATTCCCAAGAGAATAACTTTTGGGTGACTCAGACCTAAAGCAAACCTGTAAATTCTCTCCCCAAAGCAATAGCTGTGAAGAATGATTGGTTTTTCCAAATTTTGCAGCAAACTGACCTTCTCCCAGTTAGCCAGAGTTAACACTTTGCCTACAATGAGTAGTAACCACCAATATAGGATCGATTGTTCTACCTTGCCTAATTGGCGGATTCAGTAAAAGTGACTTATCTCTATGGCATTTCACAGTGGTTGTACCTCTAGCCCGCCTCATAATAAAATGCTGTTGAAACGAAGATACCAAAGGGTCCTGTTATGAAACACAGAGAAGCGTATCTGTAATATTCTTGGTGTACTTGCAAGATTTGCAAACTTTTTTTCTGTCCTTCAACCCAAGGAGAGCAAGAGAAAGGGAGAGAAGGAGGGAAAGAGGGAGGGAGGGAGGGAGGCAGGGAGAGAGAGAGAGAGAGAACAAGCCAGAGTCCTCTGACCTGAGCAGAATTTAAATGGATTCCCGGCAACAAAATCTGTGCCTCTTCTTTGATTTTGTCATCTGTAATCAACTCTTAGAAAAATAAAGAAGATGACTAAGGGATTTAATGTCTATCTATACATAGCTAAAACCCCTAAATGTTAACTTAGGTAAGGAGTGTGGTGATGAAGCTGGGTGGAGTTGCTTTTTTCAGTACCAAGGTTACTGATGTATTTTGTTGTCAAGAGAAATTTCCTTATTTTCATTCACCTACAATTCTTGGGAAGAAAAGTGGCAAAGTGAATCAGTGACTACTTAAATTGGGCTTTACTTTGAACCCAGCTACCTAAAGAAAGAACATTTGTCTTTTTCTGTTTTATGAAGCATGGCAAGAATAACAACAAAAAAGGTACTCCTTTTAGTGTGTACCTTTAAGAAAATATGTTTCCCATTTAAATAAATTCAACTATAGAGAACAAAGTGATGGTTGTCAGAGGGGAGGTGGGTCGGGAGAGAGGTGAAATAGGTGATGGGAATTAAGAAGTGCACTTGCTGTGATGAGCACGTGGTGTTGTATGGAAGTGTTGAATTACTATATTGTACACCTGAAACTAATATGACACTGTTTGTTAACTACACTGGAATTTAAATAAAAACTTAAAAATAAATAAATAAACTCAACTCCTTTATAAATTGTTTGATTTTGTTAAATCATTTTTTTCTCCCCATAATTATGTCAAGTAACAAAAGAGTATCAATTGTCAGGCTTTCTCTTAGCTATGTTTTTCCCTTATTTTAATTTTATAAAAAAAAAATAATATAGCCTGAAGTGGGTTTAAACAGTTAAAGGTAGAAGTTGGACTCACTCTCTGGGCCAGCAAACCAATTCCTTCCGTTTCCTTTTATGCACTTATATGAGTAAGTCCTGGATGTAAAAGATTACATAATCAATCAACTTTCATAAAATTCTGTTGCTTTTTGTTTCAAATTATTCTCTTCAAAGCAATTTCATATTCATCAGAAATGGCACATTTTCAAATAATGGACAATGTATTCAAATTTTATGACAATATTAGTCAAATATTTTCCATTCCATTCACTCTGTATCTTCCAGAGTAAAGTGCAAAACATTTTAGGTAACTGTCAGAATATGAAGATTCTAGATGGCCTGTCTATGCTGAATGAAGGGTCTATTCAGGGTTTCAAGCTGACACGTTTCCTTGCAGTAGCCCTAAGTCATTCACACTCATGGCTAGCCTCACATTATTCTGCCACTTCCCTTTTGGAGTCCTGGCTTCCTGGCTTCCTCCTCGTACTCCAGGCATCCAGTGCCAACATCATTCCCTCTGATTTTCAGTGTTACCAGCCTTAGTCTTGCCCTTTCCTGAAAAGCTTCACATTCTAAAACTAATGGAAACATTAAAATTGACATTATTTCCAATGGGAAAATGTGGACAACATGAGAATTAAGTAATTTCTGAAAATTACACATTTAGTTAGTGGCAAAGCTGAAGAGTACTCTGGCTTCCAGGGCAAGAAGGTTGTCTTGGGTTGAGTTCCTGTCCAAACAGACCTTGAGCCAAGGATTCAGGTGCAACGAGTTTATTTGGGAAGTGATCTCAGGAGGCATTATGAGAGTGGGAATGTGAGACAGTTTACCTCATGGACACCTGCGGCTCAGTGTTGCTGGGAAACCTTTGAGAGACTATGGGAATTAAGAAACACCTTGGAATTGTCTCACCATGGGGCAAGGATTCTGGGGGATTTATCTAGCATCTCCCATTCCTTGTTGGCTAACTGATGACAGGTGTGGCAGCACTAACTGCTTCCTTCCCACCCTCAAACTGGCTGAGACTCTCTTGTGGCAGCAAATGTCCTCAGATACAGAGAAGCCATTAGTGTATACAGAAACTGTCTGCATGCAACTTCCAGTGCAGGCCAAGGGAGCATGTGATCCACACATGAATATATGTGATCCTGTTTGAGGTCTAGCACTGGATCTAACTTCTTTATCAGATGTTCAGTTAAAATCTACATGACCAAATTAGCATCTTTGCATCACAACTTTCACATGAAAATTAGAATACAGTTGACATTTTATTTTTCCCCCAATAGTGTAGTGGATGGAGATGACCATAGCTAGAGCTCTCCCTAAACTGCTTGATTGTAAACTGCTATGGCCAAAGGACAGCTGTGGGGGCATCAAAAGCAGGGCCAGCCCCATTTGTCATTGAACCAGAAGCTCATTAAATAAGAAAAGAACTCTGGGACTTAGAACAGTATCTTGCATCTGCACAGAGTACGAAACTAGCTCTGACAAAATATTATAAAAAGAAAATAAAGTTGAGTGAGATGCAGATTTAGGACAAATGAGTTGAGGGAGCAGATAATCCCTTTCAAAGCCACAAATCCAAGAACCACAGAATCCTAAGTAGAGTTGTCAGATCAAATCCAGGATGCCAACTAAGATCTGAATTTCAGATAAACAATGAGTAGTTTGAGACATACTTCCACTAAAAACAGTATTTGTTGCTTATCTGAAATTTAAATTTAACTAAGCTTCTTGTATTTTTATTTCCTAAATCTGGCAAGCCTAACCTGAACCAATTATGAAGGTTACTCTGTGTATGTATGTATGTATGTATGTGTGTGTGTGTTTCTTTATGGACTGAGCAAGCTCTTGTTCCTACAATAAAACCCAGAGCTAATTTTATAATGGTTATTAGAATGAAGCACCTTCAAAACTCCTGATCAGAAATAACTGTCACTATTTGCAGGCAACATGACTTTATCCATGGAAGATCCTGAAGACACCACCAAAAACTATTAGAACTAATAAATTCAGTGAAGTTGCAAGGTACAAAAACAATATACAGAAATCATTTATATACATTTACAACTATCAGAAAGAGAAATTAAAAAAACAACCCAATTTACAATTGCTTCAGAAAGAATAAAGTACCTAGGGATAAATTTAACCTAGAAGGTAAAAGATCTGTACATTAAAAACTACTAAGATACTAATGAAACAAATTGAAGAAGACACAAATAAATCGAAAGGTATTTCATGCTCATGGATTGGAAGAACTAATATTAAAATGTCCATATTGCCCAAAGCAATCTACAGATTCAATGCAATCCCCATCTAAATTCCAATGGCATTTTTCACAGAACTAGAACAAACAATCCTAAAATTTATATAGAGCCACAAAAGACCTCAAATAGCCAAAGCAATGATGATAAAGAAGAACAAAGCTGGAGGCATGACTCTCCCTGGTTTCAAACTATATTACAAAGCTATGGTAATCAAAATGGTATGTTTTGGCATTAAAAAAACAGAGACAACATTAATGGAATATAATAAAAATCCCAGAAATAAACCCGTGCATATGTATTCAATTAATTTACAACAAAGGAGGCAAGAATATACAATGGAGGAAAGGACAACTCTTTTCAATAAATGGTGTTGAGAAAATGGCAGGACCACATTAAAAGAATGAAACTGGACTACTGTCTTATACCATACACAAAAATTAACTCAAAACAGATTAAGACTTGATGTACGACCTGAAACCATGAAATTCGTAGAAGAATACCTAGGTGGTAAGCTCCATGACAGCAGTCTTGGTGATTTTTTTTTATTTTGACTCTAAAAGCAAAGGTAATAAAAGCAAAAATAAACAAGGAGGACTACATCAAAGTAAAAAGCTTCTGCACAGAAAAGGAAACCATCAACAAAATGAAAAGACAACCTACAGAATGGGAGAAAATATTTGCAAATCATATACCCAATAAGGAGTTAATATCCAAAATATATAAAGAACTTATACAACCCAACAACAAAAACACAATCAGATTTTAAAATAGGCAAAGGATCTGAACAGACATTTTTCCAAAGAAGACATCCAGATGGCCAACAGGCACATGAAAAGATGCTCAGTATCACTCATCAACAGGGAAATGCAAATCAAAACCATAACAAGCTATCACTTCACATTTGTTAGAATGCCTATTATCAAAAAGATATGGAATAAGAAATGTTGGCGAGGATGTAGAGGAAAGAGAAAGCGCTTGTGCACTGTTGGTAGGAAAGTAAACTGGTCAACCACTATGGAAAACAGTGTGACGGTTTCTCAAAAAATTAAAAATAGAACTACTATATGATCCAGCAATTCCATTTCTGGGTATTTGCTCAAAGAAACAAATGAACAAAACAAAACTTATAGATGCAGAGAACTGAATGGTGGATGCCAGAGGGGAGGTGGGTTAGGGGGTGGGCCAAGTGGCTGAAGGGAGTCACGAAGTACAAACTTCCAGTTAGAAAACAGTAGGCCATCTGGATGTAACATATTGCACAGTACTACAGTCAATAATATTGTAGTGCATATTTGTAAGTTGCCAGGAGAGTCAATCTTAAAAGTTCTCACCACAAAAAAAAAAAAAAATTGTATGGTAACTCTGTATGGTAACAAATGGTAACTAGACTTATTTTGCTGATCATTTTTCAGTGTATACAAATTTCAAATCATTATGTTATATACCTAAAACTTACACAACGTTATATGTCAATTAACATTTAAAACATGGATGCTGAAGGAAAAAAAAAAAAGAAATATTCCTTTAGAAATTCTGATCACAGAAACAACAAATGCTTTCTGGCAACCAAAGAGCATAATTTGTAAATGTATAAATAAACTGAAAAAAGATGGAAATATTATAAACGATGAATTCTGTATTTTATAGAAAAGCAATGTTACAGGTGTTCATTTTAATCAAGCTTGGCCTGTTCTAAGACTATGAATTGAAGGTAAAAACATGTTAAAAACCTTGTCTTATTAGTTAAATTTGCATTGCAAGTAATCCCTACAGAGTCCCTCTTCCAAGAAACCAAAACTTTAATAAATCACATATCTAGCATTGTTCTCATCCAGGAATACGTTTGATTTTTTTTTCAAATATGAAAAGCCAAGGTATGCCGTATTTGAAAAAACAAGCATTCCAAAAAATATTAGGTAAGAAAGACTTTCAAACTCTTCTTAATTGAAGCTTTAATTCTTTCTTCTCTGTAAACCATGACATATGTATGTATGTATGTATGTGTGTATGTAATACACATATGTACATGGAGTTTGTTCTCCAGTAGAAAGCAAATAGCATAAAATATACTAACCTTATGTTGTTGTACTTGGTGTTTTAGGTCTTCAATATCAGGTCCAAGGGGCTCTTTCTCCATTTTCCTTGTTCTCTCTTCTGTTTTGGTTAGCCAATCATTTAACTCTTTCAGTTGCTGATTCTGGAGATCCATTAGAACTTTATGTAAACTGAAAATTCGAAAGATGTCTATTATTACCTCTATCAAAACAACTTTACTTACTATTATTAAACCTGCAAGATAAAACTGTTGACATTTATGTAATTTATGGCATGTTCACATTGTTTGGCATCTATTAAACATTAAGAAATAAGGGAAGTAAAGCCCATGATCAATCACCTCTGAAGTTATTCTTTCTCCGAATTATAGTTCATACATCCCAATTTTTAGGAAGTTTCACATAGCTAACTGAATGTGAACTTACACTAAAAGTGTAACCCATCTCTGATAACTGAACTAATAGCATATCCTGGCAATCGTTCATTTATATCTCTATTACTTTAATATGTATGGTGATTAAAGATGGCCACAAATTTTTTGCCACTCTTCCCAAAAGTCTATTTCCCATTCTCATGAATATGGACCAGCCTTCTGATTTGTCTTGACCAGTAGAATATGGCAGAAGTGACACTATGCGAGTCCCAAGTATAAATGCTGTAAGAGAACAAGGAAGCATTTATATTGTCTCTTAGAACCTAGATGCCACGCTGTAAGAAGACCAGGCTACACTACGGAACGATGAGAGACCATGTTGAGTGGCTCTAGAGGATAAAATGCTGTCTTAAAAGTTGAGCTTCCTGCTGAATGCAGCTCAAAGAGTGACCTCAGCCATGTTACAATTGTAGAACAACAATCTGGATGAGCCCTGCCCATATTTCTGATCTACAGAATCATGATATAATTATAAATTATTGTGTTAAGCCACGAAATTTTGGAGTCATTTGTTATACAGAAATAGTAAGTGAAAGAGATGTAATGTTTACAAAGATGTAAACAACAGTGGGTTGGGTAATGAATTTAAAGCCTGACTATATGCCCTAAAACCAACTTCTTACCTTCTCAATTAGATTTCCAGCATCAGGGACATGGGACAATATGTTGCCTATCAATCACACAACTTCATGGTGAAGATGAAAATTAAACTTGAGGTTATTTCAGCCACTCAACAAAAATTTGAGACTCAAATGAGAAGTGTTAATACTTATTTTGAGGTAAATATTCTTTAGGAAGACATGTTGGAAGCATTCATGGAAATCATAGTATAATGAATGCTGATAAGGAAGACATAATTAGAACTAGGAATTTACTATTCTGATTTATAAAATCTTCACCAGAAGTTTCCATTAATCAGCACATTTAAAAACACAGAATACACACATAATTAAGTGTTTAATATAATCTGGACTACACCATTTACTGGCCTTTTACCTTTCACAGACCCATGTTCCCTGAGGCACCCTGCAATCAAAAGCCTATGGGAATGAGGTTTAATTTATCAAACACAAAAAGTAGACATCTTCTTTTTATGGGAAGCAACACTGATGAAGAAGCATCCAATAAAGCAAAAACTCAAAGTTGCTTGTTTAAGCCTCTCAAAGAATACCATCCTCACATTACAAGGTGCATAAATCATTCACTTTATTGGTTCGGTCTACCCCTTGAGAACTGACCTGATGATAATAAGATTTCATGAGAATTAGCTACAGTATCATTCCTTATTTTTGTTGTTTTTCCTGTCCGGTTTGTCGCTACAGTAAGCTAAAAATTTCACCTTTCAAAAACTGAAGAAAAGAATCCCACATTGTTATTCACCCTTGAAGAAATGTTTCAACTATAACACACATTTGTTAGAATCAATACGGAATTTCATTTTAAAATATTATTTATTTCCTTTTTGTAACTTTTAGACAGACATTTCATTCAACAAATATTCACTGACTCCCATACCTTTGCTGGAAACTCCTGTTGATTAGGATGTCCATGTGGGGGAATATGTGTGAAAAGCTCAACTCTGTATGGCTTTCCTTTGGACTTTAAGAACAATTATTTTTAATATAATGTTCAAAAATGTTTTTGCTTTTCCAATGTTGTTACTTTAGATACTCTAATCACTCAGTAATGTCTGGTCAGTAGTTTACTTACGGCTTTCTGCGTAGGTGTTTTACGAAACGAGTTAACAGGTAGTAAAAGGTGCTGTGCTTCCTTTGCTCACTAAGGCCTGCAAAGAGATACCATCGATATACGCAGGTGAATTCCAGGCCAGAGCTACTCAGAGTGAGCAGCAGGGAAGTGAATAGTGGCTCATGGCAATGCCTGAACAGCGGAAGAAGCAACCATGAGGAGGCACTGCTATCAGAAGGTCTGTTTAAAAGCCTGTACAATACAAATGCCCCTTTTCTAAATGTGGTAGAAGAAGGGGTAACTTTAGAAAGTTGGGGGTGATAACTAACCCTTGGGTTAAAATATCATTTAAAATTCATTTTTAACTATTTTGGCTAACATGCATTCAATACTTTTTGTGGGCTAATCTTATTAGGAAGCATAAAATGCACTATTTCAGTGGATCCTAAATGATGATATGTAACATTTATGGTTCGCAGAATGATTTTTGTGGCACAGGGAAAAACTTATGAAATTATTTTAATATGCTTAGCATATATTTACGTGGCCAAGCAATATGCATACGTGTATGTCTGTATACATACATATATATAGTGAGTCTATATATGATTTTAATACATATATAAAATCATACAGCTTAGGATGAGGCTAAGTAAAGATAATTATTTTAAGGAAAAGTATTAAATATGTAATGATAAAAAAATGCAGATATGGAAGGAATTGTGAAGGTGGAACATGACTGACTTGTGTTTGAAAAACACTGAATAATTACATTTGGTCTTCATTATCACTTACTAAGGTAGATAATACCACTGTTATTTTATTTCTGAGGACAATGGATTTGGGGAAGGTTAAAGAATTGGCCCAAGGTGTCCCAGTGACAAGTTAAGACACTATCTAAATGCTAAATTATCTGTCACCCAAATCCATGCTCTTAACTTTGACTTATCTTCCTTCTTTATGGATCAGATGATGTGTTAGGTTGGGTCATATGAAGTTGCTGATATATGAGTCTTCATTCCATGAAAATGACAATTTCATATTGTTCAATTAAAAATATTATTGAGGGGCGCCTGGGTGGCTCAGTCGGTTAAGCATCTGCTTTCGGCTCAGGTCATGATCCCAAGGTCCTGGGATTGAGCCCCACATCAGGTTCCCTGCTCAGCAGGGAGTCTGCTTCTCCCTCTCACTCTCCTTCTGTGCTCGTGCACTCTCTCTCTAATAAATAAAATATTTAAAATAAAACGAAATAAGAATACTATTGAAATGAAAGAAAGAAATTCTACATTTCCAACCAACATTCTAAAGCTGCAAATAAATTAGGGAAACTTGTCAAATTCCTAAAATAAAAATCTATCACCCATAGGCAAAAAAAGAGTATGCATTTCTCTTGGTTTCATTTTATGGTTTTCAAGTGGTCATTTAGAAAGGGCTATAAAAGCAAAAGGAAAGTGAAGCATAAATACATGACAGGCAATAGAGAGAGGAGGACAGTGGAACTAGAATAAACTAGTGCCAGACAGGAGACAGTCCTGACAAAATCCAGAGGCAGAAGCATGTCAGGATATGACATTGGGAACTGCTGCAGCCAACTTCCAGTTGTAAAATTGGCTGAAGACAGAGGGAGGCTAGCAAAACCAATAAATTGAAAGGACCTAGAGGGTATCATGCTAAGTGAAATAAGCCAGTCAGAGAAAGACAAATATCACATGATTTCACTCATATACTGACTTAAGACACAGAACAAACCAACAAAGGGAAAAAAGAGACAAATAAAAAAGAGACTCTTAAATACAGAAATCAAATATGGTGGTTGCCCGAGGGGAGGTGGGTGGGGGGATGGGTGAAAGAGGTGAAGGGGATTAAGAATGCACTTTAGCTTGATGAGCACTGAATGTAGAGAATTGTTGAATCATTTTATTCTATACCTGAAACTCATAGAACACTGTATGTTCATTTTATTCCAATAAAAAATGAAAAGAACCTGGGATTTTGATGGCACAATGGAGTCATATACTTAACCTAGAGCTATCCCACCCGTGGATTTAGTGTAATATAAGATAATGACATCCTTATGGTTTTAAGTAGTGCTTCCCAAACTTTAATGTGCATACAAATCAGGTGGGGAATATGTCCTACATTGTAAGTCTGGGGAGGGACCTGAGAGTCTTCATTTCTAACAAATGCCCAGGGCATGCCAATGCTGCTGGTCCATGGACCACACTTGAAGAAGCAATGGTATAAGCTACTTGGATTTGGGTTGTTAGCTGCAGTAAAAAAACATCTTAGGGAATAAGATAATTTTACTGATGATCTCCTTCTCACCCCACACCCTGCTGTGGGAACATGTCTCTGTGAACATGAAGGAAATCACTGCAAACAGAGTCTGCTTTACAGAGATTCTGCTGGACTGTAGCAAGGCATTTATCCTCTAACCAGTACTGCCCAATAGATCTTACAATGATGTAAATGTTGTATATCTGCGTTATCCAATATGATAGCCACTAGCCATGTGTGGCTACTGTGCACTTGAAATATGGCTAGTGTAAATGAGAAACTGAATTTTTACCCATACCTAATTATAATAACTTAAATTTACAACTAAATAACTACATGCAGCTAGTGGCTGCCATATTGGACAGTACCGGTCTAAACCAACAGACAACTAGATTGACAATAGCAAGGATTGCTTACTTAGCAGTCTTTATCCATAATACTTTATTATGTCACACAATATTTATAAGGAAGGATATCCTGGGTTAAGGAATTTAGGAATAAATATGAAGAGCATTTTCTGAAATCTTGGTTTTCTACACAAATTTATAAATGTCAAAATGGTATATGTTTTCATTAATTTCAGCCTATATTTGATAGCCTAAATAGTGTTTCTTGGGCTTTATGGAAATGCATTATAAAATGTATAAAATACTTATAAAACATAATCATATGCTAGATGCTATACTAATAAATATGTAAAAGTATAGACTTCATAAATCCTAGGGACTTACGATGAAAAATTACTAAGATTGGTTCTCAGGCCCCATTTCCTAGACTTCATAATTACTTGCTTATATACAATTCTCAAATAAGAAATACAACTAATGAAAGGAGGTAAAATATTAATGTGAATTTATAGATTACAAAAGAATTCCCAGTGATGTTCAATTAGCATGTTATACACCCAAAATACAATCACATGATTTAAGTTGTCAATAAAACCTATATATTTGATTTAAGGGAGGGCTACTGGTAAGAATTAGAGAAACTGAATATTTAATGCACTTTTTACTTTCAAATGCATGCCATTTAGTAACTAAAATCACACTGATAAAAACCAAAATTAATTTATTGACTTATTCAAACTGCTGGCCTGAAAATCTCAGCAAAATGGCTGTAGTGACTAGATTACATAGTTTTGATTTTAGCTCAAGAATTTTTTATGTACAACTAGATGTTCTGGGAATGCTGATAAATATGTAGTTATTTTAACCCCCTTGTATGGGTTTTTGTTTCATTTACTCTATTACGAAAGTGATCAATGAAGGTGACATTTATACATCAGGTTTTTATTAAAACTATCACAGAAATGTGAATTAGTGGAATTTATATCCAGCCAGGTGATTCCAGTGAACATCCAGGGGTGAAAACGATTGTGTTGGTTTTCAGGACTCAGGCATAATTTTTACTTCAGCCCTTGGGTGTTCACAAGTGGCAAATGTTTAGGTAGCTGAGCCCAGGCAGCATGACTCTATCAGGATTAACATGAACCAGAGGCAAGGAGATGACATAGAGACAGGTTTAGGACACATAAAAATGTCTTCACTGAATTATTTATAAATGAATAATACTATATAAGTACTAAATTACCTACTAAAATAGTAGTTTTAACCTTGCGTGATTTGGGACATTTAAATATAACTTTATGTATGAATAACAAATTATATTTATCATGTGCCAGACAACAGAGGTATTACTATAATTAATCCTAGTGATACAGGAACTGATCTTAGCCCCAATTTACAGATGGGGAAACAAAGGTATACATGGGTCAAGGGGCAAGCAAGGGAAGGTGGGAAAGCAGGAATCAGTTAGTTTGGCCCTGGGGCCTACTTCACCATGTGATTTTTTTAGAGATGACTTTTATATCTACTCCTCATTTCATTTATATCAGTGATTATCAGGACATAAAAATAGAAGGAAAAAAGGTCATTTAGTGGGATCTTATAGAGATTGTCATTAATGGATAATTTTGCTCTTTCTTCTCACCAAAATGAAAAGTACAGTTGTTACTATTGAGACAAATGTTCTTAGCATAAGGTTTACACTAATGCTAGAAAACACAATACACCGAGACCCAGTTTCCCTCAAACATATGGTGACAAGGTAAAATAAATGACCAGATACTTTAAATATTTATAATGTTCCACTAAATGTAGGAATCAGAAAACATGATATATTCTAGGCAAAGCAAAACAAACAAAAAAAACCCATATTGTTTTAAAATTATAAAGCAATATTGATTTTTTTAAAAGCAAAGTTTCAGTAATGCATATACAAACACATGTAAAGGCTTTTTTGTATGGCAGTAATGAATGGGCCATATGAAGCACATTAGTAGTTTTCAATTCTCAAAGTTTGGGACATTTATCAAAGCTCAATGAATGCCTTGTGAAATATAAGGTTTAAAACCGAGAATCCAATAAAAACAATGACCCCAAATGTGTACAACTTTCCAAATCATTGTTACCTCTCTCCTACCACATTTAACCACCCCTACCTCCACCACCACCATCTGCCAGGTCCCATTCTAAATTTCTGAAAGTGTACTATCTGCGTCTGTGCACGTGGTTCCTCCCTCCTTGCCCCCCTGCACCTCTGTGCCTCAATTAATGCACCCTCTGTCTGCCAAGTCCTAATCATACCTTAAAAAACCCAGCTACAAAGCTTGACAGTGGACAATGGTCTTCTGTCTACTACCACTATACTACTACGAGTAGAGTAGTTTCCATTGCAGAATGAAATGAGGCAAAGGTCTAACTGAATCACATAAAGAGGCTTTTCCCCCCTAAAACAATGTGTCGGTCCTCTTCACTACAGCACCACCATTCAGTCCAATTAGTACGCTGACGTCTATCTTGGGCCAGAAGAGAAAGCAAGGAGAACAGGACATGCACATTTTTCAAAATTTCCCACTAATTCTGAAAGTTACCATTATATTACACCCTGCCACCTGGTCTTGGAGGCCACAGTTTTTAGTCCACAACCTCACAATAAATATTTCTGAAAGAATTCACCTGCCAAGTTCCCCTTCCAACAGCCAGAAATAAAAGTAAATTTTCAACCCTCCCTCAAAATTAAAAGTGTATTCATATTTATTTTTTCACCAGGTGGAATGTGAGAAATAGTGCTATGTTTAAAAAGGATTCTGTGTGACAAAAATGTACCATTGTTTTCAAAATCCTGATCTATTTTATTCCTCCATCCATATATCTCAACAGCAGCTTAATTATTGATATTCTTCAACTATCCAGAGCAAGATTAAAGTTCAAAATGCAAACAAATTCATCTGCATTTTGAAAGCATAAATTCAAAAGAGTCACAGTAACATAATAAAGAAGCTGCATGGCTGGATGCAAAAGATTTTTGTGGCAAATACATTATGGCAACCCTCAATTCAATCTTCCTGATTAAATACTCACGAAGTGGATGAAGAAACGCAGATGTCATCACAAACCAAGGACTACTATTAAATACAATGATTGGAAGATTGTTTAAATTATCCCTAGTAAGAATGGGGAATGTTGACACTCAGAGATCACATTCATTTATATGGCAAGAGAAGCCTACTCTCAAATTCAAAAATTATGTCACTATATAATATCTGGCATAGAGCCTGGCATATAGTAGACACATGATAAATATTTCTTGAATGAATAAGTGGTATCATTTAATTAACCATCGAACATAAGACATAATACAAAAACACGAACCCTTTCCTGATCAGAAATATCAGAATTAAGATGATAAAAATACCAATTTCCATAAAATCTGTTCCTGTCTCCGGACCTTTCCATTTGTTTGCCTTTGCCCCAGCTATCTGCATGGCTTGTTCGCTCCCTTCATTTAGGGCTCTCCTTAAACATTACCTCACCAGAGAGGCCTTCCCTAACTGACTGCCTCCATATAATCACACACATGACGTTTCCTTCTCCTAATCTACCTCCTGACTCTTTTCCCTTTATCATTTATCACCATCTGATGTTATACATATTTTGTAATTGTGTCCTCCCACTAAGAATGCAAGCTTCATAAGAGAGGGAGTTAGTCTGCTTTGTTCACTGATATTTCCCTAGGATCTAAAACAGTGCTGGGAATATAGTAGGTAAGAATTGTTAGTGAGAGAGATGAATGAATGATTAAACTTAATTTTCTAATTATCATTGTTTATCTTTGTGAAAAAGCATTGTTCCAAAAAATCCTACTCTCTACTCTGATTTATATTAATTCTAGAGACTGGGCTTTCCTATTTATAATTTAAACTGTAAGAGTCATACACTTTTTATTATTTGAACAAGGACTCTCCACATTTTAACTGCACATTATTTACAGAAAGAATTGTGACAGCCAGTCATACCTATTTGAATGTGACCGAATTACTGTATGTTAATTATTGCTGCTTATTAGGCCAGTAATTAATTGTCAGTACTCTCACGTTGTCTCTATTGTATATTCCTTCACAA
This sequence comes from Halichoerus grypus, assembly GCF_964656455.1. Taxonomy (NCBI): domain Eukaryota; kingdom Metazoa; phylum Chordata; class Mammalia; order Carnivora; family Phocidae; genus Halichoerus; species Halichoerus grypus. The sequence goes on along the minus strand of NC_135727.1, from coordinate 104,432,909 downwards.
GAATCTTGCAATTCCATTGTCACCCCATGAGATAATATCAACATTTGAGGATTAAATGAGACATCACCCAGCACCGTTTTTGGAGCTTCTAAGAAAGTAGTTAAAATGTTTGGCCCCTCAGTTAATAGGAAAAGAGGAACAAGAAATAATAAAAGCAGTGGTGTACAAACAAGGAGTATGGATTTATACTATTTCATAATTGTTTCAAGTAGATCAGTGCTGCTCAAACTTTAATGGGCTTAGGAATCACTGGCGATCTTGCTAAATTGCAGATTCTGATTCTGTAGAGCACAGGGAGGATGGAGATTCTGAATTTTTAATAAGTTCTCAGGTAATGTTGGTCTTGCTGTCCTTGAACCACCTTGATCTCCAAGAAATTCTCATTTTAACATTATTAGAAGAATTTAAAAATGAATTAACAAAACGGTTATATAAAATCACACGTAGGAGTCTGAGATTATGCATTGTTAAAACAGTCATTGCAATAAATTCATTTGTTGGACTGGAAGCACCTGAAGAAATTAATTTATTTGTTCATCCATTCACTTATATATTCATATATGCAATATGTTAGCCACTTCACTTGGGAGAAAACCCACCATTTGTTCAGCATCTCCTTTGCTCTATTCATCACTCATGTATGTCATCTCATCTCAATATTGGAACAGACATGTGGGGAAAAAAGATGAACCAGATTTTTTAGACACATTTTTCTCTTCAAAGTGTGGATGGTGATTCACAATGATTTGCCATGTTATGGCTGGTATCATTACCCAGATACTGTTCAGATCTCTCCTCCTGCTGATGGAAACCAGAACAGAACTTCACGTGGCCTCCTTACTGACTCGCTTTCATTTTCTTCCCCCCATCACAAAGACTTTACTTTCCCCCTGCATGTCCTAACCACAATTATCAGAGAAGTTGATGGAACTTGCTGTGCTTATCTTTTTTTTTTTTTTTTTTAAAGATTTTATTTATTTATTTGACAGAGAGAGACAAAGCGAGAGAAGGAACACGAGCAGGGGGAGTGGGAGAGGGAGAAGCAGGCTTTCCGCAGAGCAGGGAGCCTGACGTGGGGCTCGATCCCAGGACCCTGAGATCATGACCTGAGCTGAAGGCAGACGCGTAATGACTGAGCCACCCAGGCGCCCCTTGCTGTGCTTATCTTTATGAGTCCTTATAGAAATTTCTGTCAGTAAATCTCTTTTTCTCTTTGCAGGTTGCATTTTTCAATCAAATTAATGAGTTTATTCATAGAGAAGAAGATTTTCTGTTGTTCCTGTGCCAGTTGCCTTCTTGCACTTCCACAGTAGGAAGTTTTGCCTTTTTCTTCTCGCTCCCTCACCTCCCACCACTCAAAGGGTATTCTGCAGCATAAAATGCATCAAAACAAAAATCATTTTACCTCCTCTCCTTAAGGTTTCCAACTCGAGTAGGTCAAGAAACAGTGTACATTATATGTTGTTAAAAGAAAAAGAAGATAGCAGGAAGGGAAAAATGAAGGGGGGGAATCGGAGGGGGAGACGAACCATGAGAGACTATAGACTCTGAGAAACAAACTGAGGGTTCTAGAGGGGAGGGGGGTGGGGGGATGGGTTAGCCTGGTGATGGGTATTAAAGAGGGCACGTACTGCATGGAGCACTGGGTGTTATATGCAAACAATGAATCATGGAACACTACATCAAAAACTAATGATGTAATGTATGGTGATTAACATAACATAATAAAAAAAAAAGAGTGTCCTGTTTTTGTTATTTTAGTAATGCAATCAGTGGCACTTAGTTCTTTCATTCCAATTTCATAAACATTGTTAAAGATTTTTTTATTATTATGTTCAATTAGCCAACATATAGTACACCATTAGTTTTTGATGTAGTGTTCAACGATTCATTAGTTGCATAGATTTTTAATGGACCAATAGCAGCATGTTGGTGTCAAAGTAGTATGTGGCTAGAGATGTTTTTACAAACTTCTTTACCATATTAGCTTCGTCATCAATTCATATCTATGAATGTATCAGAATTGTAGTGGAAAGAAATAAGAAAAGAACCAAATGGAAATGGAGTAAAAAGAGGAAGAAAGGAGGGAGAAGCATCTGTGTGTGTGATTTTTTACTGACTTTTTTTTTTTTAATTTTAGCTAGTTTACATTGCAATATTAGTTTCAGGAGTAGAATTCAGTGATTCATCACTGACATACAACACCCAGTACTCATCACAACAAGTGCCCTCCTAAATACCTGTCACATATCTAGCCTATCCCCCCACCCACCTCCTGCCATCAACCCTCAGTTTGTTCTCTATCATTAAGAGTCTCTTATGATTTATTTCCTTCTCTCCCTCCCCACCCCTTCCCATATGTTCATCTGTTTTCTTTCTTAAATTCCACATATGAGTGAAATCATATATTTGTCTTTCTCTGAGTGACTTTCTTTTTTTTTTTTTTTTAAAGATTTTATTTATTTATTTGACAGAGAGAGACACAGCGAGAGAGGGAATACAAGCAGGGGGGGTGGGAGAGGGAGAAGCAGGCTTCCCACCGAGCAGGGAGCCTGATGCGGGGCTCGATCCCAGGACCTGGAATCATGACCTGAGCCGAAGGCAGACGCTTAACGACTGAGCCACCCAGGCGCCCCTGAGTGACTTATTTCATTTAGCATAATATACTCTAGCTTCATCCACATAACTGAAAATGGGCAAGATTCCATTCTTTTGCTGGCTGAGTAATATTCCAGTGTGTGTGTGTGTGTGTGTGTGTGTGTGTGTGTGTACCACATCTTCTTTATCCATTCATACTGACATTTCTTTATAAAGCATATTTCTAAGTGTTTCAATATTTCAACTGTAAAATTTCAACTTCAAATGTAATTTCAATCACTCTGAACATGTTCCCTCCCACCCAGGGAAAACACCCACAATCATATCCTTTGGGAAAAAAATGAACAAGGCAATTAGAACAAGATGGAGAAAAAGAGTGAAAAATACATATGAGGCAAAGTATTAACCACAATGGTACAGTTAAATAGCTCATGGCTAGCCATCTTATTTACAATGGTGATCATTCTTTGCATTTTGTAATTATTGTGCATTCACAATCTACTTTTCATACCCTATCTCAGCCAGTAGCTTTTTGAGGTATGCCAGGTACACAGTAGAAGTGCTGTTGTTTCATCAGTCAGTAACTAAGAATCACAGAGGGGAAGTATGTTACCCCAGTTCACATAAATAGGTGTTTAAGAAAGTGAGACCTTATCCCTTAGGCAAATTAGAGTAAGGTGGAAATAGGAGCATTTTGTTACCTCTCTCTATATTTTTTAATTTTTTTGTTTGATAATTGTTAATGATTTGTGGGATAAATAGCATTTCCCAGATGCAACCTGTGTGTAGCTAACATCTATGTGCATGAGGCAAGGAGATCTATTTCCAAAGCAAAAGGATCCTGACTGTTAAAAAGGCAAAAAAGGAACTAAAATAAATAGAGCAGGAGTAGTTTATAAATTAACTGTTGGGCTAAGATAACAGAATATACTCCGATATTAAAGACCTGGCATCTCTCACCTGGGTTACTGCACTGACCTTATAACTTCCTCTCTTCTTCCAGTGTCATTACTGATAGCTCCTTTACTTGTCTCCCCCCTACTTAAAACATTCTAGTGGTGGGGCACCTGGGTGGCACAGTGGGTTAAGTGTCCAACTCTTGGTTTCAGCTCCGGTCATGATCTCATGGTGGTGGGATCGAGCCCCACACTGGGCTCTGCATTCAGTACAGAGTCTGCCTGGAATTCTTTCTCCCTCTCCCTCGGCCACTCCCACTCATGCTTACTCTCTCAAATAAATAAATAAATAAATCTTAAAAAAAAAAATTCTGGTGGCTTTTTCGTGCATTTATGCTAGAACTCAAAGCCCTTATCTCTTACCCTGACTGATGCCACCATACAAGAGACGACCCTCACCTTTCTTTTAACCCCGTCTCATACCTTGGCTGTCTAACCTTTCCTCCTGCAACTTCCCCATTCACCCTGACTTTTCGCTTCCTCTAACAAGCCAGTTGTTCCTCTTTTAGGGCCTTTGCATAGGCTCTTCCCTCTGCCTGAACTGTAACTCCCCTCATCTACAAATGGTCGTTCCTTCTTGTCATTCAAATCCAAGTTAAATGGTAACACCGCAGAAATAATATTATTGGATCACAAAGGCTAAATATCAGATAGGAATAAGTTTTCTAAAGAAATTAAAAGGTACTGTGACACAGAGATGCTTCTACTTCCTTTCTTCCTCTGGTGTTCTTTTTTTTTTAAACAGCCTCTCAAGAGCTTCAGGAGATCTGCAACTTAACCTCTTATGACCAAATACTATATCCCCAGTGCCTGGAAATGTATCTGATATCTTGAGGCACTCCATTAATGTTGGTTAATACTTGCATGTATTTGTGTGTGTGTGTGTAGAGTTTTGCATATATATATATAAATATATATATATTTAATATATATCAATGTATATGAATAAAATATGATTTTATTATTGCTGGCAGATATGTTGGTAGGTAATATATATAATCGTCAAGTGTAAATATTCACAGATTTTAGTTATAAGCTTATTTGTATTCCCAACTAGTTTTTTTTTACATTTGTTATAAGATCACAACTTAAGAATTCTAGCATGGAGGGACACCTGGGTGGCTCCGTCCATTAAGTGGCTGCCTTCAGCTCAGGTCATGATCCTAAGGTCCTGGGATCGAGCCCTGCATTGGGCTCCTTGCTCAGCGGGGAGCCTGCTTCTCCCTCTGCCTGCCACCTGCTTTTCCTTCTGTCTGCCATTCCCCCTGCTTGAGCTCTCTCTCTCTGATTAAAAAAAAAAAAAAAAAAAAAAATCTAGCACGGCTTCAGTTACATCTTATATGCCTAGACAAACCTTAATTATCATTCCACTCATCACTAAAGCTAGGCTTAGGCAGAGATGATGGCTTCTGATGGGGTCTATCCACACTCTGTCTTTGCAAAGGAGAGAGATGAAAAAGGTAGACTGATCCATTTTTGTTTACTAGCAATTTACTTGGCCTTACTACATACCTTTGGAAACAATAGGTGATGCTCCCTATGAAGCTAGTCATCAATATGGTCATGATAATAGAAAGTGAACATGCTTATAAAAGCATGGAATTATTCTTTTTTTAAAAAAATACTGACAACATTCTATTGTCATAATTAGCTCTTTAGTTCCTCCAAAAAAGTCTATTAAGAGTCAGGTCCAGCATAGTTTGCATAATGGCTTATCTCATTTAGAATTTAATAGGTTTTATGCATCAACACACACAAAGTTAGTGAAAGTGGTATGGGAGACTTACTTGTACAAACTCACAAAAGATTTCTGAATTTGCTTTGGGAAACAATACTTTGTGTATGGGTATTTCAACAAATTGTCCAGAAAAGACTATGTGCAACAAGTCGTTCCCTATTAGTGTCTCATATTCAAAACTCTGTTTTAACAAAAACTATGCCAGCTAAGAAGACGCCCTTGCCTTCCTAATAATCATTCCAAAAGCTTAAACACAAACCAAAGTGTTTAAAACCAAAGTGCCCAAATCTTCCCTCAAGACAAACTGGTTTTTGATGTCAGGTTTAGTTAAGGACTGATGTTGCCATTTTAGCTTTTCCATCCTCCAGCGGGAAGGGGGTGAGGAAATTACAGGCATACACACACACATGCACACACACATACATACATGTGTATGTGTGTGTGCATGTGTGTGTGTATAAATATGGATGTGTGCACTATCGTCCATGTATGTGTATCTATGCTGTCATCTATCATCTAATGGTAGCTGTCCCTTTAAGATGGGTTTTTTTTAAATTAAACTTTTTTTTAAAACAGATTAAAAATTGGAGATTTTAATTTTAGGTTGAATTCACCTTTTCTTGTAACTCGGTCTCAAACTGCAATTCTTTAATTGACTGTTATGAACACTTGATACCTTATCATCAGTCTTATTTAAAAAAGGGATTGAGGAACAATGGGGCTAATAAGCCTCCAGAAGAGAATGGGGAAAAGAGAAGGTAGGAAAGAGACGACAGTGGTTCCCCTGTGGGATTTTAAAGACAAGCAAATTTTGTCTGAGGTTGCTTTGTTTAAGTTGCACAGATCAGTAAAAATAGAAGTTGTAACCTGAAGAAGGTTGGGATATGACCACAAGTAGGAGGCTCTACATCTTATAATTTATGATGATAAATGGGTGGAATAAATCAGTTGACCCTTGGGCATGGGTACCGGGCCGACTCCAGCATTCTAATATGGCTGGGTGTGACTCTCACTTCCAGGGTTTGCTACCATCATCAAAATGATCACAGCAGGGGGGGCGCCTGGGTGGCTCAGTTGGTTAAGCGACTGCCTTCGGCTCAGGTCATGATCCTGGAGTCCCTGGATCGAGTCCCGCATCGGGCTCCCTGCTCGGCAAGGAGCCTGCTTCTCCCTCTAACCCTCCCCCCTCTCATGTACTCTCTCTCTCTCATTCTCGCTCTCTCAAATAAATAAATAAATCTTTAAAAAAAAAAAAATTAAAAAAAAAAAATGATCACAGCAGGGGAAAATGTCAGGATGTATAGACTAGTATCTCCTGGTCTGGAATACCAATATTTGTGAAAATTCTATCCTATATATGCCTTATTTATTTTTTCAAAAGACATGAGTTTAAAAATGTGTTTCTCCCCCCTCCCTATTGTCACGCTATAATTTAGTACTGAAATAGCAATCTTCCCAGCATATCTAATGAGTTTCTTTGGTCCTATTTTAAAGCTTTTAATCTTCATAAATAATAGCTAAGTAAACTTAAGGTGCTTGGACAATTTCTTTAGCTTAATGTATTCAAATCCACAGTTGGCACTTCATTTCTTTTCATTTAAAAATAAATCTATCTTGTCTTGATAGGCTTTACATGAATACACACACCCAACAATATAAATCAAAGCAACACATCCAGAATGATGAGATCTACTTGTTACCTTTAGAAGAAACACACCATTTTCAGAAATGTCTCAAAAAATTCTTTTTTGATAAAGTCAATATATATTCTTAAAATAATTCACAACCATACAGTAGTTGCATAAGGATTTTCGAACACAAATGAGAAACATTTTTTCAAGAGGATTTCCATGAACACATGAGAAACTATTTAATATTTTGAGAGCTTTTCCTTCAGAAGAGAAGTTTCCTAAAACTGTACCTAATAGGTGATTTTATGTGCATGGCTTCCCATTTATACTTCCAAGACTTCCAGAGTCACATTTAAATTTTGGAGAAAACTGAGAAAATATTAACTATGACACCAATTTCGGGAACTTTTAAAGCAGAGTTCTGCAGATAATGGTCCTTCTATCCAACATTTCCACATTAATTACAAAAGTGAAAAACAAAATGAAACAGACATGAAAATCCAACCAAAACATCCCCTAATAAAAAAAGAGCTACATACCTTGGAAACCAACTGAGAATCCCAACTGAAACAAAAAACTGCATCTAAATAATAGTAAGATTCCAAAACTTGCTATTTTTAGGAATTAAAAACAAGGACTTACTTGCTTTGTTTTTCCATGCTAGCTACCCTGAGGCATTCCCATCTTGAATTTAGGAGATTCATTTGTTCTTGTACTTCACTTTCTTCATCTTCTGATAACTTCCCTATTCCAATCAGTTGACTTCCCAGTTGCAGAACATTACCAACCCGTCCCTGATGGGATGTCAAATCCATCATGAACCCCTGACAGGGAAAGAAGGTGACACAAGTTGATACTTTAGGTCAATCCTTACGGTTTTGGATTTTATTTTTTTGCAATTTTAAATTTGTAGCCCAGTTAAATTATATTCCCAGTAAAATGATTTCATTTTTTATTTAAGAAAACCCAACATTGTTTTTAATTTGAATTAAGGGCAATTATTAGCTTCGGTCACCTTCTGCAGAAGCAGATCCTGAGATAGGGATTTGTGTGCAAGTGACTTACTAAGTCAAAGCTCCTGGAGAGACAAGCAAAGGAGCCAAAGTAGCAGAAAACAGGACAGGAAAGGAGCGGAAAGCAAGTGAGTGTGTCATTTCAGGAACGGTCTCCCACCGCGAGTAGTGCGGCCTGATATCACACAGGTACTCTGGAGTTATATGTAAGTTATATCTTAGCACTGCCTTGACCCAAGAAAAGTGAGCTAGGCTCTCATATCCCTGCAATGAGTCACTGGCAAAAATCAGATCTCAGCAACTTCAAGTGTCATTCTTCAAGGCAGAACTTCAAATGCTGGCTGGTGGAATCCCATGCCCATAAACATTTGTTTCCATCTCAAAATAAGAACTAAATTACCAAAACACAAAGATCTTATAGAGTAATTGAGATAACAAGAGAGACTTGCCATAATGACAAGTCATGAGCTTTGTTTCATAAATCAATGTTTTGCTTTACCTCATGAGTATGAAATTGTTCTTTCACTTCTTCTACATCATTAGAAATCTCTCCTTGGGCTTGCAATGTGTCCTCCGCTGAAAGAAGCCATGAGAGTACTTCTTCTAAAGCTGTTTGGTAACTGTCCAGGTTTACTTCAGTCTCCATTAATGAACGGCCAAATGACTTGTCTTCAGGAGCTTCCAAACGCTGAACAATAAAATAAATTGGGTGTTATACAATTAGTATCTCTGCAGACTTCCAGTATATTACATGATAAATTGAATGAAATATTTAAAATGCTAGAAATGTCCACTTGCATTATCAGAGACATGAACAGCAGACACATACAAGAGCAAGTCTGCATTTTAACATCTCACAAATATACACACAAATTCTCAAATGGCAGTTGAAATCTACTTCAAATTAATATTTTATTAAAGCTTTTCTGGATTACTATAAGGAGTGAATTAATACATCATCTCTTCGTGTTGTATTTTAAACGCTACTAATTTTCACCCATAGGTAACTTTTTTCATTTCATATTTTCATTCGTTTACATATATACATTATTGGTATTATATGTACATACTTTTGCAATGGCATTAAAGGAAACATCTCTTCCCAAGAGGTGGGAATGAAATATTTCTGAAGATTTAAAGAACAGAAAAGTTATCAGTATGAAAATTAGTGGGTGAAGAAGGTAAAATTTAAAGAGAAATAGCTCATTCACATATCTGAAATTTTTAATAGTATGATGACTTCTATAAATTAAACTTTTATTTCCAGAAGCCCATGGTTTCAGTAGCAAGACATCATCTTAGGAGAAGTAAAATACGAAGTATTCGCTTCCACATTTCATTAGCAGGATGTTAAGTAAGACTCCCAACAGTTGTCTTGAAACTCTAAATTTCTCTTGAAACCATAAAGCTGAGAACAACAGGGACAAAGTGGCCATGATTCTAAAGAGAAGATCCAGGCCACCTCTGAAGGTGCTGCTAAGAGGGGACGAGTTTTCTGGTCCCACCACCCTCAATCCACTACCTAGCTCAAAGTTGTAGAAGAAGCATGGAGACTGACTGGAGCAAACTAATGAGAAAACATTCCTGTGGACTAGCTAGAGCACTTATGCACATCTGTACCTTCTCCCCTCCTTAAGCCAAGTAATGAAGACTTTGGAAGAATCACCTGGAGAGGGTAGGGTAGTTTCCAGGATGGAATACTGACCTCTAAACCTGGCTGTATGTCAGCAGGGATTCCCAAACTATGGAACCAGTACTACCAAGTGACAGGAGAGAACTCTTGGGATAACCTCTGTGTCTGGTGCTTTAATATGAGGGCAATTGTCAATGGTCAGAATTTAAGCCAATAAGAAAATCTGCATGAATTTTTCTTTGGGTCAAATACACTCGTGGTAGGTGGCTGGGCTTCAAAAATCCTAAGGAAGAATGCACTCAAGAGGGTTTCCTGCTGAAGTAAGGAACAGAGACAAACTGATGACATAGTTAAGCAGAGCAAAGATATTAGAGAAACATTTGGAGAGGAATCTTCTCTACATCCCAAAGATAGCAAGTAAGCACTGGGCCCTTAAAAAACAGGGTTCTGCAAAGGAAACAAAAGGCAGGATAGAACAATGAGAAGCTACTTGGAAGACTGCATGATCATGCCTAGGAAAAAGATCTATCCTTTTGATGGCTTTCCTCTGACATGTATGCCTTGAATTTCTAGTCCCTCCCAACAATGGGCCTTATCCCACTGAGCTGCAAGCACCAATCTAATTGTGCTCTTCTGATAAATGCTCCAACTTTAAAACTTTATTATCATAAATTTCTTCAACTATTAAGTCCTTTAAGATGAAAAGACATAGGGGCAGTGTGTGGTGTGGTATTTTCATCAAGTGATGCACTCTGCATCTGTTTCTAAAGAACTGACAGAAATATGTCATCCTAAGTCAAAAGCACCCAACTCTACTATCTCTCACAGAGCATATCCTGAGAGAGCTATCCGCATGGGCCCACCTCAAGGTCAAGGCAAATTTCTGAAGGTCTTAGGGGTCTGAACAAATTCCATGATGTATCTCTTTTCTCCACCCCTAATTACTATTAATAATAAATGCCAAAGTTAGCATTAAAAGGAGAAAAGTCACAAAAAGGTAGCCTGAGACATGTATATAGACAGGACCAGCTTCATGTTGTGCAATCTGAGCAGCTGTATGGTGCCCCAAGGCTCAAAAGGACACCTTGCTTGTTTTATCTGCTTCTTGACATTGCCACCTTAAAATCCTTAATAACTTTATCTCTGAAGTGGGCAATATAAGTGAAGTCCAATAAGGTGACAACGTGTGCACGTGTGCAGAGGAAATAAATACAATATGTGTGTTCACCCCCATTTGCATATAGTATTGCTGATGTTCCATGAGTAGAGAATGCTGGTGGACACATGGTATGTGGGGATTTAACAACACTAGAGGCGAGTACAAGGTTAAGTACGTCTATGAATGAGTGAGGGCCCTAACAGCCCCAGGAACTCACACTCTTTGTGAACCAGAACTTGCTTCCAATGCAGAAAGAAGGCAGTTCCAAGAAAACATGAACAACCAAAGAGCCCTTCAATATCTTTTCTTACTCGTATTTCTTTCCCGTTATTAGCCAACCATTTAGGCTGAAATTCATGACAGAGAAAGAAAGGGAAAGGGCAACCCATAGTTCCTTGTTCTTTTGATCCTCCCTCAACTGAACACTGAAAGTAGACAATATTAGTAGAATGAGCACCTATCAAGAAGTGAAATAAAAACAGCTAAGTTAGTTGTGTAGTGTTTCCACATTAAGAATGAAATACATAGGCACATATAAGCTACAAAATACAAATTGTGTAGTGTTGGTGATTCCGCATTAGTTACATGGTCTTATATTTGCATTTACAACTGCAATTGCACAATATAACAATGAACAGTAAAACTCATGCTGATACTTTAAAATTCTAATTTTCTTTATTCAGTCTGAAGTTAAACAGCAAATAAAAAAACACAAGGGGAAGTCAAGAAAGAGAGACCATGGAATAAAGGAAACGGTTTTATATTTTAATTTTAACAGCACTTCCCTTCCTGCTTTTTGAACAAGGGGCTCTGTATTTCATTTTCCACTATGCTGCACATTGTGCAGCCAGCCCTGCGAATAGGTAAAAAAAAAAAAAAAAAAAGTGCAATTCAATCATGGATATTTTGGCTCCTCTGGGTTACAGGTGAGAGGAGATGGGTGCTTTATTGTCATGTACAGTAGAATGTGGGTGTAAAACCCAGGGGCTTGGGAGGCAGTCAGTGTTTGAATCTTGACCCTGGCCTGAGGTCTTGTTACCCTGGGAAGGTTACTTAGGCCCCTCATTAGCCTTAGTTTCCTCCTATGCAGAACAGGAGCAATAATACTTTCCTAATAAGACTGTGGTACGAATTGAAGAATGGTATATAAAGTATTTAGCAGAATGCCTGACCTTGTGCAAGAACCCAATAAAGTGCATGATAACTGTAATTATTTTTGGTTTCTTATATACATAAGAACCATTATGAAACACAACCTGCTCCAATATTATTTTCTTAAGTCACTGGTCAGACTGCAAAAGCCAGAAAATTATTGTAGAAAAAAAAATGATCCGAAAAACTTCTAAGAGTAAACATCAATTAAATCAAAACTTTCTGAAACTTGAACATCAACCTAGCTGCTACATAAAAGTTCTAAAAATCATTAATAATCTTGATTTCAAATTATCTCCTCAAAATGATCAACTGTAAACAACACTATTACTCAAAGAACACAACACTACATTTTCCCAATGTATAATTTGGATCAGAAAAGTAAACACTCCCATCGATAGCTAAGTGGATAAAGAAGATGTGACATATATACACAATGGAATATCACTCAGGCATAAAAGAGAAGGAAATCTTGCCACTTGTGACAACACGGATGGACCTAGAGGGTATAATGCTAAGTGAAATAAGTCAGACAGAGAAAGACAAATACCATATGACTTCACTTATATGTGGAATCTAAAAAACAAAACAGAAACAGACTCATAAATACAGAAAACAAACTGGTGGTTGTCAGCGGGGGCGGGTGGGTGAAATAGATGAAGAGGATGAAGAGGTACAAACTTCCAGTTATAAAATGCATAAGTCATGGGGATGTAAAGTACAGCATAGGGAATACAGTCAATAATACTGTAATAACACTGGTGATAGATGGTAACTATGGTGATCACTTCATAATGTATATAAATGTCAAATCACTAGTTGTACACCTGAAACTAGCATAATATTGTATGCCAACTACACTTCAATAGAAATAAAATAAATAAAATAAACACTCATGATTTACTGATATTTACAGAGGCTTGAAATTTTGGAGACAATTTTAAAAGGCAAATCTTTATAGTCAAGGACATGATGTCTAGTACTCATAAATTCTGAATCTAAAAGTTTTGTCTGAGGATGTTCATAAAACACAAACTTTGCAAAGACAGCCTTATTAAAGCTAAATTCAAACATGAATAAGCTGTGTAAAATAACACAAATAACTCAATTAATCATTATTTACATCCATAAATTCAACTCTACATATATAGAGTATTATGGTCAAAATTGTCAGCTGGGGTCTGGGTAATTCTTTCTTTGTCTAGACCACTATTTTTCAAATTTGTTAGTCATGATCCATCAGTGATTCATGAAATCATTTTAGTGGGGCATGATCAGGAATATTTAATGGGTCATGACCAGGAATATTCTATTTAAAATTAAATAAAATAAATAATATTAGTCTATGTCATTTATATTAAGGATTAATACTGTTTTGTGAATTTTTGTTTCAGATATGCCTATCTATGTATCTATGTGTACATACATATATTCTGGATCAAGATGAAAAAATCATTTTCTGTAATTCATGAAACAAAATTGAAAACAGTTCTAGAATTTCAGCACAGGAAAACCCATGATAGAAGTAATGTACTTGAATTTCACATTTGCACATTTTCAATAGAACCCTTGGAACACAACCCATTCTTTACAAATCCATCTTTAACAACAGTGGTTCCCAAGTTCCTTGGGAACTTCCCAGGTGTAATCCAAAATTGATCCCTGTATGTGGAGGGCAGGGAAAGACCAAATAAAGATGCAGGCCACTCCAGATTGGTAGGTGGCAAGTTTAATAAGCAAGGGAACTTACATACAAGCCTTGTTTATAGAGAGACCTTAACAGGGTTCAGTCACATATACTGTCCAGATGGGCTCAACATCAAATCACTCTGTCAAGGCTGCATCCTTGGAGCAGCTCTAGAAGTGGGGAAGGCAAGTGGAATACACATTCTAAGGTCAGGGGAGGGTGTGAAGGGACAAAGGGCCTCCAATTGCCATTTACCAGCTCAGGGGTCAACAGGCAGTCATGTCCTCTCAATGACCTCCCCCAACAAACAGAGAACTTAGAGACAAGTTTGGTTTCAGCTCCCCAAAATATAGATTCTTTGCCCTAGTATTTCATATTTCGCCTAAGCCTGTGGCTAGTTCATACATATCATGGCATCAAAAAAATTTTTCGAGGAAACTTGATTTTTGCTTTTTATAGATGATCTATGCATAAGGAAGCGATACCAATCATTTCATGAATGAAGATGCCAGTATCATCAACTGGAACTAATTTTTTTTTCCCAGGTGTCAATCTTGTTTTAATTTCTGTCTTTATTGCGGTGGTTTATGTTTCTCTGCAGTATATTGGGCAAATAATGATTCAGATGAGAAGCATAACAATGAATGGATGAAACAATTCTGGTGGTTTTCAACATTAAGAACATTAAAATTTATTCAACATTATCCACAGACCTCAGAGACTTAATGGTTGTGCTTTTACATGAAGACTTAACAGATTTTGTCACCTATGTTCTTTGAAGATGCTGCTATTGCATAAAGGTGGAAGAGTAGAGAGGAGAAATGAAGTAATGGGAGAAGACAAATGAATCTATGTGAGTCCTGCAATGTCTAGGACAAACATCTGGAAACTGATTTCCAGTGATAGAAACTGTTGTAATAAAATACAGCGCAACAGCCTTAACACTACTCCACGCATAACTTTTTTTTTTTTAAAGATTTTATTTATTTATTTGACAGGGAGAGACAGCCAGAGAGAGAACACAAGCAGGGTAAGTGGGAGAGAGAGAAGCAGGCCTCCCGCCGAGCAGGGAGCCCGATGCAGGGCTCGATCCCAGGACCCTGGGATCATGACCTGAGCCGAAGGCAGACGCTTAACGACTGAGCCACCCAGGCGCCCCGCATAACTTTTTTTTTAAACCCAGTTTACTATCTGTCTGATCTTGGGTAAGTTATTTAACCTCTAGGCATCTCAGTTTCCCCATCCATCAAACAAAGAAAATAAAAATATATCTCCACAGGACTGCTGGAAAGATTATATAAGATGATGCATATAAAATTCTAAGCACATTCTAGTTTCCAAGAAATGTTCCACAATGCCTGTATTTGGGGACCAATGTTCATTGAAATGGCAAATGACTTTTATGAGGAAACACAGTTGAATGAGCTGTGTGTATTTTTAGAAGCATGATTCTGGCAATTCAAACTGAGATAAGTCATCAAATGGCTACATATAAGTAGTGAAACCAGCAATCCAGCAAACCACAAAGCTCTCAGAAAAATAGCTGGGACGTTTCCAGAGGGCACAATTATTACTCAGTGGTTTTATATTTCTGTTGAAACCGATCTATTTTGGCAACTTCCCCAAATGCAACCTTAAAATGTGATGTGAGTTTTAACCTGGATAAAAACAGTTTTATTGTTCTTGAATGTATAAACACTTCAAGAACATTTGAAAATTTTATCACTTAGCTCCTTTAAATGTGTCATACTTTTTTATACAGTCAAGTCAATGCATGGATGGTGAATTTTTTGGTGCATTCTATAATCTTTTTATTCTTCAGTGAAAGATTATTTGAAAGCTGAAGGATTACAGAGGGATAACCAAGTGGTTCTTTTACTAAATAACAGGAGAATAGTTCACAGGAACCAGGATTAGTATGTGGAAAAATTCTCACCACATTTTCACTGTGTTTCCTCAGAGATATAACATGTAAACCAGGGTATTATTTAAAGTATAAAAAATGATTACAGAAGTGATTTATGAGAAATTAATCCATCATGCAACACTGTACATGACATTCAATCTAATCATACCATTAAATAGGTGATTTTTAATACTGCTTGTATCTGAAATTCACTTCCAAGTTATGCCTTAATGAGGATTTAGAAAAAATTATGGTCTGCTGTTATGGCAATATTAAAACAACAATCACAACAACAACAACTACATCTATAAAAGCAATAACAACAGCTGCTATTATTTATTGGGCACTTAGTGTCAGTCAATTTGCTAGGCACTTAATGTGCACTGTATCATTTTTCACCACAACACATCAGAATGACAGAGCATAGTAGGATGAGGAACTGGGAGCAGAAAAATTAAAGAATATGCCAAAGGTCACAGAGGTCATTTGCTCTTCTCTGATTTCAAACCAAGTTGACTGGATTACAAACACATATCTTTACCACAATTTGATACATCTCTATTAATGAAGAAAATGAGTTCAGAATCTATGAAACAGGACATGGGGGAGGGAGGGGGTAACTGGGTGATGGGCACCAAGGAGGGCACTTGATGTAATGAGCACTGGGTGTGATATGCAACTGATGAACTCTACCTTTGAAACTAATAATACACTCTATGTTAATGAATTGAATTTAAATAAAATTAAATTAAAAAAGAATCTATAAAACAGCATCTTCACAAAATATCTTTTTTTTTTTTTAAAGATTTTATTTATTTATTTGAGAGAGAGAATGAGATAGAGCATGAGAGGGGGGAGGGTCAGAGGGAGAAGCAGGCTCCCTGTTCAGCAGGGAGCCCGATGCGGGACTCGATCCTGGGACTCCAGGATCATGACCTGAGCCGAAGGCAGTCGCTTAACCAACTGAGCCACCCAGGCGCCCCAGCATCTTCACAAAATATCTTAAGACTTCTTAAAAATAAAATAAAAATGTATATATAATTTGTCTAACACTGTGTAGTGATGGGTGTTAAGTAGACTACTGTAATCATTTTACATTATCGCGAGTCATTATGTTATATGCAGGTGGTGTACACGTGAAACTAATATAATGTTATATTACAATTACATCTCAAAAAAATAAAAATAATAAAAACTTATTAGGGTAAATTATAGCTCAGGTTCATTTAAAAAAGTTATTGAACATTCTTTTTTTTAAGCTTTATTTTTTTTTATTATGTTCAGTTAGCCACTGTATAGTACATCATCAGTTTTTGATGTAGTGTTCAGTGATTCCTTCTAACCCAAATCTCCTTAGTCACTTGGGAAGGATTTCAATTTCAAACGGCAACTGTATTGCAAGTTGTCTTATGCCAAGTATATGAGTCCATTTAAAGAAAGCTAAAAGGAAAAGTTTATAAGAGATGATCAAAGCCATTCCATTCAGATTATAGTTCAGCTAATCAATTTTGTCTTGAAAAATTATCTATAAATTTTGTCTTTTCTTCACTTCCACAATTTCAGAGCCAATGGTTTTGAAACTACTGAAAAAACAATACTTGGGCCTCATAATGTTAGTGAGTCAGGAATCAAATGTAGAGTTCAGAATAACACTTGCAAGACAAAGACAATGATACCACACCGAAGAAGGGGACAACGAAAGGCAGAAATGTGATATAGTCCAGGTGATGGCGTTGACTCTCTTTTGTAAGACAGAGGGAGATGAGCAAAAAGTAAAGCTTATATCAATATTTTCTAAAGGAAGACATGTGCCAAACCACCGTTTGAACCCTATACCTTCTATAATTCCTATCACTTGCCTTTCATTTTTAATATCAGCTAAGCTGATTTTCTTCACTATTACAGAATGTCTTGCAGAAATGCTATATTGTGCTTAGCGTGCTCTGTTTAAGAAGACAAAAGAAGTATATCTTCTGCCTACATGTGTGTTATATATATGTGTATATTTACATAAAAAAATCTTACCCCAAAATCTATTACACAATGGTTATGGAACCAAAGTGTTCATCTTGATACCTAGAGAAAACTGGCCACTGCAAAGACTGCTGGTCCTTCAATATCTGTCCTCCTCCACTTCTTATATAGTAGGAGAAAGTACAGGTGATGATTTGGCTATCCAGAATATAAAGTATGGTTCCCAGCTTCCCTTGCAGTTAGGTGTGGCATGTGCCCAAACACTGGCGAGAGGAATAGGACATGTGCAACTTCTTTTTCAAGACTTAAGAAGAATCAGTATGCTCTCCTCTTTGTACTTTCCTCCTTCCCACAGTCTGTCATGCAGTCATGACGGTGAGCTATCCTTGATCATGGGGATGAAGTCAGTATCTAGGGGATGAACAGAGCAACATGACAAAAGGATCTTGGTCCCTGGAGGAGCAGAGCTTTCCTACAAAGCCTGGACCACCCAAATCTAGATAATTCTGAAAAAGAAATAAACTTGTTCCTTAGATAATCCATTTCTATTTTGTATCTTTGTTACTTCTACAAAACTTATAACCCATCTAATACACTAGCATGTCCTAAGTTTCTAGGAGCTGACACTTTACTATAAAGATATATGTATTTCTAAGAGCTAATAAAACAAAGAGGCAACCCACAGAATGGGAGAAGATACTTGCAAATGACACTACAGATAAAGGGCTGGTATCCAAGATCTGTAAAGAACTTCTCAAACTCAACACCCAAAAAACAAATAATCAAGTCAAAAAAATGGGCAGAAGACATGAACAGACACTTCTCCAAGGAAGACACACAAATGGCTAAGAGACCCATGAAAAAATGTTCATCATCATTAGCCATCAGGGAAACTCAAATCAAAACCACACTGAGATACCACCTTACACCAGTTAGAATGGTAAAAATTGACAAGGCAAGAAACAACAAATGTTGGAGAGGTTGTGGAGAAAGGGGAACCCTCTTACACTGTTGGTGGGAATGCAAGTTGGTACAGCCACTTTGGAAAACAGTGTGGAGGTGCCTCAGAAAATTAAAAATAGAGCTACCCTATAACCCAGCAATGGCACTACTGGGTATTTACCCCAAAGACACAGATGTAGTGAAAAGAAGGGCCATATGCACCCTAACGTTCATAGCAGCAATGTCCGCAATAGCCAAACTGTGGAAAGAGCCGAGATGCCCTTCAACAGATGAATGGATAAAGAACATGTGGTCCATATATACAATGGAATATTACTCAGCCATCAGAAAGGATGAATACCCAACTTTTACATCAACATGGGTGGGACTGGAGGAGATTATGCTAAGTGAAATAAATCAAGCAGAGAAAGTCAATTATCATATGGTTTCACTCATATGTGGAACATAAGGAATAGCATGGAGGACATTATGAGAAGGAAGGGAAAAATGAAGGAGGAGAAATCGGAGGGAGAGATGAACCATGATAGACTATGGACACTGAGAAACAAACTGAGGGTTCTAGAGCCAATGAAAGTTTAGAAAGAAAATAATGGAAGATTTAAGTAGCTAATATAAAAGATGTCCTTTTTATTAATACAGTTTACCATAAGGTTTTTGATAAATATCAATAAATTCCTACATAAAACAGCTTTCTCAAGAATTCAGTAGGTAGTGGATGAAGAGTATCCAGCTTAGTGATTTCTTTGCACACATTATGTCATATAATTCTCACAACCACCCTAAAAGAGGGCTCATTTCCCAGATGAGAAAACTAAGGTCACACCTATGAGGTGCTGGAGGAGAAATTGGACCCCCAGTAAACCTACATTCCTTCTTGTCATTCTGAAGGGCTTAAGGAATATTAAGCGATCCATAGATTCCAGAGAAGATAGATGGACACAATAACTATAATAGTTTTGGTATGCTTCAATAATTTTAAAAGTCAATATTTGGTTGAACTTTGTACAAGTAGGAATTTAAAGAATTGGGGATTGTCTAAAAGTAACTTTAAACTGAGATAGTTAACAAAATGTCTGAGAAGACCAAATCAATTCTTAATGCTCTGCTCCTCACTCCCAAGTTTAACAATCATATCTACTTGCAAATATGCCCAATGCACATATCCCAAGTCTTCCTTATTTTAATCAGTCTTGTATAAATATCTAAATAAAATATGATTCACTGGATGATACTTCTAAAATAAAACAATTCATAAGTGTATTGCTTGAGGCAAATGGTGTTTAAAAATTTTTTTCAAAACCAAATATGTATATCATATTTATGTGTATATATAATCACAAAACACATTATTACCCAGTGATATATATATATATATATATATATATATATATATATATATATATATATATATCAATGCCTTCCCTGGCTCCATCCCCACCCCTGTATGTAGCAATGTTTCAAAGGCATCATGGTGCAGAGAACCAGTGTCTGCCCTCAGGGAACTTCAAGTCAGCCTCACTTCAGAGTAAGATAAACCAGAGTTCAAAATCCTGAGGCTCTGGAATCTTTAAGCAGTGTGTGTTTGACAAAGTAATTTAATCTCAGACTCCTGGTACACACCTGCAAAGAGATATGATAGTATTAACTTAGAGAGTATTGTAAGGCTCAAAGATAATATACAAAGAATTTTTATTAACATTCAGCATCATTCTTTCCCATTCAACCTTTATAAAATCATTTCCATTGCTTTATTGTTCTTATTTAGTGCAACACACAACAGAGAAGGAAGAAGTAATATCAACAAAAGGGAGTTTGCCTAAATGTGAGACTTGAAACCATAAAACTCTTAGAAGAAAACATAGGCAGTAAGTAACCTCTTTGACATCAGCTTTAGCAACATTTTTCTAGATATGTCTCCTCAGGCAAGGAAAACAAACAAACAAACAAAAAACTATTGGGATTACACCAAAACAAAAAGCTTTTGCACAGTGAAGGAAACCAACAAAACAAAACATCAACCTACTGGACAGGAGAACATATCTGCAAATGATATATCTAATAATGGGTTGATATCCAAAATATATAAAAAACCTATACAACTTGACACCGAAACAACAATCTGATTTAAAAAAGGGCAGAGGATCTAAACAGACATTTTTCCAAAGAAGACATACAGGTGGCCAAAAGACACATGAAAAAATGGCTCAACATCACTCATCATCAGGGCAATCCAACTCGAAACTACAATGAGATAACACCTCACACCTGCCAGAATGGCTAGAATTAAAAAGACAAAAAATAACAAATGTTGGCAAGGATGTGGAGAAAAAGGAACACTTGTGCACTGTTGGTGGGAATGTAAATTGGTGCAGCCGCTATGGAAAACACTATGGATGGTCCTTGAAAAATTAAACATAGAAACACCATATGATCTAGTAATTCCCCTACTAGGTATTTACCCAAGAAAACAAGACTAATTTAAAAAGATATTTGTACTCCTATGTTTATTGCAGCATTGTTTATCATAACCCAAGAAATGCCCATCAAAAGATAAATGGATTTTCGGAGGGGTAGACGAACCATGAGAGACGATGGACTCTGAAAAACAAACTGAGGGTTCTAGAGGGGAGGGGGGTGGGAGGATGGGTTAGCCTGGTGATGGGTATTGAGGAGGGCATGTTCTGCATGGAGCACTGGGTGTTATGCACAAACAATGAATCATGGAACACTATATCTAAAACTAATGATGTAATGTATGGGGATTAACATAACAATAAAAAAGATAAATGGATTTTAAGAAGATATGGGATGTGTGTGTGTGCGTGTGTGTGTGTGTGTGATGGAATATTACTCAGCCATAAAAAAAGATTAAGATCTTTGTCATTTGTGACAATATGGATGGACCTACAGGGTATAATGCTAAGTGAAATAAACCAGAGAGAGAAAGACAAATACAATATGATTTCACTTATATGTGAAATCTAGAAAACTAAACAAAGAAACAAACAAACAAAACATAAACAGACCCATAAATACAGAGAACGAACTGGTGGTTGCCAGAGGGGAGAAGACTGGGGGGATGGGCAAAATGGGTGAAGGGGATTTTGAGATACAGGCTTCCAGTTATAGAACAAGTAAGTCATGGGATGAAAGGTACAGCACAGAGAGTATAAGTCAATGGTATCTTAACAACATTGTATGGCAATAGATGGTACCTACACTCATGGTGACCAAAGCATAACATATAGAGTTGTCAAATCACTATGTTGTACACCTGAAACTAATATAACATTGTGTGTCAACTATACTTCAATTAAAAAGAGAGAGGGCTTGGGGTGCCTGAGTGGCTCAGTCGTTAAGCGTCTGCCTTCGGCTCAGGTCATGATCCCAGGGTCCTGGGATCGAGCCCCGCATTGGGCTCCCTGCTCAGCAGGGATTCTGCTCCCTCTCCCACTCCCCCTGCTTGTGTTCCTTCTCTCGCTGTGTCTCTCTCTGTCAAATAAATTTAAAAAAAAAATCTAAAAAAAAAAGAGAGAGAGGGCTTGGTTTTATTTAGATTTATTTAGGTTAGAAAAAATTTTCAACTGAATTAACACAGTTTTGCTAAATAGGTCATTTTCCCTCAGACACGATGGTTATCTCCATCAGATACACCAGATATATCACTAAATTCTTTAGATTTTTTTTTTTTATTTTATATGCTTTTGTCTCCTTTCCTTGTTCCTGAAAGCATGGTACAGTATATCCTTCAGGAAAACCCTCAGAGTAAGCTCCATGAGTGTGGAGTCTTGTTTATTTTGTTCACTGTACTGTGTCTGACATATAGTAGGACATAATAGATTTTTGTTGAATAAAATAATGAATCTTTTAGCATCTGCCAGGTAACAATTTCCCATTTTACTTTATATTAATATTAGGACATTATTTTTCCTGAGGGAATTAGATCAAAGTTACTGCAGCTTTCCTTGTCAGAGCAGAGAGAAGAAAGGGCACACCATGTTTATAGCTCCCGCTGCCTTACTAGTGTACTATCTGTCTCCCTATTGTCTTCAGGAAAAGATCTTTTGTTAGGCTTTTAAAGTTTGACATTTGTAAGGAAGATGCTAATGGTGTCAAGCCCTGGGAAAACTCTGTAAATTTCATTAACAGGTGCAAATTCTGCCCTCTGCCTCAAGGCAAGCAACAAAGACCAGCAGTCTTCCGCCCGGTTGGCGCAGGCGGACTAGAAGGTGCATGCAGAGAGTTGGCTGAATGTAATGGGCAGTTCCTCAATTTTCTCATTGGCTCCTGAACAGGAGTGAGCATGCTGCAAGGTTTATACTTCAGGGTCCCATTGTCAATTAAAGCTTTTAATCTTAAGGCTCAGAGAACTGAGAAGTATGCATATGGGCTCACGGGAAGTGACAGAAATAAAAAGTGTGGAACCTTCTGACATGTTTTTAACTCCTGTTGTACTAACATTTCTTCTCATATCTTGAAGTAAAAGCCTCAAAAGTCAGGGTGGGCTACAGCCTAGGAGGAATCACTCCTGACATAGGAAAGACGCTAAAAAAGGATTTAAGGATACTATGTATTTATTATAAAATGAGGCAATGGAAAACGGAGCAGGAAAGCAAAACAGAGCCCTGAGTGAGGTTGACACAGAAAACACATATCATAAAGACCTGTGTGTGTGTGTAGGTTTTTTTTAAACTTTTATTATTATTGAAATGACGTCCTGTTTTTCTTCAGCAATTTGGTTGAAAGCTGTCCAGCGAGCAACATCCTTTGCAACTGATGTCACGTTCACCTCTTTTTTTTTATTATGTTATGTTAATCACCATACATTACATGATTAGCTTTTGATGTAGTGTTCCATGATTCATTGTTTGCGTATAACACCCAGTGCTCCCTTCAGTACGTGCCCTCTTTAAACTTGTTTTTTATGCCTAGTGTCATCACCCTAAAACACTGGGTCTCCACCAGGAGACCTCTTGGGAATATTTGACGATATCTGGAGACAGTTCTGATGGTTGCTGCTGACGTGGAGGGTGCTACTGACATCTAGCACACTTAGTGGGTAGGGATGAAGAATTCCGCTAAGCATTCTAAATGCACGGCTCAGCAGCAGCTCAAGTAAGGTAGTCACCACCCACTCTCCCTCCACCAATGAAACACGATTGGGCCCCAAATGTCAGTAGTGACGCTTTGAGAAGCCAGGCCCTGAAACAACACAACTACGTTAATCACATTCTCTCCAAATTGATTCCCTTTCCTCTTTTGGTTACTTCAACCCAACTTGAGAACAGTTGTGATATTTATAGTGAGTCTGCTATTCTTGTATGCAATCAACCAGTGATTTTACTCTTAATATAAAGCCCCAAACTCATACCCTATTGTGTAATGGACTCAGATGTTTCCTTCCATTCTCTGTCAGGGTTCTGACACCTACAAATCACACATTTGGCACGTTTCACCTTCCTACTCACCTATTTCTACTACAAACATATTTTTTAAAAAAACACTTCCTAAACACATTTATTTATTTTTTATTTTGAATGTCAAACCATTTTATTTTATTTTTATTATGTTCAGTTAGCCGACATATAGTACATTAGTTTTTAAAATCATATTCTCTGTTAAGTCCTAGCCCAAATATCAGCTCCTAAAGACTTTTCCTGATCCTTTA
The DNA here is from genome assembly GCF_964656455.1 of Halichoerus grypus. NCBI lineage: Eukaryota > Metazoa > Chordata > Mammalia > Carnivora > Phocidae > Halichoerus > Halichoerus grypus. Next base: position 104,408,831 of record NC_135727.1, on the reverse strand, counting down.
CAATGATGCTCTCCAATTTTATAAATTGTTCATCTTTATCAAAGTATTTATGAGTCCATATTCCACTTTTTTAATCACTTTGTGTTCAATACCAATTTTGAGGACTGATTCAACCTAGCTGCCCTACTCACTTTTCACCCAATCCATCAGGTATTTTTAAAAATCTGGCTACAAAAATTTAATCTTTTGTCATCTAAGTCAGAATTTCTTCAGCATCAAATGGAGATATTTTTACATTTATAATATGGATTCAAAACATCAGGGAAACATTTTATTAATAATATTCTTTTAAAAATTTAAATTTTGCTTTCAAGTTTCTTTAGGCACCTGTGAAAGCTTTTATAAGTGACAAGCTTCTGATGAGAATATTGCCAAATACCCGTTTTTAAAATGCTCTCTCCATAGCATGAATTTCTTACAAAATGCAGTTTCTTTCTCAATCGTTGTGAATACAGAACTTTGCCTTGAAAGGAGAGACCAAGTGTTTTTCCTGCTTTTGGAGATATCTGAGAAATAACACAGTCCTCAGAGCCACTTGCCAACACAGAAATGTTCAGCATATTTGGAAGACAAGTGTCTTGTGTGAAAAAGAAAACACATAACTTAAGTTTTTTCAACTGTTTTGCCATTAGATAACTAGAACACTTCTGCGCAGTAAAAAAGAATTTCTAGGACACTTCCATTTTACTGCAAAATATTTTAAGTATTCTACTACTTAAGATAACACAATCTATAAACCCACATAACTGTTCACGTGCATTGCAATGCATCCACAACATCACTGATGTTAATAGATAGGGAAGGGCCCCATTACCAACCTATCCTACTGAAGATCTCTGACTTGCCACTGAGGATATCAAGTGCCATATATTACATGAAATCATCTGAAAACCTGTATATTATACATTAGTAATTTTTCTTTTAAATAAAATTTTTCTTAATTTTAAATTAAAAAAACATATGAGTAGACATTGTGATATATTCTTTTTGGAAACAGACTATGCTCTAATTTATAATGCTTTCTTCATTCTCTAAATGGTTAGAGAATTTATAATTAGAACACAAGTATAATGCATTGAGTGTTTACTATTTCTAAGGTATGGTGTAAGCATCCCATTAAATTACCTAATTTAACCTTATAACATAAGGGATGATTACTGTCTAAATGTTAAAGCAAGGAGACCAGATTCATAGAGGTTAGAAAAGGGTCACACAGTTAATAAAAAACAGAGATGGGAGATGAACTCAGGATCTGGCTCACAGAAGCTATAATTTTAACTATGTTGCCAGACACTTTTAATAACTTAAGGGGAAGAAACATTTCCCAGAGATAGCTAGATTGGTAAAAATTGCATTTAAGAATCAAAATATAATAGTGTGCCATATTTCAGGTGAGTGAAATAATTACAAGCCTCTCATACATCCCCAGAACTACTGATAGAATTCTGTGATTCATCCAATCTCTCTCTCCCCCAGACCCTCCTGTGACTAATGTCATGTGTTATATGGATTGATTTTGGCATACAATTTCTGTATTCTCAGTAGATAACTTGTTTACATAAAGATTTTTTAAAAATATACCATGGGCTTCATTAGCCAATGCCCTAAAATTTACTTATACGCTTAAATTTTTTAGTCACCACATAAAATCATGGATACTATAAAATATGTAGCAACTGTATCACTGGGATTTTTGTTGAAAGATAGTCCTAATTTGAACATATGCATGTCAAAATTTAAAACATGCCTATGAACATAGGGGTGAAATAGACAAACCAGAAAACAGACTCTTAACTATAGGGAACAAACTGAGGGTTGCTGGAGGGGAGAGGAGAGGATGGGGTAAATGGGTGATGCATATTAAGGAAGGCACTTGTGAGAAGCACTGGATGTTATATGGAAGTGAAGAATCACTAAATTCTATACCTGAAACTAATATTACACTGTAGGTTAACTAACTGGAATTTAAATAAAAATTTGAAAAAGGAAAAACTAAAACATAAAAAAATAATACATGCCTATCGGCATATTTCAAATTACTTTTTAAAAAAGGGAAAAAACAAAAGGAATAAAAATACTTCCTTTGTTCACATACTGGGATAATAAATACTGTATTTAAAGACAACGTTTCATTACATTTAAAAAATACTCTCGAGGTGAATCAGTTACCATTTTCTTGATTTGTATAACCCTTGGAAATTTTCTACACAATCTCTGTCTAGTCTATAAAAAGGTATTTTTTATATGTTGGCCTCATTTCATATACTAGGAAGGGAAAAGAATTATCATCAAATGCACAAATTAAAACAATGAATTAAACCTTGAATATTAAAATATGGCAGCAATTAAAAACCTTAACATGAGGATGAATTAAAAATCATGCAAACGAGCAGAAAAAAAAAGGCCAAATGTGTGTTCGTTCTGGGGAAACTATAAATCAAGGAAAGGAAATTCATTTGAGCTGGAAGATAAACAGTCACAAGTACGTTTAGAATCTCCTGATTTAGAAATGCTGTGATACAACTCAATCCGACCTATAAAGCTTTTCAGATAATCTAATTGTGCCTAGGCCTGAAGGTATACACATGACATTTGTTTTAAAGGATTGTGATTGCCTTGTAAACTTCTTTTACAATGTTATTAACACAAGTTGCTCCATGTACTTGGCCAACATCGCTTATTTCCCCCACTGTCCCAGAAGAACCGTAAACTGCCAATTATCATGGGAGTAGTTTATCAGAGTATGGATTATCTGGAGCTCTTATTTCTCTTCCAGTTGGCCTTTTCACAGCTCATTAGTGCCTCAACAAGAAAGTTAAGGCTAAGGAAGGAAAGGCTGCCGAAATTCAAAATAATTAAATTTGCTCCTTGTCAGCAACATATACAGTGAAGCATTTAGAAAAGCTAGAAAAATTAACCAAAATAAGATCCACCAAGATATTTCATGTATACAACAGTAATTTGCCTTGGCTGGATTTTCCCCACTGTATTCTCTGAAAATTGACTGACCTAACTAGAGGTTGTGGCATTCTGCAGGACTCAAAGTCCTTTGTATGTAGCATATAATAGGCCACCCTTAGAACTATCACTTGCCAGTGATCAATACAAAATATTCATTGCTGATATATTGACCATTTTTCATTATGAAGACAAGAAACTGAAGATCAGCTTTCCAAAAGAACATTTTTAGCAAAGAAATAGTTTCTTGGGGGAGAAAAGAGTAGGCCCAGTGGACAGAGTCAACTTGAAAGCTTCTTGTTTGGTCAGTTTCCCTTTGCATTTAATGCCAACAGCATCCCTGACTGTCCTCTAGGGAAAGAAAAACCACTTGAGGTAAAGCACAATTAAAACTGATGGCTAATTGAGTTTGCCTTAGGTTCTTACAGAATCTAATAGTTTTATGACAAATACACAAGCACACATTTTTTTATAAAACAGATATCAATTGTTCCTTAGGAATATAAATGTCAACAAGACAAATTCAGGCTAAAATAATAAAGAAATCCAATGCATTATGCAGAAAATGCTACACAAAATAGAAAATGTCACAGAGGAAGCAAGTCTTTAAACTATATAATGTATATATAAGGGTTATTACAAGTGATGTCTGTAATGTCAATTTCACATCATTAGAAATATATAGAAAAGATTAAAATAACTTTCTTTCCATTCATCACACATTGGACTTCTTTTTTTTTTTATTATTATTTATTCATTTGAGACAGAGAGATACAGAGTGAGAGAGAGAGAGCAGGAGTAGTGGGGAGAGACAGAGGAAGAGGGAGAAACAGACTCCCTGCTGAGCAGGGAGCCGGATGCGGGGCTTGATCCCAGGACCTGGAGATCATGACCTGAGCCGAAGGCAGACGCTTAACCATCTGAGCCCCCCAGGCGCCCCTGGACTTCTTTTTTTTAAGATTTTATTTATTTATTTGAGAAATAGAGAGAGCATGAGAGAGCACAAGCAGGGGGGGAGGGGCAGAGGGAGAAGCAGACTCCCCGCCAAGCAGGGAGCCCGATGCGGGACTGGATCCCAGGACCCTGGGATCATGACCTGAGCCAAAGGCAGACACTCAACCGACTGAGCCACCAGGTGCCCCCATCACACACTGGACTTCTTAAGACTGATTCTCTTCTTCAACTGAATCTTCTTTATCCAGTTTTCACTATTTAAGGACCAGTAAAACATGGGTTTAATAAAAGTGCTGATTATATAGACCTTCTTAATAAAACTGAGCCTTCTCAGGAGGCAACACATATCATCTAAAACATAGCATAAGTGATGTGTACAAATGCATAACCAAATTCCTATCAAGATTCATGAGACAGCAGCTGAATTCTAAGTTACAAATTTGGTACCTAAGAAGAACCTAATTGCTATGTTCAAAGAAACCTTACTATCCTTTGGATTTCCTGGAGTCCCGTGTTGGACTTGATCTCCTTTAATCCCTTGGGTTGGGGGTCAGGATGATTGGTTCTGGACAGATTCTGCCTCTGGGGATGGGGGCACTTTGCCATAAGGGGGCAGGAAACATAAAATATCCTGATCCTTAGTTCTTTCAAACAACCCTCTTAGGTGAGGAAAAGATGTTGCCTGTGAAATTTGAAATTAACTCAGAAATTCCAGGGTCATTTGTCAATGGACAAGTCTCCTTAAGAATCCTAAGGGACTGGTCTGATCTGTTTAAACTCCTGAGACCAGGTCAGACTAAGGCAGACCAAAAGAACTGTTTGTTCATCTGCTACAGTTAGTCTCCTGTCAGTAACCAGTGAGAGGTAACCTCTACCGCCCTGATGTTGAGATCCTACTGCATGCCCTGCTATATGGGGTGTGTGTGTATACATGTGTGTGTGGTGTGTGATGAGTGAGAAAAAAAATAAGAACCTCATGTCTAAAATCAATGGATTTAAAATTCAGTGTTTTTCTTTTACAAAAATTGTCAGATCAGGCCAAGATGTATTTTATTGTCTCTGAGAAAAAGATGCTTTTCCAAAAGACTGGCCAAAAAGAATGCAGACACATATATTTTCATAACTACATTAAAAATGCTTAATTATAATTAAGTGCTTCAATTGTTGACTAGAAACTATACACACACATATACATACATATATAGTTGCTTTGGGAAGAAATAAAGAATTTAGAAAATTGAGCTTCTTATTACCTATTCATCCACAGGTAATATATCCTTAAACATAGAAATCACGATATGTTAAGTCCATTATCACTTTGCTTTGTAATTAGTATGCAAGGCTTTCATGGTCAATTGGTAAACCTATCTTTGCCTTGCCTATGCAGGGGCAATTGAGCTAATAATATTGAAAATTTCAAATAGATAATTTGTCATAAAGTCATTCTAATTGCAGATTTGCCAGGCAGAGGAACAAGTAGCAAAGTAAATATTATACATTCAATACATCACACCTTTATTTATTTCACAGAGAAGGACTCTGAAATTGTGTGAAATTCTGGCTCTACTACTTATTAAATAGAGTGATTCTTCAACAAATATTTATTGAGCACCTACCAAGGGCTAGGCACTGTTACAGGCACTGGTGATACAGACATATACAGAATAGATAAAAACCCATATTTTTACAGATTTAACCATATTAGGGGAGACATACTATACAAAATAAATAAGTACTTTGGAGCTGTTAAATGCTACGGAGAAAAATAAAGCAAGGAAGGGGAATTAGCAGGAGAAGGGAAGGGGATATTGTGGATTTAATTAGGATGGCCAGGGAAAATACCACTGAATGGATGACATTTGAGAAAAAAGAATGAAAGGTGTGAGAGAGATGATTATGGGAACATGGGAAGAAAATGTGTTCTGGGCAAATGTATGGAGGCCATGGTGGCTTCAGTAGAAGGAGAGAAGGTAAGAAGAGTCAATCCAAAGCCAGAGGAGAAATGAAGGAGGAGAAGAAAGGTGACTGTACATGGGTGTATAAAACAGCAGGATTGCATTTGACTCGGACTGGCAAGCCCTTGGAGGATTTTCAGCAGCAATGTGATGTGATCTGACTTACATTTTAAGAAGACCATCTGGCAGACAAAATGGATTGCAGGTAAAGCAAGGACCAAAGTAGGCAGACCAGCTTCAAATGCTATTTCAGTAATTCAGACTGGACATGCTGGTGGTGGCAATGGGGGTGGTGAGAAGGAATCAGAGTCCAGATGTAGACTGGTCACAGTGACCTGGCATAATTTTCTGACCGATAATTCAGGGTGTGAGAAAAAGGGAGACTAAATTACCCCCAAGTGTTTGGTTGGGGCACATAAAAACACAATGTCACCACTTGCTGTAATAGGGTTATTGATGAAGCAGATCTGGGGTGAGTTGGTTCAGTTTTGAACATGTTAAATTTGAGGGACTAGAAGTGAGTAAACTGTTGTGTATCTAAGTTTGAAGGTTGCCAGGAAGTTCTGAGCTGGGATGAACACTTGGGAGGTGTCAACCTACAGATGGCGTTTGTATCACGATGCTAGATGAGATCATCAGGTAAATGAATGCGGTCTAAGAAGTGAGCCCGGGTTACTGTCATGTCTTATTTGTGGATCACATTTAATCATTAAAGATACATAATACATATACTCATAGGGTCATATGCATACCAACTCTGTGGACTGTGAGTTAAAAATATTTTCCTTTTCCTTAGCTTTACAAATGTAAATACTAGTTATCAAAACTTAGAACATTTATTGGCATGTTTTGAGATAGAAAAGTTGTTGCATTACTTAATTGTGGGAGATCATGTTTTTGAGAGGGCTTGCTTCCAGAGTTGGCTTACAGGGTCCCATCACCCCTCTGCATTATTCACAGGGAGCTGTGGAAGGTGCTAAAAACTTGGCATCGGGGACAAAGCCCTACTGATCAGCAAAGCTTTTGCATAAATAACAGAATTCCAGCAGCAAATGTTTTAAAACCAAGCAATGCCTGATCCTTATTTTATAAAATCAAATCATGTTAAAATGTTCCAGCTATGTCATGGTCTATGCTCTGTGCCCTATGCCATCCTGCTCTCTGACAAAATGTGAATTTGAAAGATTATTTCTTAATAAAGGGCAGAAATACACTGAGACTCCCAGGCATGGAAAAGGATTGAGCAGGGATCAATACTAATAATAATCACTTACTAAACATGGAATTATATTAGTTAAATATTAATGGAATAACTTGTTATTGAAGATACATCATGAATGTTCATAGATTTTTGTATGTGCCCGTTTGTCCACAAAATCAACCTTGTGAATTTCATTCTATACATGATAAATAGCACATTATAGAGTAGACACTGCGGACTATAGTTTCCTACCACATAGTGGACTACCGCAGAGTACATCAAAACTCTTGCTTCAATCTTTCCCAATCAAAAACACATCCGATCACTCTTCCATCTACTTTTTCATCTCCCTCTTGCTTTTGTCACTGAATTTCTGAATAGATGACTCCACTTTTCTGCTTCTCATCTGCCACCATTGACCTTTAACCTGATGTAGTCTTTCTTATTCCCCGCCCCTCTACTGGAACAGCCTTCTCCAGGCAGACAAGTCGACTTCTCACACGCCAGATCCAGCTGCTTCTTCCCCAGGTGCATCCTCCTCAATTCCACTGCAGCATGTGACACTGTTGAACAGGACCACCTTTTTTAAAGTCTTTTAAAAAATCTTTTGTGGTGAGTAGTGCACTTGTAGTGGGCAGTGAGTGCTGTATTTAAGTGGAGGATCATTCTATTATACACCTGAAACTAGTATTGCAGTGTATGTTAACTAACTGGAATTGAAATAAAGACTTTTAAAAAGTCTTTTGTGCTATACTACTCTCCCGAGGAAGTTCTATAATCGTACCAAACCATCCCCCCTACCACCACTCCTCTGGCCACTGATTCCTTCTTGTTTGCCTGCTTATATAGCATCCCAAATATCCTATCCTTGAACCTCTTCAAACTTCACTGCACTTTTTCTCTCTGTGAAATGTCATAAGCTCTTCTGGATTGCTCCATTACCACCTTATGGATGGCTCCTTCCATCCCAGTCACTACCATTTCAGTTGCTTGCCTGTGTCACTGGTCACAGTGGATACCTTGAGAAGAAACCCTGGTTTCCAAATACAGTTAGACAGCTCCACCTAGAGGTATCTTTGGGACTTCCAACTCACATGGCCTTTTCTGTCCATCCTAAAGTCAAAATGTCTTGAGATTTAGCTCCTTCAGTCCCGGGATGGAAATAGAACTCCAGACTCAAACACCTGTCAATGCTTTCTCTTGCCTTCTGCATAATACGCATTTGCCTTAGCATGATACTAGGATCCTCTACAATTTGTCCTCAACCTTCCTTTCCTTTGCCTCTCCTCCTCCCCCACCACCATATAGCCTACAGGGCATTTGCAAAATGAACTGAAGATTTGTGCTTCTCTGTCTTTCTCATGTGGTTTCAAAAAGTGGAGTTATCTTTCTAGAAAGATCCCCCTGTGAAAATCACACTTACCTATCAGGGCTTATCTTTCAGTTACACCTCCTGCAACCTGCTAAGTCAAGATTTATGAAGCTGCGGTCTGTGGTCCCAAAGGATTTGTATGAACATCTAATATACTTAATTCTACTGTGCCTTAAAACTCTTGTAAGAGTGTCCATCTCCTCTTTTAGTCCATAAGGACCCTGAGGACAAGTCAAATAGCACCTGGTAGTTAACACAAATTAGATCATCAATAAATGTTTGATTGATTGAGCCATCAGTGCTTGACATTCACATACTACATTATTATGTAAATTTTAAAGTACCATTATAAACTAAATTTTTTTTTTTTTTTTTTTAAGATTTTATTTATTTATTTGAGAGAGAATGAGAGAGAGCAAGCACATGAGAGGGGGGAAGGTCAGAGGGAGAAGCAGACTCCCTGCCGAGCAGGGAGCCCGATGCGGGACTCGATCCAGGGACTCCAGGATCATGACCTGAGCTGAAGGCAGTCGCTTAACCAACTGAGCCACCCAGGCGCCCCAATATAAACTAAATTTTAATAGGAAGGCAAGAAGAGTACAGATTCTTTGCCTCTTTGGTTAGATTTATTCCTAGGTATCTTATGGTTTTGGGTGCAACTGTAAATGGGATCGACTCCTTAATTTCTCTTTCTTCTGTCTTGTTGTTGGTGTATAGGAATGCCACTGATTTCTGTGCATTGATTTTATATCCTGCCACTTTACTGAATTCCTGTATGAGTTCTAGCAGTTTTAGGGTGGAGTCTTTTGGGTTTTCCACATAAAGTATCACATCATCTGCAAAGAGTGAGAGTTTGACTTCTTCTTTGCCGAGTCAGATGAATTTTATTTCTTTTTGTTGTCTGATTGCTGTGGCTAGGACTTCTAATACTATGTTGAATAGCACTGGTGATAGTGGACATCTCTGCCATGTTCCTGACCTTAGGGGGAAAGCTCTCAGTTTTTCCCCATTGAGAATGATATTCGCTGTGGGTTTTTCATAGATGGCTTTTATGATATTGAGGTATGTACCCTCTATGCCTATACTCTGAAGAGTTTTGATCAAGAAAGGATGCTGTACTTTGTCAAATGCTTTTTCTGCATCTATTGAGAGGATCATATGGTTCTTGTTCTTTCCTTTATTAATGTATTGTATCACACTGATTGATTTGCGGATATTGAACCAACCTTGCAGCCCAGGAATAAATCCCACTTGGTCATGGTGAATAATCCCTTTAATGTACTGTTGGATCCTATTGGCTAGTATTTCGGTGAGAATTCTTGCATCCATGTTCATCAGGGATATTGGTCTGTAATTCTCCTTTGTGATGGGGTCTTTGTCTGACTTTGGGATCAAGATAATGCTGGCCTCATAAAATGAATTTGGAAGTTTTCCTTCCATTTCTATTTTTTGGAACAGTTTCAGAAGAATAGGTATTAATTCTTCTTTAAATGTTTGGTAGAATTCCCCCGGGAAGGCCTCTGGCCCTGGGCTCTTGTTTGTTGGGAGATTTTTGATGACTGCTTCAATTTCCTTAGTGGTTATGGGTCTTTTCAGGTTTTCTATTTCTTCCTGGTTCAATTTTGGTAGTTGATACATCTCTAGGAATGCATCCATTTCTTCCAGATTATCTAATTTGCTGGCATAGGGTTGCTCCTAATATGTTCTTATGATTGTTTGTATTTCTTTGGTGTTGGTTGTGATCTCTCCTCTTTCATTCATGATTTTGTTGATTTGGGTCATTTCTCTTTTCTTTTTGATAAGTCTGGCCAGGGGTTTATCAATCTTGTTAATTCTTTCAAAGAATCAGCTCCTAGTTTCGTTGATCTGTTCTACTGTTCTTTTGGTTTCTATTTCATTGATTTCTGCTCTGATCTTTATTATTTCTCTTCTCCTGCTGGGTTTAGGCTTTATTTGCTGTTCTTTCTCCAGCTCCTTTAGGTGTAGGGTTAGGTTGTGTATTTGAGACCTTTCTTGTTTCTTGAGAAAGGCCTGTATTGCTATAGACTTTCCTCTTAGGACCGCCTTTGCTGTATCCCAAAGATTTTGAACAGTTGTGTTTTCATTTTCATTTGTTTCCATGAATTTTTTTTTTTTTTTTTTTTTAAAGATTTTATTTATTTATTTGACAGAGAGAGACACAGCGAGAGAAGGAACACAAGCAGAGGGAGTGGGAGAGGGAGAAGCAGGCTTCCCGCGGAGCAGGGAGCCCGATGCGGGGCTCGATCCCAGGACCCTGGGATCATGACCTGAGCCGAAGGCAGACGCCCAACGACTGAGCCACCCAGGCGCCCCAGTTTCCATGAATTTTTTTAATTCTTCTTTAATTTCCTGGTTGACCCATTCATTCTTTAGTAGAATGCTCTTTAGCCTCCATGTATTTGAGTTCTTTCCGACTTTCCTCTTGTGATTGAGTTCTAGTTTCAAAGCATTGTGGTCCGAAAATATGCAGGGAATGATCCTAATCTTTTGGTACCAGTTGAGACCTGATTTGTGACCTAGGATGTGATCTATTTTGGAGACTGTTCCATGGGCACTAGAGAAGAATGTGTATTCCGTTGCTTTGGGATGGAATGTCCTGAATATGTCTGTGAAGGCCATTTGGTCCAGTGTGTCATTTAAAATCTTTATTTCCTTGTTGATCTTTTGCTTAGACGATCTGTCCATTTCAGTGAGGGGGTGTTAAAGTCCCCTACAATTATTGTATTGTTGTCGATGTGTTTCTTTGCTTTTGTTATTAATTAGCTTATATAATTGGCTGCTCCCATGTTAGGGGCATAGATATTTATAATTGTTAGATCTTCTTGTTGGGTAGACCCTTTAAATATGATATAGTGTCCTTCCTCATCTCTTATTATAATCTTTGGTTTAAAATCTAATTTGTGTGATATAAGGAGCCAAGCAACTTCTTCCTAGAAACATCATCAAAGGCAAGGGAAGCAAGGGCAAATATGAACTCTTGGGACTTCATCAAGATAAAAACAAAAGAAACAGTCAACAAAACCAAAAGACAACTGACAGAATGGGAGAAGATATTTGCAAATCACATATCAGATAAAGGGCTAGTATCCAAAATCTATAAAGAACTTATCACACTCAACACCCAAAGAACAAATAATTCAATCAAGAAATGGGCAGAAGACATGAACAGACATTTTTCCAAAGAAGACATTCAAATGGACAACAGACACATGAAAAAGTGCTCAACACTGCTCGACATCCGGGAAATCCAAATCAAAACCTCAATGAGATACCACCTCTCACCCGTCAGAATGGCTAAAATTAACAAGTCAGGAAACAATAGATGTTGGTGAGGATGCGGAGAAAGGGGAACCCTCCTACACTGTTGGAGGGAAAGCAAGCTGGTGCAGGAAACAGCTGGAAAATAGTATGGAGGTTCCTCAAAAGTGCCTCAAAAAGTTGAAAAATAGAGCTGCCCTACAACCCAGCAATTGCACTACTGGGTATTTACCCCAAAGATACAAATGTAGTGATCCGAAGCGGTACGTGCACCCCGATGTTTACAGCAGCAATGTCCACAATAGCCAAACTATGGAAAGAGCCAAGATGTCCATCAACAGACGAGTGGATAAAGAAGATGTGGTGTATATATATATATATATATATATATATATATATATATACAACGGAATATTATGCAGCCATCAAAAAACCCCAAAGTCTGGCCATTTGCAATGACATGGATGGAACTGGAGAGTATTATGCTAAGCGAAAAAAGTCAATCAGAGAAAGACATGTATCATATGACTTCACTGATATGAGGAATTCTTAATCTCAGGAAAGAACCTGAGGGTTGCTGGAGTGGTGGGGGGTGGGAGGGATGGGGTGGCTGGGTGATAGACATTGGGGAGGGTATGTGCTATGGTGAGCGCTGTGAATTGTGCAAGACTGTTGAATCACAGATCTGTACCTCTGAAACAAATAATACAATATATGTTAAAAAAAAAAAAAAAGAAGATAGTAGGAAGAGAAAAATGAAGGGGGAGGAATCGGAGGGGGAGATGAACCATGAGAGACTATGGACTCTGAGAAACAAACTGAGGGTTCTAGAGGGGAGGGGGGTGGGGGGATGGGTTAGCCTGGTGATGGGTATTAAAGAGGGCATGTACTGAATGGAGCACTGGGTGTTATACGCAAACAATGAATCATGGAATGCTACATCAAAAACTAATGATGTAGGGGGCGGAGCAAGATGGCGGAGGAGTAGGAGACCTGGATTTCATCTCCTCTCAGGAATTCAGCTGGATAGGGATCAAACCATTCTGAACACCTACAAACTCAACAGGAGATCGAAGAAAAGAATAGCAACAACTCTTTGCACAGAAAAGCGACCACTTTCTGGAAGGTAGGACGTGCGGAGAAGTGAATCCGAGGCGTTATTCGGGAGGATAGACGGCGGGGGAGGGGCCTCCGTCGGCCGCTTCTGGCAAGTGATAGAGCCACGGAGCACAAAATCGGAACTTTTAGAAGTCTGCTCCGCTGAGGGACGTCACTCTGGTGGCGAAGTGGGGGGTGGAACCCTCGCGGGACAGTGTGGTCTCAGGACCCTCGGGGTCACAGAAAGACTGGGGGTGCCTGAGTGCGGCAGAGCTCCCAGGTATCGGAGCGGGGAAGCCGGCTGCAGAGACGGAGCCCAGGCGCGGGCTCTCAGCTCGGGGTTGCTATAAACCGTGATCCGCAGCACAGTCGGGCCACTGCTCCTCCAGCAGGGACCCAACAAGCGGCAGATCCGGGGAGACTCACCTTCTTCCCCTGGGAGGAGAGGTGCGGGAGCGTACCGCGGGGATCTGCTGGGTTTGGAGACTCCACCCGGGGTCGGGTGCCAGATAGAAAGGCGTGGTCACAGGCCCGGTGAGCGCGGAGTGTGGCCGGAGACCAGGGAGACGGGAGTGACTGACTGCTTTTCTCTGGGGGCTCGCTGAGGAGCGGGACCCCGAGTTCTCGGCTCCTCCAGGGCGGAGACTGGGAGGCCGCCATTTTCACTGTCCGCCTCCAAAGCTGTACGGAAAGCTTGCAGGGAACAAAAGCTCTGGAGAGCAAACCCAAGCAGATTACTTAGCCCGGACGGGCAAGGGCGGGGCAATTCCGCCTCCGGCAAAGACATTTGGGAACCATGGCAACAGGCCCCTCCCCCAGAAGATCAGCGAGAACAGCCAGCCAAGACCAAGTTTACCGATCAATGAGAACGGCAGAACTCCAGCGCTAGGGGAATACTGCACATAGAATTCATGGCTTTTTTACCATGATTCTTTAGTCTTTCAAAGTTAATTATTTTTTTTAACTGTCTTTTTTTCTTTTTTTTTTTTTTGAATTTTTCTTTTTCCCTTTTTCAACCAACATCTTATCAATCCCTTTTTAAAAAAAAAAACATTTTTATTTTTCATTTTTAAAGTCATATTCTATCCCTTCATAGTAGTTACCCGTATTTTTGGCATATATATATAAGTTGTTCTCTCTTTAAAATTTTGAGATAGTTTCTTCTAACAGATCAAAATATACTCTAAATCTCTAGTGTATGGTTTTTTTCTACTCCCCTGCCTGATCACATTCTCTCCCTTTTTTCTTTCTTTCTTTTTTTTTTTAATCCTCTTCTTTTTTCAAACAACGTATCAAATCCTTTTTTAAAATTTTTTATAATTTCCATCTTTACAGTCATATTCCATCCCTTCATCATATCAACCCTTATTTTTGTACATATATAAGTTTTTCTTTCTTTAAAATTTTGGGAGGGACTTTCTTTTAACAGACCAAAATACATCCAAAATCTAGTGTGTGGCACTGATCTATAAACCAGCCTGATCATATTTGATCACATTCTGTTTTTGTTTTGTTTTGTTTTGTTCTGCTTTTGTTTTTATCTTTATCTTTTTCTTTTTTCTTTTTTTCTTTCTTTTTCTTTTTTCTCTCTTTCCCTTTCTTTTCCTACTGCTTCAGGTCTTTTCTGATTTGTTTAGAGTATATTTTCTGGGGACGTTGTTACCCTGCTAGCATTTTGTTCTCTCATTAATCTATTCTCCTCTGCACAAAATGACAAGACGGAAAAAATCACCTCAACAAAAAGAACAAGAGGTAGTACCGACTGCCAGGGACCTACTCAATACGGACATTAGTACGATGTCAGATCTAGAGTTCAGAATCATCACTTTAAAGATACTAGCTGGGCTTGAAAAAAGCATGGAAGTTATTAGAGAAACCCTTTCTGGAGAAGTAAAAGAACTAAAATCTAACCAAGTAGAAATCAAAAAGGCTATTAATGAGGTGCAATCAAATATGGGGGTGCTAACTGCTAGGATAAATGAGGCAGAAGAAAGAATCAGTGAGATAGAAGACCAAATGATGGAAAATAAAGAAGCTGAGAAAAAGAGAGATAAACAACTACTGGATCACGAGGGCAGAATTCGAGAGATAAACGACACCATAAGATGAAACAACATTAGAATAATTGGGATCCCAGAAGAAGAAGAAAGAGAGAGAGGGGCAGAAGGTATAATGGAGCAAATTATAGCAGAGAACTTCCCTAATTTGGGGAAGGAAACAGGCATCAAAATCCAGGAGGCACAGAGAACCCCTCTCAAAATCAATAAAAATAGGTCAACACCCCGACATCTAATAGTAAAACTTACGAGTCTCAGAGACAAAGAGAAAATCCTGAAAGCAGCTTGGGAGAAGAGATATGTAACCTACAATGGTAGAAACATTAGATTGGCAACAGACTTATCCACAGAGACCTGGCAGGCCAGAAAGGACTGGCAGGACATATTCAGAGCACTAAATGAGAAAAATATGCAGCCAAGAATACTATATCCAGCTAGGCTGTCATTGAAAATTGAAGGAGAGATAAAAAGCTTCCAGGACAAACAAAAACTAAAGGAATTTGCAAACACGAAACCAGCCCTACAACAAATATTGAAAGGGGTCCTCTAAGCAAAGAGAGAGCCTAAAAGCAACATAGACCAGAAAGGAACACAAACAATATACAGTAACAGTCACTTTACAGGCAATACAATGGCACTAAATTCCTATCTTTCAATAGTTACCCTGAATGTAAATGGGCTAAATGCCCCAATCAAAAGACACAGGCTATCAGATTGGATTAAAAAACAAGACCCATTGATATGCTGTCTGCAAGAGACTCATTTTAGAACCAAAGACACCCCCAGATTTAAAGTGAGGGGGTGGAAAACCATTTACCATGCTAATGGACACCAAAAGAAAGCTGGGGTGGCAATCCTTATATCAGACAAATTAGATTTTAAACCAAAGACTGTAATAAGAGATGAGGAAGGACACTATATCCTACTTAAAGGGTCTATCCAACAAGAAGATCTAACAATTGTAAATATCTATGCCCCTAACATGGGAGCAGCCAATTATATAAGGCAACTAATAACAAAAGCAAAGAAACACATTGACAACAATACAATAATAGTGGAGGACTTTAACACCCCCCTCACTGAAATGGACAGATCGTCTAAGCAAAAGATCAACAAGGAAATAAAGACTTTAAATGACACACTGGACCAAATGGACTTCACAGACATATTCAGAACATTCCATCCCAAAGCAACGGAATACACATTCTTCTCTAGTGCCCATGGAACACTCTCCAGAATAGATCACATCCTAGGTCATAAATCAGGTCTCAACTGGTACCAGAAGATTGGGATCATCCCCTGCATATTTTCAGACCACAATGCTTTGAAACTAGAACTCAATCACAAGAGGAAAGTCGGAAAGAACTCAAATACATGGAGGCTAAAGAGCATCCTACTGAAGAATGAATGGGTCAACCAGGAAATTAAAGGAGAATTAAAAAAATTCATGGAAACCAATGAAAATGAAAACACAACTATTCAAAATATTTGGGATACAGCAAAGGCAGTCCTAAGAGGAAAGTATATAGCAATACAAGCCTTTCTCAAGAAACAAGAAAGGTCTCAAGTACACAACCTAACCCTACACCTAAAGGAGCTGGAGAAAGAACAGCAAATAAAGCCTAAACCCAGCAGGAGAAGAGAAATAATAAAGATCAGAGCAGAAATCAATGAAATAGAAACCAAAAGAACAGTAGAACAGATCAACGAAACTAGGAGCTGGTTCTTTGAAAGAATTAACAAGATTGATAAACCCCTGGCCAGACTTATCAAAAAGAAAAGAGAAATGACCCAAATCAACAAAATCATGAATGAAAGAGGAGAGATCACAACCAACACCAAAGAAATACAAACAATTATAAGAACATATTATGAGCAACTCTATGCCAGCAAATTAGATAACCTGGAAGTAATGGATGCATTCCTAGAGATGTATCAACTACCAAAACTGAACCAGGAAGAAATAGAAAACCTGAACAGACCTATAACCACTAAGGAAATAGAAGCAGTCATCAAAAATCTCCCAAAACACAAAAGCCCAGTGCCAGATGGCTTCCCAGGGGAATTCTACCAAACATTTCAAGAAGAATTAATACCTATCCTTCTGAAACTGTTCCAAAAAATAGAAATGGAAGGAAAACTTCCAAATTCATTTTATGAGGCCAGCATTACCTTGATCCCAAAACCAGACAAAGACCCCATCAAAAAGGAGAATTACAGACCAATATCCCTGATGAACATGGATGCAAAAATTCTCACCAAAATACTAGCCAATAGGATCCAACAGTACATTAAAAGGATTATTCACCACGACCAAGTCGGATTTATCCCTGGGCTGCAAGGTTGGTTCAACATCCGCAAATCAATCAACGTGATACAATACATAACAAAAGAAAGAACAAGAATCATAGGATCCTCTCAATAGATGCAGAAAAAGCATTTGACAAAGTACAGCATCCTTTCTTGATCAAAACTCTTCAGAGTATAGGCATAGAGGGTACATACCTCAATATCATAAAAGCCATCTATGAAAAACCTACAGCGAATATCATTCTCAATGGGGAAAAACTGAGAGCTTTCCCCCTAAGGTCAGGAACGCAGCAGGGATGTCCACTATCACCACTGCTATTCAACATAGTATTGGAAGTCCTAGCCACAGCAATCAGACAACAAAAAGAAATCGAAGGCATCCAAATTGGCAAAGAAGTCAAACTCTCACTCTTTGCAGATGATATGATACTTTATGTGGAAAATCCCAAAGACTCCACCCCAAAACTGCTAGAACTCATACAGGAATTCAGTCAAGTGGCAGGATATAAAATCAATGCACAGAAGTCAGTGGCATTCCTATACACCAACAACAAGTCAGAAGAAAGAGAAATTAAGGAGTCGATCCCATTTACAATTGCACCCAAAACCATAAGATACCTAGGAATAAATCTAACCAAAGAGGCAAAGGATCTGTACTCAGAAAACTATAAAATACTCATAAAAGAAATTGAGGAAGACACAAAGAAATGGAAAAACGTTCCATGCTCATGGATTGGAAGAACAAATATTGTGAAGATGTCAATGCTACCTAGAGCAATCTACACATTCAATGCAATCCCCATCAAAATACCATCCACTTTCTTCAAAGAAATGGAACAAATAATCCTAAAATTTGTATGGAACCAGAAAAGACCCCACATAGCCAGAGGAATGTTGAAAAAGAAAAGCAAAGCTGGCGACATCACAATTCCGGACTTCCAGCTCTACTACAAAGCTGTCATCATCAAGACAGTATGGTACTGGCACAAAAACAGACACATAGATCAATGGAACAGAATAGAGAGCCCAGAAATGGACCCTCAACTATATGGTCAACTAATCTTTGACAAAGCAGGAAAGAATGTCCAATGGAAAAAAGACAGTCTCTTCAACAAATGGTGTTGGGAAAATTGGACAGCCACATGCAGAAGAATGAAACTGGACCATTTCCTTACACCACACACAAAAATAGACTCCAAATGGTTGAAAGACCTCAATGTGAGACAGGAGTCCATCAAAATCCTAAAGGAGAACACAGGCAGCAACCTCTTTGACCTCAGCCGCAGCAACTTCTTCCTAGAAACATCGCCAAAGGCAAGGGAAGCAAGGGCAAAAATGAACTATTGGGACTTCATCAAGATAAAAAGCTTTTGCAAAGCAAAGGAAACAGTCAACAAAACCAAAAGACAACTGACAGAATGGGAGAAGATATTTGCAAATGACATATCAGATAAAGGGCTAGTATCCAAAATCTATAAAGAACTCATTAAACTCAACACCCAAAGAACAAAGAATCCAATCAAGAAATGGGCAGAAGACATGAACAGACATTTTTCCAAAGAAGACATCCAAACGGCCAACAGACACATGAAAAAGTGTTCAATATCGCTCGGCCTCAGGGAAATCCAAATCAAAACCTCAATGAGATACCACCTCACACCAGTCAGAATGGCTAAAATTAACAAGTCAGGAAATGACAGATGTTGGCGGGGATGCGGAGAAAGGAGAACCCTCCTACACTGTTGGTGGGAATGCAAGCTGGTGCAGCCACTCTGGAAAACAGTATGGAGGTTCCTCAAAAAGTTGAAAATAGAGCTACCATATGATCCAGCAATTGCACTACTGGGTATTTACCCCAAAGATACAAAAGTAGGGACCCGAAAGGGTACGTGCACCCCGATGTTTATAGCAGCAATGTCCACAATAGCCAAACTGTGGAAAGAGCCAAGATGTCCATCAACAGATGAATGGATAAAGAAGATGTGGTATATATACACAATGGAATATTATGCGGCCATCAAAAGGAATGTGATCTTGCCATTTGCAACGACGTGGATGGAACTGGAGGGTATTATGCTGAGCGAAATAAGTCAAACAGAGAAAGACATGTATCATATGACCTCACTGATATGAGGAATTCTTAATCTCAGGAAACAAACTGAGGGTTGCTGGAGTAGGGGGTGGGGTGGGAGGGATGGGGTGACTGGGTGATGGACACTGGGGAGGGTATGTGCTCTGGTAAGCGCTGTGAATTGTGCAAGACTGTTGAATCTCAGATCTGTACCTCTGAAACAAATAATGCAATATATGTTAAGAAAGAAAAAAAGAAGAAGAAGAATGTAGCAGGAGGGGAAGAATGAAGGGGGGGAAATCGGAGGGGGAGAAGAACCATGAGAGACGATGGACTCTGAAAAACAAACTGAGGGTTCTAGAGGGGAGGGGGGTGGGAGGATGGGTTAGCCTGGTGATGGGTATTGAGGAGGGCACGTTCTGCATGGAGCACTGGGTGTTATGCACAAACAATGAATCATGGAACACTATATCTAAAACTAATGATGTAATGTATGGGGATTAACATAACAATAAAAAAATTAAAAAAAAAACAAAACTAATGATGTAATGTATGGTGACTAACATAACATAATAAAATAAAATAAAGGCAAGAAGATATAATTTAAGAATCATAGGCTTCGGAATCCAAGATGCCTGGACTCCATTTTACTTTGCCACTTCCTACCTTTGCGGCTTTCAGCAAATTGTTTAACTTAATCCATAAAGTGGGACGATTGATTGGTAGTAAACATTATAGATACTCTCTGTGAAGCAACAGCCACCTGCTCCTGCCATATAGTAAGTGTACAATGACTGGTAACAAAATGATTAAAATACCAATTAACAGTGATAACATTTATATGTGACCATTTTGAAAACCTTGGTGTATTCTGAATTTCAAGAAAGTAAGGAAGATAAAACCACTGATTGAGAAGTTATAAAGAATTATTTGTGATGAAATGAAATCTTTATATTTTACTGAGGATTCATAATTTTTCTGCTTCAAATGACTTGAGAATAAAAGTTGCAGGATTAAAGCTTATTGTCGTATTGCAGTAGTGAACACTGTATTAATCTGAACAAATTCTTCAAGGCCAAAAGCATTAGAATAGCAAGACAAATGTGATCTCACAAACAGGCAGGATGTGTGTGGGCAAATGGGAGAAAAATGTATACATGGTACATTCTGTGTGATTTTCTTAGATTTTCTTGACTTAGCCAAAACAAAGAACTATAAAGATCCACCTGTATGGATGAAGGTACTTGTTTTTAAACACTTTAAGAATGTAACCCCAGCTATAAGTGAGTAGGTATAAATGGTTAATATCCCAGTGCCAATACTATTTATGGGCAAATTGCCCCATGATATTTATCCCTCTCTCCTTGGCTCCTTCTGAAATTTGGCCTACGTGTCTGTAGAATTTTCTGAATAATGTATATCTCACTATTATTTAGTGAATTGAATCTGGTTCATAAACATTCCTCAATTACCAGACATCCAACTGTTTTCATCAAACTTAATTTCTTATTCCAATTAACCATTACTTCAATTTTTCTCTTTTTTTAAGATGTTATTTTTTTATTTATTTGACAGATAGAGAGAGAGAGGGAGAGAGAGCACAAGCAGGGGGAGGGAGAGGGAGAAGCAGGGTTCCCGCTGAGCAGGGAGCCTGATGCGGGACTTGATCCCAGGACCCTGGGACCATGACCAGAGCTGAAGGCAGACGCTTAAACAACTGAGCCACCCAGGAGCTCCTCAATTTTTCAATTTATGATCCGACACATTAACATACACATACATACATAATTCTTATTCATCTAGGTTCTTATTCATCTCCCAAACCTACCCTACATAAATATGGTGCATATATATGTATTATATATATTATATAAGCATATAATTTTAAAACAAAAAAGGAAACCATATTGGCTTTACAATGCTATTATTGTTAACAAATAGAGATTGCTTGGAAATTTCTAGACATATATATTTTACTGTATGATCGAAGTACCATCATAATTTGTGGGCAAAGAGAGATAATATCTGGTAATTACTCTAAATCTGGTAATTATTGTTAAAATGTATAAGTCAATAAAACTTATTTATAAGTATTGTAAGTCATACATGAGATTGACCTAGGAGGGTCCTTTATTCTTGTACTTTACAAAATAATCTATCCAGATAAAAATAGCTTCATTTTACTTAGCTTATTAAACTCTTTTTTGTTTTTATAAAATTCTATGGTGCATACTGAAAGCCAGCCATCTGTGAGAACAAGATAGAAAAATGGTAAATTTAATAACAATCTAAACTATGTAAATATATGTATTATACTTCTTATATGCTTACATTCTTATATAAGCCGTATAGAATGCAACTAACTCAAGTAAGCTCATGTGTCATTATTTTCTTCTTTATTCTAAAAAAACACTCAAGGTCTTCCTATGATAAAATGAAAAATGACAGAAAAGAAAAATGCAATGATATTGGAAATAAGCACATTCTGAAAGCCAATTTGTCATTGTTTTATGACATATATTTATCTTCATATACACAAGAGCACCTAGCATAGCACTTTGCTTATAACAGGTACTCAATAAATGTTTGTTAAATGTTGAATATATTTTGCTCTGGGAGAGAGCCTAAAGTACTGCTCTAGAAATACTTGCCTCATCAGTAATAACCCAACCTTCACTAAGCATGACTTTGATTGGTGTGGGGCAGCCTCTTTGAAAAGCAATCTACTGAAATTTTTACAGGATAAAAATTTACTGGACATGAAAAATATATTCCAAGGGAAAAAAAACATATTCCTAAAACCAATGAAAAAAAATATATATCTTTTTCAAATGCACATGCATATACATATAAACACAAATAATAAACATACATTGGAACAATCACACATGATATCTCTTATCCCAGAAAAGATTTATGTGATTAAAACATGGAAAGACATTGAAGTCATTCAAATATTACCACAAGATAATTCCCAAAATGTGTTCAATCTATCCCACCTTTATAGCAGCCTTGTGGTTTGGGTGGGATTAATCTCAACCTTAATCGGGGGATGAGTCCTGACTGACTTAAGGGAACCCTCCTTGCCGCAGTGATTGGCTGAAGAACATGTAATATAAACCCATATGCATGGCTTTCTGCTGGCCACAGTATAATAATCATGGACATATGACCTAACAGGTTTTAACCAAAAGAGGTTACCAAAAAGGTTTTAACCATCTTGCTATTATAATAAAACCATCTTGGAAAAGAAGCAACTACTTGACAGAGGTAGTGGAGGAGAGAACCAATAGAATCACAGAGAAATGGAGCTACAGTGTGATGACAGTGCGATTATCCAATCCGAGGTCTCACTAAAAATACCTTGTTATTACTCAACCCTAGGGTAAATACCAGGGCCCCAAAATAATGCAATAAATAGAAGGTTAAAGTGACACAGTCCCCTGAAATGACATTTTCTCCAATATCAATCTCAGGTATAATCATGAAGGTAACTATTAAGTTAGACTTTTAAGGAGCACAAGGGAGAATAGCCAGGAACTTTCAGTGCAGAATATGATACACGTTTGTTTCCATTCTTTCTTTTTACACATTTTTTTTTCATCAGGAAATCTTGTTCCCTTTCAACTTCTTATTTAGGGGTACTGGACTTCAACCTTTATTTTTCTTCACTTAATCACAGTCCATCAGATCATGAAGCACCACATCACAATCTGATTGAAAAGGACTGCAGGTCACCCAAATATCCTGATCTTGGAATGAGACATCATCACTGAAAATGTTTTAGATGCTCTTGTTTCAAGGATGTTATTTGCGCGCTTTTTAAAGTGAATATATATGCTAAGGAGGGTGTGTAGCAGTTGGATATTCAAAGAATAGGACTGCAGTAGACGTTTCAATTGCCTACCTCATTTCCTTTCTACCACTCCCCATTGAGCGGCCTGGTGTTTGGAATACGATAAAACTTACCCTCAGTTCTAGATGTGAGCTTGGTTTTTCTGCAAGTCACCTTTGATAATTCTATCCCCTTTGCTACAGTGATATGCTCAGGGCAGGTACATGATCTAAGAGGTTCAAATCAGATAGAACCTCACACCTTTTGTTTGAAACTTGGGGAAAGATAAACTATTCATACCTGGCTGGGAACAAGAAAACAAGAGTTTCCAAGAGCTGCTGAGAGAAGCCAGCCTATATTAATCTTACAAGCTGTGGAAGATAGGGCTGAAAATTTAACAGAGAAACAGAGACCCATCCCTGACTCCATAATAAAATTCGATTAAACCCTTTAGGAAACCTTGAACTTATTACTTACTGAGTCAATAAATGTTTTGTGGCTTAAGTAGGTCTGAAACCAAGAGCATCCTAAATAACACAGGATATAATATACTTTAATGTTCTTCATCAACTTAATAAATCTTTAAATAACCAACAATCATTTTAACATGTAATCATGGCATCTTCAGTGTCAAATGTTCTGATTTCAAATTCAATGCTCAATTGCTCAGTTCACCAAATCTAGTTAATTGCTGCAACTCAAAGAGCATTATCATTAATGGCACTGATGCTATTATCAATAAAATGGAGATAATTTGAAATGGTTCGCTTATTCATCAAATGAAAATTTTTAGAAAGGATGTATTATTTTATCATAATCAGGGTGCCAAATGGGAATTTAATGCACCATTTTTTTCACAAGCTGGCTATAAATTGGAATCTTTAAAATTCTGTCCCTCTTCCTCTCTCTCTCCCCCCCCACTCTCCCTCTCTCTCTTTCACTCCCCCCCTTTCTCAACTAAGGCAATAGCAATATCATCTGAATCTCTTCCAAAGAAAGCAGATTATTGAAATCAACAGCTGAGAAATTTCAGAGCCATCATTCTTCCTCATTACCAGTTGCCCAAACTTCACCCTTCATTTTTTTAAATTCTTTTTTTTTTTTTAAAGATTTTATCCATTCATTTGACAGAGAGAGAGGCAGCGAGAGAGGGAACACAAGCAAGGGGAGTGTGAGAGGGAGAAGCAGGCTTCCCGCGGAGCAGGGAGCCCGATGGCTCGATCCCAGGACCCTGGGATCATGACCCGAGCCGAAGGCAGACGCTTAACGACTGAGCCACCCAGGCGCCCCCACCCTTCATTTTTTTAAAGTTGCCTTTATTTTACCTCTTTATTTTCAGGTTGGCGAATTTGTGGTATCTGTCATTTAATTGTTTATATATTCATTCACTTTTAGTAAATAACAAAGAACGTGTGTTTGTGAAAACATAACCTTTATTCACTAACTATAACTCTTTATTGTGTCAGTTTATCTTAGGGGTTAATAAGATAAATTCTGGAGTCAAACATTGTGCGTTCAAATCCTGGTCCAGCCACTTTTCATCTACATGACTGGGTAGATTTCTTTAACAGTCTGTTTATTAATATCCTCATGAGTAAGGTGGATATAACAAAAGAATCCTCTTCACAGGGCTGCTATGCAGATTGAGTTAATGCATGAAGAGGATTTAGAGTAATGCTTGGCACATAATGGTATTTAATCAGTGTTATCAATTGTGGGGTTATTATTCATCATTATAGACATCTAAGAACGTTAAGATCAATACTTGGGAAGGATCTTAGGCTAATACAATGGTTGGAAGCCTAGGAATTCAAAAACTGGTGTTTAGTCCATTTCTACTGCTTTCTAAATGTGTTGCTTTAGTCAAATCATTCAATATGTTCTCAGGTTCCTAGAAAATTCCATCTACTACCTCACAAGTTCAGTGGTGGACAAAAGGACACAACGCATGCAAAAGGGATATAAACATGTTATAAAACAATTCTGTTGACACATAAGGAGATTATATATTCTGCAGCTGAATTGATAGAATTCCTTACACCACCTCTTCTGGGAAGGGTTCAACTCCCCTTCCATGAACACACAATTTTTAGTTGGAACAGAAAACCTTCTTCCTGCTTCTCAATCTACTAGATTTTAGATATGGACAGTATAATATGAAGCAATTATCTAATGTAGCATAGGAAGGAAAAATTCACCTGGCTTCTCTAGTCCTCAGAATCCTAGCATATCTCATTTTTGTCGGGGGCATTTTACTCTTTGGGGACAACAAACTCCTTTGAGAATATGATGAAAATTGTGGATCCTTTACTCCAAGAATAGACGACACACACATACAAAAACATTTGAAAAGGGTGTTAACAGAGTAATGCACACTACTATGTATACTTCAAGAACTCTTAGGGTCTTACGAACTCTAATGATTCTTACATCCTTTTGTCTTTAGTAATCTGCAGTGACCTATCGTTCTATGTCCAGTTAAAATCTACAACCTTCAGTAGTCAGTTATGTTAACCAACTCCTTTAAAAAACTACTGTCTAACAACACAATCACAAATGTAGCGTACTATAATAACCTCTGGTTACAATTTTTTTAAGGATTTTATTTTTAAGTGGTGCCTGGGTGGCTCAGTAGGTTGAGCATCTGACTCTTGGTTTCAGCCCAGGTCATGATCTCAGGGTTATAGGGTTGAGCCCAAGTCAGGATCTGCACTCAGCGGGGAGTTTGCCTGAGATTCTCTCTCTCCCTCCACCCCTCCCCCCACTTGTGCACCTCCCCTCTCTCTCAAAATAAACAAATAAGTGAATCAATTAATCAATCAATAAATCTTTAAAAAAAGAAAAAAAGATTTTATTTTTAAGTAATCTCTACACCCAATGTGGGGCTTGAACTCACAACCTTGAGATCAAGAGTCGCAGGTTCCACTGAGTGAGCCAGCCAGGTGCCCCATTATGGTTACATTTTTAATGTGGAACTATATAGTGCCCTATTTTCCATATTACTAGCATTTATATGTAATTTTCAATTAAAAACTAATTTCTTGTTTTCAGTACTGCTTGTTGAATTGTGACTTTTGAAGATTAGGTCACTAATTATTTTCTTTTCCTGCTTTCCAGGAAATATATTTGCATATATATTTAAAACATGCAAATTCATTGAAGAAAACAAGAAAAAAATGGAAAATTCAAAGAATTTAAGCCTTCCTATAAAAAACAATGTGAAACAATTTATTGTAAAATATTTTGGAGGTTACTGCCTTTATTGTAAATATATATATATAAATGTATAGCACACAAATACAGTTTATTTTTTCAAACAACTACTAATGTTGTCCCACCTACATTTTTACTCATATAATATATTGTAAACATTTCCCAGTGCCATTAAACTTTCTTTTATTACTTGGCTCTTAGTGGCTCTATGGTACTGTACCATGTGGATATATAATAATTTATTTAAAGAAACTAATAGAGGGTTTTCAAAGATGCAAATTTTCACAGAAAGCACATCAATTCCATAACAAAAACAAATATAAATAAAAAAGACCTAAGGAATTAATGAGTAAACTACCTTTCTTTCCCTATGTCTCATTTGAACACTATTCTGTAATCTCATAATTAAAACTGAAATGAAAGAATTACATAAGCACCAGGTATTTTCTTTGCTTCTCTCTCTTAAATTTACAAAACTCCATTAAAACTAATGAATTCCAACAACTACAGAGAAAAAAAAGACCAACCTTTATAAAAAGTTACTATAAAAATCCTCCATGAATAAAAAATAGTATCTACCAGGTTTATCCTGTGATCATATTTATAACTATTAGCTCAGTGAATTCTTAGTATGAGGCAAGAATTATTTTTAAGCCACCTTTTTAAGTGAATACAATTTCAGTAATATATCCTAATTCATACAATCAGTGAGTAGCAGAACCGGAAGGAGAAGCCACTAGCAGTCAGATTGACTAGCAATTGTATGTGTGTTTAGGAAATTTTGATCTCATGAAATTAAAGGTCAGCTACTTAAGCCAGTATAAGTGCATGAGTACATGTTCTATACAGGAGAGATATGTCTCCACCTATTAAATGAGAACAAATATGAACATTTAATTGCTATCTCTCTTTCTTACCTGCCCTCACAACCAGTCAACATAAAATCATCCACCTTGTCATTCTGATGAAGAATTGCAATAAGTAACTGGCCAGGGTAGCTTGACCCACCGTCCACTGCCAAACTTGGAAATAAAATGTATCTTTCTTTAAATTAAAGTTTGGATGTGGTCCTTATTTCATTATAAAATGTAATCACACTGACATTCTAATTAATACTTTTCCAGTAAAATGTGTGAGTGTATTTTTATTTATTTATTTATTTAATATATATTTACTATTCATTCATTTACTGCATTAGTAATTTTTGAGTATGTTTTCTAGACTCTGAGTCCTTTCTCTCTTGGAGTTTTCATTCATTAGGGGAAGACAACTTACAAATAAAGACATAGCATAAAACCAGTTGATAAATGCTATGAGGAAAACACAAAAACTTGGAAAGAGGAAAGAGCAATAGTGGTGGTATTTTAAATAGGATAGTGAGGAAAGTCCTCTTTGAGGCCCAAGTAAGCTTAGGAAGCAAGCTGCATGAATATCTGAAAAAGAGCCTTCCAGGGAAAGAGAAACACATGTTAAGTACCTGAGATGGAAGCATGTTTTGTCTATTAGAAGCAAGGCTAGCAGGCCAGTGCATCTGGAGCTGAGTGATGGGGACAAGGATAGGGAACAAAGTAGGCTACACAGGGAAGAGATCACGTAGGGATTTTTCATTTTCTTCTGGGTGTAAAGTGAAACTGTTCCAGGATCAAAGTTACTCCAAACGTCTTCTCTACTTATTAAATATGTAAATTCCTTATGAGCAGCAATGTAGCTATATGTGTTCCCCATGCTTGGTTCACTGTTACAACTGTTCAACATGATTCATAGATTAGGATCATAGGTTCCTAGCTTACAAAAAAGCCAAAAGTCATCTTGGATAGCTATGTGGTTCCTGCACATAGTCGGTGAATAGGTTAATGAACCACGTATCCAATGACTGATTCCCTTTTACAAGCAGTGTCATAATCTGGTCTGTGCCTAAGCACTTCTTCCAACAGAGAGCTCATCATCCTCCAAAACCTTCTCCTGCAACATTGGGTATTTATTTTTTTATTTTAATTTATTTGAGAGAGAGAGAGAGAGGGAGTACAAGCGTGGAGAGGGGCAGATGGAGAGAGAGAAACAGAGAATCTCAAGCAGACTCTGCACTGAGCGTGGAGCCCGATGCTGGGCTTGATCTCACGACCGTGAGATCATGACCTGAGCCGAAACCAAGAGTTGGACACTTAATGGATTGAGTGTCCCTAACATTGGGTATTTCCAGTAGAAAGTTAAGTAATAGGTAAAAATCATGTATATGCTCCCATAAATTTTAGCAAGTTAAATGACTTTATTTTTTAGAGTTTAAATTAACATTTTAGACTTGAAGAATTCACATCACTAAGCCAATTTCTTAAGAACATGGTCATATTTTATTTCCTATTTCTTTTTGCCTTTTGCTGTTTGTACAAATCATTGCATAGATGTTGTAGCAGTTACAAACAATGCTCAGCTCATGCTCATTTCCAGCTCTCCACATTTGAGACATGTAATATGAATACACTGTCTTGTGTTCTGTAAACGGGTGAGGGCATATGACTAGTTTTGGCCAGTGAGTTGTGAGCTGAAGTAGCACATCACTTCCTGTCCAAGCATTTAATTGCCAGTCAAAGAAATTCCAAAGCTTATTTTCCCTTTGCACAGTGACCAGAAATATTCTAGATGTGGTTGTTTCAGCAGGCTGGGTCACTGAATGACCACAGTGAATAGAGGCCCTTGGCTGACCCATAATGCACATGTGGTTTTAGCAAGTTTTTTGAAGGTACTGAAGTTTGACAACCTCCTCTAGACTAACTGATAGAGATGACAATAAATATTGTTCTGTGGCTACTAATACATTCCAACAGCAATCTTTAGCCAGCATATTGTGATACATTAGTAAATCTCCAAACCAGAATTGGGTTGTCCTAGTAAGCAACTTCAGTGTTCCTAGTACATAATAATTACTCAATAATTGTTTATTGAATGAAGGAATGAACATAACTATTCATCTAACAGGAGGCTATTTAGACTGAGTATCTCAAATTTTCAAGGGCCATTGAGTAATATGGCTTATTTCTTTAAAACTCAAGTGGGTAAAAATCCAGTTACTAAGCTGTTAAAATTCCAATGAAAAAAATTAGCACCACAGAAGCAAGAACAAAATGTTATTTCACATACACAAGCCAGTAATTAAATCTGAAGTTATTCACCTCACTAAACTACAAGATTTTGAATAAGAACAACAAAATACCATAAAAATCTTTTCTACCTGAGGGAAAGACTGAAACAACAACAACAACAACAACAACAACAACAACAACAAAAACGTTTAACAAAATAGACTGTTGCTCTTTTTCAAATACAACTGGACTGAGAATGTGGTTTTTTCCTCCCAAGTCATCCATTGTGAGCTTTCACATGAATATTATCCCAGAAGGCAGAACTATTTGTTCCAGGGACTTGGGGAGAGGAGATAACTGGATTTGATAAACAACAACCTAAATTAAATATGCACCAGATATTTTCTTTGACTTCTTTCTACCTCCTTAAATTTTGGCATGTTCTATTAAGGCTAAAGGGATCTACAAAAAAACTACAAACAGGGTAAAATGACAATTATATATATATAATATATATATATATATATATATGAGTATATATATATATATGTATATATATATATATATATATACTCATAATGTGTATCATGATTTGGAGTCCTAGTTATGGGGATAGGACTAAGGAAGTGGGTATAGAAAGGTGGGGGTTGTTGGAGAGAGCCCATATATCTAACTTAGAACATACACACTATATAAGTGTTCAATATTATTGGCAGTAATGTGTACTTGTATGTGTATAAACATGTACATACATACATACATACATTTATTTATTTATATAATGTATAATTCTATTTCATACACTATTTACAACTTTCTCTATTACCTAACCATATATGAAGGCTAACTTTACAAGATGGCAATAAATACACCTCTATAGCATGAATTTTAAAGGTTTCATGATATTGCATTAAATATATTTACCACAAGCTTTACCAATCCAGAGTAATGGATATTCAGGTCTTATCTATAATAAAGGTAATATATGACAAGCCCATAGCTAACAACATACTCAACTCCAAGATCAGAAATGAGACAAGGATGCCCACTCTCACTAATTTCATCCAGCATAGTTTTGGAAGTCCTAGCCAGATGAATTAGGCAAGAAAAACAAATAAAAGGTATCCAGAATGGAAAGGAAGAAGTAAAACTGTCACTATGTGCACATGGCATGATATTATGTATAGAAAACCCTAAAGACTCCACCAAAAACCTATTAGAACTAATATGTGAATTCAGTGAAGTTCAGAATATAAATTGATATAAAAAAATCTGTTGGGTTTCTATACAATAACAAGCTATCAGAAAGAGCAATCAAGAAAACAATCCCATTTATACTCACATCAAAGAGAATAAAATACCTATGAATAAATTTAATCAAGGAGGTGAAAGACCTGTACATTGAAAACTATGACACTGATGAAAGAAACTGAAGATGGAAAGATATTCTGTGCTTAATGACTGCAGGTATTAATATCGTTAAAATGTCGATACTATCCAAGGCAATCTACAGATTCAATGTAATCCCTATCAAAATTCCAATGGCATTTTTTCCCAGAAATAAAACAAACAATCCTAAAATTTGTATGGAACCATAAACTTTCACTTAAAAAAAAAAAAGGTTTAATGATTTCTTACTTACATCATTGCACTTGTCAGATTAAAGCCCCTAGGTAAATTTCTAGAGGTATGAATGCTGGTCTCTGATTATACATATTTAGAACTTTGTGATTTATTTAAAAACTTATGCTCCAGAAATATAACATTGATTGATTCTGTCATAAGTCCTTTCTTAACTCATGAGATACCCTGTTCCTTTCTGCTCTAGAAAACTGTGGATATTACCACCCTTCCAATCTGCCTATCTGGTAAGGAAAATTGACTTTATTATTTAAAATTGTGTATCTTTCATTACTAGTTAGGTGGAATGTCTTTTTATATCCCCCCAGATATATTGGCTTTTTTTCTTTTGTCATTTTCTGGTTCATGTTCCTTGTAAATTTTCCTATTGGGGTGTTCTTTTCTTTATTGATTTACTGGAGTTATGTATACATGAAGACTATTAAAATTTTGTATATTATAAATGTTACAAATAATTTCCTAACTCATTATTTGACTTTTTACTTTATGATCTTTCCCATATAAATTTTAATCAATACATGATACAACAAGAATTGCCTTACTAAATACTTCACCCGCTCAATAAATAATTGTTAAAATCACAGACTGTGATGCAATAGGAATACTAAGATTTTTAAGAGCTTAATACTTTCTTTCACATTAATTCCTGGCTTCTAGGATCAAGTGGGCAATGAACAATTAATAGATTAATGGTAATACTACAGTGCTTCTGGCATACTTCTCCTTGAACTATTTGAGGTACCAAATAGTTAAAAAGCCTCTAACCGCCTAGCTTACATGAAATCTAAATGATGAAATAGAAGTAGAAGAATCCATGGGCACATCTTATTTCTAATTCCATTAATGATCCAAAATTCCTCTTGAAATGACTTTTTGAGGTATTATAAAGTAAAATTTAATGTTTCAGAAAGAGAACTACGTATCTTAGGGAGCAGATAATTGCCACTGGATTTAGCAATCTGACCCACAATATAGAAATTTCTAATTAAAGTCCGCTTTATATAATGCTAATCTTTCAGCCAAAAATTTCCTTGGGACATGTTATAATGAAGATAAAATGTATTAAGATTTTAAATTAACCAGAATCCCAGAGAAACCTAATAAACATTTTCATAAATGTTCACTATAAGTAAATTTTATTGTGAAGTAATCCTATTGTTATATATAGCTCTCATGATAGGCATCATTACACCATGAATAACTGAACTAATAGAAATAAATATTTAAAATACTAATCTTCTAAATCTGGATTTGATATAGGTAAAAGAGGAACATGACTTTCTGTAACTGGATCAGCAGGAAGATGATCTGAAAATAACGAGTCACATAACAATACTGTCAATTCATCATTAATCTTTTCAAAGATAGTTTTTCCCCAAGGGTTTAATTTACCACATTTAAAAAAATCTTTTTCTTTACATATAGAAGCTTAAGGGAGTAAAGTTTTAGTTAAAATAAAACATTTGCCAGTAGATTTGAGACCCAATGACTGGATTTACCACACACTATGTTGCTCTGCAATTTTGATAAGTTGACATTCCTTAACT
This sequence comes from Halichoerus grypus, assembly GCF_964656455.1. NCBI lineage: Eukaryota > Metazoa > Chordata > Mammalia > Carnivora > Phocidae > Halichoerus > Halichoerus grypus. The sequence goes on along the minus strand of NC_135727.1, from coordinate 104,376,263 downwards.
TAACATTATTCTGTTTTTGCACTGATATTATTCCTAGGCAAAGAGCACAAACTAATATGCAAGGAAATGTTCTGACAGAATTCTGTAGTGGGATTCATAATTATACATGGGTGTCTGCTAATTATGTATTTCAGTAAATATATCCATATAAAATAAGTTTCCAAAGTTATCATACATAATTTTGATGTTACCACACTCATAGTATGGTTTCATTTAAAGGTAGGGTTAATACATCATTTAGTTAAGGAATAACTATCAAAATATTAAAATACTTTCTGAAAACAAAATAGTTATAAACAATAAAATCAATGAAAAACAGAAAATCAAATTACTTAATGAATGTAAAAACTAGAGGTTGTTGTACAGAAAATGTGAAAATGTGGTAAATTTGCTTAAAATACAAGACAGGAAAAAGAGAAATTAAGGAGTCAATCCCATTTACAATTGCACCCAAAACCATAAGATACCTAGGAATAAATCTAACCAAAGAGGCAAAGAATCTGTACTCAGAAAACTATAAAATACTCATGAAAGAAACTGAGGAAGACACAAAAAAATGGAAACACATTCCATGCTCATGGATTCGAAGAACAAATATTGTGAAGATGTCAATGCTACCCAGAGCAATCTACACATTTAATGCAATCCTTATCAAAATACCATCAACTTTTTTCAAAGAAATGGAACAAATAATCCTAAAATTTGTATGGAACCAGAAAAGACCCCGAATAGCCAGAGGAATGTTGAAAAAGAAAAGCAAAGCTGGTGACATCACAATTCCGGACTTCCAGCTCTACTACAAAGCTGTCATCATCAAGACAGTATGGTACTGGCACAAAAACAGACACATAGATCAATGGAACAGAATAGAGAGCCCAGAAATGGACCCTCAACTATATGGTCAACTAATCTTCGACAAAGCAGGAAAGAATGTCCAATGGAAAAAAGACAGTCTCTTCAACAAATGGTGTTGGGAAAATTGGACAGCCACATGCAGAAGAATGAAACTGGACCATTTCCTTACACCACGCACAAAAATAGACTCAAAATGGATGAAAGACCTAAATGTGAGACAGGAATCCATCAAAATCCTAAAGGAGAACACAGGCAGCAACCTCTTCAACCTCAGCCGCAGCAACTTCTTCCTAGAAACATCGTCAAAGGCGAGGGAAGCAAGGGCAAAAAGGAACTACTGGGACTTCATCAAGATAAAGAGCTTTTGCACAGCAAAAGAAACAGTCAACAAAACCAAAAGACAACTGACAGAATGGGAGAAGATATTTGCAAATGACATATCAGATAAAGGGCTAGTATCCAAAATTTATAAAGAACTTCTCAAACTCAACACCCAAAGAACAAAGAATCCAATCAAGAAATGGGCAGAAGACATGAACAGACATTTTTCCAAAGAAGACATCCAAATGGCCAACAGACACGTGAAAAAGTGCTCAACATCGCTCGGCCTCAGGGAAATCCAAATCAAAACCTCAATGAGATACCACCTCACACCAGTCAGAATGGCTAAAATTAACAAGTCAGGAAACGACAGATGTTGGCCGGGATGCGGAGAAAGGGGAACCCTCTTAACACTGTTGGTGGGAATGCAAGCTGGTGCAGCCACTCTGGAAAATAGTATGGAGGTTCCTCAAAAAGTTGAAAATAGAGGTGCCCTACGACCTAACAATTGCACTACTGGGTATTTACCCCAAAGATACAAATGCAGTGATCCAAAGGGGTACGTGCACCCCAATGTTTATAGCAGCAATGTCCACAATAGCCAAACTATGGAAAGAGCCAAGATGTCCATGGACAGATGAATGGCTAAAGAAGATGTGGTATATATATACAATGGACTATTATATAGCCATCAAAAGGAATGAAATCTTGCTACTTGCAATGACATGGATGGATCTGGAGGGTATTATGCTGAGTGAAATAAGTCAGTCAGAGAAAGACATGTATCATATGATCTCACTGATATGAGGAATTCTTAATCTCAGGAAAGAAACTGGGGGTTGCTGGAGTGGTGGGGGGTGGGAGGGATGAGGTGGCTGGGTGATAAGACATTGGGCAGGGTATGTGCTATGGTGAGCGCTGTGAATTGTGTAAGACTGTTGAATCACAGACCTGTACCTCTGAAACAAATAATACATTATATGTTAAAAAAAGAGAAGAAGATAGTAGGAAGGGAAAAATGAAGGGGGGGAAATCGGAGGGGGAGACGAACCATCAGAGACTATGGACGCTGAGAAACAAACTGAGGGTTCTAGAGGGGAGGGGGGTGGGGGGATGGGTTAGCCTGGTGATGGGTATTAAGGAGGGCACATATTGAATGGAGCACTGGGTGTTATACGCAAACAATGAATCACGGAACACTACATCAAAAACTAATGATGTAATGTATGGTGATTAACATAATAAAATTAAAAAAAATAAAGAGAAAGGAAAAAATACTTTTAATCCTATGATATAAATCATACTGAATAGATTTCAGGATACCAGGTCCTAGATCCAGTGTTTGAAATTTCACTTGGGTTGGAAAGCAATTGATCACCATTGCAGAATTTACTCTGTGACACTTAGGGGCAAGACACTCTCAACCTTCTGAATTAATCAGGAACCTGGATATCTGAAGATCTGTTCAAGCCTACTTAAAACAAGCACAGACACCAGTAAATTGAGTATACTCATTCCTGAACACCTGTTAGGCACCATGCTGGCTACTTTTCACAATTGATCACTATTCCTCATAAGAATTTCATAAATTGTGGCAGACAGTATTTTTCAAGATGGATACAACAAAAGCTTTCACCCTACATACTCTTAAAACTATAACAGTGATGGGGCAACCTGGGTGGTACAGTCAGTTAGGTGAATGACTCTTGGTTTCAGCTCAGGCCCTGATCTCAGGGTCTTGAGATCGAGCCCCAGGTCAGGCTCCACATGCATTGCAGAGTCTGCTTAAGTTTCTCTCTCCCTCTGCTCCTCCCCCCCCCCCGCACCCCCACCATCCCTTCTCTCTCTCAAATAAATAAATAAATAACAGTGACACTTCTCCGTCATGAGTTCGATTTATTTTCTGTCCCCTTGAATATGGGTGGACCTGTGATCCCAGAGCAAATTACACTATGTGACTTCCAAGACACAAAGGATGCTACAGCTTCCATGTGGTGCTCTTTAGATCACTTGCTCTTGGAACGCAGGCAACATTCTGTGAAAGGCCACAAATACACCTGGAGAGGCCACATGTAGGTATTCCGGCCAACTGCCCTGGATGAAGTTCCAGCACTACCCACCGGACATAGGAGTGAAGAAGCCTTAGCAATGGACTCCAGCCCTTGTTACTGTCTTATTTCAACAGCATGAGAAGCCCCAGGCCCAGTTAACTCACAGAATCACGAGACATCATGGCAAAAATGACTGTTATTTTTGTAAGCTCTTAAATTTTGAAGTGACTTGCTACATGGCAATAACTGGCAAATAAGATAAGCATGACTATATTACACAGGGGAGTTAAGAGACAAACATCTGTATCACACAGCAAGTAAGAAGATGAATCAAAATTTTAACACACTTATGACATCATGCTTCCTCAAAGATATGTTTTATTTGTAAAAATGTATTAAAATAAATGTTTGACATTAATATTCCTGAAGAGGCCAAAAATAAGCTAAACAAGACGTAGTACACCAAGTCTACGAAAAGATCCACTTTATAACTGATTACAAATAAGCCACCTGGCCTTTTTAAAGACTGTTACCCAAACAGATTAACTCAATTCCATGCAATAATTCTTTCCACCTTCATAAAACCACCAAGCCCCATAAAATGTGATAAACATGAAGTAAATGGGGGACATTCAGATATCCCCCCCCCCTTTTTTTTTTGCAGAAATTGACTCCACTTTTCTATCCTTTACAGCTGCACCTACAGAGCTATCTCTGGTAATCAAGAGACAGATGGGAAAAGTCCATTTCCAGCATGGCTGGTTAAACTATCTTTCATTTTTTCCAGAAACTGTGAGTATCCTTGCCAAAGGTAAAAATGGGAATTTCATTCTACACTTTTGGATTTAGTTTATTTTTCGGCTTCTATCATGACTTGTAATTATAATGCAAAATTCAAGAAATTTCACCTGCATTAATATATGAATTTTTTCACCCTTAAGCACTTATTTAGTGCTTATTCAGTGAGAAGGTGAGTGAAGGCTTTTTTTTTTATATGAGCTGTGTTAATTATTTCAGCCGCCATATGAAGTAGAAATTAACTCCATTTTAGAGATGAGAAAACTGAGTCATAGAGAGAAAAGTGATATATTCAGGTCCCACAGAAAGTTATTACAATAGTAGGGCTAGAGTTTGAACCAGATTAGCTTCCTCTCACCCTCCTGTTTTCAGCTCAAGAGAAGGCTCTACTAATACTTTGAGCTACAGAATGCTCCTTTAACCTTATAAAATTTCCATTATTTTTAAAAATTTCAGGCCTTGTTTGTTTCCTTCACAGTATTTATAACAATTTATAGTTATTTTTAATTTGATTTTTTAAAACATTTTAGTCTCTTTTCCCATCTTTAAATTAAGCTTCAAGAAAGCAGGTAGCACTTCCATCCTATTCATTGAAAAACTCAAGAACTAGAAGAGTTCTGCTACATAGTCTATGCTCAATGCATGCTGATTAGGTAAATTAATAGAATCTACACCATTAATACTAGGATATCTGACTCAAAAATCTGACTCTAAATATAAGAATTTTGTATACCAGATACTGAAAAATTCAGAAACATTTCAGATAGTGTTATTTAGCCATGTGGGTCTTTTTCTCCCTTTTCCATTTTATAGATTAAAAAAAATGAAGGGTAAGAGTGTATTTGTTCCAAGTAATATTATTACCTATATTCTTTCTAAAGTCCCCCACCCCTCCCAGTTTCAAAGTTCTACTTGGAAATCATCAGTGCATCGATCTTTAGAGGTAAGCTCAAACCTGACAATTCTGTTTCTAGGTCACTTGTTCAGTGACATCAGAAAGTATAAAGGCTTCCATGAAGAAGATCAATAGTGCTTTTAATCTAAGGAGTGTTCCCCACTGGCTGGCTTTGCACCCTCTATCTGCCAATTCTTCCATACAATCTGTGTTCCAACTAAGGGACAAGTTGTATTGGGAGGGGCCAATGGCATGGGCAGAGTGAAGAATCTCCTCTTCCCCTACCTCCCCTGTACATAGAAACACTGGGACTAAAACCACCTACAAGTGCCTTTATTTCTGTTTTAGAAGGAAGCATTGCTATATTCTACTTCGCATGGTTCCAAGATTATTTCTCAGCATCTTTAGAATTATAAAGTACATCCTTTTCCTTTGAATCCTTTATCCTGTATATTAACTCTTGGAGTCACCAAACTCTACACAGGTTTCAATTCAAAAGTTTGTTTATAAATCAGTTTAGAACCTAGGCTGTAACTTCGCATTGACCTGAATAAAATATAATAAGGTCCTCAGGTTGGACCACAAAATTTCATTTAACTCCTGATGTACTTAAAGTAGTAACCATGATATTGGTGCCAGTTTTTGAGAAGCCACAATGTGCCTGGACCATGGAAGGGTCTTTATATAATTCATCTTACTTAATCCTCCTAACAGCAATATGAGTTAGATATAATTACCATAACAACACATGAGGAGATAAGGCCCAGAAAGGGCAAGAAAGTTTTTCAAGGCCACATAGCTGGAAACTGGCAGAGCTGGAATGGGAACTTTGGTCTCTCTGGTGCCAGACTCTGGGCTCCCTTCTCTTTGCTCAACTAGTACTTTCCTTCTCAAAAACTGGATGCTTCTTTGGGTAAATGTGGTTTCATTTTGAGGTTTCACAAATGAATGTTTCCCTGCTTTTGGAGTATCAAATGCAGGTCGCTGTTTATCTCAACTACTTTCAGGTAAGAGTGTAATTTCTGGCCTGGGACACAAATTCCATCAAGCCCTAAGATAGTTTAACATAAACAGCTGGCTACCTATACAATATCCATTTCCTTCCCTGTTTCCGAATAGAATCTGATTAGATTCAGGAATGACCATGTTCCATTTGGGTATGTGATTCAAGATGGCTGAGTTTTGACAGCTCTAAGCCAATCATGGTAGTATATTCTGTCTCCCCTTACTGGTTTAGACACAAGGATGTGGCATTTTTCCTGTCTGAAAAAATGTAAAGGAAAATATGCTAGGGAGCTTCAAGGAAATACTTCCTCATTCTTAAAAGAGGCATCCATTTAGATCATGACAAACATGCATTAATCAATAGATGGTTTCAACAGCTGGGCAGCTTCTGGGGAAAAGATTAAAATTGTTTTCAACTTTGCAACTTGTGCCAGTTTTAGTAGAATCAAAGTTTAAAAAACAGAACCAGAAGAATCCATGAGAGAATCTGTTTAAAGCATCCTTTCGAGAGCAGAGCCCTTTATAAATATGACCTCTCTACTTCCAACAGAAAAGTTGTAAAATACAAGATTAAAGAATTCCCAAAAAACATGAAATAGTAATATTTTGAATGAAGTAAAACACCACAAATAAATTCAAAAGACAAGTAACAAACAGTAAAAATTATTTGCATTTCATGTCATGGAAAATGGCTAATGTATTTAATATATAAGTGATTCCTGAAAAACGATCAGAAAGACACTATTCCAACTGACAAAAATTGGGAACATTAAAATTTTCTAGAAATAGAAATCCTACTGGTTCTTATGCACATGGAAAGATGCTCAGTCTCTCTCAGAGTAAGGAAAACTGCAAATACTTACAATTTTATGAGCATGCGCACACACAGGGTGGCACAAACACAGTGGCAATTTCATGGTGCCATTTCATTTTAACTGACTTTTATCCTGTTGATTTTTCAATCATATTTCTGCATATCCTATAGTAAGAATAAGTTAAACAAAATTTGACATGTAGAAGTTTTGATGACACTACTTTCTTCAATCATTCAACTCCTAAAACATGCCATTTGGCGTAAGGCTAGTATAGATGTGAGAGTGTGCAAACTGGCATGTATGCATGAAAGAGGGAAAGAGCAAGAGGCAAGGAGAAGAAGGAGGAAGCAAACTGATGGAAGAGCATAATTTAAAGGCATGTTCTAAAGATCTAGATGTAAGGGGGAGCGTACAAAGGAGAAGTCATAGAGGAGACTGGCAAGGTTCACCAGATCTGAGAAAGTCTTGAAATCCAGGCTAACAGACAGGAAGGAAGAGATGCTAGAAACAATCCGCAGTGGAAATGGGAAGAAATGAAGAACCAATTAGGTATGAAGGAGTTCAGAAAGGAATCACACATGGCTAGATGGGTTTAAGCCTGGGTAGGAATAGATGTCAGAAGAGACTCCTAGCCTCATGGGCAATGATGAGGTCATCTTCAAAATATTAAAGTTGAGGTTATGGTAAGACATCCACGTGTGGAAATTGCCCGTCAGTAGGTAGATTAAATTGTAGAACTGGGGTAGAGCTGAAGCTCTGAGAAGCATGGATTATGTCTAAATAGACACAAACATGGAGGGCATGAGCACTTTGTATGATGGGTGCTTCCTTTTCCTTCTAGTTTGTGATTATCTAAATGTCATTTCTAGCTATATACAGTGTGATCCACTGTATCTCCACCTAACCCTATACTTTATGTTTATCATCTAAAATATTTAACGATAACTCTGTTTTTCCAGACTCCAACTTTAACTATTTTGAAGATATGGTTCAAATATGATTTTCCTGTTTTTCCCCTTTGTTATTACAAAGGCTAATTTTAGTCTTTGATAAAATTATTACATTTGTAATGTTCACAGATTTTTTAATATGGAGAATGATTCCCTATAGTGTTTCTATATACTTTATGTTTGGTATCTCTATCTGAAATGTTCAGTTGTTTATTTCATAAATGCCTAAATAATTATTTATTTGTCCTATTGCTGGTAGGAATACCCCAGGAAATTGACAACTATTGCTCATCAGACAGTGAGGGAAAAAAGATGATTTATTTTTCTTTCCAAATGCTTTTCAGTATTTACAAATATTAAAAGACTAAGGAGAATGATGATGATTAGAGTGGAACAGACCCTCTGGTTGATGTGGCTGGGAGTCTGAAATAGTCAAAGATCAAACCTGTACTAGAAGTCATGACACCTGGCTTGAGTCCCAGCTCTGCCAGTTACTCAGTGCTTAACCAAATCCTTTATTCCATTTAAATTTCTTGTACTTTAAAACATGAGTCTAATAAAATCATTCGACAGGCTCATTGTACTGGTCAAATGAGATATATAATCAAAAGTCTTTTAAAAACTGCAAATGTTAGTAAAAGATGAGAGGTGCCCTCTTTTTTGTTTGTGCCCCTTTTGCAAGAATGCTACGAGTAGGATTCCCTTTTGTTCTTAAAAAAATTATAAGAGCATAAGCAAAGTATGGGTAACTTTCCAAGGCCTCATTCCTTTACTCTGTGAGCTATTAGAGAGAAGAAGACACTGTTTGTAGGTCAAAGTATTTATTAAATGAATGTGGACATCTGGGCCCTAAGCTGAGCAAGGAACAAAGATCAATAAGGCTTTTAGAGGCAGAAATATAGGTACGTCCTTCATTGTTTTTTTTTTTTTTCTTTGTTTCTTTTTTCTTCTATGCTGTTTTGGCCGAAGGGTGCTTTCACAATACTTCTGGAGGAAGGAAGAAGCTCATGCACAGCCAACAAAGGAGAAAGGGAACAACTCGACCCTTGGGGCACCTGGGAAAAGCCCGGTGATACCAGTTTTGTTGTTAGCTTGCAGGTAATGGATGCCTTCCTCAGATTTGCATCCCAGGGTGTTAGACAGCAGAGGGCGGAAAACACCCTCCACCAAAGATGTCCATGTGCTAACCCCTGGAACCTGTGAATATGTTACACTATATGGCAATGAAGAATTAAGGTTGCAGATGGAATTAAATTTGCTAAGCAGGTGACCTTAAAATAAGTAGACTTTCCTAGATTATCCAGGTGAGCCCAATTATGAGTTCTTAAAGGCAGAGGAGGAAGACAGAAAAGTAGGTCAGAGTGATATGATATGACAAAGACTTACCTTGCCCTTGTTATCTTTGAAGATAAAAGAGGATCATGAATCAAGGAATGGGGGCAGCCTCTAAAAGTTGGAAAAAACAAGGAAATGGAATCTCCCCTACAACCTCCATAAGGAAGGCAGTCATACTAACACCTTGATTTTAGCCCAGTGAGACCCATTTTGAAATTCTACACTGTAAGATAGTAAATTCGTGTTGTTGAAAGCCACTAAATTTGTGGGTATTTGTTACATCAGCAAGAGGAAACCAATATACAGATTCATTATCAGTTAGCAGGATGGGTTATGCCAAGAGAAATATGCTTTTGTCCATGTAGACATAAACTATTCAGTGTAGGTTTTTTAAGGGCCTCAATGCAGGTAGCCCCTCACTTTCATTCTCTTGAATCCACTCCAACCAGCAAAATCGTCCAAAAACCACACACTCCACTGGAATTGTTCTTATCAGTGTCAATATTACCTAGAATGAACCTGTAACTTATTGGCCAAAATAGGAGTATTCAGAGTGAATGGAGGTGTTATTAGTAATTCCACTTTGATAACTGTTATATTATCAGGACTTCCCAGGGACCCTATCTCACTGACAATTCACTGGTTAATTTCCAATGTTATTTGAACTAATCAGCAATACTTAATGCTGTTAAATAATGTCCTCTCCCTGAAACACTTTCTTCTCCTGGCTTCTGGAATACCACACCCTTCTCCTTTTTCCTCTCCTCTTTCTGTCCATCCTTGTTATCCCCTTTGCTGGTTCCTTCTCATCTTTAAATACTGGGATCTCTTACTTCTCTGTACTTTTTTTCTTAGGTGATCTCGTCCAGGTGAATGGATTTAAATACTATCTATGTTGTTAATGACTTCCAAATTATCCTGAACTCTGATCTGGGAAACCCAGATTTATGTATGTATAATCAAGTCTCATGAGCATCTCAAGATTAACATATTCAGTGTAATCCACCACATCAACAAAAGGAAAAATAAAAATCCCATGATCGGGGTGCCTGGGTGGCTCAGTTGGTTAAGCAACTGCCTTCGGCTCAGGTCATGATTCTGGAGTCCCAGGATCAAGTCATGCATTGGGCTCCCTGCTCAGCAGGGAGTCTGCTTCTCCCTCTGACCCTCCCCCCTCTCATGCTTTCTCTCTCTCATTTTCTCTCACACAAACAAATAAATAAAATCTTTAAAAAAAATCCCATGATCATCTCAAAAAATGCAGAAAAAAACATGTGACAAAATTCAACATCCATTCATGATAATAACTCTCAACAAAGTGGGCACCGAGGGAACATATCTCAACATAATAAAGGCCATCTATGACAAGCCCACAGCTAACATCACACTCAATGGTGAAAAGCTGACTTGTCAGGAACAAGACAAGGATGCCCACTCTCCCCACTTTTATTCTCTGTAGTACTGGAAGTCCTAGCCAGAGGAATTAGAGAAGTAAAAGATATAAATTCAAATAGAAAAGAAAAAATAAAACTGTCACTATTTGCAGATGACATGATACTATATACAGAAAATTCTAAAGACTCCACCAAAAAAAAAAATCAAAAAACTCTTAGAGCTAATAAATTCAGTAAAGTTGCAGGATATAAAATCATACAGAAATCCATTGTGTTTCTATATACTAATAACTATTAGAAAGAAAAATCAAGAAAAGAATCCCATTTACAATCACATCAAAAAGAATAAACTAACAAGGAATAAATTTACCCAAGGAGATGAAAGACCTGTATACTAAAAACTATAAGACATCGATGAAAGAAACTAAAGAGGACACAAATAAATGCAAATATATTCCATGTTCATGGGCTGGATGAATTAATATTGTTAAAATGTCCATACTACCCAACGCAATCTACAGATTCAATGTAATCTGTATCTCAGTTCCAATGGCATTTTTCACAGACTAGAACACTTCTGAAATTTGTACAGAATCACAAAAAAACCTTAATAGCCAAAGCAATCTTAAGAAAGAAGAATAAAACTATAGGCATGATACTCCCTGATTTCACACTCTATTACAATGCTATAGTAATCAAAACAGTATGGTGCTGACATAAAACAGACACATAAATCAATCGACAGAATAGAGGCCCCAGAAATAAACCCATGTATACACGGACAATTTAAGACAAAGTAGTTAAGAATATACACTGGGGAAAAGACAGTCTTTTCAATAAATGGTGTTGAGAAAACTGAACAGCCACGTGCAAAAGAATGAAACTGGATCACCATCTTGCACCATACACAAAAGTTAACTCAAAATGGATTAAAGACTTGAAGATAAGACCTGAAACCATAAAATTCCTAGAAGAAAACAGAGTCAGTAAGCTCCTTGACATTGGTCTTTGTGATGATTTTTTGATTCTGACTCTAAAAGCAAAGTCAATAAAAGCAAAAATAAATAACTGGGACTACATCAAACTGAAAAGATTTTGCACAGTAAAGGAAACCTACCATATGGGAGAAAATATTTGCACATCATATGTCCAATAAGGGATTAATATCCAAAATATATAAAGAACTCATGCAACTCAACAGCAAAAAAACCCAAAAAAACCAACAAATAATAAACAATTAGGTTTAAAAATGGGCAGAAGATCTGAATAGATATCCTGTCAAAGAAGCCATACAGATGGCCAACAGACACATGGAAAAATGCTCAACATCACTAATCATCAGGGAAATGTATATCAAAGCAATGAGCTATCACCTCACACCTGCTAGAATGGCTATTAACTAAAAGACAAGAGATAACAAGTGCTGGTGAGGATGTGGGGAAAAGGTAACCCTCATGCATTGTTGGTGGGAATGTCAGTTAATGCAGCCACTATGGAAAACAGAATGGAGGTTGCTCAAAATATTAAAAATAAAACAATATGATCAAGTAATCACACTTCTGGGTATTTACCGGAAGAAAATAAAAACCCTAATTCACAAAGATAGATGTACCCCATCACTGTAGCTTTATTTGTAACAGCCAAGATATGGAAACAACTTAAATGTCCATAGATGGATGAATGGATAAAAAAATGTAGTATATATAAATACAATGGAATATTATTCAGCTATAAAAAAAGAATGAGATCTTGCCATTTGCGACTATATGGATGGACCTAGAGGGTATTGTGCTAAGTGAAGTAAGTCAATCAAAGACAAATACTGTATGATCTCACTTATATATGGACTCTTAAAACACACACACACACACACACACACACACACACACACAAATTGACAGAGAACACATTGGTGGTTGCCAAAGGCAAGGGGTGGGCGTGGGCAAAATGGGTGAAGGGGGTCAAAAGGTACAAATGTCCAATTAGAGAATAAATAAGTCATGGGGATATAATGTACAGCATGGGGACTATAGTTAATAATACTGTATTGCATATTTGAAAGTTGTTAAGAGAATAAATCTTAAAAGTTCTCATCGCAGGAAAAATTCTGTAATTATGTATGGTGACAGATGTTAATTAGACTTATAATCATTCTGCAATATATATAAATATTGAATCAAATCATTATGTTGTACATGTAAAACTAATACAATGCTGTATGTCAGTTATACCTCAAATTTTAAAAATTAAAAAATAAGTAATGATTAACATGTTCAAAAGTGAGCTTCTAACCTTACTCCCCAAACTGTTCCTCCTATAGGTTATCCTATCTCGGTTGGTGGCAACTCCTTTCTTCCAACTGCTTAAGTCAAAACCTTGCACTAATTCTTGGTTCTTTGAATTCTTTCATAACTCATACCCACTATGTCATGTGCAACATGATCTTGATGCAATGGTGGTCTCCAATTCTGCTCCCAGGTATGCCATCCCAGAGATCATGAAACAGAAAGGCTCACTGACCAAGCTGTTATGTTCAAATCCCATCATTTATTAAATAATTTTAAAGCATATAGCAAGAAGCAAGAAGAAAGAAATGGGGGGCAGGTAATGCAATTAGGATAAGGCCAAACAGTGTGAAGGACCACACTATTTAAATCTCAGCTTGTGCAATGTTCATATATTTTGCTCTGTCCATCTTTCTGGATCGTGGTGCAGTGGACAGAACCAGAGGTGACATCTGAGGGAGGGGTACAATAAACAGAAGGTGCCTAAGGCCACCACATATACTTGCTTTACTAGAGAGACACAGGGACAAGCATACCTAGCCCATAACTGTAGCTCATTACTTAGTCTGCAAAAGAGCTATGGGAATTATTTGCATTTTTTATGTAGTACACTTGGGAGACCATAATGAGACCATACCGAGTATTATCAGTAGGTACCCAATTTAGGAATGATGTAGGTGACATGATCGATCATACCTTATGATTTGGTCTTTTCATTTTTTTCTATTCACTAGTTACACTCGTGTATTCCATTATTTATTCTCTATTTTTACCATGTGTAATAGGTTAAGTTACTACCTATAATTAATACACATTGTTACCTATGTCTTCCTTATCAAAGCTAATTTTTTTTAAATTTATTATCATTTTTGGCTTTTTATGTTTTTATTTTAATTCTAGTTACTTAAAGTGCTATATTACTTTCAGGTGTACAATATAGTGATTCAACAATTTCATACATCACCCGGGTACTCAACTCATCAGTTAAATTTAACACATGGGTTTCATAAACTACTAGTTTACTTATGATTAATGCTTAATGCCTCTTAGAAATTTTATCTATCCCCTTTAGTTTTTTTAATAACACAAATATTGTCTAAGAATACAACAAAATGTGTTTTACATTGCATTAGCAAATCCTGTAGGTTGTCCAAAACATTATCTAGAATTCAACTACGATGCATCATGCTCATTGATAGAACCATCATAAAAAAAAAGTGTGGAGTTTCCTCAAAAATTAAAAAAAAAAAAATAGAACTACCATATGACCCAGCAATCCCACTTCCCACTTCTGGGTATATATCTGAAGAAAATGAAAACAGTATCTCAAAGACATATCTGCACTCCTATGTTCATTGCACCATTACTCACAAGAGCCAAGATATGGAAACCATCTAAATATCCATCAACAGATGAATGGAAAAAGGTGTATATATACACAGTGGAATATTATTCAGCCTTAAAAAGGAATAAAATTCTGTCATCTGTGGTGTGCCTAGGTGGCTCAGTCCATTAAGGGTCCAACTCTTGATTTTGGCTCAGGTGATGATCTCAGGGTCAGGAAACTGAGCTCCACGCTCAGAAGGAGTCTGCTTGAGATTCTCTCTCTCCCTCTCCCTCTGCCCCTCCCCCCACATTCTCACACTCTCTCTAAAATAAATAAATAATTATTTTTAAAAAATTCTGCCACCTGTGACAACAATGAATGAACCTGAAGGACATTATGTTAAGTGAAATAAGTCAGATACAGAAAGATAAATATTGCATAATCTCATTATAGATGAAATCTAAGAAACAAAAATAAGAACAAAGTAATGCCAAACTCATAGAAACAAGAGAATGGTAATGTCACCAGGGGTTAGAGAGAAAAAGTCATGGGGAGTTATTGTTTAATGGAAAGTGAGTTTCCATTTTGCCAGATGAAAAGAGTTCTGGAGACAGATGGTGGTGGTGATGGATGTACAATTTTATGAATGTACTTAAAACCACAGAACTGTACACTTAAAAACAGTGTAGGTAGTAAAGTTTATGTTAAAAATTTTTTTTAATGGAGGGAAAAAGAAAAAGAATCCAGATCCAACTCTCTCTCATATGCTGAGTGGATTATTGCAATAACAATCTAACTCGTTTCCTTGGTTCCACCCTTGCTCCCTTTAGTCTATTCCCCACATAGCAGCCATGTTGAAATAATACGAGTTTATGTCACTCCTCCAATAGCCTTCCATCTCATTGGTAATAAAAACCAAAGTCCTCACCATTACTTACCAGGTCTTATGTGATCTGGTCTACCGTTACAGCTCAGCAACATCTCCCAGCACTGTGCCCTCCCTCCTACCTTTCCTTGAGTAGTCCAAGTATCCCCACAGCTCAGGGCTTTTGTACCATCTATGCTTCCTCCTCAGAGGTTGGTCTTCTCCCAGAGACCCACACCTCTTTTCAGTCTTTACTCAAAATTTACTTTTTCTGACTACTCCAGTTGTCACATACTGCATATTCTACTTTCCTCTTTTATTTTTTTCTTTTTACCACTAACTATTGTAATTACTACTGAATTTTGCTTTACTTTATACATATTACTAGCATATTATCTGAAATATTCTTTCACTTATTCATAATGTTTATCTTATTCATATTTTGACTCTCCCATAAGCCTATGCTCTCCATTAGGGCACAAATTATTTTGTAAGTTTGTTTATTGATGCACCAATTGGTGGAACCAATTATTATATGATATTGATTGCAATATCATATAATAATACCTGGCACATAGTAGGTGATTAAAAATTAAGTATTAAATGATTACAGGGGCACCTGGGTGGCTCAGTCAGTTAGGCATCTGCCTTTGCCTCAGGTCATGATCTTGAGGTCCTGGGACTGAACCCCACATCGGGCTCCCTGCTCAGTGGAGAGTCTGCTTCTCCCTCTCCCTGTACTCCTCCCCTCTGCTCCTGCTCTCTCTCTCTCAAATAAATAAATAAAAACTTTTTAAAAATGATTACATAAATGAATACTACTCCATGTGTGAGTAATCCCGTGTGTGTATGTGTGTGTGTGTGTGTGTGTGTGTGTGTGGAGAGAGAGAGAGAGAGAGAATTCAGTGTTAGTATGAAGAACATTAACTTGAGGTTAGATAAATCGAAATATGAATCCAGGCTCTGCCACTTATTGGTTAGGCTTTGAAATTTTGATTAAACTACCCAATGTGAAAGGAGACAAAAGTCACTCTAGGCTGAGAGAACCAAAAAAAGCTAAGATAGGAAATTGTTTGGCACTTATGGAAGACAGCAAGTGATTTAATTTGGTTGGAGTAAAGAAAACATGAAATAGACTACTGTGAAATAAACATGAAAATATAAATAGATAATAGATCATGGAGCTTCTTGATGAAATTGAAGAGAGTGGACCTGTTATAAAGGCAAAAGGAAGTGAAGAAAGTTTTGTGAATGATATTGTTAAAGTTGTTAATATGGAAATTTAATCTGATTTAGAGGGGACTAGGATAAAGATAGTGACATTGATCGAAAAGGTATTTCTGTAATCCAGAAGACATGTATTGAGGGCCTAAATCAGAGGACATAACATCAGGGACATAGCTTAATGGAGTAATTTTGTAAAGAAGGAATTGACTTTGCATGTCTCATTAATGAATACCAGATCAATAAAGAGACCAAAGAGTACGATGTCACATATTTAAGTATCAATGACTGCTGAGTAATATTCTCACTTCTATAACAAAAAGGGACAAGAAATGGATTTGTGAGCAATGAAACAAAGTTCCCTTCAGGACATACCAGGTTTAAGAAATCAGTGGACATCTAGGTATAGATACATGCCAAAGAGTTGAAAATGAGTTGGAAATGTGGCTGTAACTTAAAAGATATTGAAAGTGGGTAAAAACACAGATGACAACGGTCATCCGAATACAGCTTGAAGCCAGGAGGTTAAATCATATTGATAACAGGGAGACTATAATACATGGCTCAAGGGATCTTTCATGAAGCTCTTATGCAAAGGGAGTTAGAAGAGAAGAAAGCCAGATAGTAAAAGAGATACAGAACAGAGATGGAGAAGAAGCTAATGAGTCTAGAAGCTAGGAGAAAAGTTATTTCAATTACGATGGAAAGCCTGAAAGCTGAAAAGATGACATTGGATTTGGTGATGAAGTATAATTATTTGTGGACTAAATAAATGAATAAATAAAGCATAGACTATTCTACAGAAGGTGATAAATGAAAGAGTCACATAACAGTATATTAACAAGATAAAGTGGACTGATGTGTTTCAGAAGAGGTGACATACACTAGAGGAGTTTTAAGCAGGGTTAGGCTCCAGGAAAGAAACAGAAACTGAAAGTGAAAAAGATACTGGGTATTTTTGATATAAAATTAGGAGTAGAATGAGAGGCATGATCAAAGTCATAAAAATATGAATTAAGTAAAACCATAAAAAAAAAATGTCCTCCATCCAAGGATGGATGGCAACAAAGTGATATGCAATGAGGGAAAGCCAGAGGTTCACACCAGATAGTATTTCTTCTTGGCAAATTATGAGAAAAACTCATTTATAAACAGGGATCCTGAGGTAGGTCGACTGCTTCACCCCAATAGATTTTCAAACTGCAAAGAGTATAAATCGGATTTTTCAAGTTTAGGACAGATGGGGATAACTGATGATTCTAATATATTGGGAACTTTTTTAAAAAAATATTTTATTTATTTATTTGACAGAGAGAGAGAGCACAAACAGGGAGAGTGGCAGGCAGAGGGAGAGGGAGAATCAGGCTCCCCACAGAGCAAGGGAAGCCCGATGTGGGACTCGATCCCAGGACCCTGGGATCATGACCTGAGCCGAAGGCAGTCACCCAGGACCCCGGGATCATGACCCGAACCGAAGGCAGTCGCTTAACCAACTGAGCCACCCAGGCACCCCAATATATTGGGAACTTTTAAGTAATTCACAGAATTTCTGCTTTCCATAGCGGACAGGCACCCACGTAGCTTGCTTTCCTATTATGGAAAACTTCACCGCCTTTGCAGACCACCAAGAAAACCACTTGAATGAAACTCTCTAATGGAGTCCGGTCTGGCCTGTCTTGAGTTCATTTGAAGTGGATCAGATACAACCTGTAGGGGGCAGTATAGGTTCAGCCCCTCTGAGAAACGCTTCAGAAAAAATTTTTCTTAGTATATCGTTAAGACATAAACTTATCAAACTAACTACATGTAACATCATCTTCTGATGTGATTCCTTTAGAAACAGGCAGAATATATCATTCCTCATCAATTGTAATTCATGCTTCTTCTTTTCTAAAGGACACCATCAGGTTTATTTCAATGGCTTATGCTAAATAAAACAGGTAAGTGAATTTGTTGAATATTTTTGTTATGACACATTATATATTTTGTAGTATTTATACAAAGGTAGAATGAACAAATAGAGTCTAGCAAAATTAAGTCCACTTATAATTACTTCATTAAGGAGTCATAACTGAGCAATGCCTTAATGGGGTTGGTAATGAGGTAAAAATGTGCCACCAGAAGAGGCACTGGAGAAAAACTTCTGGAAAAGCCAGCTCAATAAAGTGATAATGAGGGGGAAAAAGAACTCATCTCCTTGTCTTGACTTATGCTCCTTTATTTTAGGATGCACCCCTATTCTTTAAGACTTGGAGGTTTCAATGGGAGGATGGTGATGAAAAGAGTCCAGACAGGCAGTCAGGAGGGTGCGAGGGAGGAGGAAGAAGAGAAAGAGAAGGGCAGAAAGAGGAAACTTCAAATGTGGATAAAAATAGCATCTCCCACCTCTCCAAAGTTGTTATAAGGATTTCCTTAGTTCATATAAGGTGCACACTTGGCATAGAGCAACACTCAGTAATGAGTGGCCCAACTATTTCTATTTACTGATAATGAGAAAACTGATTAAGTTTCTTGTTCAAGATTATACAACGAACCTTTGTAAAAACATGGATATGGGAATTTAACTGAAGATGAGGCTGAGTCACACAAATGTTCTCACCCAGTCTCCTTTGTTCAGCTTTGCCAGAAAGCTAGCCAAGGATAGAGGGCATAAGTATGCCCTGAAATATGTTTCCCTGGGGGAATCAGTGAGTGCTAAGAATTTTCAGCCTTATGCATAAATCAACTGTGCAAAATAATCACTAATTAAATACAACCACTATTTTAAAAAATCAGTGAGCCTCTAAACATGTACACTTTTTTCACCATATAGGATCAGGTCTATAATTTCTAAATTCCCATTCATAATGTAGTTCTGACAAAAGTCACTTCCTTAAGAACTTTCAAATTGCTCTACTAAACAAAATAGTTTTCTTCTAAAAAGAAATTCTAGCAAATCTCACAAGTCAAGCACATTTCATTTCCATGCTCTAACATAAACCAGGCTGTAATTTCTTGTATTTTTAGGTTTCCTACAATACTGCAATAATGGAAAATTCCACTGAGAAGACTCTTTATGCGGAAAGTACGAAATGGTGCATAGAATCTGACTGGTGCGGGAGTGACAGACTTTCTTGTACAAATAGTACAGAGCATGTTATATACATGTTTAAATTAGCCAAATTAAAATGTATCATGTGAAAAAGCTTATAGTTATATTTTCCTTTCCTATTTTGGGGGGGGAGGGGCAGAGGAAGAGGGCGAGAGAGAATCTTAAGCAGGCTCCATGCCCAGCACAGAGCCGGATGTGGGGCTCAGTCTCACAACTCTGAGATCATTACCTGAGCTGACATCAAGAGTCAGACCCTTAACCGACTGAGCCACCCAGGTGGCCCTGTAGTTATATTTTTCTTAAATAGAGTATAAATATATTTTTATAGAATGAAAATATAATAAGAACATCTATATAGAGTGTATGTTTCCTTTAGGTATCAGGTATCTAGAAAAATCTCGCCAAGTAGTGTGACCAGTGAATTTCATCCATTTTCCCATTCTTTTAAAAATTACATATTTAAACCTTTAATGATGTTTTTGTATAACTATTGGTAGCCTTTATAAAAGAGAACCTTACAGGTAGATTATATAATGAAAGCACACACCACTATTCTAAGAATCCCCATTCATGAAGAATCAACCCATGTTAAACCTAGGGAAATCACAATAACGAAACAGCATCATGTGAGAACATCTAATACAACTGGGAATAATGAAACTGCTCCTGAC
Source organism: Halichoerus grypus (assembly GCF_964656455.1). Classification (NCBI taxonomy): domain Eukaryota; kingdom Metazoa; phylum Chordata; class Mammalia; order Carnivora; family Phocidae; genus Halichoerus; species Halichoerus grypus. The sequence goes on along the minus strand of NC_135727.1, from coordinate 104,356,381 downwards.
GAAGGAGAAAAAAGGCACTGCAAAATTCAAACGAAAGCCATGTCAGGTTATCCTCGAGGAGGAAGTTCTTTGGTTTGTAGAACAGAGAGTAAATGTTGACAGACCTGTGAAGGAAGTGGGCTCCGTGTGGGGTCAGAGGTGGCGACATAAGCAGCCTGAGTGTAGGCATAGCTCTTGAACCGAGGCTTGGGAGAGGAAGGAGTTCGTTCATAGCCCTGTGCTAGACTGACTGTGATCTGCAGAGTAGGGTTACGGGGAAGGGGACAGAGGGGAGGAGGAGACATCATAAGTAACCCTGGAAGGACTGCTTTCCCACACACTACAAAAACAAACGTTAAATGGAAACAGTGAGATGAAAAGTTTAATTTGAAATGCACATAGTGCTATTGCAAACTGGTACACTTGCACAATTCTGGTGCTCAATGTCATGGTGGAGAGCGGGTACTCAGGGAAGGGATGAGGGCGGGACTTAACTATAAGGATTCCATACTGACACAGCTCCAGCACTCCTATGGGATGGTGCTCTTCAATCTGGCAAAAACAGGCATCCAAAAGCAATTTTCTCTGAACCCAAAGTAAACAAAACCAGAATTCATCAGGTCAAGTTCCTGGAAAGGACTGGAGCTTTCATAAGCAAAATACAGAACTAGTGCTTTAGGAGAGTGAGAAAATTAGGCCTAAGACTAGCTGTCCACACCTTCAGAAGGAATTATGCTAAAAGCTTTTTTTTTTTTTTTTTTAAGGCTTTTTCATCATTGTTTGTGTCAAAGAAAGTAAAAGAAAACACCCCAAACAGCCACTCTTGGGAGCAAGAACAAGCCATGTAATAAAAGAATCCCACTAAATCCTGGACAATCATAAAAATCTTTATCATATGTATTCTCCCTTCAACTTTTATTTAAAGTATTATAAACTACTTTTATCAAAAATGTTATCTTGAATAATCAAAATTTGTTAATACATCAGTAGGTTGCCACTAAAAATAAGAAAGTATTATTAAACAGAGTACTTGCCTTTGCTCTTGCTCTCTTTGCTCTTTACTCTCGTTGACAGAAAGTTTCATACATATATGAGTCTATCTTTTATTTTAATTCATTTTACACAATGGAAATGCAATATATTGTCTTCCATATTTCTATAACATAGTGCATATCAACAGCAGAGTATTTTAATAATGTGCTTTGAAAACAATATTATGGTCCATTATATCAGTTAAAATTCAGAAGGCTTATAGAGTTTCTCTATCTATAGGTAGATATATATATATACACATACCTACACACACACACACACATTATGCTATGTAGACATATATTTGTGTGTAGGTATGTGTATATATATACACGTTATGCTACATAGACATATTTATCATGTATTTATCATACATATAATAGATATGTATGTGTATGATGACTAAAAATGCATATACGATAGAAAATATCATTGATATTAAGTACTCTTTTGATACTTTACCTGTTGAGAATAATGCATTTGATGATGTAATTGAAAATGTTCTTCTCTTGTAACTTTTGATGGCCTTGGCAACATTTCCACTTCCTGGATGGCTTCAATGCTCACTTGTTGAGGCAAAACTTGGAAGAGTGATGTGATGTACATTAAGATGGACTTCTTATCTGGATAAGTGGTGGCAACATCTGTAAGCACATTAACACCCCACATCAATGTTTGGTTTCTATATTTGAGTCTCTGAAAGGCGAATGAACGAATAAATGTTACAGGAAGAAGACACATTAATGAGCACTCGATTGACCATGAATCTCCAGAGACTAATTAGAACATGATAATCACGCCGAAAATGGCCTTCCAATTTGGCAGACCAATGAGAGGAGCACTAAAGTTAATTTCTTTTTTCCTTGTTCACATAAAAACTTCATTCCATAATACTTTTTCCTAAGTCAAATTGCCAAACTGGCCCATCTAAGAGAGTGGTTTTCATTAGATAAGAAACACAATTAAAGATTATATCTTCCTTTCCATGGAAAGCTGTATTAACGTGTCAATTAAAATAGTGCATTAGTAATTAAACAATTACACAAAAGAGCTTAATGCCTTGGCTTCCAGTAAGGAAAGCTTGCATCATCTAATCAAATTTTTGCTGGTGATTAAGTATGTAAGGAGCAAAATATGTCTCTGTGTTGAAATGAACCATGTATTTCCACAATAACAATAAAATAAAACAACAATATACCATATGTATATGATTTGTAATATTCCTTAGGTATATTAAAAAACATTTGTTTACATTTTTGGTACATCTGTTAAAGTCAGATGTTACCTTCCTTCTCAGACTCTAGAGATAAATTTAAAAGTCCTTCACATAAAGTTGATCTGACATTATGTCCTTTGCCACATCCAGGGAATGAAAGAAACCCAGTATTTAAAGTCAATAATAATTTGTAACAACACACATAGTAAGTGGCAGCTCCTTCAAAAGGTTATTTTGCAACTTGGCATTACAATTTACCCACTGTGTTCATTCCAGGGAACCAAGATATAAAAATAATCCTTTATGTGAAGTGTATCATTAATCCCAGAAGTGTTAAAACATAAGTCCTGGCAGGAGGCCAAGACAACTCTGCAGCAATGTGCCAGGCATTTTTCTTGCTATAAATTTATCTTAGCTTAGCTAGCATTAAAAGATCTTTTTTATGTTAAATATGTATATTCTGGTCAGGTGTTCTGATCATGAGTAAAAAAGCCAAGAGTCAAATCTCAAGCCCACTAACATAAAAGGAGGTTGAATAGGTAACTTAGTCAATGCCTTCACAAGTAGCAGGAATGTAATTAATTAGAACAATTATTTTTAAAAAAGATTTATTTATTTGAGAGAGAGAGAGAGAGCGCGTGCGTGTGTGAGTGGGGGGAGGGGTAGGAGAGAATCTCAATCAGACCTCCCTCTGAGCACAGAGCAGGGCTCCATCTCATGACCCATAAGATCATGACTTAAGCAGAAACCAAGAGTCATATGCTTAGCCAACTGAGCCATCCAGATGCCCCTAGAACAACTATTTTTTTAAATATATATTTGAAATATTTTATTTATTTATTAGAGAGAGAGAGAATGAGTGGGGGAGGGGGGTGAGGAACAGAGCAAGAGGGAGAAGCAGACTCCCCGTGGAGCAGGGAGCCCGACGAGGGGCTTGATTCCAAGACCCTGGGATCATGACCTGAGCCAAAGGCAGACGCTTAACCTACTGAGCCGCCAGGCGCCCTGTATTTTTTTGTTTAAATATTTTTAAAAAGAGCTACAGAGGGGGAAAAAGTTAATATTCCTTGGTCTGCTTCTATCCATAGTATAATAGAGTACTTCTCAATTTTTAATGTGCATATGAATCACCTGGGGACCTTTTTCAACTCGGACTCAAATTCAGTAGGTCAGGGGTAGAACCTGAAGCTCTGCATTTCTGACAAGCTGGCCGGTGATGCTGACACTGCTGACTTAAAGACCACACTCTGAGTAACAGGGTTGAAAATATTACACAGGAAGCAGACTGCTCTATCATCTGCCACTTCATTGTTTGGCTTTTTTCCCCCAAAAGATACTTAACTGGACACTTAAGTGCATAAGGCTGAGAGGTACAAAGTGATACAATACGTATTCTCTGCTCCTTTATTAAAATTATTACCCAACAAATGGTGAAGGTTAAGTTTTTGCAAGTATTTTTTTAGGAAGAACTAAAGAACACTTTGTACATAAGTACCGCCTTTCTAAAAAAAAAAAAAAAAAATCTGGGGCGCCTGGGTGGCTCAGTCGGTTGAGCGACTGCCTTCGGCTCAGGTCATGATCCCGGAGTCCTGGGATCGAGCCCCACATCGGGCTCCCGGCTCAGCGGGGAGCCTGCTTCTCCCTCTGACCCTCCCCCCTCTCATGCTGTTTCTCTCTCACTCGCTCTCTAATAAATAAATAAATAAAATCTTTAAAAAAAAAATTTAAAAAAATCTTACTAACTTAGCTTTGAAATTGTGAAGACTAAAATATCCCTTTCATTTGATAACTGTTTTTCAAGTGTTCTTTGTATGGTGGATACTACACTTCTTCACCACATTTTGAACCTCTAAAATGTTTTCTTCTTTCTCACTAGGAAGTAGTCAGTTGTATATGTAATGAGCATAATTTAGAATTCTGTTTATTTTTAGTATTAAGTAAAACTATGCTGTGAGAAAGGCACTGAATTAAAAAAAAGGTTGATCCATTACCATTTACTGCTACATTATACATAAACACATGCATGGATATGTTTAGCCTCAAATATATGTCATGATAAAAATAAAAGTAAAAATAAATTAAGAATTATTTCTATTACCCCAAGCAAATGTCAAAAATTATAGTGCATTTTATCTACATAAAACATCTTTCGGATGGCAGCAAATATTCATAAATATCAATCATCACAAAAATATACACTATTTGACCAAATTATTGACATTTTTACCCCAATCTATTTGCTTCCCATCTCTGAGGTTGTGTGGATTCAGCTGTACCAGCAGGTGGAATCCAATATTTCTTTTCTTAAAGAAAGGAACTTAGATATTTTAAAATATGTTAATTCACTTCAACATATATGTGCCAAGAGCTATTTTATTTACAATATTTTAACAGAGTATCCAGGAGATTAACAAGATAGAGAATTCATGGATTCTTCACAATTTGGAATAATAAAATAAATAGATAATAGGAAAAGTACAAAATAATTGCATTGCTGAACAGAATTTAAAATGTGTTCCTCTAACTGGCACAATCAGTGCTTAAGTAGATTCAGAGAAAGGAAAAAACTATATATTACCAGGGGACCAGAAAAGTCTTTATAAATAGGAAACCTAATAAGTAGGTATAGGATTTCATTGGCTAGAAATGGGGGAATGAGGAAAGGTATTCTAGGCAGTACAAAAGCATGAACAAAAGTGCAGCAGTAAGATATTAGAAACATCCCAGGAATAGTGCCTTTATGTGTCTTATTCACAGACAGGAGAGTAGTGAATAACAAGATACAATGGGTACACTATCTCTGAAACACTGAGAGATCATCAGTAGCAAACTAGAAATTTTGACCTTGGTTCAGTAGTTTGGACAGTGACTACTTTTGAGCAAGAGTGTGACAGCACTGAATTTTTTGTAAAGTAAAACTGTTAAGTACAGAATGGGACGAAAGAGAAAAACAACTGGAGGGAAGTAGGAAGCTAGGACCCGATCCAGATAGGAGGTGTTAGAGAAATAAACTAGGCTTTATAATGAAAACAAAAAGATGGATGATAGAAATTCTAAGATAGGTCCAAAATGACTTCATTCTATTTCCAATCATTTACTTCACAGTCTTTGAAAAGAACTATATATAACATTCTGTCTAAGCCCTGAGGGTACAAAGATGAATAAACTTTGAGTAAAATGGAGGTGGAGGACAGATGGAGGGAAATGCTTGTTTTGTAATCACAGTAACAAGTAGCCACCAACACAAGTTTCAGACTCATTTAATTAATTAACAATTACCTGCCTATATGGTCTTGATCATGATTCCTCAAGCCAGCCATTGTCAACCCTTCCCTTCTGAAAGTTGGCTAATCAGAAATGAACTCACCCCAACGAACAAAATTCTAAATGCCAACCAATTAACAGTGGTAACACCTGATTAACCAACCATGCTTCTAAAGGTCACATCAACCTATTCACATCGAATGCTCACAGATCTCTTGATCTCCCAGTTTTCCCCAAAACCTAAGAATACTCTGTTTTGAGAGACTGTGGTTAACCAGCATAGTTCCCTCTTATTTAAGTAAGCGATACACTCAGCTTTGTGTTTTCATTCCAAATACCTAGTAATGGTTTCATCATTTGATAAAATTCAATGGATAAAATTCACTTATAAATTTAAAATTAATGTTTTTTTTTTTTTTTTAAGGAGAACATGATGGAAAGAAAGAATGAGCAATTCTTTTTTTTTTTTTAATTTTTTTTTTTTTTTAAGATTTTATTTATTTGCGAGAGAGAGAATGAGAGACAGAGAGCATGAGAGGAAGGAGGGTCAGAGGGAGAAGCAGACTCCCCGCCGAGCAGGGAGCCCGATGTGGGACTCGATCCAGGGACTCCAGGATCATGACCTGAGCCGAAGGCAGTCGCTTAACCAACTGAGCCACCCAGGCGCCCCGAGAATGAGCAATTCTGAATCTGGATTTGGATTTTAAAAATCTGTGCCTAAATGTTTATATCTATAAAAAGACATCCTTAACATCATTTACTTCTGTTTCCTCATCTGCGAGATAAAACCAGAGTCCCAATCTCACCATGGTGTTGTGAAGGTCAAATGTATAATGTTTAGAAACGACTGTAAACTTAATTAGACTCAGATACTGTTCCTATATTGCAATTGTTGTTTTTTGTGTTATTAATATAAAACCAGATCTAGTTGTAGGAGACCATTAGTACTACTAATGGGAAGCCACAGGAAGCTGTTAGGAAGGAAAGACCATTCATCACTTATGAAATATTCACAAAGCAATTATAATGTGCCATAGAATATGCTTAGCCTATGTTATATTATAAGTATTCAGTGGATGAGCCCCCAACAAATAATTATGGACTGTACAATGTACGAGAATTCAAAAGAAATGTCATGACCTGGGGATGAACCTCACTTAGGATCAATAACTGCAGCTAGGCCAATGTCTGGAGACTTTGTGAACACCTAAATATTGGTTGAGAAACTGAGTATAGTAGTTAAAGCCATAGAAATTAATGAGAATTGTGTAAGACAGCAACTGACTTAAAACATAATGTTATAGATAATGAGTACTATAGCATTTGAGGAGGCTGAGAATAATGGGATGTGATTTACATTTTTTTATTACAAGACATTAAAATGTATGAAGTAAAAGAAGTGGCTGTACTCCCAAAATAAGAACTTACAATTTTATGAAAGTAATCTTTGTACTAAAACCCTACTGTATAACGGGTTTGTTGCTGCAGAAACTTAAATTAATAATTTCTAATCGAATCTTTAAAGACATTTCAGAAGGAAAATGTTGCAAACTTATAAATACTGCTAGAATGTTTTATTTTATGAACAACAGCACTGATTCTGATGAGTGTTTCTACACTCATCAGAATTTTGATACTGAGGGATATAATGAATGAATAAATCATTCACTGAAATTCCATTATTTTTCAAATGAGGAAATTGAAACCCACAGTAGTTTGATGGAAATTTCAAAAGTTGTCAGAATTAAAGTTAGAGCCCAGTCAGGGCATCACACTTCTCAGTACCTTACCTTCATTCTTGTAGAAAATGTTATCTTAGTGCATTTAAAAATCAAGTATCAGGGCACCTGGGTGGCTCAGTCAGTTAAGCGTCTGCCTTCAGCTCAGGTCATGATCCCAGCGTCTGGGGATGGAACCCCGCATTAGACTCCCAGCTCAGCGCGGAGTCTGCTCCTCTCTCTCCCTCTGCCTCTCCCCCTGCTGGTGCTCTCTCTTTTGCTCACTCTCTCTCTCCAATGAATAAATAAAAATAAAACTCTAAAAAATAATAAAAATAAAAAAATAAAAACCAAGTATCTCAAAGCCATCTAAAGGATGACCCTGTGATCCATGTGGTTCCATTACCAAATATTAACGATATTCTCCCTAATAGTAGTGATTTCTATTTTTTTTTTTTTTGAGAGAGAGAGAGAGAGAGAGAGAGAGAGAGAGAGGAGTAGGAGGGGAGGGGCAGAGGGAGAGGGAGAGAGAGAATCTTAAGCAGGCTCCATGCCCAACATGGAGCCTGACTCGGGGCTCAATCTCACAACCCTGAGACCATGACCTGAGCTGAAATCAATAGTCAAACCTTTAACCAGCTGAGTCACCCAGGCATCCCTGATTTCTATTTCTAATAAAAGAGGTATGACAAGAGTAAATATACATAAAAATACAACTTTGGTAGTAATCAAATTCAAATTAAATAAAGATGTGTGTTTTAAATTATATTCCTTTGCCTATCACATTATCAAAGAATGACAGAAGAATAACAACCAAAGTTGTAGAGGCTTCGGTGATTTGGCCAAACTCCTACTTTGCTGGAAGAGTATCAGTTGGTTCCAAATGTTATGAAAAATATTTTGGCAATGTCTACTAAAACCTTAAAAACAATCATATTCAATGACCCAGTAATTTTCCTTCTAGGAATCCACCACAAAGAAATAACCAGAAATTTAAATGATGATTTATATAAACCTGATATAAAATTTAAGCACTATTTACAATATAAAAAAAAACTATCATACAAAAAAGAAAAAAAAATCAAACCATTCCAAGTGGCTTAATAGTTAGAGAAATAGAAATGATCAAATATGTCATTGTTTATGAGTAGTACAAAGCCATTCAAAACATTGCTTTTGAAGAATTTTTTAAAAGATTTTATTTATTTATTTGACACAGAGAGAGAACACAAGCAGGGGGAGCAGGAGAAGAAGCAGGCTCCCCGCTGAGCAGGGAGCCCGATGCGATGCAGGGCTGGATCCCAGGACCCTGGGATCATGACCTGAGCCAAAGGCAGATGCTTAACTGACTGAGCCACCCAGGTGTCCACTTTTGAAGAATTTTTGATAAAATATGAAAAGAAATTCTTTATAACATCAAAAGAATAGAATGTATAAATTATGAAGTACATAATAACTTTACAGAAAAGACTAGGCAAACATACTTCAAGACATTAGTGAAATGGGTATGTTGGTGGGACTGAAAATAGTTTTCCTTTTCTCTTTTGTCCTATCTGTATTTTCTGCACTCTCCACTCAGCACCCATGAATTTTATAGTTAGATAATATAGTCTATATTATAATAAAAGTATCTGTAAAGATCAAAAAGAAACAATAAAAACAGAGTTGCACAAAGTTTTCATGCAGCATGCCCTCACCCTAAAAAAGCCAATGCGAATGAGTTGGTCAGGAAACTGGTGCCTTCAACAAAACTGTTCTTATCTTGGGCAATCAACCTCCAGAAAGTCTGATTAGCCAGCTGTCAGACAAAACCTTGAAACACCTCTGGGAAATCTCAACAAGAGGTTCCACTGCCTTAAACCTCAGGTCAGTTTTTTGCCAGGAGAAAGGCAGAAATTGAAAGAGCGGATTAAAATGCATATCCTCACACAATTCACAGCGCTCACCATAGCACATACCCTCCCCAATGAGTGCTGTGAATTGTGTGAGACGGTGGAATTGCAGACCTCTGAAACAAATAATACATTATATGTTTAAAAAAAAAAAAGATAGCAGGAAGGGAAAAATGAAGGGGGGGAAATCGGAGGGGGAGACGAACCATGAGAGACTATGGACTCTGAGAAACAAACTGAGGGTTCTAGAGGGGAGGAGGGTGGGGGGATGGGTTAGCCTGGTAATGGGTATTGAGGGCAAGTATTGCACGGAGCACTGGGTGTTACATGAAAACAATGAATCATGGAACACTACATCTAAAACTAATGATGTAATGTATGGTGATTAACATAACATAATAAAATAAAAAAATAAAAAGAAAAGAAAAAAAGTAAAAAATAAATAAATAAATAAAATGCATATCCTGTGTAATCAGAAAGAAGTAGGATTTCAAAGATAAACAGATGCATAAATGTACACTCACAAAGTTTGGTCAGCCTTTCACGAGTTTTGTAAAAGAAAAAAAATTAAAAAGGATGTCATTTAGAAACCCTGATCAGAATAAATGTAGATCATGTCCCACAGAATTTGTATTAGGAACGACACAATACAAATAAATTCACTGTAAGAGAAGGGGAAGAGGTAAACTGGAAAGAAGAAACATGTGACCACCAGCTAGACATGGTCAGATAGCTCTGAATATGAAAGTGTGAACACACACAGATAGAGAGAGACACAATCAAAAACCTGAGTCTGCTAAAATAACCAAATACACAGATATGAAATTCCAAAGAACTTATTACTGGAAGCAAGTGTGTTATCATCTGAGGTTTACAAATGAAGATATTACAATGTCATCTGATCTCTAAGCACCAGAGTTTTTAAATTAAAGGCACTATCATATCAGTGAACTAATTCATTGAAGTGTTAATTATTTTAAATTTTAATATTTTTCATCCAGCACTACATTCTACATATATGCACCTTCCATTTGCAAGTCACTGTATACAATGAATATATAGCATTCTAATAAGAAAATAACTTGCATAGGTCCCTTCAAGTTAAATTCTTTAATTCTCTACAAGACCTGTTCTGCCTTCACTAAATTAAGTAATCCTTAATTAAGCCATTCCATAATTTTAGCATTCACTCACTGATCCAAGTTGCTTTTATCATCTAATAACAATGCTTCTCATTAAAAGACTATAACATATACTAATGAAAATAATTTGTATTGATGAAGATGATTCAGTTTCATAATAAAATTAATGATAAAAAGCAGTGGCTTTCATTTATCCATGAGAAATACTAAATAATTTTATCTTTTAAACACCCAATTATTCCTTTTGATATGCTCATGGTGTAGCTAGCAGAAAACTATCACTATCATCTTGGTACAAGTAGAAAACAGTGCTCAAAATGCATGCTCACCTAGGGCCTAAGAGGGAAAAAACAACAACAACAACAACAACAACAACAAAAACACAGAAGATGAGGTGCTCACAGGAAACTTTAGATGCACTGAAAACTAGTTCATCTTCCTGCCATTAACTAAACAATGCTAAATATACCTATGCAAATAAAAATCATATATTCAATCTAATAAATCATGGTAGCTGGAGGTGATGCCTTTGATTCTATAAAGTACCAGATAACATGAGACACTCAAAAATATATTTAACAAATATTTACTGAGTTATTACTTTGTGCCAGACTATATTCTAGTCTTTGAATACATAGTGATAAATAAATGACCCCAGGGAGCTGTTCTCATGGAACTGTGATTCTAATGGGGAAGCAAAATTACAAATAAATACTTTCAAAATCCTCTGTTTACCACTTGCCAATTTAACCCTATTCACCTAGTTCTTTCCTGCTTCATTGTATAAATGAAACTACCTTCCACAAATGCATTATCTTTGTTGAGCTTTTTTGGGAAGAGGATAAAATAGGAGTGGGGATTCTGTAGTGTTAATACCAAACATTCACATAGTGCCTGAGAACAAACACACAGAAGCTGGTGGGTAAAACTCAATTAAATGGAAATTCTCAACAAATTGTGACTTTACAAGTTTCAAATAAGCCACCTTTAAGTTGAATGTTTTTGAACAAAGTATCAAATGTCTTCTGTGTGAAGCTAATCAAAGTCAAGTGTTCTGTCTTTATATTTTCAATTCTAAACGCAACAAATTTCCAAAATTCTCTTTTCCAGCTACTCATTGCATTTGTACCTCATTAAACTGTATGTATTTAAGATAAATACTCCTGGCCATTTAAAAACTTAGAACAACTTTTCAGTACATACCCTCTAAAACCAGGATAACAGAAGCTAGTTTGACCTAACAAACAGAAGCTAATCAGTCAGTGTGGGAGACTATTGATAGAAAAACATTTGTACTTTCTTAAATTTCCCTCTATAGGACTACTGTGGAAAGAACTATTGGAGTTTCCATTTGAGAAAGGAGTATTTTGGCTCAGTGACATTTAACTCTGCTTCCTTCACTGTCATCTGCTGTTTTTGTGCTTTGCTTTTGATCTAATCAAATTGACTTTTTTTTTTCCCTACTAGTAGAAGAAGGGCATTAAGTTTCATAAGTAACTCCACACAGTATCTTCTTTACTAACACAGAATACTCAGTTTCTACCCCCTCATTCTTTACAGAGTTAAAAATGATAGTTGATAAACAATGAAACCAGAATGGAGATGCTCACTTCATTTAACACAAATTTCATTGGTTATCAAGGAGCTTTCCCATATCTTTTAGGATTCAGAATATGCCTGATGGTATAAGCAAGTTCCAAGGCAAATCCCACAATGATAACTAGCTTAATGCTGAAACTGTATTTAAGAGCAATCTTTTTTGTAACAAATATTCTTTTAAAAAGTATCCATTCCATATCAAAGAGCTTAGCTTGTTGAATCAAGCATACTTTGACACAGGGAATGGATGGGGTCAATATTTTAAAGAAGATGAGTTCAGAAGACTTCTCTGGCTAATAGTGGATCAGAGAACTAGCTTCTGTGTCTCTGCTCAGCTGATGGCTACAATGTTGCTAAGCCTAATGGATGTTTTTCTATTCTCATTTTACTGGGTAGCTCCCAATAGCACTCTTTCTTCTTAAACTGCTTTGTTTTTCTTGGAATCTTTGACACTATATTTTTCAGGTTTTATACCTATCAGCCACACTTTCTCAGGCCCAACCTATTTAAATGACAGGAAATTTTGGAAAGATTTAGAGGCTGGATCTAGGTCTTCTCTAGCTACACTCATTCTTCCCTAGGGTATTATCTTCCCATTATCCCTCCCAAACTCTCTTAAATATTGCCTATATGCTAATGATTCCTAAATATCTATCTCCAGCTGAGAACCCTCTCCTCAAGAGATCTCTCAAATTTATTATATCCAAAGTAAGGCCCTCAGTTCCCTTCAAAGACATTAGTCTCCCATTTAATCACCATCTCTGGATATGGCAACAACATTTATGCATTGTGTCAGGCTGTGAACTTAGAAATTGTCCTTGATTTTTCTATTTTTTTTCTGCATTCTCTATTTTGATCCATTAACAAGCCTTGTTTTTTCTGCCTCTAAAAGGAATACAGGCACCTATTTATCTTCATGTTCATGATTACTATTTTCACCTGAGCCATGATCCTTGCCTTCTGGGACCATTACATTCATATCCTAACTATTCCCATGTCTTTCAATCCATTCAGTGTGCAACAGCTAGAATTATCTTTTAAAAAACACAAAAATTAAATAGCACTGTCATACTTAAAACCCTTCAGAAGCTTCTCCTTTGTTTAGAATAAATCCAACCTATTTCCATGCCCTACAAAATACTATATGACCCAATCCTGTACTCTTCGCTAATGGCAGCCTAATGGCCTCTCTCTTTCTTGCCCGCTACCTTTCAGATACATTGGCCTTGTTTTCATATCCGAAATAACAAAGGCCCTTTTATGCATCTTGGTCTCTATACTTGCTGTTCTCTTTATCTGGAATACTTTCCCCATCTTTTTGCATTTTTGGTTCATCCTTTTCCATTAGGTTTTAGCTTAAATGGCACTTGAGATGCATTTGTTGATCACCCTATTTTTAAAAACTCACTCCCATTCCCTTCATTTCACAGTGACTCTCTCCTTTATATCATCTGTCATAAACTGTAATTATTATGCTTATTTATCTATCCCTTTACTATAATTTGTCTCCCTACAATAATTTGAGTATTACAAGGGCAGGAACTTTCTCGAAATGGTTTTATCACTTACTGACAAATAGTAGGTACTCAGTATTTGTTAAATTAGTAAATGAATGAATGAACAGATAATTATGGCTGCAGGTAATCAAGTTATCAAGTTTCACTTCAGTGAAGTGAACACAGAATAAGACTCATGTTGAAAATTGAGAACTGGTTGGAGAGGAAAAGAGCATTAAAACAGAGAGGATCAGGCAGTATTTATCTCCCACTAAAATTACATTAAAGAGATTCAGTTTGATATTTAATTACTTTTCATTGAGCATCTATTATGTACTAGGGATTTTATTATGTTTTCTCAATGACCATTCAACATTCTCTTATGAGTTAAGAATATTGTATAAGGTCATCTAATAATTGATAGTCCCAATAAAGGAGAAAAAAAAAAAAGACTCCTGAGTTCACATCCTAGTTCTCTCATTTGGGACAGCTTAAACAGACTGAGCCTCAGCTTCCTATTGTATCACAAAAGTTTTTCTTAAATTACTGATCACATTCTCAAAAATGAGACTTGATTTGCATAACATCTCCTGCTCTAGGAAACGCATCACATTTTTTTTTTTTAAGTAGTAGGGAAAGAAGCATTCATTTCTAAATTAGAGAGCATTAGCAGGTTAATCAGGAAGCCTATTAGTGATGATGACAAAGTTAGTACATTTTTAATTCAGACTGAAAATACTCAAGCTAATACTCAAGGCACAGGAAAACTAATGTTTTATTCATTGTTTCTAAGCTTTGGTACAGACTCCACAAAAAAGCACAGGGCTTTACATAGAATAGATGTTCAAAAATCATTGATATTTACAGAAAAATTTGTTCAAGTACTCTCCGACCCAGGATAGTAAAAGATAACCCCTTAAAACTTGGATGAAGCACAGTTCTCAGTAATTTAGTACTGTGTTTGAATCCCCAGTAGGTTGGAAGAGTTAAGCAAATGAAAGCCTTGCCATCTCACTAAAACTATGATACAGTCATAGGTAGGATCCTACTAAATCATTACAATTTTAAGAGCAGTTCCTTAAACTGAGATATTAAAATAAGAGATTCAGTTAAGAAACAAAGAAAAATTAACATGATAGATAGACAGACAGATAGATATATACACACACACCTAAAAAACAATATGGTCACTTACATAACTACTGTGTGTGTGTGTGTGTGTGTGTGTGTGTTATTTAAAAAGCAATCCCTTTTGGATAGAGATTAGTAACACCAAAAATGGGTAGAGACAAGTCAAGGCATAGCTTCTGATTTCTATTTAAATAGTTGGATGTTCATTTTACCCATTTGCAATTTTAAAATTTCTTCTCTCTCTCTTTCAATGGCTGGACAAGGGTTAAAACTGATATGCAAAATATGACATAGCTACCTTTCTTATCACAGCTTCTGGTTCTTCTTGATTTTCAAATTTCAGCTTCTCTCAAATAGCTTTCCTGCAGGTTAAACTCTACTAACATGTCTCTCCTATAGCTGTGAGCCTCAGGGCTTGGTATAACTAGCTCATTTACTCTATCTTGCAAAGCCTGTCTCACTACCCAAAACTTTAGACCCTATTCAGGCTCTGATCTTAGACTGGCCAAATGGGTCCCAATTCCACTCTCATCATGATAGGAAACCTATCTCTTGAAAAGAAATCTCTCCCTCAGAAGAAACAGTTCAGATTAGTGATCTTGGCTCCAAGACTTAATCTTTTAGCTCTCCCTATTTTTTTCTTTTATTAGTTTGGATTTTATCTCTCACTTTTAAACATTTTTATTACAAAAGCAATACAAGCTTATTGTAGTGGAAGATTAAAATAGTACAGGAGTATATAAAGTGAACAGTGAAAGTACCCCACAGCTCTACACCACGCCAGTCCCATTAGCTAGAGATAATACTTCTCAGTAAAAGCAATGCTGTCTATTCAACCATTCATCTGTCCATCTACCATCAGTCCATTTAGGCATCCATTTATTTATTAATCTATCTAATGAGATCAAACTGGATACAAACTTTCTGTATAAGTACATATATATATCTACTTTCCTACACAGCTTCACAAGATATGTCCAGGTATAAATCCAAAGCCTTCTTCTAGAACTCATAGGCTTTACATAATTTTGGATAATGAACTGAATTTCTTCATGTCTTCATGCCCTCACCTATGAAATGGGACTAACGCTTTTAAAAGATTTTTTTTTAAAGATTTTATTTATTTGAGAGAGAGCGCACACATGAGAGAGGGGAGGGTCAGAGGGAGAAGCAGACTCCCTGCTCAGCAGGGAGCCCGATGCGGGACTCGATCCCAGGACTCCAGGATCATGACCTGAGCCGAAGGCAGTCGCTTAACCAACTGAGCCACCCAGGCATCCCTAAGATTTTTTTTGAAAAGATAAATGTAAGTACTTAGAAAAATGTCTACGAAAAAGTAAGTTTTCAGCAAAATGCAGCTTTAAAATGCATATACACACACATACATACAATTTGAACTTTAAGAATTAGTTTTTATAATGCTTGCATTCATCCATCCATTTATTTTTTGCAATTGCTTGCTGGGCACCTATCATAAGGTAAGGCTTATGCTAGGCAGTAGAGTTATAATAGCGAGCAAAAGTTAAATCAAAAACAAACAAATCTGGATTCTGATTTTATGGAGCCTACAGTCCAGTGGTAGAACTATACCTGCCTTGTGTTCCACAGTATGGAATAATACTGCAACTGCTGTAAAAAATGCAGCGATTAGCATCCTCATATATGTGTCTTAGACATGTGCAGGCATTCTTACAGCTCTAAATCCTAAATGTGACATCTGAGGATCAAAAATATGTAACAATCCATATTTTGAAAGATAACTCCAAATTTCCTACACAAATTTTTCCAAGTAGTTCTTCCACCGAAGGAAAAACAGGGCCTATTTCCACGAACCCTCATCACCACAGGATATTGTACTTCGTATTTCTTTAAATATAGGCAGTGTTGAGCTTATTTTTGTTTTGATTGGGTTATTTGTAATTTTCTCAAGTGGATGTACAGATCATATTTAGCCACTTTACAAACATTGTTACAATATATTTGTTCATATTCATTTTAAGAGTTTTATCACAGTCAAGTTATTCTTTACTATCAGTATGACTCCCCAGTCTGTCATATGTTTTGTTACTTTTTAGTGGTGTCTTTCACCGCAGAAAATATTTTAATTTCTGTGTTGTTAAATCTGTAAATCTTTTATTTTACAGTGTCTGGGTTTTATGTTAACTTCATATTATTAAAATATTCTACATTTTAGTACATATTTTTAAAGGTTTACCTATTCACATTAAGTTATTATTACCTGAAAATTATTTTACTCTTTGTTGTGGAACTGGGTTCTCATTAGATTTTTCTTTCCAAACAATGTCAAAGATTGCATATTAATTTACTAGTTAACCTACCCTTTCAGTATGGTTAATGAAAAGATACCATAAAATAATAATTTTACCTAAATAAAAGAACTTTTGCCAAAATATCCATTTTATATCATTAAAGTATTTCTCTACATCATGCCACAGTGTGTCAGTATATTATAAGATTTACTAAAGCAAGTTACCTATTTAAAAATAATTTCCTGACAATTATCATGCATTTACATTTAAACTAATTTTAGAGTTATCTGTACAACTACATCTCCCTTCCATTTTGTGTGATTACTTTTAGTATATTCACCCCTACACATTTCTGTCCTTCTGTGTTTTTTTCCCTAGATGGCTGGTCCTTTCACAATGTATCTCCTGGGATCATTTGCTGGCTGGATTCCAGCTGCAGTAAGCCAATGGAAAGAACCAACTGGAGATTCAAAAACAGGGAAAGAGAAAGCTGGGGAAACTTTCCTCCATAACTTCTCTGCTTCAGTGCTACATCTTGTAGTAGCTGACTCCTTCCAACAACTATATTTTCCAATATGTGGGTCTTCCTCCAGTAGTGCAGCTCTCACTAAACCCCATTAACCTCCATTCATTCTTTTGTTCCCCTTTTCCCCTAAGCCCTAGGGATAGGAACTGCTTCTTACTCTTGTTCCTCTCTGGGTGATTCATTTTCACCTATTTGTTAATATATCATACTTCGCTAAGTAATCTTTTTATGAAATTCTCTTCATTTCAGCTACCTGCAGTGAATTCTATTTCTTGCTGGGATTCTGTTATACCTTCTAAAATAAAAGATAGGTAGATTTATATACATGCATACACACACACAGATTATGTATGTGCGTGTGCGTATACAACTATATCTTGATTGACATGGTTTTGAAAGTACAGATTATCTTAGAGAAAACTAGCATTCTCATAATATACATCTCTTCCTTTCCTCATGTCTTTATTTACATACTTAAAATTCAAAATTTAAACTTTCTCCAAACAATCCTTACACTCTCCTATGTAATTTACTTCTAAGAAATCTGTAGACTTTGTAGTTATTCTAAATAGGATTATACTATTTCTTTACACTTTCTAATTCTTAATATGCTTTTAAAAAGGGGAAAATCATATTATTTTTAAATGATGATATTTATCCCATCTTTTCCAATATACATATCTCAAATTTCTTTTTTTTCTTGTCATATAACATCTGCTAGGTCCTCTTGAACAATACTGAGCAATAATACCAATGAGGAATATCCTTGAATTGTTTATTATTTTACTGAGAAGTCTTCCTGCATATCAAGATAAAGAAAGTTTACTTCTATTTCTGGATTCTTAGGAACTTTTCTCAGGACTTGGTAATGAACTTTAGCAAATGATTTTAGATACAGTATTTCTTTCTTTTTTTTTACTGGGAGGATTGACTAGTATGCTTTCCTGACCTTCTTTAATAAAAGGAAGAACAAAGATTAAATGTTACTTGTTCACTATTTTGCACTCTGTTTTGAATATCACTAATATGAGTGTTATTTCACACATATGTATCATGTTAAAGCTCTGAATTTCATCCCTTTAAAAGCTATGTCTTATTTCTCTTTAAAATATATGGCAAACATGAAAGGAATTTCACATTTAGCAAAAATTTTCTCTAGCTAAAAATGTTCATATTCTAATTTAAACTAAAGTGTAAACAGTCAAGAAACTTCCATGTTTAAACAGCTTAATTTAAACAAAATTAATCTTTAGCTGATGTATCTTTAGAGGGGGGAGGAGGCTATATCCATGATAAAATAACAGTTTGATTCATTTATGTATATAAATAGTCACTCAATTGGAGAAAGCAGGAAATAAGCTGATTCAGAATCCCTAACTATAACTAGACATAGGAGGAAATAAGGTGAATCCCTGTGCTTCCTGCCATGATTATCATAACAAGGACCCTGAAATGATATCCACACTCATTACCTCTGTTTGCATCTACATATTCTCATGAATTTAAAAATAATTAAAGTAAAATAAGATGGCACATGTATGAGTGAAAAAAATAGCTTGAAATACAAAATGCCGCAAAGATTCAGATAATCTTGACAGAACTCAGCTTCTAGGGGTTTAAATGAATCAAATGCAAATTACCCCTAAGCTTTGAGATTCTTTTTCCATTTCTTGTTATAAAATTGGTTCTCTGTATGGGTGTTGTATGATGAAGAATGAAGTAGATGAAATTTTCAGTAAAGAGTACATACGTTGCCAAGAAATCAGTCAAGTAACTCTATAACTATGGGTCTTTGTACTACATGAAATGAGAGAAAAAAGAAACCAAAGTGTTACAAAGTTTAAATTAATTATGGAAATATGTATTTTCCTCCAAATATTAAAGTGTCATGATGGAAACACCAAATTTTATTTTGGCAGAAATTAATCTTTTGGATTTTGTACAGATGCACATTATGCTTTGAACATAATATACATGGACTTACTTTGGTGCTTTCATTTAAGCTATTTTCAAACTGCCAGCAATGCCTGGTTCTATTTCTTTTCATTTATTTAACTGAATAAATGCTATCAATCAGTCAATGTTCAGGTGCTGTGCAACTGTTTTTCCGAATACCGTCATAGCTCAGTACAAAATGACATCTTCCAACCTCTGAATTGTTACAGCCAGGTGGATTCTAACATATACTACCTTGAAATTCAACTTCACACACACACACACACACACACACACTCTCTCTCTCTCTCAAACATCCACATCCCCCTCCGCCCCCCCCCCCACACACAAAGTGGAGGAATTAAAAAACTATTTTTAAGGAACCGGAGATTCTTTTTTTAAAAATATTTTAAGAAAATAGTGACTTAATTACATTATGATTATCAAATCAATGTTTCTCTCACAGGTAATTCATCCAGAATGGATTGGAACCTACTGAATGCCAAGCTCTGGTGTTGTTTGCTGAAGATAAATGCTGGACAAGACAGATCTAGCCCCCGACCTCATAGCGCTTAGAGTGCACATAACATAAGTTAATACTAATGTGTTAGGCTATATAGAATAGATTTTTCTAAGCTGTTACAGATTTAAGTGCTTTTAATATTAAAAAGTGACAAATTAAATATATTAAGTAAATAAAATACCCATGTATGATCATTTCTAAGGAAAGTATTAAAACAAGAAAATAGAGACATTAGCATTACTTGGACTTTTTATGTCTAAACTAGTCAACAGTCTTCACGCATATTTTATGAGTCAAATAAAAACTTACATAAGAGTGTGTATCTAGGGGGGTGGAGGGATGGGGTAACTGGGTGATGGACATTAAGGAGCGCATGTAATGTAATGAGCACTGGGTGTTATATAAGACTGATGAATCACATGCCTGTACCTCTGAAACCCATAACGCATTATATGTTAATTAATTGAATTTAAATTAAATAATTTTTAAAAGAAAGAATGTGTATCTACTCAGTTCCTTTATTATTACTTTTTCTATTCTTTTTTTTAGGATTGGGGGGAACAATACGAACTTAGAAGACAATGTATTTTTAGTGTTTAATACCAAGCCTGACTCAATTCACACTCATTAAATACTTGTGAAAAAGCTTTTTTTAAATGGTCACAGGCAGACATCCAGCTCTTCTGTCAGATAATTTGAATTACTTACATTCTCTGTTATTTGTTTCTTAGCCCACATCTAAATCAGCAATTTCATCTATGTGGGAATGTCATCTAATTCACATAGTTAGCTCACATACAAATTTTTGTGTGCCCTTCTACAAACTACTTATTTGGGTCCTGAATTCACTATCTCAAAACATGGGTGATGAATAGACAGGCAGAGAAAATGTGTTTTGTTAAGATTTTATTTATTTATTTATTTTGGAAAGAGAGAGAGGACGTGCATTCACCCGCATGTGGGGGGAGGGGCAGAGGGAGAGAACCTTCAAGCAGACTTGACGCTGAGCATGGAGCCAGACACAGGGCTCCATCTCACGACCCTGAGATCATGATCTGAGCCGAAACCTAGAGCCGGACGCTTAACCGCTTAACCGACTGAGCCACCCAGGCACCCTGGGAGAAAATATTTTTTACAACTGTCAACACTAGTATATAGAAATCATACAACATTTTTAAAAACTGGATTTACATATCTGGATCAGATTTATTTTAGATATAAGAGTGTTAGTATATATTACTATATTTGAAATGAAAAGAATTAGATTTAATACTTGACATGCAGAGCTTAAAAAGATGCAAAATTTTACTTCTTAAAGAAGTCCCTTAGAAAAACTGATCAAATTAAAAACTGTAAATTTACAATTAAGAATTTTGCTATTTAAAAGAATAACAATAATTATATACTTCAAATTAGAGATTTTTTTCTGCAGAAACTAAATGAGGTTAATAGAGTGGGTAAAGTGAACCTAATTTACAAGGCCATTAGAGCTGAAATGCTTCAAATACTTTTCTGTTCAGTTCTTATCCTTTCCATAAAGTTGATTTATGAAGAAATATGCACGTCTAGAGAAGTCCACTAAAGTATGCTTTTTAATATGATTATTTCACACAAAATGGTTATTGACCATATGTATTTTGTCTAGGCCTTTTCCCAGGGGAGTTGTTAACATAATTCATTTACAATTCAGTTAGCAAGAAAACATGTTAAATTGAATTTTACTCTGAAACAATAAATCAAACCAATGTGAAATATATTACACCCCATAAAATGAACAAACACTGATCAAATTATACAGCTGAACTATGGAGCTCACATATCCCAAGACATTTAAAATATCATCTCCATATAGTCATTAAATAAGTCTCAAGATCTAAAGCACAAATTAATAACGTTGGGTCATATTATCAGCTTATTCTGGGGATTTATGATGGTGAATTAAAACAGTAACCTCTTCTTATAGCCTCCATCCGTAATCATTCAAGTTCTTTTTCTAATCATAAAAGCGTAAGTTAACAATGTCATTCAGATGAAAATACATTTTAACTTATGTTGACTAGCATGATCTTTAGCATCTTCAAGTAGTTGTAGAAAAGAAAGCTATCAAAATCAGAATCCTATTTTGAAGATCAAAAATCTCTAGTAAACATCAAATAAACTTCAGCACAGTCTACAGATGCTAGAGCATAAAGTACAATGCCTAAAAGATGGTGCTTAAAAAATAGTTTGTTGCTGTGTTGCATCTATGTGACACAAATCAAATAAATAATACAATTTTAATCCTTGGTTTACACTCTAAACTTTGTTCTTAGCCATTTCTGCAAAGGTAGTTAACAGGAAAGTTTCCGCTGTTCTGTTGAAGTCATTCATGTGCACACTTGCGCTAGGAATTCCAATAGATTAGACTTGAAAGTCCTATAAGAATGTGATCTTATTCTCATAAGAAATGTGATCTCTTGTTCCAAATTAACCTTTTTAAGATATCCTCATGTATTTTTGCCCCATATATATGCTACACATCTACTGCAGTGAAAGAATCTATGCAGTCTGACATTTATATGGAATGAATGACATGCTAGAAACTATCTATGACAC
The DNA here is from genome assembly GCF_964656455.1 of Halichoerus grypus. Taxonomy (NCBI): domain Eukaryota; kingdom Metazoa; phylum Chordata; class Mammalia; order Carnivora; family Phocidae; genus Halichoerus; species Halichoerus grypus. Next base: position 104,334,063 of record NC_135727.1, on the reverse strand, counting down.
TGTGGGATTATCAAATCAACCAGGGAACAAAGTCATTTTCTTTTTTGATCAGACCCTTAGTGTGATAGATAAGAAAATGTCATACAGTGTAGCTTGTCAATGTCTCTCATAATAAATTCACATACTATGTTCACATAATAAGTTCATATAGCACAGTATTGAATCTGTACTAGAATACATTCTTTTAAAAACACAGGTGGCACAACGCCGTACACAAAAAGTGATGAAAAATGGACTGTTTCACTGTCAAGTGATATCTAGTTGACAGTCACATGACTGTCATGTAGACGGCTTCAACCAAATATATCTTGTCAAAGACTTAGGATGTTGAGGCATAAAAATGCAGCTATTACAATGAAAGAGGTTACCCTCCTAGAAAGAATAGCTCTTGCTGTCTATAATAAAATTTTGCTATGAATGTCTTAACTGAAATATTGAAACCAAAAAGAGAAAACTTCATAGATAACAAATTTTGGAATTAACATTGGAAAAAACAGTTATAAGAAATGCATGGATTCAGAAAATATTCGGGAATCAGGCCACTGCAATTCTACTCTTAGCCTTAAATCTTAGGGAGGTAATGATTACCATGATGGTACCAAAAGCCAGCCATGGGAGCAAGGTTTTATATGTTCATCTTGGAAAGAGTAGAGACATAATGGCCTTTTTGAATTGTGGAAGAGAATCATGATACCTCTAAATATAGGTAAAAACAAAGTGTGAATGTTACAAAGATAAAGATACTTGATCAACATAAGAAAGAACTTACAGGCAATATCACTTTTGATAATTCTACTTGACTACTATAAGACAGGATCTGTTTCGGGAACACTGCAGATTGGTGGAGGGATTCAGCAAGAGAATGTTTCCATATCTGCCATCTGCACTAGAGAAGGTGTTCTGCACTGCTCCATACATTGGCTTGAACTATGTATTGTCTCTTATTTCCAAATACATTATTCCATTGACTCCTCTTTAAAAAAAAAAAAAAAAAAACCTGTGTAAGTCGGTAAAATAAGAACTATATAGAGATGAATTCAGTGAGACTTAGAATATGAGAATGGCTTGCCAACACCACTGAGCTTGTAAGTAGCAGAGCAGAACAACTTCCAACTCTAAATTCTGATTTATGTTCAAGCAATTAACAGGACCACTTAGCAAATTATTTACTAGAGTCCTGTTTACACCTCTATAATCACCTTAATTTTTTTTCATTTTATGTCAGGCGTCTGCCTGCCTTGACGTGATTGGTCCCCATCAGTGAGTCATAAAATACTTGATTTTCCCATGGTGCATTTTTTTAAAATCACTGTTTCATAGGACAATACGTGCAAACACCTCCTCTAATTTAGGACACATATTAACCTTCATAGCAGAAATAAGAATTATGTTAAAATTCAAGTGTGTATTGATTTTTCTCTTGAACACTTTACAGATTTCTACTATATATAAAATATTATATGTAGCGTAATATATATATATATATATATATATATACCCACATGTATACATATTAACTTTTTAAGTAGATTCCAATTCACTTTTACTGGCCAAATTAGAGTACTGCAAAACAAAGTTTTAGAAAATGCATTACATAGGACTCTGACCATACTTGTGTTTTCAATGTAAATAACGTTTTCTGTAATGAAATCTCCATACTTTATAAAGGGCATTATTGCCTGTGAGGAAGAAATAATGAGCTTGTATTTCTCAGCTGTGTATAAATTGCATGCATTTTATATTTCTAAGGAGAGGCCTCTATCAATCAATATTTTCAAAAAATGACAGTCCTCAGTTAGGCAGTGATTGTTACTGAAGCTGATAAATGTTTACCCTTCATTGGAGACTGACAAATAGCCTATGACATAGACTGCTTTTCTGCTGCTTATATTAAAACCTGTTTAGGAATATGAAAATGCAGCAATGTGAGTCTTAATGTAAAACTGCTTTCAAATTTCTTGTTAGGAAGCTTGCCAGACACACCAGAGGGCCATTTGGGGAAGCAAATAGTTATTACATGTATAAGATAAGTAAGTGAAGTATCGATTAAAAACAAATACAAGCCACTGTTGTGACATGGACAAAATGTAATAAAATACTGTTAAATGTCTTTTCATAAACAGAGTCCCAGCAATCTTTGTAGTTTGCTTGGGGGAAGTTTAACAGCATCAGTTTCCCCATAGCAGGTTAAAGTCATTTAATCCATGATTGCTTTTAATACAGAGCTGATTTATTTGAACTGAGAGAACAGTAGACCACGTAAATGTCATGTTAATATTCTAAAGTGAGCTAAATCACGTTAGCAACAAAACTTGTCTTATCATATATTTCACCTTGGTCTATGACAGACTGTGATAGTTATGCTATTAAGTGACAATTAGCCAATCAGCAAAGCAGTCATTTCTGAAAATATATAATGCGTGGAAAATAAGAATTTTCCTGCTCATCTGTCAGAATTTTTTCTTAAACCTCTTGGCTTAAGTGAGAACTTCCTGTTGAAAGTGTTTATTCTTCTTAGCATTCTTGGCTTGATTTCATCATTTTTAAATCTCCCTTCCCTTTCTCCGGTTCTTACAATGAGATAGTGGAAACATAATGACCTCTTGGAATAGTGGAAGGCAATCGTGGTTCCTCTAAATATAAGTAATATCAAAGTGTGAATGTTACAAAGATACAAACGCTTGTTCATTGTAAGAGGGAACTTACAGGTAGTATCACTTTCAATAATTAGACCTGACTAGTATAAGACAGGATCTGCTTCCGGAACACTTGAGATTGGCAGAGGGATTCAGCAAGAGAATGCATTAAAAAAAAAAAGAGAGAGAGAGAGAGAATGCATTGATACCTGTCATCGCACTAGGTGTTCTGCATTGCTCGATATATTGGCTTGAACTATGCATTGTCTCTTATTTCCAAATACGTTATTTCATTTACTCCTCTTTAAAATAATCTGTGAAGTAGATGGAATAAAGAACTCTATAGAGATGAATTCAGGGAAACTTCAAGGATAAAAATGAAATTGTTGAAACTGTTTATTCTCCTTAGCTTTCTTAGCTTTCTTTCATCATTTTTCATCTCCCTTCCCTTTCTCCAGTTCTTAAATTGCAGAAAGCCTGACCTTGACCATAATTACCTAAATACTTTGATAGTCCACTTTGACTTTTTCCAAACTGAAATGCTTTCACTTATTCGTTCACTCAAGAAATACTTACTGAATGCCTGCCATTTTCCAGGCACTGAAGTAAGTGCTAGGACACAACTGGGAACAAAAGGCTCAATGGATAATTTCTTTATGGAGCTTAGATTGTAGCAAAAGAGACACACGTGTAAGCAGGTAATCTCAGTACTTTGTAGCAAGCACTATTATAGGGGAAACTAGATGTGTCAAATACTTAAGTCTTCTGGCACAAGTTCAAGCATGACTCTAGCACTTTAAATTCAGGACCATTTCATGTTGAGTATTTTGGCTCACTTGTCTATATATTTACATTCCATCTCATTTCAAAAACTGATTTGTGATAGCTTTGCCTGCTGAATGATTCTCCAAGAACATTATGGTATCGTTTTATCTCTTATCATAATCCCTCAAAAAAAAAAAAAAAAAAGATCCACCTTTAACATTTCCACTAGTTTCAAACATCATCTCAGCAAACACCCTTTCTTTGAGTTCCTGCTAAAAAGAAATATTTCAAGTTTAATAGAGGATCATAATTATTAAGAGAAAGAGTTATGTCTTTGTGGTTATCGCTCACAAAGTACTTTTCATTTTAAGGAGCTCAGAAAACTATATTTTATGGTTCTCTCTTCAGTAATTAAGTGTGCCATTCACTTAAATTTTCTATCTAGCATAAGCAAGTCATTTTAGCAAGCCAACCAACATTTTTTAAACATTCATCATAGCACCTACTATATAGTAAACAATTTTCTGGGCACAATGGCAAAACAAAAATATGTATAGCACAGCCTCTGCTCTGGACCCACACTTAACATTCTGACTGAAAGTGTAGCTGGTTAAATCATGTATTTGGCTTTGGGAAACCTCAGTCATCAGGTACACATGTTAAAATTTCAAGAGGCTTGAAACAAATGTGCAAATACCTGATTCAATCCATGAGAGTTAAAATGTATCAGAGAAAATCAAAGTAGGCCCCAAAAGTATTTTGAGGTTTCATGGAAAAGATGGAGTACTTGAAAAGGATCAAGTTTTAGAGAGTTGTAGGATAGAAGAAGGGTTTCCCAGACAACAAGAGAAAGGTTGAATTGCATTTGACAATTAGTTCTCATCACACACACACACACACACACACACACACACAACTATGTGAGGTGATGGATGTTAACTAGACTTACTGCAGTGTTCACTTTGCAGTATATACAAATATTGAATCATTACATTGTACACCTAAAACTAATATGTTATATATCAATTATATCTCAATTTAAGTTTTTAAAACATTTGTAAAGATACCTGTATATGTGAAATGGTAAGAAGCCTGCCTGTGAATAACGCTTGAGAGTAGTAATAGATAAGCCTAGAAGAAAGGATAGAGGCTAGAAAGACAATGAAATATATTTGTAACTAATTTGGAATTTTTAATATAGGTAAGGGAGCACCCCTATATATTTTTGAAAAGAGAAGCCACATGATTAAACTAGTGCTTCAGTAACAGTTTGGGAGAAATATATTGAATAGGTTTGAATATGGAACAAAGAGAAAATTTTCAGCCATAAGTAGAAAAAGAGTAGGAATGAGGTCCAGCAGTAGGAAAATCAGAAGTCAAAATATTTGATGAGACATCTGATATAACAAAAACTTTAGGAAAATTAAAGCATTAGGTAGGAAAGTCAGTACAGGTATCATATGGAGTTGATACTGCTTAAATTGGGCCTAGAGAAGTGAAACCCTGGAGACTTTTCAGAAATTAATATTAAGTCAATTTTATTTGAGCTCAAGTAAAATGTGGGCAGAACTGAGAAATCTGATTAAGCCAAGATCATAAAAGGCTTTCAAACAATTCAGAAGTTTGAACTTCGTCTTCTGGGTATCTAATAATGTCACTGATACAAGAATAAACATGAGCTTGGGCACCTGGGCCGCTCAGTTAGTTAAGCATCTGCCTTCTGCTCAGGTCATGATCCCAGGGTCCTGGGACTGAGTCCCACATCAGGCTCCCTGCTAAGCGGGGAGTCTGCTTCTGCCTCTCCCTCTGTCGCTCCCCCATGCTCGTGCTCTCTCTCTTTCTCTCTCACTCTCTCTCAAATAAATAATAAATAAATAAATAAAATCTTTTTTAACAAAAGAATAAACATGAGCTTGATTTGGGGTGATGGACTTTATCTCAGACAACCGTTCCTGCTCTTAAAATCATTCCTCATTTATGAAGGGAAAGAATCTATGCAGATATTCTAAAATAGCAGTAATAAAGTATTTGGGCTCTGAAGTCAAACACTCCTGGATCCAAATCCAGTCTCCACTTCCTCCTGGTTATCTGTATGATATGGGAAAAGTCTTTTCTCTTTCCTCAAGAGTTTGCTTCTATACAGTACACGTGGAGTAACAGTGTCTAGCCCTTAAAGTGGTTATAAGGCCTAAATAAGAAATTGCAGGTAAAGTGTCTGGCACATAATAAGTTCACATTAAATACTAGCTATTTTGGCAAACTGACAAAGTTTCTTTTCTTATACTGCTGGTGAGAGAGAGAACTGGTAATGTTGATTTGAATGTCAATGGCATGGAAGTGAAACTAAGAGAATGGAAGCTTCCACAGACAAGAGAACATACAGAGGATAAGAGAGGATTTGGAAAACATCCACTGTAACATAAGGAAGGGCAGTCAGCAGAGCAGATAAGAACTATGATACAGAAGTAGATATTAGATCAGATATAGGAAGAGATGTGGATAGAAATAGAGATGAAGATAGAGACAGAGACAGAGACAGAAGTAATGTCAGAGAGATAAGCTGTCCCAAATTGATAGAGGCAAATCTCTCACAAGGAGGGGTGTAAAATTACCCTGAAGTTCAATTATAATTTAATTAGTGACTGTTGAGAAGACAGTTTTGATAGAAGGAATGAGGGAGAAGTCAGCTTTCCAGGGATTACGGGGCAATAAGTAATAGGCAAATTTTGTACAGAGGACACATTTGGGATATTCGACAATAATAATGGTCAACAGTAATTGGGTGCTCACAACTTCATAGACCGTGCTCTAAATATTTCAAACCAACCAATTCATTTAGCCCTCATAAGAGCCCTATGGCATTAATATAATTGTCACTTTCATTTTCTCAATGAGGAAAAGGAGCCAGAGGGATATTAAGACATTTGCACAAATTTAACACAGCTAAGAAGTGGCTAAATTGGCTTTGAACCAGGCAGTCTAGCTCCAGGACCTGTGCTTGTGCTATCACTCATACAGCTTCTAAGACAAGGGGGCTGATTTGAACTTCGTCTCACGGCTGAGTTTCTGCTTACCTGAATAGGCCAGAATCAGAAACGAAGAAAAAAAAATCTTAAGTGGTTCAACACTCACTTTGTGTAAACTGCTGTAAGAAAGATGGTGCCTTAAAGCAGCCTATCAAGATGGGATGAGATTTCCAGAATACACAGCATGTGATCACTTCCAGTGGAAAGGTATGAGCTACTTTGGAAAAGGCACAGGGAATATTTCAAGCTAAAACAATTCAGAAAAGATCTCTTTGGAGGATACATTAATTAAACTAGGCCAGGGGAAGAGAAAGCTAGAGATATTTCAGGAAATGATAAATAAACTGAAGGTTGGAGATTGAGATAAATATTCAGATAAATTTGGAAAAATGTGAAATATGTGATTGATATGTGATCGTGGACATCTTAAGTGACACTGTTGAAGTATTTAAACTGGGGAATGGTATGAGAAGTGCTTTTAATTAGGGCAGTAGTTCTCATAGTGTGGTCCCCAGACCAAAAGCATCGACATCACCGGGAATTTGCTAAAAAGGCAACTTACCTGGTCCTGCTTTAGACCTATAGGATTAGAAACTCTGGGCATGTGGCCCAACATTCTATGTTTTAACCAACATCTAGGTTATTCTGATGCATGCTCAAGGTTGAGAACCCCTGCATTAAAGGATCTGGTCATCACTAAGTCTGTTCCCTGAAGTTCCACTATTTCATTGTAACTCTTGAAAGCATCAAATGAAATGTCAACACAAGTGACATGTGCCGCTTTCTAACCAGAAGTTTTATGAACTATCACATGGTCTCTCAAAGCTTGTGTTGAGATGACCTCTCCATCAATCTGAGTCTTTGCAGAGACCACAATGAACTGAAAGTCCTACCAACCCACAATGACATGAAGCTTGGCAAGAAAACAGTCTGCTGTTTTCAGTCCCTAGAATATCAAGATTTTTGTTATAAACACATAACCGAGCCTATCCTGACTTGCCTCGGGCTGGGAAGATGGTACCAAGAAGGGATTGGCTTTATGTTAAAAGAGAAGGGGCTTACTAAAAGGGAGAGATTTAAGATATCTGTGAAAGACAGAAGAATCAATATATCTCAAAAGTCAGAAAAAAGAGATACATCTTTACATGAATATACAAGAGAGAAATAACATTATTACCAAACATTAACAATATTTCTTTCTGGGAGTAGGGATTTGAGGGGAATGTCTACTTTCTTATTTAGTCTACTATTATTTTTGTTATTATTATTATAGCAGGGTATTATATAATTATTCAAAGAACCAAATAACAGGAAAGCATAAAGTCTATGGCATTTTAGTGTTTGCCTCAAATCTCATTTTCTCCAGGGGATAAAATCTTAGTAGGCTTTCTACCTAGACAATTGTGTGTGTGCATTCACTACCTCTTCATCTCTTACCATGTCTAGGACAGTGTTTTAAGTTATAATCACACATTATTTCTTACCCTTCTCATCGTCTTGCTGGTAAGACTTAGGATCCCAAGGTTAGCAATGAATTCCCAAGTGTTTATATAGCATGCCTTACATCACACAGTGAGTAAATAGATGCTCTGAGATTCAAACTAAGTTCTGTCTGATTCTAAAACTTGGGCTTTTTTGGTAGATGATGCTGTTGTGTGAGGGTTGTTTGTAGGAGCATCTGCATGGGTACTTGTGTATGTGTACATGTGCGTGCAGAGACACATAAGTATATTTGATAGCCCTTAAAAAGTAATTCTTGTGGGCGCCTGGGTGGCTCAATCAGTTAAGCATCTGCCTTCAGCTCAGGTCATGATCCCAGGGTCCTGGTATGGAGCCCCGTATTGGGCTCTCTACACAGTAGGGAGCCTGCTTCTCCCTCTCCCTCTGCCTGCCGCTCCCCCTGGTTGTGCTCTCCTGTTCTCTATGTCAAATAAATAAATAAATAGAATATTTAAAAATTAATTCTTGTATGTGCTGAGAAAGAGAGTGGTGCTTTATGCTCAATGTCCTAGTGTAACAGTAGAATTGGTAATAATTTTAATTAACTAAGAAAAAATTGATTACTTGTTACAATTCACTGTGCAAATATTGCTACTGTCTTTATTTCATTTTTTAAAATAAAATGATTCAATAAAGAATCATGATTCTTTGTAAGGGCAACAGCATTGACGTTTCTAGGTCAAAATAAGTCTTTATGCAATGATAAATGTAGTATCTAAATATCTACAATTGGCCTCCAGAGTTTCAAAAATCTCAATGTATTTTTTTTCAAATCCTTGTCATCCACTCCAAAGATACCAAAGCCTTTTTTTCCCTCTTCTAAATAATAAATCCTGAAATAATGGGAGCCAGACTTATTATATATATTGTTTTCCTTAATGGGATATCATCACCCAAGTTGATTACCATGAATCTATAGTATTATCAACCACTTTACATGTCTGCTAAATTATAAAACCAGAAAGAATGGCCTTCAATATAGGTAAAGTTTGGCTAAAACCATAGTAATACTGGGTGAAATAATGGGTTTTAGAGGGGCCCATTAATCCTCTGAAACTGTATGCAAACCCTTTTATATTTGTACAAATGTGCATGAGAGAGAGTTGATGCATTTATTATAGCTCCAATAGGTATAACACCCACAAAAGATTTGGTTGCATAGTCCTGCGAATGTACTAACAACAATGAATTATACACTTTAAATAGGTGAATTGTATGGTATGTGAATTATATCTCAGTAAAACTTCTTAAAAAATGACTAGCCCAGAACTTTCAAAATATACGTGTCAAGCCCATGGTGAAGCCCCTTCAATTCTATGTTACCATATTTTTAGAACTTGCATTCCATGTCAAGTGACCCCTCTCTTGATCTGACTCAGCCCCAAGCAATGATCTGTTCAATGCCCTTGTCTGTGATTCTCTAGCTAAGCCTACTGTGCCTGGCCGCTCTCAGACCAGCATGATGACCCAGTTGTCTGGCTACCACCTACCCCCTTTTAGTAACAGATAGAACTCTCCATTCCAGTACTTTTGCTACTCTTCTGGCTTACATCGTACCACAATTATGACACAATCAAACTATCTGTCTTTTAGTTTTTTTCAGGAGAAAGAATAATCTATTTATTCAGTTCTAAGAGAGAGTCAATACATTTGACCCTCGAACAACACAGGTTTGAACTGTGTCTACCTACACACATATTTCTTTATATAAATGCAGTACATAAATGTATTTTCTCTTCCCCATGACTTCCTTAATAACATTTTCTTTTATCTAGCTTACTTTATTATAAGATACAGTATATAATACATATATAAAATATGTGTTAATCGACTGTCCAAGTTATGAATAAGGCTTCCAATCAACAGGAAGCTTTTAGCAATTAAGTTTTGTGGAAGTCAAAAGTTATGCACAGATTATCAACTGCATGAGGGGGGGTCAACAGCCCTAACCCTGTATTGTTCAAGGGTCAACTATATTTTACTAAAGATTCTTTGTGCCCTTCAGAATGTGAACACCAACAGAATTAGCATAGGTCAGAAAAGCCTAAAGATTCCATTAAAACAAGGAGTAGGACAAGTGATCAGGCGCCAGTGTCAATATTATGGAGAAAATGCAAATATTATTGGTCAAGACATCTCATAGATAAGGAGAATAGCTGGTAGGAAAGAGAAGACTTGGTGGTAATAATATAATTTAATCAGTGGGCAAGATCACAGTCTGAAATATTGGAAAGGGTGTGGAAATATTCTCACACCCAGCTGAGAAGGTTGTCAGGACAATCCCATGGGTTAAGGAAGAGAGTAAATGGGAAAAGTGCTTCAAGAATTACACCCAAACACTATTAAAGTGGGGACTAACTTATAAGGACGCCAGCAAGAAAGACAGTGAGCAGTGGACATAAGAGAAGTAAGCTGGGGGAGAGAATCAAAGCTCTGAGGAGTGGCTGTGGCTGCTTCCCACACATGTGATACTAGATAAGTAGTCTTTTCTGAGCTTCCATTTTCTCATCTGTAAACCGGATAAATTTAATAATTCATTTCATTATCATTATAATCCCATGATGCAGATAATATTATCATCCCCATTTTACAGATGAAGAACCTGAGGCTCAGAGAGGATAAGTCAATCACACGAGGTCCCACTGCTAGTAAATGGCAAAACAGAGAGTCAAACAGTGCTAATGGTACCCTGTCTGTCTTCCTTCAGTCTTCTGCGTTCCAGGGCATGCTAATCCAGCTTCCACCTGCCAGCGCCTACATCTCTTTGCTCATTGGAGTCCATTCTTCCTGACTGCATATGACAGACCATAAATGCCAACAATTGAATGCATGCCCTCTACCAGGATCCCTCAACCAATGACCAGCAAAAATGGATGTATAAATCCCCCAGCTTCCCCATCTCTTCATAAGATAATTCTGAGGTCTGTGTCCCACACTATTTCCCACAATTCCCCAATGGAACTGAGCCCCAGGTGCCCACCATAGTAACTCTTGAAACACCCTCTTTACTGGCTTCCCTTCCCTTCCCTGTCTCGCTTCCTCACTCTCCAAGTCATCTTTCCCAGCATTATCTCCCAAGTGAACCATGAGCATGAAGTAATCCAAAAATCACAGAGGTATAAATTTAAACTATTATTTTATTATTATTATTAATGACACTGATAGTTAAGCCAAAATCTAGAAGCGGCCCTTATTTTTATCCTTTCTGGTTAAAAGTCTACCCCCTAGGGTTAGAATGTTGTTGGCCCTGAACTAGTAATTGCAGGCTCCAATTCTCCTGAATGCAAGATGTGTCCATGAGAGGAAAGCACAGAGTTTTAAAAGATTCTGCTGAATACGTTTAGTGAGTGAAGAATGGAAGAGTTCCATTTTGACCTCAGTAATGAAGGGAAATGACACACTGAACATTACTTCCTCTGCAAAGCTCTCCATGTTCTCCCAAGATGAAGACAGCTTGCATCTATGATAAGCTGTCATAGTACCTTGTACTTCTCTTTGGTAATACCAATCACAACTGAATAAAGTATTTAGTGAGTAGTGAGTCTCTCTACTCCAGCTTGTTCGGTGAGGATAGGCACTGTGTTTCCTCCAGTGCCTCACACCATGCGTGGTATATACAGGGCAATAAAATATGTGCCAGGCACCCGCTAGGCACAGGGCAGGGAGTGGTAAGATAGACAATTCATCCTGCCTTCATAAACACACCAAATTGATTTAAGGCCCACATCTCCATCTTTAAACCCTCTCTGCAAGCTTAGAAATGTCTCAGAGCTATTCAGTTCTCCTCTATCTACAACCCATTTCTTAATCTTTTCAGCAACTATCTTCTAGAAAGGACAATCTATTCTCACAATTTTTCCCTATTTTGCTAAAGTTGCTCTTTGGAATATCACCAAAACTTCCAACATGCTGAATCCCATAAATGATTCTAATCAACGTCTTAGTCAATTTTTTGGTGGCATTTACTACTTAAGTACTCATTTCATGATCAACCCCCTACCTCTGTGTCCTCTCCTTCTTGGTCTCCCTGGGGCTGTATGATTTTCACATCATCTTCTCAGACATATTCTTCCATGGGTTCAACTGCTAAATATGCTAAAGATTATCTACTCTCTGTGTATTTATCAACCAAAATCTCCCTTCTAAGCTTCATATTCATATACACAATGGCCAAGTAGACATTTTATCACACCCATATTAAATGAGACCTATCGACTGAACTCATTCCCTCTACCTCCTCCCCAAACTTTATTCCAACTGGGCTTCCTATTCACTTGCCTAGAATGTTAGCATAGAAATCATCCTAGCATTCTTCACCTACCTACTCAGTCATATCAAATCATTCATTAAGTCCCATCTATCAATCCTCTCCAACCCACTCAATCTTCTCCATCCACCATGTCACTACCCTACTTTAGGATATAATAATCTCTTATCTGGGCTAACATTACCAGTCTCCAAATGGTTATTTTTCTTCCTAAAACATGTCAGAATTTAGAATAGATTCCCATCCAGATCACTGGCTCATTAAGTGCAGGGAAGTAATAGAGATGTGCCATGTGTGACCATGGGTCAAGTTTTCCAGATCCATGTGAACACAACCTTATACTTGGCTGTTTCATGCAGTGATGGTACCTGCATGAGCCCTGTATGTATGTGAATTTCAATGAAGTCTAGTGTAGGTTAACAATCACTCTTCATTAGCTTTGTCTCATAATGTATTAGAGGTAGCAATCTCAGTCATCTTTGGTCTAAAATGTAGTTTGCAAGAAAGAAAAAGTTAGAAGAAAAAACGTTTGTTCAGCCCATGAATGAGTAACCCTACAATTATTTTTGTAACTTCAAACGTTCACCCTCATGAAAATTCTTTATAAAACTATTGTCATGATGATCAACCAACATTTTAAGTTGAAACATATATATCTAAGTTTCTGATCTCACTCTGTATCAACATAGCACTCATAGAACTCAGGAAATACCTATAGCCACCTTAGCTTCCATCTTTCTCTTGTCTTTTGAAATGCCTTAAAGTACAAAGAAATATGTACAGGCAAAGGTAAAAATAATTGTCGAAATGATGGTTTTGCAGACAGGGAGTCCTCAATGACAGTGCAGTTCCTATGGTGAGACACTGTAATGAGTTCAAAGTGTTTACAACTTCAATACCGCCTGTCAAATGCTCCCTTCAATGAAGTGGATTCTTGGCTATAAGCCACAAATGTGCTTTCAGAGATAAAAGCATGTGAATATACTGCTGTTTCTATTATTGGCCCAAGTGAGGCAGTGCTTTTTTATTCCTATTTAAAAAAAGAACTTTTCTCAATATATTCATAATTTCAAAAGTGTTTAAAGTAATAATGTAGTTATTTACAAAGCAATCTCTCACTATGATCATGATCTATATAAATAATATCATCATATAATCTAAGTAATATAGTCTAAACTTTTCAAGGCTGTTTTCTGTTTAAGTTAATAGGATATATAATTCTGTAGCCTATTAATTTTATTAAGAAAAACAGTTTGCCTCCAGGAGAAAGAAACAACACAGAGCTAACTTCAAAGAGTGTAAAATAAGAGACAACCAGTAGACAACACAAACAGAAATTTACAAAACCTTAAAATTATTACTTAAAAATATTTTTGGAATTACCTACTATTTTCACCGAATCTACAAATTGTATTCTAACAAATGGTGAAAATCAATCTTAATTCTTAGATTTAAAATTATTTGTCTTTATACAGCTACTAACATGATTTGGTCTGGTACATTGGTAATGGGATAAAAAGTCTTTTGGGTAAAAAAATATGGATATGTTTAGACACAGTTTCAAATAGCTCCACAGGGTTGCATTCCTAACCTGGGCTATGTTACTACAAGGTTCTACCTAAAGACAATAAGATTCCATATAAAAATCATGGATGGGCTTCAGGGTATACATGAAAACTGGAAAATGTATGCAAACTATGTTGTTCTTTTTTTTTTTTTTTAAAGAAGATCTACAATACCCAGCAAAATCTCAAACAGATCCTTGATTCAAAAATGAGGTAAGAAGTAGCAGTCAAAGGCAGGCTGTTTCCCAAACTGTGGGTTCAGATCAGCATCAGCATCACCAGGGAACTTGTTAGAAATACAGAATCTTAGGTCCATTCCCAAACCTTGCTGATCGATAACTCTGGGGGTCGGACCCAGTAATCCATGTTTTAACAAGCTCTCCACATGGTTCTGATGCACACCAATGTTTGAGAATCACTGATCTAGGCAGTAGTTTTCAATTGGATTTTTTTTAAGTCTCCTCAAATTTTTATTCTGTATATTTGGAAAATTTGTATATTTTTAGAAGCTTCCCAAGAGATTCTCACAATTAGCCAATTTTCTACCACTGCTAGGGCAGAGCTATCCAACTATGGTTGGAGAACAAGAAGCATCAGCCTTATCTGTGAGCTTGTTGGAAAGGCAGAATCTTGACCTCACTTCCCAGACCTACTAAATCAAAATCTCTGACCTACTAAATCAAAATCTCTGAGGCCTAGGAATCTGTTTTAACCATCTCTCCAGATAATTCTAATGCAGGCTAAAGTCTGAGAGGACAACACTGGCCCAGAAAAAAAATAGAGAAGGTGACTGTTTAGGTGACACAAAAGCATACAGCTGCATTTAAGCTTTGAGGAGCTTTTAATACTAGAAAAAGCTACTATTTGTTGGGAATTTATTATGTGCCAAGCACAATAGCAAATATAACATGCTTCATTTTTATCCTTAAAGGAAAATTCTGACACTGGAGTTATTAATCCTGTTATACATTTAAGCACACTGAGGACCAGAGTTTAACAAATTTACATAAAACACCAGAATCAGCCAGAGTTTGAATCCAGGTTCAATGGTTGTGATTTTAACAATTATATCTATACATCTTTAGAATATACATGTTGAAAAGAGTCTTAGGGTTAGGTAAATCCATGCCTTAAATATATCATTTAAGAAAAATTAAGACTGATGACTCAAACAATGAAGGATGGTTATGAAGTAAATCAAGTAGCTTACCAACCCATGGTTTAAAACAGGCTATCAGTTTTCAGAGTACAGGTCTTTTACCTCTTTGGTTAAGTTTATTCCTAGGTATTCTATTCTTTAGGGTGCAGTTGTAAATGGGATAGTTTTCTTAATTTCCCTGCTACTTCATTATTAGTGCATAGAAATGCAACAAAATTTCTGTATATTGATTTTGTATCCTACGACTTCACTGAATTCATTTATCAGTTCTAGTAGCTTCTTGGTGGAGTTCTCTGTATACGGTACTCTGTATACGGTACCATGTCATTGGCAATTAGTGGAAGTTTTACTTCTTCCCTACCAATCTGGATTGCCCTTTTTCTTTTTCTTGTCTGTTTGTTGTGGCTAGGATTTCCACTACTGTACTGAATAAAAGAGATGAGTGGATATCCTTGTTCTTGTTCCTGATCTTAGAGGAAAAGCTCTCATTTTTTCACCATTTGGTATGACGTTAGCTGTGAGTTTTTCATATATGGCCTTTATTATGTTGAAGTATATTTCTTCTAAACCTACTTTGTTGAGATTTTTTTTTTTTCAAGAATGGACACTGTACTTTGTCAAATGCTTTTTCTGCATCTATTGAGATGATCATATGGTTTTTATTCTTTCTCTTGTTAACATAAATGAAATTGAAGATGACACAAATGGAATTCCATGCTCATGGATTGGAAGAACCGATATTGTTATAATGTCCATACTACCCAAAGCAATCTATAGATTTAATGCGATCTCTATCAAAATACCAACATTTTTTACAGAACTAAAACAAATAATCCTAAAATTTGTATGGAACTACAAAAGACTCCAAATAACCAAAGCACTCCTGAAAAAGAAGAACAAAGCTGGAATTATCACAATCCCAGATTTCAAGCTATACTACAAAGCTATAGTAAATAAAACAATATGGTACTGGCACAAAAATAGACACAAATAGCAATGGGACAGAGAGTCCAGAAATAAACCCAAACTTTTGTGGTCAATTAATCTACAACAAACAAGGCAAGAATATAGTATGGGGAAAAGATACTCTCTTCAACAAATGGTGTCAGGAAAACTGGACAGCTACATGCAAAAGAATGAAACTAGACCACTTTCTTATATCACATACAAAAATAAACTCAAAATGGATTAAAGACCTAAATGTGAGACTAAAACCATAAGATTCCTAGAAGGAACCATAGGCAGTAATTTCCTTAACACCAGCCTCAGCCATAGAAACATTTTCCTAGATATGTATCCTCTGGCAAGGGAAAAAAAAAAAAGGCAAAATTAAACTATTGGCAACCTACTGAATAGGAGAAGATGTTTGCAAATGATATATCCAATAAGGGGTTAATATCCAAAATTCATGAAGAACTTATAAAACTCAACACCAAAAAAACCCCACAAATAATCCCACTATAAAATAGGCAGAGGACCTGAATAGACATTTTTCCAAAGAAGACATACAGATGGCCAACAAGTCTCACGCACTATTGGTAGGAATGCAAACTGCTGCAGCCACTGTGGAAAACAGTATGGAGGTTCCTCAAAAAATTAAAAATGGAATAACCATACGATCCAGTAATTCCACTATTGGTTATTTACCCAAAGAAATGAAAATACTAATTTGAAAAGATATATACACCCCTGTGTTTATAGCAGCACTATTTATAATAGCCAAGATAAAGAAGCAACCCAAGTGTCCACTGATAGATGAATGGATAAAGATGTTGTATGTATGTATGTGTGTATATATATATGTATACATGTATATACATATATATACATGTATACTATCTACACATATATGTATATATTACCATATACATACTATATGTACATGTTACCATATACATCTACATATTACTATGTATAGGAAAAGAAATTAAATTATTGGGACTACACCAAAATATAAAGCTGATCCACTAAAAAAAAAAAAAAAAAATCTTGCCATTTGCAAAAACATGGATGGATCTAGAGAGTATACTGCTAAGTGAAATAAGTCAGATAAAGAGAAATATATGATTTCACTCACATGTGGAATTTAAAACAAAACAAATGAACAAACAAAGAAAAAGAGACAAACCAAAAAAAGACAAATTCAGAGAACAAACTGGTGGTGAGGGGGGAAGTGGGTGGGGAAATGGGTGGAATAGATAAAAGAGACAAAGAGTACACTTATCTAGATGAGCACTGAGAAATGTATAGAATTTTTTATTATATTGTATACCTGAAACTAATAATTACAGTGTATGTTAATTATACTTCAATAAAAAAATGAAAAAGAAACAAGGAAACATAGAAAAATAAATAAATAAAACAGAGTATCAATGGGTGTGGATGTGTAATATAGGCAGCTGAATTCTTATTTAAAAATTGCTCCCTTAAAGTAATAGTGCTTATACATGTGAGCAAACTGTACATATTCTGTGATGCAAGAAGACTTTTAAGTCAGTTACTGCAAAGACCAAGCATCAAGTCACTTCCTTAGAATTGTTCACAGCACTCAGATTAGCTACTTTGCCTGAAGCACAACACCTGAGTACTTCCTTCCTCCCTCTATGGGTGCTAACTAGACTGATGTAATGAAGTGACTAAGAGAAACTTTTCTCCCATTTGGGACCTACATAGCAAATGCCCCATTAGTCCTAGATGCCTCAAGGACCTAAACATGAGAGGCCAAAGCAGGGAAGGAATACGCTTCTTATTTTATGTACTATGGGCATGATTTTTTTTTTCAAATTAACTGGGCTGATTAGTAAATGTAAGAGACAGTCTACGGTATGATTGAACCACCGTAATATCCATCCTTTGAGAATTGTGACTCAGCAGATGGGAAAAGAGAAAATAAATGTCCAACATCTTGATTGTCACTGACACTTGTGAAATTATCATTTGACAAACCATGATGAAATAATTTGGCAGGAATCCAATATAGCTAATGAGTCACTTAATTAAATAAAATTCTGTCTCCCCAACTAAATGGTATGCAATGATAAGAGCTCTCTATTCCATTGCTTATCTAAAAAATAGATGTCTAAGATTTCTTTCCTTTATGACTTTTTAACAGCCAACCTGGGTATAATAATGATATTATCCAGAATTTATATGGTCAACACTCAATTGCTCACAGGGTTATTAAACAGTTTGTAAATTATCCTGTTTTTCCCCCTGCTTTCTGCCTGCAAAGATTACATTTCTTATTAGCATTTTCTTAAGAAAATGGAAAGAGAATAGAAGGAAATTAAATGCAAATGGCCAATATTTCAAGTTCTTAACACCTTTAGGACAGTATTTGAAGATCTTTGCTAAACTGAAGCTCTTGGGTTTCCACTTGATTTAATCTCTCCAAGGCGGCAATAACTAAGATACACAATAAAGCAAAAATAACTAAAAATTTATTTTATCTATAAAATAACAGTGAAATGGCAACCTATTAACAGCCAAAAAAACCCTCATTATTGACTAAATAATGAGCATTTATGAATATTGTGGTTCATCATAAAGACAAATTTACAAAGTTAACTTAAAAAATTGTGTCTAGTACCACCCATACCAAAAAGATTTAACATTAGGAATTACCTATTGTAACTGTTATTTGAATCAATAAATCATAATTTGTTATATCAAGACATAGGTGTTTACATACAGTTCATTGATCTCTTTAAATATGACTGTGAGCCTTTCTGTGAGATTAAAAGATGGGGTGGGGTCTTTCCTTAATTTTCATTTTTATCCCATGAAAACTAGTATAGTTCTACATACATAGAAGACACTCATAAATGCTTACTGATCTAGTTGTGAGTTACAACATTAAAAATGGTTATGAATTTTTTCCCACTAGAGGAAAATCATGTATATTGCTAATTTTATATTAATCATGGACCCTATGAAAAGTAACATGTCATTAGATCCAAGAAGATATTATCATTTCCGTCATTTTGAATCTCTATTCACCCTTGCGAAAGATCAAGTTTCTTCTCATTAAAATACAAATTTAACTAATTACAAAAATTAAAATGTAATTCTCAGAAAAGTGAGAAAAATTCTCATATTTTAGTATGAATTGAAGTAAAATCTGATTTACATTGGGAAAGAAGAGAAATCTACTTATTTTAGGAATAAATCAAGAAATATACATAATACCTAGCTTGATATGGTCTTTAAGAACATTTTATATGATAATTTATAATAGAGTGCTATAAATCAAATACCTATGTTTCTTCCATGTGTGAGGTTTTAGAAACACAGAGAAGTGCACAGGCTTGCTCATATGATACGGGGAAGGGAGCAAAGAAAGAATAGGAGGAGAAAGTTGTTATGACAACAGCATTTAGGAGAAACTTTGGGAAACTAATGTACTATTAATATATATGGAGGCATTCCTGAATGAACAGGCTAATTCTGAGAGCTCCTCAATTTTCACCAGTACTCTCTGCCTTCTTAAATATATGGCAAACCATTTAATATTTAGAATGCAGCTAAGTGTATTCATATTAATAAGAGTTAAAATACAGAACAGAACATTCTCTTCTATACTGCTTACTAAATCATGTCTTGATTCTCTTTATTGTCACAGTTGATCAAAACTGAGTATGACTTGCTCCGAACCCCATGGACCTCAGCGTCCCCAATCCCACACCACTGTTCCTCTGGCAGTTGGCATCCCAATCACCCAAACCTTCTTTCCTCACATTCCCTTAAGTTCAGGCTTCTCTCTGCCTCAAACACCTTTACATGCTCACCTGTATTCCCCCGCTTCAAGAATCCCCTTTCTCCCTCTACACAACAAGCTAGTACCAAAACTCATCCTTTAGATCTTTGTTTAAATATCACATCCACAGAAAAGACTCTCCTGTTGTCTTATTCCTCCAGGAGAATAATGCTCCCTATTTTCTGCGTTTACAGCACCCTACATTTGCCTTTGTATTATGCATCAAAATTGAAATTAAACTATTAATTAGCAATCTGAGTTTTGCTGGTATTCCTCAAAGGAGAGTAAATACTAAGATACAAACCTTTTCTGATTTCTTCATTAAATTCACCAAGGCCCAACAAAACACTTTGCCCAGAGTAGGTACTCATTTAACATTTATGCAAGTGGTACTTCTTCCAGATCTATTCCCATTTTGCATTGAGCCTACCTTAGAAATTTGATTTTTATACTGACCTAGTTCTCCTGTTTGGCCACCACAAACCCTCCCCTCATTCTCTTCATCCTAAGTCTGGCACAGAGCAAACCCCAGCAAAGCCTGTGTTCACTCTCTTCCCACAGCTATGAGTGTTCTACAGCCTGGCAATGCCTCTCTTAAAATCTGACACAGGAACTAAACATAGATTCTTGATGATCCTTGGCCAGTATAAAGGAGAGTGAAACTTTTACTTCCTCCAGTATCATATTATACTGCACTCTAATACACTACACCACACTATACTATATTGCACATCATTTCTGTTGAGTTAGCACTTTTAGAATACTTGTCATATGGTATGTTAATTTTCCCTTTCTGTCCTTGACTCTGCTATGTGAGTATGTTCCAGAAAGGAGGAACCAGGACTTACTCATGTTTACATCATCGAGAATGTAGAACATATGGATAACATTAAATAACAAGCCATTAAAAAAATAAAGCAATTAAGAGGATACTAAGCCTTGTTAAATTCTGTTTTGTGGGTTTTGACCCAGTGGTTTAGTCTATCTTGATTTTATCTTCCCTCCCAGATTAGTGTCACATGAAGAACTGAAAATCAGTCCTTTGCTAATGTTATTCAAGCTACTGATCAGTTGTTCAGCCAAACAAAACCTGTGATCCCTTATTAATTATAATGAAAAGAGTTAAGAGCTGCCAAGCACTTAGTATCTACCAGGTAGGCACTGTCCTGAATGCTTTTACATATATAAACTCATTCAATCGTCAAAACAATTTTTTTTAAATGTTTTTTTTTTTTTTATTTATTCATGAGAGTCAGAGAGAGAGATAGAGAGAGGCAGAGGCAGAGGGAGAAGCAGGCTCCCCGCCTAGCAGGGAGCCCGATGCGGGACTCGATCCCAGGACCCCGGGATCATGACCTGAGCCGAAGGCAGACGCTTAACCATCTGAGCCGCCCAGGCGCCCCAATCGTCAAAACAATTTTATCAGATGGATACAATTATCGCCAGTTTACAAATGAAGAAACTGAAGCACAGTGTATCTTACTCAAGGTCACACAGCTTCTAAGCGGGACAGCTAGGAGTCAGACCCAGGCAGTGTATCTCAAGAGTTCAGAGTCAGCACTCTAGGCTTACTGCTAAAGAATGTGTATTCTCTCCTACACACAGAGCTCATTGTCACAGCAAGTTAATACAGTATCAATTCTCCTGCCAACTTTGTCATAAAGATGACATTTTACCATCTTATCCCCTGCTATCCTAGAGCCTACAGAAACTTACACAAACTGAAATAAAGACTTTCCCAAAGAAGTAGGTCCCACAGTAAAAGAGTAATATCTTGAATTTGATGGGACCCTCACAGCCAGTCACAAACTTGCCTTTCTGCTGAACGAGCTGTTAATTTAGGTCAACAAGCTCAATAAAGAGCTCACTGCAGATATAAATATATAGAAACCATCAAGGCAAATCTGTATTATTGGAGGTCAATGAGTGTCTAATTTACACGTAGTATCATGTGTACTGTTACTTTGAAGTTACGGGAACTACGCATTAGATTTAGAAGACAAATAACCACCCATAAGACTCCTAAGTAGCCATGAAATCATTGTGTAGATAGCTCCCACTACTATTATGGCTTCTTCTGTGCATCCTTCCTCCTAAGTGTTTTCTCAAAAAATAATATGATATTTTCTTTTACCTTCAGGCCTCTGTACATTATGCTTTCTCTGCCTGAAACATCCTTTTCATCAGCTCCTTTAAATGTCAGCTAAGTTTCCACTACCTCTTCAAAACTTCTGATAGTACAAATCTTGGTTCAATGCATGACCTGCCTGAAAAGCACTCTTGATGTCCAACAGCATGTATGTTTTTCCCTATTCATCACACTGATAAAGAATTGACTATATATCTACTTTTACTCATGAGGATAAGGACAATATCTTCTTTCTTTGTATACTAGTTAGCTGGAATAGCTTAATAATAAAGCTCAATTATAATTTGTTGCACTGATGAATGAATATTTACCTGTAAGTAAACCTAATTATCAATACCCCAGCATTTAGTTGTACAGAACATGCATTCACATAGCATTTTACTAATGCCTAATACTATTGGCATCTACCTGAAGCCAAGGGCATTTTAGGGTATAGGTCCTCCTTGTATTTCCTGCAGGAACTTCTGCCCAGTTTAACCCACAAGTTTAAATTTAAACTTGTCTTGCTAGTATGATAAACAAAATAGTGGGATATGTATAGAAAAAGAACATTATGAAGTTCAAACTAATTTGGAAATCTGGCCAATATCATTTCTTTTAAAGTTGAGAAATCTAAAGTTCAGAGAAGTTTAGCAAATTGTATGAAACATACAATTGATCAGCAATTTTGTAAAAGTCTAGGACTAGACCATGAATTTCTAACTTCTCCTGTGACAATGACCTCTCAGAAGTATATATGAATACAATGTAGGTATCTCAGGAAGTGCATTGTCATATTATTTTTGACAAGAGTAATCAAATTATTTCATTATTTTGATATGAGAAACTGAAGGTTGCTGTTTTTCCATTCTACAGGATGACTATATAAGGCCTGTCTTTTCCAGATATTTGTCTCTCTGGGGTTCAATAATATTTGGCCAAAACAAAATCTAGCTGGTGTTGACCAGGAAATGTTGACTTGCAATGAACCCTATAGGTTCAAATAGGCAGGGAAGCTCTGAAAGGATAGAAGGAACTAGGTAGGGAAAATCTTCTTTTATTAAGTTACCAATAGGTATGGTAAATCAAGGGCTGCATTAGAGAGTAATTCCTTCTTCTAAAAATTTTGTCTTCAGACAATGATCATTAAAGATGAAGAAAAAAAGTTTTAAATGCAACATGAGTAAAACTTTATTTTAAAGGAGGATATAAAAGTGAATACATACTGTTTTTCTTTTTTTTAAAGATTTTATTTATTTATTTGAGAGACAGAATGAGAGAGGGAGAGAGAGAAGGGTCAGAGGGAGAAGCAGACTCTCCACTGAGGGGGTAGCCCGATGCGGGACTCGATCCCAGGACTCCAGGATCATGACCTGAGCCGAAGGCAGTCACTCAACCAACTGAGCCACCCAGGCACCCCCATACTGTTTTTAAAATAAAAATGAATGTTTCCATTAATTCACATAGCTGCATTCTGAATCTTTTCAGTTCAGATTCTTTGGAATATCTCCTGAATTCTAATAGATGGAAGCTCCCAGAGGGCAGATAATATGCTTACCCAAATTAAATCCCACAGCACCTTACCAGAATAATATATGTTCTTTGATGAGCAATAAATGTCTTACAACACAATGATTTGTGCATATTGCTAGTTAATTCTTAATTACAAACATTTTTTTAAATATGCAATCTTTTGATTGCTGAGTATAAAATATTAGTTAAATTTAAATAGCCCTACAGTTACGGAATGAGTAAGTCACAGGGGGAATAAAAAGAGCATAAGGAATACAGTCAGTGGTATTGTAATAGCTATGTAATGGGACAGATGGTAGCTACACTCGTGAACAGAGCAGAATGTATAAAACTTGGTAAATCACTAAGTTGTACACCTGAAACTAATGTAACATTGTGTCAAATATACTCAAATAAAAAAATTAAAAAGCCCATGGGCGCCTGGGTGGCTCAGTTGGTTAAGCGACTGCCTTCGGCTCAGGTCATGATCCTGGAGACCCAGGATCGAGTCCCGCATCGGGCTCCCTGCTCAGCAGGGAGTCTGCTTCTCCCTCTGACCCTCCCCCCTCTCATGTGCTCTCTCTCTCTCATTCTCTCTCTCAAATAAATAAATAAAATCTTTAAAAAAAAAAAAATTAAATAGCCCTAAAAATAACTATGGTTTGAATTTAATAACACATTTTTGTTCTTAGCACTATACTTTCTAAGTACTATTAACTGTTAATTAAACATTTTTCTAAGTTGGGAAGTGATCAAGAAAATGTTGTGTATTTAAAGGTAGAAGGAGTGCAGATCAGTCAGTTACAGAGGGAAACTGGGTATGGGTTACACTCATGCTACATTAACTGCTCCACTGGAGCAAACTAATTAATTTTTCTTCATGCAATGTAATCAGCAAGCTTAATCTAGGGAAAAGAAGAATGCAATTGTTACCGCAAATATTAAAGGTCTCACTACCTACCATTCAGTTGCAGTAACTAAAGAAAAGTCCAACAGCCTATTAATATTCTATGGCTATTGGCTCTGTTTTCCATTGAATACCTTTTTTAAGCAGTACTAAGTGCACAAATTAAATCTTAGCAACATTTTCATATTAAGTAACTATTATTAAAAGTCCATTTGTTCCACAGAAGAATTATCTCACTACATTGGCAGGACAAGAAACTCAATCCTGATCAGAAAGGGAAGCTTTTAAATATTTCATAAACATTAACCTAGACTTTTCATACTAGAACTAAAGCTGAGAACATCATATTTCAGCAGTTTCAATGCTTGTTTTCTTATTAAATCATAAATTTCATTAATTCATACTTGCCTCTACAAAGACAAAGTGCACAAAGCTAAATGTGAATGTCTAGTAGGTCAGAAGGAAAAAAAAAACATATAGTTGAATATGACTTTTGAGGATAGTGAAGTCATTAAAAACCAAAAGCATGCAAAGATTATAAGAGACCGACAAAAATACTCCAATAGTCAAATAACCTTATGGGCAAGCTGACCTGATTCCAATATTATATGTCTTATTCATTTAGTTTAAAAAGGTCATGAAGAAAAAGATAGAATAGTAATCTCTTGTGGATCAAGTTGGGAAACAAAAGAAAAAACCTACAGATCTATAGATGGATAGAGGGATATGCCAAGGACAATCACTAACTCATCATTTAATTTTCCAGCTAACTGAGGAAAGCATTGACAGCATTCCCAGGCATCCATAAAAAAGCAGAGACTGTTCCTACGGATAGCATCAAGCATATATCTAAACATGTGTTGCTCCCTGGCCAGTCTACATTTTCCCAACTTTATATTAATGAGTAAGTGACCCAAAGACAGTATGGGAGAGAATCTGGTGGGAAGTAATGCTCCCTGTACCACCACACAGATGCTCACTGGGTTGAAATCAGACAATAAATTCTTTGTTATGTGGAGCCATCTTCAGGACCCAATCAGTCCTCATGAGCAGGAAATTCACAATTCACAATTTCAACTCACAGTAAAGAGGTAACCTCATTCTTAACAAGTCATAGGATTCAGGAAACAGGAGAAAATGTGGATACATACACATTCCAGACTTTTAGCCCAGCTTTCAAGGCCCTCCAGAAAGTGTTCTATTCCCACTTCCTCATCTTCTGCCTTTTGATTCTTTTTTTATGTTTATTTTGAATAGCAGAGGGTTGTGTCTTCCACCATATCCCCTCAATCCATCTCTAATTCCAGCTGCAGCTCTTGTTTTCTGCTTAAGAACGAGGAAGCAAAAGGGTTAACGCCCAGGAAATGACTCTCAGTTGACAGGAGGAGGGGGAAGAAAAATAAATCCTTCAGAGGCACATCACTGAGGAGCATTCTACAGGGTTCCTCGGAGGGTCCCTGGCCAGGGCTGAGGTTCAGTTAACAGTAATCAACTCAACAATGTTCTCTTTATTAGCTTTTCCTCCTTCCTCGTCTCACTTTAGCAACTCTCTCATGTTCCTGAGTTTGCTTTCAAATAAATTACCAGCAATTAAGGTGTTGGATCAGGCTTTGTTTTGAGGAAACCTAAACTGAGACTCAGCTCTATCACTTAAGTTGCAAGCTCTTACAGAGCACTGGCTACGCCTTTTAACTCTTTGGGCTTTTAGGGACCAGGGCAGTGTCGGATGCAAAAAGAAGGTATGCAGGGCCTAGAATTATACTTACATTAGTTATAAAAGTTCTGTGGGTCCTACAATCACAACCACAATGCAGACAAGGACAGGTGAGGTGATACAGCTTCCAGAGCTCACACAGCTCCAGACAGGAGGGGTATTTGCATTCAGTCTGTCTACTCCCTGGAGGTTGCTCCATACTATTCCCTCTGTATTCCATTCTACCCCTACGGGCTTGTCTTCCATGACCTTCGAGAATTCAGCCTTCTTCCACTCATCTAATTAAATACAAATTTCTGTGATACCCTGTAATACTTCACAAAATAAATGTTCACATTATGGCACTTGACCCATTATTATTCAGCGACCTAGTTCCTTGACTTACTGAAATTATGTAACAAGGTCCTTAAGCGTCAGTGCATGAAGATGGGGATCTGGAACTTGGGAATCAGACAAACTCCCCATTTACTATTTTGCATCCTGCCCTCACAAATGTATTCCAATGATTAGGAGACATAATAAAGGAAAGCTCTGCACAGTGCCTGAAAAGCAGTACGGTCTCAATAAGGGATGGCTATTACTACTTTTAGCTGGAGAAAACTACTGAGAATTAGGGCCATGAGGTCGGCACCCCACTGTCAATCCTAGCTTATCAAAGCCAGAGCAACAGGCCCAAATAGGTGTCCATAAATAAGACAGAAATACAAAATGAAAAGCTGAATCAATTGCTCTCTTTTACTCAACCTGTATGTTTGCCTCTGACCATCTATCTTCCTTCCCCATCTCTAAACATCTTCTCCTCTCTTGTGCAGCCAGGAATCCTTCCCCCACCCCCAGCCCCAACCCCCTGCTTTTATCTCACCCCATTCTAAACACCTTTAAGTTTCAGCTCAGCTCCTACCTCTGGTTTGATCTCCTGTTTTCCATTGCCGCCCTGGTTCGTTTCTCTCATAGATTTCTATAGCACTCATACACTATAAAGTGAAATTTACTACTTCATATACAGTTTTATTTCCAAGCCTGTTGCTTCATTTTGGTTAGTCCTGACTCCCAAGTTACACTGAAAGTTGCTTGAAGGCAAGGATCATTTCTAATTTTTCTCTGGGTTCCCCTGACACAACACTAAACAAGTAATCTGGTCACTGAATGCTTAATCTTTTGGACAGAATGTGAAACTAATAATGGATTTAAGATTTACTGTTCTCTTTCTCATTCCCCTTTCTCAGTTAGAAATGTTTTTATATTCACTGTTTATTCTGATTTCATGGAGCATTCTGCACCCCGCCCTTCTTTCCTCTCTTAATCCTTACACCTGCAACCAGTGTGAGGCCTACCTGTCAGCATGGGGCTGGGGGGGGCTGGTTTAGTTACCACAAAATTGCTTGTTCTGTTTATGCCTTACATTAATTTCTCTACAGAAATCAGGCTATCATCTCCATTAGAGAAATTTAATGGAAAAGATTCATCATTCCTCAAATTGATTCTTTAGGAATTTGTTTATTTTTACACATTTGTAGGTTACATACCTAACTGAGTGAAATTGAGATATACAAAGTTTCAAATTCCTTTTTTAAAATTTCAGAGAGCTACAACCACAGAAAATACAAGCTTCAGCTTGATGAATTTCATGCTGATCACTGGATCTTGTTTAACTCAGATTCCAGGGTTTTCACACACATAAAAATAGACTCTGGCAGGCTAATGAAATATATTTCTTAAGGATTTGACTAGCTTGCCACACAGAAAGTAGTCCACAGGAAGCTGGTGATTGGCAAATAAAACAGAGATTGCAAAAAAAAAAAATCTGCAACAGGGAAATATATGTTATTGGAAGTAAAGCTGAATAATACTACATTTTCAAAAACATATTTGTATTTTGTGCTTCTATTATGCTTTTTCACTTTACACATTATTTTTCCTAATTCTTACAAAAATTCCTCAAGGTAACTATTCTTACCCCCTTGATACATATGGGGAAATATCAATACCCAGATATTATTAGATAACTTACCTAAGATCAGTTAGGGAATAAGTAAAAGAAACATTTTCTCCTAAAATACCTTCTATTGAAAAGAAGGGACATGCTCTACTCAATAATGAGTGAAATGAAATTAGTATTATCACAGTGTTTGGCAGAAATTTTCAGTTGTCAGATTTATTAATATCTCACTATCTTCAGGAAAAATGTGAGATGCAAGAAGCCTTCTCTGCCCTTTTCCACCTCTGAGTGCAAATATTCCCTGTACTGAGTTGCCACAGAGAGTAAATTTCTCATGACTGCAAGTTCTATGGGACACAGAAGACAGAAAGGTCTAAATTTTAGAGGAACTGTGTATCTCTCCCTTTATCCTTAGGTTCCTTGAAACTAGACAGTTTATTTGGTTTCCCAGTACCAACCAGAGTCTTGGCACATAGAAAGTATTTGATAAATATTTAGTGAATGAATTGGTGAGAATAACTTATAAATTATGGTTATAGGAAGAAGAGAGAGTTGTATGCTACAAAATATATTCAAGGTTATCTTCAAGGGTTGAAAAATAGATACTTGATGTTGGGGACAGGAACCATTACAATCATTTTTGGAAATAACTTGGTAGAGGGGCACCTGGGTGGCTCAGTTGGTTAAGCGACTGCCTTCGGCTCAGGTCATGATCCCGGGGTCCTGGGATCAAGCCCCACATTGGGCTCCCTGCTCAGCAGAAAGCCTGCTTCTCCCTCTCCCTCTGCTGCTCCCCCTGCTTCAGTGTTCTCTCTCTCTGTCAAATAAATAAAATCTTTTAAAAAATAATTTGGTAGAATCTACTATATTTTTAAAGATTTATTTATTTATTTATTGAGAGAGAGAGAAAGTGGGAGGGGGAGGGAGAGGAAGAGAGAGTCTTAAGCAGACTTCATGCTGAGGGTGGAGCTTGACATGGGGCTCCATCTCAGGACCCTGAGATCATAATCAAGAGTCGGACTCTCAACCGAATAAGCCACCCAGGTGCCCCAATTATATTTTTAAATGTATGCCTTTTGATTGAGACATCCTCAGTTCCTAGCATGACCCCTCATACACTTGATATTACTATTTTTTGGGGGGACCTCTATTTTTGGATCAAAATCTAATCACCAAATTAGAGGATTTGCTATACCTTGAATAGGTCTTGCTCTTGTTTCTTCTCTTATTGGTGCTTTGCCCTGCTGTTTTACCTGGAATGCCATTCTTTCCTGTTTCTGCCTATGAAGGCCCTTCTCTAAAATATACTACAAATGTCATAACGTCCAGGCATTATTTCTGTCACCCAACTGATTGCAATGACTTTTTCTTTGAACTCTTTCTTTGGAGTACAGTTATGTCACCAACTTACATCAGAGTTATTTACAAGTCTCATTTCTCCCTGTGACTTTCACAATGTTGCTTTCTTTTTTTTTTTTTTTTTTTCAGGGTCTGTTTAATTCCACCTCTTACCATAAACCTACTTGGTCTCTCTGGAGATTTCTTAAAGAAACACAGCTACTGAGAGGCAGACTCTGGACTAAAACCCCAGTATATAATCTGCTCATCCAGGGATAGATCCATTATACTCTCCATGTAGTCTGAAGAAAAGAGACACTCAGAAGTCTCAGAATTACAGACTTCTAGAATGGATAGAAATTCTACAATCATCTAGT
Source organism: Halichoerus grypus (assembly GCF_964656455.1). Classification (NCBI taxonomy): domain Eukaryota; kingdom Metazoa; phylum Chordata; class Mammalia; order Carnivora; family Phocidae; genus Halichoerus; species Halichoerus grypus. The sequence continues at coordinate 104,304,474 of NC_135727.1, read as the reverse complement.
CTGAGAATCATCTTTACCACTGTCATGGATTCCCTTGAGATACTGATAGTCACTTCCCAGAAAATGCCCAAGGCAATTTGTACACACATACACATGATGATGATAGTTTTAAATGTGGCTGGTTCATCCAGTAGAGCGAAGTATAGATAGGTTTTTAGGTGAGCTCGCAAATTCAGATTCCATATGTGACTGGAGTAACAGCGTCTATAACCAGAATCAGATAAATTGTGTGAATGACGAGGACCGCTACAAATGGGGGACCACGGGCACCCCCTCACTGTTCAGCACTAGCAGGAGGGCGCCATTGTAGCACATGGACCCAGGGCTGCCAGATTTGCTGAGAAAAGGCATAAACCCAGATTTGTAATGAAGTATGGGCCATACAGAACTGATCTCTGGGCTCCTTCCAGACCTCACACCAAAAGTTCAAAATGCCTTTTATACTATCTGCTCACATGGCTGACCTGATTAGTTGTCTGGCACGTTTGTCATTGGCTTACCCAAGCAGGAGAAATGAAACCCTAACCATTAATCTATAATCACATATTGACAAATAAAATGGCCTACTATTTGTACCATTGCTATTCATTTATCATTTCCACAAATATTTATCATTGACCATGTTCTAGGCACCATCCTAGTTACTAGCTACATGTTAGTGAAGCCAATGAACAAAGTCTCTAGAGTCAAAAAAGTTCTAGTGAGGAAAGCAAACAACAAGAAAAACTAGACAAGCAAGATAACTTTAGATACTGTGATGATTGTGAAGAAAACAAGAAAGGTGAATGGGATAGAGAATGATAGAAAATTATATGCAACTGATGTATCATTGAACACTACATCTGAAACTAATGATGTACTCTATGTTGGCTAATTGAATTTAAATTAAGGGGAAACAATTCACAGCGCCCAGCCACCCCATCCTTCCCACCCCCCAGCACTCCAGCAACCCTCAGTTTGTTTCCTGAGATTAAGAATTCTTCATATCAGTGAGGTCATATGATACATGTCTTTCTCTGATTGACTTATTTCACTCAGTAAGACTGTTGAATCACATTGGGCGCCTGGGTGGCTCAGTTGGTTAAGCGACTGCCTTCGGCTCAGGTCATGATCCTGGAGTCCCTGGATCGAGTCCCGCATCGGGCTCCCTGCTCGGCAGGGAGCCTGCTTCTCCCTCTGACCCTCCCCCCTCTCACGTGCTCTCTCTCTCTCATTCTCTCTGTCTCAAATAAATAAACAAAATCTTTAAAAAAAAAAAAGACTGTTGAATCACAGACCTGTACCTCTGAAACAAATAATACATTATATGTTTAAAAAAAAAAAAAAAGAAGAAGAAGAAGATAGCAGGAAGGGAAGAATGAAGGGGGGGAAATCAGAGGGGGAGATGAACCATGAGAGACTATGGACTCTGACAAACAAACTGAGGGTTCTAGAGGGGAGGGGGGGGATGGGTTAGCCTGGTGATGGGTATCAAAGAGGGCACGTACTGCATGGAGCACTGGGTGTTATATGCAAACAATGAATCATGGAACACTACATCAAAAACTAATGATGTAATGTATGGTGATTAACATAACATAATAAAAAAAATAAATTAAGGGGAAAAAAAAGAAAATGCGTAGTCAGGAGAGCTGCTTTAGATAGGGTAGTCTGGAAGGATTCTTCCAAAGAGGAAACCTTTTGGCTGAGACTAAATGGCATGAAGGAGTCCGCCATACAAAGAGAATGTTCCAGCTAATAGGAAGGACTAGTGAAGAGGGTGATGAGGACTGAGGCAGAACAAGGATGACTGGAGGGTAATCAAGTAGAGGGACTGGTATGAAGTAAGGTCAAGAAGGAGGCAGGGGCCAGATCACACAGGGCTTTGTTGACTGTGTTCACTGTATGGACTTTTTCCTAACTAAAATGAAGAGTATTCAGAAGGTGGTAAGCAAGGAAGACATGACCTAATTAATGTGTTAAAAAGATCCCTTTGTATAATGTGGAGAACTGAGAGATTGGTTAGGTGGTTACTGCTATATTAGGAGGCTATGGAATATGATGGAATGTCAGTGGTGTTCCCTTTGAATAAAAGTGGCTTTTATTTTTCAATTAAAATGTAACATAATTGACTTCAGTAAAAATGTCTCTCCTGACCTTATTTCTCTTTCATTAATGGGGTCATTTATATGATATGTCAGGAGTACTACCTCTGTACACAATGAACAGCTTTTATTTTTCAATTAAAGTGTAGTATAATTGACTTGAACCAAAAATGATCTCTTGACATTATTTCCCTTGTATTAATAGGACCATTTATATAATGATCATGCAAATTAATCTTCTTCATTCAAAAATGTTGTTTATTTTAAATTAATACAGTAACGTATTTTTTGAAATCTACATTTGAATATTCAGCTTATTAAACATGATCTCAATATCTTATATATAAAATCTATATGATTATTACAATGATTTAAAGAGATGCAAAAATATTTACAATTATGTTTTCATTTGAAGCAGTGATTAAACATAATTTGCCTGTGACCTTGCAGGCCAAAATAATATATCACAATAAACTGTAGATAGTTTCAGAGATGAAAACGGTGTTTGTTTGCTTCAGTAGATACGTATGTGAAGATGAATTTTGGCACTTGTCAGCCTATGATAAATTGCTACCAGACTAATACTTGTCAGTACAGTAATAACTGATCATGCTCTAAAAAGCACTAAGGGAGAAAGGTGATGAACAATCTACAAAGTAAAAAAATGTTCACAATCACAATAATGACTCTAGTTCAAAGCACAGTAATTATCTACCAACCTCCTTATTGCCAAATCTATATTTCAAGTGACTACCCTGATATCTCTCAGAATCAATTTTTACCTTAAATTCTAATTAACAACATAGAAAACAAGCAATCGTGATAAGAATATGTCTCTAGTGAGTCTTTCCAAAAGCATCCCTAAATCTTTCTTGGAAGAAGAATCTAGGTATACATTCTCACTCTTTCCATAACACTTGGAAATCCTCTCCAATATCGCCTCCCCTCCCCCCACACACATTTCACTGTTACTAAAGGTAAAATACTAAGAGTAATTTGTGGCATCAGGAAAATAAAGTTGTCACTAAAATTTTTTTCTAATGACCCAAAGTTCAAAAGACAACACAATATTGAGTACTGCCCGTACACAACACCTGTACACTATGGCATTAGAATGCTATCAAGCTCACAAATTAATATTTTAAAATAGATAAAGTGTTTGTTACTAATACAGTTTATAGTAAGCGCTGATAAAGATACGTAATTCCTTCTGAGGTAAGTGTTTTGGTTTTTTTTGTTGTTAAATCAAAAGACTCAAAATCATGAAAATATATTAGAGGATAATCTGGGACATATACACACATTGACAATAAATATACAATTGACAAATGAAAACAACTGCTTTAATTTACATTCACATTATGAAACCCCCACATCCAACATTCATAAATCCAAGTATTTTCTAAAACTTTACGTGGAAGCTTATAGGATTTTTTATTGTGGTAAAACATAACATAACATAATACAAAACCTAGCATTTTAACTAAATTTAAGTGCATAATTCTGTGGCATTAAATACATCCACACTGTTGTGCAACCATGACCTCCACCCATCTCCACAAATTTTCATCTTCCCAAACTGAAACTCTGTACCCATTAAACAGTAACTCCCCATTCCCTTCTCCTCCAGCCCTTGGAAACTACTGTTCTATTTTCTGTCTCCAGGAATTCAGCTGTTCTAGATAACTCATGTAAGTGGAACCCCACAATATTTGTCCTTCTGTTTCTGGCTTAGTTCACTTCACATAATGTTTTCAAGGTTCGTCGATGTAACATGTGTAACAATTCCATTCCTTTCTAAGGCTAATATTCTATCGTATGCGTATACTGCATCTTGTTTATCCATTCATCTACCAATGAGTATATGAGGTGTTTCTACCTTTGTTATTGTGAGTGATGCTGTTATAAACTTAAGTGTACAAGTATCTGTTGGAGTTCCTCCTTTCAGTTCTTTTGGGTGTATACCAAGTAGTGGAATTGCTGAATCAGATGGTAATTCTATGGTTAGGATTTTTGAGGAACTGCCATGCTGTTTTCCACAGAGGCTATACCATTTTACATTTCTACCAGGAATGCACAAGAAGGGTTCCAATTACTCCACATCCTCACCAATACTTAATTTACCTTTTCTTGAGAGCTTGTTTGGAGGTTCTAGCAGGGGAGCGCAGCTACTCGTATACCCTTGACCGAAGAACGGTCCTCCTCTATCGGGGAAGGTCGTCCTCTTTGACCGAGCGCGCAGCTTTGGGAGGGACGCACGTGGAGCGGTGAGGGAGGAAGGGGACACCCACCTAGCCAGCCAGTTCAGCCGAATCAACCCTGGCGATCAATGGGGTGACAGATGTCGCAGCCAGATCGCCCTCACATCCTTAATTTACCTTTTCTTAAATAGGCATCCTAAAGGTGTGATGTGATATCTCATTTGGATTTTATTTGCATTTCCCTAATGATTAGTGATGATGAGAATCTTTTCGTGGGCTCATTGGGCCTCTGTACATGTGCTTAGGAGAAATGTCTATTCAAAGTCCTTGGTCCATTTTTGATTTGGGTTGTCTAGTTTTTGTGTTGAGTTGTTCTAGTTCTTTACCTATCCTGGATATTAATTACTTTTCAGATATAAGATCTGCAAAGAGTTTCTCCCATTCCATGGGTTCCCTTTTTACCCTGAGAGTGTGTCCTTCCATGCATACAAGCATTTTATTTTGATGTAGTCCAATTGATATAATTTTTCTTTTGTTGACTGTGCTTTTGGTGTCATAGCCAAGAAATTTCAAAACTAAATCCAAGTCATGAAGTTTTATCCTTATGTTTTCTTCTAAGAGTTTTATAGTTTTGGCTTTTAAATTCAGTTTTTTATCCATTTTGGTTTTTTTCCTATGGTGTAATGTAAGATCTAACTTCATTCTTTTGCTTGTGGTATCCATTTTTCCCAATACCGTTTGTTGAAGACTATCACATCTCCAGTGAATAATCTTGGCAGCTTTGTTGAAAATTAATTGACCATATATGCTAGAGTTTCTTTCTGGGCTCTCTATTCTATTTGTTTATATGTCCATCTTTATGTCCATATCATACTGTTTGATTACTGGAACTTTTTAGTAAGTTTTGAAATCAGGAAAGTGTGAGTCCTGCAACTTTGTTCTTCTTCAAGAGGAAGAACCCCTCATGGGCTATTCTGGATCCCATGAGGTTTCCCATAAATTTTAGGATGGACGTTCATATTTCTGCAGAAAAATGTCATTCAGATTTTCATAATGATTGCACTGAAACTGCAGATCACTTTGAGTACTACTGATGTCTAAACAATATTAAGTCTTCCAATTTATAAATATAGGATGCTTTTCTACTTATTTCTTTAATTTCTTTCAGCATCATTCTATAGTTTTCACCATACAGATCTTCCACATCTTTGATTAATTCCTAAGTTTTTAATTCTTTTTGATGCCATTTTAAATGGAATGTTTTTCTTCATTTCCTTTCTGGATTGTTCATTATTAGTGTATAGAAACACAATTCATTTTTGCATATTGATTTTATATCCTGCAACTTTGCTGAATTTGTTACTGGTTCTATCAGATTTTTTTTGAGTGGAATCTTTCAGGGTTTCTACATATAAGATCATGCTATCTGTAAAGATTATAAGATTTTTGCATACATTCTTTAAATGGTGATTTTCCAGAAGACAATTGGGAATGCTAGTTAAGAGGCATATAAAAGTTTGAATTCTTTTAAGACTTCAGTACTTGCCAAGAGCCATTTTTCTGGCTCGATTCAAGCTGTCCAGTGCCATATTAATACATATCATTAAACAAAACTACCACACATTATAGATACAGTAATAGGATTAAATTCACCTGGCTTCTAACCAAAAGCAACACCATGAACATTAAAATATCTTCATCATGAATTAGTAATGTCATAGTCATGGAAGCTGAAGGCATTTAGAAGTTCTTTTGACTCATTTGCAGGTACATTCATACTAAGACTTCTCTTCCAAACAAGTAGCCATTTAAAAGGAACCCTAATGTTAGCTTTAGAAAAGAGAGGTAGAAAAGAAGTAAAATATCGAACTTACAGTCAGCTGGTACAAGATTTTTCCATGCTATCTCCTTTCTGTTACATTGTCTTTGGTCTACCTAATGCCATGAATTCAATTCTTCACAAAAAAAAAATGATTCAGCCTGATTCTCCTTGTTACGGAGCATCATATTCCAAACTTTGGCTGATCAAAAACCTGAGTTAAAGTCATCAAATTAAATGTCATTAAACAAGTTTACTTTTTCTCTAGCCTCATTTTCTCACTTCTGATGCTTGTATTCAATTTGGAGTATAACTGTTCCTTATCCCCTACTTTTAAGAGGCAGCCTAATGTACTGCAGCAAGAAAAGTCTGCAGCAAGCTGGGTTTAATTACACATGGTGTTTAATCAGAAACAAAGTATTTAATTATTTGGAGCATAAATTTTCTCATCTGGAATTTAAAGCTAATGCTATTTTACCGATAGGATTTTTGTGAGGATTACAATAAGTATTTTATAAAGTATTATGCAAATATTAGTTGTTACTGTCACAGGAAGAGATGCATTTAAAAACAAATTAATTCAGACACTGATACATATAATATATACATACATATACACATTATGAATTATATATCATATATAACATATATAACATTATAGCATATTATATATAAAGCTTATAGACACACACACACAACTACTGCCTGTAAATCTTTTTGTGTAGGTTTTGTGGTGGTTGCAAAATGCCATTCTAAAGAATAAATTAATTTTGGGGGCAACTGGGTGGCTCAGCCATTAAGCGTTTGCCTTTGGCTCAGGTCATGATCCCTGGGTCCTGTGATCGAGCCCCGCATCAGGCTCCCTGCTCCAAGGGAAGCCTCTTCCCCCCCCACTCCCCCTGATGGTGTTCCCTCTCTAGTTGTGTCTCCCTCTGTCAAATAAATAAAATCTTTAAAAAAAATAAAGAATAAATTAATTTTTAAAAATGCTTAAATATTGACAAAAGATATAGATATACTGTTATTTGAGTATCTCATAAGCATTACATAGAAAAATAATTTTATTCCCTTTTTAACAATGAACCAACAACTTATAAAATAGTACATTAAAATCAAACTACATAATGGTGATGTTAACGCTAAGAAGTCAGTGCATAGTAATAGAATTTCTTTTGATGATACTATATTAATTTTATTTCTACCACATGAAAGAAAAATACATTTTAAAAATGAATATTCTATCTTGCAAATATTTCCTACCACGGCAGACACTCAGAAAACTTGTTCAATAACAAGAATACTGATTACATTTCCTTCACATTCTGCCTCTAGAATTTTCAAAATAGAGCTATTCATCCCTGGAAGTATTTTGGGAGAAGTGTCAATATCATGACAATGAAAAACAAAATTGATTTATGCCACCACACATTTTGGATCTGATCTTTGCTCACTCTTGGGTTGCATGAAGTTTTGTGCCAATCTTGTCACCAAAACAAGTATATTTGAATTCTCTGACTCAAACACTTGTCAGCAAAACACTGTTGTTACCATTTAATTCCCCATTCATATGTTGTGAAAGGAATCAGCATGGTTATCACAATTTAAAAATCAATGAAATTTATCATAAAAATTTATCATATTTTGTATTTATTGCATACTTAAGGATCCATGAAATATACCTACCTTTTTTCATTTTTGGAATTACAACACCATTATAAACATATTTTTTCTTAACAAAGAAATGACTTTGATGCATCTTTTCCTATTATTTATTCAGGTAATTAAGCCTTATCTCCTCATTTATCAAACCACTAGGTACTTTTACCTTTCAAACTGATAGTTCCTAACAATGGCAGAAACAAGTAGTCAGGCAACCAAGCCTATTCTCCATCTTTTGGAGCGTGAAATTTTCACTTAGAAGCAGCCACTCAGACAGGCACTTACATTTTCCTTATAGTTAGTGTGGTCATACGCTTATTTTGTCCATTGCAAAGCATCACTTCTACAACAAAGCTTTTAAGGAACCACTGTGGCTTTTCAATCTTCTCTTCCCCTCTTCACTAGCTAGATGCAGAAGAAAATGATGACACGGCCCTTGGAGAAGGTGGAATCACAATAAAGAAAAAGATGTGCCTGAATCATCCCTGGAACAGTATCGGTCACCAAAAAGGAACACCTACAGTAGACTTACACCTAAGCTATACACAAACTATTGTTTTAAGCCAGTGATATATCCACATGTGCATTTATGGGTTACAGCAGCCACGTTACCCTAGCTAATACAATAACATGAAATCATTCTTTGTATCTGCTGATTGAAATAAAGTAATCAAAATCTGGCTGCATCAGGTTATCCTGTATAAAGCATTGGGAGAGACAGAGCAGATGAATGGTTAAAGAGTTTGTGTCACCTCACAGTCCATGGGATGAAAGCATGTCAGCCAAATAATACATTCTAGTTTTATCAATAAAATGAGAAAATACTGCTACCCAGTCAAAATTAGAAAATTAGAAGGTTTATGAGAGATGTGGCATTTTACATTTGAAATATAAACCAGTTTCATGGAAAGGTCATGTTTAGAGGCTAGGACAGTGACAAAGCTGAAAAAAAAATACTGGAATGTATAGTCATTACCAATAAACTCTTAGTACAAGCATGTAAGAAGTGCCAAACTAAGTGACTTTTGTGGTCTACAAACATGGAATAAATCCTTTTGTGGTTCAGGAACATGTAACCCCAAGGTTGGTATAACTGGAAGTTAGTTCGATAATGGGTACAGAACACATTTTGAGAAGCAATAAAAGCTAGGCATAGAACCCTAGATTTTATTTAGTAGGAAAATGGGATTTTATGAGCAGGAGAATGACATGCTCAGATCTGACATTTTCAAACACTAATTATGGTAGCATATGGACAATGGTTTGGAGCAAAGAAATTAGAGACTGGGAGACTAGCTAAGAGGCTATTGCAAGGATCCAGGCAGCAATTTTCCTGGGTCATCTTGCAGAGAGTATAACATTTAAAGCCACTCCCTCTAGTATTGATATTTGGAATGAGAAACTTTCTATTTACAATGATCTAACACTCATAAATTAGTATCAAAAGTATACAATAAGTTCTTAGATATAAAAAGGAGATTTATTTCTTGGCACTTTCTCTGCTCGATGATTGATTGATATTTTTATTTTTTATAACCCAAATGTATTCAATGTAGCTAATTTCTAAAGCAATATAAAGGTATCAATCACATAATGAATTACATGAAATTAAATATATTTGTATAATACAAAATAAACATTTGAGAGAGTATAGTGACTCTAACATTAATTCATTTATTCATTCATTAATTTCATTTTCATTACATATTGAGTTCCTACTGCTTCAGGCTTTGGAAATAAAATAGTGAAGAAAATGTGCAAAGTTCTTGCCTTATGAAGTTTATATTTGAGGATTAGAAGTAAAAATAAAGATAGGCAAATAAACATACAAAATCAGGTCATGGCAAGAGCTATGAAGAAAAATAGAAGAGGCTAAAGAGACAGAAAGAAAAGGATGAAGGAATTGCTTCTATTTTAGAGGATTTACAGAGAAGCCCTCTCAACAAAAATGACATTTTTTTTTTAAGATTTTATTTATTTATTTGACAGAGAGAGAGACAGCGAGAGAGGGAACACAAGCAGGGGGAGTGGGAGAGGGAGAAGCAGGCTTCCCGCAGAGCAGGGAGCCCGATGCGGGGCTCGATCCCAGGACCCTGGGATCATGACCTGAGCTGAAGGCAGACGCTTAACGACTGAGCCACCCAGGCGCCCCAAAAATGACATTTAAAAGTAAAATTCAATAACATGAGCAGTTGAGTCCTGTGATGACTCTCTGGAAAAAAAAAAAAAAATCATTTCCATACGAAAGGATCAACAAGTGCAAAGGCCCTGAGGCAGGACCTCACCTGGCACTTGGCTCCCAGTGAGGCTGGATCTGAGTATGAAGTGAAGTAATGGAGAGCATATCATTAGCTCATGTAATATTTATTTGGATTAAAAGTTACTTTAATGTAAACTGAGTTAGCTTTATCTCCAGTGAAGCACTTTGCAGAGACCACAAATCCTTTGGCCTACATCTAAGCATTCTTTGGTGGATTCATATTCCTATAATTGTGAAGCCGTGAAAATGGAGATGGGGCCATTCCCATTCAGTGATTGTGCCAGCCTTAGAAAGACTAAAACAGATTAGGTAAATGAGAATGTGTCACACATAAGGTCCGACTGTCACAGATGGAAAAAAAAAGTAGCCACTTCAAACATACCAATCTAAGTTGATGTCTACAGTTTTTAGCTAATGATACAATAAATGTTATCTCATCTATGAAGAACTCCCTAATTCTCATCTCCCATCACACAGATACATACAGACACACACACATACACCCCTAAACCAACACCCACTCCTACTGTGTTTCCATAGGGCTTGGCACATATCACCCTTATATCAAGGGTTGCAGCTGTCCTCCCAATATTTTCAAAATGTCTGGCTCATAGAAGGTATGTAATAACAGTTTGCTGAATGGAACCAAATCACATTCCCTCTGATGACTCTCCGATCTATAAGAGTTTCTGTATTACATTTGCTATTTCAGTGGCTGACAATTTTAGCACTAGAGACACAATAATCCAAGCAACAAGCTCATATTAAAAATACTAGTTTGTCAGAAATAAGAGGCTTTCATTTAATCTCTAAGGTTGATACATTATTTTTCAGATTTAACTCAAGACCTAAACATAACCCAGAAATTAAATAAATCAATTCCAGGTCTAATGTACAAGAGAACAACAATGTATTCATATCAAGACCTAGCAGGGCCTAACTAAGCCAATAATTCTCTGATATTCCCAGTGATTTTATCATACCCAGTGCTGGGGTTAATAAGAGAAAAAAAAAAAAAACTGAAACTGGCCTAGGAGAAGACAGAACAAGAAGACAGGAATAGAGGAGTAGGCTGTCAGAGTCTAACTGATGAGGGCCCTGGTTGGCCACTCATAATTTGCTATGGTAAATCACCAGCTATTCCCTAAAAGCAGATACTGCTGCAAAAAAAGTGTCTGATTCCTCCCTGAGGTCATTTAAATAGGTCTTTGCTTCATTCTTTAATGCCATTATTAATTGATGGCATATTCTACTATATGCATTCCTTATACCCCATAAGATAGATTTCCTTTTTATGGCCTATTGGCCCAACTACTAATTTAATATAAATCATTAATAATAGAAATAAATTGTACATCTCCATTTCCTAACCTTTTCTCCCAGCTTTTACAAGGGGGGAAACAGAAATTTAATTAAAAGAAATATAAACATCATTTAAAAAAATCAGTAATAGCATGAATAATAATAGTTAGCCCTTACTGACTCCCATACTACTAGTAAGTATTTCACAGACATTAGCCCATTTATTATTAGTGACCAAATTTTGCAAATGAGGAGACTGAGGCACCAGTTGGTCATGTAAATTGCTCAAGGTCACACAGCCGGTAAGGAACACAGAGCCAGAATTCAAAGAAACAGCTTTAGAGGCCATGCTCTTAACTCCTACACATAGAGTGCTACCGTAGTAGGTCATTTTAAATGGAGAACTGAGATGAGGAGAATTTCTCACTTAATGTGAACTAAGTTATCACTCTAATCCATCTCTGTAACCAAAGAGTTAATGCAGAATGCTCTACAAACTGAGACCCAATAGAGCCCCTTATGTCAAACAGTACTGGGGTCTAGCCTAACATCCCATGAGGGTGAACATAATCATCTCGGGAAGGGGAATCCTAAACTTGCAACACAGCCTAAATGTTCAAGTTCAAATAGCTTCCCAGTGACTTGTTCTGACTGACAAGTCCCAAGGTAACACCAAAGTCTGTAAAAGCAATCCATCTAGTTAACTCATCTGACCACTCTCTGCCCAGACCGCCCAGTACAGCCTGTAAAATTCTGTAAGTACCCTTCCCTGACGCTCCTCTCTTGACAGGCTATGAAGAGTCTATGAAAGTGGTGTTCTCCCTTGCTCAATAAATTAAACAAGTTCTGTTTCGGGTAATAATCACATTTCCCTCGAGGATTTTGTGGGCCTTTCTACAGTAAACTAAATCTAGAACTGACTCAAAGTTTGGAGTTTGTATGAGGTGAGAGAAATGGTCCATTATTTGATGGGATCCATTTTCTTTTCTTTCTTTTTTCTTTTTTACCTCCTCATGAGTGGTGTTTGTTAGTTTTCAGTGTTCTATTTTCTGAGTAAATCATTTTAAAAAGTACGCATCTGGTCTGCTCCCACAAATACATCAATATCCCCATACCTGAGCTCTCTTTCTATTTAGAGTTTAATTCCATCCAGATTACCTCACTGGGCTTTAGCTTATACTTGCAATATGTGATATTATGATATGGGCCCCATCCTGGAACTGACGAAATATAGGATGGTCAATGGGAAATACATGAAATGGCAAGGAACATAGCAAGGTCAATTTAAGATGATGTGGCCATCAGAAAGATGCGTGAAGATTAAAGATGTCTTACCCTTCTTAGCAGGAAAAATGGCCTTCTAGTAGGCAACAGTTCCAAATTTGTGATAAAAAATACTTATCTACTTCATTTTGCTAAAATAACTTATTAAAAGAATTTTAATAATGCAATCAACATTTACCACGTACCCTCTCATGCAAGTCTTGGGACTAAGCCCTAAGGGGAAGAGAACAATTCCTAAGAAACAACTTCTCCTTTAAAGCTGTTTAAGTCCACAGCAAATTACACTAAAACACTAATTCCAAGCACATTTTAAGTTAATCTGGATTTATTATTTCAGAGGAGTTCTTTGAGGTAGTGTACTGACTAATGCAAAATAAATTGTTTCATGTACAATGAGGAACTGTTCCCCAAGCTTTCCTATTTATGAAACCTCAAAGCTAAACCAATGATCTTCTGAAATGCTTAATTATCTAAACAAAGTAAATAAACCCATCCAACCCAAAATATGCTTGGGCATGAAGATGATGCTTTATGGTTATAAAAAGCCAGACAAACATATTATGAAATTAGAAACACATTATATTGCATTGTATTCATTGATATAATAAAGTGAATAGGCTAAATAGGTCATAAAAACGTATATCCAGTTTTATAGGGCATGAGACATATATAGTGGCATAAATTTTTCTCTTTTCTTTCTTATTTTTATAGTAATTAAAAGTAAGCAACAAGCCCCACAATTATCTGAGTAATTAGACTGTCTCAATTAAAAATGAATGCTGATAAGATTAGCTAGATTTCTAGGTCACTTTATTTTGCATCATTATTAATTTATCCAGGTCAGAATCTTACAGCAGAACTGTGGACTAGACAGGGAGTTCTTAGTAGTTAAGTTTGAGGCTTTTTTAGGGAGAAAATCCTTCCAAGCTGGGGAATTAATGGGAGGGTACATTTAAAATAATTAGGACAGTGACTAATGTGTTGTAAACACCCAATAAATATTATTGGTTATTATTTTATCAAAATGTACTTTAAGCATGCAATCTCAGAAAACTTACTATCAAATAAGGAAGAATGTTTAAGATTGTTTATGGTAGGAATTAAATATTCTTTTTTCATGTATTCTTATTCTTCTTGTTAATCATATTATTCTTTTATTCATTTGGGGCAAATGACATTTCCTTTCAGATGGGGAGAGTAAATAAAAACAAGAACTGAATTTAAAAAGACTTTAGCAAAGCAGTTTTTCAAAAGAAATGGAGATATTTTAAACTTTGGGACAGATTATCCCTTCTTACTGGGCAAAACTTCACCTTTTCAATCAGCATTTGGATATGCAAATGCGAAGCAAAGATATGTTTTTTGCAAAGGAGAAATTTCAGGTGCTTCCCCAAAGAACCAAACTGTTTTTCATACTCATATAAAGGTCTATCTTAAGGCTGGGAGCAGTTACTTCCTGCAATTAGCTTTATTTGAGAAAGACTTTATTTCCAGCATGGAATTAGACATCCTTATGCCCTATGCATATTTTTGCTCAATTCTGGGTATTGAGGGCTTGGCGGGGGGGGACAGTGTGTGCACATAACTATACACCCGCATATGTGTGCATGACTGTGTAAGAATACAAAAAGTGATGCCAGTGAGAATTCTGGAAGGAGATCTGCATCTGACCATTACTACAAAAAAGATTTTGGATGAGACCTGGGTTTGATGTAATTCAACATAGGTGAGGGAGTCAATACTACTAATAAAAATTGAATAATCCAGAATGTATGGGATATAGTGACTATTGCACATTGATGTAATTGTCATAGGACACTGCTAGCTCAGAGGTGCAGAATAGTTTCCCCTGAAGAGAGTAGTAAACCTGACTGCCAATCATCCTTCAAAATAGTGGGTTTTGGCAAAATAAATAAGGATTTTGGTCTAGAGTGAGGGGAAAAGCTTCTGTCTTGGTACCTCCTGTGATTTAAGTCCTATAGAGGTGAGCATTGCTGGAAGACTCCCATTGAGGGGAGTTCAGCTGGCCCCAAAGCTAAATGGATGACACAAAAGACCAGCTAAGTCAAGATTTGGACGGCAGAAAACCCTAGGGAAGCCACATTAATTTTCAATCGCTGCTTTAACAAATTCCCAAAACCTGTGTGGGTTAAAACAACAGAAATGTATTATCTTATAGTTAAGTAGGTCAGTCTGCCCGGGTCTCATGATGTTAAATCAAGCATCTGCAAGGCTGTTGTTCTTCTCTGAAGACTCTAGGAGAGAGACAGTTTCTTTGCCTCTTCTAGCTCTTAGAGGACTCCCATATCCCTTGGCCCACTGCCCTCTTCCTATACCTTCAAAGCTAGCAATAGAGGGTATAGTCTTTTCTTTTTAAGATTTTATTTATTTGAGAGAGAGAGAGAGAGAAAGAGAGAGAAGGAGGAGGGAGAGAGGCGGGGGGGGGAGGGAGAAGCAGACTCCCCACTGAGCAGGGAGCTGGATGCAGGACTTGATCCCAGGACCCTGGGATCATGACCTGAGCCCAAGGCAGACGCTTAACCGACTGAGCCACCCAGGCGCCCCGAGGGTGTAGTCTTTCTCAAAGTGCATCACTCTGACTTACTCTTCTGCCTCTCTCTTCCACTTTTAAGTATCCACATGACTGCATAGGGCCCATTCAGATAACCCAGAAAAATCTCCCTATTTTAAGGTCTGCTAATTAACAAACTTAATTCCATCTGCAACCTTAATTCTTCGTTGTCATGTAACAGAACATATTCACAGGTTCCAGGGATTAGGACATGGACATCTTTGGGAAGCCACTATTCTACTGACCATGAAGGGGCTTAAACCTTCAAACTCAAAAATAAAACTCATCTAGTACCCAGTTTTCACTTGGGGTAATTCTGTGATGTAATTCTGTACTGGTGTCCCCATACATTCAATATCTTTACGGCCACCAATTATTTTTGTGAAATGGCTATTGTAGTAAATGTGACTGAGTTTAAACGGATATTTTAAGCCAATCGGTGATATATTAATTATTTTATTATTCCACTGATAGGTGGCACAGTAGCTCACTAAGTCCCAAGAAACAGTTTCAAATGAAAGTCATCCTACTCCTCATTCATTATTGACTTAACCTCACACAAGGAAATCACTACTGGTTGGGAACCATGAAAAATATTGTTCAGACACCTTTCCATGGGATTTTAAAAATGTTTAACAAATGATCTACATATTCAAGTACCTTTTTTATCATGAGACTTTAGACATTTTTTAAAGTTACCTTTTGAAATAAAATTATTCACAGATTTAATAGATTATTTGTCTGCTATTCAAAAATAGTTGTGAGAAAACATTTCAATTATAATTACACATCTCAATTTGTATTTCAGTTTAAATATGTGGTCGCTTACATTTTATCTAAGAAATCACGTGTAATGTATCTTCTCCTTTACAAGCACCACATAATTTTTTCATATAAATCATAATCTGTATATTTATATAGCTCTCTCCTCAGAGTGTATGCACTGACCTAAAAAGTAATGTGGGTGTACTGTTTTAAGTGTATACAGTAATAATAAAATCCAGTGAGACAAAATGTGTTTTATGTTTCTAACTGGAACAATCTTTGTTACAGAAATTACCAAAAGGATTTTTATAAAATTATATGATCCACATAGAAAATACTCCAGCAACATTCTCATTCTCATTTTATCTCTATCTCTATCTCTCTCTAATCCCTGTCTCTAACAACTTCTCTATCATAGAGAACCACTTAATCCCTTCTATGAGATGTGCCATTATTTCATTTCAGATAAACTTTGATATGTTATAATAGGCTTTCCCACAATACTGCATATGATTATCATTTAGCTTGGCAATAAATTATTTTACATATTTCTTAAGACTGGCATGCAGCTTCTTGTAAATCAAAGCTAGAGTCTACAATTTAGCACATGTAATATCTTAATTTTTAAGATCACCTTTACCAGCATTCTTTTATTTAAATGAAGTAAGATCATTAGGAAGACTTTTTCCAGCTTAAACAGACAATGAAGTAGCCAGTTAGAAGAAGGAACATGTGAGGCAGAACAACTCCAGTACTGAGATACTGTCCATTTAGTTGCTTCTTAATATTATTAATTTCTTGTATTTATCAGTGAATTTAACCTATTGGCCTGATAACAGCTTATATGATCAAACCTGCTTAGAACTCTAAAATCCTGAATTGGTTTTTGTACATATATACTGGCCTTTCCTCCATCATGCCTTCAATAAACATTTATTGTGCACCCAACTAAAACGGAGACACTCTCTGAGGCTCCTGGAGTTCAGCTGTGAACAAGAATGAGTCTTGCACATGAGGAAATCACCAACTATGAGATGTTTGGACAAGTCTACAACTACCAATGGTACTATGATAAGCCAGCAGAACCACAGTAGGAACAAACTCCACCAGAATATAAGTCAGAATTCATTTTTCCGGGAGAGCTGAAGAGTTTGACATTACATTATATATCACTGACACAAAGTTAAACATGAGAAGGCCAATATTCTTGTTTACTCTGTTAAGACTGCACTAAAGGGTATGAAAAAACAAGAAAACCATCAGCAATGGAACAGATTTTTAAGACAAAAACCAATGAACCTTGCATAGCATACTCTAATATAGTGATACCTTATTCTTACATCCATATATGTAACTCAAAGATACCTGGAACACTGTAGGTACTATATAAGTATTCATCATGTGATTACATGAAGAGAGTAAATTGTGGCACCAATTTGCTCCTACATACTCCAGTCATCTCCTGGTCTTCCTAGTTCTTTGGAATGTGTCAGTCCTCTACTGTGTAATCAGATTTCTGGTCTGTATGTACCTGCCTTATTTCTCTTATTCTATCTTTCCATGCATCGATGGGATCTCCCCATGAGCATACGTACACACACACACACACACACACACACACACACACAGAATAAAGCACTACTACAGCTTATTTCACCTATATCAGAGATCAAACTAAAATAGAGAAACACACACTAAAGATTTTAAGATATAGGTAAAGATCACCTGAACCATTCTTGAAAGAAGCAAAATAATATGTGTCTGCCCTACTTTTTATTTATTCCACAAATATATGGTATTCTCCTCAGAGGATAGCAAGATACCTTAATTGATATCTTAATACTCTCACTCTTCATGTGAGCTCCCGAATAAGAAAGTTAGAAAGTTATTAGTGTCTTTTGCTGAATCCTGGTTTGATTTAAGTATTAAATAGCAACATCATAATTTTTTCAGAATAAAAACCAATTCTGAACATATTCTAATGAAAATCATGAAAATGATCATTTTTCTAAAGCACCTTAAATAGAAGACAAATAATTTCACAGGCCATGCTCTCCTTTAACAGTTATTAATGAAAAATATTTCTTTTCCCATATATGCATTACATATTATGATGAAAAACCACTAGAACATCAAAGAAAAAAAAAGCTGATTTCAAATGCAGTGTGCATAACATGAAAGAACATCAAGACAAATTTAAAACAAAAGACTAAGAATGGTTTGAACATGTCTCTAGGACCAAAGAAACATGCTATTCTGATGCTGGTTAAACTACCAAAGTGCATAATCTTTGGGGGGCTCAGCTTACTCAGCAGTGAAGGGGAGAGTGAAAGAAAAGTATTCCGGACTGTCGGAACAGCAAGTTTCTGGGCCTGAATAGTGTAGTATCACTTGGGATGTTGTGTATAAAAGGGACTGGGGATAGAATCAGAATGGAAGCAGGGCTAGCGGTCAGCAACTCTTCCCGTGGTCAAGGAAAGAGATGAGAATGACTTGAACTAGGGTGGTGGCCCTAAAGGGGGAGAGATGTCAAAGACTAATGGATAGAGTCTGAAAGTATAACCCACAAGGCATCGTGATGGAGTTAAATTTTGGGCTGACAGAGATTGGGGAATCAAGGATGATATGCAGGTTTTGCTTTGAGCAACTGAGAGAATAGATGATGGCACCACTTACGGGTCAAGGGGCCACTGGAAGAGACTATCTCAATGAAGATATTTGTTCAAATGATCACTCTGTTGAGAAATGTAAGCTAATGATACAGAATAGCTGCCTAAGAATTTCAGATACAGTTTATATTCAGATACGGTTTATACTAAAATTACATTTGAAATGACCTTAATTTCAAGGCAATAAATTGATGGAATATTTTATTATAAATAGCTCTAATACTTCATTTTCTCTATGTTTAGATCTGTTTAAATTACCAAATTAAAGTAATTTAAAAGACTGATTTATTGCTACAAAGCTTCCTGATCCATTCCTTTAAAGTCAGTGCTGACGTGGTTGATTCATGGGAGAAAAAGAAACACCCTGAACTCATCCATGTGTTTGGAGGACAAATTAAATCATCTTTTAAATAGCCCCAGGATGGTCTCAGTCATTAAAGAGCAGAAGGCTGATAAAACAACTGTTCCTACTAAATCGTTTTCTGAGTTTTACAAGTAGATGTCCTCCCTTATATATTTTATTGGCAATATATGTTACCTTTATAGAGAAGCAGCTTTTCTATAGCTCTCAAAAAGGTTAAGAACCTGAGGTGTATTGCAGGCCAATTTCTCTTGTAAATGTTCACTTAAAATAGTTTAAAGAGCTTTTTCTCATGTTGGAGGTGATTGATTGTACTACGTTTAACTTAAAAATGCACTGTTCAGGGATGCCTGGGTGGCTCAGTCAGTTAAGCGTCTGTCTTCAGCTCAGGTCATGATCTCAGGGTCCTGGGATCAAGCCCTGTGTCGGGCTCCCTGATGGTTCTCCCTCTCCCTTTGCGTCTCCCCTCCACTTGTCCTCTCTCAAATAAATAAAATATTTTTAAAATGCACTATTCAGACCTATGTATGTCTGTGTGTATGTGCACATGTGTGGATTTACAATGACTTTTGTCCTAATGAATAGCTTTAAACCCGAATGAAAAAATCCAGAACTTTTTATTAGAAATCACATACGTTAAAGAGAAAGCAATGACTACCAAAGCTTATTTAAAATGGTGACAAACTTTATTATTTAAGAAATCAATGGACTTTGAAAGAAATAAGGAAATAGAAGAGCAGGTTAGCTTCCTGCTCCAAATCACCTTCACTATTTATAGATTTACGTATTTAAGTCCCGTGAATAAAATTAGGGGAGCAGAGTAAGGACAACTGTACAGACGGTTTTGCTTTATTTAACATCTAAAAGATTATGACACATCCACATTTTCATTTGACATAAACATTTGGTCATTTACTAGAAGGGGACATGGTTCCCAAACAGGTTCCATACTTTTCAAAATATTGTACTACAGGTTAATTAATCTGTGGGGATCAGATCACATTTTGTCATGAATAATAGTTATCTATGTACTAGCTTGTTGCCTGATACTAAATTGTCGATTCCTTGGAAGACTCTACATCTTTATCTTTTTGATGCGTTTGAAGTATAGAGCACTCTTTCTTACATAAAGTTGTCAATCAATAGGTGCTTGATGAATTAAAATGAATTTATACTTCATAAAATAATGACCTTGAGGCAAATAAATTTGAAAAGCTTTTTTAGTGTCTGAAACAAATTACAATGCCAGAATTAGAAGTAGGGGCTACAAAATTTCTAAGTTATTAGTGGTGTGGTTAAACGCCCCCCACACACACACTGGAAAAAAACTCCAAGCCTATCTAGCCACCTGTCCAACATTTGTGCTCTACACAAGCATTCTTTTTTTTTTGGACAAATCTATATGCATTCAATTCAGTAGAAGACACATTAGCTAAAATAATACTACTCTATAATAATGATGGAATTTGGATTATCTAAGTAACCAATGTTTAGGTTCCGATAGTAAGTTCTAATTTTAAAAGTTTCCATTCCTTCTACGAGATTAGAGTTCTCAGAAATATTATGGCTATTCCGTGCCTCTTGATCAATCTAAAGAAAGATCACTTTAAACAAATGAGAACATTCTTTCAAGCACTGGTTACCTCTGACTGCCATTTTCCCCACTGGTATATATTAAGATTAAAGTGAAGAAGAAGAGGGGAGTTATCTTTTTTTGTTTTGCAATATTTTTTTTTTGGCTTAAAATGCATTTCCACTTACTATGAATACACAGATACTATCATTTAATAGAAAATTCATATGAAATATTACTGAAATCTTGCTACAACTAATATTTTAAACAAGCAAATTTACCTAAGTTATGAAAATTTAAGGTTAATTTCTTATCTCCTAGTTCCTTAATATTCTCTATTGTGTGATTTATTTTTTCTCATTTTTCACATGCAGTGCTTATATGCTTTGATGGAAGAAAAAGTGGAACTACGATAAATAGCACAGAGAAAATTACATGCAGTTGTTTAATTTTTATGTGGGAGCTTAAATCTTATCTTTATATTTATTCATTAAATTTGGAAATAGGTAGGATTTGTACTTACTTCTAGCCTTTTTTAACCTGGTTCCTATACCAAATATCTCCAAACACCCAAGTGCGCAAGGATCCCTATTGTTCTAGATTAGTCTTTCTCTACCTCCTGCGATCTATGCTCAGACTCCCAACTACAACAATATCATAGCCAACTACTGTGTTTTAGGTGACATGAGGTGCATTAACCAAGGCCTTCACCATGTACTCCTGCCGAATGAATAGTATTAATTTTGTAATCATTTTTCCTTTTTTTAAAAATTTTATTATGTTATGTCAGTCACCATACAATACATCATTAGTTTTTGATATGGTGATCCACGATCCATTGTTTTCGTATAACACCCAGTGCTCCATGCAGTATGTGCCCTCCTTAATACATATCACGAGGCTCACCACTCCCCCCCCCTCTAAAACCCTGTTTGTTTCTCAGAGTCCATAGTCTCTCATGGTTCATCTCTCCCTCCAATTCCCCCTGCCCATTTTTCCCTTTGTCCTCCATGCTATTCCTTATGTTCCACAAATAAGTGAAACCATATGATAACTGACTTTCTCTGCTTGACTTAGTTCACTTAGCATAATCTCCTCCAGTGCCATCCATGTTGATGTAAAAGTTGGGTATTCATCCTTTCTGATGGCTGAGTAATATTCCATTGTATATATGGACCACATCTTCTTTATCCATTCATCTGTTGAAGGGCATCTCAGCTCTTTCCACAGTTTGGCTATTGCAGACATTGCTGCTATGAACATTGGGGTGCATGTGGCCCTTTTTGTCACTACATCTGTGTCTTTGGGGTAAATACCCAGGAGTGCAATTGCTGGGTCACAGGGTAGCTCTATTTTTAAATTTTTGAGGCACCTCCACACTGGTTTCCAAAGTGGCTGTACCAACTTGCATTCCCACCAACAGTGTAAGAGGGTTCCCCTTTCTCCACAACCTCTCCAACATTTGTTGTTTCTTGCCCTGTCCATTTTTGCCATTCTAACTGGTGTAAGGTGGTATCTCAGTGTGGTTTGGATTTGGATTTCCCTGATGGCTAATGATGATGAACATTTTTTCATATGTCTGTTAGCCATTTGTATGTCTTCTTCAGAGAAGTGTCTTTTCATATCTTCTGCCCACTTTTTGACTTGATTATTTGTTTTTTGGGTGTGGAGTTTGACAAGTTCTTTATAGATCTTGGATACCAGCCCTTTATCTGTACTGTCATTTGCAAATATCTTCTCCCATTCTGTGGGTTGCCTCTTTGTTTTGTTGACTGTTTCCTTTGCTGTGCAGAAGCTTATCATCTTGATGAAGTCCCAAAAGTTCATTTTTGCTTTTGTTTCACTAGTCTTTGGAGATGTAACTTGAAAGAAGTTGCTGTGGGCGATGTCAAAGAGGTTACTGCCTATGTTCTCCTCTAGGATTTTGATGGATTCCTGTCTCACATTGAGGTCTTTCATCCACTTTGAGTTTATCTTTGTGAATGGTGTTAGAGAATGGTCGAGTTTCATTCTTCTGCATGTGGCTGTCCAGTTTTCCCAGCACCATTTATTGAAGAGACTGTCTTTTTTCCATTGCATGTTTTTTCCTGCTTTGTCAAAGATTATTTGACCATAGAGTTGAGGGTCCATGTCTGGGTTCTCTATTCTGTTCCATTGGTCTGTATGTCTGTTTTTGTGCCAGTACCATGCTGTCTTGGTGATCACACCTTTGTAAGATAGCTTGAAATCGGGTAACGTGATGCCCCCAGCTTTGTTTTTCCTTTCCAACATTTCCTTGGCGATTCGGGATCTTTTCTGATTCCATACAAATTTTAGGATTGTTTGTTCCAGCACTTTGAAAAATGTCATTGAAATTTTGATCGGGATGGCATTGAAGGGATAGATTGCTCTGGGTAGCATAGACATTTTAACAATGTTTATTCTTCCGATCCATGAGCATGGAATATTTTTCCATCTTTTTGTGTCTTCTTCAATTTCTTTCATGAATGTTTTGTAGTTCCTAGGGTATAGATCCTTTACCTCTTTGGTTAGGTTTATTCCGAGGTTATCTTATGGTTTTTGGTGCTATTGTAAATGAAATCATTTCTCTAATTTCTCTTTCTACAGTTGCATTGTTAGTGTATAAGAAAGCAACTGATTTCTGTGCATTGATTTTGTATCCTGCCACATTACTGAATTGCTGTATGAGTTCTAGTGATTTGGGGGTGGAGTCTCTTGGGTTTTCCACATAAAGAATCATGTTGTCTGCGAAAAGAGAGTTTGACTTCTTCTTTGCCAATTTGAATACCTTTCATTTCTTTTTGTTGTCTGATTGCTGTTGCTAGGACTTCTAGTACTATGTTGAACAATAGTGGTGAGAGTGGGCATCCTTGATACGCTCCTGATCTTAAGGGAAAGGCTCTCAGCTTTTCCCCATTGAGGATGATATTCACTGTGGGTTTTTCATAGATGGATTTTATGAACTTGAGGAATGTTCCCTCTATCCCTATACTCTGAAGAGTTTTAATCAGGAAAGGATGTTGTATTTTGTCAAATGCTTTTTCCGCATCAATTGAGAAGACCATACGGTTCTTCTCCCTCCTCTTATTAATGTGTTCTATCACACTGATTGATTTGCGAATGTTGAACCACACTTGCATCCCGGGGATAAATCCCATTTGGTCGTGGTGGATGATCCTTTTAATGTATTGTTGGATCCTATTAGCTAGGATTTTGTTGAGGATTTTGGAATCCATATTCATCAGGGATATCAGTCTGAAATTCTCCTTTTTGATGGGGTCTTTGCCTGGTTTGGGGATTAAGGTAATGCTGGCCTCATAGAATGAGTTTGCAAGTTTTCTTTCTGTTTCTATTTTTTGAAACAGCTTCAGTAGAATAGGTATTATTTCTTCTTTGAATGTTTGGTAGAATTCCCCAGGGAATCCATCAGGCCCTGGACTCCTGTTTTTTGGGGGGTTTCTGATCACTGCTTCAATCTCCTTACTGGTTATTGGCCTATTCAAGTTGTCAATTTCTTCCTGTTTCAGTCTTGGCAGCTTATAGGTTTCCAGGAAGGCCTCCATTTCATCCAGATTGCTCAGTTTATTGGCATATAGTTGGTGATAATAATTTCTAATAATTGTTTCTATTTCCTTGGTGTTAGTCGTGATCTCTCCCCTTTCACTCATACTTTTATTAATTTGGGTCCTTTCTCTTTTCTTTTGG
This sequence comes from Halichoerus grypus, assembly GCF_964656455.1. Lineage (NCBI taxonomy): Eukaryota > Metazoa > Chordata > Mammalia > Carnivora > Phocidae > Halichoerus > Halichoerus grypus. The sequence goes on along the minus strand of NC_135727.1, from coordinate 104,280,220 downwards.
GTAACTCTGGCCAGTGGTTTATCGATCTTATTAATTCTTCCCAAGAACCAACTTCTAGTTTCATTGATCTGATCTACTGTGTTTCTGGTTTCTAATTCATTGATCTCTGCTCTAATTTTAATTATTTCTCTTCTAATGCATGGCTTAGGCATCGTTTGTTGCTTTTTCTCTAGTTCTTTAAGGTGTAGAGTTAGTTGGTGAATTCGGGATTTTTCTATTTTTTTGAGTGAAGCTTGGATGGCTATGCATTTCCCCCTTAGGACCACCTTTGCAGTATCCCATAGGTTTTGGACCGATGTGTTTTCGTTCTCATTGATTTCCATGAATTGTATAAGTTCTTCTTTGATTTCCTGGTTGACCCAAACATTCTTGAGCAGAGTGGTCTTTAGCTTCCAAGTGTTTGAATTTCTGCCAAATTTTTTCTTGTGATTGAGTTCCAGTTTTAGAGCATTGTGGTCTGAGAATATGCAGGGAATAATCTCAGTCTTTTGGTATTGGTTGAGACCTGATTTGTGACCCAATATATGGTCTATTCTGGAGAAAGTTCCATGTTCACTCGAGAAGAATGAGTATTCTGTTGTTTTAGGGTGGAATGTTCTGTAAATATCTATGAGGTCCATCTGATCCAATGTATCATTCAAAGCTCTTGTTTCCTTGTTGATTTTCTGCTTAGATGATCTGTCCATTGCGGAGAGTGGAGTATTGAGGTCTCCTACAATTAACGTATTGTTATTAATATGACTCTTTATTTTGGTTAACAGTTGGCTTATGCAGATGGCTGCTCCCATGTTGGGGGCATAGATATTTACAATTGTTAGATCTTCTTGTTGGATAGACCCTTTAAGAATGATATAGTGTCCTTCTGTGTCTCTAATTACAGACTTTAGTTTAAAATCTAATTTGTCTGATATAGGAATTGCTACCCCAGCTTTGTTTTGAGGTCCGCTGGCATGGAAGATGGATCTCCATCCCTTCACTTTCAGTCTGGATGTATCTTTAGGTTCAAAATGAGTCTCTTGTAGACAGCATATGAATGGGTCCTGTCTTTTTATCCAATCTGCAACCCTGTGCCATTTTATGGGAGCATTTAGGCCATTCACGTTGAGAGTGATTATTGAAAGATATGAATTAATTGTCATCATGTTGCCTGTGAAGACGTTGTTTTTATAGATTGTCCCTGTAAATTTCTGTTGTATATCACTCTTGGGGTCTTTCTCCTTTTATAGAACCCCCCTTAATATTTCTTGCAGGGCCGGCTTAGTGGTCACATATTCTTTCAGTTTCTGCCAGTCGTGGAAGCTCTGCATCTCTCCATGCATTCTAAATGACAGCCTTGCCGGACAAAGTATTCTTGGCTGCATGTTCTTCTCATTTAGTACCCTGAATATGTCTTGCCAGGCCTTTCTGGCTTGCCAGGTCTCTGTGGATAGGTCTGACGTTATTCTGATGTTCCTCCCTCTGTACGTAAGGAATCTCTTCCCCCTAACTGCCCTTAAGATGGTTTCCTTGGTTCTAAGATTTGCAAGTTTTACTATTACATGCTGGGGTGTTGGCCTGTTTTCCTTGATCTTGGGAGGGGTCCTCTCTGCCTCTAGGATGAGAATGTTTGTTTCATTCCCCAGATTAGGGAAGCTCTCAGCTATGATTTGCTCATAATACATCTTCTAGTCCTCTCTCTCTCTCCACTCCCTCCAGGATTCCAATTATTCTGACATTGGAACGCTTCATGGTATCACTTATTTCTCTGATTCTATTTTCATGGATTCTGAGTTGTTTTTCCCTGGCCTCCTCTTTTCCCTTTTTTTCTATTATATTATCTTCCAGGTCGCTTATTCTCTCTTCTGCCTCAGTTATCCTAGCTGTTAGATTATCTAGATTGGATTGGATCTCATTGATAGCATTTTTAAGTTCTGCCAATTCAGCTTTCATTTCTGCCCTTAGAGACTCTATGTTGCCATTAATTGATTTCTCCATTCTAGCCATTGTCTTCACAATTGCTAGCCTGAATTCCATCTCTGACATCTTGGTTATATCTGCATCCATTTGTGAATCTGCAGCATAAGTCATAATCTCTGAGTCTTTTCTCTTTTGGGGGCTCCTCCTCCTAGTCATTCTGTGGATGGGTGTTTGAGGGAATGTATAGAGTCCAAATTATTGACCAGAACCCAAGCAAGATGCACTTGTTTTCTCGGGACCTTAGGGTTGCTGGCCTCTTGTTTTCCCAGCCTGTCTTCTGGGGGAGGGGCCTGCTGCGCTGTTACTCAGGCAACCCTGTTTGGGCGGAGTTGCCCTCCCCCCCTGTGGCGGGGGATGGGCTCAGCGGGAATCAGTTTTTGGGGCTTTTGTTCTCTGGTGGCTTTCCCTGGCTGCTTTCCGCGTCTCTTCCATGAGTCAGAGCAGAAGAGACCATTTCCAACCCTCTACCTCAGAGCGGAAAGATCACAGTCTGTTCTTCAGTGAGCTCTCCAGGCCACACCGTCTCCGTTTCTGTCCGCGCTGCTATAAACTGCAGTGTCCTGGGTTGTGCGCCCCTCCGCAGCACTCCCAGTCCTGCCTCCAGGTCGGGCCCATCTCTGCCCTTTGTGCTTCTAAAACCGCCAGCCGCTCCCAGTTCGCCCAGGGCGACCCTGCTGCTCCGGGTTTCTGTCTGGGGGCTGCAGTTTTGCAGGCGCGACCCCTCCGCTCCGGGTTTCCACCCCGGGGGCTGCCCTAAAGTCCTTTCCCCGCCGCTACCGGTCTGCGAGTCTGTGCCCCGTCCGCAGCGCGCAAGGCTGTCGCTCACCGGCGGTGTAGGATCCCCACAGCCAGGCACCCTCCCACTGCCGTTTATCCTCCGATATCTGCCCGCAGAATCAGGGCTCCCTGCTTCGTACCTCAAAGCCAACCGCCTGCGATATTCTGTTTGTAGAGATCCAGATCTTCTTACATCTCAGGCTGGTTTCGTGGGTGCTCAGAGTGGTCTGGTAGATATCCAGCTCAATTCCGGGGACCAGTTGAAATAGGGTCCCCTACTCCTCCACCATCTTTCCCCCAACTCCCTTGTAATCATTTTTCAAACTAATCTCTACACCCAACGTGGGGCTCAAACTCATGACCCGAGATCAAGAGTTGCATGGTCTACCAACTGAGCCTGCCAGGCACCCCTGTATAGTATTAATTTTAAATAAATTGAAACAGTACTTGAGATCTCAAAAGATCTGCTTTCCCTGAGGCCTGTATATATTCATTCCACTTTGAATGCTTTCACCTACAGTGTCTCTACTGATAGAATGTTAATGAAACAGTTTTTTTTTTTTTTTTTAAGATTTATTTTTGAAACAGAGAGAGAGAGAAAGAGAACACAAGCCAGGGGGGAGGCAGAGGGAAAGGGAGAAAGAGAATCCCAAGCAGACTCGCACTTAGCACAGAGTCCCAACGGGGCTTGATCTCATGACCCTGAGAAATCAAGACTCAGACGCTTCACTAACTGAGCCACCAAGGTGCCCCCAATGAAACAGTTTTTAAAACACTTTTCCAAGGTGTTCACTTGCCCAAGTGATTCTCTATAGACCCAAATTCTCAATTAACCCAAATAAAAAAATCCATGCCAAGAAATGTGCCATCCAGAGAAACTTATACATTCAGAGGTCTAGGTAAAATGCACATTTTTACTTAGTCCTTGTTAAGATAATAACCTTGTCTCTCTCTCTCTCTCTCTTTTTTTTTTTTTTTGCTAATCCATATTTTAGAGATTCCAATCTAGATAAGAGATATTCACATCATAAGCTGACTGAGCAAATACATGAGAGAGTGAGATGTTTTGGCATACCTTACGTGAAGTCTTTGCCATCTCTTTCTATTTCTGGAATTAACCAAGAGAGACAGTAGAAGGGAATATATTCATAGCTGGTTAGTGTTTCCTTTTGATAATTTTAGTGTGACTTGGAAAGGATCCCAAACTTGCAAGATTTATAAACATCTTTCCACTTTGATTAATTATTTATTCTCTGAGGGAGACATCATGGTAAAAAGAATTCAGTGTCTCTCTCAGGCTGGCTCCAGTTTGTGTGACTTTTGCATTTATTTCCAGCGCATTTGGAATCAATGGATTGATGTCCACCCATTTTAAAACAAACTCAATTAGCCTTATAATAAAGAGAGTAACTTTTAAATCAGTGCAAAGGAAAACCTTTAGGGAAGAGGACAGAAATATTCTGTAGTACAATTATTTTCTGTAGTAGCTATAAACAGGAAATATCAACCCCAACTCACTAGCTAAGGGATGTGGGCAAGTTACTTAAACTCTTCAGTTATAAACAGCCATAGTAATAATGTCTACTCCCTAGGGTTGTTGTGGGAATAAAATGAATTTATACCTATAAAGTGTTAATTGCTATGCCCAGTGCTTAGAAATTTTCAGTAAATATTACACCAGATCACATCGACATTGCTGTATAAATGCTACTCCTAGTTTCAGAAGACAAGAATTTTTCTGAGATTTTTGGGAACCAGTTCAACCACCCACACAATGTTAAATAAAGTTATGGTTGCAGAAGAAAAACTCCTTATATTTTCACAAGTATGCTCATTAGTGTCTTACAAATACTATGACAGTTATAAGAATAAGGTATTATAATTATGAACCAGCCTTCAGGAGACTTGTTGGAAATCTTCAGTAAACTGTGACTGTGTGTGTGTGTATGTGTGTGTGTGTGTGTGTGTGTGTAATTCAAAGCGTAGTTCAAGTCTGCTGTGGAGTATTATACTCTGGAGCTTAAGAATGTCAAGGACTACCACCCAGAAATCTGACTGTGAAACTGTAAAAGTGGGAAGGTCACAGGGAGAACAGTAAGATTTTAAATGGGAAATTATTTAATTTACAGAGAGTCAGCATTTATCCTATGGGCAGGCAAGATAATTAGGAAGATCAGCTTTCCCTAATTAAGATAATTTATAGAATAGAAAGGGAAATAACATTTAATTTCTGCAATATTCCAGGCACTTGACATACGTTTTAGCTACTGTTTCTGAAGGCATATTAGAGGCTAAATACTTCTAGATATTATTTAACTTAATCCTCACAGTAACTGTAACAAGGTAGATAATATTGACTCTACTTTGGATATGAGCAAAACTGAGGCTCAGAACATTTCCCAGTGCCATTAAACTAATTAAAGACAAAACAGGGGGCGCCTGGCTCAGTTGGTTGGGCAACTGCCTTCAGCTCAGGTTATGATCCCGGGGTCCTGGGATCTAGCCCCAGCCCAGCGTCAGGCTCCCTGCTCAGTGGGGAGTCGGGAGTCTGATTGGGATTCTCTCCCTCTGCCCCTCCCCCTGCTCATGTGCTCGCATGCGCGTACTCTCTCTCTCTCCGCCCCCCCCCCGCCAACAAATAAATATCTAAGAAAAAAAATAAAGGCAAAACAGGATTTCAACCCAAGTCTATTTGGCTCTGTAAATAAAAGGTTGAAATCAGGGCTGAACTAATAATGTAAACTTGCCTGGAAAAATGACCAGAGAATCTTATTTTCTTAGAATTATGGAGTGAAGATAATTGTGGAGTGTTGTGTCTCTTTTGTTTGCTAGGTAAAACTACTTTTAGACCAGTGGGATAGAGGGGGAGCTACGAAGTGACACACAGGCCTTCATCCTCTGTGACTAGAATGGTATTAAATACTGGTGCGAAATCAAGGCTACAGCTTCTTTATGTCAAGTAGCCCACAGTGACCTAGGATCTTATCCTCACCATATGCACCCCATTTGTATGAAGGGCACACGTGCATATTTTGGTTGCTTCTGGGCCATCCAATGACCTAAAGATTTCATGCCAGCATATTTCCTGCCTTATATCCTTCTATGCAGCTAAGTAAATGCAGTATTAGATTAAATTTTATTGCATCTGTGAGTATAATTGCCAGTTTGATCCCCTCACAACTAAAGTGAGTTTGCAGGCTACAATGACCGTTATATCCTGTCATTAAAATCGTATATCTGGCTGAAATACAGGCTGTTTAGCAAAACTAATCCTAGATAAATGGCTTGTGATGAAAGCCAACCTATTTGTGGCATCAATATTAGAGATTATGAAGTTAACTAAAGCCATTTGCTTCTTTTAAATAGATTCATAGGATCACAAACTTACATTCTAAAAAAAATTATTTTACTGCCATTTAAATTTTTTTTTCTTTTCTTTCATTATCCTTTAGTTAATATTGAAAAGTCCTCTGGAATAAGAGGCTCTATCGGCTTTATCAGCTGTGCCAGTGAAAGAAATAGGTACTGGTTGAAAAAGGGATCATCAAGGCCCTGACGACAAGGCACAATGATATTAGTTAGGATCAAAGGGAGAAAGGAAAAGAAAAAAGGAAAAATAAATAAAAGGATGAAGAGTCAAGGACCACCTCCACACAGAGGTTGTCCTTAGACGACCCTTTGGTGGCATCGGTGCTTGAGAGAGAGCACCATTCCATCACAAAGACATCTGTGAAGTAATAAACAGAAGAAGGGATAAATGGAGAAAGAGAGAGAGCTGTGCGGACAGGAGATAAGGCAAGTCCCTTAATCCTAAAGAGAAGGTTTTGGTAGCCAGTCTTAGGTGACAGCAGGCTATTTCTATTTTATCTGGTGGATGAACCACTTCTCATTAACGACAGGGCTGTTGGCAATAAGCAATGCTCCAGTAAGTGAAGATTTGAATGGCAGACTTAGTCACCTCTTCAGGAAGAAAAGGCTAGAGGTCTGAACAAACTCTGGGACAACAGATTCGGATTTTATCCTCTTAAAAGGCGTACCTCATGGAAACAACTATTCTATTGCAGCTATTATTACCGTGGCTATATGATGGTCTCACCTGATGAGTTCTTAAACGTTGCTGGTGTCATGGGCTCACCAGAGACCAATGAAATCAGAATCTCTGCTCCAACCCCAGTGTTTTCATAAACCACCCCACAAGACTTTATCGGGCACTCCTGTTGGAAATAACATGGACTCGGAGAAGAGATAAACCTGAACTTGATTCCAGCTCATCTCTCTGTTGATTATGTGATCTTGGGTTTAGGAAAGCTTCCTAAGACTTAGTTTTCCCATAAGGATTAACTGCCCCGGAATTACTGGGTAAAAAAAAAAAAAAAAATAGGATAAAGTATGTGAGGCTCTGAGAACATGGTTGCCCTACTTAAATTTTAGTTATTTTTTACCAAAAGGAATTTTACATATTTGAGTTTACATCACTGGTGATAAATTAGAAAACCCCTCTTAAGGGGTGACTGTGCTTCGGTCTGAGGCAAGTTTATTCAGCAATATTGAAAAAGTAACTCACGAGAATGATACTACAGAACAATTGATTATTTCTAAAAAGTAAAAACCCTGGGTTTCAACCACCATATTATATTTTAATAATACATAACATTCCCAAGCACTTAATAGCTGTAACAATTTGCTCATCTCTCAAGTGGACAGCATATGACCCACTAACCCCACAAATTTGCCATAAGACAATAAATCTAAAAGTATGGTATTATTTTAATTATTAGTTTAATTATTTTTAAATATAGTCATAAGACTACTATAAAGCTTCTGGTCTCTTCTACAAGGATAACCATCCTGTTACAAGAATTAAGTGGCATCAACCAAGACCCCAAATCATTATTATTTTACCCAAATATTTTTACTAAAGTAATACATTTTCATCTTCTGTTTCATATTCCAGCTATTAAATGGCCCATGTATTTCTATATAAGAAATTACTTAATTGGGAAATACATGTATCAACCTGATAATCTCTTTTCCTCATACTGAGTTTTAAGGCTTTCAAATACTCATTTGCAAGTTCTGGGATATCTTCTACAATTTTTTTTTAATCAAACACAGTTAATTCTACTTTGAAAACAGTGAAATGAATCAAAATGTTCCAGCCATAAGCAACATATGTTTTACTTTCAAACATCATCACTGATTCAATAAAAACCTCAGAAATTTTGAAACTATTTATGCCATTTTATCCTCATTTTCTGTTATTAAATATTTAAAATGCTTTTGATTAAGGCTACACTCCTCTGTGACACATAAGAAACGCAGATATCAACTACGGAACACTTACTAATATCTCATTTAATACTTCAGAGCTGAGTTTGATTAAAATCAGTAACAAAGGAGTAACAAATTATTTTTCTAATACATTTTCCTTAACAGTCTCATGGACTCCTAGTGATGATATACCTAGGGACACCATTCACAAAAATCTATTATATGTCATTCAGCATTGGAATATGGTAGATGCATTTCCCAGCTGTTGCAACAATTTATAGATGTCCTATCAGTCATTCAACATAATTTATTGTGACTGTATAGGCCTAAGATGTTATGTTTCCCCCACTTAGATAGAAAACATCCAGGTAAAATAACTGAAAAGAAATTCCCAGTTATCTAGGAAAGGATTATACTCAAATGCTTCTGAATAAATTTGATATAAAAACTCATACACAATGCAAACTTAAATCACATGTTAGATTATACTTCATTATTTAAATTCCACAATCAAGTGAGAAACTACATTACTTAACTATAACAATGAATAATATTCATTTTAAAAAATCAACTCCTATGAGAGATAAAAAATATACATCAGCTGTTTCCCACAAAGTCAAAATTATAATAAAAGGACATGAAAGATTAGTACAAGATGCTAAATGATCTGGTATAAAGGGTAAATTCAGGCCATGTACACACACATGTATTGTTTTTAATGTTTTGGAGGTCTCCATAGTGTTTAAGTGGGTGAATTTGGGACAGTTATATCCAATTATTTCAGTCATCCAAATGACTGAAATGAATCAACAGAAGAAAAAGCACATCAATTTATTACTGATTTGTTCAAATTGTCCTGAAAATATTCAGTGTTCTATGCTATCTGAACTGAGAATAATATAGAAGAGAGCGCATCAAAAAGAGACACTAAATTCACATTTTCTCTCTCTCTCTCTCTCCACCCCACCCCCCACCATGCCACTGTTAACTTTTCAGGCTACTGGAAATGTTAACATATTTATTTGTTTTGGATTTCTGTTGTGACAAGCAATTTAAAAGATCTCCATCAGGAAATAAAAGATTCCAACAGTAATATCTTAATGTAACTATAATCAACTGTATCACAAGGCTAATATAATATCTGTATCCTCATTTTTATGTTAATATAATATTTATATACTATTAGTGATGACCTTTTACCCATGTACAAAGTTTTCATTTACTTATTTTGCTATGTATTACTTTCATACACAAAGTACTGTCTCATTGTCCCTTAAAGATTTTTTTTTCTACAGTAGCAGTGATAAAACTAAGGATGCCTCCAGATACCCTGGTAAAGTCATCTTCAACTGAAACACATTAAAGTATATTAAAGTGGCACTGGATAGTCAAGGCTAGTTATGTAATGTGTCTGCCCATGGAAAAGACATGTTGTACCAAAAAAAAAGTAAGGTCCAGGGTAAAACCTAAAAACAGTCAAGGATATACTAATAAGTAGCCTTACTCTGATGATATGCAGGCTAAGAATATGTTAATCACATTTCTCGGGACTTGTGCATTGGCCTTCAGTTTTCCTAAAGCCTCATTAGATACCGATGCCAGTCTTTGTTCTAAGCAATGCTAATGAAAGTATACATTTAAATTATTTAACAGTGTTTCCAAAATTCCTTTGCTAAAAGGTTGTGCTCAATATACATTACGTAAATGAGATGGCAACACTAAATTTACTAATGTACCCCATTCCTTTGCTAATACAACACCATTTCTAATTTGCTCATTCCAATGGCAATCCACTGAAGTTCAAAATTAAAGAAATATTTTCATTATTATTACATTTAACACAATTAAATGATATAATTTGATTTTAATGATCAAATTTTAATGTTTCTTTAAAAACGAAATCCTGGAAAAAGTGGTCTCCTGCTGACATAATAGGAACATTATTTTGCTATTATCATATCTGCATAAGCAGAAGATGATACTTTCCATTTTCCATAACAGAATAAGTAGACTAAAAAAATGTTCTTCCAAGACACTCAGGATTTAGTCTTAGATAGTAACAACTTGTAATATCTCTAAAGACTCTCTGCCAGAGATAATGATATAAATCAATTTTAGAAAGGCACAAAGTAACATATATCTTGTACAGGTTACTTTGTTATCAAAAAGGCAATGGCCATTTTTATTCCCATGTACTACTAAAATACTCTTTTTTTAATATATGGGAAAAAGAACATTTTACACCACAGAGAGTTTGGTTCTAAAGAATCTGAGATACTTACAATAAAAATTTCTAGGTGAAATCATATACAGAGGGAACACAAATATATTCCAATCTCATTACATTTTCTGGGATAAAAAGGTATTCTAGAGTGGGTTCTGGAAAATCAGTCCAAATGATAGGAAATGAGTATGCATGTCCATAAAAAGTTCTGGTTATTTAAGTTAACAACACCCTTCTGAGGTGATACGGTCTTCCTCTTTCAGTTTTAACTTAGTATACACTACTTACTAATATTTCTTGCTGTTAGGGAATCAAAAAACACTGCTTGCTCAAACAACAGATACTCAAATAAGAGGCCTTAAAAGCATTCTTCTCTTTTATGGCAAATGCCACCTATTTTCCCTTGAATTTTTTAAAGGCTAATAAACCGCATGGATACAAAGTTAAGTCTGAAACCATTCATTTCAAGAGTATAACTTTCCACAAGGCAGAGCTTATTCTGGGAAAAGTAGACTCTAAAAACAACTGAAGAGGGATGCAGGGATTAGCCAAGCAGAAAATACAATCTGTGTCACCACCCTCATGAAGTTAAAATGAAGTGAATTAAAACCAAACTAATTGGCTTGTAAATGTCATTTTGAGGTTACAGATATTTCTCGCAAGCCATAGTGTTCCTCAAATTTGACTCTCATCATTCATTGTCTTTCATTCTAAAGTTACCCTGGTAAACAAGTGAGGGCATTTCCACATTATACTGCATATCCCAAATGGAAACAATTTACAACAGTAACATGCAAAAGATATCTAGAACCAGCACAATTTTTATCCCCGATTTTTTTTTATTCCTTTAAAAAGATTATCTTCACTTTGTTATTCACATGAAAAAGCTGACAAAGCATTCTCTTAATGCAGAGAGTGCTGTGTGGATTGGCAAACAAACTAATTTCTTGAAACTCAGGGAAGCAAACAATAATTGTGGGTATATAAAACCCACAATGCAAGTAGTAAGCATGTCTTATAGGGAAATCATGACAGAAAATGAATCGCCTGATTCACAACAGGATATATTTTGAAGGAGATAAACCTTTTATATCTATGAGCATAAAGACACATAAATTATTAAATAATTTTACCCTAATAGTACTTATTTTTGCATATGTTAACATTTAAACACAGCAGAAACAGCTCCTGAAATTGCTTATGCTAATGCTTACTGCTACTCATTTTAAAAGGCAATTCCTCTTAAAACCAAACCTCAGGCCTCAAAACACCAGTTAAAGCCAAACAAAGCGTACCAAAGTCAATATATGCAAGACATGAAAACCTCCAAATTATATTTCAATGACTTTTTAATTTATAAATCAGCCCAATCAGGAAAGCATACGTTTAAAATTCTAAAAACATTTTTTGGCAGGTATTTCTTAAGCCAAATATAACTTCAAGCCCCCCAAAATAAAAATCTCCCCAAACATAAAGCAAAATGTTTTACTAACCTCCTAAAAAGCATATTAGATATGAAATGAAAATCGCTGTGGGAGAATAGCTGACATCATCATGCATAAGCTAAAGAACGAATATCTGGTTAAATAAAAATATGAACATCTCAAAGGTAATTACCATACAGGGCATGAAAAAAGTCCATGAATCTCCCATGTTAGATACACTGAAGAGAGTGTTCTAAGTCTTAAACTCTTAGAAATGCTATTATTTTGTGACTAATGAATCAGTGAATAAAAATCCTTATGATTTAGTTTAATATTTTTTTCTTTCAATTATCATTGTTACCATCTCCAGAAAAATTCTGAACAATTTCTAGATGCATATTTGGGTATTTCCTTAACACAATGGCAGGAACTGACATATACCTAAAAATATAACGTAAGATTTATGTTGAATCCTCGTCCTACTGAGAGCCATAAATAAACTGTAATAAACCATTTTAGGAGACAGAATGCTCTTTGAATTGGAAGGGAGCCCATTAACAGAAAGGGTTTTCAGATCGAAGACTTTATTGGCAAAATGAAACCATAACCAGTGGTTTGCTCTCTATTAATCAGCTTGTATTTCATTTTATATTTGGTTGATTTTGAATTATTTGAGATATTATAATGGTCTACAGGATGTACATTTCAACATATACTGTCCATTTAGGAAAATGTATGGAATTGGGTATATCAGGCTATTTTATACTATAAAATACATCATTCATGTAACTGCCCTTTTCTGACTACAGGCTTATCAATCTATTTTCTGATTATGATGTGGATACCTATTTGGTGTCCCTGTTTCACTGATTCAAAGGAAAACTTAAGAACAAAAGCCATTTTAGCCATTTTATCACTTAACAAGAAAAAGATCTATTTTAAACCTACTCTTACTATTTTATGAAGGATAGGACACACACAAGAGTAACTAGAGCATATATCCCAGATATTGGGAACTGTTTACCATGTATGGGTTTAATGAAAAACAAAACACTATTAACAGGCTTATCCTTCAAATCCATACACTGTAGCTCTTATTCTTAAGGGTTAGAGTTCATATTTTCATTACATCTGCCTTTCTCTACCTCAATGGAGTATGAAAAAACATGTAAATCAGTATGGGAGTCAAAAGTGAGGTAACCCTCCCCCATCCTGCAAAACAAGGAAATATGACTGATACAATTTCTTCCTTAGAGCTAAACCGGGGAAGGAGGGATGCTAATCATTTATTGAAGCAACACAAAGAGTTTACAGGAGTCAGTGCCAAATTATGCATTATTTAAAGCAGAAGAAACATTGCTAATGAACTTAATCTGATTTCAACCTCACAAACACATTTGTGCTATTATAATTTTCCTTCCCAAGTACATGTGCCTACCAAGAGCAATATATCGGTCAGTTACATGTGAGTATTCTGGTTCTTGTCATAGCTAAATATCTCATTTAAAATGACTGAATTTTCATTTTGATTGATATATCCTCTTTTGAGCTTAAAATTATGCACCCCCCCCCCCCGCCACCATATGGATCTGCTGTCAATAAGATGAGGTAATCAGGTCTGTAACACAGAGGATTAGATTCTAGTGGATGATAAATTCACCACTGAACGAATATCCTCGGAGTTATTTCTGAGCTTTTCCTGATGAGACCCTATTACCACCACTTGATCTCCTTAGTTGGACTGATTCACTATTCCAAAGACCATTTAATTACATAACCCTACCCAAATATCAGCTCCACAGACACTGCTTCTCCAAACTGTAGTTTTAGAATATGGGAAAGCTTCAAGAAAGTGAGAACAGAGTCTGCAACTTCAAACAAGTCGGCAAACAAAAAAAGTGCCTCATAGCTTAGAAGAAAAGCAGAGGTCAAGAATCATTATCCCTCTAATCCATGTGTCTGGAAAGTATGACTATGTAGCACCAGAGATAATGATGAAATTTACTTAAGTGTAATATAATAAAAATATAAATACAGTACTGCCTGTCAACTGAAGAAGCAGAAAATGAATAACCGTCCAATGGAGGACTTCCCCCAGAGTGACAAATTATAACAGAAGCAGTGCCAGGAATAGATTTCCTGATTTAAAGAGTAAACCATGTTGCCTTTTATAGAGTATATGAATGAAATTGGCAAGAGTAGCTAATTAATTATAGCTGATTAGTCTATCAAATCTCTTGGTAGAATAAGCAAAACATGAACTTTTTATAACTATTTGGAGTCAATGTACTTCAAATGTAATATGCTTCATCCATGAGACATATACATTCTAAAGGCTTGGAATTTTTTCTCAAGTTTTATGCTTTAGTTTTAGATAATGGTACTTTGAGAGCTAAAATCATATAAGATAATTCATAATACGTTGCAAGAAGAACATTTTAAATACACTCAGGATATAGAAAAAACACATAATGCATAATTTCTCTTTTGTACTTAGTTTGTGGAAATGTTAAATCTGAGACGATAAATATTAAATTATACTAAAAACTGTGGTAGTCCAGAAATGTACCAACCTTCAGGATCAAGCAGTTTCTCTATGCCTAATTGATATTTGGCAATGTTGAATGCATGTTCCAGTCGCTGTGAGGCTGACTGCTGGCAAACCACACTATTCCAATCAAACAGGTCTGGCCTGAAATACACACACATAAAGACCAAATATAAATCAACTTACAATGTTTCATGAGATTCACTTCATTTCTGATTTTTAATTGACAACCCATGCCCATCATCCTCAAGAATTGAGTGCTACTCTTCATAACCCCTCAATAACGCTTTTCATTTAACAAGTCACAATTTTACTTGAAAATCCTGAAGAAAACAAAGGAGAATTTATTCTCCCTTGCCAAGTAACAAAAATATATTGATGTCATCCAGTGTCAGAAATTTGAATGCCAACCATTTGCTGGTAACTTCCAATTTCATAAGCCTAGCCCAGACCTCTTCCCTGAACTCCAGACTTTAGATTTATCTGCTTATTCAGTATCTCCACTTAGAGTCATCACAAGACTCAGGTGCCCAAAACCGAGCTTCTGGTACTCATCTCCATCCCACTCCCCCAACCCACCTACTTCTCTTATAGCTCTCCTTTCCTCAATAATCAAGGACAAGTTCAAACTTGCAGTGGCTCAGACAGAAATCTTGGAGTCTAATTTGATGACTCTCACTCTCATACAACGCTTAGTTGGAAATATATCCAGAATTTGACCACTTCTCATTACCCTTGCAGCCATCACCTCCACCCAAACCACCATTTTACCTTGTGTGGATTATTTATTGCATTAACTTTCTAACTGCTCCCCTACTCCCACTCTTGCCCTTGTTAATCTATTCTTGGCAAAGCTGCCAGAGTGATCTGTTAAAATGTTTCATCATAAACTTCTTCTCAAATCCCTGCTACGGGGGAGTAAAATTCATTGATTGAACTGTGACCTACAAGGCCCTACATGGTCTGGCTCCCCATTAACCATCTGATTTGATTCCTTGCCTCTCTCCTCCTATTCTTCAAACAGGCTAGGTAGCTTCTGTATTTGCATGTGCTGCTCTCTGACTGGAATTCTCTTCCCCCAGACATGGACATGGCTCACTCCTCCACATCCTTTGTGTCTTTCCTCAAAAGTTGCATTATTGGTGAGTCCTTCCTTGCCCTCTCCCCATCTAAAATTGCACACTCCCAAATCAAACTTAAACATACTCATTTCTTATCCCTTTCTTTCTCATCACCACTTACTATTATTTAATATTTTATATATTTAATTAATCTTGTCTATTTATCTGTTTCCCCCACTAGAATGCAGAATATACAATTTTTTTCACCAGTTTTGTTCACTTTTAGAAACCCAGCCTGACACATAGGAGATAGTCCATAAATATTTGTTGACTAAATATGTGTTGAATCGATAAATTTTGTTGACATGCAACCAGAGACTAGATGAGAACATACTATATGAATATCATTTTACTTGATAATAGAGAAAACACGAAGAAGCATAAGAGGGAGTTCTTATCCTATATGGACTTAAAATTTAATAAGGAAAAAATGCACACATCAGAAGTTAAAATAAATTCTAAATGTAAAAAATACAGATAATAAGATAGAATGTTTTCTAAAATCTGAAGAGGTCAAGAAACATTTTTTTGAGGCTTAAGGTGGTTTGGGTTTAGATTCAAGAAGTTTTTGAGAAGGTAATTCTGAGTTGTGTGGATATTGAACAATCACCAAAGTTCTTATGGAAGAAAAAAGCAGAATGTGCTCAGTCAATCAGACCTCACAGGCCTGGCTCCATTGAGAAATTTTCAGTATCAAGAAGGGGTGCGAGATAGCGTTCCTAGGAAGGGGAACTGGGATGAGTTTGTGAAAGGCCTTGCCTGTTTAAGGAATTACAATTTACCCCAACAAGACTGGAAACCATTAGTCCAGTGGTTTTTTGCCTTTTGCCTTTTCTGGAACACAGATACCTTTGAGAATCTGATGAGCACTATAAAACTTGTATCCATACACAAACCTGTCCATATCTTTACACATAACTTATGTAGAATTTTAGGACAATTGGGTCTGTCAATGGACACCTGTTTAAGAACTCATGCTCTGCAAACAAGGAAATTATAAGGATCGGCTTAACTGTTGTTTTCAAAAACCACAACTGAAAATAAAGGTACAACTTGCTCATTTGACTCTCATTTCCTTTTCTTTACTTGATGCTACCCTGATTAATTTACCAGAATTTTGTCTGCTTCTTAGGAAGTCTAATGTGCCCTCTATACTCCAAGTTACCCAAAAGAGCTAACGATATTTTATTTTATTTTTTTTTAAAGATTTTATTTATTTATTCATGAGAGAGAGAGAGGCAGAGGGAGAAGCAGGCTCCCAAGGAGCAGGGAGCCCGATGCGGGACTCGATCCCAGGACCCTGAGATCATGACCTGAGCCGAAGGCAGACGCTTAACCATCTGAGCCACCCAGGCGCCCAAGAGCTAACGATATTTTAGAACCTAAAATATGTATAAGTTGGGAGCTGACTCTAGTACTGGAAAGACTATAAGAAATACAAATTAAATTCTAAACTATTTGGGGAAGTTTTAACTTCACTATGCAACCTCTGCCCTACCTTCTTTTCTACATCCCTCAGCAAGGGAAGCAGGAAAGAATATAGGTGGGAGAGTGTGGGAAATTAGCTTTCTCACCTGCAGTACAATCAACAAGGTTAAATAAGGAGGATGAACAAGAATACAGTTGCTTCCTCATTCTAACCCTTTTCCCTTCATCCCCTTCTCCTCTTGGCCACGAGCTAATCACCTGGGTGAGGAACTGTCTGAGTCATGTTATCTATTTGAGCTTCAGTGTTTTCATTTAAGAAAGAAGGAAATGTACTAAATGGCCTTTGAGGTTTCCTCTAGCATTAAAATGGTTTTAAGTCATTAAAATTCATCATTAATTAACATTTTAAACAACTATGATTTCCAAATGCATAAAGAATTTTAAGACTAACCAACTGCAGAAGAAAGCTACATACCTTCCCATGCTAACCCAAACCTGAACCCATAAATAGGAACCTGCAACCAAAGTTCACCAGTCTTTTGAGGAAACAGACAAATTGAATAAGACAACATAGCCTAGTAGATAAGCAGAGTCCTCTATAAATTCAAATCCTGGCTCTACCACATATTAGCCAAATGGTCTTAGGTAAATAATGCACCCTTTCTGTGCCTCAGTTTCCCAATATGTGCAATGGGACAAATTATAGTGTCTATGTCATGAGAAACAGGTGGGCTATTTTAATTAGAAAAGTGGCTACAAAATAACATTAACCTAATAAACATCAACTTTCATTACTTTGTTCTAAGGTTAATTATATTTATGAAATAACTAATGCATTTTCAATGTATAGACTCATGTCAAAAACACCTATAACCTACATATATAAATGTTACAGACACTGTTGATGCAAGAATAATACTATAAGACAGGAGGGTGGTGGGTGGGATGGGTGAAGGGGAATGAGAGATAGAGGCTTCCAGTCATGTAATGAATAAGTCATGGGAATAAAAGGCACAGCGGAGGGAATGTAGTCAATGACACTGTAATAGCGTTGCATGGTGACAGACGGTAGCGACACTCGTGGGGGCCACAGCATCATGTCTAGAGCTGTGGAACCGCTATGTTGTACACCTGAAACTAATATAACATTACGTGTCAACTATACTCAAAAGAAATTTTTCTAAGAATATTATAATAAAATGGAAGGTGGTGAGGAGGGAAGAGGAGGAACTACAAGTGTGGTAATTTTGTCATCTGTTATATCAGGTAGTCAACAGATCTTGTCTAAACCTGATGAAACAAGGTACAGCAAGACCACTTAAAGTAAAGCAGGCAACAATTTTAAAAATGAAACGATTAGGGGCGCCTGGGTGGCTCAGTGGGTTAAGTGTCTGCCTTCGGCTCAGGTCATGATCCCAGGGTCCTGGGATCGAGCCCCATGTTGGGCTCTCTGCTCAGCGGGGAGTCTGTTTCTCCCTCTGTGCATGTTCTCTCTCTCAAATAAATAAATTCTTGAATGAAATTATTTTATTATAGTCATCAAATTAGGAAACAGATGGGGATAAGAGATAATATCTGTGGGCTTCATATCAAGGAGTAAATCCATCTAGTGTCAGACACCAGTTATTCAGGAAATAAAAATACGTAATTATGAAAACCATGAGAAAGAATAAAAGAAGTTCCTGACCGTAACCACTTGTAGGAAGTGGACGGCGATGGGGTGGGCTTGGGGTCATGAAGACACATTCTATTTTGTTTTTTTTTCCTTTGCACCCCCCCCCCCAGTGTCTCACTTTTTTTTTAACCACATGTTATGTTGTCTCTATGGTAATAAGTTAAAATGAAGAATTAGGAAGAAAATTTAATTGTAACATTATACTTACTTGCAACTTATATATTTTGAGCTATTTCTAGCCAATTATCATTTAGTTTTCCCAAAAAAGTAGAATCTGGCTTCCTTTTTTTTAAAAAAAAAAGATTATTTATTTATTTATTTGACAGAGAGAGACACAGTGAGAACGGGAACACATGCAGGGGGAGTGGGAGAGGGAGAAGCAGGCTTCCCGCTGAGCAGGGAGCCTGATGCGGGGCTCGATCCCAGGACCCCGGGATCATGACCTGAGCCAAAGGCAGACGTTTAATGACTGAGCTCCCCAGGTGCCCCAGAATCTGGCTTCCTTTTAAGTGCTCTGTAGTCTACATTGTGTTTTAATACAATACTTCTAATTTCCTACATAGTAAGATAAAATTTAGCCTTAAACAGATATAAAGCCAGCAATATCCTAATCTTTGGCAAGACTCGTTGTCAATCCCTATGCTCTATATTAAGTGCATGCCTTTGTTCTATAGAGCTTAGTCACTCAGTTATTGAAATCAGAACACCTCATGACATTCCTAACTGTACCAATGATAATCACCTTGGAACAGAAAGTTCAGAGCATTTTTTTTCTTTAGATAAACAATATGAACATCTGTCAAAGAGAAAAAGAAGAGGGAGATGATTCATGAAAGAGCATTATGAACCCAGAGAAACCTCTTGAAAAATAACTATGGTATGTATGAAAAGGTAGTTACTGATGATTCATTCAATATGACAGGAGAGAAGATATAAACGATATTCTGAGAGAGAAAGAGTGGGTCAGGGACAGATGCAGCAGGGCAATCTGGAAATGTTTATTACAAGTATATTCAGAAATCACGAAATACAATATTAACAAACGTAGTATGTGAACATGCTGGCAGGACTGAAGCCTTCCACTTGAAAAGAAAATGCTGAAGAGCCAACAAGGACCGCATAACCTGATCCTCGATATTTCTGTTCATCTGCAAACGTGTACATGAACAGCAAGATCGATATGTTCAGGCCCTTACTGTGAAGCATGTGGCTGCATAAATCAGCACTGACTTATAATGCAGAATGAATGCCTCTATTCCTTCTCATCTGGCTGTATTGAAGCTGTGCCGTATTTTTCTTCGTGTCATACTTAGGAAAAACAACGTGTTAACACTGCTTAACATGCCAAATGAGTGTGAGCTTGCCTCCTTTTGAAAATCGGGTTGCTGAGTCATTCACCTGGAAACTCAGTCTGGATGGGGTTAATTAAATCCAGCTGGATCAAGACACCTGACAAAGCTGCTTAGTGAGAGAGCATTTGTTCTTGGATGAAGCTTTAGCATGAAGAAAGTGTATATTCTGGACTTTTCTAGAAACAAGACCAACATAGGGAAATGGGAGACTCGTCAAGAAAAGAAAGATCAAAGTGAGCAAAGATAAGCTGCATTGAAAATCAGGGCGGATGCGGTCCAGTGGCATTTCAAACACAGTTAATAAGGCGATGTCTTTGACCCTGGGGATTGGGCTGGATAAAAGAGATGGGTAACAGGAAAACCAAAGCAGATATCCCTTAGAGTGAATGTAGTGTATATAGAATATATATTTATATATTACATATAATATAAATGAATGCATTATATGTACGTATTTCCCATGCTGTTTTGCTTTTCCTTGAACTGTTAATAATTCCTTTATTAAGCTTCTTTATACAAGAAAAAAGCAAACAACTATTTTGTTATCTTAGAAAATATAATAGTGTATGGCATACAGTTAAGAACATTTGGTTCACTGTATCACAATGAGTTCTTTTTATGAAGAGCCACAGAACTCTCTTTCAGTGCTTTAACAGCAATTGCTCTGCTGTTCCAGAGCAATTGTTTCTTTTGATATTCTAAGCACTGAATCATAGAATTAATTGTGGTCTGCTCTTTGCCTTGGTTGCTAAGATGCTCCGAGCCTCTTTTAATCCTGAAATACATATAAAAAAAATACACAAGGCCTTACGTATTTGCTATCTAAGTGTGTATCTGACAAGAGAAATGTTTCTTTTTCACATTATTAATCGGATGATAGTAATTAATTTTGCTACAGCCACTCACATGAGATTTGTAACCATTTTAGCTCTATTGTTTAGGCCCATGCTAACACATTATTTATTTAGAAAGACCAACTCCATTCTTAGCCAAGTTAGAATATAACCTTGATTTTCTGGCAGAGTCCCAAATTCAAACATGCTGGTCCCCTCCCCCTCCCACCATAACCACATTCATGCTCCAGTATTTTAATATTTCAACAACGAAATGATATATAGCATAAAAAATAGGATATTCTTATTCAGTGCATTCCAATGGATAGATCAATATGGTTAAATACACAACATGTCACATAGTAGGAAATGAGCTGGAACCACACTGGAGAAAAAGATAATCAGTCTCTAAATCAATACTTAAAAAATCAGTATCTCAGTAGTCTCCTTACCTATGACTGTGGATGAGAGCGTTCAAAGCCAGCCCATCAGACCAGCTGGTGGTGAAGTTAATGACATTAACCTGTGGATAATTACGAGTTGATTGTCGGACCCAGCTCAGGAGAATCTTTTCACTGTTGGTTTGTTGCAATCCAGCCATGATATTTTTCATTACATTTTTGACCTACATGTGAAAAGAAATGTTCATAAGAAAATGCATTCCCTGAACAAGAACCACAGAAACTCAAATTTAAATATCTTAATCTTCAGTAAAAAGTAATAGAAATTTTAGAGTCAATTAGTAATGAGAAATAATAGACTCTACCAGGATGGAGTCCATGCTAATTAGTTAGGAATCTATTCTGATTGGTTGGTGTCACGATACACCATTCATTGTACACGTTTAATATCAACTCCTGGATTCTGCCACGTTAAACTATTAATTTTGTGCTCCTAACTTTCAATGGATATACTAGAGAAGAGTGTACAAAAACATCGGACTTGTTATTGACCAAGGACTTAATTTTAGTGTTTTTAGGACAGAAAGAACGGCAGTGGCTAAGAGAATGAGCTTACTTTATTTAAACTTAGGTTCAAATTTTGCCTTTGCTATTAACAAATTGTGTTAATACAATATTAACAAACGTAATTTAATCTTTTTTAGGCCTCTGTTTCTTATACATACAAGTTTGTTTTAAGAATCAAAGGACAACCATAGTAAAATAAAATCCCTAGGTTTATACTATAACTTAATGCAAATTATATTTACTGACCAAAATAAAAAAAAAAAGCAGAAAAATGAGTTTGCCTATTTAAAATACAGAACAAAAAAAATCAACAAAACAAAGTATTTATCACTAAAAGCTGTGAATATATTGCCTTGAGTTTCTATGTTCACTTGTTTTTGTTTGTAGTCAGTCTGGTTTAATTTGCTACAGCTTTTTTCAGGAAAGAGCTTCACATGGAAGAGAAGAACAAAGGTTACAAATGCCCAAAACATGGGTCCAGAACTCTGGCTCGTGTATGAAGCGTTCTGAATCCCCCTGGGTCACAGGAAATGCCATGTAAGCTGCTTTTGTATAAAAAAATATATGTTACAAAATCCCATTGACGGTACATACACAGCGTACGTCCTTAGATGAACACAGAAGGCACATCTTACCTCTCCAGAGGTGGTGAGAGACCTGTCCTGGTGTCTAGAAGCACAGCGCTGGTCGCCCCCGGGGGGGGAAAAGAGTGGCTGGGCCTGCCCAGTGACCCAGACGCTGTCACTGTTATTTCATGGTATTCTTGATATTTTGGACCTGATAAACTAATCTATGAGCTTTTCATTGAAACAGCCTTAGACTCAGAAGAGTCATGTCACCTGAAGAAGGCGTGATCTCCAAAAATGTGAGGTATCAGTTACTGTCACGGAGACCCACTCTCTCCTAGATGACAGGGCAAAGGTCAGTATGAAGAATGAAGAGGGACTTGGTACTCCCTGAACAAAAGAATCTTGGAAGGATCATTCTCGACAAAGTGCCTGGTATGAGCAGAAGCACCAAATGCAGACAAAACCGCCGGTGCCTGGAGGGCTGTCTTACTGGTCCTCGCACCCCCACCCTCCCTCCTCCTGCAGCACGAAATGCTTCCTGTGATGGGGTAACAGGCTCTAACTGCATTGTCCCCTTGCGCTTGTTTTCGGCAGAAAGGTTAAGGGCTTAAAGTCGTGCAGCAGACATAAGGAGAAGGGGAGGAACGTTCAGGATGCCCTCACACGCACAGTGCTTAGGCGGTGCTAGGCCAAGTGGTGCCGTTTTGTGCAGTCACCGTGGGGCTGTGGGCGGGCCGCTCTGTCTGCAGCTCCTCGAGAAGTCCCAGCCCCCGTCCCAGCACACACTGTCCCCTGGCCGCACTCCCCCCACAGGGGCAGGACTGACGGCCCCGTGTGCCTCAGGTTGCCTGAGCACTCGCGGGACTTCAGTCAGAGTCCGGAGTCGGCACTTCTTCGGCCTTTCTGGCTGTCGCCTGCAGTGCCTCCTCGTCTGAGGACTCTGGCCCCGTGGTTAAAGATCACGTAGAAGCCCCTTGCAGGCAGGATGGTGGCAAAGAAGCCAGGGGCCCCGGCTGCCCTGAAAGCCCCGTGCGAGGATTTGGGGACAGCTGCAAGGGAGATGGCGAGATAGACGAGGACCGCTGTGGCACTACGTAGGAAGTCCATCATGGGCCAGCGCGAGCCCTACCACTGTCAGCCGCAGGGCATCAGCGAGGCGGAGGGAGAGGGCCTGCAGAAGTCCCGCAGGGGCGCGGGCCGGAAGGCGGCCGCTGAGGACGCCACACAGCAAAGGTGACCCAGGACCCGCCCGACGCCGCCAGCAGGAGACGGTCTTTGAGCGAGCAGAGGACGGCGCGCCGGCGGGAGAGCGGAGCCTGGACGGCCACCAGGCTCTGGTCTGCTTTCGGGTTGGGGTCTGGGTCAGGTTCTGCGGGCCATGAAGCTCCGCCTCCCTCCCTTTCTTCCCCGAAGCCGGAAGAGAAGTGGAAACCCAGACCATGGGGAAGGAGAAAAAGGCCAGACTCTTGGTTTTATTTTAATTAGTTTCTGTATATTGGATTCTCTCCTAGGCTTTGTGCAAATGCTGTATTTCCAAGTTTCATTCTTCTAACTAACCTGATGCAGAAATCCATTCTAAACATTTCTCTAGGTTTCAAGAATGCAGTGACACCACATTATAGAACAAACTGTCTACATATTCTAGTAAAAGCATAATTACTAGGCTACTTTTTTGTGTTGTTATTCATTTTATTTTATTTTTTTTTGGAGTGTTCCATGATTCATTGTTTGCGTAGAACACCCAGTGCTCCATTCAATACATGCCCTCTTTAATACCCATCACCAGGCTAACCCATCCTCCCACCCCCCTCCCCTCTAGAACCCTCAGTTTGTTTCTCAGAGTCCATAGTCTCTCATGGTTCGTCTCCCCCTCCGATTTCCCCCCTTCATTTATCCTTTCCTACTATCTTCTTTTTTTTTTAAACATATAATGTATTATTTGTTTCAGAGGTACAGGTCTGTGATTCAACAGGTTTACTTTTTAAATATAAGTCAGGCCCCTTATCATATACCTGAAGGAAATATATAAGTAAATGTGATGAGTTTTTACCACCAAGGGCTTTCTTTTTGGAAAGTGTGAGGTCCATATACTACCAACATTTGATCAGATGATGAATATTTATCGTGTATTCTAAATATGACATTTTATTTTGCTTCTTCATCCACGTAGAAGTTAACAAAGGCCTCAGGCGAAAATACATATTTTAACATCTCCAATGTTAGTCATCTTTTTATGAAAGAGTCAATGCAAATTTTAGGAGAGACTGTTAAATCTAACTAAAAAATACTTGAAAAGGATTTGAGATGATGCTTTGTAAATTTGGTAATGATTTGAAGATGTGAAATCTTTGCATATGTTTACCACCATCCCTTGATAGCTAAATCTATTATTTAGAGGCAGATTATCCAGTTTTCTTAATTCCTTCCTGACCTGCTTATTTAGTCAGTTAGTCAGTGAATAAATAGGTCAAATAGTTATATAAGATATATCATTTTTCTCATCATATTCTAAAGTTATAACGTGCACAGTCTCCAAGCACAGTGATTGCAAGACATGGACTTTTGTGTCCTGTGCTGAACCAGGACTGGACTCAGCACCTACTGGCTCAGTGGTGGTGATTTGAACTGATCGGGCAACCCTCCCATGATGAATGGGTTTCATTTGTGAAATGCTTGGCCAGACTGCCCTCTATGCACATAATGTTAAAGGACAACACGGTATTCAATCCAAAACTCCTTTAGCATCATTATGTCATTAATTCAGCTTATCAGCCTCAGCCTCACTGGTATTGCTTCTTCTATCTGGGTATAAATGTTGCTAAGAAAAAAATAATAATAATAAAGGGCAATGTAAGATAATCAATTCTTTTCCTACCTAAAAGATAATTACCGAGAAATCTTTATTAAGGACCAACTTTTGGTCTGAGGTGAGTCTTAAAGCAGAATAATTTCCCACCCTTTGGGCTTACAGTCCCTAAGCGAGAAAATCAATTTAAACATGTGTGTGTGTGTGTGTGTGTGTGTGTGTGTGTGTGTGTACAGCTATATCTACAACTGTTTTTAAAAGGAAAAGGTTGAAATGTCTTTAAGCAGTGATTTCAAAAAATGACTAGGAGTTAACTGGGCAAAGAAGGTATGATGGACGTGGGGATGCAGCACCAAGACTGTCCTTCAAGGAAGGGCTTGTTGCTGCAGCTGTTACAGCTCGCAGCTGTGAGTCCTCTCAGGGTCCGCCAGAGTTGCAGAGTCATGTCACTTAAGGTCAAGCCCTTCCTAGGGCAGCCCACATCTAGTGACTGATGAAGGGAAATAGTATATAAGACTCAGCCACGTCAGCCCCACTGAGAACAACACTGAAGGGCTATACCAGCTCCCAGTTCCCCGTGGGGTTGCAAACAGCCATTGCTGGAGGGGAGGGGGGGAGGTACATCACAGCTCCAGTGCTTCTCATTCCAGTTACCATCTCCCTTCCTCAAGTACTCGTCCCAGAGATGTGCCTTAATGAATGTCCTGCCCACTAAATTCAATGTCTACTTCCCACAATCCATCATGTGACGACAAGGAGCCATGGTGGAGGGGTAGGAGTAGAGAGGGGTAGGGATAGTCTTCTACAAGGGAAGGATGGTGTGTGTGAAGAAAACTAGAGCAAGAACCGTCTTGCATACAAGGCATTAGGTAGACAGGAGTTTACAGCAAGGGCTTTCAGCAGCACCAAAACCATCTTTCTCCTGTAATGGGCAAATAACAAATAAATAAACATTGCCGTGTAAAGTAGCCCTGGATCTGAGTACTTCCTTTGACCTGGCCAGCAAAGGTGTGGACCTGACCTCGAATAGCACACCACTGTTTGCAGGATATATCTGTATCTCCAGCTGGTTGTCAGGACGGAGCTGACCACCCTAAAAAGGAAGGTTTGCACTTAAAAAAGAGGAAGAAAAAGATGCCCAACACACGTTGTCTACTTCACAATTTTGTTCAAAGCTGCTTATTCCTCAATAGAGGCATTATTTTTCAGGCTAACAATTTTATTTACATGGAAACTGGAAAACTAGTGACAGGAAAGATAGGGTAGGCATTCCTGAGCTTTTACAAGTTCAAAGAGAAGTCCTCTGTGGCACTATTAATAACATAATATGTGGCACTGGAACAAACGATTCACATCTTTCCATCTCTTAATGCCATTCTCAATCTAATAGATCCGGAAAGTATATTAGGTTGGCCAGAGTGTCCTTTAATCTCTGCTGAGATTCAAGGGCTTCTTTGACTACTTGATAGGAAGGCAAATATGTACTCTCAGTGAAAATACCTCTTGGGATTCATTGGGTTATGATGAGGAGTATTGAGCAGGAGGAATTTTTTATAAGTGTATTTAGTAGTTTTAAGAGAACCAAGCAGGGTGATAGAAGAGAGATGAGATAAGGAGGCAGGGGCTGAGAAGAGTCTACATCCTTGCAATTACAAGGATATGGGGATTCAAGGACATAGATGTAAAACAACAGACTGTAAGAGAGGTCTCAGACAAGGAAAGACGGCAAAAGCATTCCTTCTGGTATTCTGGAATGTGAAAGCCCCTCTACATGCTAATTACAAAAAATGAGCAAGCTCACAAGCAAATGAAAAAAGTATAAGGGTAGTTTTGAAACTCTATATTGCAGTGAGTGGAGATGGAGTTGGAAAGGGTTTTGAGAAAATAAAAAAGTATGAGATCATATGAGAGACCGTTTGGGTGAAAAATACAATTAAAATAGCCTTTTGGGTCTCTGTTCATGCCTAACTTCTCCTGCTGCCTTGGTCATGACCAACATCTATGCAACTTTAGTGTCTTCTGCAAGATGGGGTCCCTCCGCGAACCATTTGTTACCAGGCCATAAGGTAAATACAACGGATAGTCCATTAGAAACTTCTGTAACAATTTTACAAGGTCCTACATACGTCTGTTGAGTTTAATGATAAAATGGCTTGGGTTTTCTGTGTCTTTTTATTTCATCTTTGTAATTCTTCAGTGTTATTGTAATTTACATACAATGAAAAAGAGGAAAAAACTGTTCTTTCCTCAAGACAGTTTGAGAAGTACTCAGCAACAGAAGTAAACCAGTTTGGTGGGGGGCCCTATGTTGCCTTGCTGGTTCTATTTGACACCATCACTATTTGGAAAAGGCCCAGAATTGGGAATCTAGGGTTCATTTAAGGTTCTCATGGTCTATTTTCTGTCGTCATTCACTATGCTGTCCTCTATCTCTTCCCATATTGCTGTGAAATAAGATTGAGCCTGTTCAGTGTTTAGAATAAAAGGATATGGGGGTCAATTTGGTCAATATGGGGGTCAATTCAACTGCTGAGTCGAATAGGTATACCTCTGGTCTATGTACTGACTCTGAGCAGGAGCAAAGTACAATTTAAGTTAAATCAACCCTACTAAATGAAGTAGTGATACTTGCTACAATAAAGATAAACCTCAAAGATTATGTTCAGTGAAAGAAACTCGATATAAAAGAACACTTATTATATCACTTCATTGATATGAAATGTCCAAAAAGGCAGACAAAGGAACAGAAAATACATAAATGGTTGCCCGGGGCTGGGGGTTGGAGTGGGGAATGACCATAAATAGGCCTAAAATTAGATTAGATTGTTTTCATGGTTGTACAACCCTGTAAATATCCCAAAACCTTTAATGGATTGGGGGAAAAACTGTTCCTTGCTCAAAATAATTTGAAAAGCCCTGGGCAAGAGAACTAAACCAGTTGGTACACTTTGAATTTTATACTTAGATTGGGTAAATTTATGATATATAAGTTACATATCAAAAAAATTTTTTATAAAAAATTAATCACTGCTAGTAAAAGAGCAGACATCCCAATTTTCCTCCAGATTCTTAACATATGAGTACAAAACTCCAAGCAATCAAAATTATTCATTTGATATACCTGTAGTGACAACAGCATAGTGCACTGAGTGCCTTGTAGATATTCTTTCCTTTAATCCTGACAAGAAATATACGTGTTAATTATTATTTTTTCTATTTTGACGGTGAGGGAATTATGGCCCAGAAACAGATGGCATTATACCCAATGTCACGACAAGATGGTAAATGGGAGAGTTGAAATTTAAGTTCATGTTGGTCTGACTGAAAAAACGTATACTCTTTTTACTAAACCAAATGACCTTTGATCCATTTTTGCAGAGGTCCAGTAAGTATAGACATTCAGAAAACCCTATGCTGAGGTGTTCAGAAAAAAAAAAATGTAATTCCCAAAGCAGGTTATGAAGTTAGTTTGTGTGTATAACATATATACAGATAATCATATCCCACCAATCTTTTATTGGCATTAATTTATATTGAGGAATACAAAGGATTCACAAAGTCTCATTCATTTGGTAGTCATGAACAGTTTTTACGAAACTACGTAGATTTGCATATAGGTGAGTTATAGAAGACACATATTTGTGAAAAATATTTTTCTTAACCTATTGATGAGAATGTCTTTTTTGGCTCATCTCCACAATGGAAGTAAAATTTAGAAAAATATTCCTGCAATGTTCTAGAACCTGTTTTATAATCTGCTGATCCTTCACATTTCAAATGACATCAGCTGTGCCAATTTAAAAGGCAGTGCTATGGAGATGGGCTTTGTATTGCCAGAGGTATACATGTTTGCTTTGCAGGTCAAGGGGTAAAAATGAAAGGAAGGATCAGCAACATTTTACACAAAAAGGAAACATTCATCAGGATTCTTACCTGCCAGTGGAGGATTATATTCCAAATCAAACCAAGAGTCAGTTTGTGATTTCCATCTACTATGTCAGTGCTTCCGATATTCACTAAATCAACCTGTTAAAGATAAAGAAAAAACATTTAAGGAAAGAGACAAATTGTCTATTTGGAAAGAAAACAAAATGCGAAGGTAATTGCATTTAGCTATTTTCAGAGCCTAAGCAGTCTTACAGCTTTTAAAAAATAATCTAAAAATGAAACAAAATGCATTTGTAAATGCACTCTCTTTAACAAACAAGTGCCCCTGAACACATTTACAAAGAGATAGGAAATGAATGTACTTTTAGTATATAAATAGATTACTGCAGATTAAAGAAGCCAATCAGAATATCTTCAAATAAAACGTATAACAATGGTAACTCATAAAGGATGCCTAAAATTAATATGTGCTTCCTAATACAAAATTGAAACTCAATGAAAAAAAGTTTCATCAGTCTTTTAATCTTGCTCAAAGGAGTGCTATTATAATTAGGGGTAACTGCATTTGACTAAAATGCCCGTGCTTTAGAAACATATTAGAACTCTAATAAATAATGGAGCTATGGCAAGCTCTCTTTGCTATATCTAGGACTGGGTTTGGGAATCAAAATCTGGCAGGGTTTTTTTGTTTGTTTGTTTGTTTGTTTTAAGGCAAATCCTATCTCCTGTCCTTTATGTTTCTAATATTTTTAGGTGGAGTCAGGTTAAACATAAGCATCAGGCAAATAGGTGCATGAAAAGATGTTCAACATTGTTGGCCATTAGGAAAATGCAAATTATAATCACAGTGAGCTAGCACTACACACTTACCATAATGGCTAAAATTTTTAAATAGTGACAACGTCAAATGCCAATGAGGATATGTACAAACTGGATCACTCATGCATGGCTGGGGGAAATGTAAATAGTACAGGTACTCTGGAAAACATTTTGGTACATTCCTGCAAAACTCAGCATGGGCTTAGCATACAATCCAGCAATTGGGCTCTTGGGCATTTATCCCAAAGCAATGAAAACTTATATTTCTACAAACCCCTATGTGTATGTGTTCATATCAGCTTTACTTGTAACAGTCAAACACAGCCATCTGGGAGAACAGCCTATGTGCCCTTCAAGGGTGAATGGTTAAACAAGCTGTGGTACATCCATACCATGGAATCCCACTCGATGATGAAAAGGAACAAACTATTGACACACAAAGCAACTTGGGTGAATCTCATGGGAAGAATGCTGAGTTGAAAAAACAAAGCCAACCTCAAAGGGTTACATATAGTATGGATTAAATATAACAGTTTTGAATAGCCAAAGTTCTAGAAATGGAGAATTGGGTAGCAATTGCCAGAGGTCAGAGATCAGGGTGAATGAGTGGGGTAGGTGGATGTGGTTATAAAAGGGCAGCATGAGGGGCCCCTGGGTGGCTCAGTCGGTTAAGTGTCTGCCTTCGGCTCAGGTCATGATCCTGGAGTTTCAGGATCGAGCCCTGCATCGGGCTCCCTGCTCAGCGGGGCATCTGCTTGTCTCTCTGCCCCTTACCCCACTCAAGCTCTCTCTCTCACTTTCTCACTCTCTCTCAAATAAATTGAATCTTTAAAAATAAAAATAAAAAAATAAAAGGGCAGCTTGAGGGATCCTTGTGGTGATGGATCAGTTCTGCATCTAGTCTGTGATGGTGGATACACACATGTACATGTGTGATAAATGTACAGAATTAAAAATACCTGTGCATGCATACATGAGTGCAAGTAAAACTCAGGAAATATGAATATTATTGGTGACTTATATCAATGTTGATGTGTGTAGTGATAGCATCCTATAGTTTTATAGTATATTACCACTGGGGTAAAACTTGGCTAAAGGTACACAGGATCTCTCAGTACTGTTGCTTACAACTACATGAGAATTTACAATTATCTCAAAATAAAAAGATTAACTATAAAATGGGCATCTGGGGATACTTTAACAGGAGAAAACATCACAATAATCCAAATAGGCACCTTCAGATTAAGGTCTATAGAGTGGGTGTGAAACTGTCAGAGCAGGAGTGAGGGTTAAGAAGTAACTCAGAGTTCTTTCCCTATTCACTATCTTTCGCTCACTGATCCTTTTGGTTGAATTTCCTTTGGTTATCTCAAGGATCCTGCCATTTTCTCTTGTCCTGAGGGCAGCAACCTGAGAGAGTTGCCCATTCTTCAGCCTCCCATGGATATCTTCTCTAAAGAGCCAACAGTCATTTTGATTAAACCTTTCATCTTCTCAGGCTCCAAATCCTTACTGGTCAACGTGTCACTCCAATCTCTCTTTCCCATTTGTTTCTTCCTTAAGTAAGATGGGTTCACCATTCTCTCAATCAATGGCAAATTATATTCCTTATCATTCACCTTAATTTTCTAAATATTATTACAACTTGAAAATATGAAGCTTTCTGGGAAATCCAGGTGAAAACAATAAAAAAGGCTACCCTTTGGTATAACTGTTAAATCACTCCCAATTATGCCTCCTATAAACTTACTTACAGGTCTAGTGGATAATCAAATACTCAAATTTATTTTTATATCCCAACAATATAAACATTATTGGTGTGTTGGCTTAAAATAAATGAAAATACAGAAAATAATGTAGAATCATTTGAACAAGGATAGAAGATCAAGATACAAGCCCATAGTTGAATTCCACATATATTTTATAGTAGAGGATATTACTGAGCTATGCAATAGATTAGATGTGAGGATTGGTACCATCAGGACTTTACAGAGAAGTCAGCCTGAAGCAGTATGCAAATAGACATTTCACTAAGGCTCAGTTGAGGAGTGGATAAATGGAAGTCCTGAAAATTGGTTAACATGAAAGACTTTGACTTTCTCGGGTAGAGGAAAGTCAAGGTGATAATGCCATTATAAGGTGTTACATGTCTATTTATTTCTGCAATGCAGATGCTTTTTGTTGTACACTTGAATTTTAGGAGTATCCCATGCAAGTTCTTCCTAACTGAGTTTACTGTAGCTAATTTGAATATTTCAAATTACTGAGTATTCACATAAATTTGTCCTACACAAGCAGATAATAATTTGCTATAATATTGTTGTTTTAATTGCACAAAGTAGAATACAACAAGTTTCTAGAATTCATTAGGGAAACAAAAAATAGAGATACCAGAGGAGATAAATAACTCAAGAGCAAGAAAGCACCATGATCTACATTTCACTTGGAGATTCCTTATGTGGCAGTAAAGGAAGGAGCTCCTCCATATAGAAAAGCTACTATAAATTTATCAATTGATTCACTGATGCGTTCATTCAACAAATACATTTTGGATACATGTCAGGCACAGATGTACTTAGAGCACAAAAGAGAAAAAGTGTTCCTACTTTCTGGAACTTAACTGTAGTGAGAATGATAATCAGACCATACGTTGTTGAAAATTCAGTTACTTTAATGGAGAAGATGTGATTTTTTTAGGAGACAGACCTATACTGGGGAAATCACTGCTGGTGGTTATGTTTGGACCTGCTATAGGGATCATCCTGGGGAGACTTAGAGCAAGCAACAGGCTTGGCTCAATCCACTTTAATAAGCCTTCTCCCTGTATCAGCAGGGAGACAGTTCCACTTCTTTTTTTATCCTCATAAAATCCCTCCTAAGATCCAATCGCTATTATGTCCAGGTACTGTGCTCAGCTTTGAATAAAGAAGAGCAAAATAGAACCCCTAATGTCAAAAAAAGCTCATAAGCTAATAGCAGGCCACACAATAAAAACTAATTAAAATTAAGTAGGATCTAGAAATTCCACTTCTAGATATATCCCCGAAAGAACTGCAAACAGGGACTTAGACAGATATCTGTATACCAATGTTCATAGCAGTATTACTCACAGTAGCCAAAAGGTGAAAACAACCCAAACGTCCATTGACAGATGAATGGACAAGCAAAAAATGTGGTATATACATACAATGAAATATTATTCAGGCTTAAAAAGGAAGGAAATTCTGACAAATTCTACAACATAGATGAATTTTGGAAACATTATGCTAAGTAAAAACAGCCAGACACAAAATGAGAAATATTATATGATTCCGCTTATATCTGGTGCCTAGAAAAGTCAAATGTATAGAGAAATAAAGTAGAAGAGAGCTTATCAGGGGCTGAAATAAATACCATGTTTTATAAGTGGTGTTTCACTCATATATTCTCTATTTCATATGCTTAACCGACTGAGCCACCCAGGCACCTTGGTAGGTTTTTCTTTATAAAAAGGTTTTAGCATTTACTATTTTAACCAGCAATGTATATGAGTAGGCTCTTCCCTTCCCAGCAATAGAGATTTCTGCTTTTTCATTTTGCCTGTCTGATGAGTAAAAAGATTTTGCATTGTTAATTCATTTCCATGATTCCTACTTCATTTGGAATATCTTTTTGTATGACTGATGATTATAATTTCATCTGTAAATTGTCTGTTAATATGGTTTTTTCATTTTTATATAAGTAGTTTTCCTTCTTAATTTTAAAGAGCTCTTTGCAACTAATAGCTAACATTTATTGAGTACTTACCACATGTAAGACATGGTTTAATCAATTTTATGTAGTTCGACAATCTAATTTTTGTATTCATATTCATAAGTGAGATTGTCTTATATATTTATTATTTAATTTTATGTTTATTGACTGTTGGTACTATGGTTATTCTGACATCACAAAAGGAAGTGCAGGGTTTTATCTTCATATATGCTTTGGAATAGCTTAAAATATAGGAATTACTTATTCTTTAAGGATTAGGTTAAATTCACATGTGAGAATCCTGGTATATATTTCCATGGTAGATCTCTAATACTTACCAATGTTTTCTGAAGTAATAAGTCTAGTTTAATTTTCTGCTATTCTTATGTCAATTTTAGTAATTTACATTGTTCTAGGAGATCATCCATGTCCCAGATTTTTCAAAATTAATTTCACAGAATTGCCTGTAGTATTCTCTCAGTTTCTTCTGAATCTGTGGTTACACATCCTTTCTCATTACTAATCTTGTCTATTTTTCATTCTCTTCTTATTTTCTTTTGTTAGGATTAGAAGAGGTTCATCTCTTTTGTTGATCTATTCAAAGAGCTAGCTTTTGAACTGAATTCGACCTATATTTTTCAGTCTTCTATTTTGAATTTACTTTTCATTATTGTTTTTCTTTTTATAATCTCTTAAGATATATACTTATTTTATCTCTATCTTTAAAAAAACCTTAAGCCTATGAGGTTCTCCCTGAATACAGCTTTCACTCTGCCCACATCATCATCACAGTAAAAGTATGAGATAGTTACTCTTTTATATACATTTTACCTAGAGGGAAACAGAATGTCAAAATTACATGAAGCTTTCACAAGGTCAGATTTAAAACCAGGTCCAGATATGAGAGGTAATTCCTTAATTAAATCTAGAGAATTCTTCATTAAATGCTTTAATAGGCTCTCTCTAAATTAATAAATATTGCATACCACCATGTAGACAAGGAATATTATTTGTTTTGGTTATGTTTTGTCTCTCTTCAAATTACCAAGGACTATAAGAAATAACAATAATTAATAATCACTAAGGCTCTAAAAGAGGGAGGTATTTTGTCATGCCTCAAAGGGACTGTTCATGGTCTTTTTGTTACTATCCTGCCTCATCGACAGTCTAGCCCATTTTGACTCTAAATTCTCATATGCTTGGTGTTTTTATAATGCCATATTTCCTACTATGTAGCTAGGAATGATGTTGTTCTTATAAAAAAAAATCATTACAAGCTACTCTTAAATAATCATGTGCACAATAGCTTCTTTTAAATATCTTTCTAACATGTGCTCTGGAGTTATATCTTTCAAGGATTCTCAGTCCAATTTCTAAATAACTATGGCATGGAAAAACAAAAACTGAAATATGTTAAAATCTGTGTTAAATGGGGACACCTGGGTGGCTCAGTCGTTAAGCGTCTGCCTTCCCAGGGTCCTGGGATCGAGTCCCACATCGGGCTCCCTGCTCAGCGGGGAGCCTGCTTCTCCCTCTTCCTGCTGCTCCCCCTGCTTGTGCTCTCTCTCTTTCTCTGACAAATAAATAAAATCTTTAAAAAAATAAAATAAATTAAAAAATAAAATCTGTGTTAAATGAAAATTATGTGTCTAGTAAGCAAAACAAAAAACATTTATATGACATATATGTTAATACATAGAACCAATGTGTGTGAGTGTGTGTGTGTGTGTGTGTGTGTGTGTGCGCATGTATCAGTATTGTGACCAGCACTAGATAGCAGGAAATTCAATATTGAGGTCATGAAGGACGCCCAAAGTTATGTTTTCCTGTTTTGCAGAATGAAAGCATCTGATACTAAATGAATAAGTGTGAAAATTGATATTGTGTGTGAAAATTAAATAGCATGCATTGAATTTTTGCAGACACAAGTTCGCCTACACATGAAGATTGGCTTTATGAGTTCCTGCAAACAGGCCTAAGACTTTACTCATAAAGTAACATTGGATTCTAGCTCTGAGTTTTGCAGTGTTCTCTGTGCAAGATGCTTTATTCAAACTTAATTTTAGAGGATAGAAAATTCTCACCATTTGTCTTGCCATAATGGAACCTTCTTATGGCCCTAATAGAATATTTAAATGTGAACTCTTAGGAAAATATCCCTTGAATCAGGATGCACAAACTGCAAAAAAAGCACCGAGGAAACATAATGAATTAGCTTTCAAAATACAGTAGCCTATTGTTATCATGTGAGGACACAAACTAGAAGGAATTCCTTTTTTGTGCCCACACTAATACTTAGATAAAAGCACCAGATTTTGTACAAAAATATCTATTTAGTAATTCTAAGGTTAGTATATATTTCACAAATCAAAACCACAATGAGATACCACCTCACACCAGTCAGAATGGCTAAAATTAACAAGTCAGGAAACAACAGATGTTGGTGAGGATGTGGAGAAAGGGGAACCCTCTTACGCTGCTGGTCGGAATGCAAACTGATGCAGCCACTCTGGAAAATGCTATGGAGTTTCCTCAAAAAGTTAAAAATAGAGCTACCTTACAACCCAGCAATTGCACTACTAGGTATTTACACAAAGGATACAAACATAGTGACCCGAAGGGGCACCTGCATCCCAGTGTTCATAGCAGCAATGTCCACAATAGCCAAACTGTGGGAAGAGCCCAGATGTCTGTTGACAGACGAATGGATAGAGAAGAGGTGATATATATATGTTGGAATATTACTCAGCCATCAAAAAAAAATGACGTCTTACCATTTGCAACGATATGCATGGAACTAGAGGGTATTATGCTAAGCGAAATAAGTCAATCAGAGAAAGACAAATATCATATGATTTCATTCCTATGTGGAATTTAAGAAACAAAACAGAGGATCGTAGGGGAAGGGAGGGAAAAATAAAATAAGATGAAATCAGAGAGGGAGACAAACCATAAGAGACTCTTAAGTATAGGAAACAAACTGAGGGTTCCTGGAGGGGAGGTCGGTGGGGGATGGGATAATTGGGTGATGGGCATCAAGGAGGGCACTTGATGGAATGAGTACTGGGTGTTATACACAACTGATGAATCACTGAATTCTACCTCTGAAACTAATAATACACTATATGTTAATTAATTGATTTTAAATAAAATAAAAATAAACAAGATACTTAGCATCTGCAAAATATATATATAATTAGGGTGCTAACCACTGGGCTCTGAGGAGCAATTCTCTTTCATTGTTTATTCAAGAGAGCAATGTTTGTTTTATCCCAGGTTTTATTTTATACCAGGTTCCTTTAGGGCATAGATGCAATCTAGCATTGTCAATAATATTTTTTTTTTTGAAGATTTTATTTATTTTGTGACAGAGAGAGACACAGCGAGAGAGGGAACACAAGCTGGGGGAGTGGGAGAGGGAGAAGCAGGCCTCCCGTGGAGCAGGGAGCCCGATGTGGGGCTCGATCCCAGGACCCTGGGATCATGACCTGAGCCGAAGGCAGACGCTTAACGACTGAGCCACCCAGGCGCCCCGTCAATAATATTTTCTACAAGCCAAATTTATATATCCCATGGTGGTTATAGTAAAAGGATTTCTATATATTATATTGATATATTTAAGATTTAAAAATACTGAAGAAAACCCTAAGTTTTAAAGCAAATCTGATATATGATGATTTAGTGAAAGGAGATTACTGACCTGGGCCAGTTTATATTATTTTTAATTAGCTTTAGAGAAAGACGAATAGCACATCAAATGTGAAATGCTACACAGTGACTTTAGAATGAGGAACATTTGACATAAAAATAATCATGATAGCCAGGTCAAATAATGGAAATGGAAGTTCTTAGGGCAGAGCAGAAGGAAGAAAAAAGATGAATAACAGCAAGGGAATAATATTCCTATGACAAAATTCTAAAGAATTTTTTCAGGCTTTTTAAACTTTTGTGGGAGCAGGGAAATGGATAAACTTTCCCAGTTTTCGTTTGTGAATCATGTAAGCATTTGCAGTTCTAACTTGGAAGTTGTAGAATTATATCTCATTCAACATGGGAACCATCCTGTATCATTCAGCCAAATGAAATGAGGTTAGGGTTCGGACGTCCCTCACATGGGCTTCAAAGGATGTGGTTCTTTAAGACATTTCAGATTTCAAGATTTATCCTAAGAAGTGACTTCAGTTCCTTGATATGCAGAATACAATCTGAGCATTTTTGGAATTAGGGATGGGGTAGGAGACAAAGGTAAGCCATCATTTTCCTCATCAGTCTAAGTATGTGAGTTTAACCAAAAAATGCTGCAAATTGAATCTTATGACTTCACAAAGAATGACAAGACTTCAAAAGGAACCATGGAATGTCATCCTTAAAAGTTTGGGTAGATTTCCTTAACCAGAATCTTAAACAGTGACTAACAGTTAAGAAACTATCATGCATTGGAATTTATTATATAAAGATCCTTCCTGATACTTCAACCTCATGCAGATACTTCTACCTTCTATTTATTTGTTTTTTATACCCATACATTTCTCTCAAATAAATTGCTTATAACTGAGAATTTCATTCCAACATTCTAGACAACTAGGATTTGCTTTTAAAATGTGTGAGGCCCTTTTCATAAAACATCTGCCATTGTGTAGTCAAGCTAAAGAGACTTCTCCATATTCAAGAGAAATTCCTCAAGTATTTATGTAATCCTTCCAAATATAATGCATTTAAATGATCAAAAAATGCAGGAAAACCAAAGTAGTTTTGCTGTTTCTACAGCATGTGCTGTTATACTGTGTTTAAAATTTATGTAAAATTTTAAGACCTATAGACATAAATCATACTTATTTTTTTCCCTTGAGAGATGCATATCTTTCATAATTCAATGACGAATAGTTCAGTATACACAACCTAAAGGGTGGGCTGCATTGGCTTTTGTGGATTTGGCTCTCCACTTAGCAGGTTGTCTTTATTTCCTCTCATGTATCTATCTTCCAAAAAAGAATTTTTTAAAATTTTATACAAATAAAGAAGTTTATACTAGAAAACACCTTTTTTTATTTTTATTTTTTTAATGGTATGAAAATTGGCAGAAACTTTTAAAGTGCAATTTTATTTATTTATTTTTCACTGATGCATTTTATGTTTTCTTTTTTTCTTTTTTCTTAAGTTCAATTAGCCACCATATAGTACATCATTAGTTTTTGATGTCGTGTTCAGTGATTCATTAGTTGCATATAACACCCAGTGCTCAACACATCACATGCCCTCCTTAATACCCACCTTTTAAAAGCACATTTTGACCTAGAATGCATCCTAAGACTTAGTTCTAGGTCCAATGCTTGCTGTGAAGATACTATCCCTACTTTCAATGATTAAGCTTTACATACTTAGTCATTTGTTAAAATTTTTCACCATCTACCATATGCCACATGTTAAATAGTAAAGAAGGAGACAGACTAAAAAATGGACTGTTCTATCAAATTGCCTAAGGACTAGTGAAATAAGTTCAAATTTCTCTATATTTTGGATTTTTTTACGATTACAATCACTTGTCACAAGGTAGTTCTTTTTAACGGAACCGTGTTTTTACTTGCTTATACACTGCCTCTTTGGCAATAAAGATTTGAAGCAGCTAAGTTTTAAAAACTCCATAATGTTAAGAAAATAGAAACATTAAAGGGGTAAAAGAAAATTAAAACAAATATATCAAACCAGAGGTTTCAATGCAGGTAGTTTCATTGATCATAAAATGCAGGACTGAACTTTCTGGCAAAGTAGCTCCTATAGCTCAACTCAGCACAATTTCATATATGGAATATTATATACTAGAAGGCATCATTTGAGAAAATGAACTCTGTCCTCAGTAATAATTTCACAACATAGAATAAAAGATGTATATACTTTCAGTGTAATATTATTAATACTATAATAATATTTGAATTTTTACAAATACTATATATATCTTACACCCAGCAATATAGAATATAGAATGCTACTTTACTGAAACCAGAACCCAATACAGCCATAGCTTTCTAACCTTGAGCCATGTATACTGATTTCAAGGGGAAAATTTGGCAATAGTAACCCCGAAAACTTTTAAGTTACATGACTAACATTCACTATAATAGATGGCTACCTCAATTTTGAGTTTAATATGCAAGAAAAAATACTATATTACCTTGATGCAAGAAATGCACTGATCGGGGGGAGGATAACCAACTCACCTTATGAAATTATTTTAAATGAGAATTAGCTTCATTTCTAAGAGTAGTAATTTCCCATTGCATCTGAAAATGAATTTAAATATTACAGTATATGTTTGTGTATAATTTCTATATTCCATAAAAGAATATTCTGAAATAAGTACAACCATTTCTATTAGTACATTTCAGGGATGATGAAGTGGAACTTAAGTCATGGAATCATTTGGCAAAAATCCCAGAGTTAGTAAGTGACAGGGTTAAAAGGATATACTTCTTCTGGATCCTCAGAATGAACATATATAAGGTGCAGACATAGTAAAGTCCTATTGCATGGACTGAAAATTCAGTGTAAGAACTAATACTTGTCTAACATAAATTAACTTAAAATTTGGAATTTATATCTGAACACTGGATTTTATGAGTAATAAATGGAAGCAGTTTATATTCAGTCAAAGATATTATGTTCTGACATACTCCAAAATATGTATTATATGGCTATTTAAGTCTCTGAATACTTAAAGAACACATAAAATACTAGTTTTAAAGAACACTTTAGAACCCTCTTTATCTAAGATCATATGCCAGGAAGAGTGAATGCTATGTCATTTTTCAGATCAGTGACATTTGACAACCATTCAATCTAATTCAGCGACAATTTTCAATGATGTGATTAAGTGAATATATGAACATAGCTGACGTTTGAAATTTCAACCTAGGCTTTTATTTTTTTTTTTTTTATTTTTTTTAAAGATTTTATTTATTTATTTGACACAGAGAGAGACAGCTAGAGAGGGAACACAGGCAGAGGGAGTGGAGAGGGAGAAGCAGGCCTCCCGCGGAGCAGGGTGCCCGATGTGGGGCTCGATCCCGGGATCCCGGGATCATGACCTGAGCCGAAGGCAGACGCTTAACGACTGAGCCACCCAGGCGCCCCTCAACCTAGGCTTTTAAATACTCACTTTGGATTTGTGGTTTAAATGTATAAAAATGATCTTATTTGTTTTGTGCTACTTCACATATGTACTACTTATACATTTGAAGTTACTTGGTAAAAATTTGCTGCTTTGTCATAGACAGTTGATGAGAGTGGTGTACAGAACATAAGTATGAGATCTACAACTGTGTCAGCTAATATTAAATCATATTAAATCAGCAAGTCCTGGTATACTATATACCCAGGATGTATTACAACACTACATTTCTTGTATGAATCTTTAAAATAATGATGGAGTGTATTCTATGACTTCAAAGAGGCATTGAGATTCATAAAATGTAAACATGGAAATCTTGGGGGTGCCTGGGTAGCTCAGTTGGTCAAGTGTCTGTCTCTTGGTTTTGGCTCAGGTCACGATCTCAGGGTCCTAGGATCAAGCCCCTGCTTGTCCCTCTCCCTCTGCTCCTTCCTGCTCTCTCACTCTCTCTCTCTGTCTCTTTCTCTTTCGAATAAATAAATAAATAATCTTAAAAAAAACAACAACACATGGAAATCTTGGGACGGAAGAAGAGGAAACAAACTGGAATTTAGCCAATTAATGGAAGACAGGTACCATGATGTATCCAGAGGGCAGTTTAAAATACGATGGACAGTTAAATCTTCCTACCAGATTTTTAATGGCTAAATTCTTTTAACAGTGGAAAAAATCATTCATTATTCAATTTGACATAAAGTGATGAAAATGTCAAATCTCTGGTAGAGGAAACTCACTGACTGGAACTTACTTATATCTAAGGGGGAAAAAATCTATCAATAAACAAATTAAAATGACCCATCAAATGTTTCTTTTCATTTGAGAGACAATATGGTTAAAGACCCGCAGAACTGAATTCACAATGTCTGATGGAGACTGTCACAAACAAAACTGGAGAAGGGGAAAGGAATGGTAGAATGGCAATATGAGAGATGTTTCTGTTACCCGTGATTTGCTTTATCTAACTTCAACAAGTAGCAAGGAAATGCAAGCTGTGGCTATGTTTTATATCTTGAGCTGGTGTGAAGATAAGCTTAACCACTCGGTACAGTCAGCCTCTATTTCACAGGATTTTGTACTTTCTTTTGTTTGCTTTTTTAAACCACGGCCAACTTTATTACAAATGAGCTTTGCTCTCAGCAAATATTGTAATAAAGGTATCACTGCACTTGGAAGTACTTTATTCTCAATAAGTGGTTTTGAAAATAAATTATTGATAGCAGAAATAACTTCATGCTAAAATAGCCACTACAGAGAATGCAAATTAGAACATAAATGTGGTGTCTGAGCTCTACAGAGCTAAGCTGTGAGTGGCATTTGAGTGAGGATAGCAAATTAGACGTCAGGACAGAGAAAGGAAAGGAAACTGAGGCATGGAGGCAAATTGAGTTGCTAGTTGAGAACAAGGAAATGTGCTAAAATGGGTCATTTATGGCAGAGGAATAGGCCAAAGTGGACAAGATCCTAAGAAGGAAGGAGAAAACAAAATGGACTTGACCTAAGATTTTGAAACTCCCACAAAGTAGCCTTTCAAAAGGGAAGCTTCTAATACCCCTTTAACAACAGGGAGGGCTAACTTTTTTCAAGTGATTTTAAAACTTAGGGGTGTGGATAGATTTGTAGAACTGTGATGCCCCTAATGATTTTCTATCAGCAATTGTCAATTTCTTAAAGTTTGGACAAACTTACCTCTGGTGCCATTAGACTCAGAATCCTTTGTGAAAGATTGGTTTTGTTTAATTTTATGATTTCTTAACTTCTCTTGGCTATTGATTAAGGTAGTCTATATTCCATTATGTTAATTCTCATAATTTATTATTTTAAATAGAACATCATCTAATTTAATTGCTTTTTTATTACCAACATATATTTCTGTGTAGATTCCATTTTTGGTTTCTGTATCTCTTAAACTTGTGCTTAATATTTTCTTTCTGTGTTTAAATTGCATATATTTGCTTTCCCCCCTCCTTTTCCTGATTAAATTTATGAGATTAGTCTATTTTATTATTTTACTACTTCTTTCTGACTTATTTATTTCTTCATTTATCTTTTATTTTCTACTTTCCTTAGGGCATTTTTTTTCTTTTTGTAACATTTATGGTTGAAATCTTGAATTAATTTATTTTATCTTTTTTTTAATGAAAATAAAAGCAAAGACACAAATTGAACCTCTGAGTAAAACCTAGGCCATTTCTCATGGAATGCTTTTTCCTACACAAATGTGGATTTATACTCTTGATTCCTTATACAAAACATTTTAAATTAATCAAATTGAATTTTTAAAAGTATTATTAATTTCTAATATTACATTATTATTATCAGAGTATATACTTTACAAGCTCTTCTTTTTACGTACTTAACAATACTCTCACTGCATCCTAATATATTAGCCATATTTGTACATAGGGAAGGAATATTTTTTTATGTATTTATCTTCTCCTATGCCTTTGGTAAGTTTGTACAGCAGAGCAGAAATAAGAAAGAACTCATAGTCTGTTTTCCTTTTCTGGCTCTGATGTTCCCCAGAAGCATGGGGAAGGGATATGATATTGGCTGGTTCCAAAATTAGCCAGAAACCATCTCTGCTCCCTGTCAGCAAATAGAGGTGGTATGCTTTCAAAAGTGAATGGCTTCCTGATACATGCAGCGTGGTTGGACCCTAGCCAACATTAAGACTTTCGGTATAGATAATCTCAAGTCTCCATCTGACCAGAAAATAGAGATATTTGGAATGCTGGTTATTCTCTGCCCCCTCCCCAGTTCTTCACCCCTTCTGTGTATTAGATGACTCATCTAGTATAAAATGACTTTATCACCTAGGACCTCTCACCTTCTGGCTTCCAGTTGAGCTTAAGCAATGAATGGCGTTGACAGGATATTGGAAGATTGGATAGAGAGACCAAGGTATCGATCTTCCAACTCCCCCAGCAGGCCAAGATTTGAGAGTAACTTCATTT
Source organism: Halichoerus grypus (assembly GCF_964656455.1). Classification (NCBI taxonomy): domain Eukaryota; kingdom Metazoa; phylum Chordata; class Mammalia; order Carnivora; family Phocidae; genus Halichoerus; species Halichoerus grypus. The sequence continues at coordinate 104,236,710 of NC_135727.1, read as the reverse complement.
TTTAGATACGTATGTCACAGTTGCTGGCCAGTGGCCCCTCTCACAAGGTTGGAGCTTTCATTGGTTGAAGGTAACAGCTCTCTCCCTTTCATCTCTTTAGGTTTAGGAATAAAGGCTATTAACTCATGCTAGTCCCTGCATGCTTCACCATTCATTGTTAGTTCCTTTAACTCTCCTCACATTTCTGTATCTATTCCCTTCATTACAGTCTCTTCAGCTTTGTCTTTGCAGGCTTTCTGTTTCATAGCGGAACTGTTAATAAGACACTTGGCTTCACAAGAAGACTTGCACTTCGGTGGTGAATCTATCAGTGGATACTTCAGTGGACTGAAGATGAATGGCTTTTCCCCTGCCTATGAAAGGCACCACATAGGTCTACTGATCTCTGGCCATTCCTAGGGATAGGGAAGAACATTCCTAATAATGACAAAGAATTTTCCGAATGACTGTTTGAGAGCTCAGATTTGGATGTAGCAAATTTAAATTAAATTATAAACTATTGCTTTTCCTGCAAATCCAACTTTATGGGGCAGGAGGTTTGTACATAATGCACACATATTTTGTAGAATCATCTGTGCTTTGGACTATCAATGGGAGGAAAATCGTTATTAAATCTACAGTTTATGCTATCCGTATTCTTTCTCTCTCTCTCTCCCTCTCTCTCTCTCTATATATATATGTATATTTTTTTTTTGCTGCTAAATGTGTTCAAATATGACAATGGCGAATTAAAGACTGAATAAAAATATACTTCTGACCCTGGGTTCCAGTCCACTGCCATCACCCACGAGGAACCAGCTCCAGCTCCCTGAGCTGCCTGGAGCCGCGTGCGAGGGGCCAGGGGACTTGGGACTTGGGAGAGCCCCAGGAGGCACAGGCCTGCGTTGGCCCCGCAGCACTCTGCAGGGCTACAAAAGGAGGGGGAACCTGTCCAGAATCCCTGCAGGACAGGCAACCTCAACATGGAAACATTCTGCAATGAAAATGAAGGAATGCCTGAGAACCAAGGAAAGAGGGAATACAAAGAATGGCCATGGGATGCGGCAAAAACAGAAGTAGCTTGTACTCTGGGAAATAAGGAAAAGTCAGAAAATGAGAGAAAGACAGATCACAAGGGAAAGGCGAAAATGAGGAAATTGTAAAGGACAAGGAAAAGCCAGGGACTGTGGCAAAGCCAAAAGAGGGAAAGCCAGAGTGCAAGGCAAAGCCAAAAGAAGAAAACCCAGAGAGTGAAGAATGAAGGAAAGCAAAAAGGAGAAGGAAAGCCAGCCAGTGAACCAAAGGCTGCAGGAAAGCGCCCAGCTGGGGATGGTGTACCCAGGAAGGCCAGAAGACAAACCAACAAGGGGCTGGCTCTGTGCCTCAAGGAATATGAGGCCATAGCTATATGCATGTGAGGAGTGAGGCGATAAGAGAATTCGATGAGGGATGGCCAGGGTAGAGGATGAGGTGAAGAAAACCAGACAGAAATGGGGAGATTTACAGGATCCCTTCCACCCAAGGGGCCCAAGGGAACTCAGGGGGTGGCTGCAGGGTCCCACAAAGGGGCTTCACAGACATTCCTTTTGTGTAGTGCCCCTGGCAGGCATTTGCCAGGCTGTGCTTTAACCTTATGCTAATAATTCACTTTAGCTGCCTCTCTTGTTATCAGCAGCCTTTCGACCCAACTAGAACACTCTATCAGTAGGGGATTTTTCACCCATGGGCATTGCAAAGACATTCTAATTTTTGGAAAAATAAAGCAGCTTATAATGTCAAAAAATATATTTCCATTAAATTTTCTTTGTGGTTTTAGTAGAATTTCTATTACGCAGTAAGTTGTATTGTTTGATTTTATTTTTTTAAAGATGTATTTATTTATTTTTATTTTTTTATTATGTTATGTTAGTCACCATACAGTACATCATTAGTTTTTGATGTAGTGTTTTATTTTGGAGAGAGGGAGAGAGAGCGGGGGAGAGGGGCATAGGGAGAGGGGGAGAGAGTCTTAAGGAGATTCTGCGCTGAGCGCAGAGCCCAACAAAGGGCTTGATCTCACCACCCTGAGATCATGACCTGAGCCCAGGACCTGAGCTGAAACCAAGAGTCAGACGTTTAACGGACTGCACCACCCAGGTGCCCCTGTATTTTGTTTTAATTACTGATTATAACTTTCCTGGGTAAAAATGGTACTCTCTTAAATACTTGTAAATTTCTCTTTGTTATTATTTATTAACTTTTTCTCTAATTTTAAAAGAACATATTTTATTAGCAGTTCAATTTATAGTAGCGCCTTTATTTTTAGTCATTGCCATCTCCTTCAGCACAAAGTTCAAAGCCTAACCATGTCTTCCCACGTTTGCCCCCCTCCCACACCCACCCTGCTACCTCTCTGATCCCCTGCTCTCCTGTGTTTTCTCCACACTCAGTCCTGTCCACCTAGTGAGTCCTATTTGCAAATGTTTGTTTGTTTTTTTCTCTTCAAGGTCCTTCTATCCCTCTACTTGGGCCATTTTCCTGTAGAGAATCCCATGGCTCACTCCCTCTCTTCCTTCCAGGCTTTAGCTATATCACAGCTTAACTGAGAGGTCTTCCCACACCTCCTATTCTGTTTATCTCTTATTCGTTCACTTAGCTATCACTACATTCTAAATGTTTAATGTCCCCTGGTATGTGACCGTAAACTCTATGACATAAAGGGTTGTGTCTGTTCTGATAAATGACCATAGTGCTCCTACCCCCTAGAACACAACTGAACACATAGGAGACACTCAGGAAATAATGTGCTGAATGTAAATATACTAACATTATTGTTTAAGGTATGATTTATCAAAATCTCCAATCGATGCCTTCTATAGTGGATTCTAATTTGAGAATCTGTGACTTTTAAAAGGAAATTTGAAATAGTCTTATCTACTATTTTATTTAATATGCAGCTTTATGGATATCCTGCCCCAGGCTCACTTCTTCATCTAATGTAGACTACTTAAGCCCATCTTTAAGGGAAAAAATCCTGCTCTTGAACATTCTCTTTGATTTAATTGTGTGTTTACTCTTCATGGTAATAATCAGAGACTAATAAACACGGTTCCTTGGAATCGTTTCCATTTCTTTTGTACTTTCTTCTGTTACAAAACAATGGAGAAGTATAAAATGATAATAAATTTACCTTTGCACATTTATATTCTGCGTCTTTTAGCCTGGGGCTACTTCAAGTAAAGGTTATTTCACTCTTGGTTTGGGTTTCCACTTGAAAATTTTTTACTTGAGATTCTGTCCTTTCATACAGAGACCTCAGTTTTATGCCATTCCCTATTAAGGCCCTTGCTCAGATGGGAGCAGGGTGGAAATCTGCTCTTGAAGGTCTCCTTCTCAAATTGAAGCCCTCATTCTGGTGTCTTTGCCTGCTGAAACAATGGGAGGTACTCAAGGTTTCCTATTTTCAGAAAGAAATACGACCATCTGAGAAAAGATCTATAATATACATTAATCATATTCTAATTTTGTATACTCACTTATCACATTTCATTAAACAATTTCATGAGAAAATACAGGATATATTGTCAGATTGATACACAGGCCATTGTTTGGCATTTGGGAGGTTGTAAGGTTAGGTTTACTTTACCTTTATAGGTTCCTCTGTTTCTTAAACCTTTTTAAAAATAAGTATTGAGGTATAACATATATACAGGAAAGTGTATTTGAGTGTAGACCTTGAAAAATTTTCTCAGAGCAAATGCTCCTATGTAACGAGCACCAGGTCAAAATACGCAATATTTTCGACACCTGAGAAGATTCACTTGTGCATTTTACTGCTTCACTCCTTCCAAAATGTAACCACTCTTCTGACTTTTAAACCCATGGAACAATTTTGCCTGTTTTTTGAAATTTAATTAAAAGAAATCACAGTAGGTATACTCTTGTGTCTCACTTCTTTTGCTCAAACCTCTTTCAGGAGATTGATCCATCCCATGTATTGTATATAGCTATCATTTGTTTATTTTCATTGCTTTATAATATGCTATCATGTGAATATACTGCAGTCATTTCCAGTTTAGGCTACTACAAATTAAGCTGCTATGAACATTCTCTCTCTCTCTCTTTCTCTCTCTCCACATACACATATACACACACACAACACACACACATACACGCACAGAAATGGTAGTTATATGCCTCAGAACAAAACTGTTGGGTTATAAGAATTATGCAGTTTTGCATTTAGTATATAATACCAAACTATTTTCAATGGTTGTCTGAATTACATTTCCACCAATTAGGAGTTCAGGTTATTCCAAATCCTCACCCTCAGCATTATTAGCCCTTCTAATTTCAGCCATTTTTATGAATTTGTATTAGTAACTCATTGCATTTTTAACTTGAATTTCCCTAATTACTGCTAAGGTTGAACACTTTTTTATATTATTCTTCAATTTTTGAACAGCCTCTTTTGTGAAGTTCCTGTTCAAATTTTCTGCCCATTTTTTCTATTGGATTTTTTTGCTCATTCTGCAAAACCTAAAATTTTTAAAAATAAATAAACTATAGAGGAAAATCATAGGAGAAATCTGGAATGCTCAATAGTATAAAGGTATTAATTCTCCCCAAACTGATCTATAAATTTAACTCACTGTTGATCACATTCCAAACAGGATTTATTTGGAAATTTAAAAAATGATGGTAAAATAAAGAGAGAAATACAATGGGTCAGTATAACCAAGAAAACACTGAACAAGAAAAAAGTGGGGGAACCTAGCTCACCAGAGACCAGGATATATTATAAAACTGCAGTAATCCACAGGGCATGGTATTTGTGCATGTATAAACAAAGAGAAAGCGGAAGTGAATTGAAGTCCAAAAACAGAACATTTGTATTGAGACATTTTTATGACATACCTAGTATTAGAGAGCAATGAGTAAGTAACATTCTTTTTAATAAATGGTGTTGTGACAATTAGATTCCAAATGAAAAAAAAGAACCTGAATCTTAACTCATTCCTCGTCAAACTCAATAATCAATTCCTGGTGAAATACAGATCTAAATTCAAATGGTAGAACAAAGAAGTCTATATAGATGACAACAAAATATAATATCCTAATGGTTTTGGGCAGGCAAATGTTTCTTAAAAAGGACACAAAATTATAAAAGTGAACATTTATAAAAATGAACTGCACCAGAATGAAGAATTTGGTTTATCATTGAGTAAAATGTAATCCAGAGGCAGAAAATACCTTTGCAATGCATAAAATGAAGGATTCATATCCAGAACATATGAACAACTCATAATTTTGATGAAGTTCATTTTTCTCTTTTTGAATCATGCCTTTGGTTTCACATCTAAGAAATATTTGGTTATCTCAAAGTCACAGGGATTTTCTTTTATGGTTTCTCTGTTTTATTGCCAGAATTTCTTTCAGTCTTATATTGAAAACTGTGAAATTAATAATTATAACATATACAGGAAACCCAAAAATTCATAATCAATAACCAGTATGTGAAAAAAAACCCTCTTACCAAACAAAATCTATGGCTACATTAATCTACTATTTTAGAGGAGATCCAACAACCTATTGCTTAACATGGTATTTTCTTGGTGGGAAGAGATCAACTACATCAAGTCGACTGAAACCAATAATTCTTTGAATTCTCTGCTGTCTTCCTGGCTTTCATATTTTGTAATGGAATATGGGGAACTGAAAAAGATTTTTCTTCATGTAAATTCTAATATCTCTAAACAATATTCTTAACTTATGTGATATTGATCTTTCAAAAGGATCTGTCAGACTAATATTGAGGCAAACATTTTATAGACCGTCTTATTCTGTCTGCAATTTGAAATTCTGCCTGAAAATTTGAAAATATACAGTTAATCACTTCAGAAATAATAAAAATGTATAATGTTTCTATAAAGCAATTTTCATAGATTAAATATGACAATAACGCTAAATTCATAAAATCAACCAAATGCTGCACAGCCTTCACTATCATTTCCCATGTGATGCCTTCTCTGTACCAGATGAGCTGAACAACATTTGGGGGAGGACACATCATGACTCATCTATCACTGATGATGGTTATTGTAAGAGTATGCAAGCAATTTATTTGAATTTATCCTTGAAAGAGAGATGTAATGTAATTAGGGAGGTACTAAGTGCCTGGTAAATGTATTGGTCAATTAGAAAGATTGTAGGAAGTTGGTGAGAAATCTCAAAGTCACTCTAATGAGACCAGAACTTCTTTCATCTACATACTTATTTAGGTATAATTGTTGACTTTCTAATACCATACATATATTTTCATCTTGTTCAACTAAATCAAACCTAGCAATAGGAAGCAAATTTGCAGTTCTGTGAGTTGAAATAGCGATTGTTCTGTGTAACTTTCATACTTGGATGTGGTGTCTAATAAATGCGGCCTTAATTCAAACAAACTTTATCATCATCATGTCTGCACACTTGATACATAAAAAAAAAAAGATTCAGCCAACTAAAAGCCATTTGTTGTACAGAACACTTCTCTAGGAAACTGAGGGTCACCACAGGACTTAATCTGTCTCCCAAATGTAAGTGCATCAAGTAAAATCTGCAAACAACACAGCGTGCCCTATCAGGTCTGACTCATGCCCTTCCCTGCCCTCTGTGACTGCATACATTTGCTTCCTGAATCATGTGATTAGCCACCAGCAGATCCACATGAAACAGAACACATACTCTTAAAGATCACTACTTTGATTTACTAGAGAACTTAAGAAGCTTTCCCTGCTTTGGGGGCCAAAGCCCTCACTCAAACATTAGGCATGCTGTCTCATGGTATCCAGACTCTGTCCAGGTCTTCACTTACATTATTTTTCTGCAGGACACGCAGTGCCTTGTTGACATTGTTCAGGGCATGAACTCTTGTGGATCCTTTCTCTTTTGGCTGAAAGTAAATTGAAACAATGTTTACTGCCCGGCAGAGAGACAATCTACTAGAAACGAAACCATTTATACATTTCACTTCAAAGTTTGACTATTTTAAATGAACTTAGGCTGCAAGGCATTAATATAATACACTTAAGGGCTTTGGGTTAATTGTCCTTGTCATAGAACTTTCTTAGCATGAATCAACCCCTCCTCAAGAAAAACGATAGCATTTTCTTTTCCTCAATAGAAGCTATTTTGGTTACCATCTCTTCATTCCACAGCCCATTTGGGGATTTCTGCATGACCAGGAAAGAGAAACAACATTGCATAAGGACTTCTTGGTAAGGGAGATAAGTGAGGTAATTTCCACACATTTAAGGAAAGTATAAAAGAGACTTGAGCCTAGAAAACTTATATAACGCCAAATAGGGCCAAGGGAAAACTTTTCTGTCAACATTACCTTAACTGCTTTCATCACTGAAGCTCAAAACCCCAAGAATCTTTGGTTTTCTAACCCTCACTCTCAAACCCCAAAATCCTATCTCATCCTACAATTTCTAAACTGACATTTGTACAGTGCATGACAATATGCAGATTAACTCATTTATCCAGTTGTGGAGTTTTAGAAACTCTACCATTATGATGCCTGCCATATTGACTTCTAAAAAGAGATATACATCTCAAGAAATTTTTTTTTAAAGATTTTATTTATTTATTTGACAGAGAGAGACACAGCAAGAGAGGGAACACAAGCAGAGGGAGAGGGAGAAGCAGGCTTCCCACCGAGAAGGGAGCCCGACGTGGGGCTTGATCCCAGGACTCTGGGATCATGACCTGAGCCGAAGGCAGACGCTTAACAACTGAGCCACCCAGGTGCCCCTGCATCTCAAATTTTTAAGGGCACAATAAAGTACAGATGGTCCCCGACATGATAGTTTGATTTAGGATTTTTTGACTTTATAATGGTGCAAAAGTGATATGCATTCAGCAAAAACCATACTTCACATTTTGAATTTGGATCTTTTCCCAGGCTAACAATATCCAGTATTCTACTCTGATAATGCTGGGCAGGGTCAGTGGGCCACAGCTACAAGTCAGCCATGCGATCATGAGAGTAAATGACTGATACACTTAACAACCATTCTGTTTTTCACTTTCAGTATACCATTCAATACATTATATGAGATAGTCAACACTTCGTTATAACATAGGCTTCGTGTGAGATGATTCTACCCAACTGTAGGCTAATGTAAGCATTCTGAGCATGTTTAAGGCAGGCTAGGCTAAACTATGAAGTTCAGTAGATTACGTGTATTGAATGCATTTTCAACTTAGGATATTTTCAATCTGTGATGGATTTATAGGGACGTAACTGTATGGTAAGTCAAGGAAGATCTGTATTATTAACTATAGAAACAATGTTGTACAGCAGATCTCTGGAACTTATTCATTGTGCCTAACTGAAACTTTATACCTGTTGACCGGCACTCCCCATTTTCCATATCTCAAGTTAAGTGTTCTTGTCATAATAAAAAATGAAATTAAACTTAAAAGATCATGATGACTAAAAGCCTTATAAAACATTCAATAACAAAGATACCAAACATTACAAATAAATAATATCTATTAATTAGCATAAATTACGTGACTGAAAAATTTCACCTTCTAGTTCTGTGTATGATAGAATATGCCAAAATAAAAATAAGATTACAAGATTGTTTTATTCAGGAATAGGTCCTGTATTGTTAGTTAAATGAGTAATTATTAAATTAGTGAATTTTACTAGATCTAGAACAACTATACTGAGTTAGTTTCTGGTTTCTTAGTAAATTATCCTAAGGTTAATGTGAACTTTCTCATAAATAAGTCACGTACCAGTTTTTGCCCTGTCAGGCCTTCCAGAAGGTCTAGGAGGCGTCTCCCATCCTGTAGGTCACTGAAGAGGTTCTCTATGTGCTGCTTCCCGAACTGAAATATGAAATATACCCAATCAAACAAAGCACTCTTCCAGTGATCCATTTCCATGACTATGCCTTTTAAAATTTAAAGTTATGTTTAAGAATATTTAATGTATCTAATCTAATGTATCTAATTCTTCATCTGCCAAGTAAAAAACAAAAAACAATATATCATCATTAGGTCAAATCTATTTAAAAATTTTTTAATAACATGAGTTAGATATCTGTAGCCTAATTGGTCTAATTAACTCAACTTTTTGAATGCTGACTCTATGAAGGAGAGAGAAGTACACATACAAAGAAACAAAGTCCACATACAATTTGTCCTGGGTAGGTGCTTACAATTTAACTGTTTCATGTACTTGGCTCTATAACATAATCATAGAAGGCCCACCATCCTGCATCCCTAGAGCATGCTTTCTCTGAATATACAGTTTGAATACTGCCTCAAAATGATCCATTTTCATATTGCATGGCTCAGATGTTAGAAAGATCTGATTTTAATTGAGTTGAAATACACCTGTGACATATTTGTGTCTATTTTTCTCAGTTCTTTACTTGGGAATTGTACTGAGAAAGAATAATAACCACTCATAGCATCTCGTATTTTGGTAGCAACTACTCATGAGAAACACTTCACCAAATGAGTGGATCTTATCTTTGTAATATAGCTGTGGGTTAGTATTCATATACTCATCTTACAGATGAGAAAAAGAAGTTGAACATGTGGCTCTTTGTCCTGAAACTAGAAGATGGTGAGGCCCAAATGCTGTCCCAGAACTGTCCAACACTTGGTGGGGGGGCTGGTTTTTCCTAGCTTATCATGCTGCTTCCAGGGCTTTTTCCTCCTTCCATCTGATTATCTTTCAGATATTTTATTTCTTCTGTCATGCCCCCAAATATTTTCTTTTTCTGGTTGAAAGCCTACAATCCCTTCATATAAAATCATTCACAACTCTTTCATCACCCAGGTTCTCTGGAAAGTCCTCATTTATCAGTGACAGATGTTTATTGAGCACCAATAAACCTGAGCTAGGTGCTGGAGCATACACTAGTAAATCACACAGACACGCCCCCAGCCCTTGTGGGTCTTTGAGTCCAGCATGGAAAGCAAATATTCCCAAAAGGCAATACTACACAGAAGCAGTAACAGGGACCCAGGAGCATATAACTTTGGGAACTCCCCTGGTATGGGGACCAGGAAAGACTGTCCCCAAAATGTCAGATGATGGGACTAACATTAGTTTTCAGGTGCTTGGGTTAGTCTCATGCATTCCTCGATCACATGAAAACTTTGCATTTCAGCCAGGTCAAGAAAAATAAAGAAGAGCCTTGGTTACCAGGCAAAGGGCATCCCTGAAGCTTGCAAGATTAAAGACAGGATTCAGGCTCTCCCTACAACCACACAGCCATGTCCATAACAAGTCCTGTCAATGCCTAGGTGTTTCACCTAATGAAACCCAGACCCCTGCAAAAAGGCCACCAGTCCTTTGAAAATCAAGCCACATATATGCTTTGACAAAGATAACTACAAGTTATTCTTCTGAAATTCTACTCTAATAGTTCTGCTTAAAAGTTCTAGGGGAAAAAAGAAGACAACACAAAATATGAATATGTAAAAACACTTTACTACACATTATGTACAAGTAAACCTCAAAACAACATGCCGTTTTTTTATGAAACTTTAAGGAAAGCTTTCTACTAATAAGAAAATGAATGCATGCTTTATAATTCTCTCAAGAACCTCATATATAACATGGAATCACTTGGCATTTGGAGGGTTGATATTAAGGCTTTACTTTCAAATTGGATGAAAGTCTACAGTGCCTTAAAAATGCTGTTCTCTTTTGTTTTGTTTTGTTTCATCCAGGAGCAAAATTTTACAGATGTATTTGAGAAGCAAGTGTCTTCTAAATTTATTGACAAAAAGAATATTACACACTGAAATGTGTCAAGTTTTGAAGAAAATATAGCTAGCTGAGAGAGATACTTGTTCTTGTTAAAAATATATATCTGGATGGATAGATACATACACACATACTTACATACATACATAACAAAGTCTGTCAAACCAGGAAGGATGTGGGTAGCAAAATGTTCATTCAAGAAGAGCAGGGGTAGAGAAAGAAATGAGTATTGGGGCACAGAGTAAAGCATGAACCTCAAGGCCATAGGGATCATCTAGCATCCAAGACACAAGGACTATAAAGCTTATGCTTTGGGGCAAGAAGTCTAGACAGTGGTCAACAAGGGAAACAGGATCTTGCTTTGATCCAAACTCATATACACAAGCCAACGTATTTTATAATTCTTTCTTTTAAAATGGAATCAAACAAAACGGAGAGAGAGTGAAGGACTGTAGGCTAATCAGAGTCCTCCAGGCACATCTAGTTGGGACACTTAGAAAGCAATGAGGGAACAGAGAAAAAGTTCCTGCTATCATACATGACTCTCATAACTCATAAAATCAAATACAATTTCTATTTGTTATATTCACACTCTCTAATAGTGTGCTTCTCAGAATGTTCCATCAAGGCATCCTTCTAGCAGATGAGATTGAATGAATTTACCACAGGTCTGGCAGTATAAATTAGGCAGTGACAGCAGTTCAAAATGTCTATGAACACATAGGTTTTATTTTTTTTTTAATTTTTTAAAATTAACATAGTGTATTGTTAGTTTCAGAGGTAGAGTTCAGTGATTCATCAGTCTTATATAACACCCAGTGCTCATTACACCATGATCCCTCCTTAATGCCCATTACCCAGTTACTCCATCCCCCTACCCTCTTCCCCTCCTGCAACCCACAGTTTACGCATATGTTTTATGTTACAAATTCATGGAAATGTTGCCTTCGTCTCTTAATGAATGTTTGTTTTAAAAGCATTTTCAAGCCCTCATGAGTGAAATTTCCCCTCCTAGGTCCAATTAAAGTCATGCTCAATGAAATGTACAATATTTAGCCTATAACTTCATGGATCTTCAGGTGCTGTCTTATTCTTCCTGTGGTATGGAGACCCCAGGGAAAGCAAAACATCTCATTTCTCTTGGATGGTTTTCATTTCTTTCCTAGATTCAAATCCTCATTCCATAACATTATAGCTATCGTATAAGAAAAGTAGCACACCTTTGAGAGGCAGAAATAGCTGACTTTTATTTATTTTACTGGGTATTATTTAAATTTAAATTCAATTAACATATAATATATATATATATTTGTATATACATATATTATTTGTTTCAGGGGTACAGGTCTGTGATTCATCAGTCTTATATAATACCCAGGGCTCATTACAACACATACCCTGACTTTTAAACTGGAGTCTTTTATTCACTAGCTGCACTGTCTCAGGCAGGTGACTTAACCTTTCCAAGGCACAATATACTCTAGTAAAATGGGGATTGAAATAATACCACTTCAGAGCACTCCTCTGAGGTTTAAATGAAACAGTGTAGGTGTGCTGACAGACTGGCAAATAGTAGGCTCTCAATAAATATAGGATTTTTTTTTATTCTATTACTCTTTGACTTCTCTTTCTCTGGCCAAATTCTAGATATAAATACAATTATGGTACATTAGTGAATCTACTAGAAAGTGCAGAGCTCACATACAGTGTGTTCTGTTTTTTCTTAGTTTGGTATCCCTGTAAGAGCAAAAGTCAAAGGGGGAATATGTCATTCCATATTCAATTACTCACATACTGGTAAACGTGGATGGCAGTCAGAGGCTTCAAGCCCTTTCTCTTTTTTCTTATTCTTTGGGTTACTTTCCATTAAGTCCTCTTTTGTTTACGCCACTTTGCATCTTCTACACGTACCATGCCTTTTTGTTGCAAGTGACATTTATGTCATGAAAACAGTAATATTTTTTTAATTCCTTATCTTTAGTGGCTTTCTTTTCAAGTATATGAAAATTATTTTGTGAAACACACAAAACATTAAGCCCTTTTTGGGCCACATGACCCTGTGGCTCTCCATCTCCAGTCCCTTTCATGACTAATATTTTCTTTAAAAAGTGAACTTTTGATATTACTCAGCAGTTTACTGCCTTCACTTACATATAGTCTTCTTCCTTGCTAACTTAAATAACAAGATGAAAGGACCATAAAATGAGATAATGATGCTTCCTGATCATTGTCCATATGATATAAAGAAATACAGAACTACAGACAAGGTTCAAAAGAAAAAAAAATCAGATAGGTTGATTGGTAAGTGGGGGAAACAAAGTGAAAAAAATTCAAAGTGAGAATAAATTGAAAGGGACAGAAATGCATTTGTGAAAATATTTAAATAACTTCTGACTCTTCAGAGTTGTATCAGTCTCTTAACCTGAAAATACACAGGGATCAATACAATATTCCAATAAGGGGTAAAGAGCACAGGAATTATTTAGCATGACCTTCTGGTTATAGAAAGGTCAGCCTCTGGACAATTCTGTTGCTCAGAAAGTCAAGACACTTCTCTGATTACAAATCTTTAGATACTAGAAATACCAAGAAGCACTGGAAACACCAAAAATAATTCAAAACATATTGGTGGATGCTGCTGACCAGCTCCCAGAAAATTATTGCAACACTTTATAGTATAAATTGGCAGTTTTCATAGATGACTGTTTTATTAAGTATGGATTATAAAAATTATTTTATAAGAGAATTTTATCGAGGTATAATATACATATAGGAAAGTACACATATCTTAAGAGTTAGCTCAAATAGTTTTTTACAAACTGAGCACATTCATATTATCACCACCTAGATGGAGAAATAAAATATGACCAGCATCCTAGGAGCTTCCTCACACCCCTTCTGTGTATTAGCCCCTTCAATAATGATCACTATATTAACTTTTAGGACCAGAGATTAATTTTGCATTGAAAGGAGTCTCTTAAAAACAGAAAAATAAATGTTGGTTTAGTGTTTCATTTTAAGAAACTATTGATTGGAAGACATCAGGGTAAGGCAGAGGGAATTTGGAAAGGAAAAAAAAATTGCACTGATGAAATTTGTTTTACAAAGCACAGGGAAGGTGTAATGCGGTGAATAAAAATGTTTACTCTATACCCAGAATGCCTTGGTTCAAATTCCAGTTCTGCCACATTCCAGTTGTGTGATATTGAGCAAATAACTTGATCTTTCTGTGTCTTACCTTTTTCATCTACAAAATGAGGAAACACTATTACCTAAATTGTGGTAATGCTGTGAAGACTTCAATGCACTTAGAACAGTGCTTTGTTTATAAGATACACTCTATTACTGTTAGCTATCATGAATTCATCCCAAAATTCTTAAGCCAAATAATCCATATTTTCCATATTTCTCCTTGTAAATTTTGCCTCAAAGTAACAGAAAGCATCAACTTCAAAGTATTAGTATGGGTTTGAATGGGTTCATAATTATAAGGTGTCCAACATGTTGCCTGGCACAGAAAATGTTTAATCAACTTTAATAACATTCCTTGCTTCCTCCTTCCTCTTAAATGTCATCACCTGGAGGTGAAGAATAGAGCTTTCCTTAAGGGTGCCAGGATGCTAGCAGGACTTTTGTAACTTGAGGAGAATTTAATAAAGGACAATTTGCAAAGATGAAGGCAGGATATAAAGAAACCACCAGAACTGGTAGTAGAGGATGGCTATTACCACTCCTAGACTCAGGATTGGAGAAAAAGAGTAGTTACTGTTCCCTGAACAAAAAGAAACCCAAGAGGGTCACCGGACAGGAGTTTTGATAGTGGGCTAATGAATGCAGCCATCCTGCAATTAATAAATGTCCTGATCTTTCTTCCCCCTTTCCCTGGGACCTTCTGTAAATGCTCCCATTAGTCAAATCCAACTGGAAGCCAGAGGGCAAGAAAGTCTACTGATACGGTCCACAGAGGTCAGCCTCTCAGGGAAGAAAAAGGCAATGAGTGGACCCAGAGGGATAAACCAAAGACATACAACACCCAAGACAGGGAAACGTACTTTCTTTGATCCAATGGATCAATGTCAGGGATGCCCACATCAGAAAATAAATGAAGACCCAAGGGTTTCTCCCCATGCCTCCTACATTATTTCTATCGTTGAGAATGTCATATCAAAGGGCCAAAGGTATCAGTGAGACATTTCCTCTTCTATAATAGGGGTATCAAAGTACTAGAATGTTTTGTGGGCTTTAACAGATGAAAATTAACATATATTATTCATTATTCCTTAGCATCAAATACTTTTAAAGACTTTTATATACCAGGAAAAGCACTAAAATCTGGGCTACGAAGATAATCAAGAAAAATCCAAGTTATTCCTTGGGGCTAAGAAGTACTCAAGAACTAAGTTTGATAATATAATAGATTTGCAGTGTCTCCAGATATAAAATGCTATTTGGTAGTAGGTCTTTATAAAACATAATCACTAGGACCCAATGTGTATATTATACTATTAAGTACACGAGAGAAGATTCAACCAGATTGCACATTAGAACTTTCTACAGGAGCCACAACAACAGTTAATGGAAATCAAGTCATTATCTGTAAATGGTCTATTAGAAACCCAAAAGTAAAGTGTGCATAACCAAAAGTTAGCATAGTTTGTTGTCTGATCAAGTCTATCTTTAACATGCTGTGTAATAAAACTGAATTCTTAAACTAGCCCTGAGTTTCCTCAATCTGTAAATTAGATAGGTCAGTAGTAATTCAATTACAAGGTATCGTAACAAAAATTAGTATAATTATGGTAAGTAATTTTCTATCTTACATTTCTAGACATAACTTTAATTCACACATAGTTATTTTAAAATATATGGAAACATTACAAACCATGATTATAGCTAATTATCTTAAACCACCTTTAATTTTTTAAAATTTACTATTTAAGTATAATTGACATACAATGGTATATTAGTGTCAGGGGTATAACATACTGATTTGACAATTCTATACATTGTGATACTACTCACCACAATAGGTGTAGCTACCATCTGTCCCTATACAACATTATTACAACAGTATTGACTATATTCCCTATGCTGTACTTTTAAGCTCTGTGAGTAATTTATTTTATAACTAGAAGTTTGTACTGCTTAATCCTGCTCATCTATTTCATCCATCCCCCCATCCACCTCCCCTCTGACAACTACCAGTTTGTTCCCTGTATTTAAGAGTCTCCTTGGGTTTTTTGTTGGTTTGTTTTGTTTTTTAGATTCCACACGTAACTGAAATCATATGGTATTTGTTTTTCTCTGTATGACTTATTTCACTTAGCATAACACCCTCTAGGTTCATCCATGTTGTCCCAAATGGCAAGATTTCATTCTTTTTTTTTTTTTTTTAAGATTTTATTTATTTATTTGACAGAGAGAGACACAGCGAGAGAGAGAGCACAAGCAGGGGGAGCGGCAGGCAGAGGGAGAGGGAGAAGCAGGCTTCCCGCTGAGCAGGGAGCCCGATGTGGTGCTCGATCCCAGGACCCTGGGATCATGACCTGAGCCGAAGGCAGACGCTTATCGACTGAGCCACCCAGGCGCCCCGCAAGATTTCATTCTTATAATGGAAATGGGAGTAATGGAAAGGGAGGTTGGCTATATTCTTTTTTAGATTTTTTAAATTTATTTATTTGAGAGAGAGAGTGCGAGAGAGAGCCCGAGTGGGGTGAGGGGCAGAGGGAGAAACAGACTCCCCGCTGAGCAGGGAGCCTGATGTGGTGCTCGATCCAGGACTCCAGGATCATGACCTGAGCTGAAGGCAGGCACTTAACCGACTGAGCCACCCAGGCACCCCAGAGGTTGGTTATATCCTATCCCAACAGTAGTTTTTATTACAGAAAAAGCACAGTATAAGGTTTCCAAGAGGAAGCACTTCATTTCAAAGCATCTAAATAACACCCTGAACCTTCAAAAAGAAGAAAAAAATGCTGTGACACATGGACATGCTCACTAGAGAAATGCCAACAATTGGCACTTAGCTCCAGGCAAAATACGGAGGTAAAAAGGACTATTCAGGCTTGTTTGGATCCAGTGGGAAGAGACCTTCTGCCAAAGGGCATCTGAAGATGCCTTTAATTATTAATAAGTGTAAAACTTATTTATAAAATTAACATTTTTATCATTTCTCAATTACACTGCAATGCAATTATGTGGACAATTACATGACAGGATACAGCTTCTTCTAATCATTTCCTGCCCCTACCCACTAGTAAGTCAGTCTGGGACAATTCATTACTTCTTCTTTTATGGCTATGAGGAGGGTCTGCCTAGAGGCTGTGCCAAATCAAGGGAACTGGGGACACACAGAAAAGACAAAAGTCACATAGGGCAGAATATTTAAATATGAGCTTCTGTCCCCACTATACCTCTATTTCCTTCTAATAGTTTGAATCATTAAACTTTTAATTCTGTATTCAAATATGGTTGAAATTGGCAATTTCATACAATTCAACCTCAGATGTATTAGAAAGACATGAGTAATAAACTTTAAGAGCTTAATTTATGTCAGTCACAATTCCTTGCACTGTACATGGATTATTTTCATTGTCACAACAATCAATTAAAATCATTCCCATTTTATAGATGACAAAGCTGAGGAACAGGGCACATAAATAACTTGGCTAAAGCCACAAAGTGGAAAAGTGGGAGATAAAACCCAAACTCAAGCAGTCTATCTCCAGATTTCTTAACCATTTTCTGCTTTGTAACTGCTGTTTGAGCTGGGCTGCTTTGAGCACCATGCCACTCAGGGTCAGTGTTAGATAAATTTTACTTGCTCATTTTCATAATCTCTTTCAATAAAATAGGGATAATTTAATTTATTCTTTTTCTTTTGCCTGAGGTTTCTGAAGGTCAGATGCAGTTATATAACCTACAAACAAAATTGCTTCTAACTTTAGGTTGAATTAGTAATTGAAGGATAATAACACAGTGATAATTCTACATATGTACATTAGGAAAATTCTTCAATGTCCTAAGTTTTTATTGTTATATCACTCTTTTGGGGGGTTATATTAACTCCTTCAGGAGTCCGACATGCCAGGCATGGGGTTGCTCAATAAATCTGGTAAATATTGCTCCAGAGAACAAAACAAGGGTTTTTTTTTTAAAGATTTATTTATTTTATTTTTATAGACAGAGAGAGAGAAAGAGGGAGAGTGCAGTGAATGGGGGTGGGCAGAGGGAGGGAGAGAGAGAGAGAGAGAGAATCCCAAGCAGACTCCCCACTGAGTGCAGAGCCCAACACAGGGCTTGATCCCAGGACCCTGAGATCATGACCTGAGCAGAAACCAAGAGTTCGATGCTCAACAGATTGAGCCACCCATGTGCCCCCAAAACAGGTTTTTAAAATGAAGAATTTACTCTGAAACATGTAGAAAAGACAGCTTTTTAATGTTAATTAAATTAAAATACAAAAGCAATACCCTATACCAAAAACCTAGAAGGCTACAAATCAAAATATAGATATATTTAAGGCAATCCTTAAGGTTGATGAGCACTAACTGAGATCATAGGAAACATAGGAAAAGTTTTACTCGTGCATTTAGTGCAGTTATTTCTTGAGCAATCCACTCAAACATGCCAGTCACTTACTGAAAGTCTTCCATGTGATGAACAGACATTTCTGCAAAGAAGACATCCAAATGGCTAACAGACACATGAAAAAGTGCTCAACATCACTCGGCATCAGGGAAATACAATTCAAAATCTCAGTGAGATACCACCTCACACCAGTCAGAATGGCTAAAATTAACAAGTCAGGAAACAGCAGATGTTGGCAAGGATGCGGAGAAAGAGGAACCCTCCTACACTGTTGGTGGGAATGCAAGCTGGTGCAGCCACTCTGGAAAACAGTATGGAGGCTCCTCAAAAAGTTGAAAATAGAGCTCCCTTATGACCCAGCAATTGCACTACTGGGTATTTACCCCAAAGATACAAATGTAGTGACCCAAAGGGGTACATGCACCCCAATGTTTATAGCAGCAATGTCCAGAATGGCCAAACTATGGAAAGAGCCAAGATGTCCATCAAGAGATGAATGGATAAATAAGATGTGGTAAATATATATAATGGAATATTATGCAGCCATCAAAAAACACAAAATCTTGCCATTTGCAATGACGTGGATAGAACTAGAGGGTATTATGCTAAGTGACATAAGTCAATCAGAGAAAGACAAGTATCATATGATCTCACTGATATGAGGAATTCTTAATCTCAGGAAACAAAATGAGGGTTGCTGGAGTGGTGGGGGGCGGGAGGGATGGGGTGGCTGGGTGATAGACATTGGGGAGGGTATGTACTATGGTGAGTGCTGTGAATTGTGTAAGACTGATGAATCATGGACCTGTACCTCTGAAACAAATAATATATCATATGTAAAAAAAAAAAACAGTAGGAAGAGAAAAATCAAAAAATGAAGGGGGGGGAATCGGAGGGGGAGATGAACCATGAGAGACTATGGACTCTGAGAAACAAACTGAGGGTTTTACAGGGGAGGGGGTTGGGGGGATGGGTTAGCCTGGTGGTGGGTATTAAGAAGGGCACGTATTGAATGGAGCACTGGGTGTTATACGCAAACAATGAATCATGGAACACTACATCAAAAACTAATGATGTAATGTATGGTGACTAACATAACATAATAAAATAAAATTAAAAAAAGAAAAAAAGAAAGTCTTCCATGTGAGATTCATGCAGTTGCGTGTTAAAGAATATAGCACCTGGGGCCAAATAGTCCTTTATTTAATTGCAGTTCTTTTTCCAACTATGTGAACTTGAATAAAGTCTTTGGTAATTTACTTATTTTCCTCCTGTATCGAAGGAGGAGAGTAGTTAAAGTATTCAACTAAATTCAATAGGTATTATTCAAATCCTTTATATTGTTCCAGGTGCTTAATCATTGGGAAGATAAAAGATAAAAAAAGCTACTGCCATTGTTTTCACAGCTTTAGCCACAGTCAGGAAGGAGGTTTGCACCAAGCAAATATGATTATAGCATCGTGTTATAACCCTGTCAATAGTAAATTGTAAATATGGTGTCAGCACAAATAAGAGAGATGTCATTGTCACCTGAGAGACTAACAGCAGCAGAAGTCCTTGAACTGAATTTACAAGGTTAAATAAGAAATCAACAGGTAGATGTGGAAAGAGGAAGAGCATGCCAGAGGGACATTTTGGATGCTAAGGATCAAATAAATTCAATTGCATCAACTATTCAAGAAATGGGGACAAATCAGTTCTTGGGGCACAGGGCACATGGAGGGATGGGAGATGATGAGACATGAGATGTGTGAGAGCCCACAGCAGAGAGGACTTGGTCTGCCACCCAAAGGAGCTTGGGCAAATGTCCAATGGTCTTTTGTGTTCATTCTTTAGAGAGTGATATCTAATTTTGAAGTTTTTACCATATTTTTCACATTAATATTTACACTGATGTTTTAAGGTAGTTAATATTGTTTGGGAAAGACCAATATTGGCATTGTTCAGAGGCTAATTTTGGAGTTGTAAAAATTTGAGAGAACTATTCTGGTGCATAAATATTACTTGGTAAGGGAGTTGTATTGTTCAGGAGCAACTGCTCTAAATTATAAATACAAGATCCTTAAAATCCTATGCAGTTACCCACCTTCCCATCTGAACCTGTTTTGATGGAAGTAGAGGTCACCATCTGTGGTAGGTGAACTGAAAAATGGGGCCAAATATGTCATCCTTTCCTGAATCCATGCCTTTTGCAATGAGATTTTGTTGCTCCTCTCCTGAAGAAGTGGTGTCTGTTCCCCTGCCTCTGGAATCATGGTTGGCCATTGCCTTACTTTGGTGAATTGGATACAGTGGAAATGATGATGTTCCACTTCCAAATGTAGGCCTCGAAAGGGTTTGAACACTTTTGTTCCCTTGTTTATGCCTCTACCTTCACCATAAGAACATGCCTAAGCTAGAGAGCTGGGAGATGAGACATGTGACACAGAGCCAAGTTGCCAAGTAATCCCAGATGAGGTCATTCTAGACTGGCTGACAGCCAGACATGTGGGAGATCTCAGCCAAGATCAGCAAAGACACCTAGTCAACCAACGGCTAACTAGAGACACATGAATAAACCCAACAGAGAGATGAACTGCCTGGCTAACCCGAAGATTTGAAAGAATATTATATGATTGATGTTTTAACCTACTGAGCTTCAAAGTAGTTTGTTACACAGTGTTAGCTAACTGATACATGTCCACATATAAACATTTGTTTCTACAAAGGAGAAAAGTGTCTGAAAAATTAAACTGTATTATAAATATGGACAAATTATTTATGAATTATTTTTAAGAGAGGCTTTGTAATTTTTGTGAAAAAGAACTTAAAGTGAGGAAATATTATGTTACTGCTGAAATTGAATATGGGCAAAAAGTCACTGTCTCTAGAGATTGGACTCAATGAGTTACCTGGAAAAGGATATAGTCAATGTACTCAACACAGCTCCTCCAATTCCAACATGAAAATAAAATTAACAAAGCCCTATGGTTTTTTATCATAGCTTTATGGAATAAAGAATGCAGTAGTGTCAACCTTAAAAGATTTCTAAAGCTACCTTTAATAAAATGAACTCTTCTGTGGTAGTTACATATTGTAAACACAAAAAGATTGTAGTTCTCGCTCAACATGTTCATTTGAAGTTCGCTTGGATCTTATGAGAAGTTAAAAAAGAAAAGGTAGACTTTTTGTTCTCCTGGTTGCTAACTTTTTTACTCTGTTGTCACTTTAGATAAAAATTCCTGTTTATCTAATTTCCTTCATTATAAGCTCTAATTTCCAGTGGTTTATCATTCAGACATTTTCAAAGCAAAAACAGTGAATCAAAAAGAATTTTCTGTGAATTAAACTGTCACCTTTGGTTAGTGTTTCTAGAATAATACATTTTTAAGTAAATTAAGCTGAATAACAGCCAAAGGGAAGTAGTTAGGCTTGACATTTTTCCTCACAAAACTCATGTGAAAAATGTCAAATTGTCTTGTAAATTAATTAGAAAATCTTAATAGGCACCTGTTTATTTCAAAAATAGGAAAAATCACTTTAAAAACTATTTGAATAGAAGTTTTTTACCAAGACTTTTCTACTATTACATAACTTAACTATAAAAGATGCTTAATTCAGTAATTCCTCTCTACCAACACCAAATATTTACTAATTATAAAACAATGCTGTGCAAAATGTTTTATTTCATGAAAACAGCAACTTTCCAAAAATATTATCGAGCAAAAAGGAAATTGAAATTCTTTTGGTTTAAAAAAACAATAATCACCAGATTTTTTTTTTTTTTTAAGAACACCAAATACTTAACAACTTTTTAAAAGGCTGGTGCTCATTTACCTGGTGAAATGACATACCTCTTGGCCTTTTATATTTGAATATCACTGGGAATGCATTAGCAATCTTTTGTTGAACTCAGACTGTAAAATCTGAGATGGAGGTTTAAACAGCAATGTGAAATTAAAGTTAAAATGGAAAATATATTCATTTTCATTGCTTGGTTTAAAAAAATGGTTTCTTCTGATTTTAAAACCAGTAAATGTACTTTATGGAAAAAAATGAAATACAGAAAAATAACACAAAGAAACAAAAAGATATAATCTCACCACTCAACCAGTGTGAACATGTTGGTATATTTTTGAACAGACTTTTTTCTATTTATACATAAGCACATTTTTTTTCCAATCTTGATTGTATTTCTAGTCTTTCTCTTCCTATTTTCTTCCTCCTCCTTGACACCCTGTTCTCCTTTATCAACTCAAGTGCCATTTTGGAGTGTTTCTTAATTAAACTGAGATATTCTAAGAATTTTATGAACAATGTCAAACTTATTCTGTTGGATATTAGAAGCAATTAGTGAGGAAGATATTGTTTCCACCTTTTTAGAGATGAGGAAATTAAGACTCAAAAGTCTGGGGGCACGTGGGTGGCTCAGTCAGCTAAGTGTCTGCCTTCGGCTCAGGTCATGATCTCAGGGTCCTGGGATCCAGCCCGACATCATTGGGCTCCCTGCTCAGTGGGGAGTCTGCTTCTCCCTCACCTTCTCCCTCTGTCCTTCCTCCCTGCTTATGCTCACTCTTGCTCTCTCTCAAACAAATAAAATAAAAATATCTTTAAAAAAATGACTCAAAAATCTCAAATTAACTCATCAAGGTATTTGAACTCAGGTTCAAATCCATTCTCTCTGACTCTGTAGGCTATAGATAGCTTCATCCCTACCCTACATTTTTGTTTGTTGGTTTTATTGAACTTCTTATGATAAACATTTCTCTGCATAATTTTTAAAAATCTTTAAAAAATTATTTTGAAAAAAAAGGAGGGACATCATGGTGAAGCCTGCCTGCTTATTCTATTAAAAATAGACTTTCTTGTGTTGGCATCCTTCCAACTATGGTCCCATTTAGGGCCCACAGTCTTGTTTATCTTAGCCTGTACTGACAGGGCTAGAAGCTAAAATGTACCTGAGTCTAAATCAAAATAGGGTGGAAAAAATGATTCTTCATATATAGCCAATTTGGGAGTTTGCAAAGCATAGTTAACCCTCTGGGTATTTACTATCATGTAGCACTGGGAGTTATCCTGACTTTCTCATTTTATGGAATAAACTCATGTGTGATACGATTGTTTTGGGAACAAGGATTTAGAAGCAAATTTATCAAAAGCCTATTCCTTGATATTTATGTTTATCAACCTGTCCATTTCCTATTTTTATCCCTAGTATAATTATGTGGGCAATCCATGAGGAGACAGATCAACAGGAATTGATTCATTAAAGCATGTGTGGAAAAAATAATACAGAATACTAAATATTTTTAGCTCCTTCAGCTCACAAAATAAGCATCAGCCTGTATAATTAACACTTCAATTACTACCAACAACCTTCTCATAACCCAATCTTAACAACTCCTTAGAGATGCTTAAAACTATATATGATCATTAATATGGACATCGCTTTCGTTAATGTATTCTTTAGTGGCTAAAACCAATTTGACCACAAATTAATCTTTAAAAACCAACTGGACTTAATACAGCAAAAACAACGAAGGTAAGGAGCTAAATCTTCTTGTATGTTTTATGCATGATCCATCATGAATTGGTGAAGAAGTATAATAACAGTCCTACCAGTTTCAAGGATAAATACTTGTTTAACTAGTATATAACAGGCAATACATGCCAATAATAATCAAAATGAAAAACAAAACAAAGTGATGCAGAAACACAACACCAACACTTTTACAAAACCTAAAGGCACTAATAAATGGTATAGCCAGTCAATAGCACATGCATACCTCAGATGAAACTCTCCTAACAGTACACGGTACCACACTGAACAAAATTGCCAATTGGAACCAAAATCTAATCAATAATGAAGTCTATCCCCAATGTTTTATGTTTGTTTATTTGCCTGATTGCTTATTCGAAGTTTTGAAGATTCTTCGTACCATATCCTATACTTACTAAAATATCCTTGCCCTGCTTCTTTTCTGTAAGCTTCAATCCCCGCCCTGGATAGAATTTACCTGCAATCTTTTTTCATAATTTTATTCATTTTTATCTTGATCCATTTTTCCTCTCAGCCTCACCATCAGTTCACCTCCTAACTCTTTCCTTAGTGTCTTCTAAAACCCTAAAGTTGGGGCACCTGGCTCAGTTGGTTAAGCATCTACCTTTGGCTCAGGTCATGATCCCAAGGTCCTGAGATGGAGTCTCACATAGGGCTCCCTGTTCAGCGGGGAGTCTGCTTCTCCCTCTCCCTCTGCTCCTCTCCCCCTGGCTTGTGCACTCTCTCTCTCTAATACATAAATAAAATCTTTAAAAATAAATAAATAAAACCCTAAAGTATTTTGAACAGTTGCCTTTATGTCTCAGTCTCAGTTACTCCATCACAAACTCTTTTTTTTTTTTTTTTAATTTGACAGAGAGAGAGATAGCGAGAGCAGGAACACAAGCAGAGGGAGTGGGAGAGGGAGGGAGAAGCAGGGAGAAGCATCACAAACTCTTCTTACTTAGAACTTAATCTTCATTTTCATTTGCCTGCCATCATAACAGGTTAAAGGCTTGCCTCCTTTTATCCCTTGTTACTGTTTGACTGTCTGCTCCCCAAATTCGTCTGCTGGAATCTCAATGCCCAATGTGATGGTATTAGGAGGTGGGGTCTTTGAGAGGTGTTTACATCATAAGGGTAGAGGCCTCATAAATGGGATTAGTGCCCTTATAAAAGCGACCCCTAAGAGCTCCCTAGCCCCTCCCACCATGTGAGAATATAGCAGGAAGTTGGTAGTCTGCAACCCCAAAGAAGAACTTCACCAGAACCTGACCATGCTAACACCTGGATCTTGGACATCCAGTCTCCCAAACTGTGAGAAATAAATGTCATTTATATGCCACCAAGTCTCTGGTATTTTGTTATAGCAGCCTGAACAGATTAAGACATCCTTCATATTTAAGATCATGCAGCAGGTAAATATTTTGGCATATTAGCTGGTGCTTCTCCCTGTTCTTGGAAACTACCTATGGGCTCTTCCTCAAGCATAAGTTTGTTACCATAAAGGAGATAAAGCATTTAAGGCTTAAATACTGTGTTTCTAAGAAAGCATCTGAAATCTATGGAACAGATCTGAGGTGTACATTTCAAAATCATCAGTATATTGAATACCAATGATATGTTACCTATACTATAAATAAAAGAGTTGGTCGTGGTGCCTTGGTGGTTCAGTTGGTTAAGCGTCTGACTCTTGACTTTGGCTCAGGTCATGATCTCAGGCCATGTGAGATGGAGCCCCATGTCAGGCTCCTCACTAGGCATGGAGCCTGCTTAAGTTTCTCTCTCTCCCTCCCTCTGCCCCTCCCCCCCTAAAAAAAAGAGGTCGGAAAACTGCATGATGATATAGAAACAGTTTGCCTCATCCCAAAGGAGATAAAGTTTAACAGCTGGAAAAAGGATAGGACTGATATGGATTATAGTGAGTATGACAAATAGCCATTACTGTGAGTTTCTGAGGAAAGATTCTCTCATCCCACTCTAACACTGAGATCAAGTCCCAGGAACCCTAGATATGGTGGGAAGAATCCCAGAGCTGAGAGGACCTGTGCCTGGCTTGCTGTGATATGGCCTGGGAGGTTGAAGACCCTCAGGGAGTTCCCCCCATCTCAATACCACCAGTGCAGTAGAATCAGCAATGGTTAAGTGTCAAAGCAAGTGAAACCGAAGGGATGCTCCTGGACACTTGAGGCATCCCTAAATTGATATGAAAAGGGCACAGAAATGGACATGATACCCAAGGGCTTAGCAGATTCCAATCATCTCTGGTGGTAATTTAGGCAGAGGCCAACAGGTGAGAAGAGACACCATGAGTTCATTGTACGAGCAGAAGATTTCAAGTGAGGATGACTATGGACCTGTCACACCTAATAACTGAGTGTGACATAAGCCCCTTGAAACTTGTAGGTGGACATGCCATCATGACCAACATATTAATACCTTTAACTCAAAGCTCTTTGATCTGTTATGTTCCAATGGCTTTGAACATCACTTTACATCCACACACATACCTACTTCATGCCTCCTCATCTACCTTGAATCATTCTGCCTCATGGATCACAGTGAATTACTCCCTCTAACCACAGATTACTATTCTTGAACCCTCTTATCCCATTTTGAAACCCAATAAATATTTATTATCTACATTGAGAGGCATCACGTGAGGTTTGAGTGAATAATGATTTAGTTTCTATATTTCTGAAGCTTACTGTTTCCTTGGGCAAATGAACAAGAAACAAGTAAGTAAGTAAGTAAATGAGGATTATAAGATTTTAAATGCTAAGGCAAAAATAGAGCTACATAAAGGAGAATTACAGGGCCAACCTACATAGATAAGAAGCCCCTTCTGAGGAGGCGACATTTGGGTTAAGATCTGAAAGATGAGAGAGAGTCAGGCTCTTGAAGAAGGGGCGGGGGTGGGGTGAATGGGGTTGGAATTACAGATAAGAGGGAACAGCATGCACGAGGGGAAACAGGAGGACAGAACTAAACAAAGTTAGTGGCCAAAGAGGGAGAAGGAGTAAGTCATAGCAGAGATGTTATTCCAAATGGAACAGAAAGGTTTTGACAAGTTTTAAGTAGAGGAAGGATATGATCTAATTTGAATTTTAAAACAATCTCTCTGGTTGTTGTGAAAAGATATGAAGGAGGGAAAGAGAGGCAATGGGGAGACACCAGTGCCTCATCCCATTCCTGTAAACTCTTCATTCTTCTTACTGGTGGCTAAGGCCTCACCATCAACTGCATCTGCCTCTCTCCCTCAGTTGTTCATCATACTCGTCTTATCAACATCAGTCTTGATTTAATTCAGGCTCCCATTCTCTCAGTTTCTTTTTCAAGTCTTGTATAATTGCTGAAGTGGTTCTATATCCCTGCCCTCTGGGTCTTCAGGACACATGGCATCCCATTATGTTCTCTTCCCTGCTTCCTTCTAATTTCATGGCAATGAGTGCCCTTCCTCTTTTGAAAAACTGATCACTAAAGGTGTGTTCTTGAGGTGACTGACTATAGGCCTCTATGGTTTTGATTCATTTTCTTGCCTCCTCATTTCTAGATATCTAGCACGCAGTATGCTTTAGTAGGAGAAAACCAACTTCTGAAACTAGGCATTCTGGATTCAGACCTCTGCTTCTCAGACTTTAGTATGTATCAGAGCCACCTGGATGAGCCTGTAAAAATGCTGCTTGCAAAAAAAAAAAAAAAAATGCAGCTTGCCAGGTGATTCTGATTCAGGTATAAAGTGGATTACATTTTGAGAAACTTTATGCTGGGTTCCGCACTCTCACTGATTGTGTAACCTTGAGTTCATCAAGGCACCTATCTGAGCATTCAATCCTTATATGAAAACAGAGTGGATTAAACTGGTTGTTCTCTAAGGATATTCTCAGCACTGACATTCTCTATTCTGTGTCTAGTATCTAAGGAAGGCTAGGGGGCACCTGGCAGGCTCAGTCGGTTGAGCATCTGACTCTTGATTTCCACTCAGGTCATGATCTCAGGGCCATGAGATGGAGCCCTGAGTTTGCTCCTGCTGACCACAGAGTCCACTTGAGCCTCTCTGTCTCCCTCTCCTTCTGCCCCTCCCCCATGTGCATGTTTTTTTTTTCTCTCCCTCTCAAATAAATAAATAAAATCTTTAAAAAAATAAAGAAGGCTAGGGGAAAGATGCAAAAATAGTAAAACTGTGTAAGCTAAGAATAACTACTGCAAATTAGCAAACACTTATCCTTGGGCCTCCCAAACGTAGAGATAGAAATGGAATCATAGCATGTTATAAAGTTGTTATCAAATAAAAGGAAAGGCACTCATCCTAGCACTAAACTCCGAGAGGTCCTCAACCTGAGGTCCATAGGAACAAGGGAAAGAGGTTCATGAACTCAGGGAGTCCCTGAACTTGGATAGGAAAAAAATTACATGTTTATTTTTTCTCATATCTAACAGAAATTTATCATTTTCTTTCTGTATGATTTTAGGCAATTAAACATTATTAGCATTATTTGAGATTTTTGTCACAAGTAAAAATCACAGATTTTTTATATCTCATGACACCTGTTGCAAGTATCTCCATATATTGCTTACACTCATCACCATTTGGAAATGACAGTGGCCATTAAACCCTTTTCTTTATTTTGTTAATTAATGTATTAAAAAGAATTAAACCTATAAGCATACCACAAATTTAATATTTTGATAACTGTATTTCAATGCAATTGGTTTTCTTTGTAACTTTTTTTTGTTTTCTTTGTAAATTTATGTACTTCATATTATATATTTTAAAACAATATTCTAAGAAGGGGTCCACAGGATTCACCAGATGGCTTAAGGGATCCATGGCACAAGCAGGATTTAGAAATCACCTGGGGTGGGGGGGAATCACCACAGATTCTTCCTATTTTGGGGAATTTTCCAGTTCTTCAGTGATGAACTAATGGGCTTTTAGATTCAGGATGTTATTATGGGTTTTATAAGATAGCTCTTTTCCATGGAATTTTTCTTCAACTGTTCATATTGCTTGAGAAATTTTGTCAAAAGATTGAAATACAAAACCTAAAAGGGAAGAAAGCCATTTATTGTATTTATGGATGCTATGTGAAATGCCTAACACGGTATATTAGTTTGTAAACTGAGAACAACCGTAATTCAAAAGCCTTAAGAGTGATTGCTCTAAAATTTGCTAGATGCGCATACCAGCCAGGAGTTGTGATCTAAACTTGAAAGCACAAGAACTTTAACAAGTTAAAAAAAAGTCCTGTTCTAGAGTCTCTTTCTAGTGATAGTGTATAAAGAGTGCTAAGTGTGGGACTGAGCCAGTCAGCCCACATTCAAATCTTAAGTCTAGATCTGAGGAGGGAGGTCAATCAGTATGTGAGTTTGATGTGTGTGACTCTTACTTGCACTGTGACCTTAGAAAAGTCACCTAAATGGGGCACCTGGGTGGCTCAGTTGGTTAAGCATCTGACTCTTGATTTCAGCTCACATTATGATCTCAGAGTCATGAGATCTAGCCCTGCGCTGGGTTCTGCTCTGAGCATGGAACCTTCTTGAGATTCTCTCTCCTTCTCCCTCTGCCCCTCCCTGCTTGCACTCTCTCTCTTAAAAAAAAAAAAAAAAAAAAAGGAAAGAAAGAAAGAAAGGTCACCTAATTTTATTGATCTTCAGTTTGCGCATGTGAAAAATGGGAATAAGAGTACATATCTCACAATATTGATGTACCCTCTATCCCTACACTGTGAAGAGTTTTAATCAAGAAAGGATGCTGTACTTTGTCACATGCTTTTTCTGAATCTATTGAGAGGATCATATGATTCTTGTTCTTTCTTTTATTAATGTATTATATCACATTGATTGATTTGCGAATGTTGAACCAACCTTGAAACCCAGGAATAAATCCCACATGGTCATGCCGAATAACCCTTTTAATGTACTGTTGGATCCCACTGACTAGTATTTTGGTGAGAATTTTTGCATCCATGTTCATGAGGGATATTGGTCTGTAGTTCTCCTTTTCGATGGGGTCTTTGTCTGGTTTTGGGATCAAGGTAATGCTGCCATCTATGAAAAACCCACAGTGAATATCATACTCAATGGGGAAAAACTGAGAGCTTTCCCCCTAAGGTCAGGAATGCGGCAGGGATGTCCACTATCACCACTGCTATTCAACATAGTATTAGAAGTCCTAGCCACAGCAATCAGACAAAAAAAAGAAATAAAAGGCATCGAAATTGGCAAAGAAGAAGTAAAACTCTCACTTTTTGCAGATGATATGATACTTTATGTGGAAAACCCAAAAGACTCCTCCCCCAAACTGCTAGAACTCATACAAAAATTCAGTAAAGTGGCAAGATATGAAATCAATACACAGAAATCAGTTGCATTTCTATACACCAACAAGACAGAAGAAAGAGAAATTAAGGAGTCAATCCCATTTAATTGCGCCCCAAACCATAAGATACCTAGGAATAAATCTAACCAAAGAGGCAAAGAATCTATACTCAGAAAACTATAGAATACTCATGAAAGAAATTGAGGAAGACACAAAGAAATGAAAAAAAGTTCCATGTTCATGGATTGGAATAACAAATATTGTGAAAATGTCTATGCTACCTAGAGCAATCTACACATTTAATGCAATCCCCATCAAAATACCATCAAGGTTTTTCAAAAAAAAGGAACAAATAATCCTAAAATTTGTATGGAACCAGAAAAGACCCTGAATAGCCAGAGGAATGTTGAAAAAGAAAAGCAGAGCTGGTGGCATCACAATTCCGGACTTCAAGCTCTATTACAAAGCTGTCATCATCAAGACAGTATGGTACTGGCACAAAAACAGACACACAGATCAATGGAACAGAATAGAGAGCCCAGAAATGGACCCTCAACTCTATGGTCAACTAATCTTCGACAAAGCAGGAAAGAATGTCCAACAGAAAAAAGACAGTCTCTTCAACAAATGGTGATGGGAAAATTGTACAGCCACATGCAGAAGAATGAGACTGGACCATTTCCTTACACCATGCACAAAAATAGACTCAAAATGGATGAAAGACCTAAATGTGAGACAGGAATCCATCAAAATCCTACAGGAGAACACAAGCAGCAACCTCTTCGACCTCAGCCGCAGCAACTTCTTCCTAGAAACATCGCCATAGGCAAGGGAAGCAAGGGCAAAAGGAACTACTGGGACTTCATCAAGATAAAGAGCTTTTGCACAGCAAAATAAAAAGTTAACAAAACCAAAAGACAACTGACAGAATGGGAGAAGATATTTGCAAATGACATATTAGATAAAGGGCTAGTATCCAAAATGTATAAAGAACTTATCAAACTCAACACCCAAAGAACAAATAATCCAATCAAGAAATGGGCAGAAGACATGAACAGACATTTCTGCAAAGAAGACATACAAATGGCCAACAGACACATGAAAAAGTGCTCAGCATCACTCAGCATCAGGGAAATCCAAATCAAAACCTCAATGAGATACCACCTCACACCAGTCAGAATGGCTAAAATTAACAAGTCAGGAAATGACAGATGTTGGTGAGGATGAGGAGAAAGGGGAACCCTCCTACACTGTTGGTGGGAATGCAAGCTGGTACAGCCACTCTGGAAAACAGTATGGAGTTTCCTTAAAATGTTGAAAATAGAGGAGGGGGGAGAGATGGCGGAGGAGTAGGGGACCCTATTTCAACTGGTCCCCGGAATTGAGCTGGATATCTACCAGACCACTCTGAGCACCCACGAAACAGCCTGAGATGTAAGAAGATCTGGATCTCTAAAAACAATATCACAGGTGGTTCATTTTGAGGTACAAAGCGGGGAGCTGTGATTCTGCGGGCAGATATCAAAGGATAAACGGCAGCGGGAGGGAGCCTGGCCGTGGGGATCCTACACCGCCGGTGAGCGACAGCCTTGTGCTGGGGACGGGGGCACAGACTCGCAGACCGGTCCGTAGCGGCGGGGAAAGGACTTTAGGGCAGCCCCCGGGGCGGAAACCCAGAGCGGTGGGGTCCCGAGTGTGAACTGGGAGCGGCTGGAGGTTTTAGAAGCACAAAGGGCAGAGACGTGCCCCGACCTGGAGGCAGGACTGGGAGCACCGCGGAGGGGCGCACAACCCAGGACACTGCAGTTTATAGCAGCATGGACAGAAATGGAGACAGTGTGGCCTGGAGAGCTCACTGAAGAACAGACTGCGGTCTCTCTGCTCTGAGGCAGAGGGTTGGAAACAGTCTCTTCTGCTCTGACTCGCGGAAGAGACTCGGAAAGCCGCCAGGGAAAGCCGCCAGAGAACAAAAGCCCCCAAAACTGATTCCGGCTGAGCCCATCCCCCACCACAGGGGGGCAGGGCAACTCCGCCCAAACAGGGTTGCCTGAGTAACAGCGCAGCAGGCGCCTCCCGCAGAAGACAGGCTGGGAAAACAAGAGGCCAGCAACCCTAAGGTCCCAAGAAAACAGGTGCATCTTCCTTGGGTTCTGGTCAATAATTTGGACTCTATACATTCCCTCAAACACCCATCCACAGAATGACTAGGAGGAGGAGCCCCCAAAACAGAAAAGACTCAGAGATTATGACTTATGCTGCAGATTCACAAATGGATGCAGATATAACCAAGATGTCGGAGATGGAATTCAGGCTAGCAATTGTGAAGACAATGGCTAGAATGGAGAAATCAATTAATGGCAACATAGAGTCTCTAAGGGCAGAAATGAAAGGTGAATTGGCAGAACTTAAAAATGCTATCAATGAGATCCAATCCAATCTAGATAATCTAACAGCTAGGGTAACTGAGGCAGAAGAGAGAATAAGCGATCTGGAAGACAACATAATAGATAAAAAGGGAAAAGAGGAGGCCAGGGAAAAACAACTCAAAATCCATGAAAATAGAATCAGAGAAATAAGTGATACCATGAAGCATTCCAATGTGAGAATAATTGGAATCCCGGAAGGAGTGGAGAGAGAGAGAGGACTAGAAGATGTATTTGAGCAAATCGTAGCTGAGAACTTCCCTAATCTGGGGAATGAAGCAAACATTCAAGTTCTAGAAGCAGAGAGGACCCCTCCCAAGATCAAGGAAAACAGGCCAACACCCCGGCATGTAATAGTAAAACTTGCAAATCTTAGAACCAAGGAAACCATCTTAAGGGCAGTTAGGGGGAAGAGATCCTTACGTACAGAGGGAGGAACATCAGAATAACGTCAGACCTATCCACAGGGACCTGGCAAGCCAGAAAGGCCTGGAAAGACATATTCAGGATACTAAATGAGAAGAACATGCAGCCAAGAATACTTTGTCCGGCAAGGCTTTCATTTAGAATGGATGGAGAGATGCAGAGCTTCCACGACCGGCAGAAACTGAAAGAATATGTGACCACTAAACTGGCCCTGCAGAAATATTAAGGGGGGTTCTATAAAAAGAGAAAGACCCCAAGAGTGATCTACAACAGAAATTTACAGGGACAATCTATAAAAACAACGTCTTCACAGGCAACATGATGACAATTAATTCATATCTTTCAATAATCACTCTCAACGTGAATGGCCTAAACACTCCCATAAAACGGCACAGGGTTGCAGATTGGATAAAAAGACAGGACCCATCCATATGCTGCCTACAGGAGATTCATTTTGAACCTAAAGATACAGCCAGACTGAAAGTGAAGGGATGGAGATCCATCTTCCATGCCAGCGGACCTCAAAAGAAAGCTGGGTTAGCAATTCTTATATCAGACAAATTAGATTTTAAACTAAAGTCTGTAATTAGAGACACAGAAGGACACTATATCATTCTTAAAGGGTCTATCCAACAAGAAGATCTAACAATTGTAACTATCTATGCCCCCAACATGGGAGCAGCCATCTACATGAGCCAACTGTTAACCAAAATAAAGAGTCATATTGACAACAATACGTTAATTGTAGGAGACCTCAATACTCCACTCTCAGTAATGGACAGATCATCTAAGCAAAAAATCAACAAGGAAACAAGAGCTTTGAATGATACATTGGACCAGATGGACCTCATAGATATTTACAGAACATTCCACCCTAAAACAACAGAATACTCATTCTTCTCAGTGCACATGGAACTTTCTCCAGAATAGACCATATGCTGGGTCACAAATCAG
The DNA here is from genome assembly GCF_964656455.1 of Halichoerus grypus. Classification (NCBI taxonomy): domain Eukaryota; kingdom Metazoa; phylum Chordata; class Mammalia; order Carnivora; family Phocidae; genus Halichoerus; species Halichoerus grypus. Next base: position 104,202,730 of record NC_135727.1, on the reverse strand, counting down.
GTCTCAACCGATACCAAAAGATTGAGATTATTCCCTGCATATTCTCAGAGCACAATGCTCTAAAACTGGAACTCAATCACAAGAAAAAATTAGGCAGAAATTCAAACACTTGGAAGCTAAAGACCACTCTGCTCAAGAAATTTTGGGTCAACCAGGAAATCAAAGAAGAACTTAAACAATTCACGGAAATCAATGAGAATGAAAACACATTGGTCCAAAACCTATGGGATACTGCAAAGGCGGTCCTAAGGGGGAAATACATAGCCATCCAAGCCTCACTCAAAAAAATAGAAAAATCCCGAATTCACCAACTAACTCTACACCTTAAAGAACTAGAGAAAAAGCAACAAACGATGCCTAAGCCATGCATTAGAAGAGAAATAATTAAAATTAGAGCAGAAATCAATGAATTAGAAACCAGAAACACAGTAGATCAGATCAACGAAACTAGAAGTTGGTTCTTTGGAAGAATTAGTAAGATCGATAAGCCACTGGCCAGACTTATCCAAAAGAAAAGAGAAAGGACCCAAATTAATACAATTATGAATGAAAGGGGAGAGATCACGACTAACACCAAGGAAATAGAAACAATTATTAGAAATTATTATCAACAACTATATGCCAATAAACTGAGCAATCTGGATGAAATGGAGGCCTTCCTGGAAACCTATAAGCTGCCAAGACTTAAACAGGAAGAAATTGACAACCTGAATAGGCCAATAACCAGTAACGAGATTGAAGCAGTGATCAAAAACCTCCCAAAAAACAGGAGTCCAGGGCCTGATGGATTCCCTGGGGAATTCTACCAAACATTCAAAGAAGAAATAATACCTATTCTACTGAAGCTGTTTCAAAAAATAGAAACAGAGGGAAAACTTCCAAACTCATTCTATGAGGCCAGCATTACCTTAATCCCCAAACCAGGCAAAGACCCCACCAAAAAGGACAATTTCAGACCGATATCCCTGATGAATATGGATTCCAAAATCCTCAACAAAATCCTAGCTAATAGGATCTAACAATACATTAAAAGGATCATCCACCACGACCAAATGGGATTTATCCCCGGGATGCAAGTGTGGTTCAACATTTGCAAATCCATCAATGTGATAGAACACATTAATAAGAGGAGGGAGAAGAACCATATGGTCCTCTCAATTGATGCAGAAAAAGCATTCGACAAAATACAACATCCTTTCCTGATTAAAACTCTTCAGAGTATAGGGATAGAGGGAACATTCCTCAAGTTCATAAAATCCATCTATGAAAAACCCACAGTGAATATCATCCTCAATGGGGAAAAGCTGAGAGCCTTTCCCTTAAGATCAGGAACATGTCAAGGATGCCCACTCTCACCACTATTGTTCAACATAGTACTAGAAGTCCTAGCAACAGCAATCAGACAACAAAAAGAAATAAAAGGTATTCAAATTGGCAAAGAAGAAGTCAAACTCTCTCTTTTCGCAGATGACATGATACTTTATGTGGAAAACCCAAAGACTCCACCCCCAAATCACTAGAACTCACCCAGCAATTTAGTAATTTGGCAGGATACAAAATCAATGCACAGAAATCAGTTGCTTTCTTATACACTAACAACGCAACTGTAGAAAGAGAAATTAGATAAACTATTCCATTTACAATAGCACCAAAAACCATAAGATACCTCAGAATAAACCTAACCAAAGAGGTAAAGGATCTATACTCTAGGAACTACAGAACCCTCATGAAAGAAATTGAAGAAGACACACAAAGATGGAAAAATATTCCATGCTCATGGATTGGAAGAATAAACATTGTTAAAATGTCTATGCTACCCAGAGCAATCTATCCCTTCAATGCCATCCCGATCAAAATTCCAATGACATTTTTCAAAGTGCTGGAACAAACAATCCTAAAATTTGTATGGAATCAGAAAAGACCCCGAATCGCCCAGGAAATATTGAAAAAGAAAAACAAAGTTGGCCAATGGTTCCCTGGGGAATTCTACCAAACATTCAAAGAAGAAATAATACCTATTCTACTGAAGCTGTTTCAAAAAATAGAAACAGAGGGAAAACTTCCAAACTCATTCTATGAGGCCAGCATTACCTTAATCCCCAAACCAGGCAAAGACCCCACCAAAAAGGTAGAAAAGACCCCGAATGTTGCCCAATTTCAAGCTATATTACAAAGCTGTGATCACCAAGACAGCATGGTACTGGCACAAAAACAGACATATAGACCAATGGAACAGAATAGAGAACCCAGGTATGGACCCTCAACTCTATGGTCAAATAATCTTTGACAAAGCAGGAAAAAACATGCAATGGAGAAAAGACAGTCTCTTCAATAAATGGTGCTGGGAAAACTGGACAGCCACATGCAGAAGAATGAAACTCGACCATTCTCTAACACCATTCACAAAGATAAACTCAAAGTGGATGAAAGACCTCAATGTGAGACAGGAATCCATCAAAATCCTAGAGGAGAACATAGGCAGTAACCTCTTTGACATCACCCACAGCAACTTCTTTCAAGATACATCTCCAAAGGCTAGTGAAACAAAAGCAAAAATGAACTTTTGGAACTTCATCAAGATCAAAAGCTTCTGCACAGCAAAGGAAACAGTCAACAAAACAAAGAGGCAACCCACAGAATGGGAGAAGATATTTGCAAATGACAGTACAGATAAAGGGCTGGTATCCAAGATCTATAAAGAACTTGTCAAACTCAACACCCAAAAAACAAATAATCAAGTCAAAAAGTGGGCAGAAGATATGAAAAGACACTTCTCTGAAGAAGACATACAAATGGCTAACAGACACATGAAAAAATGTTCATCATCATTAGCCATCAGGGAAATCCAAATCCAAACCACACTGAGATACCACCTTACGCCAGTTAGAATGGCAAAAATGGACAGGGCAAGAAACAACAAATGTTGGAGAGGTTGTGGAGAAAGGGGAACCCTCTTACACTGTTGGTGGGAATGCAAGTTGGTACAGCCACTTTGGAAACCAGTGTGGAGGTGCCTCAAAAATTTAAAAATAGAGCTACCCTGTGACCCAGCAATTGCACTCCTGGGTATTTACCCCAAAGACACAGATGTAGTGACAAAAAGGGCCACATGCACCCCAATGTTCATAGCAGCAATGTCTGCAATAGCCAAACTGTGGAAAGAGCTGAGATGCCCTTCAACAGATGAATGGATAAAGAAGATGTGGTCCATATATACAATGGAATATTACTCAGCCATCAGAAAGGATGAATACCCAACTTTTACATCAACATGGATGGGACTGGAGGAGATTATGCTAAGTGAAATAAGTCAAGCAGAGAAAGTCAATTATCATATGGTTTCACTTATTTGCGGAACATAAGGAATAGCATGAAGGACATTAGGAGAAGGAAGGGAAAAATGGGAGGGGGGGAAGTGGAGGGAGAGATGAACCATGAGAGACTATGGACTCTGAGAAACAAACAGGGTTTTAGAGGGGAGGGGGGAGGGGGGACTGGTTAGCCTGGTGATGGGTATTAAGGAGGGCACCCAATGCATGGAGCACTGGGTGTTATACGAAAACAATGGATCGTGTATCACCACATCAAAAACCAATGATGTATGGTGACTAATATAACATAATAAAATTTTTAAAAAAAAGTTGAAAATAGAGCTCCCCTATGACCCAGCAAATGCACTACTGGGTATTTACCCCAAAGATACAAATGTAGTGATCCAAAGGGGCACCTGCACCCCAATGTTTATAGCAGCAATGTCCAGAATGGCCAAACTATGGAAAAAGCCTAGATGTCCTTCAACAGATGAATGGATAAAGAAGAAGTGATGTATATATATATATATATATATATATATATATATATAAATGTATATACATACACACACACACACAATGGAATATTTGGAGCCATCAAAAAATGAAATCTTGCCATTTGCAATGACGTGGATGGAACTAGAGGGTATTATGCTTAGCGAAATAAGTCAATCAGAGAAAGACAAGTATATGAACTCACTGATTGAGGAATTTGAGAAACAAGAAAGAGGATCATAGGGGAAGGGAGGGAAAAATGAAACAAGATGAAACCAAAGAGGGAGACAAACCATAAGAGACTCTTAATCTCAGGAAACAAACTGAGGGTTGCTGGAGTGGTGGGGTTGGGAGGGATGGGGTGGCTGGGTGATGGACATTGGGGAGGGTATGTATTGTAGTGAGCACTGTGAATTGTGTAAGACTGATGAATCACAGACCTGCACTCCTGAAACAAATAATACATTATATGTTAATTAAAAAATAAATAAATTTAAAAAAAGAGTACATATCTCACAAGTTTGTTATGTGGAATAAATCATCCACATAAAGCACTGAGCTCAAATAAAATTAAACTTCACAATGGATTTGAGGTTCTTACACTGAAAAACAAATGTATAAAACCCAAATATAACACATGATGATCCCAAAATCAAAAAATAAAAAGGGATACTAAGTCTATATGGAAAAATCTTGTCTAAATAAAGCTACAGAATTAGGCTCTAGACAAAGTTCTGTGTTCTCTGCTATCTAGAAAACGAGGCAAACAATGGTTTATGTCATTTTCTCAATCTAGAAAGCATTTTTTAAATGTATGTTCCTTGGAGAAATATCCCAAGATGCCCTTCGTTTTTTTTCTTTTAATTGCTCAGTTATACAAATAGTTTACGAATGTGCTATGATGGGGTTCAGGGCAGGCCACCTCAAAATAAATCACTTTGGCAACACTGGTTATTTTGAATTTAAGTTACTTAAATGTAAAAAAGACACTCTGACCCTCCTTTGTCCCCCTGAAAGCAGGAAATAAGTCTCCCATGTGAAAGGTGCCCTCACTGTACCATGAGGTAAAGAGACATCCTTATCACCAGAGACAGGGAATTCAGGGCCTAGAGGGCTGTTTGAACAAAGCTTTTTATCAATTTACTTTACTATCCCAAGACCAAAGTTCTATGCCTTGTTAATCCCTCACAAAATTATTGTTTCTTTGTCTAGAAGGTATAAAAGCTGCCTGCTTTGGTCACTTCTCTGAGGCTCATATTTCTATGAGCTCTCATACATATGAATTAAATTTGTTTTTCTCCTGTTCATCTTGTCTAACGTCAATTTAATTCTTAGACCAGCCAGAAAAACCTTGAAGTGTAGAGGAAAATTTTCCTCCCCAAAAGCTGTTTTATAGACTGAATGTTTGGATCTGCCCCACCTCTCCCTACCAAGATTCATATACTGAAATCTTAATCCCCAGTGTGAGAGTATCAAGCCTCCCGTAGGTGAGTAGGTCATAAAGGTAGAGCCGTCGTGCATGGGATTAGTACCCTTATAAATGGGACCTCCAAAAATCCCTTGCCCTTCCGAGGACACAGCAAGAAGACAGACATCTACGAACCAGGATGTGGGCCCTTACCAGATACAGAATCTGCCAGTGCCTTGATCTTAGGCTTCTCAGCCTCTAGAACTGTGAGACATAAATTTCAGTTGTTCATTAGTCATCCGGTCTATGGTACTCCCTTACAGCAGGCCAGACAGACTAAGACATGCTGCAAATTCTAGCCTTTCTTAGAGAATCCCTAGTGTAAAGATATCCTATTAACTAGTATAGTGAAAACAATGATTAGTATTTCCAAAAGATGTGACCATGAAACCCTTTTCACAAAATATCTATTAATATCTCAGAGACCTAATCTTCTGAACATGACTTGGGAAATATTAGTGGTAGAACACATAATTATTTATCAGTAAGACAAATAATCAAACTTTTTTTTACTGGTACTACTTATGAAATAAATATATCATTGAAGTCTTTGCCAAAGTAGAATTAATATAATGATATAACCTATAGCAGTAAATAAAAAAAATATTTGAAGTGTTATAAGGGGAATAAATCCAAAGGAACACAGCCTGAGGCCATCAGTGTGACCTGAATAATCAAATATCCCTTAGACCCAAGTGTCTCAACATTGGTTTGCACAGGAAACATCCGAGAATGTGGTTAAAGTGCACAGTTGATTGATTCTAGGTCTGGGGTTCGGCCTGAAAATCTCCATTTCTAACAAAATCTCAGTGATGCCGCTGCTGCCGAACTGTATGTAGAACACACTTTGAATTGCGAGGCCTCAGTCTACTCTTCACTTACAGCAGCTTTCAGAGCCCATTTTCAAATTAATAACAAAGAAAGCTTAATAGAAAGTATCTTCAGACACTGTTTCCCCCAAAAAAGCAGATAAGCTTTTCATGTGTCTTTTTCTTAAACCATCCTGAACCCACCGCTGAGGGTGGAACCTGACCACAGAGTCCTTTTTTGCCAAGGAGCTAAGCTCCAATACTCCAAGTGAGCTGTTTTCTGATGTTTTTGCTTGATACCAAGTATGGAGTTAGAGGCCGTAGAGGAATAAATGGACAGCGTGAGCCTTGAACTCCATGCCATCAGTGCTATCCTGCCAGGCTTTCTCTCTTTCCCTCCTGCAGCTGCAACTTTTCCTTCTCTCCCAGCTTGTGTCAGCTCCCTCCTTCTGTGTGTGCCTCACAGCTGGAGCCCCTGAGACTTTCTTCTTCTGGAAGATACCAATGTTTTTAATATGGCGGGAAATACAATAGGAGGAGGAAGCTATTCAGAGCAGCTCTGATGGGCTCTAGATGGCCACAAAATTCTCCCACAGTTCTTTCATCAAGAGGTGGCATTTAAGTCTCCTTCCCTTGCAGGCTGCCTGGTCTTCAGGACTTGCCTGACTGATAGAATGCAATAAATGTGGTATCATGGGTCTTCCAAGGTTAGGTCATGAATAGTAGCCTTTAGTCTCCTTCTGGGTTTCTTGAAATACTTTCTCTGGGAGCCCTAACTGCCGTGTGTGAAAAGTAACTACACTGAAACCGTCGTGCTGGAAAATCCAGGGGTTCGTGCTCTGGTGGGCAGTTCCTGCTGGGCTCAGCCTTTGAGCTCTCCTCACAAAGGCATGCCGTATGGGCCTGGAGCTGTCTTGGACCCTCCAGACCAGCCCGTCCACTAGCAGGACACAGCCAATTGATGTCAGTTGATAACGACATAGAGGAGAAGAATTAGTGAGCTGAACCCTCCCAAATTTCAGATCCACAAAATCCTGAGGTAAAATCATTATCATTTTAAGCCACTGAATTTGCAGTATTTTGTTAGAAAGCAATGGAAACCCAGAAAAGTGGTCTAGGATCTCTCTGGAATGAAGACATTGTCCTGCATCACAGTCCTCTTGACTGAGATCTGAATATTTACCTCTTTTTGTGGAATTTTCTCCAGGGACCTCATCCTACTGCTGCCTATGTTTCTATTTAACAGACTATCCTGTCTCCCAGCACTCACACTCCTCTTAGCCATGTGTGAAGTGCCCCAGGCCCTGTTCTGCCTGCTTCCTCTGCTTTTCCTCCCTTTCCTCCAGTCTACACGACTGAAGCTCAGGATGCTTTTGACCTGCTTATAAGAAACTCCCTCAAAGGTGCCTCTATGCCAGTTCTTTGGGCCCCCCTTTCCTTCTTCTCAGGTGAGAGAAGTTTTTGCTTATTTCTGTCAGTTTGTCTACTTCTAATCTCACTTTATCATTCCAATTTTTCTTAAAGATTTTATTTACTTATTTGACAGAGAGAGAGAGAGAGAGACAGTGAGAGAGGGAACACAGCAGTGGGAGTGGGAGAGGGAGAAGCAGGCTTCCCGCTGAGCAAGGAGCCATATGTGGGGCTTGATCCCAGGACCCTGGGATCATGACTTGAGCCGAAGGCAGACGCTTAACGATGAGCCACCCAGGCGCCCCTTTATCATTCCAATTTTAGTATATATGCTGCTGAAGCAAGCACTAATCTCACTTTAATACCATGCCAGGCCTGGGTGTAAGCACCAAAGAATGACTGAATGACTACTGGATGAATGAGTGGATGGATGGATGGATGGATGGATGAATTTACAGGTTATGGTCTACCACTCCACTGAAATTAGAACTAATAAATACAATCAGAAAACCCAAATGGCCTTTTCTCAGCCCCTAATTTAATTTCTATTAATTACTTCCTTTGGCCAATGTTGTCACCTACTTCTTGAAAACTATTTCCCTTTTTGCTATCTCTGAGACCACATACTCTTTACAGTCTCCTGGTATTTTCTTGAACATTTCTTTGGGAGCTTCTCTTCATCTGCCCATATTTTAAATGTAAACTCTTCTCAAGATTTGGTTCTAGCTCCCTTTTCCTTTGAACTGTGTGCAATATCCTTTAGCCATCTCATCTTATGGATGACTCCACATTCGCTACCTTTGATTATGGCCTCTTGCCTGTATTACTACCTCAATGGCACGCATATCAAATTCACACACTGATGTCCCTCTTCAGATCTAAATATACATTGCCGGGATTGTTGGAAATCTGTACTTGGACATCTCACCAACACATCAAATCCAATATATACTAAATACAACTCATCACTTGCTCCTCAACCATATTCCCAATCCTATCCAATGACACCACCATTCTCTAGATTTTTCAATTATGTTTGACTCTTTCTTTCAGATCCTTAAATTGCATCAATGTTAAGCCCTATTGATTCTAGATCCAAAATGCCACATAAACTCCAAAATGGTCTTCCCACCTATAATTCCTAAACCCTGATTACTATCCAATTCAGTCTATACTGTGCAACCAGAGTCATATTCCTAAACACTGCTTGTAATTCTTCCGATCGCCGTTGCCCATTGGTCTTTCTTACCTTGCAGATTCCATTCATGTGGTCTTTCTTTAATGGTTTTTCCCCTCCCCCAACACTCTTCTTCAAGGCTCTGTCTCCATGAAATCTTTCTTGATGTCCACTTGCCCTACCCTTCCTTCACCTCCACCTCTGCAAAAAATTAATCTCCTCCATTCTGGTGTTCCCTCAGTCATTTGTTCACGCCTTTGATTTAAGAATAATCATGATTTGGCTTGAATTAGAGTTAGTGTGTATGTGTGTCCATCTATATTATGAAGTCCTAGCTGGCAAAAATTGGTTATTATTTTAATTTTGTATCCCCTACTACAACTATCACTGTATATTGCACATAGCGGATGCTCAATACACATTTGTTGCATTTGAAGCTGAACACTTCATCAGTTTTCAGCTACATTCATTTATTTTTTTTGACTGAGTTGTACCATGAGGGAAACTAATGTGTACCAAATGGGGCACATTTCAGCTACTCACCCTATTACTTTAATGTTTTCATTGAACACAGGCATCTCTTAGTAGCCTCTAGGTACATTTAAACTTTAAGATAAAAGGTAGTTTCTGTCAAAATGATTTACAATCAATAACATTGCCAATTAAAATCAAATAATTAAGACATACACAAATGCCACAAAGCATCAACTAAGAGAAATACGAGGGGATGCCAGCGGATAATGGTGATATTTGATAATCACAACCTCCCCTTCCCCTCTAGCCATTGTTCTGCTGCAGAATCAGTCTTAGGAGATTCTTGCAGCCAGATGTTAGCAGAGAAATATGATTACAAACTACACTCAACTTCACTATGCTTCCAATATCCCTGGTTTGGGAAATTCAAATGGATTAATATGTCTGACTGAGAGAAACTGAGGATTTAAAAGATCCCTTGCCTGAGAGCCCTGTGGTTACCATTTAGAACTCATTTGCACATGCCATTAAATATTCTCATTGGAAAACTATTTCGTCATATAAAAATATAAAGTTAAGAAGGAGTACAAAACACTGGAACAAATAGCATCTTTAATAACACTGTAATTCTGAATCTGCTCTGTTTATATTAGGAAATATTTTTTTTTTCTCTTTTAACTATATTTGTAGTACAGCTCAAGATCATTTTTAATTAATTATTCAGATAATGGCCTCAACTTGGTTTGGATCAATGTAACCTTGTAAAAGTTAGCACTTTGAAAGTTACAGCACAAAACTATGGGTGCTCCATCCGAGTCTACTGAGACTCCATTAATATTTCTATGTGCCCACCCCCAGGCTTTTGTGGGCTTTGCTTTTCCAAAATCTGCACCTGCATCCCTTTGGATGACTGTCTTCAGGCTTTGAAAGCTGCTTTGCCCAGAAGACTAGAGAACTGGCAGTATCTTGGTGTTTATGTCACCTCAGGGTAGTTTTATGCTAGTGACTGATGGGAATGGCAATGTGAAAGCCCAGCTCCTCTGCTTCAAGTTGGAAGAAACTCTAGCACAATTTAGGCCCAGAGTATTCCTGTAGGACTAGACGGAGGCTGGGACTTTGCCTACCTTTGCCCCTTGCATGACTTCTTTCCAATTCCTCTACTACTTCCCTTGCTCGCTGACCCGTCACCCTTGGGAACATTTCCTTAATAATTCACTTGCACACAAATCCTTATCTCCTGATGGTCTTTAGAGAAACCCAACCTGAAACAGGCATTTCCCCAATTCTAGTAATAAAGGCATCAGACTTCTATTTGAAGACAATAGACATAAAGTAATGGGATAGAACATACCAGTAAGTGGTGAGGGTAATTGGTTAAGGCAACCAGCTTCCTCTCTCTGTTCTTACACTTACAAACAGCCCATTCCTGTAAAGAACCCCTCATCCACTTTCCACTCTTTAGCTGCCAGCTATATTACTTTCTTCTTTCTGCCTTCTCTTTGTATTCAATTCTCCATGATAGTTTACTATTCTTTATCTTGGTTAATACCTTCCATGTATCACTTGAGGACATTGAAAAAGAAATATCTATTGAAGACAGAGAAGACCTTAATTCTAAGTCATATCTCTTCTGTTTCCTCTCTAAATAGGCTCAGCATGTCTGCATGGGTCACAATTAGTATTCTGAATGGGTGGGACAGTTTTGCGCAAGACCATACTTTACATTGCAGGATATTTAACATACCTTGCTCTCCTCACTAGATATACATAGCATTTCCTCACAATCACTGTGAGAAAGAAAGAAAGAAAGAAAGAAAGAGAGAGAGAGAAAGAAAGAAAGAGAGAGAGAGAGAGAAAGAAAGAAAGAGAGAGAGAAAGAAAGAAAGAAAGAGGAAAGGAAAAGAAAGGAAAGGAAGAGAAGAGAAAAGAGAAAAGTTAAGAAAAGAAAAAGAGAAGAGAAGAGAAAAAGAAAGGCCTACACTTATTTCCAAGTGATGCCAGAGATCAGATAGTATCATCCACCTCCCACCACCTTTGCAAACCAGTAAAAAAGCAATAATATTCTTCCTGTTGTCCATGATTTGAAGCTACTCTTCAACTTACCTGCTTGCTTCTCTGGCCTTGCTTTCATCCGTGATGTTCAGAGATAGAGGCATTTTGATAGAGAGAAAACATTTGACCAGAGGAGTAAAAGCTTCCAACATAACATTTTCCCATGTGATAAATGCAGAGTTTATTTTATAAGACTGGTGAAAGTGTTTAGGAAAAACTATCATTACCTGCCCATAATTTAAATAAGATACTTAATGATTATGAGATGAAGTAAGCCTGGGTTCAATTTAATTAGGCATTTGAACCCAATAGCACATTTAATAGTACTACACTAAAAATGATCAAGAAATAAATCATTATAATAATAGGTTTTAGTTATTAGATTTATTGCACTTGTATTTAATAATGCCACATTAAAAGGATTTAGGGAATCTTTAACTTCAGCAAAATGTTAGGGTGCACAACTGCAGCTCTGTGGAGATTTTTATGAGTCTTATAATCCATTCAGACAATAAATTACTAAAATAGTATTACAGCATATTATGGTTGTCCTAGAGGTGGATCACAAAACAAACATGAGTGTTTCTATTCATTACTTTAGGAAATCTCTAATAAAGCTGAGTTATCACACCAATGGTTCAATCAGATGATAGAATGTTATTGATTTTTAAATAATTTAATATCAAAAGCTACTTGTCAACTCTAATAATGAAAGCAAAGTGGCAGGGCAGAGGCAGGATAAATCTGTAATATTTATATTTGAGGCATACTCTTGAATCTATCCCTTATGGCATGTTATCCATGTTTATCGTCTCTTAATTCCTGCATATCTCACAGCTATCCTCCCTATACCTCTTGCAGAAGGAGAGAAAATAAAGTCTGCTACCTTCCTCTTGGTAAAAAATTTTAAGAGCCGAGGAGCATTCAGGTAGAAATAATAGGCATTTATGCCAGTGACTGTGGCTGACTCATCTTGGGCTTGGGGGAAAGGGTGGTGATAAAAAAAAAAGAACCCTGGGAGACAGAGGGTCATCACTTCATTTGGGCACATGGCTCCCAGCGCAGCTTGTGCTCGTAATTCAGGAGTTTAACTCTGAGCTTCCCTCCAAAATTAGACAGCCTCGGCTGGTTCCCTCCACAAAAAATTATTATCACTTCCTTCACTTCCCCTTACATGAAATTTCTGTGTCAAGATTACCTTAATAATCTCCCTTATTGAGACCAGGTAGTAGCAACTGATAGGGGTTCATTCAACAAATATTTATTGAACGAATGAATGGATGAATGGCAGGTACTTTAAAGAGCCTCCAACGTGTTCCAATTTATTAGAAATTGATATGTTTTCCATATTGAGAAAGAAAATTATGATTTGATGAAGTCCAGTGTTTTCGTTTCTGCTGTATTTTTGGTAGGTTAATTCCTAATAAGGGCGATTTTTCTGGTTCAATGGGTGGGACAAAAGGCATGATACCATAAAAAGAATGGTCAGCTGGAAATCAAGACCTTTCGCTCCTACTTCCATTTCCTCTTCCAAATAGCCATATCATTTTGTCATTTAACTGCTAGAGGGCTCCATTTCCACATCTATACCAAGACAGAAGGAACGTCAAGATGCTTTTGCATGTATCCAAACAGTCACTACCTTTGTTTAGGCATTCCTCTTCTCTCATTTGAACAGACACTGGCCTCCTAGGTGACCTCCCCACTTGTTTTCTCCCCATCCATATACTGCCACTGAATGTATCTTTCTAAAATGCAAACAAAAAATCTGAAAATATCATTTGATTTTTTAAAACATATTCAACTCAATTAAGTGGCATAGCACCCATCCATCCACATTCTATCCCTGGTTCATCTTTCCCGCTTCCTCTTCAATTGCTTGCCAATTGCCAACCGCCCCCGAATCTACACTATAGTCATACCAAATACTCATTGATTCCTGACCACAACTGGTTCATGACTTCACACTACCCAGCATGTGCCTCTTCAGCCATTAGGATGAAAGCTCCAATAAGGCAGACAGGTCTTTTTCAGCTTAGTGTTTTCAGTATCTAACCGATTATTTGTATATAGGAGGTGTTTGATAAATGTTTGGAGAGAGCTGGGCTTGAGTGCCCTATTGTACTCATGTTGGCATGCAAAATCCATTTATTTTCAAGGCCAAAATTAATTATCAACTCCAAACCCAATTCATCCCCAGCCAAACAAAAGTGGTCTTTTCCTCTCCTTCTGCCCCATATCACATTGTCCAGACCCCTGTGGTAGTACCCATTACATAGTCTTATAATTGCTTTATATTTATATATGTAAATATAAGTACATATACATACACATATAGATACTTATGTATATGTATCTCTATTTCCCATTCAAATGTCATCTCGTAACTCAAGAATGCTTAGTAGGTACATGGTAGAATCCCAACCAAATTTGGTTGAGTCAAATAGACTAAGATTCCTTTCAACCCTGAAATCTGATGGTTCTAAGCAGTTATTTTTTTAAAACAGCTAAAGATCTTAGAGTGAATTACTTATGAATACAAACTGGTATAAAGCTGAAATCATGAAGGAAATTGGCAAAACATTAGAATACGTATAGCTAGGAATGGTAGATGCCACTGTCAGTCTACTTCTTTGAACTGTATGAGCTAAAAGAGCCTATTAGACATCCTGAGCATTTATTAAAACTCTTTTTCTTTGAAGTTAGCTCTAAATAATACAATTGAAGCAAAAGGAATTTTAGCTCACTGGTTTTATGTTGGTTCTAGAATATTTTGAAGTTAAGATTCCAAATAGTTCTTACAGCTTTGTGAACCAGCTTTTTTCATTTTTCTTTTTTCCTTTTTTTTTTGTAGAGAGAACCACAGTCACTATTTCTAAGTCCATTTATGAGAAAGTTATATATTTCATGTTAGGAAAATACTATCATTAAAATAATTTGATGTTCAATATTTATATTATTGCTCTTTTGAAAAAAATAAATATCCTTTATCCTCGCTAGAGAGGATGTCTTCAGCACTCTTAGAAATGTTGAATATTGTATAATGTCAATTCTACACTGTCCAAATAGTCAATAGTAGACAGCAATTATTATTTGTTATGTCATAATTCACATCTTTGAAAAATACTTTTTCAATAGGGCAAAGAGATTTTGCAAAGATAAAAGAGCTATAAGGAAAATTATACTTTAATGGAAATACAAGATGTTTTCCTGTTGCCTTACTTTAACCATTGTGCTTGTCCATTTTTTAATCCTTGAAATTCAGTGAAGATATTTTAATTATAACTAATTAGTAATATCTTGATAATTTCTTTCTTTTACACATTTCTTTTCGGAGAAATATTACCATCTGTGCCAATTATTTAGAGATTTATTTTCTCAGATTTACACCTACTCACCCTTTTATACTCTGCTTTGCAATGCTGAGGCTAAAACTCTGTAAGCCGTATTTCCATTTTGCGGGCTGATTCCCCATTAGGATCTGGCAATAGGGAGCACTACAGGGAGACAGCAGGACTAGAGTAGGGAAAAAGGACTTATTCATTCCTATTTGCTTCCTGTGGACTTACTGTTCCCATTAGCAGGACCCCAGACTTGCTTCCTCACAGCAGCACTCCTTTTTAGTAACAGCTGTTGAATCCAGTTGGCGTTTTTCCGCTAACACTTACAGAATCAGCTTCATCGCACCCCTGCCATACAAATACCAGCCCCCACTAGCCGGCAGAGGTCTGGGACTCAGTGCTATGGGGCCCCTTGTGCTATCCCAGAGACATGAGCATTAGCCCATCAAGTGCCCCCTCCTTGGAGATCTGAGTCCCAGCCCCATGAAGCCCAAATCCTGCACGCTTCTAAATTTTAGTAAATCAGATCTTTGCTCTGTGTTTTCCCAGCGTCAGGCGTGGCCAGTAGCTGATGCCATTGCTACCTGCATTCTTTTCTTTTTCAGTTCTCCAAAACCTGAATAACAATAAAAAAATTTAAATGATAAAAAAAAAAAAAAATGTCCTCTGTTAAAATAACAGGAGTGGTTTCTGTCTGTTAACTGGATCCTGGCTGACACACCCATCCAAACCCAAACTTGTGAGTATAACAATGGAATTAGAGAACAAGTTTCGGGTCTGAATTTAATGGGTAAGAAAGACTTCTCATATTCCTCCAAATGCCACTTAATTCTGTATTGCTTTCCAGTATTTTCTACTATTTTCATAATATAAATGCATTAATGATTCCATTATTAGCATAGACATATTTAAGCATCTGGACAGCCATATGGGTAAATGTATTCTTTCTGTAGATGGGACCCAGTTGTATTAAAATGAAACAAACGTTTTTATTCCGACCACAGACAGTTGAATGAAATCTTTCTCGGTAGTTATTGTCCAAAGTCAGCATGAATAGAAAAAATGAAATATAGTTGAAATGAGCCTGTAAAATCCCTATATCATCCATATTATATACATGTTTGGATTTTAAATCTTGTACAGTCATCTGCACACTAACGTTTAGGAACTGAGCTAAACTCAAATAACAAAAGGCAAGTGTGTAATACAGCTTTCTTAACATGCAAACCTTCTTGCTTCTAAGGTAAGCTCCAGAGTGTTTTGCTTACCTTCAAGGTTTTCTGCATTATGTCTTAAAATTAAACACATCCCATCATAATACTTTTAATAAACATGCTTGTTGTAAAGAATAAACAAGATGGTGTAGTCCTGAAGTTAGCTCACAAATTAACCGAGTCTCCTGTAATATGAACCTATACACACTGTCTCAGTCATACAGATGAAAGAACTGAGGGGGTCTGAGCAAATCTAAGAGGACACTTCTGCCTAGAAAGTTGGTAGTACATTATATATACCATGCTTTAAGTTTGATGTCAAAAATCAGGTTTAGTCAGTGAATGGCAATTTTATAACTTATTTATTAAATTCACAATACACTGAAATCTGAATCTTCTATTACTGTCACCTCTCATTTGGACACCAGTAATTGCCTCTTTCTTGTGCATTTCTAAAGCATAATTCCTGATATTAGCTGGCACCACTCCAATGATTTTTACTTTAACTATGGAAATTTCCCTTTAAAAACTGCCATTCTAGAGTTCATATGTTACCCATTTTTTACAAATTAAATTTGTTGTTAGAAAATGGCCTCTATTGTATCTTAAATTGATACTCTTAAAAAGTTATCCTTTTTCTTAATATTTCTAATATTGCTTTTCTGTAGATGCTCTATGGGAGCACTTGAAAGAAATTCAGCATATCTAAGAAAGAAGGAAATAAAAGAGAAGTATATAGATTTTTGGCCGTGATCTACTGTACTCCTTGCTTGTTTTTCCTTGACCATTATACACAAAGCTGCTTAAACATGCCATTCCCACTATCCCCATTATCCCCTACTCCAGAACCAGCCCAGCCCCAGACTAAAGGAATTTAAAGTTCCCCATTCCTTTCTAAGTTGAGGCCAAGGCAAAATTACTACTGGTCCGGCATCCCACTGCTTAAACTAGACTCTTGCCTTCATCTTTATGATCCAACTTCACTCTTTGTACTCTATGTACTCCCACTTCTAAGACTAGGAACCTTGACCAAACTCTTTAGAATTAAGTTCCACAAAGAGGGCAGAGATGTTGTCTGTCTTGTTCACTGCTTTAATTCCAGCACTCAGTGGCTCTTCAGTGCCTGGCCACCTCTATGGAGGGGATCAGCCAAGGTTGTTTGAATGACTGGATCTGATGAATCAAACTCAGCTTGATATATCTCCATTGTAACCATTGTGTTTCTGGTCCAAAACCCTTTGTTGCCTTATCAATGCCTTTCAAAATCTAGAGTGATATCCTAAATCCAATGCCCATGGCTGTTTCTCCTATTACCTGCTACTGGAATCCCTAGGATAGAGTACTTTACTCTGACCAGTTGTTCCTTAGTTACCCCTGATTTTGTGTTTCCTCACCTGCTAGAGTCTGTGCTTATCTCCTGATTTTCTGCCCCAGCAACTGCTTCCCTGCCTAGTTTTTTTTTTTTTTAAGATTTTATTTATTTATTTGTCAGAGAGAGAGAGAGAGAGCTTGCACACAGGCAGGGGGAGCGGCAGGCAGAGGGAGAACCAGGCTCCCCACGGAGCAAGGAGCCCCATTCAGGACTGGATCCCAGGACCCTGGGATAATGACCTGAGCCAAAGGCAGACACTTAACCGCCTGAGCCACCCAGACATCATTCCTTCTTTCTTTCTCTTGGAATCTCCCCCAGTCTGTATTTGTAACCTCTAGGTCCTGACCATCCTTTTGTCATCTGCACCCTGACTATTCCAATTCTTATATGTAAATGCAGGGAGTTAGGAATAAAAGAGAGCATTGAGTTCTTGGCAATGCACATGAGGCAAGAGAGAAAGGGCTAGGGCAAAGGCATAAGATTCTTAATCCAGAATATAGCAGGGGGATAGAGAGGTTACTCTGTAGAAGAGATGTTCTGCAATAGTTCAACTTGTGCAGACACAATATCTAGGGAATATAGCACACCTAATGATAATTCTAGACATATTCAATCTGATGATTTCCAGTTAAGTAGACGGAAAACAAGGGAGAGATGTCAAGTGACAGTTGAGTGGCAGGAAAATAATTAATATAATAACTAATAAGAAATAAATTGGATAATTAAAGCTAATTAGCCACTACCCTTATTGAATCCTTATTATGTGCTGGCATCTCACATACATTGTCTCACTTAAAATCCGTCCCCAAAACTCATGAAGACAATGATATTTATCAATACTCATTTTAAAGATGAGAGGACTAAAGGAAAATTGAGTAATATGTCCCCAAGTCCTAAAACTGGCAGACGATGCTGCCAGAACAGAACCAGGTCCGTGTGGTACCATAGCGTGGTCAATTACCTACTGAGCTGGACTCCACTCCCTCAACCCTAAACTCCACCAACATAGCTTGGAACCCATATTTCATAAACTTTTTCTCCTCAGCCTACTATCACGGAATACACTAGCCTTAAAATTGCAACAAGAAACCATCCTTTTAAGTGACTCGCCACCTCAGAATTACAAGTGCAGAAATGTATGAAAGTGATCATTAAACCCACCAAACCAAGGTAATGTATCTATCACCACTGGCTTTGCATCTTTTCAGGATGTTGACTAACTTTATCTCCAGCTAAGTGGCAAGGACAAATTGTTTTCACTGCTCCTAAATTTCAGGTTGTCCTTGAGTTTTGTACCACATATTTACTGTATCTCTATACATGTTTGAGCAATGGCTGTGTTTTGGAAAGCCAGAAGCTGAAGGTAAAGGAATATAGTCTTGTGACTTGATGTGTAGGGATCTTAGCCTAGTGCCACTCACATGCATTCATTTACTAAATATTATTTCCTGATAATGATGCCAATCTGCTCAGAGTCATGGGGCCATAAAAAAGGAATATCTTTTATGGGTTAAGATGTGCTATTCTCATTAACTGAACAAACTAGAATGAATTTAATCACAGCAGTCAAGGGAAGCTACTGCATCATTCCAAGACAAATTAGAGATATTGCATCCCTGTGGCGTAATCTTTGATTTCGATTAGAGGTTTCAGGCTGCTTCCTATGGCTGGATGCAAAATATTCAGATGACTAAAGAGGATGGAAGGTAAGTTTAGGACTTTGCATCTTGGAAGTGCACCACTGATAACTATAAGCCTAAGGCTTTTAGGAGAAACTAGAAAAACCAATAGTCAATCATTATTATTTTCATAAATATTAAACTCCCCAATTGTATATAAATATAAAAAAAATACACAAATTACTTTTTTAGATGATTCAGTAAATAAACTACTGATATCACTAATTCTGTTATTACCAAAACTCAGGCACATAATATTAAGCTAAAATAATTAGACTGCTTTTAAAAATTTATATGGAAGTCAACATTATTAATTAAAAACTAGAAAATTTTGTTAAATGAAAGGAACCTACAAAAGAAATGGAAATGTGTTGAGATTCCCCTATTGAGAAATTATAAACAAAAACACAATAGTGTCTTTCTGATGCATTACACAACATGTGGAAATAAAAATTGAGGATTTAGAATGAAATAATCTAATATATCCTAGAAAACTTTAAGTGTCATGCAGCATCCATAATTGCTTCCCTTGAGGAAAACAAATTTCATTTCAGGTAGTATTAAATACACTCTCTTGTTCTCTTTCTCGCTCAGAATCTAGACTCCAAGAACAGATTATTGCAATAAAACTCAAATTCTTATTGTATTTGTCTTAGTTTGCAATCAAACTAAATGTAATTCAGTAAAAACTGAATGTAAAAAATGAACATAGTAAAAATACACAAATGAATATCAATAAAAAGATATAAATAGATCTACATTGCATATATTGTATACAATATATAAAATATATATCACATATTTATATGAAACACATATGAACTATGTATTCAAACCCACATGGCAGCTTTCCTAGAATATAAAAACATTTTCTTATATATGTTAGCTCATGAAGTCAGCATTATTTTTCAAACATGCTAAGATTGATGTTATCTTCAAATTCTAGTATTTCTAGAGCAAAATATTGGTTACACAAAGCAATTTATAAAATAAACTATTCAGGTGTGCCTGGGTGGCTCAGTGGGTCAAGCCTCTGACTCTTTGTTTTCAGCTCAGGGTCATGAGACTGAGCCCCGAGTTGGGTTCCCAACTCAGACTGAGTCTGCTTGGGATTCTTTCTCTCTTCCTCTCCCTCCCCCTCTGCCCCTCTCTCTGCTCGCACACGCATGTTCTCTCTCTCTCAAATAAAAAAACATAAATAAATAAACTATTTATCCACACTCAGTTTTATGTGCCAGATTAAGAAATTAGGTGTCCTCATATCTCTTTGGAAGGGAGTGTAAACTGGTAAAACATTTTTGCTAAATATTTTCACGATACAGAGGAAGACCCCTTTTTAAAAAGTTAGTATCTTTTAGGGGCACCTGGGTGGCTCCAAATGTTAAGCATCTGCCTTTGGCTCAGGTCATGATCCCAGGGTCCTGGGATCGAGCCTGGCATAAGCCTGCTTCTCCCTCTCCCTCTGTCCCCCACTCATGCTTGCACTCTCTCTAGTGCTCTCTCTCTCGCTCTCAAATAAATAAATAAAACCTTAAAAAAACTTAGTATCATTTGATCTGATAATTTCAAGTCCTGGAAGCTGTCCCAAGGAAACACACAAAAAATGGTCAACTGAGTTTTTAGTACTGTAAAGAAATAAAAATAATCTAAATATCTAACTTTAGTGGGATTTTTCAGAAAATTGTGGCATGTTCATGGAATGGGATATTATTTAACCATGTAGGGTGAGTCTATAATTACATAAAAGTATGTGCATGATAGTAAATAAAAAGGATAAGAAGTTATAAATACAGCATTATCACAGCCAAATAAACAAATAAGAAAATAAAGAGGAAAAAAAAAGAAAAGAAAGAGAGAAAAATCTAATTTCAGACAGAAAAATACTTGGCCAAATATGCCAAAATAACAACGATGACTTTCCTTTGGAAGGGAGAATATGGTTGATTTTTTTGTCTTGTTGTATGTCCTCCCACCCAGTTTTTAATAATAAATATGTCTTATTTTTATTACTTAAAAGTTTATCAAAAATAAACCACCCTTTTTTTAACACAAAGTGTAAAAATCCTGGTTGTCTACTGCACTCTGCTGCTTCCATTTAACTTCTACGTGTCAACAGCCCTACTCTTACATATTCCTAGAATGCACATTAACTTTTCTCAACCAGTCAGCATTGAGAAATTGCCCGCAGAAATCAGTTGAACAGGTAAGAAATCAAAACATTACTGGAGAAACTAATTATTTCACCCTGACAATGAGAAAATATTGTACTTCAATAATTTTAAAAAGTATTGAACTTTCACATTTTCCTCCAAATCCATGTAAATGCGATTAGACATTGAAGAAAATGATCAGTGTTTCAGACTGATATTTTTCATATGTGGCTATTTAAGCCTTCTTTCCCACCTTCCCATTCAATCCACACACACAAAAAGCTATACCCATTTCCATATAACCATTTCAGCTAAAAGGGGTATGAACATATTCCTCAAATTATCTCCAAATATAAATTTTATATTTTGGGGCACCTGGGTGGCACAGTCAGTTAAGTGTCCGACTCTTGGTTTCAGCTCAGGTCATGATCTCAGGGTCGTGAGATCAAGCTCTGAGTAGGCTCTGCTTAAGACTTTCTCTCCCATTGCCCCCTCCCCCTGCTCACATGCACTCTCTCTCTCTCTCTTTCTAAAATAAATAAATAAATCTTTAAAAAAATTTTATATCTTACTTAAAAATCAATATTACTAAATCAATTGTAGTATGCATTTAAGAAGTGTACTTAAAATATCTTAAATTGGGGGCACCTGGGTGGATCCATCAGTTAAGCATCTGCCTTTGGGTCAGGTCATGATCTCAGGGTCCTGGAATCGAGCCCTGCATTTGGGCTCCCCACTCAGCAGGGAGTCTGCTTCTCCCTCTCTCTCTGTCCTTCCCCCCGCCATGCTCTCTCTCTCTCAAATAAATAAAATCTTAAAAAAAAATAAAATATCTTAAATTTACAAAAGTACAAAAATAATTACAAAAGTACTCTGTTTTGTGGTACCTTAAAAGGACTTAAATACTTAACTGTCAGATTTAGATGAAAAACTCAAAATAACAAACCAAAGGGAAATATTTCTTTCTGAAAACACAGATATTTTGCAATGCATATATCTGTTTACATTGATCTCTTTTGATAACTCACCTAGACCAAAATAAATTGCCTGCCAAGTCAATAACCTTTATAGCTACAAGTCACTTTCCAAGAATCTTGAAATTTTACATTAAAAAACTCCATTCATTGGGAAGGCTGGGTGGTTCAGTCAGTTAAGCTTCTGACTCTTGATTTTGGCTCAGGTCATGATCTCAGGGTCATAAGATGGAGCCCCACATCGGGATCCACCCTGGGCATGGAGTCTGCTTAAGATTCTCTCTTTCCTTCTCCCACTGCCCCTCCCTCAACTCTCCCTCTCTAAAAAAATAAGAAGAAGAAGAACAACAACAACAACAGCAACAACAACAACATTCATTGTCATACCTCTGGTGGAAAAATCTCAGTGCTGGACAATAACCCAAGGAAAGTAGAATGAGAAAAGTCTTGTGTATTTTCTGTTTACTTTGAATATATTTGTGGAATATCAGAAGTGTTTTCATTTGTTTTTGTTTTTTTTTTTGCTTAATCCAATACCTATACTTTCCCAATAATTTCTAAGATCAGGGAAAAACACACTCCACACACTGATATCCAATTACCACCTGAATTTCAAGTTTTTAAAAAACTTTAATCTTGTTCACATTCCCTAGAATTATTTTTTAAGTTTCTACTTGGCTAATTGTGGAAATAATAATGTTGAATGAGGTAAAACAATACTTAAATTTCCAATCACTTGGAAGAAATTGGTAAAAGTCATTGTTTCTAAGGGAAACCAAAATTTTCTCTCTCAATTCTTTTCCCTTGATGTTTCATCCACTTTTACAGGACAGTGGAAAAAAAAAGAATTTTTTTTAATAGAAGAAAGCTTAACAATATAGTAAAGCTAAGACATAGGCCAATCAGAGTTTCATTTTCAATCTGAACACAGTGTTTTCAAATGGATCCCTTGGGCTCTTGAAAATAAATCACCTCTTAATTTCTGCATGGTGGGACAATATTTTGAGATATTAACCAGTATTTTTCCCTAAAATACTTTTTGTTATGTTGAAAGCCTGCCCTACCCTCCCCAATCAGACAAGAAGGAGGGTGACCCAGGCTTACAACCTTAATGGAAATAGTCAAAATCCTGATTTTTGATTTTTCAAAATCTGAATTCCACACATTGAAAATACATTTATAAAATAAAGTGAAGTATCTAAGCCACTTTCTCCATCTCTGAGTCTACATAATATTTTCTTGGACTGGATGGAGAAAGTAAGATACAGGAGAAGCAAGAATATTAGACAGAGGTGTAGTCCTGAGAGAAAGAAATAGTTAAACACCACCACCACCCTCAACATCACCCCACTAACAACCACAACAAATAAATATAGGAGAATCCAAGTGCAGAAGTAACTGAGTTTCATTCCCTACTGCAGCCTACCAAGAAAGCAAGAGGACTCCAGAGTCACCCTGGGGCCTGGGATGTGTCGATGTATTTGAGCAGATGGGCATGAGATGGCCACCTTGCATCTATGCACTTCGGTAAGATAGAGGGTGAGGGAGAATCATGTCCTACATGCCTCCAGAGAACACTGTGCTTAATGGGTTTTCAGAGGACCCCAAATGAGAAGGTAGCAGCCTTGTGTATGCTGTCTCTGTAGAGATATGAAAGAGCCTAGGGCTTGGAAATAAGGAAGGAGGTCCCTACAGGATCCACATGCATAGGATCAGGTAACTCATGCCCAGCTTTAAATCCTGGCACTTTATCAGCCCCCTTCTAAAACTTCAAGATGAAACCCCAGGGAAAAGTAGGGCATATCAGTCCAAAATTAGCTGATTAAATGTGTGGAATCTCACAAAAAGAAGGCTTAACATATAAATTAAGCTCAGATACAGAAAAACACGATTACTGAGATTCATTGCCACTGCATGGAGGGGCTCATCTGGGGATTTCTAAGAACACCCATCCAGCACCCGAAATGCAACACAAACTGGTAACAAATCACAGACAAGAATTAGAGCCAAGTGATCTTGAGACAAAAGCCCATGACCCCGAGAGAGAAACAGCAAGGAGATACGAAGCAGACACTCAAAAGTCACAGTGAGTTTCTAAAATAGTGGTGAGATGATGTCCGTGATGATACTGTTGGAAAGAGTCCTATGGGCTGCTTTCACTGTCCTGGGTAGTTCCATAGATCCTAGCAGCAGAAGAAAATCGTGACCTCCTTGTAGAATTTTGGAAATGAACTTAACCTCAGGTTCTGAGCCCTAAAAAGACTAAAACTTTACTAGATATGTTATAAGCTTGTGCTCTATCTGTCAAGTAAATAAATGAAAAATCTTAAAAAAATAAACAAACATATCTACATTGTTGATTTTGTTTTAGTTAATTATTTTAAAATCATAACAAAATAATTCTTTAATATTTATGCAAACATAAATGAGTAACTAAGTAAATAAATACACACATACATAAGTACATAAATAAATAAGTAAAAGGACCAAAACTTGGGGCGCCTGGGTGGCTCAGTTGGTTAAGCGACTGCCTTCGGCTCAGGTCATGATCCTGGAGTCCCGGGATCGAGTCCCACATCGGGCTCCCGGCTCGGCAGGAAGCCTGCTTCTCCCTCTCCCACTCCCCCTGCTTGTGTTCCCTCTCTCACTGTCTCTCTCTCTGTAAAATAAATAAATAAAATCTTAAAAAAAAAAAAAAAAGGACCAAAACTTTTCCTAGAAGAGGAAGGGCAGGTCTATTGACACCAGGTGCAGATATGGTGGCATCACATTGCCACATGGGACAAGGCACACCCTCAGTCTGTCCTAATGTGGCTCCCGGGGCACAGATGAGAGAGCATCTTAGAGGAAGATTCTAAGATTTTATTTTATTTATTTGAGAGAGAGAAAATGAGAGACAGAGCATGCGTGGAGGGGGGAGGGGCAGAGGGAGAGGGAGGAGCAGGGGACTCGATCCCAGAACCCTGGGATCATGACCCACCTGAGCCGAAGGCAGACGCTTAACCGACCGAGCCACCCAGGTGCCCCTTAGAGGAAGATTCTAGTTGTTTTCTTTTTTTTTTTTTTAATTTAATTTTATTTTTCTTAAAGATTTTTTTTTTTAAGATTTTTTATTTATTTACTTGACAGAGAGAGAGCACAAGCAGGGGGAGCAGCAGAGGGAGAGGGAAAAGCAGACTCCCCGCTGAGCAGGGAGCCCGACGACATGGGGCTCCATCCCAGCACCCTGGGATCATGACCTGAGCCAAAGGCAGATGGTTAACTGACCGAGCAACCTAGGAGCCCCTTTTTAATTTTATTTTTAAGTAATCTCTACACCTTACGTGGGACTCAAACTTACAACCGCAAGATCAAGAGTTGCATGTTCTACCAACTGAACGAGCCAGGCGCCCCTCTAGTCATTTTCAACCCAACTCCAAGAGAAAAATATTTCAAAGACAACCACTGGAAAACACACACACACACACACACACACACACACACACACACACACCCCACCTTTCTTTGGCTTCAACAGTAAGGCTGAAGAGCTGTGAATTGTTTGGGAAATCCAAGAAGAGAATATTTTTCATAATCTGAAGCTGTGCTGGGCACTGTGGTGACTGGGTGGCTAGTGAGAATGTGAAATGTGGCTAGCATGACTGAGAAAGTGAAATTTTAATTTTGTTTAGTTTTCATTTTAATTTAAAACCGAAGCAGGGCAGACTATTTTTCCATTAAACACAACTTTGTTTGACAGGGCAACAGTTCACTGTATCCCATGAAAATCGGGCATCTGATTTCAGATGTGTTACGAGTGTAAAATACTCACCAGAATCTGAAGCCTTAGTACATTCTTATTAAGAACGTGAAATGCCTTATTAACATTTTTTATATTGATTGCACATTGAAATCATTTTTTAAATACATTGAGTTAAATAAAACATATCATTAACTTCACTTGTTTCTTTTTACTTTTTAAAGTGGCTATTAGGAAGTTTTAAGTTACATGTGTATCTTACATTATATTTCTGTTAGACAGTGCTGATCTGGAGTACAGCTCCAAAATATGGCAAGAAACCAGAGTTACATTTCTTCCACATCTGAGTTTTGAGACCAACATTCATTCCTGCCACATATACACCAGTCTGTGTATTTGGCACATAACTAATGAAAACCAGAGATTTTTTTCTCATCGAACTCCTCAAATATGTAACAGGCAAAAAAGAAAGCTGCATTAAAAGAGTGAGAGCGAGAGAGACAGAGAATGAAAGAGAAGTAAGTAGATCATATACATTAAGAGGGAGTAACAACATTAGAATCATTAGGATTTGAATCTACATCTTCCACCAACAGTGCCAGATTCAGTCAAAGTAAATTTAAAAATTGATCTAAATTTTATTTAATCCCCTTGTGCTTCCATTTTCTTCTCTATGATAGGTTTCATGGGGATCAGAGATTGTCATGGAAAAAACTAAGGCGGGTGGAGACAATTCGATAAAGTGACCTTGAATGGGAATGAGAGAAAAACAAGCTTCTCTCCCCCACTCCAGCACTCACTGTCACAACCTTCAGTCTTACTGTACTTCTGTTTTCTTATCAATAAAACTGGGACTAAACCTGCTGGATTCACCAGGCTGTTGCAAAGACAAAAGTGACTATGTGAGAAGAGTTTACAATCTATCCATGACTATGTGATATGAACATCGGTACATTTATTGTTACCGATGATTTACAGGTAGTGGGAAACTATGACAACTCAGAGCCAGCCGCCTATAGCCATAGTAGCTTCTACCATGGTCTGATGTGAAGTTCTTCAAACCTCTCTTCCCCAGTCTGGTAACTGAATTTCCTCTCCCCAGACCTGAAATCTTGCCACCCCTTGAATTGGATTATGGTTTTGGGGACACTGCCTGTGTATGTCCATGGTCAGTATGGATATGCCATGTGACATAGGAATGAAAGCTACAGAACCCTCCCTGACTCATTAGTTATTAAATTTGCCAGTGGACAACTTGGAAAGCATTGGGCACTACACTACGAGCCATTTCCTGAACAGTAGAGAGATTCTTTATTGGTGTGATCACAGATCACACAGCTCCAAACTTTGCAAACAGTTTGCATAGGACCTGGCCTCTGGCTACCACTCAATCCCTCACACTCTCATCCAGTTTCATACCTCCCAACACGCTCTAGAACTCTTATACCACTCAGACCCCTCCCTCTAGAACTGGCAAATACTGCATATTCATAGTTTAGTTCGGCTATTGGCACTCACTGCACGTTAACATCACCTGAGGAGCTTTTAAAACCATGCCAATGGAGCCAAAAATGCAGAAGTCCTGTTCAGTTGCTCTGGGGTGTGACCCAGGACAAGGTACACGCACAAAGCCGAGCAGGTAATGCTAATGCGCAATCAAGATTAAAAACAACTAGAGTAGGGGTGCCTGCATGGCTCGGTTAGTTGAGCATTCAACTCTTGATTTCGGCTCAGATCATGATCTCAGGGTCATGAAGTTGAGCCCTGGGTTGGGCTCGGAGATCAGTGGGGAGTCTGCTTAAGATTCTCTCTCCCTCTCCCTCAGCCCCTCCCTCCCCCGTTCTCTCTTTCTCTCTCAAATAAATAAATCTTAAAAAAAAAAAAAAAAAAAAAAGACTGGATTAGACCACTGCTTGTTGTGAACATGTGCTGTGTTTTAGCATTCCAGATTCAAGTGTCCTTCCTCTGCTAACACTATACCCAAGAGAATTTGGGAAAACTCTCTTCTCCTAAGTTCTGTGTGTTTATTGGTGTCGTTTCCCCTGTGGGCCTAGGCAATGAGCATATTCTATCCCCCTGGCCACAACGACTATACAAGCATGAGCATCAAAGACTAAAAACCATGTTAAAGGCATGGGAAGAGTTAAGAACTTGATTCTCTCATACATAATGGTGACCAGCTGCCTTCTCAAACACTTTCTTTTGGAAAGTTTATATTAAAAGGAAAATCATCTATCCCTAGGGAGTAGACGTAACAGTAGAAGCAGGGACTGAAAGCAGTTTTAATTCTTAGGAATGGTGGAACCAACATCTATAATGGTAGATCCACTGCTGCCTTGTGTCTACTTCAATGGTCCGATTACCCATGAAATCAGATTCTGTGACTGCGGTTCTCCAAAGTGACATTACAGTCTCCTTAATGTTTGGTTATTCAGCTGTTAAGACAGTTTCCTGACCTTCCTTATTTCCCAAAGCATCCTTATAATAAGCTGATTTTGTCTCTGTTCCTTGAAACAGAAAAGGCCACATTTAGAGTCAGATTATACCATAGTTCCCCACTGTGTCCTAAACATGTGTATTACCCATTTGTTCTTGCTCTCCATTTCCTTCCCTATAACATTAGCAGAATAGGATCACCTGTCTCCTATGTTTGTGGTTGTGAACATGTTTACGTGATGTGTGTGATGTGCATAAAATATCTTATATGATATGCACTCTTTTACGACCTGACAGTGATCATTTTCCTCCTCAGTAAAATCTTTATCATTATCAAAGCCCAAAAAATGAAAAACAAAAACAAAAAAACAAACAAAAAACCTTTAAAGGTGATTCAATTTATTGTGGCAAACAGTGGGGTTATCAAGCAAGGTAGTGAGCTGTGGACACTTCAAAAGGTTTTCTTGAGCCATTATCATGGTTAAGTTGGGAAAATGAAATATATTTTAGGTATTTTTCCAAGTTCAGAAATAAAAGCAACATATCCACTGAAACTAATTTTTTTTCACTAATAAATAATCCCTTACTTTTCCTACTGCTATGAAATGATTTATTGGTCCCATGTTTTATTCATAGATGATAAAATTATATATATGGCCTATGGTGGGACAAAAGATCTCTTTTGGTCAATGGGATGTTAACAAGGATGACAGGAGCACAGCCTTGAAATGGGTGGTCATGTTTGGGCTGGCCATCTTGTCATCCAGTGGTCCCCCATGAGAATAACATGCACTAGATAGACACTGTCACTTCAGCTTGGGCCCCAGTATGTAACACTTTGAACAAATCCAAGTTCTCCCTGAAGCTTGAAGCCAGCCAACCTGCCCCCGAAGCAGAGCCACCAAGGGTAGCCCATCATAAGTCAGCCAGACCTACATAACAATGAGAATAAATGCTTGTTGGAAGCCACTAAGTTAGGGGAAGAATTCTTACACAGCATTACTGTGGTAAGAGCTAACCAAAAGCTCCATCGACACAAACCTGTTTTTTGATATCGCAATTACATACCTCACTGGTTTTGTCATTGTCGTTATCTGTGTGTGTGTGTGTGTGTGTGTTTTAACAAAATCGGATATTAGCTCTAGGAACAATATAAGTGCCTTCGTCATCACAGGCTGCCATAATGAAATATCATAAACTGGGTGGCTCACACAATAGAAATTTATTTCCTCACAGTTCTAGAGACTGGAAGCCTGAGATCAGGGTGCCAGCATGGTCGGGTTCTGGTGAGAGCGCTCTTCCTGGCTTGCAGAAGCCACCTTCTTTTTTTTTTTTTTTTTTTTAAAGATTTTATTTATTTATTTGACAGAGAGAGATACAGCGAGAGAGGGAACACAAGCAGGGGGAGTGGGAGAGGGAGAAGCAGGCTCCCTGCCGAGCAGGGAGCCCGAGCAGGACCCTGGGATCACAACCTGAGCCGAAGGCAGAAGCTTAATGACTGAGCCACCCAGGCGCCCCCAGAAGCCACCTTCTTGCTGTGTCCTTATGTGGCAGAGAGAGAGAGAACAAGTTCTCCGGTGTCTCCTATAAAGACACTAATCCCATCCTGAGGACCCCTTCATGACCTCACCTAACCATCATTCCACCTCCCCAAGGCCTCATTTCCAATATACTGTCACACAGTGGGATCAGGCTTAAACACATGAATTTTAGGAGAACATGAACATTCAGTCCATAACAACAAATAAAGGACTATAAAATTTTCTTATCCAATAATTTCAGTTATGAAATACCATGACAAAGATTAAGGACTGAACCAGAGCAAATACTTTATACTCCTGTTTTAATTCATCACAACTAAATTCTCCAGGGTTATAAAAGGAGAGTTGTTGTTCTAAGTAAAAGTCAATCTTCCCTCACATAGGAGTGAAGTGTGGGGTGCCGTGCTAATCTAAGCCTGGAGTTTGGGGCCTCAAGGTTGGGCAAGGGCATGGCTTTGGCTTCTAGCTTTGGCTTGTGGAAGATAAGTTCTTGAGCGCCTTCCGGGACAACAGCCTTCAGACACTCTTGTTCCAATGGGACATGGTCTCCAGCAGTCAGAGAAGCAGAATCCAGGTGGGCATAAGGCCATAAAACAAACACTGGGGTTCCAGGCCATTGCAAGAAGATTTGGAGGGGATGTTTAAAAGCAGAACTGGAAGGAATGCTATTTGAGGGCCACAGAAGGACTTCTAATAAGATACTTTTATATTTGCCTATGGGCAAAAAGCAGCTATTAAGAGCACTGAGATGGGTTGGAATAAAAATATATGTGCATGTATACACAAATTTTATTTATATAAAATAAATAAACAATATTGATAGTCTTCTCTCCTTGGGAGTCATAATTGTCCATGAGAGGAAGTACTGTCTAAAGGAAGGTATCGTCTAGTACACTGGGAACTAGTAATACTTTTCTTGCCAAGGTTTAAATGAACAATAATGGCTGTAAAGACTTATAAGAAAATTAAGAGCGTAGCCTCTGAGCAGAAACCATGATGCAGGAGTTTATGTACACAGCTGTGCTATCAAAAGAATTAGATGTGCTATGCCCTGATGCTTTTCCTATGAAGAGTTCCAAAATACATGGAGAACGCCCTACTCCTCAGCATAACCCTGAGCAGCCAGCTCTAGTCTTAGCCCCTTCATCAGTGTGCTGCCATCACACCCTTGGCAATTAACCCCCGGGGGTATAATAGGAGACAGGTTTCACGTTAGCACCTTTCATCATACAGGAAGTAAACTGCTTTATGGATGAAAATAGACTCACTATTGACACCAGCCACCCCTGGTGATTTCAGGGCTCATCAGCAATGCACAACTGTTTTAAAATAAAGCCAAGAGTTGCATATATAATTGAAACCATGGGGATAAAGAGAAGGAAACAGCAAGAGGCAACACTACTTCGAGGGCTAAGCTATAGATTAGAAAAAAAAAAATCAGGGTCCTAAAAGCCACCCCACTGAAGGGGTTTGGGAATAGAGCTATTTTTAAAGCAGACAGAA
This sequence comes from Halichoerus grypus, assembly GCF_964656455.1. Taxonomy (NCBI): domain Eukaryota; kingdom Metazoa; phylum Chordata; class Mammalia; order Carnivora; family Phocidae; genus Halichoerus; species Halichoerus grypus. The sequence continues at coordinate 104,171,585 of NC_135727.1, read as the reverse complement.
CGACTGGTGTCACATAACACTCCAGTAACTAAGATAATTCACTCCACTGCAAGACAAGCAAAACACAGGGTGTTAAATGGAGAACTGTTTTTCAAGGTTATCCAAGGTAAAATTTGGAGCAACTGAACATCTCCCATTCTACAATGACAAAATGAACCCTTAGTTTTCACGGTGTTTAAGAAAAGTGTCTCTGCCATATTAAATGCATTATTAAACGATGGATTGTATATAGCTGTAAGTGAAAATATTTTGTGGATTCAAGAACAGTGTGGTGCAAAGAACTTGAATTGTATGATGAAAAGTTAGACGCATCAGCAACTGAAACAGCAAATATTCGGAATAAAATGTTTAGAGTCTTTGCTTTGGAGGGTTTCTGCATTGAGCAAGTATGTTTTTACCTTCTCCAATGATATTTTAAAAGGAGCTTCAAGCAGCTAAATAACTGATTACAAAGCAAATGGTTTTGTAATGACTGGACCTTTTATGTGTTTTTATTTTGTGTATCAAATATGCCCTTAAAATGGGGATGATTCAGGTCACTTCTTGGAAGTTCACAATAAGGCTCTGATTAAACTCCCATTTCTGAGACGATATGTTCAGTCAGTGTAAAAAAAAAAAATTAATGGTGACTAACATTCTAATCTTTTTAAAAACTATCTCAGTCATACTCATAAAATAAGGAACAAAAAATAAAGGAAGGAGGGGAGAAGGTAAGAGATGATGATGAGACAAGATGGGAAGAGAAAAACAGTTTTCATTATTATCATAAATAGAAGCCCAGGTAGAGAAAGTCTATGATACTGTGAAGTCCTTCATAAGAAAACACAGTTTCAGGTTGGAGGGTTCTAACTTCCGGGATATTTATTATTTGGCCAATCAAAATTATCCTTTCATTGTTCCATCTGATTTACCAGCTTTCATGTAGTAGCTACCAGTTAATATGCTTCAGCAACTGTAAAGCTTTTGCCGACTGGTGTTGTATAATTCAAGTTAAAGAGGTTGATCTACACAAAGGCTTATCTGGCTTTTGTCTTCATGTTTCCTAATTTTAAGTTCAAAACAAGTCACTTTTGTTCTTGATTCTTGACAATCAGTATAAAATGTGTTCATAATATTAAGAAGAGCATGAATGTGTCTAGCAGACTTAGTTCAGTGGATTATAGGCAACTGTTTTTCTAATTAGTCTTAGCCTCTGAACTTTTCTCCACTTTAAGCAGTAAATGAAAATGGACTGAGAAACCCACTGTATTCCTCTTCCAAAATAAAGGAGTTGTCAGGCAGTACGGCATATCCATATTAAATATAATCATAAATCCCACATGTAGAAACGTCATTTTATCTTTAAGGGATTTATTTTTCCAGAAGCCAGGAATAAAATTGCTTTGATGAATAATTATTATATGTTTATACTTTGGCTCTAAATTTAAGTCTCCACGTGGGCTTTTTTAAAAAGTAATTTAAGAACTTGTTCTCACAAGATGTTTGTTTTGCTACAGAGATAAGTTCCTTTCACTCTTGCCACCCACAACAGTAAAGAACGGTAAGGCGCTGGCGTTTGAGAAGTCAGACTGTGATTCTGGCCTAGTTGAGGAAGTTCCTGGGCTCCATGTGTCACATTACGCAGTTGAAAGTCATTCTCTGTCTCTCTAAACTCTAAAACAAAAGATTTGAACTGGAAGTCACTGAGCTAATTCTGATCCTAAGATACATTTTCCAGGAATTGTATAGAATGTTTAAATGGAGAAACCTTTTCAAATTAGTAATCAAGTAAGTATTGATCACCTACTGTATGCCTGGCACTGTTCTAGGTGTTTCAGATTCATCAATAGACAAAATACAAAAAAAAAAAAAAAAATCCCCACCTTATGTGACAACTATGTAGCACTCTAGATTTCACACAAAAATCTAGACCCTTAGGAGCATCTGGGTGGCTCAGTTAGTTAAGAGTCCGACTCTTGATTTCCAGTCAGGTCATGATCTCAGAGTTGTGAGATCAAGGCCCACATAGGGCTCCACACTGGAGCCTGCTTAAGATTCTCTCTCTCCCTCTCCCTCTGCCCTTCACCCCCTCTCTCCCTCTCTAAAAAAAAAAACAAAAAAACCCCAAAAAACTAGACCCTTAACTCTTCTTGAAAAATGAAATATCTGGCATAAAAAAAAAAAAAAAAAGAAGAAATACAGCTCTAAAATCTGGTGTGGCCACCAATGAATTGAACTAAACAGCAGCTGCCCATTTTAACCAGCCATGGGCATTTCACTGGCCAGGATTTTGGTGTAACTCACACAATGTACATATGCATTTAGATCTGTGTGTTTCACGCATTTCCACTACCTCTCAGGTTCATGTACACATTTTACTTTTACACTTCTGATCTATCCACTGCTTTATTTAATTTTATGTATTTTGTTTTATTTCATTTTTGGTTCCTGTTTTTAATTCAGCGTATCGTAGAAAAAGTTTATACTCAGGGTGCCCGGTGGCTCAGTCGTTAAGTGTCTGCCTTTGGCTCAGGTCATGATCCCAGAGTCCTGGGATCTAGCCCCGTGTCGGGCTCCCTGCTCCGCAGAGAATTTGCTCCTCCCTCTCCCTCTGCCTGCTGCTCTGCTCTCTATCTCTCTGTTAAAAAAATAAATAAAATCTTGAAAAAAAAAAAAAAGAAAAAGTTTATACTCAATTCTAAAGCAGAATATTCTGGATTCTTAAATTGGCTCTTGCACAAGTAAGTTGACTAATTTGAACAAGTCACTTAAACTCTGTGTGATGCCGTTACATCATAAATTGCAAAAAAAGTTTGGACCTATTAGTGAATTTGAAACTGGGTTCTAAAAACCCCATGCTTCAGGGACGCCTGAGTGGCTCCGTCGGTTGGTTAAGGGTCTGCCTTTGGCTAAGGTCATGATCCCAGGGTCCTGGGATCGAGTCCTGCATTGGGCTCCTTGCTCAGCAGGGAGCCTGCATCTCCCTCTGCCTGCCTCTCGCCCTCACTCTCTCTCTCTCTCTCTGACAAATAAATAAATAAAATCTTTAACAAAAAATTAATTAATGAATTAAAATTAAAACCCCACCCATGCTTCAGGGCATGTGGGTGGCTCAGTTGGTTGAGTCAGACTCTTGATCTCAGCTTAGATCTTGATCTCAGGCTTGTGAGTTCAAGCCCCATTTTGGACTCCACACTGGATGTGGGGACTACTTTAAAAACTAATAAATAAAAAATAAAAATAAAAACCCCATGCTTCAACTGAGCAGCTCTAATTTTGTTTTTGGGTCTTCCTTAAGTTAGATTTTGTTTACAGAGATTTTATTGCTAAAGAAAAAAAGAAGTTTCAAAACCTTTGGGGTATATGATCTCTATGATCCCTTACAATCTTAAGCTTATATGATTTAACATTAACCAAAAGCAACTTTGTATTCTTAGCTTTTAATGTATACATGTCTTACTTCCTCAAGTTGCTTAAAATTCCTTAAGTTGGAATAATGTCTTATAGGCTGTTCTTCTACAGTATTCAATTAAGTGCATAATAAACTAAAATTATTCACTGAAAATATGTACACATCTGGTGAGACTGTAGGCAAGAACATAAATAATAAATGCAGAATGATGATTTGGTAGAGGGAATGGAAGTGCAATTGGGAAGGGTCACATGCAGGGGGCCTCCAGAGTACTGGTAATATTCTATTCCTCAAGCAAAGTCATCATAAGGAGTAGATCAAGTCATTACTGTTCTATATGCCTTACATATATACATTTTATATGCATATATATTATGAATGAAAAAAAGGAAATTTACATCTAAATTTCCTTTGAATAAAGCTCACATTTCTAGGCCAATGTGTCTCACACAAAGAAAGTCAATACAACCCAAAGTAAAAATATCTTATTAAAAGTATAAAGTGATGTTAAAATTATAAATAATATTTAATTTAAAATTTTTTGTTATTTGTTTAGTAACAGTTCCTCCAGTAAGCCCAAGACATGAAAATGCTTGTTATATAAAGGTATTTAAAATGTAAAGTAGTTGGCAGCTGCTTTTCCAATAACACTAAAAGATAAAAATGTTTGTTATATTAAAAAAATCAAAATATGAAATAAGAATTGGTATATTTTGAAAAATGTCAGGCAAGAGCTTTTAATTTTTATGAAGAATAAATTTTACTATATATTTTAATAGAATTACATTGGAATTAAATACTAGGCTAACATCTAATTTTTAAAACCAATAGTGTAGGGGCCAAGGGCAGACAGCCCCAAGATGGACTACTTTGGCACTGAAGATTATTCTCAGATGAAGGCAGTTGAGAGCGTGAAGGCTCAAGAGAAAATTCTGCCCCTCCCTTAACTACCTAGAAGAATCTAAACTGAAGGTCTTTTCCAGAATAAGGATTATTACCAAAGATAAATTTTAGGAGTGGCCCATCTATATGGCAGGGCAAACATCTAATTACCAAACATCTGCTCTTCCTCTTGTCCCTATGTGAAGTGCATTCCTTTCCTCTGAAGCCCCAGACTTTCACCCCCTTTTCCTTAGTTCAGATGGCATATACACCTCATTTTGCCTGATTCTTTTTGGAATTTTCATTGTCTACCTGGAGTCCCTGTATGTATGCTATTAAATTTGATTTTCTCCTATTAATCCATCTCATGTCAATTTGATTCTTAGTCCAGCTAGAAGGACCTTGAAGGAGACAGGATATTCTTGCTCCCTGACAATAAAAAAAATACATATTCCCAAAAATGTGATAAATAACATAGCATTTATACTTTTAAACCTTTATATTAATGTCAGAAGATAATCCCTCACTGCTACCATTATTTCTTAAAGGAAAAATAATTTTAAAGGTGAACTAGTATATAGCTTGAGGAGGTTATTTGTCTTCCTTAAAAATGTGGAAACTTTTAAACTATATGCATAAAATTTTGAAAAAAAATCATGTCCAAATGTATCATTTCTTCAACTGCAAGCTCTTCTAGACAATTCGCTGTTGACAACTCTCCAAAGACATTATTAACTACAATTTTCAAGTGTAGCCACTGTTTTGAAATACTAATTTTAACCTTGCTTTTGAAACTGCCTCATGAGAAATTGCCTAATTTTGAGATGATATTCATCAAAAATCCATATTCCACAAAGTCATGTGTTAAATATCAGCATTATGAGTAGCTATTTTAAAACCCGTTTTTTTATGTACCATGTGCCATTTTTTAACATCTCCATAAATATTCAATACCTCTTGGTATTGAATGATGATGCTAAGGATGATGCTATAAGAAATGCTAAAATTACAATTATATAGAAAAATGAGCTTAGAGATCAGTCTAGAAGGTCTGAACGTGGATAGAGGAAAGGAATCAGGTATGGAGAATGATTAATTAAGATAGCTATAATATACTTTCATCTGCTTTTATCTATTTTATATTTTCCTAATAAGTTATAAGCAGTTATTCAACTGTGAATCTTTGGCCTTATTTAAAAAAAAGTATATATACAATGGAATATCACTCAGCCATAAAAAGAATGAAATTTTGCCATTTTCAGTGACATGGATGGAGCTGAACTATAATGCTAACTGAAATAAGTCAATCAGAGAAAGACAAATACCATATGATTTCACTCATGTGGAATTTAAAAAACAAAACAAATAAGCAAAGGGGAAAAAAGAGAGAGAGAGAAGCAAACCAAGAAACAGACTCTTAACTATAGAGAACAAACTGATGGTTACCAGAGAGGAGGTGGGTGGAGGGATGGGTGAAATAGGTGATGGGGATTAAGGAATGCACTTTCTGTGATGAACACCAGGTGTTGTATGGAAGTGTTGAATTACTATACTGCACACCTGAAACTAATATGTTAATGTACTGGAATTAAAATAAAAACTTTTTAAAAATTACAAGTAAGCTGTTTGGTATTAGATGACAATGTATGACTATTTTGCTTTTTAAGGACATATGTTATTGCATTTTGACCACTCTTTGTACCAATTTTTGTAACCGTATACCAGATAAGAATCTATAGGACAATAACAGATACCATACAAATTATAAAAATGCAATAGCAAAATAAAGGACCATAACCAAAATAAGTTCCTCCTCAGCAAGCTTCAGACACACACATACACAGACTCACACATACGTACTCTGAATTTTCTTTGCTGACACAGAATCAATTTTCAAATAAAATACATGGCAATTGTCTGCATAGATGCAAATGAAAAAGTTGTGTTTATATAGTTCCAACAGAAAGTAAGGTGCATTAGAGGGAAAATATTCATGATGTTTTTAAAAAGATAGGCCAAATTTTGATATAATGACTGATAATTCAGTTTAAATCAGCAAGTATTTACTACTGTGGGGGCCCAGGGCAGGCTGCCCCCAAATGGCATCATGATTATTTTTGAACTAAAGTTACTTAAAAAGCAGCCAGTGCAAGAAGAACACTCTGACCCTCTTTTGTCCCTTTGAAAGCAGGAAATAAGTCTCCCATGTAAAAGGTACCTTTCCTGCACCAGGAGGTAAGAAGATATCCTTATGATCAGAGAGAGGAAATTCAAGGCTGAAGAAGCCTATATAAACAAATGATGCTACTTTTACTATCTGGTTACTTATTACCAAGCCCAAATTCTATCAAAAATTCCTTACTAATTACAGATTCATGTTCCTTCATCTAAAATTTATAAAAACTGCATGCCTTGATCATTTCTTTGGGTCTCAATTATATTATGGGGCCTCCCTGTTCACGTAATTAAACTTTGATTTTTCTCCTGTTAATCTGTCTTGTGTCAATTTAATTTTTAGACCAGACAGAAGAATCTTAAAGGGAAGAAAAAAATATCCCCTCCCCAACACCACATGCAAGCAATGTCCTAGGCACTGACATTTAAACATAAGTATTCTCTCAATGAGAAGTGGGCAACACACATTTCCCTGTACACAAATAGTCAGATACATTATTGCTGTCCTAGAAGTATCCCAAGGCTTACTAGTCTGAACTACTATGAAGCATGCAGGTCAATAGAACTCATTAAATGAAAAAAAAAAAAAAAAGAACTCATTAAATGGTTTTACAGACCAAATAATAAGCTATCATTAAAATGCATGAGGAATATAAAAGCTTTCATTTCTGTGGGTGGGGGGGAGGAAGCAGAATGACAAAAAGATAAAGTTTTGAAGAGAAAGAAGAAGACACTTGTCAGTCCCTAGGCATATATTCAAAGTAGCAGCATATACGAGTGTAAAAGAAAAAAGTGAAGCATGACTAATGTAGGAAAAAAAATTAAATTATCAATTGCATGGTGTCTATATACCAGAGAATTTTCCTAAATTAAAAAAAAAAGGCCAAAAAAAAAAAACCTAAAAGAAAATCCTTTTATTGGTAACAGTTAAAAGGATTAAGTATAAAAAATATATAAATGAGAACAGATAAACCTTTTAAATTAAATTAAGAGCATTCATAGCAACATCTAGACCAAAGCAATTATGTGTAAGACTCTGATGAAGCTATAATAATATTACTAAATCACATGCTAGATAAACATGGATACTGAGCTTATTATGGGTGTCCCATAAAGTAACATACAGCAATTGAGAAAAAAAGAATAATGCATGATATTATTTCATCAGAAGAACAAAGAACTTTTCTAATATGGTCCAACTCTCCTACAAAACAGTCTCATCCATTCATTCATTCACTTAGATATCTGAAGGCTATGTGACAGACACATGCTTTTGAATAAGAAGCTCCTCAGAGAACTTACAGTCAGTGAGGAAGAAGACAGGAAAATTAGTACCATCTATCAGGCTACCCAAGCCAGAAACCTGGCCTCATCTCTTTCCTTTCTTCTTCACCCCTGCATTTTATATCACTCACCTGGTTCTACTGACTCCCCAGTCCAACTCTGTTTCCAGGTGTGTCCCTTTCTCTTCATCTGCCTCCTACCAGAATCTCTCAATGTGGATTAAGCTTCTAATCTCCTCTCTATTGTGTCCATCACAGACTTACCCTGTAAAGCATATTTCTTATTGTACTAACACACTGATTAGAGCCACAAAATGGCCCTCACCCACTGGCCACTATATAAAATTCCAAGTTTTTAATAAGGCTTGTAAGACCTTTTGGGCCTGCTTATCCTTCTATTCCTACATGAGCATTCCTTATCCAAATCCACAGTAAACCACCTACATTATAACCATACTGAGTCCTGCAAAATGTCCGCTCTTGTCACTGAGCTTTGTAGGTATTCTGAGAACATATTTCCGTGATTAACTCTTCCATATTTAGAGAACACTTCTTACAGGTACCATCCCAATACTCCATGATGGGATTAGATGCCCCTGCTCTGCTACCTCCACTATAGTCCTCAGCCTAGTATTGTAACTGCCTCTTTACCTTCTCTCTCCCTCACTAGACAACATGTTCTTTGAGGGTTAGGAAGACTGCTTATATTATATAATAAATCCATCTCTAGGGCCTAGGGTACAGTACTTATCATATAAACTCTCAATAAATCATTTTAAAATAGATAAGGAATCTAAAAAATAAGTCAATGAATGAATGAATGAAATGTGTGCAGTCTAAAATGAAGATTTTTACACTTGTAGTATGTACAGAGAACTATGAATAAAGTTGTGTTCCAAAAACAAATAAATGGGCATGATACTTTTGGGAGCAATATAGCTCAATCTATCAAATTTTATTTTTTTATTTTATTTATTTTTTTAATTTTATTAGGTTATGTTAGTCATCATACAATACATCATTGGTTTTTGATGTGGTGATCCACAATCCATTGTTTTCATATAACATCCAATGCTCCACACAATACGTGCCCTCCTTAATACCCATCACCAGGCTAACCAATCCCACCTCCTCCCTCCCCTCTAAAACCCTGTTTGTTTCTCAGAGTCCATAGTCTCTCATGGTTCATCTCTCCCTCCAATTTCCCTCCCTTTATTTTTCCCTTCCTTCTCCTAATGTCCTCCATGCTATTCCTTCTGTTCCACAAATAAGTGAAACCATATGATAATTGACTTTCTCTGCTTGACTTAGTTCACTTAGCATAATCTCCTCCAGTCCCATCCATGTTGATGTAAAAGTTGGGTATTCATCCTTTCTGATGGCTGAGTAATATTCCACTGTATATATGGACCACATCTTCTTTATCCATTCATCTGTTGAAGGGCATTTCAGCTCTTTCCACAGTTTGGCTATTGCGGACATTGCTGCTATGAACATTGGGGTGCATATGGCCCTTCTTTTCACTACATCTGTGTCTTTTGGGTAAATACCCAGTAGTGCAATGACTGGGTCATAGGGTAGCTCTATTTTTAATTTTTTGAGGAACCTCCATACTGTTTTCCAAAGTGGCTGTACCAACTTGCATTCCCACCAACAGCGTAAGAGGGTTCCCCTTTCTCCACAACCTCTCCAACATTTGTTGTTTCTTTCCCTGCCCATTTTTGCCATTCTAACTGGTGTAAGGTGGTATCTCAGTGTGGTTTTGATTTGGATTTCCCTGATGGCTAATGATGATGAACATTTTTTCATGTGTCTGTTAGCCACTTGTATGTCTTCTTCAGAGAAGTGTCTGTTCATATCTTCTGCCCACTCTTTGACTTGATTATTTGTTTTTTGGGTGTTGAGTTTGACAAGTTCTTTATAGATCTTGGATACCAGCTCTTTATCTGTAGTGTCATCTGCAAATATCTTCTCCCATTCTGTGGGTTGCCTCTTTGTTTTGTTGACTGTTTCCTTTGCTGTGCAGAAGCTTTTTATCTTGATGAAGTCCCAAAAGTTCATTGTTGCTTTTGTTTCACTAGCTTTTGGAGATGTATCTTGAAAGAAGTTGCTGTGGGCAATGTCAAAGAGGTTACTGCCTATGTTCTCCTCTAGGATTTTGATGGATTCCTGTCTCACACTGAGGTCTTTCATCCACTTTGAGTTTATCTTTGTGAATGGTGTTAGAGAATGGTCAAGTTTCATTCTTCTGCATGTGGCTGTCCAATTTTCCCCGCACCATTTATTGAAGAGACTGTCTTTTTTCCATTGCATGTTTTTTCCTGCTTTGTCAAAGATTATTTGACCATAGAGTTGAGGGTCCATATCTGGGTTCTCTATTCTGTTCCATTGGTCTATATGTCTGTTTTTGTGCCAGTACCATGCTGTCTTGGTGATCACAGCTTTGTAATATAGCTTGAAATTAGGCAACATGATGCCCCCAGCTTTGTTTTTCTTTTTCAACATCTCCTTGGCAATTCGGGGTCTTTTCTGATTCCATACAAATTTTAGGACTGTTTGTTCCAGCACTTTGAAAAATGTCATTGGAATTTTGATCAGGATGGCATTGAAGGGATAGATTGCTCTGGGTAGCATAGACATTTTAACAATGTTTATTCTTCCGATCCATGAGCATGGAATATTTTTCCATCTTTTTGTATCTTCTTCAATTTCTTTCATGAGTGTTTTGTAGTTCCTAGAGTATAGATCCTTTACCTCTTTGGTTAGGTTTATTCTGAGGTATCTTATGGTTTTTGGTGCTATTGTAAATGGAATTGCTTCTCTAATTTCTCTTTCTACAGTGGCGTTGTTAGTACATAAGAAAGCAACTGATTTCTGTGCATTGATTCTCTATCCTGCCACATTACTGAATTGCTGGATGAGTTCTAGTAATTTGGGGGTGGAGTCTTTTGGGTTTTCCACATAAAGTATCATGTCATCTGCGAAAAGAGAGAGTTTGACTTCTTCTTTGCCAATTTGAATACCTTTTATTTCTTTTTGTTGTCTGATTGCTGTTGCTAGGACTTCTAGTACTATGTTGAACAATAGTGGCGAGAGTGGGCATCCTTGACGTGTTCCTGATCTTAAGGGAAAGGCTCTCAGCTTTTCCCCATTGAGGATGATATTCACTGTGGGTTTTTCATAGATGGATTTTATGAACTTGAGGAATGTTCCCTCTATCCCTATACTCTGAAGAGTTTTAATCAGGAAAGGATGTTGTATTTTGTCGAATGTTTTTTCTGCATCAATTGAGAGGACCATATGGTTCTTCTCCCTCCTCTTATTAATGTGTTCTATCACATTGATGGATTTGCAAATGTTGAACCACCCTTGCATCACGGGGATAAATCCCACTTGGTCGTGGTGGATGATCCTTCTAATGTATTGTTGAATCCTATTAGCCAGGATTTTGTTCAGGATTTTGGGATCCATATTCATCAGGGATATCGGTCTGAAATTCTCCTTTTTGATGGGGTCTTTGCCTGGTTTGGTGATTAAGGTAATGCTGGCCTCATAGAATGAGTTTGGAAGTTTTCCTTCTGTTTCTATTTTTTGAAACAGCTTCAGTAGAATAGGTATTATTTCTTCTTTGAATGTATGGCAGAATTCCCCAGGGAATCCATCAGGCCCTGGATTCTTGTTTTTTGGGAGGTTTTTGATCACTGCTTCAATCTCGTTACTGGTTATTGGCCTATTCAGGTTGTCAATTTCTTCCTGTTTAAGTCTTGGCAGCTTATAGGTTTCCAGAAAGGCCTCCATTTCATCCAGATTGCTCAGTTTATTGGCATATAGTTGTTGATAATAATTTCTAATAATTGTTTCTATTTCCTTGGTGTTAGTCATGATCTCTCCCCTTTCATTCATAATTTTATTAATTTGGGTCCTTTCTCTTTTCTTTTGGGTAAGTCTGGCCAGTGGTTTATCGATCTTATTAATTCTTCCAAAGAACCAACTTCTAGTTTCGTTGATCTGATCTACTGTGTTTCTGGTTTCTAATTCATTGATTTCTGCTCTAATTTTAATTATTTCTCTTCTAATGCATGGCTTAGGCGTCATTTGTTGCTTTTTCTCTAGTTCTTTAAGGTGTAGAGTTAGTTGGTGAATTCGGGATTTTTCTATTTTTTTGAGTGAAGCTTGGATGGCTATGTATTTCCCCCTTAGGACCGCCTTTGCAGTATCCCATAGGTTTTGGACCAATGTGTTTTCGTTCTCATTGATTTCCGTGAATTGTTTAAGTTCTTCTTTGATTTCCTGGTTGACCCAAAATTTCTTGAGCAGAGTGGTCTTTAGCTTCCAAGTGTTTGAATTTCTGCCAAATTTTTTCTTGTGATTGAGTTCCAGTTTTAAAGCATTGTGGTCTGAGAATATGCAGGGAATAATCTCAATCTTTTGGTATCGGTTGAGACCTGATTTGTGACCCAGTATGTGGTCTATTCTGGAGAAAGTTCCATGCGCCCTCGAGAAGAATGAGTATTCTGTTGTTTTAGGGTGGAATGTTCTGTAAATATCTATGAGGTCCATCTGGTCCAATGTATCATTCAAAGCTCTTATTTCCTTGTTGATTTTCTGCTTAGATGATCTGTCATTGCTGAGTGTGGAGTATTGAGGTCTCTTACAATTAACATATTGTTATCAATATGACTATTTTGGTTAACAGTTGGCTTATATAAATGGCTGCTCCCATGTTGGGGGCATAGATATTTACAATTGTTAGATCTTCTTGTTGGATAGACCCTTTAAGAATGATATAGTGTCCTTCTGTGTCTCTAATTACAGACTTTCGTTTAAAATCTAATTTGTCTGATATAAGAATTGCTACTCTAGCTTTCTTTTGAGGTCCGCTGGCATGGAAGATGGATCTCCACATTCTACCAAATTTTAAAATGTACATAGTCTCTGACATAACCATTGCATTTATAGAATTGAGTTACTAATACAAAGAAATGTAAATTCTCTGTATTACAGTATGTTTATATTCAAGTATCCTTTGTAATAACAGAGATAGGGAACAACCTAACTGCTATAAGTTGGGATCTAGTTGATAAATTACTGTATATCCATATGATACAATACTATGAAAACAGTAAACAGACTGATAAAATTCCTTTTGTTGAGATAAGAAATTATAAACTATATTGATAAATGAAAAAAGTAAGGAGCAAAAGAATGTGTATAACATGTAACCATGTATACAAAAGTATATACACATATATTTGAACAAATGTATATTTGTGTAAACGTAGGATATATTTCTGGAAAGATAAATTTAAAATCTAGAAATATTGATTGTCTCTGGGAGACTGAATTGGGGAACTGATGTATCAGTAAGACTTATTAATATATTTCCATTTATACTTTAGGAATTCTTTGCCACCTACATGTATTAACTCATAAAATAAGAAATAAATCAATAATGAATAGCTAAACAACTAAACAAATAGAAGTTAGAGCAAAGTCCCCAGAGAAAGTGATGTCAGAGCTCCTGTTTGAAAGATGCACAAAAATTCAGTTAAATTGAGAGCTAAGAGAAGAGCATTCGGTGAAGAGGACTGGTCTGTATAAAGGCAAGGTCTAAAAAAAAAAATGACCTCAGAGGGAAAACCATGATTTTGTATAATAAAAATAAAGTACATATTTCTGGAGATGAGAGATAAAATGGGGGAGGAAGGGAGTTATAGCAGAGGAAGTAAGAAATAGGGAGGCAGGAACCCAGATAACACAGGGCCTTTTGTGCACTGATAAGGATAGCATAAAAACCGAAAAGCAACACTAGAACAAAGGTTCTCAGGTCGGGCTGCACATTATAGTCACCCAGGGAGCTTTTTAAAAATGCTCACTCCCAGGTCCCCATCTCCAGATTCTAATTTAATTGACCTTGGGTGGGGTCTTTTGATTCCAATACGTAGCCAAAGTTGCAAATGGCTGAATTAACAGATTTTTAAAAATTTTCTATTTAAATTCAATGTAAATAACATATAGTGTATTATTAGTTTCAGAGGTAGAATTTAGTAATTCATCAGTTGCATATAACACCCACTGCTCCTTACATCAATTGCCCTCCCTAATGCCCATCACCCAACTACCCCATCCCCCCATTCACCTCCCCTCCAGCAACCCTCAGTCTGTTTCCTATAGTTAAGAGTCTCTTATGATTTACCTCCCTCTCTGTTTTTGTCTTATTTTTCCTTCCCTTCCCCTATATTCATCTGTTTTGTTTCTTAAATTCCACATATGAGTGAAATCATATGGTATTTGTCTTTCTCTTATTTCACTTATTTCACTTAGCATAATACCCTCTAGTTCCATCCACATGGTTGCAAATGACAAGATTTCATTCTGTTGGATGGCTGATATTCCAGTGTGTGTGTGTGTGTGTGTGTGTGTGTGTGTGTGTGTGTGTATACCACATCTTCTGTACCCATTCATCTCTTGATGGACATTTGGGCTCTTCCCATATTTGGCTATTGTGGACATTGTTGTTATAAACATTGAGGTGCAGGTGCCCCTTTGAATCACTATGTTTGTATCCTTTGGATAAATACTTAGGAGTACAGTTGCTGGGTCGTAGGGTATCTCTATTTTTAACTTTTTGAGGAAACGCCATACTGTTTTCCAGAGTGACTGTACCAGTTTGCATTCCCACCAACAGCGCAAGAGAGTTCCCCTTTCTCCACATCCTTGCCAACATCTGTTGTTTCCTGAATTGTTAATTTTAGCCTGAATTAACAGATTTTAAATAAAATACACACACAGGGGTGCCTGGGTGGCTCAGTCGGTTAAGCATCTGCTTTCAGCTTGGGTCCTGATCCCAAGGTCCTGGGATCAAGCCCCATGTCTGGCTCTCTGCTAAGCGGGGAGCCTGTTCTCCCTCTCCCTTTGCCTGCAGCTCCCCCTGCTCATTCTCTCTCTATCAAATAAATAAGTAAAATCTTTAAAAAAATAAAATAAAATACACATAGAGTTTTACATTCTAGAAAGACCACTAAACTTGGCAGTATTTAAAGTGAATTTACAGTAGACTAAAGTACACATGATTTCTTAAGATATTATCATTATACTACAGGAACAAAGATCTAAAGACCTTAACTAAAGACAGGTAGGAAGAATGGATAAAAAGTGGAATATTCAGTCTTTATGGAGATGAAGCACATGAGAAGTAAGATACCATGGTGATTACAAATACTCATTCAGACTCAAATTCTACTTCTGCCATTTGTTACTTTTTGACTGACCTTAAATAAGTAATTTAGCCTAGGTCTCTGTTTCCTCACATGTAAAATGGAAATGATAATAATAATAATATCTGCACCATAGAAATTTTTGAGCAGCAGATGGGGTAAACAGTGATCACAATACCAAAGATACAGTGAGCACTAAACCACTAATAGCCATTATGGAACTTTTGCTGTCCCATTTGATGTGCCGGATGAGTGAGAGGGTAAGATGTAGCTTAACTTCTAGCACCTCTATGAAATCCTTTCACTGAAATATGACATATGCAGAGAAAATTGTACAAGTCATAAGTGCACAGCTCAATGAATTTTCACAGACTTAATGTGCCTATTTAATTGGCACTCAGGTCAAGAAGCAAACATTGTCAAGACTTCATGCTCCCTTCAAGTCATCACTCCTAGGCTTTTTGTTTGTTTGTTTTTTGTTTTTGTTTTTGGCTAAGTATCTAAAAATACACTTCAGCAAGAGAAACAGTATCATAAGAAGAGATGCAATAGAGATGGTAATGACAGATTTAGTTTTGGACAAGTGGGGTCAGGGGCCTGTGAGATAGTCAAATGGAAATGTCCAGAAAGTTTTGAGCAGAGTACAGAATGAGACTATAGACACTGAGTTGATAGACATTAACATTTTAGTAGTAGTTGACATTTAAAACAGCCCTTTTCATTATTTATTGAACATGTATAATTCAAATGATTAGGGATCATGTGTTGCTGGTCATATCATTCAGAGAGTAAGAAAAAGAAAAGAAAAAGACCGCATTCTTTTGCCAGGTTTAAAATCATGCTGCGTAACTGTTATTTAATGTACTTATTCATTTCCAAAAGGCATTCCTCAACTGGACCTTCCAGAGAGAAACAATATGATTTGAAATTGTTTTAAATAAATATGTAAAAGTATTATAATATTCTATGTTATCTTGCTATAGAATGAAAAATTTTGTTACTGATTAGAGATACAATATTTTGCTTCCCAACCAAGTTAGGAGCCCTATACACATTTTTTCAGATAATTTTACAGAAAGGAGCAGGAGTCACATAAACTCGGGGATTCACCAACTTTGTGAGGATTTAATTACTCACAAGAGACAAATGCTAGACTAGTCCCTTTGGCAAAGAATATGTGATGAAAATGTTCTAAAAAATAATTTGAAGTATCCTCAGTTACAGTAAAAGGACACGGTTAAGGCAAACACAACATTTTATTGTTGATGTTCAATAAATATTTACTATAAGTTGTAGCTGTGTCTTTCATTCCTCTGGTCTTAGCATAAACACCACTTCCTCCAACACCACTTGCTCTAAAGTAAATTTCACTAGTCTCTCTCTTGTCCCCTCTTCCTTAACAGCACTCAACATGATTTAAAGGATATGTTTAGTTGTTTATTGACCAGCTTATTGACTGTCTTCCCTCTAACGTATTAGCTTATGAAAGGTTCTGCCTTATTCATTTGGCTTACTACCATAGGCATCTAGAAGTGCCGAATTATTTGAAGAGATTCTCAATCTTGGCACTATAGACATTTTCTGCCAGTTAATTCTTTGTTCTGATGGGCTCTCCTGTACACTGTGGTATGTTTAGCAGCATCCCTGGCCTCAGTCCAAGAGATATCAGTAGCACCACTCCACCCTCCTCAGTTGTGACGACTACAAACATTTCCAGACTTTGCCAAATGTCCCCTGGGGGCAAGACTGCTTCCAGTTGAGAATCACTGAATTACTGAGTAAATTAATGAACAAATGAATGAATGAGTAGATGATAAATGTCTGATTGCTCAGGAAGCAGAAGCATGGGGAAAGAACTTTCTAGTCAGAGAAAATTATAAATAAGTAACAAGGGGATCAACAGTTTATTACATTCGAGAGCTGAGAGGGAGCTAGCTTGTCTGCAACTACAAGAACAAAGCTGAGTGAGAGGGAGACACGGTTCAGTTATATAGGTCAAGGTAAAAGATTTGGAATTTACTCTTGGTAGAATGAGAAGAGTTTTAATGAAGAGGTGAGATGATTTAATTGACCTTTTTTAAAGGTTGCTCTGAGGGCTGCAATTAATATGACAGAAGGGGGCAAGAGTGGATGAGGAAAACCAGTTAGGATGCTATTTTTTTACTCCAGGAAGGAGATGATGATGACACACAGAAGTGTAGAGTTTGAGAGGGACCATACTAATTTGTAGGTTAGGCCAAATCAAGCAGCCAAGCAAAATGAATTTTATATAAATATTATGATCAGGAACAATTTATCAGAATGGCATTATATGCATAGGATAAAGATTTGGTTATTTTACACATATGTAAATGAAACTAAGGCACTAATCTTCTGGAAGTTTTAAAAAATCAGTTACTCCATGCATTTCCTGAACGACTGTGATGTCCTCTAAACTCCAGAATAAAAACATTCTAGTTTAAATTCATGAGCAAGTACCCTACTGAGTATTATTGGACCTTATAATGAAAGTTTCACTTAACTTTACCATTACTGGAATAATTTCCTCACTGTGATATTCCATTCATTTTGTGAAACATCTTGAGCAAATTCTTATCTGCAAAATTACTTTGAAATGCTTCAGTTTGGATTTTAATTTGAAAAACTTTAGTGAGATCTATGTAACTGCTTTGCCAATGTGAGGCATCATATGAAGTTTGTTTGATTGTCTGAAAACTTTTCATCTTGATTTTGTGTCAAATCTTGGCTAACCAGCATTTTTATAATCAAGTTTTCTAATTTTTTCACCATCTCCTTCCCTTTACTGCCCACTGTATTGTGCCTATTCTTCATGTACATACAACTCTATGAAGACTTGAGAAATCCAGGTGTTTATTTGAATTAATCATTAATGAGGGTGAATTGATAAAAATTTGCTGTAACTTTTCTTCTTCAAAACCATAATTCTGGGGGTGCCTGGGTGGCTCAGTTGGGTAAGCCTCTGCCTTGGGCTCAGGTCATGATCCCAGGATCCTGGGATCAAGCCCCGTGTAGGGCTCCCTGCTCGGCAGGGAGTCTGCTTCTCCCTCTCCCTCTCCCCCTGCTTGTGCTCTCTCTCTCTCTTTCTCTGTCAAATAAATAAATAAAATCTTAAAAAAAAAAAAAAAAGCATAATTCTGGTAAAGGCTTTAAAAAAATTGGACTGCATACATTGGTTACAATTCAGACAAAGATAGCTGAACATAAAGGAATTGTTAAACAAGATCACTGAGGGAATGTTTAGCCTAGTAAAGAAAGTTTTCAAACACTGAAGAAGAATCCAATTATGCAAAAATTAACATAATAATATTTAAATGACAAATATTTTTGAATATTTATTAATGCACACCCTTCAGAGGTCTGAAATTTGCAACACCATGTTGCTTAATTTGAATTTTCTAACTGACTTTAGAAAAATAAACCAAGGCTTCCAAAAAACATTGTAACTAAACAACTAACAAATGCCTCATTCAGTCATTTTAGCTGTAAATACTGTTATTTATATTGTAAAATAAATACTGTTACATATATTGTAAATACTGTTAGGCATGACCTCAGATGCCCACTTGGAGAGACTCACAGCTCACCTATCTATACATTATATATCTCTTTACATCCTTCTTGCCTTGACTTTGCCCAAAGTCCTCTCTATGCCTTGGAATTTGATATTAAGTTGCTGTTAAGTTTCTGAGAAGAGAAAGACTGTCCTCTAGTTATAAATGACTCATGATTTTGCAAGACTAAACATGCCAACAATTTAAAATGTCGGTTTTAATCAATAATGAAGCTTTCTGTTAAGTTACAACAATAGCCTACTTTATTTTATTAAATGACATTAATATCATCATCAAACACTACTACAATATCCCATATTTTAATCTCCTCTTCCACCGTGCAGCCCAGTATAGCAGCATATTCCCTTTCTCATGGGAAATAACAAACGTCATGTGGCTTGTAACCTCTCTAATTTCCCTCTCCTTCTTCAAATACAGTATCTGTAATTTCAACAAACAACACCGAGATGACTTAAAAGTAGCTTTTGCACAAAAGGTTTTAAACTGTCAGTAATCACATTTCTGAACAGTTGGTAGGTACGATGAAGTACTAAAAGTCTGGGAGCAAAAACGATCTTTTAGCATTTTATGAGAGATCTTTTATCTTTATGTTAGTGAATTTAAAATCACTTTAAGTTCTTTTTTTCCCCTCATGAGAGTTTAGAGCTAAGCAGTCTGTCTCCAGCACTAACCACGATCACTTCAATACAGCAACATTTTCGTGGAACACATTTGCTGTCAGTCAACAAGATTATAATTACAAAATAATGATACCTTGCAGACTCATTCTAAAAATACTGTGACATCTGAATCTCTGAAAGTAAGAGCTCAAACATCACAAAGAATCTTCAAGACTCACATGAATAAGGTTCTTGAGACAGGCAATGTGTAGAAAATTCTGTGTCATACCAATTAGGTGAATCTATGCTAGTTAGATCACATCTGCAAATTTAGGATGTATTAGGATGGTATGTGAATCGATTATAAAAAGTATCACCTTGATATTTGCTACATGAGTGGAAAAAGTACTCAGAAAATTTTTGGCTACATTTTTGCATCTCCTTTGGTTAATGGGTTAATTACATCTGAAATCTTATTTTGTTTGGGAGTTTGGTTAGTTGATTGAAGGTGACCCTGGTACCATCAAACTGTTCTGTTTTTATTCCAAATAGGGTTTTGACTATTTCTAAAAAGGATTTTATATTCTTGCCTATAGCCACAGAAAAAGAGTACCCTGAGAATAACTAAAAAATGATATCCGTATATGTAGATGTTTTTTCACCAAAAAGAATTGTTTACTGCTATAAGAATTTCTTACAAGAAACTCTGCTAGACAATCAACCTTCTGATCAAGAATTTAATGTAGTATGAACTCAATGTGTATTAAGGAAACTACAAAATGAATAATATGTAGTCATTCTGTGGGTGAGCTCACAATCTGGGTATCATTTCTATGGGGATAATGAGGAGCATTTCACCATGTAATAGTAGAGAGTCAAGTTTTTGTAGGATGACAGATATTTTCCATCAAGTCTCAGCTCAGTTTCATATTGAAGTTTCTTGCCATGTTCCCCTATAACACACTTCATTCATATAGTTTCTATAGCAATATAACAAAAAATTTATGCTATGTATGCAACAAGAAAAGCACTTCACACACCAATAAGAAAGTGGTAAAGTTTAATACTCGAAGTTCAAAAATTACAACATTTATTTCACGACAGTAAAGAAAAAGGTGGGAAATTAGAAAATAATCTAAAATATTCCAATCCCCCATCCCCAAAACACACATACCATCTCTTTCTTTCATTTGGAATGCTGGTTACAACATTCAGTTCTATATGCATGCACCTAACCTGTGTTCTGGTTTTGTCCTTTGCACAGAGACCAAAACATACACATGACACATTGATCAGAAAAAGAAAAATAATCTGTTTCTAAAAATTTTTTTTAAGATTTTATTTATTTGTCAGAGAGAGAGTGCGGACATGCAGAGGGAGCGGCAGGCGGAGGGAGTAGCAGGCTCCCCGCTGAGCAGGGAGCCCGATGTGGGGCTCGATCCCAGGGCCCTGGGATCACGACCTAAGCCGAAGGCAGATGCTTCACCAACTGAGCCACCCAGGTGTCCCCTGTTTCTAAAATTTCTAATCACTGACATAAATGTCTTGAAATGATACAATAATTTAATAGATCATAGAATTACACAACACATACGAAGGGGAACAGAATATGTGATCCCAAAATATGCCACTTTGGCATGTGGATTATTTTGAGCTGAAGGCAATCAAGACCCAGCAGACTCAAGAAAAACTTTAACTTTTCTCTTAACTACCTAGAAGAATTTGAAGAGTGGGCCGGCTCAGAGAGAGAGCTATTACCAGAGATAATTTTTATTTGAATGACCTATGTGTATGGCAGGGCAAACATCTAATTACCAAACATCTGCTCTCCTTAGAGCCCTGTGAATTACCCTCCTCTCCTTTGAAGCCCTATCCCATTCCTTACCTCAGGAATGCAAATAAACCTCAACTGTCCAACTTGTTCTTGGGTCTCATTGTCTTTGTGGGGCCCCCATATGTACAAAACTAAATTGGTTTTCTCCTGTTAATCTGCCCTATGTTAATTTGATTATTAAATGATCCAAAGAACCAAGAAAGGTAGAGAAAAAAATTTTCATCCTCAACGCATACATACACACATACAAGAACCACATTAAAACCTCAGCTAAACCAAACTAGGGCAAGTGTCACTCTGGATAAATCATTTTTCCAGAGACCTGAAAGTCTTTTGAATAAAAGAATACTAGTAAAATAAAACATGACATTGTCTTTTCTCAAGTAATTTTTTTCTTCCTCCACGAAGTCATGTTTTTAGGGCTATCTAAATTATTAGCATTAACAGGGATCAGCATGGCCTGCATCATAGGCAACAGCCCCTGCCATGTCCACACAGAAATTATCTTTAGTCCTGTTTGTATTCTTCTTTAACAGATTGTGAAGGAAAAGCCATCTTTATCCCCTCAGTGTTTTAAGCCAGGACATTTAAGGAATTACTTTACATCTTAAAAGTTTTAAGTATTTTTGTTATTAGATCATACTTCTCAAGGCATGATATAGTCAGCAAATGTCTGCAGTTGTCTATAATCCAACATTTTCTAGAACCTTTGATAACAAAAATCTATTGATATATGAAGTTCTATACGATACTTGCAAAATGGATGAACTTTGACATCCAATTTTATAGACAATCAGCATATTCGTAATGACACCACAGTATTTGATTTTACAAGAATAACGATGACTGGGAGTGGGGGGATGAGAGGGTAGTAGACACGATAAAGTGTGTCTTGATGTTAATTTATTTTTAAAAAGTTGTGCTTCTGATTTATCCTATTTCTATACCATACTGCAATTTCTTACTTACATATAGAATTATTCCTGGTATACAGTAGAACTTATATATGTTAAATTGAATGAATGAATAAATAAAATAGAAAAATTGAGACACATTTTGTACTACAGTAAATCAAAGTACTGTTCAAAAAAAATCTGAAAGTGAATTTTATTAAAGTTCTATTTTATATTGAACAATTCACTGTCTGTATTTAACACCTATGAATGAAACTACGAAAAAATGTTCAACTTCATCTTTATTCTTTTATTTTTATTTTTTTAGATTGTATTTATTTATATGAGAGACAGAGGGTGCAAGCGTATGTGTTCACATGGGAGGAGGGGCAAAGGGAGAGAATCCTTAGGCACATTCCCAATGAGCGGGCAGCCCAATGCGGAGCTTGATCCCACAATCCATGAGATCATGACCTGAGCTGAAACCAAGACTCAGGCGCTTAACCTACTGAGCCACCCAGGCACCCCACCCCAACTTCATTTTTAATTAGTGAAATGAAAATCAAAACCACAGTAAGAACCAATTTTATATTCAATATAGTAGCCAAAAACTAAATTTTGACCTTATCAAGTGTTAGAAATAATTTGGAGTGAGCAAATTTTAAGTCGGTGGGAATTTAAATGGGTGTAACCAAATTAGAAAAGAATTTGGCATCATCTTGTAAAGTTGGAGATCCTGTCAGTTTCTAAGCAGAAACTAGAAGCCATTTGATATTTAAAATAGAAATCTTAAATTATGGAACGTAAACTGGTGATAGAAGAACTGAAATGGCAAACCACGAAGGATGAAGCGATCCAAAGTTCAGCAACAGCAGTAAGTTGGGATTGTCCTTCCAGTGAAGGGAGAGAGGGAGAAAGGAGTGGGGGAGAGAGGAATGGAATAATGAAGGAAAGAAGGGGAGGGAGGAGAGGGAGAGAGAGACTGAGAGACAGAAAAAGGGAGGAGGGGTGGGGAGGGAAGGTGCCTGAATTCAGTGGATGAGGTTCAAGTGGAGCAGAATTTGTCACCCCAAATTATGCCTTTTTGGCATAAAGATTATCTGGAGCTGGTTAAGGAAGAGCAACACAGGAGAAACCCTGAAAGCTGAAGGAAGGTACCCTTTTGTAAGAGAAATTTATGTGTATAAGGGAAATCTCCTTTTGTAAGTGTTTCTCCCTCTCTGTAATAGGAAGAGAAAGATGACTCTAAATCCTTAGAAACTTTTATCAATGGAGAAGGTAACAACCTAAATCTGCATAACAGTGGTACCCTTGATTACTAGGCTTTGCCTGAAACCTCCCACTACTGGCCTCCCCCTTTCCCCAACATCTTCTTTTGTCTTTAGCTAGAGATGGTATTTATGGTGGTGACTTGGGCCATTTCAGGGGGTTACTCAGTTTTCCTGGGTCTCTCCCATGTATAAAGGCGGTAGAAGTGTTATCAAACTTGCTTGTTTTTCTCCTCTTAATTTCTCTTTTACTACAGGTGGGGGGGGGGGGTCTCTGCCAAGAAACTAGAAGGTTAGAATGGGAATGATTTTTCCTCCCTGAGGAGGTCATGAGTTCATTCAGTGGAAGATGGCGCCCCTGTGGGCCTATCTGGCTGGAAGCAGAATCCCAAAGCGTAGGCAGCTGCTGCCATAGACCTTACCTGAAAAACAAAGGGAGGGAGAGAAGCACCCTGGGGTGTTCTCTGACTCTCCAGTTCTCCACCCTTTAGCCAAAAAAAGCTAGAAGCCAGGGGACATGGGAGGCTGGCACTTAGAGCCTACAAACATCAATGTCCCACTGGTACCCAGGAAAGCAGGGTAAAGGAAGCAAGGAGTAAACCTGAGGGCACATACACAAACACTACAACCCCACATTTCCACTCCTAACTGTATACAAGGTGCACGGGGAAAAAAGGAGAAGAGATAAAACTGGAAGCAACCCAAATATCCGTCAATAGGAGAATGTACAGATAAACTGTGGTTTATTCCTGCGATGGCGTGACAGGGAAAATGAATGAACTACAGCTATATTCACTGACATGGATGAATCTCAGCGACATAAAGCTGATTGGAAAAGGCAGTCACACAAGACTAAATGCAATATGATTTCAATTATATGAAGTTCAAAAGCATGCACAACAAAATTTATTATTTAGGAATACATGCATATATGGCAAGACTATAAAAGCAAAATTCGGGAGAATGATTATCTCTGGTGATAGGAGGAGAAGTGATGGAATTGGGGAGCTTCAAATTACTGAGAATATTCTAAATTAGTAAGTTGTTATTATTTAAACCATATACATTATAAATATTCTTTTATCCCTATGTAATAAAAATATTTTTAAAAGACAACTATGTCTGAGTGATTGACAAGTCAATATAACAACTATCAACTAAAAGGCAAGTGGCTGTTTTCCCTGGAAAGTCTTCCGTTCAGTCTCTAGTTTTTTTGCACTGAATAGATGGGAGTTTAGTAATCGTAGCAGACCAGAGGCTTCAGTGGGGAGGGGGCAGGGGTAGCTTATCATGAAAAATGATTGTTCCTCTAGTTTAAAAGTGACCTCTGGTAACATTTTCCTTGAAGCTTCTAGGTTTATATATTATTGTCAGTCACTTTGCAACTTGGAGGAAACAGTCTTCTGGCTCAAGGCACTATTACAGTTCACATGTGTCTCCAGAATACAGAAAGGGATTTGAAAATCATTCCTTTTAGAAGTATTTATTGTGCGCTTGCTATGTGAATAACATCAAACTGTGAATTTAAAATGAACTTGCATGATTTAACCATTACGTATATCATGGTAAAAAGGCTATAGGGCTTCCAAATACTAAAAGCATGCCTGAAAAATAAAATAGAACAACCATAAGCCACACGATCCTAGGCATGAAGGAGTAAATAGCAATGGGCCAGAGCTGCATTGTATCTTCTTGGGAGATATTGTCAAAGAAGATCATGGTACTAGATAATTGGGAAACCCACTATGAACTGTGTAGCAGATGCCAGGCACCCCATTCTGTTGGTCTACTTTGGTCAGGACTGTGAGGGACACACTGAAGGCTTGCCAAGTCAAGCACCCATGGCTTTTCTCAGTGTTTCTACCTCAGGACTTTCTCCAAAATCATGGAAGCTCATTTAGCCTCCATGGGACAGGGGACCTGCTGCCCTGAGCAGCCATCAATCAAGGAGGCATAGGAAACACAGATGTAGTCCCCAGCCTCTTGTCCTTCAGAGGGACAACTGTAAGTACATTCTATCTAGCAATCCTCAGATGTCTCCATTGGACTAAGCAAAAGATTTGCACAGCAGCGGCCAGCCCGATAACTCACTCGCTGTTGTTTGTTCCCCATTTCTTATCTCCCCTGCTCTCCCACTGGTGCTTCAGCTAGCACATGAACTGCTAGGTGTCTAGTCCTTGTCCCAAACTTGGTTTTTAAAGAAATCCAAACTAAGACTATGGTGAACTACAACTAAAAAAGAGTTTTTTTTTCTTCCAAAGAGGATGTCTAAACCCCTATCAAGCATCATCATCAAAATGAACACGGACACCAGAATACAAAGACTTTTGTGCTCACTGAGCAAAGTGAGACACCGGACCCTCAGGTTAGAGATAAAGAGAGATGCTACGAACGTTAGGTGAACAGGTAAGGAGTCAGAGAGGAAGGACTTGAAAATAAGCAATCAAGTCCTGGAAATTAAAAAAAAAAAAAAAAAAGCAGTCAGCTGAGTACAGACCAGATTCTTGGAACAAAAGCACTGAGGGGCTCATGGAAAAGGATTCGGGAGAGACCAGCACAGCAACTGGCCCTTCCTGGTAATCAGTAACAGTTGGCTGTTGCTAAGGAAGAACCAGATACTGGAAAAGATGGGTAAAAGCTATGGATTTCAAGGCATCACATGGTAAAACTTGAGATATCCATTTGTGGCATGAAACACTGAGTGGTATTTGCACCAGGAAACATAGACAAGAACGTTCACAGCAGTACTGCTCCAAATAATAAAATAAACAAACAAATCTTCAAGGTGCCCCAAAACCGACTGGCAGGAGAATGAGTAATTAAATTGCTTCTGCAGTACTATAAACAAGAGAACTACCACTATACAGAGCCATCAAGGTGAAATTTAGGGAGATGAATTTGCATTAAAAAAAGCAAGTCTCAGATATCCTTTCAATAACTTTCAAGTAAAAAACCAAACACAAAAGGATATGTACCATGCACCAAATTAAATATTTTCACATTGGCCCTATGGCTATTTTTCCCATTTCATGGGTGAGAACACTGTGGTTCAGAGAATCCAGACAACTTGCCCAAGATCAGATATCCAGGGATTAGTAGTGACAGAACTCAGATCCAGACTGTAGAACTCCACACTTATAACTCCTACATTAAAATTCAGAGAAATGCTGTTGAGGCATATATATCTGATAAAATATTTTTTAAACCAGGGGGTGATAGATTCAAGATATGTTTATTATCCCAGTTTGGGGGACACTGGTGGATGGGAGAAGGGAGAAGCACCTAGGGTTGTGGTCTGTGAGGTGAGTGGTCAGCAGGAGGTTAGGATGAGGCAAGTGCCCTGAGCTGTGCAAGTGCAAGGTCAGGTCCCAGGTTTATTTCACATGTTGTTATTTTGCTCATCATGAACTGGGTTTGGCACTGATTTTTATTTTTAATTTTTTTTTAAGATTGTAATTATTTGAGAGAGAGAGAGAGCGTGAGAGAGAGAGAGAGAGATCAGGAGCAGGGAGGAGGGGTAGAGGGAGAAGCAGGCTCCCTGCTGAGCAGGAAGCCCTATCCGGGACTCGACCCCAGGACCCTGGGATCATGACCTGAGGTGAAGGCAGATGCTTAACGACTGGGCCACCCAGGCGCCTCCCGATTTTGATTTTTAAAACATTGACTAAAATGTTATTTATCTTAGTGAATTTTTAGATACACCTTTAAATTTTGCACAGGAGGCAAGTGTCTCCTATTCTGAGCTGAGGCTCTGAAGTGGCCATCTGGCTAAGAGAGGAAGGGGAGGGAGAAAACAGAGCACTTGTCTTGAATGTAGGTTTCTCTATTTTCATAGATTTTATGTTGGCTTCGGGTGGTGTGGTGTGGAAGTTGGTCAACATTAAGTGAGGGTGAAATTACCCCCTCCCTCCTTAATACCATCAGTGAAGTCCCTTCTCTTTAGTTAATAAATTTAAAAAGGGGAAAGAAAATTATGGGTATTGAGCATCTACACTGCACTAGGGCTTTAAAATCAGTTCCTCACTTAATCCTTTCAATTGCTCCATAAAGCAAGTATTCATGTGCCCATTTTACAGATAAGAAAGTTGCAGCTCAGCAATGTTAAGTACATACCTACAGGCACACATTTCAAATGCCATAAGTTTTTGAACTCCATGTGCCACTTGCATTATTTTTTACACCCGCTTTTACTTGGCCTGTTCTGAGAGGTGGTGGTAGCTATTATGAACAAATCAATTAAAATTAATAAAAAATGACTCATAAACTATAAAGAACCATACCAATATTAACATAGTCTTATTAGTAATAATAACAATAATAAAACTATTCTGGTTCTAATCTTCATAATAGAGGTAAAAGTATATTTTGCCTCTTTTAGGGTGTCCATATGAAATGAAATATTACAAAGATGACAAAATCCACTCTTCTTACATTGGGAAACTATCACTCAGAGTTAACAATCACTGTCCTCATTTTCTCTGAAATGTAATGTGCTGCACTTTGTACTATATTTTCGAATTATTCCTATTAACAAAATTAAAATGCTGAAATGCATTTCAGCAGATGTTTGTTCTCTGAGGTAAGGCAGCTAGAAATATTATGCACTCTAAATTGAGTCAGGTGCAATATTGTAAACAGAATGATAAACAAAAATAATATACAAAATTTTGCAACTTACTACTTGATTCCAAGGTCCAGGAGAGAGTGACTATATAAATCAAACACAATTCTAACCAGTTTAACCAACCATATATCCCATTAGACCTCATTAAGTTTACTTTATCTGTGACAGGAGCTGATACCATAAATGAATAAAAAAAAATATTTCAAATGTCAATATTTTGTCTCTCTGGATAATATACTTTATTGTTTTATATTCCTTATTAAATTTGATAAAAATTTTTAAGATCTGAAATTAGCAGTGATATGTGCTGAAGATATAATTAGCTACAAGTTCAAATAATTGAAATATTTTTATCTATTTTCAAGCAAAGCCTGTTAGAACATGTGACCTTTATTTTGTCATAAGCATTTAGAAAGACAATTAAGCATGTATTTCGATGTTAAAAAGGCATGTTTGTTTGTTTCCTATATATCTGAGACACTTTGCAACCACCTTTACCACATACCACACACAAACTCACAAATACAAAACACTATTAAGCACAGAAAATCAAAGGAGAACCTTTCCTAAAGCCATGCTTTTTCAACCGCTAGCCAGCAAAGAAAGTGTGAGTTCTAAAAAACTCCTCTTTAGGTAAATTGCATCTTCTGGCTATGTTCACGCTTTAGAATATAAAAATTTGGTGGGTGATCCTTGTTATATGGATTTTATCTGTTGGGTTTTCTGGTTTATACTCAGATTTGCTGAATCAATTCTCATTTCCAGAAAGGCCGCCTGGCTTTGTGGGAGTGCTAGAGACATCTCCCTTTGTCATGTGCCACTAAGGAAGATTCCCAGTGTGGTGTCCGGTCACTCAGGGATTTGCTGGGCCAAGAAGGAAAGGAGCTTATAATAGCCTTCTGAATAACTCTGCAAAATGAAGCTGCACTAGAGATATCACCAGAACCCAAATGAACATTATATAAAATTCCTCTGACAGAAAAAAAAAGAAAGAAAAAAGAAGAGAAAAAAAAAGAAAAGAAAAGAAAAGGAAGAAAAGAAAAGAGGAGGATGATTCACTTCTTTATCAGCCCTTGGTAGAGACTTTCAGCAGACTCAACGCATTCCAGATCCAAATTCCAGGCAACTACTAGCCACATTAAAATGCAGGTTCTACCCATGACATTGAAGTCTAATTAAGATAATCTGTTTATTCAGTTTTCTGATTTCATTGATAAAACACATATGACTGTAGGATTTCTCTGTTGGACACACACACACACACACACACACACAGACACCTTACTTTCTATGGTAAAGGTCTATATTATTGGTATTACTGTACATTAAATAATTTTATTATATGGAAAATGTAAAAGTCCACTAAAGATAAAATTGTGGCTCAAGCCCACACAGAAACACCAAAAAAAAAAAAAAAAGAAAAAAAGAGAAAGATAAAAGTGACTCTTAAAATTCCAGGCCTATTTAATCTAAATTTGAAGCAAAACAAGTCAAAAATTTCAACATGTACTCTTAAGGACAATTAAAATAATATCTTTATACCATTGAGAATATACCACAAACACAAGGAGTGATCCCTGGTGTAAGTTATGGACTCTGGGTGACGAGAATGTGTCAGTGTGGGTTCATTAATTGTAACGAACGTACCATTCTGGTGGGGCTGTTGATAACTGGGGAGGCTATACATGTGTTAGGACAGGAGCATACAGGAAATCTCTGCACTTTCTACTCGGTTTTGCTGCACACCTAAAACTACTCTGAAAAATAAAGTCTACTAAAAACAGAATAATGCATCATAATAATTCATTTAAAATATCTTCTAGAAGTTTAATACATGTCTAACACAGGATACACACAATAATACAAAGCCCTAGCCCTTTAGGTATCATAACTGTACTGAGGAGAACAGCATTTGGAAAAATCATTGTAACACAATATGATACCACCTACTGCAGTACAGGTTAATACAAAGTGCTATAGGGGCATCATGGAAGAGAGGAAGATGAATCACACCTCAGAATATTAATGAAATGTTTCACCCAGAAAACCAGATTTTGTCTGGGTGCCAAAAGATGGATCAGAAGCTTGTCAGGTTGATGGGGCATCTGGGTGGCTCAGTAGGTTGAGTGACTGACTCTTGGTTTCAGCTCAGGTCATGATCTCAGAGGTCTTGGGATGGAGCCTCCCCCCGCCCCCCTCGTTGGACTCCCTGTTGCTTGAGATTCCCTCTGCCCCTCCCCACCCCAGCTCACACTCGGGCTCACTCTCTCTCTCTCTCAAATAAATAAATCTTTAAAAAAGAAAAAGAAGCTTGTCCTATTGAGAATGTGGGAAACAACATTCAAGGTCTGAGAAGACTGCCTTCAAGTGTAAGGAGAACAGACAAGGAGTGGAAGAAATGAGCAGGTAAAAGTAGCAAAATGACAAAAGACAGAGAATGTTGCAGGCCAAAGTAAGGAGTTGAAATTTAGGGAAATGGGGATTAATCATCAAAGACCTTTAACGTGAGTGTAGAAGGACTGACTGGCTTCAAAAGACCATAGTCAAGAGCCAGAAACACTTAAAAAGACATGGCAGATAGTTTTGGTCAACACTATTCCAAAGATTGTGTCCCAAAATAAAGTTCTATGCTTCAAGACATCCCTAGGAAATATTCTTTTCCTTTTAAAGTTTTTATTTAAATTTCAGTTTGCTAACATACAGTGTAATATTAGTTTCAGGTGTACAATATAGTGATTCAATATTTCCCCACAACACCCAGTGCTCATCATAGCAAGTGTACTCCTTAATTCCCTTCACCTGTTTTACCCATTCCTCCCCCCCCAATAACCACCAGTTTGTTCTCTATAGTTAAGAATCTGTTTCTTCATTTGCTTTTCTTTTTTTTCTCCTTTGCTCATTTGCTTTGCTTCCTAAATTCCACATATGAGTGAGGTCATATGGTAATTGTCTTTCTCCGACTGACCTATTTCACTTAGCATAATACACTCTAGCTCCATCCATGTCATTGCAAATGGCAAATTTTTATTCTTTCTTTTTAAAGATTGTATTTATTTATGTGAGAGGGAGAGAGAGAGTGAGTGGGAGGAGCAGCAGAGGGAGAGGAACAAGCAGATTCCACGCTGAGTGTGGAGCCCACTGTGGAGCTCGATCTCACGACCCTGAGGTCACGACCTGAGCCGAAATCAAGAGTCAGATGCTTGGGGCACCTGGGTGGCTCAGTTGGTTAAGCGTCTGCCTTCAGCTCAGGTCATGATCCCAGGGTCCTGGGATGGACCCCTGCATTGGCAGGGAGCCTGCTTCTCCCTCTCCCGCTCCCCCTGCTCTTGCACACTCTCCCCCTCTGTCAAATAAATAAATAAAATCTTCAACCACAAAACAGATGCTTGTAAGTGTTGATCCTTCCCTTGCACTCATTCTATAAAGGTTAGAACATAAAGCTGCACCTACTAAAGTTTCGTTTACCTTTTAAGTTTTATAATTCTATGTTTCTCAGTTTTCAGTTCATACTGCCAAATTTTATATGCCAATTTTTGGTGTTTAATTACTTACAAAAATTATCCAAATGATAATTGAAGAGGACATATTCATTAATCTGTTCATGATTTACTTCCCACTCCCTATTTCCCAGGTTCCCTATTCTAATCCTCTATCTTTCTATTTTTTCTCCCTAGCCAAACACAGATAGTGACACTATTCATGAGTTAATAACTATTGATAAATTACATTTACATGGACTTTAACAGTCAGCGACTTTGGACATATCTAACCCCATATATTCTTCTTTTCTTGCAGGGAAACCAAACACCACAACTGAAAGCACACATGGTTTAAAGAGTAAGTCAAATCTCTCCAAAAAGGAAAGCCTAGATTTGTTCCCTGTAAACAGGATTGGCAATTAATGGATGACAGATTAAATCAGTGCATGTACAAAAAGGAATGTTGAAGCTTGATATTTTATTTTTGAAGTTATTCTTAGATTGCAAATAATTTAATTTTATACATCAAACTCTATCCTCAGTGAAACCCTAGGTGGATAAAAGCCCCCTTAAGATGATCATTATCATGTAATAGTCAATAACCCAGGTGGCTCCTGGCATATATGATCTATTGAAATACGCATTCTACTAAATTTTAATTAAGAGACAGAATGTGAAGCCCAAGCATTATGTAAAAACACATCTTTTAGTTTTGCCTCCCTGAGAGTCATTAGAAATGGGGTTTAAAAATAATTTTTAATAGATTTTTCCCAGCTTTGCATTTATCCGCCGATTATATCTGAACCTCAAAGTACCCTGGTTGCATTTGCCTCAGAGCAATGATGTTTGACAATGCAATTTATTTGTGAAGTCTATTTGCAGTAAACGGTGAATAAAAACCATAAGCTCCTTGAAGAGTCCATGCTCCCTAACTCACTCGTGTGTGCCTCACTCTCTTTCTCTATCCCTTCCTCCCTTCCCCTCCCTATCCTTCTCCCTCTATTTCCTTGCTTGCACAAAGTAAAAACTCAACTGAATTAAATTCAGTCCACTAGAAGTACATGTTTGGCATAGTTCTGAAGGAACAACTGAATTTTTGACAAACAAACCAGAACTTAGAGCCTGATCACTTATTCCTCCCACAAATATTTGCTGAATGTTTATTTAATGCCACATCGTGAATCCAGCCGTGAAGATAAAACAGTAAACAAGACAGACATGGAGACTGCTCTTATGGAACTTTGAGTTTATTGTAGGGAATAGCAAATAAATGACAAAATTATAGAACTACAAAATGTGATAAATGTTATGGAAAAAAATAAACAGGATTTTAAGATACAGAATACCTAAAATAGAGAATCAGGCCAAATCTAGTCTAGATTTTGTGAAAATAAATAAAGGAAACCTTATTTAAAATTTAAAAGAGAGGGCACCTGGGTGGCTTAGTCGGTTAAGCGTCTGCCTTTGGCTCAGGTCATGATCCCAGGGTCCTGGGATCGTGTCCTGCATTGGGCTCCCTGCTCAGCAGAGAGTCTGCTTCTCCCTCTGCCCCCACCCTACCCCCTGCTCCTGCGTGCTCTCTCTCTCTCAAAAATAAATAAATAAAATCTTTAAAATTTGAAAAAGAAAATCTTACTAAGGAAAAGGAGTCGGGAAGCCGTGAAAGGTGAACTCTCACACACATACTACTCATTGCAGCCTGCATGACCACCAGGAAGAAGGAGAAAGAATTATTTCAACAAGGGAGGACTTTTTTCACAAAGGAATTTTATCTCCTGCTTTTAAGAAAAGGAAGATTCCTTCTTGCCCTAGCAACACATACCAACCTTCGCTTACAGCCAATGAGAAAATGTCACAACCTCAAACTCTTGTTCTCCATTTTACTTCTGCTCAAAACAACCCTTTCCAATTTCCTCCCAAACCTAATAAAACCTGACCTTCCCTTTCTGTCTTTGGACTTGCCTATGGTCCATCACAGCTTGCATATTGCACACAGCAATACCTCTGCTCTTCCTGAATAAACCCATTTTTACCTTAAACAAAATTGCTCTTTGCTCTGTTTAAAGTTAGAGATTTAAGAACCAAGGAAGATGTCTTTGAGGAAACAGAATTAAACTGAGATCTAAAGGATAAGAAAGATATCATCCTGCAAAATAAGAGCAAGAATATTTCTGTGGAACAGCCTGTGCAGAATTCCTGACATAAGAGAGAGTGCTCTTACTGTTTCTGGAATCACTCTTTAGATATTCCTTCATAGCCTAACATTTTCTAATACGACCAAGAATGTTGGAACTATCCTCCTTGAAAGTGTAATTTATCTTTTGAAATCATTGAAAAATTAGCAATAGTGCTAAATCTAATGAATTAGTAGGTTTGAATATGCTGGAAAATACTGCTTCTGATAAAAAATAGACAATTTCTCATCTATTCACTGATGCTAAAACAATTTTAGAAGAAATTCTAAAATATGCAAAGGAAATTATAAGAATTCAGAAAAAAACAACAAACATAGCTCTTAAGCATTTGAAAATATGGTCATCTTCATTCATTATTACACAAGTGCAAAATAAGACAATTTTCCACCTATTAGATAAGCAACTATCAGAAAAGTTGAACAATATACTCTAGGGGATAAAATTTGCTACCCCAAAATGTGTCTCTTTGGCATGTGGATTATTATAGGCTGATTATTTTTAAGAAACAGAAGACTCAAGAAGTTTTTATTTTTTGCCACCCCTTAACTGCCTAAAAGAATTTAGACAGAGCACCTACTTTCTAGGAAAGGAGCTATCACCCCAGATAATGTAGGAATCAAAGGCAGCCTGTCTTAAAATGTGCCCCTTTGGCATATTGATTATTTTGAACTAAAGCTACTTAAGAAACAGCTGGTGCAAGAACACTCTGACCCCACTTTGTTTCCAGAAAGCTCGAAATGAATCTCCCAAGTGAAAGGTATCCTCCCTGTTCCAGCATGTAAAGAGACATCCTTGTCACCAGAGATAGGGAATTTAGAGCCCAGAAGGCATAAACAAACTTAGTTACTTTCACTAATTTACAGTGTCAGCCCAAATTCTGTTTAGAATTCCTTATTAGTCAAAACTCCCAAACATGAGTTTTCTTTTTTTTTTTTTCCTACCCTGTCATTTCATCACAGATTTACTGTCACATTGTCCAAAAGGTATAAAAACTGCCTGCCTAGGTCATTTCCTTAGGTCTCAATTTCATTATTGGACACTTGTGTGCATGTAGTCAAACTGCTTTTTTTTTCTTTTGTTAATCCGCCTCATGTCTGTCTATCTATTTATCTTCTGATCAGCATTAGTGAGGTCAACTGCAGGATAAAAATCCTACCACTCCCCTTCCCCCTCAAAAGAAGTCATGGCCTGAAATAATCCTCTTTTCTTTTGCTAATAGCTTCTTTGTGCCCCCCTCCTTCCTTAAGAGCTTCCCATTTTGTATAACTCCACAGAACTCTCTCTACTTGCTAGATGTGATGCTGCTCATTTCATGAATTGTTTAATAAAGCAAATTAGAGCTTCAAATTTACTCAGTTGAATTTTTTTTAACACATGGAAATGACTATAAACATATACATCCATCTATCCATTCTTCCATCCATCATTTATCCATTCCATGTTTAATTTATATGAACACATATTGAACTCCCAGACTCTATACGGTACATAGAGAGTGTATAAAAGACACAAAAGACAGTGAAGGGGGGCGCCTGGGTGGCTCAGTTTCGTTAAGCTTCTCCCTTCGGCTCAGGTCATGATCTTGGGGTCCTGGGATAGAGTCCCGCTTTGAGGTCCCTGCTCAGTGGGGAGTCTTCTCCCTCTCCCTTTGTGTGCTTTCTCTCTCTCTCTCAAATAAATAATCTTAAAAAAGACAGTGAAGGAAAGCAGAATTTCCCACCTCAGAATATACCTCTTTGACATAAAGGTTATTTTAAAGAAACGGAGTAGAAGTTACAGTTTTGTGTGAATTGTGCAAGGCTGTTGAATCACAGATCTGTACCTCTGAAACAAATAATACACTATATGTTAAAAAAAAAAAAAGAAGAAGAAGATGGCAGGAGGGGAAGAAATGAAGGAGGGGAAATCGGAGGGGCAGATGAACCATGAGAGATGATGGACTCTGAAAAACAAACTGAAGGTTCTAGAGGGGAGGGGGGTGGGGGGATGGGTTAGCCTGGTGATGGGTATTAAAGAGGGCACGTTCTGCATGGAGCACTGGGTGATATACGCAAACAATGAATCATGGAACACTACATCAAAAACTAATGATGTAATGTATGGTGATTAACATAACATAATAATAAAAATTAAAAAATGTAAAAAAAAAGAAGTTACAGTTTTGTAAGAGATATTTACATTTATGAGGGAAATCCCCATTTGTGAGCATGTCTCCCTCTCTTATCCTTATTTACTGTGCTTTGTTGTCCCTGTAACTGGCTCTCCCACCTCCAACACCTTCTTTTGTCTTTCACTGGAGATGGTATTTAAGGGGGTGGCTTGGGTGATTTCAGAGAGTTACTCAGTCTCCCTGGGTCTCCCCCATGTATACAGGAGGCATACATGTTATTAAACTTCTGTTTGTTTTTCTCCTTTTAATCCATCTTCTATTACAGGTGTGTCTCAACCAAGAACCTAGAAGGGTAGAGGGAAAACCATATTTCCTCCTTTAAAACAGTTTCCACCTTTACTAAATATGTACAATCAAGTTGTAAAAAAGCTACTCCATGATTACAGATATGAATGGTCAGGTACATGTGTCATTGGAGCCTATGAAAGCAAAGGCAGAGGGTGGGGAGAGCTAAAATCCTCCCCAAAGGGGATGAAACTTGAGAGGCATTCTGGAAGATACAGTTCAAAAGCCTGGCTATTAATTGCTTTTTAACCCTTTCCAGTTTCATTTCCCTTTGGTCCTTTTGTGTAATGAAATTCCTTTAATGTATACTTTCAAATTAATAAGAAAATTGTGCTCTCAAAAACGAACAAGCAAATACGCGAAAGTTCATTTCTCATATTTGCAGGTGATACACAGATGAATTTGTAAAAATTCTGCTTTTAAGTATCTATGTAGAAGAGCCTTGAGAAAATATTCAGACCCATCCTTAAACTTGAGGGAGAACAGCAGAGAAAGAAAGCATTTATGAGCTTGCTCTAGAATTTTTTTTCTGTCAGTACAATGATCATAGTATTGGTATCTAAATCCTAAACTCTATGGTAGAGTCTCAGGAAAGCTACTAACCAACTGAGAAAATCAAAAGGGAATTTCCCGTAATTAAATTACAAAAGCAAAAGATGGTTTGCTACCATATAATTTGCATACAAAACAAATATGACTTTAGTCATTTTTCACTATATTTTGGCAGAAATTCCACTTGAGGGAAGCATAGATTTTAATGTCTCTTTTTTCCAGACATCAATTGCTACATTTTTTATAATCAGCTTCACCACTGGAAACAGAACCTTGGTGGCTACACAGTACCTTTTCTACACCTACAAATAATAACATAATGCTACTAATAGTTTTGAGTGATCAAACTATTAGATATAATGATCAAATTCCATTTATGGGGATGAGGCTTGGATAAAGTAAAAGTAACTGTCTATGCTTTGCTATTGATATTAACAATAATTGCCTTTGGTTCTGCACGGATGAATATATTAATGGTGATTAAATTTAAAATAAAAAAATATACTCCAAACCTTCAACTGCAGTGGTAATGTAAAAAGATAGTTGCTTCTATTACATGGATTTGTTATATTTTTAAGAAATAATTTTCATAGGTTTTGTAGGGCTTGCTTTATTTACTTCATTAAGAATAAATAAAACTATGTCTCACAAAATAAGACTTTAAATTTTAATTGGGAAAAGATACCCAAAGCGGAGACACATTAAAAATAAGATAGATTATCACTGTCAATTATAGAAAGCAGTTTCAAAAATCAATTTTAATTTTTTTTAGAAAGAAAGAGAGAAAGAGTGGGGAAGGAGGGTCAGAGGGAGAGAGAGACAGAGAATCTTAAGCAGGATCCACGCCCAGTGTAGAACCCAACACAGAGATTGATCTGACGACCCTGAAATCATGACCTGACCCATAATCAAGAGTTGGATGCTTAACGGACTGAGCCACACAGCTGCCCCTAATTTTAATTTTATAGACACATAAAACTACCAAATTTAAATATCCATCAAAGTACCTGCATAATCTTAAGTTAACTATCAACTTTAGAGTATGCTAGCATGAAAAGATCAAGAAATGTCAAGATAGAATACAGAAATGATCAAAGAATTGCTTTCTTTCTTTCACTTACAGAAGATATTACTGATCTGGAAAACAATAAATCCCTCAGACAACTGGATTCAAAGATTTTTCATAAGCCTATGGTTGTAAAGTGAGTCTTGGTTTTTTGAATTAAAGAATTGGAATATAAAAATGTTAATCTACTTGTTTTCTTTTTTTTTTTTTTAACCTGAGTTAATACAAAGGACTAAAGCATATTTCAAACCACAGCTCATATTACAGGTAAACCTCCTATGTGAGGGCAGTAATTAGCTCTATGGTTGTTGTTTTTTTTCAATAAAGATTTTGTTCCTTTGGGAAAGTGAGAAAATTATTTTACAGAGAAAGAAGTTATATTCTAAGCCTTGATGAATGGATTTGAAAGATTTGGTGATGGAAAATGTATGTAAAGTTGGATATTGACTGGGACATGAATACTAGCCCAAACCCATTACTATACCCACAGAGATACTGAAAAATACAGGTCAGTACTAGAATCTTCACATCTAAAAAGAAAGAACATTATCATTATATATGTAAATTTTTAGCAACAAAATGTTACTATAAAATAAAATAAGATGAATTATTAAGCATAATCTGAATATTTAGAATGGACAAACAAGTTAATTTGGAGTGGTAGAGAAAAGGTAGAAGGTGGCTCCAAGGCTAGCAGATTTGTTAATACTCAGAGCTTCTAGGAACACAATTTTCAATGTGAGAGTTCAAATTTTTCCAAATGACTAAGTAGATTGTTAAAAAACTGTACCTACTTTTTTTAAAAGAAAACAAATTAATTGACCAAATTTGCAAGTTATTTTGGCATGCTATGTATCGCCTACGCAGTTCTCACAATGTGACTTGCTGGAATTGGGGTGACCACATCAGCAGATACTAATGCTATACAGGGAATACTTTTAAATTTAAAACCACAATGTTGTCTTCTGGGAGACTGCTATTTTGAGTCTTTTCATTCTGATAGTATCCTCCAAGGAACTTTAAGGGACAGAACCCCTGATATAGCAAATAAAATCTGAATGGTTCGGATATACCAGTGGGTAGAAGGGATTCATGCACTTTCAGAAGTCGTTAACTTCTGGGCTCCCTGAGTAACTGAACCATATCTTGAATCCAGTAAATGAACTACATGAAACTGTCACTAATCTAATGCAAGTGATGAAAGACAGAGTAACTTGAAAAAACAGAGTAGGCATTTCTGGAAAGGCTTTAAGAAAAGCAACTAAACACTTTTGAGAGGGATAATATGCAAGAGAATTATATATGACAGCAACTAAAATTAGTTAAATTAATTGTGGGGGTTATTTTCATCACCACATGCCTTCATAACAACCTAAAGTATAAAAAAAATTGGGGGCACCTGGGCGGTTCAGTCGGTTAAGCGTCTGCCTTCGGCTCAGGTTAGGATCTTGGGACCTGGGATCAAGCCCTGAGCTGGGCTCACTGCTCAGCGGGGAGTCTGCTTGTCCCTTTCCCTCTGCTCCTCCCCCTGCTCCTGCTTTCTCTCTTTCAAATAAATAAATAAATAAATAAATAAATAATCTTTTTAAAAAAGTATAAAAAATTTAATCTTTAAGAAACAGTCACAACTATGGAAGAGTATGGGAGAATACATTAAGTTCTATGAAGTACCAAGTGGAAACAAAGAATCATAGTTAGATAGCTTAGGGTGATTTGGTCACTGACTAGCTGTTGGATCTTGGTTGACATAAACATTCAAACCATGGTTTTCTTATCTTAAAAAAAAGGATGTGACCATGATGCCAAATTCAATAGGTTGTTGTAAGATTTGAACGTCGTATCTCTCGGAAAGGTCTTCGTTAATGTCTGACACATACTACTTGCTCAACAAATACTAGCTATAACTATTACTGATTTATTTATGCCATAATAAATATCAGTAAATTATTTGGGCCTCTATTCCACCTCCTTGGAAGGCTTGTCTGAGAAAAATCCCTATCTTATCAATACTTTCTCCAATCCTTCCATTCCAGATCATTCCAGCTGACTCTGAACATAACCTCTTTTGATGCAGAGTATGTGTTTCCTCTACTTGGCACATGATAGATGCTCAATAAATATTTGCTTACTGCATATATAAAGACAGTTACGAAGGAAATATTACTCATTTTACTGCAGGGTGACAAGTCTTTCTTTTATCTTACAACACACAAACAAATGATAGGCAAAAAATCTGGTGGCCAAATGAATACAAACTTGGGTTGTTTCTTCTTTTTTTAAAGTTTTCAGATATTTACATTGATTTCCCAATTAGGTTATAAATTCCCAGAAGGAGATTTAGGATCTGATCCTTCAATCCCTAGTTTCCATATTAATCTTTCTAAAATTTTGCTCCAATGTCCTTCTAGAACTTTCCTGTCCCTAATAAAAACACTAAATTTGATACTGAAGGCAGCATGGGGCAGAGACAAGATTATTTAGCTTAGAAACAAGAGATATATGTTTCCCTGCCTCTTTCGTAAAATGTGTCATGGGTGCTCAAATATAAAGCCACGCCACATGTGATATTGTGATTTATAGTAAGAAATACATATTTGGATTCAGTCCTCCTTTTTGGGACCACAAAGCTCCTAAAATCCTTGTAATTTCCTAAATGATGAGAACTATAGAGTCATCTCTTGTTATGTTAATGATGTATCTTTTGGACTGCATTTAAAGATGGGGGCTGGTTAGGGGAGGGCAGGGCGGGGGACAATCCTGAATGGAGAGGTGAAACTTTTAGTCCCATTCCACTGACCTCCAGAGAGGGGAGAAGAGCTGGAGATTCAATTGAGGTCAATCACCAATGGTCAGTGACATAATTAATCATGCCTCTGTAATGAAGACTCCATAAAAATCCAAAAGGATAGGGTTCAGAGAACATCTGCATTAGTGAACAGGTGGTGATTTGGTGACAGTGGTAAGTTCAGAGAGCATGGAAGTTCCGTGCCCTTCCCAAATACTTTGTGCTATTCATCTCTTCCATCTAGGTGTTCCTGAGTCAAATCTTTGTCTAATAAACCAATAATCTAATAAGCAAAATGTTTATCTGAGTTCTGTGAGATACTCTAGCAAATTAATTAAACCCAAGGTGGTCCTCATGAGAACCTCCAGTGGGTCAGAAGCACGGGTGACAACTTGGACTTGCAATTGGCCTCAGAAGAGAGTGTGGGTGCGCAGGCTTTCTTGTGTGACTGAACCCTTAACCTGTGGGATCTGGTGCTATCTCTGGGTAGACAGTGTCAGAAATGAGTTGAATTGTGGGACACCTAGCCAGGGTTGAAGTGTTGCCTGTTGGTGTGGGGAACCCCCTTTCCCACCATTCAAGGTGGAATGGAGTCTAGAATGTTTATAATGTATTAAGCAATCTACATTTTCCCAAGAGAACTTATGTCCCTCACCCCTGCCTCCAAATGGTTTTAGGCCAACATAGATACATAAACTTTAAGGGGTTCAGATGAAGTAACCAAAACTACTTTTATAATATTAACAAGAATTATATTTTGTTAATTATATGTAATAACAAAACACATAGTAGATAAAATATTAGACTTTTTTTTTTTCTTCTCTCACGTTTCACGTAGCAATTCTATTCAATCTCTTTGCAGGCCGCTTTGATGTCATTACTTTCTTTATCCTAAGAACTACTTTTTTATGTCATCTAGCAGGGTTTTTTCCCTCCCCCAGAATATATCTCCATTTAAAGTCACACGGTTTAAGACGCAGTACTTCTTGAATATTTGTATTAATCACCATGAAAATTTTTTCTCATGCCACACCTATTTTCTTGCTGGGAAGGAAGCTATTGTTTTTATTTCCCCACTTGTCTTGTAGATGTATATTTAGTGGGTAGTACTGTTTTGTATGTGTGAGTGTGCATGTATGTGTGACCTTTAAAAGACTCATTAACAATGACACCTAGCAAGTAAAAAGATGAAGTCATACCCCTAGGAATAATTTAATACTTATTCAATGTCTGCCATCTTTTTAAAAATCAATTTCAGGGGTACCTGGGTGGCTCAGTTGGTTAAGCAGCTGACCCTTGGTCTTGGCTCAGGGCATGGTCTCAGGGCGGTGGGATTGAGCCCCATGTCAGCTCTGCACTCAGCAGGGAGTCTGCTTCAGGATTCTCTCCCCCCTTCCCCCACCACTCTCTCTCGAAAATAAATAAATAAATCTTTAAAAAAATAAAATCAATTTCATCAGGCAACCACCTTATAGATCTAAAATGTACAATGATACGTCTTCTAAATAATATTATTTTATTAGAAAGAAAGCAACTGAAAGTGACTTTATGAGAGATTTTAATATAATTTAAGAGACTGAAAGAATTCACAAGTAAGGAGAATACCTCATCACAGGATTAATTTATGTGAGGTGGGGGGCAGTTGCTTTCACTCAAATACTTTCACACATGCACACTTCAGGTTGTAGTTTTACAGAGGAAAGGAAAAGGAGAACTTAACATTCACTCAGTTATTCGGGTCTTCATTTTTTTGTTCACTGATTACTTGATTTGTTTGACTATTCTAAAACATATACCCATAAGGCAAAGGAAGTTATGCATAGAAATAATTTCAGAGAGTAGTCAACAGCACTCAGTGACTGAATGGGTTTAGGAATGGAAAAAGGAACAAAAGGAGAAATGACGCCAGGGAGTTCAGATTTAGGAGCCTGGAAGCAGTGGTGCCTATAATAGAAAGGGGAAACAGTCATGAGGAGCTGGCTTATGTGGGAGTAGATAATGAGTTCCATTTGGGATATTTAATTTTGAGACTGATGGGGGGACACTTAATTGGAGATGTTCTGTAGGTGTAATGATATTAAGAAGGGGAAAAAATTCAATTAGAGCTCCACCAAATTATATCAGCTGTGTCCAAACCATATTGATTGCCTGTGTGTATAGCTGGTGTGCAGCGTAGCGGATCTGAATGCTACTAAGCTCCCCTTCAGCTCTACATTCTTTGATTTGATGAAGAATGTGGAGGGTGATAGAGCAGACACAGCACGAGTCCAGCTGCTTTCTCTCACTGTTCCTCTGGCTCCTCCTCTGTTTCTTCTACTGAGCTTGATAATAATGTGCCAAGTTTAATCAATTGATCAGGGTTACTGAGGTTATCAAAATTCATCATATACTTGGAAGATGCTGGAAAACCAAAATGTGTTATAGAACTTATTACACTGTATTATTGTGTCTATTATTCAACCTAGAAAAGCAGAAACCTGCACCAAGTACCTGGGTTAAGAGGCGTTTTTATTTTATTAATTTTTAAAAAGTCTTAAAGATCTAAATGGCTTTTTAAAAGAAGATTTATTTATTTATTTATTTTATAGAGAGAGATAATGCGCATGCGTGCCAGGGTGGGGGTGGCGGGGGAGGTGAGGGGCAGAGGAAGAACTCAAGCGGACTACCCACTGAGTACAGAGCTAGTCAAGGGCTGGATCCCATGACCCATGAGATAATGACAGCTGAAACCAAGAGCTGCTCACTCAACCAACTGAACCACCCAGGCGCCCCTCGAATTGGCTTTATTAAATGATTCATACATTGGGCCCACAGCCCATCTAACAAACAGAGGGGCATTCTAAGAAGGTGTACAGATTAGAAGATTTTTATAGAAGGAGGGTAGCAAAAGAAAGTTATTAGCAAAAGTAAAGGAGTGCTCCAGGCAAGGCTGCTTTCCCTTAGGGAGAAAGAAGGAGTCTTCTCATGTAGATTACCTCATCTTCCTATGGGGGGGATGGATAAGGCATATGGCAGATTCATTGGCTCCAATCAAAAAATTCCCAACTGACAGGTTTAGACTGACATTTCTGGGGGAAATTGAAACTGCAATTAAATTACGTATTAAGGGGCGCCTGGGTGGCTCAGTCAGTTAAGCATCTGCCTTAGGCTCGAGTCATGATCCCAGTGTCCTGGGATCATGCCCCACATCAGGCTCCTGGCTCAGCGGGGAGCCTGCTTCTCCCTCTCCCTTTGCCCTGCTTGTGTTCCCTCTCTCGCTGTATCTCTTTCTGTCAAATAAAGAAATAAAATCTTTAAAAATAAATAAATAAATAAATTAGGTATTAAGCCCCTGTTCGGGAACTTGGTCTAAGTGACACCATTTTGGGCCTGTGGTTTTCTTTTTAACAATTTCCCCCTTTTGATCAGCTTCTCAGCTTCACTGAGAGATGTGATCAATATTTAAGGCAGTATCAACACTCTCAGCTACCGCTCTGAAGTTCCCATAGCTTTTGTTGCTCCTCTGTGTGACACCCACGGGCCATGACATTTTTACTTAACCTTTGAAATATTCACAGGTCATGGCTTTCAGTTCACATTCTTTAAGTTGGTTATTTTTTTGTTCCTTAAATGTTCTAGTCTTGTAGAAATCATTTACTTGGTGGTTAAGATGAAGTTTCATTATTTATACAACCAAAACTTTGAAGAAATTATTTCTCAGCTGCTTAAGATGCTTTTAAATGTCTTCACAAACTCATCATAACCTGCTTTTCTAGCCCCATGTTCAGCACTTCGCCCAAGCATTGAACATTTCAGAAACATAAAACTACCCACTGTTCTGCCAAGACACCATAAAAGAGTATTCCACCAAGCTTTTGTATTGCTGGTCCCTCTCTCCTGGAATGCAACCCCTACTCCTTCATACCCCAGATTCCCCATCTGTTAAATCCTTACTTTCTTTGAGATACATTTCCAATATCACCCATACCCTAAGCAGAATCATTCACTTCCTTTTGCTTCTATACCATTTATGAAATACCTTTACTATTGACTAAGCAACCTGCTACATTATATTAATTTATCCACTATACACTGCAGTAAATTGTTAACCCAGTAAGGGCTTTACCTGTTTCTCCATTTTTTTTATCCTTGATGCCTAATCCAAACTTAAACATACAATACAGTGATTCGTATAGGTGTGTTCATTGAATAATGAAAGCCCAAGTTTTGAAGGAACTGTATATGTTGACTACC
Organism: Halichoerus grypus; assembly: GCF_964656455.1. NCBI lineage: Eukaryota > Metazoa > Chordata > Mammalia > Carnivora > Phocidae > Halichoerus > Halichoerus grypus. The sequence goes on along the minus strand of NC_135727.1, from coordinate 104,127,061 downwards.
TCAGTAGTCAGTTTTACTAATAACCTGCTTTAATATAAGTATGCTGAACTAAGAGTAGAAATGGAGTCCTAAGTCAGCTAAAGGAGAGCAGAATATACTACCCTAAAATATACCTCTTTGGCATAAGGATTATCTTGAGCTGGTAACCTTTAAGAAACAGCATACATAAGAAAAGCTCTGAAAACCTAGTTGCAGTTATCCTCTTGTAAGACACATTACATTTATAAGGGAAACCTCCATGTTTAAGGGTTTCTCTGTCTCTGTAACTGGAAGAGAAGGATGACTCTAAATCTCTACAGACTCTTATCAATGGAGAAGGCAAGGAGTTAATACACCTCTGCATAACAACCTTACCCTTGTTTACAGTGCTTTCCCTGGTCACCCCCTATAACTGGCTCCCACCAGTAGGTACAACATCTTCTTTTGTATTTAGCTGGAGATGGCATTGAAAGTGATAGCTGGGGCTCCTGCATGGCTCAGTTGGTTGAGCGTCCAACTCTTGGTTTTGGCTCAGGTCATGATCTCAGGGTCGTGGGATGGAGCCCGGTATCTGGCTTGACATTCTCTCCCTTTCCTTTTGCCCCTCTCCCTGCTTGTGCTCTCTGTCTCTCTCTCTCAAATAAATAAATCTTTAAAAAAAGAAAGTGACAGCTTTCTGGTCTCTCCCACATATATAGGAGGTATACATGTTATGAAACTTGCTTGTTATTCTCCTGTTGATCTGTCTTTTATTACAGGGGTGTCTCAGCCAAGAATCTTGAATGGTAGAGAGAAAATTATTCTTCTTCCCTTACACAGTCATGTGGCCCAACAGAGAAACTGTGTTCTCTAGTTGCTATGGGAAGAATGTATACTTATTGTTGATTATTGAATTATTTTTGATTATTGCATTGTATAGGTAATGTATGCTTGTATCAATGTGCAAATTATGTAGATAATGCATATTTATTACAAATAAATGAAAAATACAGTAACAATATTATTCTGACTTGCTGAATCTTGTGCTCAAGGTTAGGTTGAGGTATAAATAGATAGAATAAAAGTACCTTTATTGTTAAAGTCATCCAGGGACTTTAAACAAAAGTCTAAGTGTGTAAGGATGTGTGTGTATGTATATATACACAGGCAACATGTATACACATATGCTAACATAAAAATATGATTTAAAGTTAATTTTAAAGAGAGTATATTTGTCATAATACCAACTGCTAATGAATGTATGAATATTTAAAATGTGCATGAGTGAAGACTAAAAGCCAGCTGACTGAATATAACATAGCATGATTAGTCATTTCATAAATTATTTTTGCTCACATAAATATACTAAAGTTATTTATACCAATTTTTGTTGCATCATAAAGCTTTATTTCATATTCAGGTTTGAAAGTCAAATACCTATAGTGTCCAGGCAAAGCAAGTGTATAAGGGAAATGGGTCCAGTGGTAGCTGTGATAAATTAGGTTGTGATTGCTCATCTAAAGGAGGAAGTCCTCTTCCAAATAAATCAATCAATCAATCAATCAATCAATCAATCCATCCCTATTATGGACCAGGTGATTGTTACCAAGCTAAAATGAGGGCCTAGAGTGTATAGACTGTCTAGTTTTTTCAGAAAGAAACAAAAAGGAATTTTGATGTTTTAATATTTCAATTTTTAAATGTTCTTAACTAATTTGCATGGCTGGATTCAACCAGGGAGCCATGGCTAACATAGTATGCTTTATCTTAGCCATATAGACTTAAATATTTGACACACACACACACACTATGCTAAAGACCAACTATCTGCTAACACAAGCAAAAATAATAAGCAAATTTATGTGCATGCATGTAAAATGACATCAAGACACTCAGTCTACTATATCAAGGCTATTTTCTGTCTTGGCTAATAGATTGCAGTTTCCTTATCGATATGGCTACGATGTAATGTTTGAATGAGATTCTACTGGAATAAGGAATGTGATTTTGCAAGTTGTGATCAAAATCCATGCCTGTTAAGCACTGGCTAATTTAACATGGATGCTGCTCTTTTGCAAAAGGTGCTGTGTATGGGACTTATATCTGAAAACTTGTACAATAAATAATAAGCATGCATTATAAGAGTCATGATGATGTGCGTCATGTTTATATAGTTCCCTGCACTTTTCTAACAGAGTGGGTAGATTTTAGTTTCAGGGAAAGTTGCAACCTTATACATAATTCATTAATACATTTCCTGCATATAGGGTAAAAAATGCAATAGGGAGAAGAGCAATATAGCCTATACCAGGCCTCCAAGGCATTTGGAATATAGGCAGAAATAAGGGGACATTGTTTAATATTTGAATAAATACCATGAAGCAAAGAAAAGAGAGTTGTGGGTACATTTTGAAATAAATGCAAATATATATTGTTCTTCCTAGCAGAGAAAGGCAATGAGTTCTGGTGAATGATCCATACTGTACTGCAATTTGAATGATAGAAGTAAAAGTCCAAACATGCTCTGGGCTATTGCTGATCAGAGGATACATTTGGGTCCCAGTTCCAGGGCTATAACTGAAAGAAATCAGTGATTCCAGATAGGATGTAAATTTACATGCAAATCTTCTGAGCAAAGCGATCTCCACTCGCTGGTGTTGGGGATTTGCATGCTCTGTTTTCCATCTCAAGAGAATCGGGTTGATTCCAGGAAGAGAGAACTGCTATGATCCCTTCTGATACAGCCTCCTGAGTACTCTAAAAGCATCTCCAGCATATGGAAAATTCATCTGATCAAAACTTAGAAGGCTGAAATTGCTTTGGAAGGCAATACCTATTTGTTGTATTTACTTAAATATAAGTATATTGAAAAATGAAAATGCATGTTAATGAAAGAAAAAATAACTGACCATAGATATTTCTGATTTGATAGGGATATATATTTAAAAATACAAATTAAAATAAAGACAATGAGAAGTTAAAAGCTACGCAGCAATACTGCCCTGAGGAAAGGGAGCTAGAAGCACAGAATGGGGACATTATGGAAAACTTCACTGAATGTATATTTTCGCTCAGAACCCAACCAGTAGGGGAGCAAACAGGCAAAATCTCAGATATATATAAGCCTTCCACATACCACCGGTCGGGGTCAGTTATTAGACACGAGAAAATTGTGCTTTATTTATTCCAGGCATAGTAAACTAAAGTAGAGGATTTAAAAGAACTGGAGGAAATTCAATGCAACAGCTAAAACGAATGACTAAGGAGCTAGAAGATCTTAATCTGGTAGAGCTGAAAGAACAAAATATGTGCAGTTTAGCTCTGTGCTAATGAAAGGAAAGAGATAACACTAAAAATAACTGAATGGTGCAAGCTTCAAGGCAGCAGAAGAGTTCTGGCACAAATGGATCCCTCCAGAAAAAAATGAGACTTAATTACACAAAGGAAAAACTGTTGACTGTGAGGAAAAGTGTCCTGAGATTAAATGACTACTACTGAATGGGGAACCATCAGAGAGGCAGTGACAAGGGTGTTATCTCGATGCTTGAAGCTTCTAAAATGAGACACGTTGCCGGAAAAGCCATTAAAGAATAAATGCCCCGCCCCTGGACCCAAGGAGATAGATGCATATCAACGTAAAGAGAACTGCAGAGCGGACATAGCCCCAGAAGATGGGGTGGTGAGTCAGGCTTTGGGTCTTTGCCCCAGTGGCATGAGGCGTGGTCTTGCACAAACTACTTCACTTCTCTGTCACTCAGGTTCCTTTCCAACTATTCTACTTCAGTGGAAAGTTGTTGTGCCTGATTTTGTTGTCATCTAAAGGCTTTGATAAATAAGGAAACATAATTCACAATAAAAATTTAATGTGAGCTGATGCCTACAGAGTTAAGGACATTACCAACTATAACAGTGAATCAATGAATGATGATAACTATCATCAAAACAAAGGGTTGAGAGTCTTAGTCAAACTAATGAGAAGCATTTACAAGTACATTATAAATGATTTTAACTGATACATGTCTTTTAGAAACAAAGCAACAAACACTAGGCTTCTTAGATGTATTTAAAATGTTGAAGAATGGGTCACCAGGGCAGCTCAGTTGTTAAGTGTCTGCCTTCGGCTCAGGTCATGATCCCAGGGTCCTGGGACCAAGCCCCGCATCAGGCTCCCTGCTCCACAGGAAGCCTGCCTCTCCCTCTCCCACTCCCCCTGCTTGTGTTCCCTCTTTCACTGTGTCTCTCTCTGTCAAATAAACAAAGAAAATCTTTAAAAAAAAAATAAATAAAATGTTGAAGAGAGGGAAGGGACGCCTGGGTGGCTCAGTTGGTTAAGTGTCTGCCTTCGGCTCAGTTCATGATTCCAAGATCCTGGGATCGAGTCCCACATCAGGCTCCTTGCTCAGTGGGGAGCCTGCTTCTCCCTCTGCCTGCTGCTCTCCCTGCTTGTTCTCTCTCTCTGACAAATAAATAAATAAAATCTTTAAAAAATAAATAAATAAGTAAAATGTTGAAGAAAGCATGCTGTATTGTGCCTCAAATCTTGTGATTGCCTCTGATTTTTTCCAATTTATATTCATTTGTTCCCTTTTTGTCATATGATATTTGATGCATAAAAGAATATATGTATCAAATATCATATATCAAAAGAATATATTGGTAAGTTACAAAGCATAAAAGTAAACACATGCCCATCCCAGAACTGAAATAACTATAACTTGCACCTGAACCTAGAAAGGTGCATCCATCCTACTCCTTCCTCATATTGTACCTCTCCTCCTACCCAGGGTTAACTACATTTGTTCTTTGTTTAGTCTTTTTAGATTTATCACATGTATATGAAGGGGAGAAAACATGGCACCCCAAAACATGGCATCTTTGGCATCAGGACTATTTTGAGAGGTTGCAGACACTGGGTATCTCTAGAAACAAAGCAATAAGTTACCCTTTTACAAGAGACATTTACAGGTATAAGGGTATCTTTGTAAGACACCTTTGTAAGGGTGTCTCCCTCTCTGTTCCAGAAAGAAGAAGATGACTCAGTCTCTGGGAACTCTTATCAAAGGAGAAGGCTATGACTTAAATTTGCATAACAACCATACCCTCCTTTGCAGTGTTTTTTTCTGGTAGCTTTTTATAACTTGGCTCACCCCACCCTCCAACAATTTCTTTTTTTTTTCCACTGGAGATGGTATTTAAGGTGGTGGTTTGGGCCTTTTCTGGGAGTTATTCAGTTTTCTTGGGTCTCTCCCATGTATACAGAAGGTATACATGTTATTAAACTTGTGTGTGTTTTTCTTCTGTTACTCTACCTTTTACTACAAAAGTGTCTTAGCCAAGAACCTAGAAAGGTAGAGGGAAAATTATTTTTCCTCCTCTTCATATACACATATAAACAATATTTTGATTACTTCTTCCTATGCTTGAGCTTTTCTGAGTGTTGTTGCCTAATACAGAGGTCAGCACACCAAGGCCCATGGGCCAACCAACAGCTTTTGAGTTTTATTAGACTCATCCATATCCATTCACTCACATAATTTCTATGGCCACTTTGGCACTACAACAACACATTTAAGTATTTGCAATAGATGGCCTGCAAACTTAAAATACTTATTATCTGGTCCTTTAAGAAAATATATTTGCTGACCTCTGACAATGAAAGTGTTTTCTCTTTTTTTTTTTTTTTAAAGATTTTATTTATTTATTTATTTGAGAGAGAGAGACTGAGAGAGAGAGCACATGAGAGGGGGGAGGGTCGGGAGGGTCAGAGGGAGAAGCAGACTTCCCGCCGAGCAGGGAGCCCGATGCGGGACTCGATCCAGGGACTCCAGGATCATGACCTGAGCCGAAGGCAGTCGCTTAACCAGCTGAGCCACCCAGGCGCCCGAAAGTGTTTTTTCTTAATTTACACTATGATATTATGATGCTAACATGTTCTTACATGTGACTGTAGTTCATGCATTTACATGGCTACATAATATTCCATGGTATGACCATAACACAATTATTTGCTATCATAGAGAGTGGAATTATAAATATCCTAGACCTACCCCCTCCCTGATCCAGTGTAAACTGATTATTTTTAAAAGATTTATTTATTTATTTGAGAGAGAGAGAGAGTGTGCACATGAGCAGGAGAAGAGGCAGAGGGAGAGGGAGAGAGTCTCAAATAGACTCTGAGCTGAGTGCAGAACCTGACATGGGGCTCAATCCCATGACCATGAGATCATGACCTGAGCCAAAATCAAGAGTCAGATGCTCAATCAACTGAGCCACCCAGACCCCCTGTAAATTGATTTTTTAATTTAATTTTTTAACCTTATTTTTCTTCTGAACATGGAAATTTTAAAGAAATGGAGGAAAAAAACAGTAGAGTGCAAAAAAATTTTTTAATTGCCTTCCACCCTACCAAGACATCCACTATTATTTAATGATATGCCTTTTTCCCTCATTTGCTGTGAAATCCCTCATCAATTAACAGCTAAGAGTGGATCCCTATCACCTCAGTTTCTCATTACTTCCTGCCTATTATGAATAGTTCATAACTCTCAGTTTAATGATTTTACTAGAGTATTAGATGTAAATAATCATTGGAGGGCAGAGTGGAGATAAAAGGTAGTAACAGACATGAAAAAGAAGTCATGAAATTTAGGAAATCTTATTAATTCCTGAAATGCTTATCAAGTTTTAACATGTATGTTCTATTCTTGCTATTTGTCAGAACTCGGTCCAGTAACCACAGGTGATTTTCACACCTCTATGTGAATCTCTTCATCCCTTCATTAAAGGGCATAGAGCAATTCTTTAAACCCCAACTTTTTCCTTTCGTTTTTATTCAGCACAAGATACTGCTACTCCTGAAACCCTTTCTCCAAAGCTTCCCAGAAACACTGACCCCACTACTTCTCCATAGGACTCTTCCCTTCCCCATTGCTTCTTACCCTTTTCATCCTCTTCTTTTTCCTGAATAACAATTTCCCAAAAACCTAGTCTACTAGTACATGAGCCTCCTCAGATAACTGGATAAGGGAAGAGAGTGTGGCCCAAAGTGTAAGCATGGAGAAATCTGGGGTTATTTCTGTCCAAATAGTTTTGGTGCCATAATCCTCTTTACAAGAGTAGAATCCTGAGTGTTACCTAAAAGACTTGCACCTAGTCCTAATTTTGGGGGGTGACAGGGGGAACTGTATATAAAGGTGCCTGTGTTTGAGACATTTTTGTCTATAAGTTGACTCTCCTACCTTCCCATAATGTAGATACACATGAGTTTGCAAAAATGAGTTCTACCACTACTAGGTGTTTAGGTATCCTACACAAAGATTTGCATTGTCAAAAATTGAGAATGCTTTAACAACGAAGAGAAATGGTCATTCTCAGAAGAGTTATTATGCTACTATACATACTATAAGAGACTAAGTGTGCACATTCTCCCAAAATGACTTAATCAGGGTCCTGGCTGGAAAAGAATGGATTCGTCCATCAGCAGGTATCTGAGGAGAGTTTAATAAAGAGATGTGGGCAGCTTTAGCAAATCCAACAAGGGACAGTGAAAAACTCCAGAGATGACTTTAGCCTAAAGGGTCAAGGGGTAGGATGGTCCCTGAACTGGAGAGCAAGAGGCACTAGAGATGCAAGAGAGACCTGTTGAACATAAGTCTTCTGCAGAGGGGCATAACTCATCTATGGAGATCCCACAGGGGCCAGGAAAACAGAGTCTACTCCTCCTAGTCACTGAGCTCGAGCCTGACCTCTCCTAACTATAAACCAGAGGGCACGGGAACTCTTTGATGCAATTCCTAAAGAGCAGCCACCAGGGCACAAAGTAGGGTGTAAAAGAATGGAGACTGGGTCTGAAAGTTTAGAAGAAAGTATTTTGCACATTAAACAAAACTTCTTTTCCCCTCACATTAATCTAGGATGTTGTGTTGGTTGTCCTTTATTCAACACTTTTGTTTCTAAAGCGTGGAGATAACTAATACTACCAGAGATTTGCTGAAGTAAGTAAATACCCTTAAAGCTCTAGTCCTGGTTCATAGGCAGAGCCATTGAATGGATGAAAACAGGAGGTCCACCATGCAACTATTTTAGACACATTTTATACAACCCATATCTAAACATGAAGAGTCTCTTTTTTGATTATGGCGGTTAATAGTAAACACTGAGGTAATCAGTATTATACTGATTTCTCGTAGTAAAATGGCCACTGTTAAAAGAAAATCACAGGCCCCAAATGGCTTCACTTAGGTTAAGGCCCCAAGTCATTAAAGCAAGATCTGCTATCTAACCTGACCGCATTTTCAACCACCCAGGAATATAACCTTAAAATTGGTCAGCCAGGAATTTTCTGGTCCGCACAAATAAGGTCACATGGGCCCTCCATCCTCCAAAGGAAGATGAGGCAATCTACCTACTAAGACCCTTTTGCACCAGTTGAAGGTGACCTCACCTGAAACAATCCTTTTTTTCTGCTTATAACTTCTGTATTCTGCCTGTAAAAACATTTCCGTTACTGTAGCCCTTTGGAGCTCCCCTCTACTTGCTAGATGGGATGCTGCCCAATTCATGAATCATTTATTTATTTATTTATTCATTCATTCATTTATTTATTTATTTTTAAAAGATTTTATTTATTTATTTGACAAAAAGAGAGAGAGCACAAGCAGGGGGAGGGGAGGCAGAGGGAGAAGCAGGCTCCCCACTGAGCAGGGAGCCCGATGCGAGGCTTGATCCTAAGACCCTGGGATCATGATCTGAGCTGAAGGCAGACGCTTAACTGACTGAGCCACCCAGGTGCCCCATGAATCAATTAATAAGGCCAATTAGATCTTTAAATTTACCCAGTTGAATTGTATCTTTTAACACTACCCTCTATCTCTATGACTGTTAATAATTTGAGTTTGGGGGTTATAATGACTAGTCGAAGAACATGGGCAGAGTAGTAAAGTTGCTTTTCTGTGACTTTTCTGTGACTCTGTTTCCTGAATTCCCTTCATTTTACAGTGGTTCTCAATCGTGGATGCATAGCAGAATCCACTGGGGGACTTTTGCACCCCAGATGCTGGGACCACAGACCATTCAAGTCAGAATCTCTGGAAATAACATCCAGGTGTCATTATTTGCAAAAGCACCAATGAGTAGCCAGGTTTGAGAGCTCCTGACTATGTGGCTCTCCTTAAGACCTACTCCTATGAATCCCATATAAATTCTGATTTTCTTGGCAATTTACATTTTTAAAAGGAAACTATACTACCTTATTGACAACTTCATATATAACAGGGATTATAGAATTTATTGGGTTTCAGGTCCAGGAAAATCATACTTAAAAAATTTAAAAATACAAGCAGCTCATAAAATAATCTGTGATAGTCCAGATTACTTGTGTATTTTACCTTTAATTTTGGAGCTTTTATCAGTATTCAAAGGCGCATTGAGCTTTTGGAAATGCTTCAGTGAGGAACACTTTATACTCTGTCCCTGATAAATGAAAGTGTTCATTTCCTCTCAGACAAGTCAGTAACAAACAACTATTTTCTAGCAACTGGACTGTATCAACCTATTCATTTCCCATGGCTCATTGGGAATCATTAGGAATGTAACAGGTTTTAGTTACTACCAATCCCAGTTACTATAGAATTAGTCAATTACATGAGAGTTTAAAAAATCATTAAGTCTATTTTTTTATTTTAAAGTGTAGTTGGATATTTCAAAAACAGGTAGGCATAATTTATTTTTTGTCTTTACTCTATCCCTCAACGCAGTCTATCATATCTAAAATGGGAAATATCCTTCCATATGAATATGGCTTCTGAGCACTCCGTAGATCAAATAATAATACAATTACAAAATGTTTAATTTTTTGGTAATTAGAGAAATAAATTATAGGAAAACAATTTGAAATAATTGGTTAAGAGCTGTACCACAATTAAGGGAAGAAGATGTAACCCCTGGCAAAATCTGACAATAGTGACAAGTTAAAAACACTCAAAAAAAAAAAAAAAAAGCAGATGGTTGCTACAGAGCTGAGAAAGGGCGGTCACCATGTACCCAGTACAAACATCAGTCAGGTTACAGGTGAGTTCATGTTTTTCACAATGCATAAAATGAACATATGCATTTAAAATCACAAATAGCCAGTCTACTAGCAGGTAGCATGTATCTGTGTTGGAAAAAACTCTGTCACTTCATTAATATTTCTCTCCCTTTACTCAAATTATGTACTCACCAAATAGCTTTCCAATTATAAATTAGCTTCCTGTTTAGGTGTCTCAGTGTGTGTGTATGTTTGTATGTTTGTGTGTGTGTGTGTGTGTGTGTGTGTGTGTGTGTGTTGGGGTGGGGGTGGAGGAAAGTACGTATTGATATACAGTGCACAAATTTGAACCAAGAGGCAGTCCTACATCCATAAATCTTTGGGAAATTTGATTAGTATGCAGCAGTCTGCTCATCCCTGGGGTGCAAAGTGGCAAAACCAATAACTTCAGCAGAGAATAAGAGGACCCATCTGAGGTTCTGTTTCCAGAAGTTCTGCCCATCTTTCTCACTCCCAAAGATTGTGGAGGCTAAATTTTCTACCACTTTTGGAGATTCTGAAGCATATAGGCATAGTCAGAGTTCTGACAAGATCTGAAAAAGGTTGTGTCATTTTCCTGGTCACAACGTTTCACATAAAATTTTGACACTTCAACAGGGTGAGCTTCATGGGCATGTGACCTGTGCTGTCACACAGGACCCTGATTCAGAAAGGCCTCACTCTCTTTCTTTTTTTTAAGATTTTATTTATTTGAGAGAGAGAGAATGAGAGAGAAAGAGAGAGCACGAATGGAGGGAAGGGCAGAGGGAGAGAGAGAGGGAGAAGCAGACTCCTTGCTGACTGAGGAGCCCGACATGGGGCTCAACCCCAGGACCCCGAGATCATGACCTGAGCCCAAGTCAGATGCTTAACCGACTGAGCCACCCAGGTGCCCCAGAAAGGCCTCACTCTTGATTCAATGCTCTGTTGTTGCCATCCTAAAATTTTTAATAATTTTACCTTTGCACTTGTATTTTATATGTGAAGTTAGAGGAGGTGATGGGGCAGACACATGTGCAGAAGAGACTCATGCAATATATGCATCCACCATTCCTTGCTTCTCCATTCATATTTGGTATTTTCAATACCCTAGGAGCACAAAATTCTCATGGAACCACAATGTGAGAAGTTTAGCCAGATTCCAAGCTAGTACAAGGGAAGTGTGTAGTAAGCAGGGCCATGGACAGCCAAGAAGTCATGCTCTCCCATGTGAATCAAAGCTTGATTTGAATGCACAAAGAAGGGATTGGCCACCTAAGAAATACTAAAGACCAAAACAACAACAACAACAACAACAACAACCCCTACCATATCCTTTCTTACTCATGTTTCTTCCTTGCATTCGCCAGCCACTTACACTAAAAATTACGACATAAAATGAAAAAGAAAGATAGGGCAACCCAGCCTTCCTTTCCCTTTCTTTCCTTTCAGTCCTTCTTTACTCATCCACGAGCCAAAAGTAGAGAATGCTGTTCAAATCTTTGCATAAGAAGTAGTGAAATAAAAACAGCTGAGTTAGTCTGGTGCAGCATTTCCACTCTTCTGGTAAGAACAAAATGCATATGCATGGATGAGGTTTGAAATATGAATTGTGTGATTTCACTGATTCCACATATGAGTTCAACATGCTTATTTTGCATCTAAAGATGGCATTGAATTACATAAAGATGAACAGTAAAATTAATGCTAAAGATTTAAATATGTTTTCGCTCAGAAGGACATTAAATAACAAATAGGAAGGGTCACCTGGGTGGCTCAGTCAGTTAAGTGTATGCCTTCAGCTCAGGTCATAATCCCGGGGTCCTGGGATCAAGCCCTGCATCGGACTCCCTGCTCAGCGGAGAGCCTGCTTCTCCCTCTGCCTAGCGCTCTCCTTGCTTGTTCTCTCTCTCTCTCTCTCTCTCTCTGACAAATTAATAATTAAAATCTTTAAAAAACAAAAAGAATAAGAAAAACACCATGACAAGTCCAGAGAAAAACAGGAAAAAAGGGCAAAGCTTTATATTAAGAGATGAAATTAGATTCCATCAGAACAGTCGACCACACACAGATTGTATTTTAAATTTATAAATGAGATATAATTTGGAGCCAGTTGCTGGTTTATCTCTCATCTTCAAAGACAGGGAAGTCTTAGCTAGTCTTATTTACTGCTGACTCTTTATGAGTGTTGCTTTTGCTATGATCTTCTTTGTGTTTCCTAGTCTGGATTTCTACCAATTTTGTTACAAATGGACTCACATTCTTTGCAAGATGCGGACACATGTGAGTTGCCTAAGGTCGTGTAGCCGGGAACCAGAAGACCCAAGCCTAGAACTCATAGCTCCAGTTCTCCTTTACTTGAAAAGAAAGTTGCAATGAATTTTTATCGACTATTAAATCATTTATGTAAATGTTAATTTGGGACAACACAAGTGTATTATGTTGTACTTTTCTCACTTTAATTACTGAGATTTTTAAAATCACAAATAGCCAGTCTACTAGCAGGTAGCATGTATCTGTGTTGGAAAAAACTCTGTCACTTCATTAATATTTCTCTCCCTTTACTCAAATTAGACAGACTCCATCTGTCTAAAAATGTTTACTTTTCACCAAAAAAATTTTCATGGATAGTTTTTCAGATTTTGAAAAAGTTCTTCCTTGGCATTCCTATTAACCAGTAGACGAGAAATTAGAGAAACAAAACCACTGTCTGCTTAATTCAGCTCTTGAAAAATGTTTTACTTATGAATATGAGTTTCCATTTCAGAAATGATTAATGGATAGTTAAATTACAACAGGAGGGAGAATTAATATTTTGAATGAAAGGGTAAATAATGAGAGTTTGAAGTGGAAGAAAATTGTTCACAAACCAAATAGTATTTTGAACAGCAGAAAAACTGGTCCAGCCATGATTTGCATTACCAGTTTCAATCATTAAACTTTGGGCCCCTTTTCAGTTCTGGCCATCTTTCTTAAATTGCTTAATGCTTAACCTTTACCAGCCAGAGTTTTGCTAAAGTTATACTGTTAAATATAGCTAGAGTTCCCCAAGAAGTTATGCAGCCCAGTCCAGTGACACGGGAGCAAGATCAAGCTGGTCTGTTTTCCTTTTCTCTAGGAAAATGCTGTCCCCCTCAGGGGCAGCATCTCATCTCCTCACGGGCCTATCCACCTTTGATATATGTAACAATAGGACGACAGGCTAGGATGCTTAGAACTTATTCTTAAAAAGTTGAAATTACTAGTTGAAGGTCTAAAAAAACAAGGTGCATCTAGGTAAAGCCGTGCAAGTCATTTAGTTCTAAGGTTTTACGCTGTATCAATATGAGACATTCTCTATGGGACTTAGTTCTGCTAACAAGATTGTCGTGTAAGTCTTTGAAAACTCACAAGGGCAAAGTGCTAAAAACATTTTTCACCCTTGTCCATTCATCCCTCATATACTGGTGAAATGCTTCACATCTGCCAGGCAGGAGACACCTATGGGGGCTGCCCAGCTATTCTGGCAAATCCACACACCTGGAAAGGCAAGGGGGTTAATGCTCGGGGGCAACCCTTGGCCATGAGATGAGTCAGTGGATGAAGACTCCCCTCTTCTGGGTCTCAAGTGAACCATTCTGAGGTGGATCTTCTACAGGCCCTCAGGTGGGCCCCCAGGCAGTTTAGCCACCCTTACTAACAGGGATAACTTTCCACAGTGAACTACCTGGACAGCTTGGAATCTGTATTTGGACAGAAGTGAAGCTCAGACCCAGCATTTGTATCTGTTCAGAAAAACTAGACGACAAAAGAGGCATAACCAAAATATAAGTGCTATTGAAGGATATTGGCAAACACAAAGCACAGATAGACTGGCCCAAACATGCTTGAATAAACTCCTACAATTTCCTAGTGCATCCATAAACAACCCAAAGAATTCACTTGATGACCAATCCAGCTGTTTCAAGGTCAGAATAACCTGACTTGTGCACCCCTGGGCACCACAGATCAGTGTTCTTTCAGCTGACCTCGTCTGTCCTTAGCCAGAAGGAGGGGCTGAGAAAGGGAAAAACAGCCTTGCTGGCAGCTAGGTCATGATGTTCCTAACTGAAAATAAATAGAACTCATGGAAAATAAATAATGTTCAGAGAAGGCCACTCTTTGACCATGTTTGAAACTAGACAGAGACAAGGCCACTCCTCAACCAGGAAAATGACTGAACGGTCCATCCCTTCCCTTGACTAAGAAACTCACTGTAGTTCCTTTACCAACAACAATTCTGGCCCCTTCTTAATTTTCCCACCTCTCAAAGAAAAATGAAAATACCCAATACATTATGGCCTCTACTTCTAGACAAGATGCACTTCAGAATTTGCTTCTGCTTCCAAAAACCCTCTTTGGAATCCCTCAACACCCACCCAAATTCTATAATAACTACCCCAATCCCCATTGTCTCTAACTAAAATGGCCTATGGTTCCCATGGAATGAATTCTTAGTCACCGCAGCAAACTAAATGAAGCTATTTGTGTACATGGAGGGAGAATGGGGAGCACCAGGTGTATTCCTGGTAAACTCTGGTTAGCAGATTATTGATACCGGCCTCTTAGCTTGCTTCCAGCTGATAAGCACCTTTCCTAATGAAAAATATAAACATCATTTTCAAATGTCTGATTTTTTTCTTCTCTCCTCCTTCTCCTGTATAAATCCTATCTTTGCCTTTGTTAGATGGAAATGATTATTGGTTTCTCTGGTATACACATAAATTAACTGGCTACTAACTAACTATATATCTCTGCGTTAGTCTTTTATACTGTTTTAGACATTCATTGAGGATTTGGCAGTCTACTGAGCGAGGAGTCTACTTTGTGGCTCCTAATATTGATATCTTAAATTCAATATCATACATCTCTTTTTAAAATATCCTTCCAATATTTCTTCCAACTTAGACTCCAGCTTCTCAAAAAGGTTTTCAGACTTTTTTTTCTTCCCTACTCTGCAGCCCACCAGGAAAACAACAACAAAGTACAATACAACAAAAAAAGCCCTCCAAAAGGAATATGATGAGATAAGACATGACTACAGTGTAAGTGTTCCAAGATCTGGAACACTGACACCACCAAATGCTGGTGAGGATGTGGAGCAACAGGAACTCTGACTCACTGCTGGATGGAATGCAAAATGGTACAGCTACTTTGGAAGGCAGTTTGGTGGTTTCTTATACAACTAAACACACTCTTACCATGTGATCTAGCAATCAAGTTCCTTGGTATTTACCCAAAGTAACTGAAAACTAATGCCTGCACAAGGATGTTTACAGCAGCTTTTTTCACAATTGCCAAAACCTGGAAGCAACCAAGATGTTCTAGGTGAACAGATAAACACTGTGGCACATCCAGACAATGGAATATTACTAAGCACTAAAAAGAAGTGACTTATCAAGTCATGAAGTGACATGGAAGAGACCCAAATGCAGATTACTAAGTGAAAGAATCCATTCTGAAAAGGCTACACACTATATAATTTCAATAATATGACATTCTGGAAAAGACAAAACTATGGATAAAGTTAAAAGATCTAGGTGCCAGAGTTTGGAGGATAGGGTGTGGAGGGATGATGAGGTAGAGTGCAGAGGTATTTTTAGGGCAGTGAAAATACTCTGTATGATACTATAATGATAGATACGTTATTATACGTGTTCAAACCCTTAGAATGTACAACACCAAGAGTGAACCCTAATATAAACTATGGACTTTGAGTGATTATAATGCATCAATGTAGGTTCATCAGTTGTAACAAATGTCCCACTCTGGTGGGGGATGGTGGTAGTAGGGGAGGTTATGCATATGTGGAGGCAGGGGGTATGAGAAATCTCTGTATCTTCCCCTTAATTTTGCTATGAAACTAAAACTGATCCTCCAAAAAAAATTTTTTTTTTAAATGAGAGGGTTAAAAATAAATTAATAAATACCCCTCAAAAGTATACAATTTCCCCCAAAAGGAATATGATGAGATAAGCTTTATTAACATATGAACATTTCCGAAGAAGTTTCTCCTCTTCCTGCCCCTTAAATAGGATTCTCTTCTTCTACTGCCTGAGAGCACATACACTCCTGCTGGCAGACAGAGAGAAGGAGGGAGAGACAAAGAGATCTGGGAGATAAAGACTCTGGAGACTCAGTAACCTTTGTATCGTTATTTGAATTTGCAAGATTCGTGGTTCAAACAGAATCCATTTGAACTTGAAGTCAGGGACATTCTCTTGAAAGGAGCAGAGGTAACCTGTCATTGAAACTGTAGGAAAGGAAATGTAAACCCAACACCACAGCTGACTCTACAATAAATTGTATTTATGGTGCCATAACAAGGTACATGCTGTTTATATGTTTTCAATTTTTAGAATGATCTTTGGCAAAACACAAGAGGCTTAATTGTTTGGAGAACAAGGAAGAAATGCACCTCAACATAAAATTTAAAAGTAGAGTTTACAGAATTTGGAGGAACAAAGTCAGCAGAAGTGAAGAAACATGTAGGGCTATTAAAATCTCCCTTTACCAAGTAAGAAATCTAGAGATGTTGTTGACAGTTAAAAAAGAAGAAAACAAAGATTTATAGGTTGCATTTAAAATGAAAAAATAATCAATAGAAGTATGTGAAGCATATGAAAATGAATTCATTTTTCCTTATCTTTCATAGGAGAAAGACTACAGACAATGAAAAAAAGAGGAATTCAAAGATTACAGCTATGAACTTGTTATTAAACATTTGAAAAAGGTGAGCATTAGCAAAATAAAATGATTCCAAGTATCTGCCTGAGAGGAGTGTCAAATGGGAGAGAGACATATTATGTTTAAGCAAAAGAACTTGTGAAATGAAAAGTATTCTTTAATCATAGATAGATAATAATTTGATTAAAATGAAAAACAATGCTTCAATTTCACACTTATCAATATTCATTGTAAACATTTTTGAGATTCCTGACAAGCAAAAATGACAGAATTAAAATTATGTATGAATCCACATCCAAGAAATTACGGAGACTTATATGTTGATACATACTGACATAAATGAGACCCTACTGTAGCACTATATGAATACATACCATGTATTATACTTTTTTTTTCATTTATGTATTTGGAATACCTTTAACATCAATGCAATTACTTCTAAAAGTTTACTTTAAAATTTTTCTTCTTTAGGTATATACTACCATTTTTTTTTGAAAAGTCCCCTATTTACAAGTACTTGAATTACCTTCATTTTTCATTGTAAAAATAATGAACAAATACTTGTGTAACTCAATCTTTGCACACAGACTTAAATATTTCTTTGAATAATTTTCTTTTTTTTTACTATTTTTTAAAAAAATATTTTATTTATTTATTTGAGAAAGATAGGGCACAAGCGTGGGGGAGGAGCAGAGGGAGAGGGAGAAGCAGACTCCCTGCTGAGCAGGAAGCCCAGTGCAGGGCTGGATCCCAAGACCCTGAGATCATGACCTGAGCCGAAGGCAGACGCTTAACCAAATGAACCACCCAGGTGCCCCTTCTTTGGATAATTTTCTAGAAATGCAACTGCTCAGTCAAGTGGATGCACACTGCTGAAGATTCTGATGGATAATATAAAAATTGCTCTCCTAAAGTACACCAGTTCAGTTTCCTGAGACTGTACAAGGTAAAAAAGACAAATTAATTTTATTTTCATTTATTTGACTATAATCAAGGTCAAACTTCTTGTATGTGCTTTTGAATTTTATATCAATTCTTTCCTCCATATATTTTTAAAATTAGGTAGTGTTTTTTTTTTTTTCTTAATTGGTTTATAAGACTCAATTCCAATGTACAGATTTAAAAAAATGTGTTTTCCACTTAAAAGTTTGATTTTGGGGCGCCTGGGTGGCTCAGATGGTTAAGCGTCTGCCTTCAGCTCAGGTCATGATCTCAGGGTCCTGGGATCGAGTCCCACATCGGGCTCCCTGCTCCTTGGGAGCCTGCTTCTCCCTCTGCTTTTCTCTCTCGCTCTATCTCATGAATAAATAAATAAAATCTTTAAAAAAAAAAAAAGTTTGATTTTGTTGTCACTTCTAGAGTAGTATTTTCCATCATTTCATTGTAGAAATATTTACTTATTGTTCTTCTGTTCTTTGGGATTTTTAAGCATATTTATATTTGAATATTTTATCTAGCTGGAATTTAATTTACTGCATTAAGTGAAGCAGGGTTCTGACTTTTTATATGATTACCAAAACTACTTCTTTCATAATCCATCTCCATCCACTGATTTGAAATGTCATTTTTATTACATATACTTGAGTATCGTTGGAGACTTTCTCTTTCCTTTCACTAATCTGTTTGTACATTCTTTTAGTGGGAGTTTTATTACACATTTTAATATGTAAATAGGCTAATGACCTTTCAAGGGTTTTTTTTTTTTAGCATTTTCTAATTAAGTCTCATCTATATTGCTGCCAGATGAACTTTAGACTAATTTTTGTCAAACCCAAAGCCCTCCCAGACCCCTCTCCAACTTAATTTTGATGTGTTTCTATTATATTTTAGGTTAACTGGAAAGAAATTATATGTCCAAAATATTAAACTTCTCATCAAGAAATACTAGATACATTTGTCCATGTATTCAAATATCCTTTTATGTTTTTCAGTAGTTTTGAATATCTTCAAATACCATGCTAAATAAATTCATAATTTCACATTTTGAAGCTTGACTGTGGAGAATTAGAGCTTTGATTTCTAATAAGTTGTTTAAATAGTTAGTAGCATGTAGGAAAGCTTGCAGACAATATCTAATTATTTCTAGGGTTTTTTTCTTTTCTTTTTTTTAAGATTTTTTTTTTTTTTTTTGAGAGCCAGAGATAGCAACAGAGATAGCAAGAGAGAGCACGAGCTAGGAGGAGACGGAGAAGCAGGCTCCCCGCTGAGCAGGGAGCCCAATGTGGGGCTCGATCCCAGGCCCCAGGGATCATGACCTGAGCTGAAGGCAGACGCTTACCCAACTGAGCCACCCAGGCACCCCCTAGGGTTTTTTTCTTTATCAGTTATAAAACTGATGTTGTTGATTCACCTAGGTCCAATTGGACAATAACATCTTCTAAAATGAATAATTTGATTTATTTTCCAACATTTATACATTTCCAACATTTCACTTGGCATATTTCTTTGGCTAGAGTATCCAGAACAGTATTAAAAAAGAGCATTTGATCAGCATTCTAGTTGTGTTTCTGATTTTAATGGAGATACTTTCAATATTTCAACATTGATTATGGAGTTTGCTGTTTTTTTGGTTTTGTTTTTGTTTTTAATAAGGAAAGACCTGGGGTGTGTGTGTGTGTGTGTTTTTTTTTTTTTTGAAGATATTCGTTTATTTGAGAGAGTGTGTGAGAGAGAGAGCACAAGCAGGGGAAGCAGCAGAGGGAGAGGGAGAAGCAGACTCCCCACTGAGCTGGGAGCTGATACGGGGCTCCATTCCAGGACTCTGAGGTCAGGACCTGAGCGGAAGGCAGCTTTTTTTTTTTTTTTTTAATTTAATTTTATTTTTTTATGTTTGTCCCCATACAGTACATCATTAGTTTTTGATGCAGTGATCCATGATTCATTGTTTTCATATAACACCCAGCGCTCCATGCAGTACGTGCCCTCCTTAATACCCATCACCGGGCTAACCCATCCTCCCACCCCCTCCCCTCTAAAACCCTCAGTTTGTTTCTCAGAGTCCATAGTCTCTCATGGTTCATCTCCCCCTCCGATTCCCCCCCCCTTCATTTTTCCCTTCCTTCTCCTAATGTCCTCCATGCTATTCCTTATGTTCCACAAATAAGTGACACCATATGGAATCCAGCCTTTTAACCGACTGAGCCACCTAGGTGCCCCGCTGTTGTTTTGATAGACATTATTTGTCATGTTTAGCAACTGTCATGGATTCTTACATTGCTAAAAGTTTGTTTCTACTCTTGAATCAGGGACAGATTTTTAAAATTTTATTTTATCAATACTTTTTCAAAATTTATAAAAAATTACTACATATTTTTTCTTCTGAGTCTTATATACAGTGAAGGATGTAAATAGAGTCTCATTTTAAGCATATCTGTTTTCTTAAGATAAATCCATTTGTGTATGGTAATTTAGTAGTCTCTTGTTGGTGTGATTTGCTCTATTTTATAGGATTTTAACACTTTTATTCCTGAGGTTGGTCTATAGTTTTCAAAGTGCCATTTTTTCCCCACAAAGTTCATATTCAAGGCTATGTGGGCTTTAGAACATAAATATAAAAGTTTTAAAGCTGTTATTGTGGTTTCAAATTTTTTAACCAGATAGTAATTCAGGTTTGGATGTTTGAAAGCATTTGTCTATAAAATGCTTTTGAATATATTTCTACTGCCTTTTTATTTCTTATAATATCAAATGTTTAGTTGTCTCATTTTCCCTTTTACCTTGAATATAACAGCATTGAAGACTATGAATTTTCTTTGGTTACAGCTTTGTTCTTATCCTTGGCATTTTAATGTGTGGTTTCCTTATTTCATTAATTTCTAAATAGACTACTTTTAAAGTTACTTCAGAAATAACACTATTTTTTTCTTTTTACAAAAGCAATGTATATTAACTGAAAAATATCAAAATTACTATTAACAATAGTAGAAATAACTCATTTTATACCATTTAAAAATGCTAATATCCTATTGTTGGTTCTAAGTGGGTATATATACATATACAAATTGAGTGTAAGCTTCTTATATTATCTAAGAATTATGCCACATGATCTACTAATTGACTTTTCCTATTTGTTTTAAATGGCTTGCTGATTTTACCACATTATAATTAATTCTTATAGGCACTTTGTGACAAAAAATTGTTGCAGCAAAGGTAGAGGACCAGCGGACTCCTGAGAATAGGAAAGGATGTTTCTAAGCTTAAAATTTAAAGTTTATATATTTTACAAATGCTGCTGTTTTAACAGATTAGTAACAAATTGATAAACAAGCTAATCCCAGTATCTTTGAAAAACACAAATTTAATTTTGCCTGGAACTGGAGCTCTCTATATATCGTCCAGCATATCCCGCATGCTGGGAAACCATTATACTCACCAATATTTATAAAGGAGGGTAATTTTTCAACTGCAAACCTTTAATTGCCTTTTGAGAAATCCATCCAGATTTTCTTAAGCAAATTTTAGAAATCATATACATGATCAATTACAAATCTGGCCTTCAGCCTAACTCAAGATTAAAAAAAAAAAAACCCTCAAAAGTCAAGTTGTACTCATTCATTTTTTTTCTCCTTACTTTACTGCTATAAAAATAGACATCTCTATTTTAAAACTGGCTTCATGATATCATTTGAGGCTGGTTTCCTTCTTAATGGTTCTTAATGGAAGTAATTCAAATTGAATTTACTCATTCGTGGAATCACAGATTAAACAACAATAATCACCAAGAAATGAAAACGCTTTGTACCTGGGTTGCCAAGAAATAGTCTAATGCAGCATTAGACCAAAGATGATCTCATTTACCATTATTTAACCATCTAACTGAGAAAAAGCAAACAAACCAAAAACAGTACCCAGTAACAATTTAGTCATGAAACTATTCTTCGAAGAATAAAAGCAATTGTTAATTAACTTTTCATCGGGGGATGTCATACATTTTTCATGTTATCATAACATTTTGAAGGGCCCTGGGAAATAAGAAAATTAAGATAATGTAAACTATTGAAATATTATAATTCCACCAATGAAACATTTTGCCCAGACATCTAAGGAGGGTATTCAGTTAAGGGGGAGGAGTAGGGGAGTGCATAAAGACATGAGAGGAGGGGGAGAGTCAAACCACTTCTTCAAGAAGATGTTTTAAAGGAAAAACAGATTCCTAAACTGTTGCACTTTTAATAGACTTAAGGAAATGTGCAATGTAATTTGTCTCCCTCATTTTACCACTTACGAAACTGTATCTTAAATCTGGTTGTACAAAAACACACAACTAGTTAGTTATTGTTCTACTAATAGATCTTTCAGAGATGTTCCCATTACAGTTGTCATTTTAAGGAAACCATGAAACCTCACTCAAAAATTAACAGAGAACAAAAGAGCGAGAGAACGTATCAGTCGTTAAAATCCCTCTTGGCCTTGAGAATAGCCAATGGGAAAGGATCCCTTTACTTTGGTCTAGTAGAGAGGGAGAGAGTAGCTTCTCCTTCTCCTTTGAATTACTCAAAATGCATAGACAGTGTTGGATTAACGGCTACATAGACAGTGTTGGATTAAGGGCTACAGTGGTTCTTTCCCTATTCTCTGGATGCCACCCAGGTCCACCAGATTCTTGTGAAACTCCCAAGAAGGGATTGGACAGCCCAAAATGTAACATATATATGTCTGTCCTGATAGGTGGGGCTTTAGCAGCATACTCAATTTGATTTAGTAAAATAAAGAGAACTGACATTTCTTTCACCTGAGCATTATAAAAGAGCTTTAGCTTGGATCATCCAATCAAGGGAGCATGAAATCTGGAATATAGGAGGTTGCTTCCACATGTCTGTTCTCTTTCTGCCTACCTTTTTAATATTATCTGTGTTACTTCCATTAAATGCATCAGCAGGGAGTATTTCAGTTGCTAAAGAGGTATTCACTAATTCCATGTCTCAAAATTCTAAGGAAAGCTAAATAGAATCTTTCATTCTGGAGAAGGAAGTGAGGTTGAAAATATTTAAATAACTTGACCAAGGTTAAACTACAGTGTAAGATGTATAAGGGATGGGATGGGAATGTGGGGACCATCACTTGACTATTTTCCAAAAACTATATTTAGAACAATGTTAAGCACAACAATATTTATGTAGCATTTTACATTTTCAAAAGCCCTTTAACATTACATCATGTATCAAAACAGTCTTGGCAACTAGTCACAATTATCTTAATTTTAGAGGGGGCAAAATTAAAAATCAAGCAAGTTGCTCAAAATTTCCTCATTTTCAAAGAGCTGAACAAAAGTTTTACCTCCATATTTAACAAATCCAAAACATGGGTCCTTTTCATTAAACCAGGTCTGTGTGCTCATCAAATCAACTATTTTAAAGAAGTCTTTTAAGTTTAACCATTTTAAACCTTTCTATAATGTCTTGAGTTAACAAACTGAGTAAAACTAAATGGAACTTAAAATACCCCCATCTATTTCTTTTCTTTGGAATCTAGATGCAAAGTGTATATGAAGTAAAACAATAGTTTTTGTTTGTTTTGTTTTGTTTTTGAGAGAGAGAGAGAATGCACTTGGGGGGATGGGGAGGAGTAGAGGGAGAGGGAGAGAGAATCTTAGCAGGCTCCACACTCAGTGTGGAGCCCTGCGAAGCACTTGATCTCAAGACCCTGAAATCATGACCTGAGCTTAAATCAAAAGTCAGATTCTTTTTTTTAATTAACATATAATGTATTATTTGTTTCAGGGGTACAGATCTGTGATTCATCAGTCTTACACAATTCATAGCACTCACCATAGTACATACCCTCCCCAATGTCCATCACCCAGCCACCCCATCCCTCCCACCCCCCACCACTCCAGCAGCCCTCAGTTTGTTTCCTGAGATTAAGAGTCTCTTACGGTTTGTCTCCCTCTCTGGTTTTATCTTGTTTCATTTTTCCCTCTGTTCCCCTATGATCCTCTGTCTTGTTTCTCGAATTCCTCATATCAGTGAGATCATATGATACTTGTCTTTCTCTGATTGACTTATTTCGCTTAGCATAATACTCTCTAGCTCCATCCACGTTGTTGCAAATGGCAAGATTTCATTTTTTTTGATGGCTACATAATATTCCATTGTATATATATACCACATCTTCTTTATCCATTCATCTGTTTATGGACATCTAGGCTCTTTCCATAGTTGAAAATAGAGCTACCCTACGACCCAGCAATAGCACTACTGGGTATTTATCCCAAAGATACAAATGTAGTGATCCGAAGGGACACCTGCACCCCAATGTTTATAGCAGCAATGTCCACAAGAGTCAGATTCTTAACCAACTGAGCTACCCACATGCCCCAAAGTAAAACAATAGTTTTGAAGTTGTGATGCTCCACCATAGTTTCAATTAAATCCCTAAATACACACACACATGCACACACTGACAGAGACGACTTATAGAAAGATAAATGGATAGATAGACAGATGGATGGATATTTTTGATTCCCCCTGAAAATCTGACAGCACCCAAGTTTGCCTCAATGTGAGGTGGAAATCTACCGGGAAGCAGTGAACTACCCAAGGACGCTTTGTTCTTTTCTTAACAATGCATATTTCTAAGGTTCTCCCAGAGTTTCTTCCCCCATCATGCCACCATCATGTTACTATCTCCCATTTCTCCTTTACATTCAAAATATTGCCTATTTCAGTTTATGTTCTAATCTGAAGAAAATCCTTGGGATGTGAAACACAATGGTAAAGAGTAAAGAAGCATTTTCTGCAAACAGTGATGATTATAATATATTCTTAACAGACTGAGAGGAATTTGTATTAGTCTCCACTGCTTTCCAAAGAGGTTAAAAAAATCAGCATAACTGCAAATTCAAAAGCAATCAAAAACCCACCCTTGTTGAATACGCTCCTGAAAGAAAGACTTGGCACAGTTTACAACAGGGAGGTCACTTAGTCAAATGGCCCAGAAGCATCCATTAGGGGAGATCTGACTCAAGGCAGAAGGTGTGACACTGGCGTGCCATTGACCAGCATGGAGAAAGCACTCCTACTACTTAGAAAGCAAGCCTTCCCATATTATTTACCTAATGGCACAAGGTGCGTACTATGACCATACCATTTGGTAGTCTGATAGGTAGACAGGAGTTTGTCAGGGCAACAGGAAGGTGTTGTAGGCCGAGGAAACAGCCTGTGCAAGGATGCGGAGGTATAAATATGGTGGAGCACAGGAGGATTACAGATGGGCTGTTAGTGCTTAGAGAGTAAGATGTACATTCGGGATACCGTTCCAGGTACTTTGCATGTATTAGCTATTTAATTCTCATGGAAACAGGCATCATATGAACTTCATTTTATAGAGGAGCAACCATTATGGAGCTAATAAGTAGCAAAGGTGGAATTCAGACAACAATCCATGTGCTTATCCACTGCCCAAGCCTGTATGTTTAGGGAGATCACCATGTTTGCACTGTGTGAAGGGAGGAAGATACTGGAGCCTAGTCAGTATGGCCATATATTGTGTGGGGACATATTCTTGGACAGCACACTTTGGGAACACCATAAACAGAGAAAGCAAGTATTAAAGCCCCATTTGGGGCGCCTGGGTGGCTCAGTCAGTTGGGCAGCTGCCTTCGGCTCAGGTCATAATCCCCAGGTCCTGGGATCGAGCCCCGCATAGGGCTCCTTACTCAGCGGGAAGCCTGCTTCTCCCTCTGCCTCTGCTGCTCCCCCTGCTTGTGCTCTCTTTTGCCCTCTCTCTGACACATAAATAAATAAAATCTTTTAAAAAATGAAAAAATAAAAAATAAAGCCCCATTTGCAGGTGAGAACTTAAGAGCATTTAAATTATTTGTCCTTAGTCTAATGAATCTTCATTCACTGTACTTTCTATTCATTAGAATTATCTGTTCTAGCTTTCCAGGATGAGACATTATAGGAAATAAACAAACAAGTACATGAACTCTTCTCTTTACGAATTCAGGACAGGAGACAGCTATACAGGATGCATGGACACAAAAGTATCCGGAAATCCCAGACACACATTCATCTGTGCATTCTTTCACTTATTCATTCATTCAGTAATCATTTATAGAGCCTTTTATGAGCCATGCACTATAAACTAAGCCCTGGGAATATAAGGGGATTAGACAGACAATTGAGTTTGTTGTTGTCCACTGAATTCTGTCCAATTTGCAGATGGTACTTGGCTGATTGAACTTCCTAAAGTTACCTTCTAGGATTACCAAGCTCCCACCACCAACGATTTTCCACTTTACAAAATCATCACACACACCATAAACTGAGAAAATTATCAGTCCAGAGAGGCTCAGTCTTTTTATGCTAAAGAATTCCTATACTGTCTGCAATATTCAGTGGACAGGCCATGGGATAAAACTACTGCGAGGATTTGAACATCTGCAGCTCCTGATGAGACCCCACATTCATCCCAAGGAAACACAAGGGGAAGACAAACCCAAATCAGCAGCTTTCCTTCAGGTCACATTTCCTCAGCACAGAAGTTCCTGAAATCTTGGTGAGGCAATCTAACTTTGTGTTTGACACCATTATTTATTTTTTCTGACCCTAACAGACTACTTCTAAAGACAAGCTTTTCTAGACATATAATTTCAAGGGAAAAATATCAATATTAAAGAAAACAAGTGCTCTTGAATGTCACTTTACCTTATGATTCACTTGTTATTCCTCGGGTGTTCTCTAGCAGGTTACGTGGGCTATTGAACACACACACACACACAAAAACGTGGAATTCTGACATCTTCTATTACCTGAAACTGACTGAAAATCAGCTTTTCTTCTGTTAAGATGAATTACGTGACAGTAGGAAACTCCTTCCCATGGGTTTCTCCTTTCTGAAAGCTTTCCATCCCTAGTTCTCAGAAACATACTTTGGTGAGTTTGACTCTATCCCAAGGCATTATTCATATAATCCAAGAAAAATTGAGAGAGACCTGATGACTAATTTGCAATGATCTGAGGTACCTGAAATATTTTATTCATTATATTTTTTATATTTCTTTAAAATAAATGCACTTACCATCCTAAGGGTAACTTCAATATTAAAAAGAGTCACATTTATTACATACATACCAGAAGGCTGAGCAGCTGCCTTTTAAGCCGATATCCCAACATAGAATTATTTATGAGAAACCTTAACGCAAATAAAGATACTAAACCCTCAGGGACTCTTGCGCTTTTATATTTGACATCTCCTCTTTTCAAATATTCATGTAGAATAGCCTTAAGTAGAAACTTCAAGATGTGCTATGATAGAACATTTTCCCAAGCCACTTTACTGTTGATGGGGTGTTTTCTCAGTCTGGATTCGCAGTAATTGTCTTTCCCCTAAATGAAGAAGGGGTAACTCTTCAACCACTTGTGAAGGCCAGCATTTGTTCTGTTTCTTTAGCTTTCCTCAGAGCAATCACAGGCCGCCACATGCTTCCAGCATCACCGATAAAGTTCAGATCGATTTGATTACACATTGATTCTAAAAGTCTCAGTCTCGGGGGAGGCTGGAATCTCTTTCACAACCCACAATACATTTCCCCACTGTTTCATGCTCCATATATTGGAAATCCATTCGCCACTCATTTCCCAAAATTTAGAAGCTTTAGTTTGAAAATAAAGTTTTATAAACGAATTCACCCACTTTTCTTTGCACTTAGTGCTCTTTATTTTTTACCTGAGCTTAAAATTCAGATTGATAAGCTTTATGAGAATTTTGGAAGTTCACATTACTATGTTAATATCCAAATTCAAATTTAACTTAAAATATGAAAAGTGTTTTGGACTAAAAGGTCATTTCTACAGGCAAAAGATACAAGTCTGTTTTCTACTATTAAAAACAGCATAAATGAACTAATACCTAATGTAAAAGGAACATCAGAAAAGATAGATAAGATGTCTAAGAAGCAAAACTATCCACTTCTATATTTTCTGTTCATTCAGCAAAGAACTATCAAGCTAGTCATTTATGTCCAGTATAGTGCTTAGGGATTTTGCTCATCTCTACAACAATGATGAAAGTATAGGGCTTTTGGGACGCCTAGGTGGCTCAGTCGGTTAAGCGTCTGCCTTCGGCTCAGGTCATGATCCCAGGGTCCTGGGATCGAGCCCCACATTGGGCTCCCTGCTCAGTGGAGAGCCTGCTTCTCCCTCTCCTGCTCCTCCTGCCATTCCCCCTGCTTATGCTCTCTCTGACAAATAAATAAATCAAATCTTTAAAAAAAGGAAAAAAAAAGTATAGGGCTTTAAAAAATTAACATAATATTTAATATCAGTTAGATATAGATTATCATTGATGTATATAATCAGTATTTGACTAAAGGTGTTAAAATCAAGGATTTTAAATAGGTTAGGACATTAAGGAAGACGCTGCTAGACACCATTCCGAAGAGTTTGAGGGGAGAAAGAATAAATAAGAGCAAACTGGTATAGAAACATTCACTAGAGATCATTAAACCCAATAAACTAGGACAGAATTTAAGAAAACCAGTTTTATCCTGCCTTGATGGAAGAGTCCAGATGATCAAATTAGACGTAATTTTCAAAGACAATACGCTATTATGGGAAAAAGCACATGTGGAAACAAGAAAGAAGCTGTAACCTGAATTTATTGCCAAGGAGAAGTTACGACGAATGTAATAAAACATCTTTTTTTTGTGACAAGAAATACAGAAAGACCATAGCTGTTCCCTACATTAATCTCCTTCCAGGTTAACAGGTGCAGCACCAGTTGGCTGCAGAAATTCTTGTCAACGCGTTACTCAGACTGTCCCATCTGTTTCTTACTGTTTGCTGTATACAAAGGCACATTAGTATGCCTACCCATTTATCATCATTCTTTCATTTTGTTATTTGCTAACTCAACTGTGCCAACATGCTAGAAACGGATCAGGCTAACATAGTTTTAATATATCAAGAAATATATTAATAAAATATTTTTGGAGTTTAAGTTCTGTGTGGACTCCTGATAGAGAAGCATATCCTATACGACCAGAACCTGTCACCCCAATACATTCAACCAGCATAAAAAAAAAATCAGTAAAATTGCTCCAAGTACAAATGAGAAGTACACAGGAACCAAGGTTCTCAGAGTTGAAAAGAAAGTGTTTGTTCAAATGCACTGTGACACGGAGTCCAACATGAAACATGAAGAGTGAGCTGAATCAGTGAAAGGAATGATGGTGGTGGCGGTGGTGGTGGTGATGGTAGGCATCCAGGTTCCATTGTCACTCTAGAGATGGTCCTGCAAACACCCCTAGGAACCACTAAGGCTCAAGTGAGAATACTATACAAATCCCTGATGTTCACCAACTTCTCATCTGTGCCCCAAACCTCTTCATAGCATTCC
The DNA here is from genome assembly GCF_964656455.1 of Halichoerus grypus. Classification (NCBI taxonomy): domain Eukaryota; kingdom Metazoa; phylum Chordata; class Mammalia; order Carnivora; family Phocidae; genus Halichoerus; species Halichoerus grypus. The sequence continues at coordinate 104,098,011 of NC_135727.1, read as the reverse complement.
TTAAATAGATGTTAAAACCCTATCCCACACCCTAGTGAAAGGAAACTTTTCCCATCTTTGGCCTTATTCATACATTCATTCATTCATTCGTTCATTCATTCATTCATTATTTGTTTGTTTGTTTAAAGATTTATTTATCTGAGGGAGGGAGGGGCAGAGGGAGAGGGAGAAAAAGAATCTTAAGCAGGCTCCATGCCCAGGAGGGAGCCAGAAGCAGGGCTCAATCTTGCGACCCTGAGATCAGGACCTGAGCTGAAACCAAGAGCCCGAGGCTTAACCGACTGCGCCACCCAGGCGCTCCTGGCCATATTTAACTGTTACCATGTTTGTTTGATAGTGTTTATTTGTCTGTTTGTTTGGCCTTCACTCCCCTTGCCCCTTCAATGGCACCCACAGCCCAAGGGCCACTCCCTGCTGTTATCGTCAGGTCCAGGTCTGCCGATGAGGCCTCCTCTGCATCCTGTGGCCTCCCATTTGAAGATATAACTCACAGGGGGCGGGGATATAGCAGTCGGAAAGAACATATACATTCTACTTGGATTCTACACTTTCCTTCCTTCAGGAGCCACTGAGCCTTTAGAAAATTCCCTAAGTAAAACGCAGCTAAATGTTTAAATTAGAAAAAAAGAACATTTAATTCACCTTTAACTCAAGGTTAATAATCAGGAGCTTTAAACAATTGTGTAGGCACATCTGGATTCTGAGCTGCAATTCCGCAAGGCAGACTGCCAGCTCCTGGGAGGGCCATCTCCGCTCCTCACAGCTGTGAACTGGAACCCATGACTGGTCTTTGTTTATTTGATCCCCCCTGACCCAGCATAGTGGGGTCTCATTTAGGGTTTCCGTGATGGTGTTAGCTGCTGTAAGTATGAGTGGTCCCTATCTCCCCTTCCTTTCTACTCAACGCTTAATAATGTGCTTCATCCCTTTTCCACTGAACAGCTCTTTGAATATCTGAAGACAGCTACTACACCCTAAAATTATCAGGCGCTTCTACACAAGCTCCAGTTTTTCAACATCTCATTTAATTTAGGTTTCCCACAGGTGAAGAGCACAACTCTGGTCTGAGGAAAATACTTTCAGCGTCAACAAAGAGGGTGTTCAGGCATCATTTCTATTACCATACTATATTTCATTCTTTCTTGTTTTCCACCCATATCATAATGTTAGAGTCACCATGACCTACTCATATCTTCCATTTTTTAAACCAATGGGTCAAGTTTCCACCAGCATATATTTATTACTTTTTTGGGGGAAGAGAAGGGAATGCTAATTTAAGAAACTATGTCTTCCCTAATAAATTTTATCTTGGTTCATTAAACAAATATTTCAGTGCTTAATATGTTCAGGCACTTGGTAAACAGCATTAAACCAAGTAGACACAGTCAACAGCTTCATGGTGCATTCATGCAGAAGAAATATTATAATAACTAATAGGTATTGGAAACTTTTGACACAGGTATATAGAAAGCAAGGCTTAGTTCACGCTCAACCTTGTACACAGAAGCCTTGGTTTGTGTGATTCCAGAGTCAGCTCTATTAACCAGCAGGCCAAAAGGAACACTACCACCTATTGTAATAGTCTCATGACTCTGTTGAGTCCTGATTCTTTCATCTGGAACTCTGGAAGATACTGTGAATTAAAGGCCTAAGAATAGAGGAGAAAAGAAATGAAAGCAGAGAGCCAGTGAGAAACCATTTTTAGAGCCAGAGCAGTGCCTAAAATGAAGAATAAACGAAAGATCTACATCAGCAACCAAGGCTAGGAACAAGCAGTTCAAAAAGAAAACTGATTTGCCACAGCAGAAAAAATACAGCAGACATACTGTGTGATGGTAATAGCTACAGATAGGATAAGAAATACACAGCTGCAGAGAAAGGCCATCTTCAGATAGGTAACTGAGAGCAGCCTGATCTTTAACAGGGGGAAGCCAATGTCTATAAACATATAATATTAAAATAAATGCAGAAACCATTATTAATCTCTAATTACTAACTTTGTTTTATAAAAATAACTCAAGACCTGTTATCTTGGAACCATTATATAAAGTAGGATAAACCAAATATGTAATTACACTAATGTCATTAGGAACTTAGATTTTCAGTGTAAGAGGAGATCGCAGTAAATATCACCTATATTAATTCCTATTTCTTGATCCAAGTGGTGGTTATTTTTATTTATGGTGTATGCACTTTTTGATTTATGGTATGCTTCAATAACAAAGCTTACTAAAGATCAGCAAAAAGACAACATTTACCAAGAGTTTAAGAAAAGCAAAGGGCAAAAACAAAGGTAAATTCTTTCTTCGAATAAACTCAGCATATCAATCACTGTTGCAAATTACATTTCCTTTAAGTTCTCAGAAAAACCCTCTCTGTACTGAAAATCTCTGGGTTTCCAGGTCCTGCTTGGATTCCTGCTAACTTCATTGTAACACAGATGTTAATATCTTAACACAAACTCCTCTCACTGCTTGATCTACATGAGAACTGTCAATTTCTTTAACTATCCCTCAATTTATTTTTTTTTTATTTTTTTATTGTTATGTTAATCCCCATACATTACATCATTAGTTTTAGATATAGTGTTCCATGATTCATTGTTTGTGCATAACACCCAGTGCTCCATGCAGAACGTGCCCTCCTCAATACCCATCACCAGGCTAACCCATCCTCCCACCCCCCTCCCCTCTAGAACCCTCAGTTTGTTTTTCAGAGTCCATCGTCTCTCATGGTTCTTCTCCCCCTCCGATTTCCCCCCTTTCATTCTTCCCCTCCTGCTACATTCTTCTTCTTCTTTTTTTCTTTCTTAACATCTATTGCATTATTTGTTTCAGAGGTACAGATCTGAGATTCAACAGTCTTGCACAATTCACAGCGCTTACCAGAACACATACCCTCCCCAGTGTCCATCACCCAGTCACCCCATCCCTCCCACCCCACCCCCCACTCCAGCAACCCTCAGTTTGTTTCCTGAGATTAAGAATTCCTCATATCAGTGAGGTCATATGATACATGTCTTTCTCTGTTTGACTTATTTCGCTCAGCATAATACCCTCCAGTTCCATCCACGTCGTTGCAAATGGCAAGATCTCATTCCGTTTGATGGCTGCATAATATTCCATTGTATATATATACCACATCTTCTTTATCCATTCATCTGTTGATGGACATCTTGGCTCTTTCCACAGTTTGGCTATTGTGGACATTGCTGCTATAAACATCGGGGTGCACGTAGCCTTTCGGGTCCCTACTTTTGTATCTTTGGGGTAAATACCCAGGAGTGCAGTTGCTGGATCATATGGTAGCTCTATTTTCAACTTTTTGAGGAACCTCCATACTGTTTTCCAGAGTGGCTGCACCAGCCTGCATTCCCACCAACAGTGTAGGAGGGTTCTCCTTTCTCCGCATCCCCGCCAACATCTGTCATTTCCTGACTTGTTAATTTTAGCCATTCTGACTGGTGTGAGGTGGTATCTCATTGAGGTTTTGATTTGGATTTCCCTGATGCCGAGCGATATTGAACACTTTTTCATGTGTCTGTTGGCCGTTTGGATGTCTTCTTTGGAAAAATGTCTGTTCATGTCTTCTGCCCATTTCTTGATTGGATTCTTTGTTCTTTGGGTGTTGAGTTTGATGAGTTAGTTATAGATTTTGGATACTAGCCCTTTATCTGATATGTCATTTGCAAATATCTTCTCCCATTCTGTCGGTTGTCTTTTGGTTTTGTTGACTGTTTCCTTTGCTTTGCAAAACCTTTTTATCTTGATGAAGTCCCAATAGTTCATTTTTGCCCTTGCTTCCCTTGCCTTTGGCGATGTTTCTAGGAAGAAGTTGCTGCGGCTGAGGTCGAAGAGGTTGCTGCCTGTGTTCTCCTTTAGGATTTTGATGGACTCCTGTCTCACATTGAGGTCTTTCAACCATTTGGAGTCTATTTTTGTGTGTGGTGTAAGGAAATGGTCCAGTTTCATTCTTCTGCATGTGGCTGTCCAATTTTCCCAACACCATTTGTTGAAGAGACTGTCTTTTTTCCATTGGACATTCTTTCCTGCTTTGTCAAAGATTAGTTGACCATAGAGTTGAGGGTCCATTTCTGGGCTCTCTATTCTGTTCCATTGATCTATGTGTCTGTTTTTGTGCCAATACCATACTGTCTTGATGATGACAGCTTTGTAGTAGAGCTGGAAGTCCGGAATTGTGATGCCGCCAGCTTTGCTTTTCTTTTTCAACATTCCTCTGGCTATGCGGGGTCTTTTCTGGTTCCATACAAATTTTAGGATTATTTGTTCCATTTCTTTGAAGAAAGTGGATGGTATTTTGATGGGGATTGCATTGAATGTGTAGATTGCTCTAGGTAGCATTGACATCCTCATAATATTTGTTCTTCCAATCCATGAGCATGGAACGTTTTTTATCCCTCAATTTATTTTATTTGCAAATTATCTAACATTTTTTCTCCTGAGAAAAGATCTACTTTGACCCCTCAAGTAAACTCAAGGAAGATTAGAAATTTTTAAGGAAAATCTTCATCCATTCAATTAATATTTATTAAGGACAGGGCTGTAAACGGTATTTCCTATTTTTCTTTTTTTCACATTTGTAACATATTAATTCAACCGGGAGGTGGATCATTTCGAGAGAAGGGATCTTACTGGTTAACTTGTTACCTCATTCACTTAACTTCTATATGTCACTTAAACTCTTTTTTAACCAGAACTTACATTATTACAATTGCAAACTACATTATTACAAACCTGCTATTTAAGATAATTAAACATTTTTTAGATACTACAAATGCACACAACTTTCAAAACATACAGGAAATTTTTTTTTGGTGGGGTGCAGAAGTGGTTTTGTTTTTAATATGTCAAAAGGAAGCACAACTAATAAACTATACAGTACTCTTACCAAGCTCTTCCAAATAGGTTTGTTTAATGAATTTTGGATTTTTTCCCCTTAAATATAAAGAGAGAAAGTATATTACTGAGGTAATAACTTAGAATAATATGCCAGACACAGTTCGAAGTAACTTACTCATTTAATCTGCAAAACTAACCTATAAGGTTCATGCTATTAAAATCCCCTATATTCAGACGAGTAAACTGAGGCACACAGAAGGTGAATAACCTGCCCGAGAGTATGTAGTACATAAAGTAGAAGGCACACGATTTGAATGCCGGCAATTTGGCCTTAGAGCCCAACTCTTAATAACTACATTCTGGTACTCTAGCTAGATCGGTAATCTCATCCAATCTGGGCTCTGTTTGGTTGATGTGATTGGTTTGGTCATGCCAAAGTTAATCAAAGTGTGTCAAGGTCATGCGGCTTTTCAGAATTCTGGAATTCCCTCTCTAGGAGAGAAGCCATAGCCAAATCATCTATTAGTCTTTTCTTTCTGGCACATACTTGGTTTTAATAAGTACTGTTTTGTTGAATAACGGAGTCAGCTTTGCCTCTTGTAGCAGTATTAGCTAAGGGCTGGAAACAATGTTGCAAGAACAAAAGCAAGACATTAGCTTCCCTGGTTACTTTATTGAAACATATGACGGGCCGCATGTCTACTGCCGGCAAGCAGCAAGGTAGTTTACTTTTTTCCTTGTGCTATTATCTTCTAAAAATACTATTCTCCAATCCATGTTGCATTCAATTAGTGATTACTCTGAAATACTAACAGAACAGACCATTTCTGGAATGGTAATGAGATTGAGAAACAGACTCTTTTTCCTGGTTAGAAGTATCACACCCTTCCTTCAGGAAACACTTTCATCATTTCCAAATTGTTTTGAGCTTGCTTCCATTCTAGGTGCCCTTCCCACAGACCAAGAGTCAGAGAGTCTTGAATATATAGATCACATTTGAAATAACAGGATTATAACTCAGTCATTTTTTCTCCATTTTGGCAGTCTTCTTCCTAAATCTTTTAACCTAACCTTTGGCCCCGTATCTCCATCGTAAATCTTTTCTTTTACTGAATAGGCAGTTTTTCAGTTTCACCTTAGGTTACACTAGTGCATTTACAGACCTGTATTCTGGGATCATTAAAGATCTTATTTTATTGTAGATACTCATTTACTTTCTTTCTTTTCTCACTTAAGGAAACATCTGAAATTAAACATGGCTGAAGTATGGAATAGTGAATGGCAGAGTACCCATTTAGTAAAGGCGTTTTCTGGTATGCTTGATTCACTCATTCTATTTCACTTCCACATGCAATTATTCCCACCACTAGTTTTCAAACATGCATTATACATCTTGCTTTAGGTTTAAAATGCAGTAATTATGAATATATTAGAGCATTCTGATAAGGCAGAGATTTCGGGACAATGCTTGTGTCATAGAAAATCAATCTTTGTTAAATATTGGATGAAATGTTAATTAAATAATTAACTAATACCATAATCACACTAGCCAAAATAACAGCTTTACATTAATATGTTGTTTATAATTTTATGTATATTTCAGTAAGCATAGTGAAAAAGTAAAACTGCTTTTCCTTTTTTAACAAAATGGTAAAAAGGAAACACTGTACCTCCTGACTTCATCTCTGAAAAAAAATCTAAAGCAGTTATTATGACTTTTTGGAATGATTTGAATGACCACCTTTAAGCAAGCACTGCTGGGTAATTTCCAGGCCTGTGTATATATGCATCTAAGATTTCCTTGGCTGTTAAAGTGTGCACTTTCCATCCGGCCTCTTCTGATGATAACGTGAACAGTCATTCCAGTTGTACACAGATTGCACTTGCATTAAATTCTTTTCCACTTCTAGGGACACAACTTTTCTTTCTCAGTGATAATTTTATTTATTTATTTATTTATTTATTTATTTTTAAATTTTATTTATTCATTTGAGACACAGAGATACAGAGAGAAAGAGAGAGCATGAGCAGAGGCAGACAGAGAGGGAGAAGCAGGCTCCCCGCCGAGCCAGGAGCCTGATGTGGGGCTCGATCCCAGGACCCTGGGATCATGACCTGAGCTGAAGGCAGACGCTTAACCATCTGAGCCACCCAGGCGCCCCTCTTTCTCAGTGATAATTTTAACTGAACAAGTTTTTGGATTAGAACCACAGTTTCTTCAGCCTAATAAGTTGTGCCTTTGATGGATAATAAAATCAGCACAGAATGCTACACGTTTCTAACAGGGGCAGGCAGCTGAAACAAAAGCATCAGACTCCATGATGGCAAGAACATGGTTATATTGTACAGGCCTCCCTCAACTTACAATGGGGTTACATCCCAATGAGCCCACTCTATGCTGAAAACATTGTAAGTACAAAATGCATTTCACTACGCCTAACCTCCCGAACATCATAGCTTAGCCTAGCCTACCTCCGTGTACTCAGAATACTTACATTGGCTTACCGTTGGGCAGAATCATCTCATACGAAGCCTACTTTATAATAAAGTGTTGCCTATCTCATGTAACATATTGAATACTGTAGTGAAGGTGAAAAACAGAATGGTTGTGTAAGTGTATTGGTCACTGACCCTCCTGATTGGCTGGCTGCCACTGCCCAGCATCACGAGAGGGTATCATTCCACAAGTCGCTAGCCTGGGAAAAGATTCAAATTCGAAATCTGAAGTACGGTTTCTACTGAAGAGTGTTGCTTTCACACCATGGTGAGGTGGAAAAATTTTAAGTTGGACCACTGTGAGTCAGGGACCAGCTGTATACATGAGGATTTTGTAAAGGTTTTAATATAGAAAAGCAGTGAAATAATTGAGCCTTCATAATACGTACAGAATGAAAAGGCATGTTGGAAATAAAAGAACTTGTACCACTGAAGCTAATATTATATTTGCATTACAAAAGGCCATTTAATTTATCCAAAACAACATCAGCAGTCACATTGAGGTTGTACATTTGAATTCTGGTTTTTTTTTTTTGTACTTCTACTCAATTTGAAAATATTATTTGGCATTATAGATCTCTAAGCCTTTTAACCAGAAAATGTATGCTCTTTGTTTCATATTTGTGCTTATATAAGTAACTTGTAATAAAACTAATTTGTCAGCAATGGTTGACCACAGGAATTTTTTATTCCTTTTACGTGGGCCTGTTTATTTCTCAAGTTTGAGAAGCATGACACTATAACAACTATCAAGTACAATGTCTTAAACAGGGAATTAGAGACTTTTTTTTTTTTTTTGTAGAATAACGTTATTAAGGAGAGTTAGGGTAGATTGATATACATTTTTATACACATGTCCACTCATATAGGAGGGCTGAAGTATTTGTAAAGTGATTGCTTTATTAAAGCAAAATATGTCCCACAATGTTGTTGGGACAGATGTAACTGATTTGGCTTCAATAATGAACGAGAGTTAACTTTCTGTGCTCAGTATGCTTGAAGGGCAGTAACAATGCAACACAAGCCAGGACATCAGTTCCACTGTGCTAGGTTAGCAAGGAAAGGAGCACCAGAAGTCAAAATGAATTATAACCCATGAAACTTCTACACAATACCCTGAAGAATACTAGAGCAAGATGGGGGACAATTAAAAAGAAATAGTGATGACCTGAGATGTAACCTGTCCTTCATGGGTCTATACCACATCTGAAAATGGCTTCCACCAGCAGGAAGAATCAGGAGCCCTGAAATGTGTTAAGAACCTAGAAGGTCAAAGCCAGTCAGACCACTCTATTGGACCGAATTCATATCCATGTACACACAAACATAAAAAACACATTCTACATACACATCAGTACATGCATGTGTCTGTACAGTAGTTTGAGTTTGAGAACAAAACTGTGTCAAAAATGGGGCGCCTGGGTGGCTCAGTCAGTTAAGTGTCCAACTCTTGATTTTGGCTCAGGTCATGATCTCAGGGTCATAGGATCGAGCCCTGTGTCCATGCTCAGCATGGAGTCTGATTGTCCCTTTTCCTCTGCTCCTCCCCGCCCCCCCACTCTCTCTCTTTCTCTCTCTCTCTCTCCCTAAAATAAATAAAATCTTTAAAAAAAAAACTGTCAAAAATGAAAAGAGTTCATGCAAAAAAAATCAATGGAATTATATAAGAATATAGAAATGGGAAGGGATATAAATAAGGAAAATAATAAATTATGGTAATAGATTGCAAGGGCTATGGTTCTGTCTGCTTTATCCTGAAGTAAGTTGAATAAACGAATAAAATCTAAAGAACCAAAGGAGAGTTTAGGGCCCCATATCACATTCTTTATATCTGATCACTCAATAGCTGTGAAAGAGGTGAGGATGCCAACTCTAGGCATCCATGGTTCTCCAAGCAAAGTCTCTGAGCACATTGGAAATTTGTTTAGATTTACTATGGGGTGTAATCTCTCATCTTTGTTCTCTACACACAATACCTTTGAGAGTACTAACCATTTAAAAAATTCTCAGGAACTACTGTTAGATTGTTTGTAAGCGTCCAAATATAGAAATGAGGAATATATGTTGCCTCGCCACTTTCTTGTTAACTCCTAGTAAATGTTAGTCACTGAGTAAATGTCTTAAATAAATAAATATTCCAGAAAGAGAAGTTATACCCACATCCCAAGAATGCCCATTGGTGATCTATAATCAAAGTTCTATGTAGCCTATCAAAGTTTATTTTACATGACCATGTGAAATTCTGTAGTATCATTTCCCAAACATTTGACCACAAGTTTTTTTTTTTTCCATTTAACAGTTGTTAATAACCTGCAAAATTATTCTTTTACATGGCAGTGGCTCCCAGACTTTTGGATTTCATGGATCAGTATTATTTCCAAGAACTTGGGGGACTGACAGCATTGCCAATGTATTGCCAGGTAATCTGAAAGGTATCACTGTATTATCACCATTTTTTTTCATCAAAGGACAGTATCAGAACAAGAGAGTCTTTTAAATGGAATAAATACAGCTTTTTGAAACAAAACAAAACAAAGAAAGTCTGTCTATCAGGGTAAATTCTAATTGTATTCCTAGGCTGAGGGGCCGGACCAATTGACTTCCAGAGTCCCAGCAGCTTTGGGAAGGACGCCAGTACTAAGGCTTATGAGATTGTGAAACACTGACCTGAAGAGTTGCCTGGGGAGGATGGGGTAACTGGGTGAAGGGAATTAAGGAGGGCACGTGATGTGATGAGCACTGGGTATTGCATGCAACTGATGAATTACCGAACTCTACATCTGAAAGTAATGATGTACTATATGTTGGCTAATTGAATTTAAATTAAAAAGGATGCTTTCTCCACACACACAAAAAAAGGAGTTGCCTGTAATATATATTGATACAAACTTGAAATAAACCAAATTTGACTAGAAGTGAAAAGGATTGAGGAACCAATGTGAGGAGGATTCCGTTAGATATTGATGGAAAAATATGAGGATCAATAGGGATAATAACAAAAAAAAGGACTGAAATGCATCAGTTATATTTAAATATATTTAAATCTGTACATTCACAGTGATACCAGAACAGACAAGCAAAATAAATTTTAAAAATCAGCTGATAACCTGTGGAAGAGACTAAGGAAACAATTCATTATTTTGAAAATTGTTTTCTTTGGAAAGAAACTGAAGTGTTTATTTTCCTTTTACTATATGGACTCTACTGCCAAGTAATCAAAGAGGTAATGCAGAGGCGCTCCCTTTATAGAAATATTCCAACTAACAAATGAAGAAGATAGAATATCACTATTTTGCAACCCACAATAAAATAAACAAGGCAATGATCATCAAAGGTTGCTAGTAACACATACCATAAACACGAGGCAACAAACCCTTATGTACCTTTTGATGAAAGTATGTAACACTATTAAATCATCTTGGAGGAAAAAAAGGAACCTGACTACGAGCAGCCCTCTAGATCTAACTGCTAATTTATAGAAACCACAAGGGCCAGAGAAAGTTTTTAAGCAATATGATGGGGATATCATCAGCAAAATCTAGACGAAAGATTGTGTTTCCTCAAAACAAGAGAAAGAGAGAAAGAAAGGGAGAGAGAGAGAAGAACGTTCTAGTAAGAATCTACAGTAAATTTGATTTAATAATTACACTTAAAAGTCCCAATGTACAGTCTTGTTCATTTCAAAGTAATTATTTAAAAATTGGTGGAGTCCAGGGGTGCCTGGGTGGCTCAGTTGGTTAAGCATCTGTCTTCAGCTCAGGTCATGATCCCAGAGTCCCTGATCGAGCCCCGAGTGGGACTCCCTGCTTCTCCCTCTCCCTCTGCTCCTCCTCCCACTCGTGCTCTCTCTCTCTCTCAAATAAATAAATAAATAATCTTTAAAAAAAATTAGTGGAGTCCTATAGGATAATCTGGAAAACACAAGTAGTGTGTATTACTTTTCTGGGTGTGGCAGCAGAATTGTTATGTTTTAAAGTAGTGTTGTTTTTTTTTTTAAATACAATCTGTAATGTTTAGAGTAGAAGTGATATTTCTAGGATTTGCTTCAAAAAAAATTAAAGATAAGAAGTGGGTTGGTGTAGAGAGGAAAAAAAGATAGTAATGATTATAATTGTTAGAATTGAGTGAGGGGTATCTGATACTCGTCATACAGTTTTTCTATTTTTGTATACGTTTGAAATTCTCCGTAAGTTTTTAAAAAATGATTTATGTGTATTTATAATGCATTAATAACAAGATATGAGTTATCCTAATAATAAATATGTCTTCAGCTCTTCCCTTTTCCTCATCTTGGCTTCAAAGTAACCATACTCTTTGATCATCATAGTTTCTCTAGGCCCCAAGAGATAGTTTTTAGATTTTTATTTGTTTGCTTATAAACTTCAGTCAAGTAATCAGGAAGTCAATATAATAAAATAGTCTAACTTTCTGAAAAATGTGCAAGCATAAATAACGATCATTTATACTTCCATAGCAAAAAACGAGGTTGAACCATACTTAAAACAAAGTATCTAAGATTCAGAGTAGATTAGATTCTGGTTGGTTCAAATAAAAAATTGTGCTACATCTAAGGAGTGGAGGGATGAAATGATATTCTTATCTTTCAGTATCTATTTGTATCTAATTTAAATAGGAGCCTAAGGATTTCCTAATAAGAACAAAATTAGGAACTTGAAACTCTTCATTATTAGACAAGACATGAACATTCATGGCCCTGAAATTTGAGGAGCTACAGAAAGCACAATTTTAAGGACAAAGTCTATTGTTCTTTTTTTTTTTTTTTTTTTTTAAAGATTTTATTTATTTATTTGAGAGAGAGAGAACACATGAGAGGGGTTAGGGTCAGAGGACGAAGCAGACTCCCTGCCGAGCAGGGAGCCCGATGCGGGACTCGATCCCGGGACTCCAGGATCATGACCTGAGCCGAAGGCAGTCGCTTAACCAACTGAGCCACCCAGGCGCCCACAAAGTCTATTGTTCTAAAATAAAATTCATCCTGCAGATTTGAATATAATAAGCTAAATAATAACTTGGCTTAAGTGTTAGAGTAGAGGAGAAATTCTAAGAAAACCTTCATGGGTATTACCTGAACCCTTAACCAACTCAGCCACTTTGGTATAAAATTTATACTCTAGGATACAAGATCTCTGGGTAAACCCGAAGGATCAGTTCTGTTAAGACGGTCACTATTTGCGGCCCAGCAACTCTACTGTGACTCCCTCATAACAGAGTATAACACTGAGCATGTGAAGTTACCCCTTGTCCTTTCATGGATATGTTTAATAGCTGTGGCTTCACGCACACTGAAAGCACCAAGCAAAGCACCAAACAGCAGCCCTGAGCAGATTAACAGGGTCCTGAGCACAGTGTTGAGCTGCCAGAGCTGAGGAAGCAAGCGGGTGTCTAGAGTAGAGCGTGAACAATGTAGCCGATAGGGGTGCGAAAGGCCAGTAGCAGTCCAAACCTGAAAGCGCCCGAGTGACATCTCAAAAGGACAATGATACAGACTCAAGTGGGAAACAATGAAGAGAGGCCAAAGTCTTGCAGATGCACAGGGAGAGGTTAACAGACCAGCAAAAGTAGGATACTAATGCCAATGCAACCTTTTATTACAGAGGCTCGTAACTCTGCGGAGAGTTCGGATCATGATAACATTCGTGTACTCTTTGGCACTTGGCTGGGCAGGATCTCTATTGCACAAAACACCCGTAGGCAGCGAAAGACGGTGTATGTTCACTAACTGGTGCTGCTTTCCATCTGTCTCCTAAGCCAGAGATATGGGAGCTTTTTAGAACCTCTCTCATCCCTTGTGCCTAGTATACCATCCAAAGTCTTAAATTGGGCTCCCCGGGATCAGACCCGAGACAGGAATTTCAGTCCATGTGGTTTCTTATCATGATGACCACAGGAAGCATCACCAGGGAAGTAGAAAAATGAGACAGAGAAGAGAGGAACACCCATACCGGGTGAATCACTGGGCAGGTCATGATTATGGGCAATGGGGGCTCAACGTCACTGGGAGCCTCTGAGAGGTGATAGAGACATGCCTCACGCTTGTCCTCTGGGAGGGCCAAAGATTTAGGGTATTTCTCTTCCAATTCTCATCTGTCACTAACTGAAGCTTGCCAAGTGGGGTCTCATGATTGCAGCACCACCAGCCTTCCCCATGATGGTGAAATCCATCAGAGAAAGCCCTTGGTTACATGCAAGGAGACAATCATCAGACAGAACGGTGTCTGCTACCCTGCCTTCATTGTATAGTGTCTATTATAGCTGTTCTTGCTTTTTCCTACCCCATGCCTCATCTTTGTCCTTCTTTTATAAGCAAAGTGCTCTAGGTTGGGCAGGAAGCATGGTGAGAGTTCAAGTGAATCGCAGGCTGCCCACTTGAGGAAACTCCATGTATCTTTCCAAACAGTGCCATGTGAAGCCTGGTGCCACTTGCCCAATTGGCTCTAATTTCTCCCTCCTTTGTGTCTGCACTGCCTTCCGCACATCATACTGTTGTTCTAGTCCTCATAAGTATCTATTTATAAGTCCATTTGCCTTGATAGACTATCATTTCCATGAGAGCAGGGATTGGCCTTTATTCATCTTTGTATTGTAGGCATTGATTACAGTCCCTGTGACTCAGTAGGTGCTCATCAAAAGTTTCTTTGTTGAATGAGTAAGTAAATGCATACACTGCTGCTAATGATCACGTTCAGCTTTGTCTTCAGACTCTGCTTCTGCAAGTCAGATATAAATGACGTTACTTCTGCTATTTCCAATTTTTAAACAGATTTGTTTTGTTTCTGGCAGGGACTTAGCACCACTGAAAGTTTTCAGTTACCTTCTAGTTGTTTTGAAAATGAAATATCTATTTTTAGTGAAAGGAATACAAAAGAAAAGACAGTTCTCATTCTCAATCTGAGTTTCAAGAGGATTGGATTGCTTCAGCTCAAGGAGTCGAGACCGACGGGACACCCCTAGCAGCTGCAGAATCCCCCAAGAGATGACTCTAAAAGATATTTTTTTACTCTTTATCTGTTACAAAGATAAATAACACATAAATAAATAATAAGTGAGAAAATGCTTTGAAAACTAGTTTTTTTTTTTTTTTTACCTAGGATAACATAGTCACTATGCATTGAAGCCACTTTATCAAAAGCAAGACGAACGATAAAAAATCCTTTAGTTTCTTCCTCCATTTTTAAATTACAAAAATTATATATATATATGTTCATACACTTGGTTACTTCTTAAAGTGAAATAGTGCATTCAAACTTGCCACTCCCTTCCCACACTTAGGTGAAAATTCAACCATCACCAAATTCCACTCTCTATAAAACTACAAAATGGTTGTTATGACACCAAAGATGCATGCTTATGTCAGCGAGCCCTCTTGCTCAACTATGGACCCCAACAGTTAAAACCCGAAGTAGACAAGACTCCTTAACTCAAGCTCTAACTGAAACCCATTGTTCTCATTTCTTACTGGAAGTTCTTCAGGCACCACCAACGAAGATGTTTTGCAATGACTGGAACATTCCAACCGCCAGGCCAGAAGAGCCCTGATAGCAACGGAATGTCTAGAAGACCACACCCTTCCAGTCCCCTTCCCTGCCCATGATCATGGGCTGAACACCTAGCGACCCCTACCCCTGATCATGCATTCTCTGCCTGCTCTCTTGCACACATCCCCAAACCTCTCCCTATAGAACGCTAGGTGTCCATCTTGCAGGTGGAGAGCTCAGTTGTTCAGGCTTGAGCCTGCCACCTCCCCTAGGCGGCCAGGAGAAATTAATAAATTTCTCCCTTTCTCTTCTCCAAATTCTCGCCTCTTGAGTTATTGGCTTCTCTTGTGATGAGTTTGTCTGAGTTTGTTCGACAACACTGCTGGCAAGCCCAGCCAGGAGCTATGCTCTCAATTTATCCAGCCCCTTTGGGATTCCCTGGGACCGAGATGCTGGCCGTGGCAACGCACCAGGGCTCATCCATTTGTTTCCTGAGTTCATGGTTGTGATAGATCGATCAGTATCTGAGCTTCTTTGCACAAACACAGAACATCTATTTCTATTTATGTATCTATGTATCTAACTATTGTGTTTTTATGCAAATGGAATATTACATATATATAATAAGCAAGACTATGTGTGCATACATATGTTCTCGATTTTAAGCAGTGAAAACTATGTTAACAACCACATTTCAATATGTTTATATAAATTCATCTCATTTTTTAAAAATTGTAATATCAAGTTTCCTTGTAGGGACTTCGACCTCATCGTGCCCATGCAGATTACCTATCTACTACCCATCTATTTTCCTATTACCCAGCTACAGTGAAAAACCCACATACACCTATGCTTTCACCCTTGTATAAAAACTGATGAAGCACACACCCCTGAAGTAGAATCATGAAGAGGCCAAAGGCAGGCCACCCCCAAGATGCGGCCATTTTAGCATAAAGATTATTTTGAGATAAAAGCCATCAAACCCCAGCAGATTTGGGAAAATCTCTTTACCTTTCCTTCAACTGCCTAAATTTTCATTGGAAAGGAGAGCCTATATCAAGAAGAGAGCTATTATCAGAGATTCCTCTTTACTTAAGAAACTTATCTGTGTAGTAGGTCAACTTTGTTTTCCAAACATCTCCTCTCACCTTCCTGCTAATGCACTCTGTCCTTTGTATCCCCAGACCCCTACACCTCTCCTAGGCTCAGGATGTCAGATAAGCCTCATCACATTGCCTCACTCTCTGGATTTCACATCTGTGTGGATTCCCTAAATGTATGAAGCTAAATTTGATTTTCTCCTGTTAATCTGTCTCATGTCAATGTGATTTTTAGTCCAACTAGAAGGACCTTGAAGGGGACATGAATGATTTCTTCCCAACATCATCTTTGTCAATCTAAGTGAGAAATGTCTTAATTTTAAATTCTCAAATTATGACTTTCTTAGACAATTGTATCTCATTTAGTTTTAATTGCCTATTCATCTCTTTTGCTAATGTTCCTACAGCGTACACTCTTTTCTTTCCAATTTGTAAATTTCAGAGTATTTAAAAATAATTATTCCATTCTTAAATGTCTCATATTATTTCACAAATTTTCTTTAAACAAAATTGGAGTTTTCCAATTGCTTAAGCTATAAACTTAGCATAAAAAATGTTTCTTTCGCTTTATCACAGTACATTACCAGTACTAACATTGCCAATTAATAAAAGATTTTGAACGCCTATAAATAACAATGAAATACACCGAGAAACACATCTATTAATAAAGTGAGATTATTTTTTTCTACAGAGCTAAAATTTACTCTTGAAAAATTCTGGGCTATGTGACACCATTCATTTTTATCAATTTATTTTTTTCATGGGCTCAGATTTTCAGAGGCAGTACATAAAAATTGCTGTTATTTTTTAAAGTATACAAGAATATGTGTACTTTGGTAGGTGTGTACATATGTATATAACTGCTGAATTCCTTGATGTCACATCAATTTTCTTACTGGAGCCACTACACAATATAAGTTAATGGTATCCAATTTGGTGTGCTATTTTCCTAGATCACTGCCAATCCAGTATATTCAACTCGCACAGCAAAGCAAGCAGTTCCCTTGGGGGTAAAAATGACATTCATCCTTGACTAACTTCAACTAGGTGAGACAGTCATGATTTCAATGTTCATTCTCTTACTGTGTGTGTGTTTTTTTTTTTTAATAATACTGTTTGATACTATAAAAAGAAAATGAACAAATCTGCTTTTAAGTGTATGCTTTGTTGAAAGGACAAATAACATAAAAATTAAACGAGATTTTTAACAAAGCAAATTGTGGTTTATGGCAGATGGAGTCCAGTGTTCACTGTGGTGAAAAACTCAATATTTTTATTTAAAACCAAAAACGGGGCTACTTCAATCAGCAGCACAGCTGTATCATCTCACCAATTTGTAGTGGAGTCTATTCCAATATATCAATATGGACTTAGCTGAATCAAATAGCATTTCAGTCGTATAGTATTTTGGTGCTTACAATATCTACACAAATATAAGTTGATCCTCACTGCAAATCCACAAAGTATTTATTATTATCAGCATTCTCTATATAATTTTTACATGAGATACCCATCCCAATTTCTTCAAGTACAAGGTAGACATTCAGAAAAGTAAAGTCTTTACATAATATAATGCTAAAATATCAATAATGGGAAGTTTATGGGCTCATGATGCCACTCAATGGATTGTGGATAAGGCATGGCATGAGGGATTTTCCCCTTCCCTGTATAGTCTTAAAAACTGATAAGTCCTAATACATCTCAACCATAGGAAATTAGGCAGAATTTGACATTTTAAAATGTTAATGATATTACTTTGCATTTAATCTATTTATTCTAAACTACTGCTGAAATACTTTGGTCACTTCTAGGCCCTAACAGAGGCAACTGCTTTTGCTTGTCTACGTCCACTTATTTTTCCTAGATTTGACTATATTAAAAATCATGTATTGGGTATTTATTATGTGCAAGACTGTGCTATGCTCTGTGTTCAGTATGAACACAGATAAGCCCCAGTTCCAGCCCCCAAGGTATTCTTTTTTAAAAAAAGAATGCTTAAATACTTGGCCACATAGCCTCAGTAGCATATGGAAAAGAAGCAGTCACATTGGGCTACAAATTTCAGGGAAAAAAACTTATGGAGCAAAAACAGCTTTAAAACTCATTCTGCTGGATGAGTGGAATTTTTATTGATAAAGCTCACTGCTACATACTCAGTCAGTATTAGTTCTAAACCATATGTAATGCCTACTGCACATGCTACATTCTTCAAGAAGCTATCCATGATTCTTCTCCCCATTGTATTTCTCCATTCGCACTTAGGTTTTTGTACCTTTTTAATATCACGATTTATTCTCATTTGTATTATATTGTTCTATGTCACATGACCTATAGTATTTCCAGGCTCATGAGATCAGAGACTGTGCTGTGTATGTATGTGTGTGTATCATATATGATACATTAACTAACGGAATTGGAAAAACAAGTGGAGTCAAGTGTATTAAATCTATCAAAAATCCATAGAGCCTTAGGTTTGAAAAAAAAAAGTATCTATACAGAAGTTTGACAGCGAGAGGGAATGAGAGCCAGGAGGATAACTTTGGAAGCCTGAATTATTGTTGTTACTATAGACACATTCTCACTTAGAAAAATACATTCATAACCTTGGCTTTTCATCAAGGGTTAGCATAATCAAAAGCTATGAAGAACTTCTATGTCTTGCTTATAAACATTGTTATCGATGTTGCTAAAAATTGCTCAGAGACAGTACAGCATTAGAGTTTGAGCACAGACTTTGAAGCCTGACTGTCTAGGTTCAAATCTTTTTTTTTTTTTTTTTTTAAGATTTTTATTTATTTATTTGACAGAGACAGCGAGAGCAGGAACACAAGCAGGGGGAGTGGGAGAGGGAGAAGCAGGCTTCCCGCTGAGCAGGGAGCCCGATGTGGGGCTCGAACCCAGGACCCTGGGATCATGACCTGAGCCAAAGGCAGACGCTTAACGACTGAGCCACCCAGGCGCCCTCTAGGTTCAAATCTTGACTCCAGCAATTACTAGTTGTGTGACCGTGGGCAAGATTTTTAGCATCCTGTACCTTCGTTTCTCCATATGTAGAATGTGAATAATAACAGTAGCTACTTCACAGACCTCTTGTGAGAACTGAATGCGTGGCTATGTAAGGAGCTGAGGAGGACACCTGGACATAGATATATCTATAGTTATCAGCCATCTATCCACATAATCAAATCCACCAAGAATTCCATGGAAGGACAGAGTTCGCCTTTGCAAAGATTTGATAGGTTTTTCATCATTAGATAACAAAGGTTATATACCACGTGTTTCCTCTTTGGTTTGGGCTTCCATGACCCCTGAGGCCAAATGTTTTGGCTCAAATTCTGTAACTCTATTTGAGCCAAGTTTCTATCAAAATTCTTCCCACCAGCAACTTTATTTGGCTTCTGGTTATTTTCACCTATTTTACCGAGTCTGATGTATATGTTTCTTCTGCGGCAAGTTGGTAAATTACTTGCAATTGTTTAGCATCCTGATTTTTAAACTTAAATATTTCTAATGATATACTTTGAAGAGGCAAAACTGCACCCATCAGAAAATATGCCCTTTTTGGTATGATGATTTTAAAGCATGGTCCCCAAAGTCTTTTAGCATTAAGAAGTGGGGGTCTATGTCCTCTCCTCTTCAATCTGAGTGGGCTTATAACCGCTTCAACCAGTAGACGATGGGAGAGGTGATGCTCTGTGACTTCCAAGGCTGGGTCATAAAAGACTATGCAGCTACTACCTTGTTTGTTGGAACACTGGTTGCTTGAAACTCCGAGTTATCATACAAGAAGCCTGGCTATTCTGAGGCCCCTACACTATGAGGAAGCCAAGCAAGGTCGGGGATGTGTAGGCCTTCAGAATCCTAGCCCCCAGTCATTGAGTCAAACTTAGCTTTCAAGTCTTCATGGTTGAGATTCTAGGCATCACAGAGAAGACAAGCCATCCTGCTGTGGCCTATCTGAACTCATGATCCATAGCATCCATGAGCAAAATAAAATAAATATTTTAATAGGCTAAATATCATGGTGATATACAACACAGCAAAAGTAAGTAGAATACCCTTCCAACACATCCATATAATTCCAAACAATTGAAAATATACATATACCCCCAAATATTTTCTTAATGAGAAAATACAACTCAGGTTTTGATTTCTGTCCCTTGATGAAAAAGGCATGTCTACTAAAAGAATGACTTTTTATTCTGATCATGGGATTGTAGAGGCCAAAGGTGAGCTGCCCCAAGATGGGCCACTTGGGCATGAAGAGTATTTTGAGTTAAAAAGCAATCAAATCTAGCAGTTTCAAGAAAAGCTCTTTACCTCCCCTCTCAACTGCCTGAAAAGAATTTAGACAGAGGACCTGCTTTAGGAAGTAAGCTATCACCATAGATCACTACATTATACTGTGAACGAGGTGTGGTTGACAGGGAGGAACCTAGCAAGGCCCAACTGACCCAAGTCCTCTGTGTCCCATTGTTTCTAAACAGCCCAGCAAACATTTCTTTACTGAACATTAACTCTTTTTCATCTCCCTGTGAATTGCATTCTTTCCCTTTGAAGTCCCAGATCCCTACCTCCTTCTCCTTAGTTCAGAATGATATATGGACCTCATTTTGCCTGTCTTTGGAATTTCCATGTGTGCATAGATTCCTAGTACCTACGTTGTTAACTTTGATTTTCTCCTGTTAATCTGTATCCTGTCAATTTGATTCTTAGTCTGGCTAGAAGGACCTTGAAAGGCAGAGTAAATTATCTGGGACACAGAGGACTTGGATCAGATGGGCCTTGCTAGGTTCCTCCCTGTCAACCACACCTCGTTCACAGTATAATGTAGTGATCTATGGTGATAGCTTACTTCCTGAAACAGTACCTACGTTGTTCTAAATATGCCACATGAATGGCTATTTGTGACATAAAAAAAGTCTCCCTGGCCCAAAAAGTGGAAAAAAAACCTCAATGTCCCTCAAATGATGAATGATAAACAGAATTAGATATATCCACACAACAGAATTTTATTCAGCTATTAAAAGGAAGGAAGTGGTGACATATTCTATAACATGGATGAAGCTTAAAAACATGCTAAGTGAAAGTAACCAGACATTACCATATAATATCATTTATATTAAAGGTCCATAATAGGCAAATTCATAGAGACAGAAGAGAGATTAGTGGCTGCCAGAAGCCACGGGAAGGGAGGAATGAGGAGTGATTGTTAACAGGTGTGGAGTTTATTCTAGGATGATGAAAATACACTAAAATCACATAGTAGTGATACTTGTACAGCTCCGTGAATATGCCAAACTCATTGAACTACACGTTTTAAAGGGTAAATTTTATGGTATGTGAATTGTATGTCTATAAAGCTGTTCTAAAAAAGTCCCCAGGACATCCCATTTTTGAAGAAACACACATTTTTTTCTCTTGAAGTCTTCTAAAGAAGTTTACGGCTCTTTGTGTTGTGCTGTGGTGTTTGGGAAGCAGCTTGCTCTGGGTTTATTTATTTTGTTTCATTATAGTGTTAGAATCAACCCTGCTTACATATCCTAAATACTTTTTTTTTTTTAATTTGAGGCTTAAAAACAAACAAAAAGAGGCAACACTTCCAATTCCCCAATGATTCAACAGGTTTTAATGTGCAGATGGTAAGCATTTGTTTCCCTCATTGTTTGCTACCAGGAAAAAGGGTGGGAAATAGCTCTTCTGGGTCAAAACGTATGGTTCACAAACCACGGCTTTTATCTTAGCCTAGTCTTGTTTTTTTTTTTTTTTTTTTTTTTTGAGATAACAATTTCTCCTAATTTTATGTCAACTTCTGGTAAAATGTCATACTGTACTAATGACTTTATTTGTTAAATAAGATAACAAATTGACCTGCCTGGGATAGGACAGATGGCAGATAGTAAAGCTGAATACTGCAAATATTAGGTCAACATGTCACCACTCTCAAGGACCATCACTGAAATCCTTGAAATTTACACCACAATTGACTAAAAATCTCATCTAGAATATTCAGGAATCGATGGCAAGTCTGCTTGTATAGATCTTGAAGTATTTATTTTTATGGTAATTTCCTTTTTTAAAAAAAGATTTTATTTATATATTTGAGAGAGAGAGAGAGAGAGACCATGAGCATGAGCAGGGGGAGGGGGACGGACAGAAAGAGAGGGAGAAGCAGGCTTTCGGCTGAGCAGGGAGCCCCACTGGGGGCTTGATCCCAGGACCCTGGGATCATGACCTGAGCCAAAGGCAGACGCTTAACCGACTGAGCCAACCAGGCACCCTATTTTTATGGTAATTTCTTCCTGATCTCAGGAATGGCAGATACTGCTAGTTGTTTCCCCAATATGCATTCTACATGTCTTTCCTTTTGACAAAATTCTGATTTTGTTTGGAGGTAGCAGCATGTCTGGCTAAAACAGACAACCTTATTTCTAGCCTCCTTGGAAGCCAGCACTAGACTTGTGACATGTGAGAGGGAGACTGCGGGAGGTTTCTGGGTAAGTTTGTCTTCTTGATATAGATGCTGCATCTGCCACCTCACCCTGATTTCAAGCTTTATTGATATACACTACCTCTTTCTTATTCTTGCTTCTGAAGGGGAGCAAAATATGTCACCCCAAAACATGTCTCATAGGCATAAGGATTATCTTGAGTTTATTATTATTATTTTTTAAGGGTTTATTTATTTATTTGACAGAGAGCAAGAGAGCACAAGCAGGGGAAGCGGCAGAGGGAGAGGAAGAAGCAGGTTCCCCGCTGAGCAGGGAGCCTGATGCGGGGCTCAATCCCAAGACCCTGGGATCATAACCTGAGCAGAAGGCAGATGCTTAACTGACTGAGCCACCCAGGCACCCCTTGAGTTAATTATTTTTAAGAAAGAGCAGACATAGCAGAATCATAGCCTGAGTAAAGTTACCCTTCAGTAATAGATATTTACATATATAAGGGAAATCTCCATTTGTAACGGTATCTCCCCCTCTGTATCAGGAAGAGAGGGATCATTCAATCTCTACAAACTCTCACCAGTGGAGAAGGGAGGGACTTAAATCTGCATAATAACCACACCCTTGATTACTTTGTTTTTCCTGGCAACCTCCCATAACAGCATCCCCACCCCCCAACATCTTTTGTCTTTAGCTGGAGATGTTATTTAAGGTGGTGACTTTGGTCATTTCAGGGAGTTACTCAGTTTTCCGGGGTCTCTCCCACATATATAGGAGGTATATATGTTATTAAACTTCTGTTTGTTTTTCTCCTGTTAATTTGCCTTTTCTTATAAAAGGGAGTCTCAGCCAAGGACCTTGAAGGGTAGAGGGAGAATTATCTTTCCTCTCCTATGCTTCCTTCTTCATCTTCCTTTCCTGGAATGTGGATGTGAGGTTGGAGGTCCTGACACAATCATCTTGCACCAGGAATGAAACCACCAGAATTAAATCTGCAGAAAGGCATGGGGTGCATAGTTAAGGATTATTCGGAAAAACACCAGGATGCTTTGCTTAAGATAATGAAAATGTAGCCCAAGGGAACAAGAAACGAAATAGCCTGCACAGTCATCATAGTCACAAGGTGTATGGTCTCTGCTTTTGCTAACAAAGATAGCATCACTGACACACATTGCTGAGATGTTTTGCAGACCCGGAGCAGGGAAGGGAACGACCACTTGAACACAATATTAATGAAACCAGATGGACCTGCACCAGAAAGACATGTCAATCAATCTTAAACGTTACCCAATCCCTGACCAATCAAAAGAACCCACTAACCTGGAGCCCCTTACCCTTCATTTTTGCCCTTAAAAACCCGCACTTGCAAATCATCAGGGAGTTCGGAACTTTTGAGCATTAGCTCTGTTCTCCTAGGGGGTGCCACACCAAGAAATAAATTTGTTTTTCTTCATTGCAACAGCTCAGTGTCAAGTTTTTTTTGTTTTGTTGTTTTTTTTTTTTTTTTTATTGGTTTGCTGCGCATCGGGTGGATGATCTCTCCTTTGATTCATTTACAAGAACTGACAAGCATAAGAGAGGAACACATCATGAGGGAAAGAGCAAAAAGACAGAAGGGGCCTGGGATGCTAGTGACATCATAAGGTCAATTTCTTAGACTGCCTTCTGTCAGACTTCATCATTTGAAGAATTAAAATTCTCTGTTGGGTTAAACAGTTTGTTGTCATTCCTGTTACTTGCATTTAAAAATGCAATCCCCATCCACAATTCCTCTCGACGAGTGAACTACCACCCTCTAGGGTACATTTAGAAAATATGTGCAAACATTTTTGACTTTTGTATGGAGAGGAGAGGTGCATCCAAAATGCCAGACATCTGGTAACAAGCAGGACAGTCCAGCAAAACAAATAATTGTTTCATGCCTGCACAGCTTTTGAAAAGTAGGCAACAACCTGCTTATAACTTTGTGAACTTAGAGCCTGGCCCTATTTAATATATACATGCAAAGTATTTTTTTTCACATTTTTTCCCACAGTTTAAATATACACTGAATTTTCCAAAAATACAACTATGATACAAATAAATCAAAGGGGAAAACTGTACTTTTTAAGTTTAGAACATTACCAGAAGTTGTTAATCACACAAGAAAATACCCTTACCATTAGCAATACCGTTCATGACATCTTAATCATTAATACCACACTCCTGCATTAGTCAGCATTTATAGTTGTCTATTCTTGGTGATTATAGGCACAGGTACTACATTTATCTACAGCATTATATAGCCTGCATATTTCTATATTAGATAATGAATTGTTGATGATCATTATATATATTATCTTGTAATTAATTATTACCCTTTAATTTCTTCTTTATTTGGCAATTACTTTGAAATTATATATAGACGAGTTACATTACTGGTAAATTTCCTTTGTGGATAGTAATGGCAGTCTTACAAAATATGTTTTACAAAAAAGGGTATTGAATCTTATGGTTTTGAAACCTATATAATACAAAGGGAAAGACAGTTTTGAAAAGGGATGATGTATACATATTCAGAGTAAGATGGCATGCCCAAGCAATAGAAAGATGGCTTTTATCCTTAAATGTTCCTATCCTGTCAAGTTTCTATTCTGGGATTTTGGCCAAGTTGGTTTCAAAGAAGACAGATAAGATGCGTGTGGAGCACCAGAACACTGCAGGGCCTTGCTTCACAATTAGAAACCAAATGCAAGACTGACTCCAACCCAGGGAAATTGGAGAAAAGATCAATGTAAAGGTATGTACATATCCATGTTGGGAGAGAATGGGGAAAGAAAATACCAAATTGGACAAGATCCATAACAGCTGATTAGTTATTTGATTAAACACAATAATGGGCAAATATGTAGCTGCTTTAACTTGTATTTTTGCAAGTTAAAAATAAAAAAAAAAAGCCAAAGGAAAAACGCATTATCAGAAAAATACAGAGAACTTTTTTTTTTTAATCCTCAAAATGTGAAGTCAAACTAGAGAGAAAATACTGAGCAAATAAGGAACTTTCTTCCAAGGTATGGAAACATTGACAAAACTATTACCAGTTATAGCTGCCCTTTACTGGGTGAAACCTGGACAAACAGGACAAACTCCTTTAAAAGTAAAGTCTTCAAAGGGTCAAATCCCACTGTGTTCACAGACCAGGCAGGCTGCTACAGGGCAGGAAGAGTCTATTATATAGAGAGAAGCTGCAGGAACACAATGATCTTTGAAGAACTTTTGGGCCAGTGTAGGCAGGCCCTGCAGTGGCAGTTTTGGTGCTAAGGGGTAAGAAAAGATGCAACCCTTCCCCCCCTTTGCTCTTATAGCTGCCTTGTTTAGCAACTTCCTCCAAGAGAAATGCCTTCTCTTTTCAGATTTTTAGAAAATATTTCCCAAATCTATGTCTCCCTTTATCTAAAGCAATTCCAAGTGAATAAAAAACTCAAGTTGTCTCCCCCAAAGGGCAAACCCTTTGTGCAATTTTTTAATAAGTTAATGGAGATATTTTTATTCCCACTGCTTGAAAATTTCTAATTGTTGCCACCCAAGGGCTTTCCATTGATAGCCTTCAAATATATAACCCATGAAGTACTTAACTATGGCAAACGGAGTTAGTATACTGAACACGGTCTCAAAGAGAAGTCTTAAGTTAGGAGTAATGGTAGACTACATTTAGAGAATTATTTCTCATAGACAGCAATTTTAGAGTGGACAAACACAGCTGAGCTCAACAAAGCCTTTCTAATTTATACATTCTTAGGGATTGTTCTGAATTTTGTATAAAACTACAATCACCAATATGTGAGTTCCAACTTCTACAGTGGGGGCTTATTTATTATCTCAATATCAATTGGTGATAGAGATCTTCTCATCTCCTTTCCCTTGGTGGAGGTGGCTTTACCAAAATAAATGAACTACCTGCGAACCCGAATCGGAGGTCAGGGGATGCTTGTACCATCCACTTACTTTCTAGGCTTACAGTTACCCTGGAGAGGAGCTAACGCTTCATTTATCCATGTTCCTGAAACTGAATTTGTTTACCATGGCCGAGCGGTGTTATCAAAGCATACTAGATAATAAAAATTTGGTCTTACTACCTAGCCAAATGTATTAATTTTGTTGTTGCTGGTCATGGTAACCAACTTGTCACTTACACTTCTTCCCCCTTTATTCAAAATTCCATTGAGATGACATAAAGTACTCAGGGGTTAAAAGATTAAAATGAAAATCCGCCTAGAAAGCAAGAATGAGAGCAAACAGAAGACTAGCATATTTCTGGAAGTACTGAAAGATACAGGTGGGATCCAGATGGTAAAGAAAACAAAAGAGAGTAAACATGCCACAAACACCAAGAGTAACTAGAAGCTTCACAGGAGTCTCACCCCTTTAGCTCACATATAGTATACTTTAGTTGTGTGAGGCATTGTGAAGGGAATACCCAGTGCTCAGAGGATGTATAATGGGTGAGGTGAGCTCATATAAAAGCTGAGGATTGGTTGGGGACCTTTAGAAAGCTCCCCCGGGGAGGAAGTATTAAGCTTTGACCTGAAGGATGCCAAGGAGTCTGAAAATAGTCCAGTGCCTTAAAAGAAGATCAGTATCATTGGAATTTAGAGAGGAGTGGAGAATGATAGAAAATCAAAAAAGGAAGGACAGAAAAAGGTAGACTCTATAGCTCATGGTAAGTATTTAAACATTAGCTTTATAGCAATGGGCAGCTATTGAAGAGTTGTAAGCAACAGTCCAATCAATGTCGTAAAAACACTTATTCTACTTGCCATATTGAAAATGGACTGCGGGGGGTTAAGGGCAGATGTATAAAGTACAATAGGATAGATCCATGCAGTGTTTATGCACAAATGAGTATCAGTGGGACTCACATAAAATGCCTTTTTCCCTTCGAATGTCTCCACGTTTCCATTCCCCAGTCATCAGCTAGCTGAGTCCCTACTGCCAGCACCAGGATTGGAGAAGTAGCCTCCAAACTCATTTCCTTAATCCTCATCTCCAGCCCACTCCATTACCATCCTTCATAGTGTAAGGAAGCCATTTTTCCTAATCATCATTTTTTCCACCTCACTTCCCTGCATAAAAATTGACTGTGTCTTCATATTACTTATAAGATGGGGTTTGAGAGGATTAATAACAAATCTTTTTTCCCCACCCAGGTTTATAATCAAATAAGTCAGACACAGGAGTCAAAGAGATACAGATGAAAATATCTCCTTTATTAATGATAAAGCTGGGGTCAGCGAGCATGGCTTAAGCCCTCTTGCTACGTGTGCTTGGTGGTAATTTGCCTAGTGACACAAACTACTAGCATAAAATAAAAGGGGACCTTTTCCCATATCAAACAACCGTATACAATTAACGTCATGGAGAGACAGAGCACCAAAGTCAAGGGTGCTGAGCCACATATGCTCAATTCTTCCTCCTAAACTCACAATCAGATCGTTCACTCCTCTGGGGCAAAAGGGTAGTAGTATTACACCAATGTAATTCCTTCTGCAGGTGGGTATTTGAAGCAAGATGCAGAGGGTCCAAACATTTAAATCCATATACATTAAACTTTTATGATTTTTACTATTCTGTAGTTTGCTAATTGCAACTTACTACTATTTCTCAGCATAGGCCCCTGTTTCTGTCATCTTTCTTGTCCCGTCCATATTATTTGCCTCTTGTCCTTTAATTCTCCTATTAAAATTGAGTGATGATTGTCTAGTCAGTCTCTTCCCAAGCCAAAGTTAGCAGTATTATCTGAAAGTGCTTGGGGAAATCTTAATTTTGTATGGTTCATAGTCATAGCCATATTAACTAGTATGCCCATTTATCTGTAAATGAAGTTTCAGTATTCTGGAATATCCTCTCTCTGACACTGAATTTTGAGCTAAGACCAGTGCCTAGATTGACAGCAACTATAGCTATAGATAGAGTTGACAACTAGCTATATTGACAACAACCTTATTAATTTTAATTCTCCCGGCATTTACAGCAGGGGTAGTACAAAATCTCAGCTATCATTACATGACATATATGGAAGCATTTTATAAATAAAACATACACAATGGGTTATTTTTATTATTATAATCTAATAATGTTTCAAAATTCCGTATTATTCACTAAAAGGTATAAAATGTTATAATGACTGTGAAGCCTATCAACTGAAAATAATACAAATTTTATTTCCCCTCCCAGGAAAGATCAATTGTCTATATGTTTCTATAACACATATCACCCTGGCACTAAGTCACTAAGCATCAACTACCATTAATAACAATTGATTTTATAATTAAAGTAGCTAACTGATAAGATACTGTCACTTCTTACAAATGCTTGAATATGAAAATAGGTTCCCCCCACACATACTGACATATCTAGTAGAAATTATTATAGGCCTTTGCTTACTCATTCCAGTAAGAGCAGAATCACAGACAGATCAACCAATCTAGCACTGTGAATAAGGCATTGTAGGAACTCAATAAGTATTTGTTAAATTAAAGAATAATTTTTATTATATCTTCATATTAAAATTAAAAATTCATAGAGCAGTAGGAAAATTACCGAGAATATTTACAACATACACAGTCAAAGAAAATACTTTTCTCATGAAAAAGTCAATTTGGGTCCTCCTATTAGGAAAAAAATGGCTTAGACCCATTTCTCCCTGCTACTCCCCACTAACATAATAATAAGCACTGGTAATAATGCAAGATGTGATCAAAAATAGCTCTGAAAGGTAGTAAGAAGATGACAGAGGTCTGGGACACAGGAACTGGAGCAGCATCTGGGTGACTTAATGTCTCCTCACCAAATAGAAGGCAACCCAGACCCAGCATTTCACGACCCCTAACTAGCATCAGAAGACAGCCCAGATGGGCTCATTGTTCCCCCAGATCCAGCAGGAGTCCCTGAGACAACATGAGGCAAACCTGACACCGTCTAGCATGCAATCCTAGACCCAATCCCAACACCTGCCAACAATAAGCAACCACGGGAAGCGTTCTCCATCCCTGCTGGGCCTCTATTCTCCCTCACATCTCAAGATACCTATGCATTTGGTAAAACTCTATAGAAATAAATATACCCATGCACAGGTGCACACACACTCATACACAAAAACACATACAGGTGAACACTCAGGAAATCTAAACAGATTTAGTGGACTGTGTCAATGTCAATATCCTGGTTGTGACATTGTGCTATAGTTTTGCTAAATGTTACCACTGGGGGAAACTGGGTAAAGTGTGTACAAGATCTCTGTGTGTGCTTTCTTATAATTCACGTGGAGCTACAATTATCTCAATAAAAATGCCAATTTAAAAAAAAAGTCAATCTTGATTTTCACCTCTTTATTTGAATTTCACTAGATGGTTTTATTTATTTTATTCACTGGATATTTGAGAATCATCCCACTTGGTGTTTACTCAGAGCATGTTAAACTTAGAGCAATTTTATTTTAAAAGAATTCTGCACAATATGCCCTGACCAGCCATTTACTAAGTCATATGGATAGACATTATGGACTTGAGCTGATCTTCAAAGCATCTTTTCCGTCCAGAGCTTTTTCTTTTTTCCATTTTTAAACTGGAAGTATTCCTTCTCTGCCAGCTAAAGAAAATTTCTAGTTATTTATTTATTTTTTTTAGATTTTATTTATTTGTCAGAGAGAGAGAGCACAAGCAGGGGGAGAGGCGGAGGGAGAGGGAGAAACAGACTCCACGCTGAGCAAGGAGCCCGATGTGGGACTCGATCCCAGGACCCTGGGATCATGACCTGAGCTAAAGGCAGACGCTTAATGACTGAGCCACCCAGGCGCCCCTCCCTGGAAACCTTTTGAGTACTGTTCGTGTCACCCTCATTGCAAGCATTGACACAGCGAATTGCTTGTGTCATTAACTCCATGGAGAAAGAAATCTCCTGCCCCTTCTCTTTACTAGCTTTTTAATAGCGTAGCTTCAGGTCTTCCACTGAAAACATTAGAACTGTCACTTAATTTTCAACCTCCCAATGTTTGAGAGACGTGCAATATAATTAAAAAGGTGCCCATAGGGCAACTAATTCTGAAGACTAGTGATAAGTGAATGAAGGAAGTGTGCTTAATTTCATTTTCATGCTCTAACTGTTTCTTACAGTGATAAGGAAACCTTAAGCTCTACATCCATTTGAAAAGGTATCCCTACGATGTACATGTGGCTTTATAAAATGCATGTGTGTATAGGCTTTTACATGTACTCATGCATGAATGGCTATACAAAAATACAGATACTTTCAGTCAGATTATTTTTTTTTAAAGATTTTTATTTTTATTTATTTATTTGACACAGAGAGATACAGCGAGAGTGGGAACACAAGCAGGGGGAGTGGGAGAGGGAGAAGCGGGCTTCCCGCAGAGCAGGGAGCCTGATGCGGGGCTCGATCCCAGGACCCAAGGACCATGACCCAAGCTGAAGGCAGACGCTTAACGTCTGAGCCACCCAGGTGCCCCCATTCAGATAACTTTAGTCACATTTTACATAATGTGACTCACACATACACTCTTTTTTTTTCTTTTCCCTAAAACAAGACAGCATTTCCTAACTTTTAGGACATAAGATGTGTTTCGT
The DNA here is from genome assembly GCF_964656455.1 of Halichoerus grypus. Taxonomy (NCBI): domain Eukaryota; kingdom Metazoa; phylum Chordata; class Mammalia; order Carnivora; family Phocidae; genus Halichoerus; species Halichoerus grypus. The sequence continues at coordinate 104,066,996 of NC_135727.1, read as the reverse complement.
TATTTATAACATACTCTAAACAAATTTTGATTAAAAGTGCAAATAATTAAAAAGTACTAATTACTACAATGAATAGTTCAGGAGAGTTTTCTTTTATTTGATTGCCATAAATGATGGCATTCATTCCTACATACTTACCATAACACGTATATCCATTAGTAAGAGGAAAACATATTTAGAATCCAAAATTGGCTCCTAAAGAACCTTAATAAAGTTCTAACATCTTTAGAAAAAGGTTGGGAAAATTCATAATTCCTATTACACTCTTCTGATTTAAGCCGAGGAAGATAATAGGTAATAGGCCAGCCCAGGGAGATGAGCTCCAGCCAATTACTGTGGAAAAACCAGAGGCAGTTATAGTCCCAGGGCTGCCAACACCACAGCTGGGGGACTTGCCAAGTAGACAGATGCCAAAGCAGGAAAAATAGCTCCTTCTGATTGATTGTTCAAACCTACAAAGATCAAATGCTTCGTGTGTGGGCCTGACTACAGAACTATCTTTTCCCAAAAGGCATCATTTATTTGTTTTTCATTACTGAGGTTGTTAGAAACACAGAAATAATGTTATCTATAAGTATAAGAACAGGTCCCAGGAATATCTAGTTTTCCTTTTGCAAACAATAAAAAAGAAACTCTGAAGTACATATTATACTTAGAGCTTTTATAAATTGTGACTTTCCCGCTCCATGCCTCCTCAGTTTCCCTATCTGTAAAATGGAGATAAAAGTAGCATCGCAGTGTTACTGTAAGGGAAAAAGTAAAATATTAGAAGTCAATGTACTAAGCACGATACCAAGTACTTAGCATTCATCGAACACGAGCAATTATGTTAGTTCTATTTTCACTTCTTTTATTATACCCAGTTAAACTTGTGTTATTATACCCTCGATATTTGTATTATTACACCAAGTTAGCCAAAGCAAATCTATTTTTTAAAGCTTGTCCAGAAGTAACTTTATTAGACATGTTTGTTTGGCACAGATCAATTACTTAGAAATTTATTTCATGTAAATAGGTCGTATATAAAAATGATGACTGCCCTTTTTTGGGTGACTTGAGAAATCTAGGGGGCAAGAAATAATTTTCAAAGAAAAAAACCACAGCATCTTTTAAAGAGCTCTGTAGGTAAGGATTAATTACACTAATAGCCAGATTAACTTGTATACACTACACATTACACGCAATTCAAATTTTAACAACAACTCAAACTGAGGAGCATTCATCTTAGTTCTTATGGCATCAAAGCATCTTTGAAGATCAGGTGTTTAAAAACAAAGGAAGGAAATTACCAATCTTCTATGTGCTCTTCTCAGTTTTCAGTTCATTTTTATCATCAGAATTGAAACAAACAACTGAAATCCTCTGATCGATATCAGTAAACCACATTTCCAAAAGAAAAGAGTAGTGCCCATTAGTTCAAACTGCAGAATGACTGAGTTTCTCATTAAAAAAATAATGTCTTTTATGTTGTTTCAGGGAACTCAAAGTTTGTTCACATTTCGTGGCAACTGTCCCTTTCAGTTTCAGTGACCTGGTTGAGAAGGCACAGGAAATGCGAACACATTTTCTTGCAGCCCATCCTTTTATCTGTAAAGATTATTGGGTAGCTGCTTCTGCAATGTCTAGTACTCCTGTGAAAAACTAGTAGCATAATACAGATCGAGGGACAGGATACGCAAAGCTGCTTCTGATGTCTTTCTATTAGTCAGGAATGCACAACAATTTCAGGTCAATGATCCTTCTATGTCCAAAAGGCATGGGACCTATGGCTCACAATTGTTTTTTATGTTTTGCTCCATTTGAAGCACACAGGCAAAACCAATGATATAAATGAGGCCTTATATGACCTGACATCCACATGCCTAATCTAGCAGAACCTCCACATCAATGGTACAGCCAGATGAATCAAAAGGTCCCTCCAATGCCCGTGTCAATGTCAGATTGAGTAGAAGCTCCCTGCTTGGCATTCCCGCTTGAGTGCTTTGCAGTCCTGGCATGTCACCTAATAGGCCCTGCACCAGTTCTGACTGATGTGTGAGTGTGCAAACATTACCAGCATTCAGGAGCCAGATGGCCCACGCACCAAGCATAGCAGCCAGATTCAGCACACTTCGGAGAGTTCCGTTTTTGGTGATTCCTCCCAACATGAAAGGACACATATTTACTTGATCCCGTTCCATATGAACCCACAACAATGTCTTCCTCCATCATTTCGGTGCCGCATCCGAAGTAAAGAAGGAAATTCTTTTCTCCTTTCTTTCCATTTAGCATGAAACAAAGGCCTCTACAATCAAACCGACCCTATTCTGCTATTTGTGGAGGCTGTCATCTGTTCTCCTAAGTGACAGTTGCACAAAGTCTCCTCGCTGCTTCTTTGGCATAAAGCAGTCATTTACTTCTCCCACCACACTTAAATGGATTCTTTAAAACTGAAGCCATAACTCGTAGGAAGAAGTGTCCAGGAGAGGGTGTACCCTTCTAGTCCTGTATGAATAGCTCCTGCAGGTGTCAGCCACACAAGAAACATGATTTACTTATAAAACACTAAAAAATCACATATATTATTCCTCATAGCAAGAATTTCAAGTCAGTTCACATTGGTCTTCTCTCCTTACACACGTAAAACACCATTCATGGGCATGCTCCTGGGTGTGTGTGTGTGTGTGTGTGTGTGTGTGTGTGTAATCATATGGAAATGGAGAGATTTCAAGTGGAACTGCTGCAGTAAGAAAAAGTAAAATCTACAAATTAAAAAAACCTAGTACTTCTCAGTATTAATTACTTATGAGTTCAAAGAAATATGATAGAAACCCGAAATCTTTCTTGAATCATTACTGACTTTAAACTAAGATGAGCAGCCTTCCTGAAATCCCTAAAATAAAACCTTCAAAAGCACCAGTTCAAGATCTGGAGATACGATGAAAGATTGGAGACCTTTTCAAAGAAGTCTGGGGAATTTCTTTACCATATTTAAGTCCTAAATTGGAAAAAAAAATTATTTGACAAAATAGTAAAGTCTTTTCCCTATCAGATCCATTCTGAGCATATCACTCCAGGCTGTCAGATCAGCCACATTACTCAGAGGTTCCCTCTGGGATAAGCTAATTCTAGAATCCCTTTATAGTTTGGATACTTTCAGCATGAGATCTCAATGTCCTCTTAGAGGCTAGTTTGCAAACATGTAAAAGGAAAGCTCATGGTTTACTGAAATGCGTGTACTACACAAAGTGTGTAGTATGACCGTGTATGTGTTGAGAATTTTAATTACTTCTGTAAGGGAAAGCAAACATTCCTCTTTCATATTTCATCTTAACCAATAGTTTTCGCTTGCTTGGGAATCAAAAACTACTTTTTGCAATAAAATCAGTGTTACAACAGCAATAAATTTCACAGGGAACTATGTTTAAATTGATCATCTAAAATTAAAAACAAAAAGATAGTTGTTAAAGGTCAAAGACAATCTGCATGAACAGAATGCATAGGGTACCATAAAATGTAGCTTACATCAAACGGTTAGATCTTAGGAAACTTTTAATGCAAATTCTGCTATAATTCAAGAAGAAAATAATGAAGAAGAATTTTTTTAAAAAAGAGTAAAATGGAGCCAAATGTCATTGCAGAAAACAACATATACCAGGGTAGGTACCATAAAGTTTTATTTCTACAGCTTTGAAAGAAGCTAAAAACTCACATGTGACTCTCCAGCTCATGAGTAATGTGGTCATTTCAAACTTATGGCAATAAAAACTTTATAGCATCCCAGTTTGGAACATATGTCAAACAGAGATAAAAGTAAAAATCAAAATGAAATGTGACGAAACACTGTAAAACACCTCTCATCGGACACCACTAATCTGTTTTGGTCTGAGAATCAGCGGCCACTTCTGTTTTGGAATTTCTATTTCAAAATCATGTTGCAACTTGAAGAACCGCTGTGATTAACATCAAAGTAAATAAGAAAAAATGAGTTGCTTTGCTCATGATGGTGCTAACTGTATGGGCTTCAGAAAATGTCACCGTTGTAGCAAAATTAAGAAGAGAAACATAATTCCTGCAGTTAAATATTAATGTTTGACCTTGACACATAAAGAATGAAGACAAATCATTTTCTTTAACAAGTGATTTTTATAGACTATAATAATTATAGAGAAAATGGCATGTGTTTACAATGAGAGCTCAATGTTTTCAAATGATGTAATTACATTTTAAATGAACGTTATTTTTATTATCAGTGAATTGTTGGTATTAGTCCTTGGAGGAAGCCATATTTTTCTACTTTGATTTTTGTCTGAAGATGAAAACTATCTTATGTAAATAGTGTCTGATTAGACTTTAGTTTATTAGTATTAATCAGTTGTATTTTGCCACTTGGACAACTTGCATAACTTTGGCGCTATTCTAATTCTCACTCCATTTTCTTAGCTGTAGGGAAAGAATCTAATGAATTGTATCATTACTAGTTGTCTAATTTTTAGCTATTCTATTTCATAGCCTAGAGGTTTCATAACTGTATGAAAATAATAAAAGCTATCATCTACTAATATATATTTGTTTTTATATTAACTGGGTAACTGCAATGTTACTACGCACAGTGATCTAACTCCTTGATTGATGAGCACAATGCTACACACGGAATCGTCAAAATGCCAAATGAAAACTACTGATCTTATATTTTATTTCCAAGCACTGACTAAATTGTTTGGGGATTTCTTCTTTGCCTGTGGGACAGACTTAAGAGATTTCGAGGCAGTTCATTTCCATTCAAACAAACATTAGGTGATTTTAAATGTCTTCTTACACTTAGCTGTACTACACTAACTCTGAAAAAAACAAAACAAAACTTTGTCTACCGAAATAATGATAGAAAAAATAACTAAAAACTTCTAAGAGACACACTTTATCAAGAAAGTGGAGTTTATCTGTCACTGATAAAATCATATTTTGGATTAATCTGAAAATGACTCTATTGTTTCCCCCAAATCGCTTTCCCTTCAAGAGAGTACAGGAGTTAACTGTCACTTGAAAATGTTAATCCAAAATAATGAGAGTAACTTAAGAAGAGTTATTAAATGGTTTGTTTTAACATTTTCAGATACTATAATAATACACCATCAATTATGAACATCATTACTTTTAGAGAATAAATCCCCAAAACATTCACTTCACATGAGATGATTCATAATTACAACCTCCTGCACTGTGATCCAATCACACCGCTGAGATCCACACTCATCACTACATGGTATATGCCTATGACCTACAGAGATCTGCGCTGTGCATACTTAGGGCAAAGCCATTCAGCCAGCACAAGCCCAGGTTGAAACTGTCTAAAAAAGTGTTTATACAAGATTTGTATCTAACAAAGACAAACCTTATGTCCCTGTTCGTGACACCCACAACAGTAATGGTAATAGAAGGATAACAAGAATATACACCTTGATCCTTAAGCCAGGCTTCATACTAGAAGAGGTGAGAACAAGGCCTCCTGCATCTTATCTGGCAACTGTAAATCGAAACCATTTTGGAGACAGTGTACCACAATGATACTACCCCTTAATTTGTTAAAATTCATTTTCATCTAACTATAATCATAATTAGAAAAATGTAAAGGTGTACAAATATTCTTATTTTCTTCTCTCTTTTCAAAAAGTTACAACTTATGTAAATGTGTTTTTCTTTGTCCATTCTATGACACTGCAATTTTTGCCACAGATTTAAGTTTAAATTCCATGGTTTTATTTAGAAAAACTCGAGGATCTCCATTCAATTCAAAAGTAGACTAATTTTCTTTAAACACTGAGGTGCAAGTTGAGATTTTAGAACAAAATCAGTACATGCTAAATAATTCCAAATACAGGTACTTTTTAGGGGCTGAAGTTTGTAATGATAAAAAGAGCTAACCAGCAATGTCCACTAGAGCTTTCTGTGATGATGAAAACGTTCTGTACCTGCACCGTCCAATGAGATGGCCATTGGAAACACGTGGCTACTGCACACTTCAAATGTGCACAGTGCAAGGGAGGGACCACAGCTTTTAGTTTCACTATTTTTTTTTCTTTTTTCCTTTTCCTTTTTTTTTCAAATTTATTTGAGAGAGAGAGTGAGAGAGAGTGAGAGAGCACAAGCAGGGGGAGTGGCAGAGGGAGAGGGAGAGGGAGAAGCAGGGAGCCCAACATGGGGCTCAATCCCAGGACCCTGGGATCATGACCTGAGCCGAAGACAGACACTTAACTGACTGAGCCACCCAGGAGCCCCTATTTTCACTAATTTAAATTTAAATTGCCATATGCGTCTAGTGGCTACTGAATCAGACAGCAAAAGTTTAGAGATTAATTATGACTAAATGTATACATTTATCCATAACACATATTATATACACATGTACCATTACACAAAAGCCCATGAATGGATGCAATCTTACCACTATCTAAAAACCAAAACCATAACTTTCTCTTATTAAAATATACCACACATTATTGCTTCATTTCAGTGAATATGAGGAACTCACAAATTTATTAAGAAAATTTTAACCAACAATATCCTCCATACCAAATGCAATTACTTATCCATTTCTGCAAAACCACAGAATTTTTTCCCTCAAACTTAACTAGAAAAACAACTTAATCCTCTGCTTTAATTTGCCATTTCACAGCTTGCAATTGCTTGGTGTGAATGTTCCTTTTTTTTTTTTTTTCCTCCTTGGAAATTTTGCAAGACTACTGTGCTACTACATGGTTCATGTTCTGTCATTCTTTTGAAATTCAAAATGATTTTTTACTGCTCAACATATTTATTTACATTAAAGTAAAATGCATACTTACTAATTTGGGAAAAACAATCACAGGGTTTGGAATGATTCCATCTACCTTTTTTCTTTTCTTTTTTGTAAGGTTTATTTGAGAGAGAGAGAGAAAAAAAGAGAGAAAGAGCAAGCAAGCATAAGTGAGGGAGAGAAATCCTCAAGCAGACTCCCCACTGAGTACAGAGCCCGATGCAGGGCTCAATCCCAAAACCCCCTGAGATCCTGACCTGAGCCAAAATCAAGAGTCTGATGTTTGACCAACTGAGCCACCCAGGCATCCCACAACTATCTTTCTTCAATAGTAACGTTTATTTAAGATAGATCTGTGATCTGATAGAAACCTAATTTATCTAAGTATTTGTTATCTAAGAAGCAATAATTCCAATGGATTGGCCAAAGTGTACATAGTTTCATTTATGCAAGATGAATAAATCCTAGAGATCCCCTAGACAGCACAGGGCATATAGTTACCAAAACTGTATTTTAGCTTAAAAATTTGTTATAAGGGTAGATCTTTTGTTAAATATTCTTATCAAAAATAAGAGAGAGATTGCAAATGACATATCAGACAAAGGGTTAATATCCAAAATCTATAAAGAACTTCTCAAACTCAACACCCAAAGAACAAAGAATCCAATCAAGAAATGCGCAGAAGACATGAACAGACATTTTTCCAAAGAAGACATCCAAATGGCCAACAGACACATGAAAAAGTGCTCCACATCACTCAGCATCAGGGAAATACAAATCAAAACCTCAATGAGTCAGAATGGCTAAAATTAACAAGTCAGGAAACGACAGATGTTGGCGAGGATGCGGAGAAAGGGGAACCCTCCTACACTGTTGGTGGGAATGCAAGCTGGTGCAGCCACTCTGGAAAACAGTATGGAGGTTACTCAAAAAGTTGAAAATAGAGCTACCCTATGACCCAGCAATTGCACTACTGGGTATTTACCCCAAAGATACAAATGTAGTGATCTGAAGAGGCACCTGCACCTCAATGTTTATGGCAGCAATGTTCACAATAGCCAAACTATGGAAAGAGCCTAGGTGTCCATCAACAGATGAATGGATAAAGAAGATGTGGTATATATATACAATGGAATATTATGCAGCCATAAAAAAAAAATGAAATCTTGCCATTTGCAACGACATGGATGGAACTAGAGGGTATTATGTTAAGCAAAATAAGTCAATCAGAGAAAGATAAGTATCATATGATCTCACTGATAGGAGGATTTTGAGAAACAAGACAGAGGATCACAGGGGAAGGGAGGAAAAAATGAAACAAGATGAAACCAGAGAGGGAGACAAACCATAAGAGACTCTTAATCTCAGGAAACAAACTGAGGGTTGCTGGAGTGGTGGGGGGTGGGAGGGATGGGGTAGCTGGGTAATGGACATTGGGGAGGGTATGTACTATGGTGAGCACTGTCAATTGTGTAAGACTGATGAATCACAGACCTGTACCCTTGAAACAAATAATGCATTATATGTTAATAAAAAAATTTAAAAAAAGAGAGGAAGGAAACTTCTAGAAGTGATGTTAAGTTTATGCTATTGTAATTGTGTATGGTGACAGTTTCATGGTTGTATATGTACCTTACACACATCAAAATATATACATTAAATATTACAGCTTTTTTGCATGTCAATTATACCTCAATCAATAAAAAGACATTTTTTTAAATGCCAAACAATGGGAAGTAAGACAACATGCTACCTTCAAAGCCATGGTAATAAAAGGAGCACTGGTACAACTTCTTTGTACCTGGAAATGATGTATGACTCAGACTTGCTCACATAAAAGTTTACATGTCTAATTTAAACTATTTTGAATGTGTAAGCGACTTCCCTCTGGTCATTTCTAAAGATAAAGATGTATGTTATCATTTTGAAGAAAACATCCTACGTCTGATAATTCTAAAAATTTTGCCTTTTCTAAGTCTCCTGAGGTGAGAATTACAGAATAATAATCTAAGAAAGTAAAATGTGTACAGAATCTAGTATGTCTTTGCTTTTTGATTTTCTTTCTTCCAGTACTGGCTATATTTTATATTACATTCCAGTAAAGAAAAAAATGCACCAAATTTTACTGAAAATGATTTGTTTCACTGAGTACAGGACCCATGCATTGTAGCTAAAGATTGCCACTTTGGCAACATTCCCATTTCATCCATAAATATTCTGATTTATATCTAATATTGAGAAAAATGAGAAAATAAACAATTCTTGGACTGATATGGTTATAAAACCAGGAGCAGAGAGCAACAGTTTTTCAAGTCAGAAAACCTAAATTTAGGACCTGACCTTGTGAGTAAGTAGTTTGGGCAAATCATCTGGACAGGTGTTTTTCAAAGTACAGGTCAAGATATTAAGGGGTTGTGAAATCCATTTATATGTCATGCTAGCTATTAATTTAAAAAATCAAACAGAATGGAACAAATATTATTAGAGTGTGGCCACATATGGTAAGGATACCTTACTTTCTTATGAATCTTTTTTTCAAGAGAGAGGGGGAGAGAGGGAGAGAGGGGGAGAGAGAGAGAGAGAGAGAAAGAGAGAGAGAGAGAGAAAGAGATGAACTCTGGAGCCGTGAAAACTTTAAAAAGAATCCCAACCTTGTCACTGTTGAATCTTGCACAAATTATTTATTCTGTGCTTTGTTTTTTTCATATTTACAATGGGGATACTAATAGTGTCTATCTCAAAACGTTGCTTTAGAAATTAAATGCAAATCCATTATAATAGTGCCTCCTGACAATAAATGCTCAACCTTAGTATTACATTTCTATCCTATGACTCTTGAGTTACTTGAGTTTTTAGGCTCACTATTGAGCCTAAATGTGAAGGTTTTTTCTTTGCTTTTAACTTAAATTTTATGAAAATCACTGTGTTTTAAATAATGCACATATGAACTTTATCTAAAATTCCTAGTTATGTGACTTTGCTAACAGGCACATTTTTCATGGAACAAACAATTTGGGGCTGTAAGCCTTCATTGTCTATTTTTCCTAATACGAATTCCTTTATTGTTGAAATGTCACTGATGATCAGGATTGGTCCTTCCCTGCTTCTAACATGTCTGTCACTTTATTCATTAGAAACAAAATGGCTTGTTTTGGCTACTGGAAGGCAAGGGATTCATGTCCTGTGATTTTTTAAATGTAATATTAACAATCTTTGGTGGGGACTAGCCTTTACATTGCAGCCGATGAAGGCTGTGACTCTATACTCTGAGGCAGGCCAAATGAAATAAGAGCTATTAATAAAGACTTGAACGGTAGGTGCAACAGTAGAATTTGGCTATGTTTGGTAATTCAATCCTTGAAAAATATTAGGTACCATAAAATAAACTTTGAAAGAGCTTCAGCATTTCTAGAATCATGTTTTAAATTTTAAGGCTAATTACTCCCAAATCAACACAATTTTGAGTATAACTTAACTCTGACCTTTTATTTGGTAAATTGCTAATTATGGCTATCTTTGTTAGGTTTAAATTGAATTAGATTAAACTGTGACACAGTGATTTTCTAGCTTCTTATATGGTCAATGCATATAGTTATATTTAATGGTAGTAAAGCTGAGATTAAAATGTTAAACATAAGACTCAATTGCAAGGTCATTATATTTTTTCAAAGTAATAAAAACATAGTACTTCACCCACTGTAAAATTACAGGCTAATGACTCAGTCCTATAGAGTGGCTCTCAAATCTTGTTCAATGTACCCACACTGATTTAAGCAATGATAAAGTATCATTTCAAAGATTAAATAATGACAGGCGTGTAAATCACACTTGAAGATATGCCACCAAATAAAAGTTTTTTAAAGCTCTCAGTAGAAATCTTCAGATAAAATGATGAGAAAAATTGTTCAATCAAAGGGGAAGGTAATCATTTATAATTCTAAAAGGATGAAATATTTGTGAATCTTGCTTTTTTTTTTAAAGATTCATATATTTATTTATTAGAGAGAGCGAGAGCACAGGGAGGGGCAGAGGGAGAGAATCTCAAGCAGACTCCGCACTGAGTGCGGAGTCCAAGGCCGTGTTCAATCTCATTACCCTGAGATCATGACCTGAGCCAAAATCAAGAGTCAGTCACTCAACCAACTGAGCCTCCCAGGTACCCTGAATCTTGTTATTTTATAAAAGTAATCCAATAAACATTTAAATATTTTGTGAAGGTTTTAATATTTTTAGTTTAACATTTTATTTTAATATTTTAATAGTTTTCCAAGGCATCAACTTACATTTTTGAAAGGACCATGAATAAAAATATGAAAATAGTTTATACCACTCAGCCAACTCATTTAGTGAATGTTTATTAAACAAATAGGTGAAAAATTATCTGACGAGTCTAATTAGTATGAACAAACAACTTTTGTAAAAGTTTTTCTTAAATTTACCTAATTTGGACCAACCACATTCCGATTTTAATTACTTTAAGATTATCTAAACTACTTAGTTTACAACATCACTGTTGATTTTTCTTAAAAATGGTGAAGTATGTCAACACAGTGCTAAAATCAAGAGAATGCCCGAAAAAATGTTATGTAACCCTTTCAAAATAAGTACTACAAAGATTGTATTCTAAAATGGCTAGTTATCTTGTAAATTATTTTCAAAGAAATATTTTGATATCTAAAAGAAAGCAAAGTTAGGGGCACCTGGGTGGCTCAGTTCATTAAGTGTCTGCCTTTGGCTCAGGTCATGGTCCCAGGGTCCTGAGATCAAGCCCCATGTTGGGCTCCCTGCTCAGCGGGGAGTCTGCTTCTCCTTTTCCCTCTGCCCTTCCCCAAGCTTGTGTTCTCTCTCTCTCTCAAACAAATAAAATCTTTAAAAATAAATAAAAATAAAAAAATAAAAGAAAGCAAAGTTAAGGGGCACCTGGGTGGCTCAGTCTTTAAACATCTGCCTTTGGCTCAGGTCATGGTCCCAGGGTCCTGGGATCGGGCCCCACATTGGGCTCCCTGCTCAGCAGGAAGCCTGCTTCTCCCTCTCCCACTCCCCCTGCTTGTGTTCCGTCTCTTGCTGTGTCTCTCTCTGTCAAATAAATAAATAAAATCTTTAAAAAAAAAAAGCAAAGTTAAGGTATCTTCTTTTTCTTTCTTCAGTTTTATTGAGGTTTAACTGACAAAATTATAAGATATTTAAAGTGTACATTGTGATGATTTGACAAATGTACACCTTGTATTGCCTCTTTTTAAGAAAGTAAATCTATTGAGAAAAAAGCATCCATTTCTAAAAAATTCACATTTAATGAGGAATGAGAATTCTTCATTTAGCTTTGGTAAGTGGAGTCTTATCCTGAAATTACAGTAGTCATTATTAAATTAGTTATATGGGGCAAAAACATGAAATATTTAAAACTAAAATACAGTTTAAATATTTCTACTTAATTTACACTTTCTTCTTTTTTTTTTTTTTACTGTATATGGTTTGAGGATAGTTACATGTTCTTCTATATTATAAATATTATATTCTACTTAATTCTTTAGAACTCTCAATACTATAAGATTATCATATCTAGTTATATGCATATTTTTAAAAAAATTTCCCAGTCTGGATGGAAATCTTGTTTTTCACCTAATATAATTAAATTGTTATAAATGCTACGTATATACAAATGCTAGGTACATATCCAATTGCAAAGGACTGTATATAACATGTTCTTCAGCAACTGAGTAGTAGAAATAATTTCTTATATGCATTACTTTATTCTTAATATCAGTATTTTTTGAGTACCTTCTATTAGGGCCACACAGCCAGTGATATAAGATAGTGGGCAGAGTCCCTACCCAAAGTACTGTCTATAGTCTAATAATGGAAGCTTTAGACACTTTCCCAATAACTGTTCTATATGTTGTCATATTTTGAAGAGTGACTCTTGGAAATAGAAATAGCTAGAAATTCAGTATTCTTGCACTGTTCTAAGATTTATAGATGAAGTTCTTCAAAAAATCAGTAGTTACTTCTGTTAAAAACCTGGTCATTTCAAAGAAAATATATTGGTGGTGATAATGATAGGGAGAATTTGGGGGACATTTTTTTTAAAGATTTTATTTATTTATTTGACAGAGAGAGAGAGAGAGAGAGAAGGAGAGCACAAGCAGGGGGAGTGGCAGGCAGAGGGAGAAGCAGGCTCCCTGCTGAGCAGAAAGCCCAATGTGGAACTCAATCCCAGGACCCTGGGACCATGACCTGAGCCGAAGGCAGATGCCCAACAGACTGAGCCACCCAGGTGCCCTGGGGGAAATTTTTATTTTTTTAAAAGATTTCTGTTGATTAGGTTATCAATGCTTGTACCTATATGATTATGAGTGTCTTCGTGTTTATCGACTGATAACCACTGCAGAAAGATAAAATGTAGAGTCACTTGAAAAAACAATTTTCTCATTAAATCTTGTTTCTGGTCTAGGAAGTTGATATGAGAACAGATCCACTGCTACACCCTCAAAGTCTCAGGTCTCCATGTGTTAAGTGAAAAAATAAAGAAGTGAAATTTTCTTTCATATTCCCCCTTCTAACTTCCTTGAAAGGTACATTTCATTTCTTTTTTCCATTTCATTTCCTGGGCTAGTCCTACATATTGTTTTTTTATTTTATTTTATTTTATTTTTTTTAGATTTTATTTATTTGAGAGAGAGAGAGACAGAGATAGTGAGAGAGAGCACAAGTGGGGAGGAGAAGGAGAAGCAGGCTCCCTGCAGAGCAAGGAGCCCGATGCGGGACTCGATCCCAGGACCCCGGGATCATGACCTGAGCCAAAGCCAGACGCTTAACGGACTGAGCCACCCAGGAGCCCCTAGTCCTACATATTGTTAAAACAATTGGGAAATATGGATCATGTAATAAATTCAAAAACAGTTTATATGCTGAACTACTAAAATCAGTAATATATTTTGTGTTTTTGTATTTGCTTTTGTCTTTACTTACTGCTTTGGGATATTGAAGGTAGTTTTACCAGAAAAATTTCCTATTTATTCTTCAATCCACAATTCGTAAAAAATGTGCTTTAGTTAATACTGTTCACTGTATACCGTTTGAGCCTGGCTTAAAACACTACATCTTATGCTGTTCAGTGTAATTGTCATCAATTATATACAATTATTTCAAATAAATTAAGATTTTAGACAACATTCTAATATATTACACTTAGGCTATCTAAGAGTTTCTTGAAGATGCCTCTTTAGCTACATTTTATAGTCTCTTTTGCCATTAGGTTGAGCCACGTAACTGGGTTTGGCCCATGAGGTGTTGGTGGAAATAACCAAAATCCCTTCCTCACCTGGTCAAAATATTTTAATATCCTCCATATCCTCTTAAAGAAAAACTGTCCAATATGGTAGCCACTAGACATGTGTGGCCATTGAGCACTTAAGATATGGTGCTTCTAGGGGCACCTGGGTGGCTCAGTCAGTTAAGTCTCTGACTCTTGATTTTGGCTCAGGTCATGATCTCAGGGTCCTGGGATTGAGCCCCACGTCAGACTCCAGGCTCAGTGGGAAGTCTGCTTGAGGATTTCTCTCCCTCTCCCTCTGCCTCTCTCCCACTTGTGCATTCAAGCTCTCTTTCTCTAAAGTAAATATATAAATCTTTAAAAAAGTATGGCTCTTCCAGATTGAGATTGCTCTAAGTATAAAATACACAGTACATTTTAAAGAGTTAGTACAAAAAATATTGTAAAATCTCTCTCTTTTTTAAAGATTTTATTTATTTGAGAGAGAGAGAGAGAGCACAAGCAGGGGGAGAGGCAGAGGGAGAGGGACAAGCAGACTCCCTGCTGAGCAGGGAGCCCCATGCTGGACTTGATTCCAGGACCCTGGGATTATGATCTCTGCTGAAGGCAGACACTTAACCAACTGAGCCACCCAGGCTTCCCGTAAAATATCTCTTTTACACTCAATATATTGATCACGTGTTAAAAAGATAATATTTTGGATATGTTGGGTTAAATAAAATATATTACTAAAACAATTTCACTTGTTTCTTTTTCAGTTTATAAATGTGGCTACAAGAAATTTTCCAATTACATAAGAGGATCGCACTGTATTTCTATTGACAGCATTGCCAAACTTCTCAGAGTTTCATCTTTCTATTTTAATACATCCACCATTCACTTCCTCATTCATTGATCATGCAGCAATATTTATTGTGAATCTACTGTGTGCCAGGTACTCTTCTAATAACTCCCTACTGAGAAGATAAAGGATGGGGGTGATGGGGAGCAGATTATGCCACTCCAAAATATGCCTTTTTGGCATAAGAATTGTTTTGAGCTGAAGGCATTCAAGACCTGAAAGATGCAGGAAAAGCTTTCTACCTCCCCACTTAATGGCTGAAAAGAATTTAAATAGGGGGCATGTACCAGGAAGCAAGCTACTACCAGAGATAACTTTTCATCTCAGAAACTTATCTGCATGGGTAGGACAATGATTTGTTTACCAAACATTTCCTCTCCTGACCTTTCTGAGAACTGTCTTCCTCCCTTTTGAATCTCCAGACTCCTACCCCATTTCTTAGCTCAAGATGGCATATAAATCTCAGTTGCCTGACTGCCTTTGAGGCTTGCAGGGGAGGAAAACTTTTCCCTTTTTCCCTTCTAGGTTCTTTGGTTGGCCTAATAATTAAATTGATATAAGATTAACAGCAGAAAAAAAAAAATTAAGTTTATATATATGTGGGAACTCCTGAGACTGGAAGAAGTGACCAAAGCAGATAGCTTTTATACCTTTTAGACAAGGAAACAACACATTTCTGAGGAATTAACAAGACAACGGGCTTTGGGCTTGGGGTAGCAAAGTAGTGAAGTAACAAGATCTGTTTATATAGCCATCTCAGCTTTGAATTCCCTACTAGTGGTGGTAAGGCTGCCTTCTATTCTCCTATCCAGGGAGGGTACCGTTCACGTGGGAGATTTATTTCCTGCTTCCACGGAGACAAAGGAGGGTCAGAGTGCCCTTCTTGCACCAGCTGTTTCTTAAATAATTTGAATTCAAAATAATCAATTGCCAAATTGGCATATTTTGGGGTGACATATTCTCCTCCGCTTCATTCTATTATCTTTGTGGGGCTCCAGTGTGTATGAATGAAATTAAATCTTTTTTTCTCATGTTAATTTGTCTTTTTATTTGAGGGTGGGTGTCAGCCAAGAACTTTGAAAGAAATAGGAAAATTATTTTTCCTCCCCTACATGAGCATATAACTCCATGATAAAAACAGGGTGGTGAGTGATGAGGGAACAGAAGGCAAGCTGAGGACAAAGCACAAGCTGACACCCTGCAACCCGCCCCCACCCCAAGATGGGATATATGTGACATTCTTCATGTACTCCTGGCTGCCCTAAAGCTAAGGAAAGGAAAAACAAATGGTTAACTTATAGAGATCACAATCCTGCAAGACATGAGCCTCCCTCAGTTTATAAATGTCTTAGCAATCTACAAGAACAAAGCATTTCTATCAATAACCTAGCTTCCAGAAGGAAATGTAGGTACAATTAATGTCCTTATAAATCTGCACCCTATTGACAGATACTTGAAGTGGGCAGAGTGTAATGTTCCTCCAGGAAGCTCCCAACTATCTTAAGATTTTTTTTTTTTTTTAATTTATTTGAGAGAGAGAGAATGAGAGAGCAAGCACATGAGAGGGGGGAGGGTCAGAGGGAGAAGCAGACTCCCTGCCGAGCAGGGAGCCCGATGCGGGACTCGATCCAGGGACTCCAGGATCATGACCTGAGCCAAAGGCAGTCGCTTAACCAACTGAGGCACCCAGGCGCCCGAAGCTCCCAACTATCTTAATGTTAATGCCTTGCTAGAGGGAAAAACAACCTTAAACTGACAATGGCAAGGCCTCTGGTATCCTGTGAGTCTTCCTTAACATATGAAAATCCTTTTGAAACTTCCCTTTTCCTTACCTCCCCCAACCCCATAGTATATAAGCAGCCACCCCTCACAAGCCTGGTATAGCAGCTCTTTCTGCGCACGGGTCCTGTCCCCATGCTTTTTTAAGCCACCATTTTGCACCAAAGACGTCTCAAGAATTCTTTCTTGGTCATCGGCTCCAGACCTCACCCTACCAAACCTCACCTATATTCCAAAACCCCATAGGTGTGTACCTGATACAGGAATTGAATTATACGGCAAGAGTTTTTATGCTCAGACTGTGCTGGGTCCTGTCTATTAGGAAGAATGAGCACACAGTTATGAAATGTTAAAAGACTCCTGTGTCTCATTCTTTGGACTTCAAGGGCTATGACATTTTGGCAATGCTTGTGAATTGTCCAAGGCTTTTATGACTGTGGTGATACTTCTAAAACAGGGACACTCAGCTTCAGGAACAGTTTACGGTTGACTACTTGCACTTAATGCTGAAAAAGATTTGCTTTTTCCAGTCTTTTGCAAATACTGAAAATGACTCATAAATAATCTGAGCTACTTCCCATTATGTTTCAGGGGTTTAGACACTCAAAATTCTCAGATTTTTTTTTTTCTTTTTCAGAGAAAATGTAGATGGCTCCTTTGCAAGTTCCTTCCATTGTATATAACTCTATCAGAGATTATCTTTCTTATGTTTGACCAATTCTTTCCTATGTAACATTAATTCTACATGTATGTAAGACCTAATTAGAAAATCTGGGTCATTAAAAATGAATTTAAGCAAAATGAAAGAAAGCCTTCTAATAACAAATACGAAGCCAAAGCAATCTTTAAAGAGAAGAACAAAACTGGAGGTCTCACAATCCCAGATTTTAAGATATACTACAAAGCTGTAGTAATCAAACAGTATGGTACTGGCACAAAAAGAGACACATAGATCAATGGAACAGAATAGAGAGCCCAGAAATAAACCCACAATATTATTATTATTATTATTGTAAGTAGGCTCCATTCCCACTGTGGAGCGCAACACAGGGCTTGAACTCATGACCCTGAGCTGAGATCAAGAGTTGGACAGTTACCCAACTGAGCCACCCAGGAACCCAAAACCCACCAACATACAGTCAATTATTTTCAACAATGGAGGCAAGGATATGCAATGAAAAAAAGACAATTTCTTCAACAAATGGTGTTGGGAAAACTGGACAGCTCATGCAAAAGAATGAAACTGGACCACTTTATAACACCATACACAAAAATAAACTCAAAATGGATGAAAGGCCTAAATGTGAGACCTGAAACCATAAAAATCCTAGAGGAAAGCCCAGGCAGTAATTTCTCTGACATCGGCCATGGCAACATCTTTCTAAAAATGTCTCCTGAGGTAAGGGAAACAGAAGCAAAACTAAGCTATTGGGACTACATCAAAATAAAAACTTTCTGTCCAGTAAAGAAAATAATAAAACTAAAAGACGACTTACGGAATAGAGAAGATATTTGCAAATGACATATTGATAAAGTGTTAATATCCAAAATACATAAATAACTTACACAACTCAACACCAAAAAAAAAAAAAAAACCAAATAATTCAATTACAAAATGGGCAGAAGACATGAACAGACATTTCTCCAAAGACACCCAGATGGCTAACAGACACATGAAAAGATGCCCAACATCACACATCATGAGCGAAATGCAAATCTGAACCACAATAAGATAGCACCTCACACCTGTCAGAATGGCTAAAATCAAAAGTACAAGAAACAACAAGTGTTGGCGAGGATGTGGAGAAAAAGGAACCCTCGTGCATGGTTGGTGGGAATGCAAACTGGTACAGCCACTGTGGAAAACAGTATGGAGATTCCTCAAAAAATTAAAAATAGAATTACTATATAATTCAGTAATTCCACTACTGGGTGTTCACCCAAAGAATACAAAAACACTAATGTGAAAAGACATATGCATCCCTATGTTTATTGCAGCATTATTTACAACAGACAAATTATGGAAGCAGCCTAATGTCTTAGTGGTAAATGAATGGATAAAGAACATGTGGGGAATATATGCAATGGAATAGTACTCAGCTATAAAAAAGAATGAAATCTTGCCATTGTCCACAACATGGATGGATCTAGACGGTATAATGCTAAGTAAAATCTGTCAGTCAGAGAAAGAAAAATACCATATGGCTTCACTCATAAATGGAATTTAAGAAACAAAACAAATGATGGGGCGCCTGGATGGCTCAGTCGTTAAGTGTCTGCCTTCGGCTCAGGTCATGATCCCAGGGTCCTGGGTTCGAGCCCCACATCGGGCTCCCTGCTCAGCGGGAAGCCTGCTTCTCCCTCTCCCACTCCGCCTGCTTGTGTCCCTGCTCTCGCTATCTCTCTCTCTGTGTCAAATAAATAAATAAAATATTTAAAAAAACAAAAAAACAAAAAAACAAATGAACAAAGAAAAAAAAAAGAGACAAACAAAAACCAGACCCTTAAATACAGAGAACAAACTGATAGTTACCAGAGGGGAGGGGGGTGGGGGGATGGGTGGAATACGGGAAAAGGGTTAAGAAAAAATACATGAGAAAGGCACCACTTAATTTAATTTTCTACTTTGGCTGAAAACCCGAATTCTTCTGATTCTTTTCATAGGACTTTTTTCCTGATATTCTAGTCACTGTTCTTCCTGCCTTACTTAATCTGAGTTTCCTCAACACTTCTTTATTTCTCTTTTTAATCTTTATTCTTCATATGTTTTTTTAAAAACAGAGGTATCAACACTATATTTTAATGCTAATTAAGTTTACCATACGAAACTGTGAAAGAATCAAAATAACATTCTTTTTGTTGCACCCCAAAATTCTAATTCATCTTTTAACAAAAATAATATTGCCAACTCATTCATCTTTTGGTTCTCTTCACACCCAAGAAGTAAAATACTTCGCAAATGGCAGAGTGGATTCTAGCATTTGGGCATGTGTATCTCTAATCCATTGTATTTTTCTACTTCGAAGGTCAAAGTGTAACATGCAAATTACCAGTGCAACATAGTTAGACCATAATACGTACATGTGATTTTATTTCCTCAAAAACATACGGAAAAAAATATTCTCATAGACCTCTGCCACCAGAAATCCTAAAACCGAACAAGAAAGGAAATATATATAATATTTTATATATTTTGGAGAGTGGCAGAAAGCTAGGACTACATGTTTTATAACTTGAGACTGCTAATTAGCCAACCTTAAACTAAGATGAAATAGTGAAGGGGAGGAAAATATGCCACTTTGACATGTGGATTATTTTGAGCTGAAGTCAATCAAGACCCAGCCGACTCAAGAAAATCATATACCTCTCCCTTAACTACCTAAAAGAATTTAGGTAGGGGGCCTGGCCCAGAAAGAGAGCTATTACCAGAAATAACTTTGTATCTGAAGGACCTATCTATCTATATGGCAAGGCAAACATCTAATTACCAAACATCTGCTCTTCTTATTGTCCTGTGAATTAGCTTCCTCCCCTTTTTAGCCCCAGGCCCCTGTGCCATTCTTTAGCTCAGGATGGCATATAAGCCTCAACCACCCTGCTTTGCCCTTGAGTCTCTTATCTTTGGGGCTCCCATATGTATGAAATTAAATTGTTTTTCTCCTTTTAATCTGTTCTATATGAGTTTAATTATTAGACTAGCCAAAGAACCTAGAGGGGAAGAAGGGAACATTTTTCCATCCCTGCAAGAGAAAAGACACTAAATTTAATATATAATGTAAGCTGTTTAGGATCTTAGATTATCAGGCAATATACTTAATGATCTCGAAGTTGTTGTTTTTAATCCAAACTACTGGTTTATATGACTTAGATGACAGATTCGTTCTTCAGGGGATAGATTAAAATGCCTTAAATATGGGCTCTGAATAAATTTCCAGTGTCTACTACCATAATACTCTACTTATATAGCTCATTTAGAATATTATCAGAGGCAATCTTCATTTGAACTGCTTCTTTCAAAATATACGTGCATACTATATAATGAGGCATACCCAAACATCAAGGGAATATTTTTGACACTCCAAAATTGTACTCAATTCTTCAAAAGTCATTTATGATAATAAAATCAGTAATATAAAACATTCTGTTTCGTCTTTATTCTTAAAAGGTAGAGGCCAAAGCAATTTTTCTTGAAAATTGGCATAGTGAAATCAAACATTTCCATCTTTTGTGGTGATAAACAATGTTCCAGATTCCTGAAAAGACCATTAGAGAAAATGTAAGCCAACATGCATTGTTACTAAACGTATATATTTCTCCTTCAAGATCAAAAATATACATTAGTATGAATGTATAAATATATTTTTAAAAAAGTTTATCCGAAGCCTGTCTGTAAAACGAGAGGGAAAGAAAAACTTTTAAAAAGGCATAAATCTACAAGCATAAAGAACAGGAGAAAAGAATGGAACAAACCCAAAATGCTAACAAATCTGGGGAAGCACTTCCTTGCTTTACGACAAAATCAAAGTTCTCAGGCTCACTCATATTACCTGTCGAGGATCAGGAATCAGATGTTCCTCTAATGAGTTGTGGTTCCTTTTAATGTGGAATGACACTATGATTTATAATAAGGAATATATACTTGTTCTTTATCCTAGGAATTTCCTAAGGGATAAAGGTTATGTTATGTTATGTCTTTTGTTATGTTACTGAGGTGACTTTTGGACAGTCCTTGGGCAATCTAAGGATAGGGGCTGTTTGTTGGGGGGGGGGACCAACCTTGTGAGCTGAGGGTTGGATTTTGCAGTCCCACCCCACCCCCACTCCTGGGGAGGGGAGAGGGGCTAGAGGTTGAATGAGTTATCAATGACCAGTGATTTAATCAATCATACCAACGTAACAAGGCTTCCATTAAAACACATGCCTTGCCCTATGCAGCTCTTCCATCTGGCTGATCCTGAGTTCTATCCTTTTATAATAGACTGGTAATGTAGTAAAGTAAAATGTTTCTTTGAGTTCTATGAGCAGCTCTCCCAAATTAATCAAACCTAAGGAGGGAATCTTTGGAATCTCCAATCTACAGCCAGTGGGTCAGAAGCACAGGTGACAACCTGGACTCGGTGACTAATTCTGAAGCTGTGTGTGTGTGGGAGGGCAGTCTTGTAGAAATAAATCTTCAACCTGTGAGATCTGACACTATTTCTGGGTAGACAGTATCCAAAGTGAGTTGGAATATAGGAGACTCAGGTGATGTTCCAAAAGTGCTGTTGGTGTGGGGAAATCACCCCTCTCCCCACATACACACACAACCAGGTCAGAACAGAGTGTTAGAATCATTATAGCTAGGTGTACTCATTGTTACTAGGTCTTCCCAGATGACAGGAAATATATTTTTTGAAAATATATTTAAATAAATTGTTAGTTTTTAATTAAATTTTCAATTCATATTTAACACTACAGATTTTTTAAAGAAGACTTTATTTGTTTATTTGTTTATTTATTTATTTATTTATTTCAGAGAGAAAGAAACAGACAGCACGAGTGGAGGGAGGAGCAGAGGGAGAGGGAAAGAGAGATGCAGTGCTCTATCCCAAGACCCTGAGATCACGATTTGAGGAAAAATCAAGAGTCCAATGCTCAACTGTCTGAGCCACCCAGGCACCCCTGCATTACAGATTTTTTACCCCCAAATTTTACATTATAATTTTGTATGTTTTCTTTGTATCTCCTATCCCTTCATTAGTATTTTCAGGGTTTTTTTTTTTTTTTCTGGTTATTTTTGCTTGCTTATTTTCCTATTTTATTTTATCTTATGTTTTGTTCCCTTCATTTTATAGAAGAGGAAACTTTCTTGCTTATTTTTCTATATTAACTTTAAAATCAGCTTGTCTAACTCCAAAAGAAAATGTTACTTATATTGTAATGTCATTTAATTTATACATTAACTTAAAAACAACAGATATTTTTATGATGTTAAATCATTTTTTAAAGATTTCTTTATTTTAGGGATGCCTGGGTGGCTCAGTCAGCGAAGCGTCTGCCTTCCGCTCAGGTCATGATCCCAGGGTCCTGGGATCGAGTCCTGCATTGGGCTCCCTGCTCAGCAGGAAGCTTGCTTCTCCCTCTCTCACTCCCCCTGCTTGTGTTCCCTCTCTCGCTGTCTCTCTCTGTCAAATAAATAAATAAAATCTTAAAAAAAATTTATTTTAGAGAGAGAGTATGAACAAGTGAGTGTGTGGGGACGGGCAGAGGGAGAGGGAGCTAGAAACCCAAGCCAACTCCAAGCTGAATGAGGAGCCCCACCCAAGGCTTGATACCACAACCCCAAGATCTTGACCTGAGCCGCAACCAAGAATCTGAGGCCCAACCAGCTGTGACACCCAGGTGCCCCTATGATGTTAAATCATGCTCTTCAGGAACAAGGTAGGTCCTCCCCTTGATTTTCTTCTGACTCTTTAAGGAGAGTTTTAAATACAGATTTTGAAAATTTCTTGTTAAATGTGTTTCTTGTTTTTGGTGTTGTAAATGAGTATGTCCAATCCATAATATCTTCTAGCTCATTAGCATTTATATACGTCATGTCTATTGATTTTGAATGTTAATTTCATATTCTGCTAACTTACTAAATTATTTTGCTGTTTGCATTGGTTTCTGTGTCTGTTATTGTTATTATTTCTTTGGGACTTTTTAGATAAACAGTCATATCTGCAAATTGTGATAATGTTACCTCTTCTTCCAACTGTTTTGCCTTAAATTGGTTTTTCTTGTCTGGTCTTGATGGCTAATACTTCCAACACAATGTTAAGTAATAGTGAAGACAGCTGGAGCATTCTTACATTTTTCCTGTCTTTGGCCAGAATTCATTAAATGTGTCTTCATTAAGTAATTTGCTGACTTGTGGACTAAACATATATACATAGTATAACATGTTAGCAGAAGCAGATAATGATTCTTTTTTTAATTAACTATTTTTATCAGGAAAGGGTAGTTAACTTTATCAAATGTTAGTATCTCACACTTAAACAGAAAATTAGGATCATTGGATAATTTGAGAAATGACTTTGAAAATGAGAATTCCCCAAAATAAAACAAATAACAAACAAGAAAGAAGGACCTTAGAAAACATGAACAGTGCAAGAAGCAGAGGAGGATTGTGGGAGAATTAGAATGAAAATCCACAGGAAGTAAGAGAAGTGGCTGCATTTTCTGAAACAAGATCATGGGGATATAAAAAAATGATCAAAAAAGAAGAGTAGAATTAAAAATATTTTATGACATACCTCAAAAATTTATCTCTCCTGAGTCCTTTCTTAGGAAGCTATGGGAGGTTATACTCTACTAAAAGCAAGAGAGCAAACCAAGGAAGACGATGATACAGGATCTACGATGCTAGGGGTCAAACACTAAAGAGAAGTAGAGAGAGATCTCTAGGGAGTAGCTGTGTTACCAGGGTTACGGACAAGCATTCTAGAGGGTAGTAAGTGTAACAGGCTTGAGTTCTCATCTTAACTTTAACTCCTAGGACATCTGACAATGATAGTCACGTCATCTTCTTGATGCTTTCTGCCCTTCTTTGTCTCTTTTTCTTTGACTTACACTGTAAATGCTGCTGCTATCCCAGGCACCCCTATATACTCTTTCCATGATAATACACTAAAACAAAATTCTTTTCCATGAATTCTTATGGGAAATTTACCTGTACTTTCCTACCAAACCCTGTATTTCAATAGTCTTTCTTACTCCTGTAAATAGCCATCCCATCCTGCTTGATGTTCAGGTTAAACTGTTTAAATTTTTTTAAAACTATTTTCCTCCACTCTCTCAATCTCCATATCTAGTCCATCTGTAAATTTTGTTACCTGTACTTTCCAAACTATGGCCATTTCCCTTCAGGTCCATGGCTACCAACCTGGTTCTAGCCTCCCCCACACACCCAACCCGGATTATGACATCATCCTCTAGCTCACCTCTCAAATTCTACGTTTACATCCTACATTATAAGTTACATTGCTTCCAGGCACTCCTTAAAACACTCAGTCTCCTAACCTACCAGGAAGCCAAAGTCTTTACAGTGGTCAATAGGTTCTATCTAATTTGTCCCGCCGCAGTACCATCTCACCTGTAATTGATAGTACTCATCCCCAGTCACTCTAAACCAGGCACCCTGGTGTCCCTGGAACACATGATCCCTCAGCAGGACTTCTATACATGTTCTTTCTGCCTGGAATTTTGTTTCTCTTCCCTCAGGTTTCTTATATGTCCCTTTAGAGAGGTTTTCTTAGACTCCATTATACAAAATAGCACCCACCTTATTCCTCTTAGCATCCATCCATCACTATTTGAAATTCTATATTCTAAGTTTCAGAGAGAGAAAACAAGTTGACAAATAAGTACAGAGAATGTCAAAGAGTTTGCTAAATGTTTCCTTGTTCAGTTTCACTCATCTGGATCATAGGGCTGTATGATTACAGGGACATTTTTCTCTCTACTGCCATGCTTAAAATCTAGAGCACCTGACCTGTAATATGTGCTCAATAAAAAATAAGTTAATGAACGTAGGCTTTCTGTGTATTTCTGTCAAAACATGTTTCCTTAAATATAAATGACTTTTTAAATGAAGGATAAGAACTTAATGCATAGACATAATATTCAAAATATTTATTCACTGCCTGACATAATAGCTGTAGAAAATTTTAATAATAAGAACAAGTTCTAACTGGGAACCTCCAAGTTCTTGGGCTCCCCTGCTAGACCTATGGAATCAGAAACTCTAGCTATGAGTCCCAGCAATCTGTTTTAGCAAGCCCTCTAGGTGATTCTGATGCAGTGTGCTAATGAGTATGCATGATATCAAACAACTACCAAAAAATGTAACCCACTTGCATCTTCATTTTAGATCCACATGTCTATTCCCTAAGTGTAAAGTATAGGCTTCATATTCAATTTTGCAGGAAGGATTAGTGGTTGTAGGGCAATCTAATTGCTCTATCATTGGCTATTGTTTTAGAAGTAAATATTTTTCAACCAGAGGTCAAATATAAACAAGATTAAACCAATATCTCACTGTTGGTTCAACCCACCCCAGCAACAATGCAATTATTCAGGAATGGCTTCATGTTCTCTCACCTCCTCCATTCTCCACTCACACAGATCTCCTTGGCCACTCACCACCTGATAGGTCAAGCTTCCTCAATTGTTCCATATCTTTACATACAATTCTTAATGCCTTTATCTCCCTTTAATTTGTCATTGTGTGGACAACTTCAGATTAAATGTCACCTCTTCAAAAAGCTGTCATTCTCTCTAAGCAATTAGTCATTCTTTCTGTTTCCATGACATGTGTATTATATTAAAGGCCATATTTATTTGTTTATATAATTGTTTCTTCCCTCAGATGATAATCTTTTAGAGAAGAAAAACCATGTTGTATTGTGCCTCTTAGAGTATATACGACTATGCCCGCTACATAGTTGGCACTCAATAGATATTTGTTGACTCTTGGAAGGTTAGTTTAGCAACCATATATCTCTGGTGGGATGGTACCAGAGTGCCAACTATTCTTCCTGAAATTAAAATAAATCATGAAATTCAATATATGTTGTCTTGCTAGAAAGTTATGCTGAGCCCTAAGACAGAATAAATCAGATAACTAATGCATTTGCTTATCAGCTACAGAATTTTTTTTCCCTAGGAACAATCATGCTAATTGGTAAATATTTACATTTTCCAGCTAAATATGCTTGCCACTGAGACCATTCTATACTATATAGGTAGAGCAATCAACAATTCCAATTTTCTCATAAGATATTTCAGAACACAGTAACTTAAAGAGCAAAACATGTATACCTTCTAAAACTACCTAGTTATTAAGAGCTCAGTAACAGTGGGTTAACCAAGTACATATTTCTAAGAAAGATCTGCAAAATAAACAATAAATTATTTGTCTTTCATTAAAAATAGTGAGAGCTATCACAATTCAATTTTCCTTTCACTAACTGAATGATACTCTTTGTTACTTGGGTACTTTGCAAAGATTAGATTCAAGAAAACATTCAACAGAATGGTTCTCAGTGGATTAGACCATTAGCATAATTATCTAAATTACAAACACAGACACATCATTCTAGAAGTCATCTTAACATCTAGCATAGATGTTAGGGAGTCCACAATGCCAGTAGGGCAGTAGTTCATATTTCCTACAAAATTATTTAAATAAATATTTAAATTCTCTCTTACACACAATAATTTGTGATTTGTAGAAATAAAAATTAATATTAATAAATAAAAATACTCACAATTTAGATAATTACATTGATAACTAGATTACGTCACTCACCAAAACTCAGCAAGTGCATGTATTAACGTTTAATGTATTGGAAATCATTTGGAAACAATCAATTAAAAACCTTTCTCAACAATGGTTGAATTTTGGGGTTACTAAACATCTAAGGTAGATTATAAAGCATCTGTTGGTATTGCAAGCATTAAACACTTTCCATTCTCAAGTTTTCAATGTCCTCAAATCCCCTCAACATTTCTCACAAAACTTATCAATTTTGGGATGAATCCTGAGAAAAATGCAGCACTTTGTAGATGGAGTAGTTGTCACAATAGTAATGGATATGGAAATCTCATGGGTTTCAGAGTCTAATTTCTTGGGTTTCACCTTCATCTCTTCCATTTACCATGAGCAAGCTACCTACACTCACATTTAGCTCATCTTGAATACTATCTCATGAAGTCACTAGAGCAACTAAACATAAAATACAATCCAAGGGTAAGGGGTGCCTGGGTGGCTCAGTTGGTTAAGAGACTGCCTTCAGCTCAGGTCATGATCCCAGGGTCCTGGGACCAAGCCCCGCATCAGGCTCCCTGCTCGGCGGGAAGCCTGCTTCTCCCTCTCCCACTCCCCCTGCTTGTGTTCCCTCTCTCACTGTCTCTCTCTCTCTGTCAATTAAATAAATAAATAAAATCTTTTAAAAATAAAAATTAAAAAAAAAATCCAAGGGTAATTAATATGAGAATATATAGGAAGAAAAAAGTTCCTAATCTTCACAATTTCTGAAATGAGGATGTCTGTAGTTTTCTGTACCAATATTCATCTCACCAAAACAACTGTACCCAATAATTCAACTGTTACCAAAGCCTTGTATGGGCTGTGTTGGGGCTCAGGGAAGGTTTCCCTAAGATATACCATGGTGGCATATAGTTATTTTGAATTAAAGCTACTTAAGAAAGAATGAGAGCAAGAACACTCTGACCTTCCTTTGTCCCCTGAAAGCAGGAAATAAATCTCTCATGTAAAAGTTATCTTCCCTGTACCAAGAGGTAAAGAGATGTTCTTAACATCAGAGACAGGGAATTCAGGGCTAAAGATAGCCAAACTTTGGAAAGAGCCAAGATGTCCATCAACAGATGAATGGATAAAGAAGATGTGGTATATATATACAATGGAATATCATGCAGCCATCAAAAAACATGAAATCTTGCCATTTGCAACGACATGGATGGAACTAGAGGGTATTATGCCAAGTGAAATAAGTCAATCAGAGCAAGACAAGTATCATATGATCTCACTGATATGAGGAATTCTTAATCTCAGGAAACAAACTGAGGGTTGCTGGAGTGGTGGAGGGTGGGAAGCATGGGGTGGCTGGGTGATAGACATTGGGGAAGGTATGTGCTATGGTGAGCACTGTGAATTTTGAAGACTGATGAATCACGGACCTGTACCTCTGAAACAAATAATACATTCTATGTTTAAAAAAAAAAAAAGAAGAAGAAGATAGTAGGAAGGGAAAAATGGGGGGGGGAATCGGAGGGGGAGACGAACCATGAGAGACTGTGGACTCTGAGAAACAAAACGAGGGTTTTAGAGGGGAGGGGGTGGGGGGATGGGTTAGCCCGGTGATGGGTATTAAGGAGGGCACATACTGCATGGAGCACTGGGTGTTATTCGCAAACAATGAATCATGGAACACTACATCAAAAACTAATGATGTAATGTATGGTGACTAACGTAACATAATAAAATTAAATTAAAAAAAAGCTATATAAACAAGAGGCTATATAAACAAACCTTGTTACTTTTACTAATTTACTACCTCAACCCCAATTCTGTAGAATTCCTTACCAATTGAAGCTCCCAAACATAGGTTTTCATTATCCTGTCAGTTCCTTTGTCTAAAATGTATAAAAGCTGCAGGCCTTGGTCATTTCTTTGGATCTCAGTTTTATCATTGGTCTTCCTTGTGCATGTAATTTACCTTTGTTTTTTTTCTCCTGTTAATCTGTCTCATATCAACTTAATTCTTAGACCAGCCAGAACATTGAAGGTCAAAGAAAAATTTTCTCCCCAATAGCTGCTTATTATGATCCAGAGATATAGTGCACTCCCCGTCATCTTCTATAGTAATCTTTCTGGTATCAAATAGTAGGGAGAAACAGGAAGCCAGGGGCATAATGGTGATTTTATATATACGATGACCCTCCCATGACACAATAGTTCTAATCTATCACCTCTGTTAAATCAAGCCCTTTGAGTAGAAGTCCTATATAAATTTGTTAGTTATGTGTAAGTTTCAAACTGATACAGAGGAAATGTATACATACTATTACCTCTATCACTGAAACAATGTTTTCCTTCTAAGTCTCATTATCTTCCCTTTGCATAATGAAACTGTTTGATTCATTTTAAACTGAGTGTGTGTCCATGCCTGTTTGTGTGTATGTGTGTGTGGGAGCATGGATTGGCATAGAGAGTGTAGCAGGATAATAAAACATAAATAAATGTTCTATCCTCCCTGTTCCATCCAAAGAAAGTAGCCAAAACCATGTTCAAGAAAGAAGTGAGCTGGCATCCAAGAAAATTTCATAAATATACAATTCCTTCAATTCAGCAAATATACTACCCAGTAACAAAAATGGCAATATTTTATGTTTATGTTTTAATATTTATAAAGCTCTTTTAATATGTTTTCTTATAAAGTAGACATGGACATACAAGGAAAACAAGACTCAAAGAATTTTTTATTTTATGTTTACCTTTCTTTCCAAAATGAATTCAAGTGTGGATATAATGATTTCCTCTAAGGCTTCATGATAGAGAGCTGTGTAAAGAAGCCTGGTTTACTGACTCACAGTTTTGGCGTTAATTTGCATGACATCATGCTTATCATGCTGGCTAGGATATAAATAATGATAAATTCTTGGGAAAAGTATGTTACACCAGTTAATTCTATCTTGTGTTATCATTATCCCAAGAGGGTAAAATCTGGCTTTTTAGGTATAGGTACGTATGTTGTGGCAATGAAGACATAAATGTGTTATCATATCATAGGCCCTTGTGAAGTTCATAGACAAAATTAATTACACATTTCTACTTCATTTAAATAAAATACCAAGTTGTCTACTACTTTTGGAAGAATCATACAGAAAAGTGTAGTTAGAGTATAGAGATAAAGATAATCACTAAATCCAATGTAGGATCAAAACAATCATATAACTCACTGGGAGATGCTTTAAATCTTTCAATTGATCTAGTAGTAAATATTTTCCCCCACAGATTGCTTTTTCTCTAACACAAACATCAAGCAAGTTTTATGACAAAATTATTTTTGGTCATAATTTCAAGTGTACTTTCCTTATTAAATAAGTTTGTGTTCTTCTTATGTAAATTATATTTGTCATAAACAGTAAACATTTTTTACCACAAAAATTTTTCACCAAATATCTACAAATTACACGAAAAGAATACTTACCTTGAATTAATCTTACATAGCAATGGCTTTGTGTTTATGTGGAGATAAAAAATGTTTGTTTATCTTTATAGAATAGATGTGATAAATCACATTCTAGTAAGAATTTTTGGAATTGAAGGTTAGTAGAAGACTTATTTTGAAGAAGAGATAGGGTCTATTTTAAAATGGTACTAGGAAAGTGGAAAAATCAGTTGGATTTACTACAAAGATACATTTGGCTTCATAAGCCAAATAAAGCCACAGTAAGGCTTTATTTAATCATATTTCCCCCCCTAAATATCCCTTATATAACTTTACATCAAAACAGGGAGCTACTTTGCAGTCTCCTTTTATTTTACAAATATTATATAAATGAATGTGTGTGAGCCTCACTGTTAAACATTTTAAGTCATCCTATTCATTTTTATTATTGTTTGAGTGTGTTTCTCTTTGACTAATTTGCCACACAGATGATAATTTTTCATTGCTTTTTCTTTTTTTAAAGTCTTCTTCAACACATTCTTTTTCATTCAAAATTTTTCCTCTTTCCTTAAACTTAGCATATACTTAATTTCTGTACTATTGTCCAAAATGCATTTAGTATATTTAGTTAGTGCACTGGTACTGATCACTGGGGTTACAAAGAAAACATATATTCCTGCCTTCAGTGGTTTCCAATTATCTCAGTAAAGAGTGTTTTGCTCTTTGATGATCTTTCCTTTAGAGTCTCTCGGGCAGTACAGCTTTCTTCACACAAGTTTTCAGATTCATTCTAGCCCGGAGTACTGCCCCCTCTGCTACTCCATTTAGCAATTATCCAGTATCTCCCAAACGTGTAGGTTCCATGAGATCTGAAGATTCAACTTAAACTAATCTTGTGTCTCCTACAGGCCTGGAATTCTGCTGAATGCCATGTTACAACACAATAAATATGTGCAAAGTGACATATCTCAGCTATGTTTATCTTTTGGTATCATCAATGGGCTTAAACTGAACCAATTAGCTTTTTCTTAATTCTCAAAAGTATATACAAAAATTTAGTCATTACTTGAAGTCTTGACAAGAAAAAATCAGATAACATGGAAAATATATTTTCAGGTTTTCTAAATGAAAAATCAACACACACATATATAAATTTTATCTCTAAATACTTTTTCCTCTGTCTTTATAAACATTTATTTCTATTCCTGACACCTACTATATGCCCAAATATGAAGCTTTGGTGACTCTCCTGATCCAATTTTAATAGGCTGAGGAAGAACATTTATAAAATAAATGAAATAAGGAGAAGTTGGATTTGAAGGTGGGGATACTTACGAAAAAACAGTCAATGCACTCATGCATGTAATTATTTCTCAGCCTTTAAAATATGGGCACTCATAAGGGTAGGGAAAAATTGCTCTAAAGCAGTACCAACAATGTATTCAAAGAAGACAGCATATCAAACTATGGTTTATATATTAGCATGTGAGTTGTGGTAAATGATACTTGAAATGTCAATGTATAGAGAGTAATGACCTATTTAGATCTGTGGGAATGCGAATTTGCAGTATTTGTCTCAGTTATATCTACACACCTTATTAAAACAACTCATTGATTTAATTCAAAGATTCAGAGTATTATGTCACATTTATTATTTCAAAAAATTCTCTTTATGATTCTGATCTGTCTGTATATTTGTTTGAAAGCTTATATCTATTGCCTGTTTCGAACTTCCAAAATTAAGAAGATTTTAATGAGACCAATAGATACAGCAGTTAAAACATATACATCCATCCGGTAAATATTCTGGGAATTAGGAATTCCTATTGTACATATTTATGAGTTTAGTTTTCATTTCTTCTCCTTCATTAGTGTTACAATTTTTTAAATTATTTCTACTCACTTCGTTCAAAAAAAGTTGAGATTTTTAAAATACGTGTTCCTTTTTTATGGTTATTGTTTAAAGTTCTGTAATGGCTAACTGAACATAATAAAAAAATAAAGTTCTGTAATAGCAATTTATTAATTGTTAATTCAGTAAGTAAATATAAATGAAATTTGCTTAGTTAAAATTCAGTAACGTAACTTCTTGCTAATATGTTAAAGACTACCTGGCAAAATTCTGCTATCAAATACCACAAACAACGGATGATACTTGAAAACCTTTTGTAATAGTAATGGGAGCACTTTTTATACTGCATCTCCCAGTGGATTGTTTTGGATTCATTACCAAAACTTTTATAAAATAAGACAGACCCATGGAGAGAGTGATCCACATCTATTAATACTGTCAGGCATTGTGGTAGAAATTTTCACATATCTTGACCCTGTTAATCCTCACAATCACATGAAATAACCATTATCAGCCATTTCTGCCTCTCTTAAAGCTTGAATATAGGGACCATATTTTATCAGCTTTATATCTCCATTATTGGGAGTTGATTCTTTAGGTAGACACTCAATATATATGTGTACACATATACATGATTGTATAAAAGTGATTCACAGAGCATTTGATTTGCCCAAATTCAGAGTTAATTAAATGCAAATCCAAGTCTTTCTAACCTCAAAATGTATATAAACCTCCTTACATGGTACTCTTAATGCTAATTTTCAAGGTAAGAATATTTTACTCTGTGTTCACATATAATTATCCAGAGTTGTGCTGTCTATGGATAATAAATTAAGTTGCATGTGTAAAATAAATAAATATTATTAATAGTATGGGTTGATGCCTGCAGAAAAAGAGGATAACCTTCTTATCTTAAATTATTTGACACATGCCCTAAGTGATAGGGGCCAAATAGACCCAAGGCAGCTATATCAGTTTTTTCTGAACTAGGAAGGACTGAGAAGGACAAAAATATTGTCACTTTCAGACAGTAAAAGACTGAGAAGGACAAAAATATTATCACTTTCAGACAGTAAAACGTCCTTCATATCTTCTGCTAATGTGTGACATATACTAGCTACTTGGTGGAAGATTGTGGCTATAATCCTTGGATGACTGATGTAATTGAAGAAACTCACATTATCATTAAGATTCAAAGATGCATTTTGTCTAATTAAATAACTTCTCTTTACATATATTCTGCAGCTTCTTCCTTAATTAAAAGTCAACATAATGTTCCCAAATTTGCACAGCTAAAACAATGGCACTACGATAAAAAACAATATGGACATTTAAATTTACACAGGTACATAGTTCATTCTGAAAATCAGTCACTTACCTTATATCTTAAAAGAGAAGTATCAAAATATTCTTACCTTAGAAAACTGTGCATTTATCCATTTTGTGAATGTTTTCTTTTGAACATCTTCTCTTTCATCTATAACGTAAAATTTAAAAAAGATTCAAGAGTTAAGAAAGAATTCTGAATATCATATTTTACAACCAAAATAACTCTCAATTATTACATATCAATGTTATTTTATATTTGGTATTAAATTAATTGATAATGAAATTAAACATAAGTGATATTGGTATTGGGCATCTAAACTAAAAATGAGATGTCTAAAATAATTGGTACAGTCAAATCTATGCTCATTCAAATATTATATAAAGCCATTACAGAAGAGTAGTTTTATCTGAATAAAGGAAATATTACTTATCCTCCTACGGTGAATAGATACTCTAGCATAATCAGAAGAGCCTATTATCTGTTTTTTCTTCTGAAAAAGTATTCCTGAGCTTTTCCTCTTACACCCTTCCCAGTCCATGTAAAAATGATTTTCCCCTCTTTTGCAATACCTCCATACTCTAACATGGGCCCCCAGCATAACCTCCTCCCATTATAGGAGAGGTTTTCTGATGATCAGGAGCATGGTTTTGCATCCCAGAACCTAGCATTGTCTGCACAAACTAAGAGTTCAGCAAATATTTGATAAACATGCAAATGCTTTAGAGGACGGGGGATCTTACAACTCCAAAATTTTTAGTAATTCTTTTCATCCAAAAGTCAGGAAATTTCAAATCAAAATGCAAATGACACCCTTCATGGATTACTCATGGATTACATATAAACACTCAAAGGAAAAATCTCCAAGGACTTCTTACACCAAGAGATTACAGTGGAAAATTATTAAGAAACAGCGTCACAGAATTCATGCTTCTAAAAATTATCTCTTTTTTTTTCAAGTTGGAAATTAGTATGGAGTTAAGTGGGCAGAAAAATAATCAATCTTGATTAATGGAAATCCTTCTTTAAAGCCAAAGCCTACCTTTAAATTACTGTAAATGTAATCATATTAATTAATGTTCAATAAATGAGTGCATCTGAGAGAGACTTAAAATGGAGAGGTTTTATATTTTATTTACACTGAGTCAAAAGAACCCTTATTGAAATGTCCTGACAAAATAACCTCATTTGCTCTCGGATTCTTTTTCAGCAGTAAATCTCAACTGCTTTTCCTGAAAACGGATGATCCATAGTAAAGAATCATTTTCCCATGACAAATGTATCCCCGTACTAAGAAAATCTGTTTATCGTTAAAGCACATTATTAATCTATAAGTAGATACTCTTAAGTGATATGAAATAACAGCGGATAAATAATAAACCTAAAACTGTTCTAGAAGAGAAAATTTTACTTAGCATCACAATATACTTTCTTCTTATTTAATTGTGTGAGTCCCACAAACTATACTGCATGTGGCCAAATATCAGCATTACCCATACCGTACAGGATAAATCATAGCTACCATATGGAAGCCTTTTCTTTGTTGACAGTGTGAATCAATAAAAATAGATAGTAATAGTTTCTGAAACATGTCTAGCCTTTTGTTAATATACTTCCCTAAATTCAATACTACCCTTTTGATAATAATAAAATAAACAGAACATTTCAAATGGTCACCTTTTAAAAAAAATTTTTTTTAAAGATTTTATTTATTTATTTATTTGACAGAGAGAGAGAGAGAGCACAAGCAGGGCGAGTGGCAGGCAGAAGAAGAGGAGCCCAATGTGGGACTCGATCCCAGGACCCTGGGATCACTACCTGAGCCGAAGGCAGAGGCTTAACCAAGTGAGCCACCCAGGCACCCCTCAAATGGTCAACTTTTAACCATTTTCATGGACTTGCTGCAGGGAGACTTGCCAGTACATTAATTTCTCAATGATAGATACACATTTTCCTATGTTAATGATATTATTTGCAATTCAACTTATTTTTTTCCTACATGTGCATGCAAATCCTATCAGACATGGGAGAGTAAATGAGTCATTTGAAAGCACACATTTAAACGTTGTAAAACATGCCCAACCATCTTCACTAAAAGTTGAATAGGAAGACATTTGAAGAGATGTGTTTCACGTAAAAGTGGATAGTAAAGCAATATTTTTATTGGTTTCAATTATATATACAAAGAGTGATTTTTAGATAGGCCTTGAAGGCAGGAGGGAAACCTTGACATTATGTGCAAAATAGTATGTATCTATTGTGTCAATAATACTGAAGGCGAATTTTGTCATATAAATATCTCACTAGGTCTTCTTTTTTATTTCTTTTGCTTTTAATACAATAAAAATATGCCTTTAATGAATTACCTACTTATGTATTATTTTGCTATATAACATTTGTTTTCTTGAACATGATAAATATTAATATAACTGGCTTTATTATCATTATAAAATGTATATCATTTATTAGTGTCTTATTGTTCAGAGCTGTTTCACATGTCATCTCAATCCATAGGTAGTTTGCCATTTTGTCCATTAAAAAAATACAAGCTCAGAAGGAATAAGGCTAGTAAGTGACACAGATGAACCTGATACAGATTATTTGAATCAAAATCCATGGCTTTTCACGTTAACCAGTTCACATTATATTTGCATAGATAATATGGAATGGCATAAAATAATTAAAGTCATAAAAGTTGAATGTATTAACACAAATACAAGATAACCATGATTTTAGAGCCTCTATTTTAAACCCAAGGAATTCCATGTATGCTGTAATCAATGTGAATGACATCCTG
Organism: Halichoerus grypus; assembly: GCF_964656455.1. NCBI lineage: Eukaryota > Metazoa > Chordata > Mammalia > Carnivora > Phocidae > Halichoerus > Halichoerus grypus. The sequence goes on along the minus strand of NC_135727.1, from coordinate 104,030,637 downwards.
GAATTTTATAGTCTACAGCCTGCATGTCTACATGGATTTATCCAGATTTATCCAGATTGGAAAACTGAACCATCCTTAAGATGTTAGATAATTCATTTGTTAATATTTTAAATAATAATGTTCTTATATTTACTAGTTGATATTTAGTGCTCAATTTTTGCCATAGATTAACCTTATGGAAATTTTTTAAATAATTAAATTCATTAAGAGAAAAATTAATTTTAAAATTAATTAATATTTAAAAAATCACCCCAAAGTTGTGTGTCTACTCATTACAATCCCCATAAACATGTATTTTACATAGCCACAATAATATTCTGCCTTTTAAAGCTTATTTTATCATAAATATCATATGGGCTACCATTTCTTTTCGTTTGCTATGAGAGATTCCACTGTAATGAACATCTTCATGCACTCTCTTTCAGTTTCTGGTGTATAATTGTCCCAGAATAAATTACTGGGTCAGCATTAAAAAAAAAAAAAAAAAACAACTTTTATGGTTTTTACTAAATGTTGTCATATTGCTTTCCCAATGGCCATACCAATTTTTAGTGGTACTAGAAAGAATAAGGTTATGCTGCTGATAGGAGTTTTGTTGCTTTCATTTTTAAAGTGATTGCTGCTTTATTAGATATAAGGAGATAGTTGATGCTCATCTTAACTTGAATCTGTTTGATTACTAATGAAGTAGGACATGTTTTCAAAATTTATTCTGCATGTTTCTACTTTTGTCAAAATACTTGTTTATATCCTCTGCTCATGTATCTGTTGAGCGCTTGATATTTTACCAATTAATTGGAATGAGATTATAAATCAGTTCTTAAATATTTCAAGTTGTGGACTCCATTTGATTATCTGATAAAAATAATGATCTCTCTATATATAAAAAATGCCTATGCGGACATATTTACACACAGTTTCATGGGGTTCACTGACTTCTCTGCAGAAGGTTCTATTACTATGAAATCCCAAGTTAAAAATCACAATCATAAATTAAGCTACTTGTTCTTAGTCAGTGAATGAATATATATTCCCAAGTGGTCGTATTTCTTTTAATTTTCATTTCATTTTTATTATGCTAAATTTTTATGTATTTATTTTTTTTAAAGATTTTATTTATTTGACAGAGAGAGAGAGAGCACAAGCAGGGGGAGTGGGAGAGGGAGAAGCAGGCTCCCCACTGAGCAGGGAGCCCAAAGTGGGGCTCGATCCCATGACCCTGAGATCATGACCCGAGCTGAAAGCAGACGCCTAACAGAATGAGCCACCCTGGCACCCCATATACTTTTATATATTTAGATCTATCTATTTCCATTATTTCTCATATAACTTAAAAGTTGACGCCTTTGTTTATTTATTTTTAAAGATTTATCTATTTATTTGAGAGAGAGAAAGAGAGAGCATGAGGGCGGACAGGGCAGAAAGAGAGAGAGAGAAAAGCAGACTCCCAGCTGAGCGGGGAGCTTGACAGGGGGCTTGATCCCAGGACCTGAGTTGAAACCAAGAGTCAGACACTCAAATGACTGAGTCACCTAGGCGCCCCTAAAAGTTGATCCTTTTAAACACAATCACTTACATATCCATAGTTAATCTAAAGCTGATACACATAAACATACATATATGATAAATTGTCATAGAGCTTATAGAGATTATTTCAATACTTTAATAAAATATATGTAATTATAGACACAGTCTATAGTGAGAGATATGAATGTGAAACCAACAACAAAGAGAATGAGAAAAGAATAAAGTGAAATCTGTTTTACTAGGAAATGATTATCTATATATTCCTGTCTAGTCATTTCAAGAAGCACATATTCTATTTTGTTTTCTCTAGGGTTTGTTTATAACTGATTTTCTTTTACTAATAAAAATATGCCTGAGTATATTAATGTGAGAGGTAAAGAACAAAATCTCTGTTAGAAAAATTTACTTGAAAACTGTTCCCTGGAGAGGTCAAGGAGTGAAGAGCTACTACTTCATAAATTGCAAAAAGTGACCAACATTTTATTTTATTCTCTCTATGGGGAAAACTCATAAAATTAGCTTTCTACCATGACATAAAAACTGTATTTCATCTCAGAATTAATTAACCCTTTCTAATAAAGTCATTTTTTATCCAATAAATCTGGACCTTCATATTTTCTACGATTAGTGCAATGACCTTTTGCCCTGTTATTAACTTTTATATTCCTGAGTCCCTGATAAATGTAGGATAATTAAATTGCAATATTCATGATTCACAAGAGTGAGTTACTGCACAAAAATGATGTTGGCAAATGGAGAGAACATTACATCAGGGGAACTGGCTTCCAGTCCCAGTGCAGGACTTAGAATGGTGGCCTTAGAACTGCCAGAACTCAGCCTCTTTATCTGTGAAATAAAGATATTAACTGCCTTTTAACTCATGGAGCCGGTTTTAAGATGCAATGAAATCATTTGTTTACATAGTAATTTATAGACTAATTATTTACAAAAAAATAATTATTTACAGAATGCTCAGTATCTGTTGGTCATTATAAAGGTTACTGAGAAGGTAAACAGAACTCAGTTTTTACCACAGTTCACACCCTTGTAGAATACAGACATATGATAGATAAATATTAAACATTTTATATAAGCAAGGATACATATATTCAAAGGATATTACAGGAGCACAGAGAAAGGGATATGTAGCGATATGGATGTCAGGGAAGACATTTTCTAGAAGGAGATGGCTAAGTTGAGTCTAGTAGGTGAAGCCAAAAAAAGAGGAAAGAAAAAAGATGCAAAGGGAAAGATGAATCTTTAGGAGGAGATCGCAAGGTATAAGGAATACAGTAACATTGTATGATTCCACTCATTAATGTCATCTAAAAAAATGAATAAACAAACAAAAAGCAGAATCAAAACTATAAATACAGAGAACAAACTGATGGTTCCCAGAGGGGGGGAGGGTGGGCAAAATGGTAAAGGGGAGCAAGAGATACAGGCCTCCAGTTACGGAACGAGTAAGTCACAGGAATAAAAAGCAGAGCATAAAGAATACAGTCAATGATATTGTCATAGCAATGTGATGGGGCAGATGGTAGCTACACTTGGGGTCAACACAGCATAATGTATCAACTTGTCAAACCACTAAGCTGTACACCTGAAACTAATGTAACAATGTATGTCAATTATACCAAAGGAAAAAAGGCATGCTCTTCATTGTATTTAATTCAGTTTTGCTGCACTCTAAAGTATGAAGGAGGGAGTAGCATGGGACGAAATTATAAGGAAGTTGGGAGTGAGATCATGGAGAGTCTCCATGATATGACCCTCTATATGACAATGTGAGTGGAAGCACTGAAAAACCAAAACAAACAAACAAACAACTCAGTTATGTAAACATCACGAATTATCCTCATTACACAGGGCAGTTAATCATAATCTGTGCCAGAAAGACATTTTAAAAAATGACATTTCTTTGGGTGCTAGTTAGTATGTTAACTGAAAATCCTCATCACTTAAGTGACACAGAAAATACAAGTTTAGAACTAGAAGGGAATATTAGAGTTGGTAACGGTTTAGAAATACATATAGTGAAGAAATACAAAGGGATATGAGTTCATTTCACTTTAAAGAGAGGACTATTCAGTAATATAGAAGAGATAACAGGGTCTCTATTCTCTGCTTCCACCAAAAATGAGAAAAAGGGAAATGAGAAATGTGGAAGATTCATGGTAAACATTAGGTAAGGTTATGTGATATTGTGGAACATTATGAAGGAAGGCCCCAAACGCAGGACATAGTTAGAAAATGGATTTATCATGTTATTAACGCTTCAAAATGACAATGCAAAGTGGAGGACAGTAGAATGGAGAATGGCATGAAAAATGCTTTCCATTAAAACCGAGTAATAGCTTTTGATCATAGGATTACAGAATGTGAAGGCCAAAGGTGACATTAGTGGTCATTTCATAATGAGGAGGTCTAAAATAATTAAATTACTGCACAAAGAAGAGAAAAACAGTTAGTGTCAAAGAGGTTTCCTTATTTCCGGCTCACTCTACAATCAATGTAATGCAGTTTTCCCTGCTCATCGCCCTACAAAAGTTGTTAATATTATCACCTATATCCTTTCTAATTTCCCAGTGACTGTCTAGATTCTAACTGTATCCCCAGCACTTAGCATAGAATATGTTACACAGTAGTGCTCAGTAAAAGTGTTTTAAGTTAATGAAGACCAGATTTACTTTTCAGACTTCTTTTTACTTTTGTTCTTTGCAGATATTAATTCCATTAACCTTTGGTAGAGAGAAAAATGGTCCTCCAAAAAGGTTCATGTCCCAATCTCCAGAATTTCTGAATAAGTTTTGTTAAAACTCATTTGTTTTACAATAAGTTAAAATATTTTAAAACTCTTTGTTATGGCAAAGAGAATTAAGGTTGCAGATGGAATTAGATTTAGTAATGAGGTAATTTATGATAGGGAGACTATCTCGGGTAATCCGGCTTGGAACAATGTAATCACAGTGTGCCCTTCAAATGGGGAGAGGGCAGGATAAGAGGGACAACCTGAGAGAGAGCAGCATGACAAGGACTTGGCCCAGTGTTCCTGGTTTTGAAGATGGAAGAAGAGGGCCATGAACCCAAGAAAGTGGGCAGCCTCCAAAATGGAAAAGATAGGAAATAGATTCTTCCCTGCAGTCTCCAGAAGACACACAGCTCTGATGGCCCTTAACTTTAGCCCAGTGAAGTCAATTTCAGACTTGATACCTGAAGAACTGTTAGATAATAGGAGTTGTTTTAAGTTGCTAAATTTGTGGTAATTTTTATAGCATCAATGGGAAGCTAATACATAACATTTCCTTTTGAAGGCTATTAATTCCAGTGACAAATATATACTGATACCAACAAGGGGGTAGGAATACAACTGTGTAAAAGATAAAGTTCCTACCCTTTTGCCTTTACAGCATAGTGAGAGAAACAGACACACACAAAACAAACATACAGTGGATACATCGGTAAGTTCTTTGATAGAGAAAATACAGGGTTTTGTCAAAAGCATATAGAAAGGAACCTAACTTGAAAAAGCCAGTGCTTCCTTGATAAAGTGATAGATCTCAGCTGAGTTCTGAATGTTAATTAAGAATATAGAAGCAGACAAGGTGAAAAGGAACCTTAGGCAATAAAAAAAGCAGGTTCAGGGCACCTGGGTGGCTCAGTTGGTTAAGCCACTGCCTTCAGCTCAGGTCATGATCCTGGAGTCCCGGGATCGAGTCCCGCATCGGGCTCCCTGCTCAGCGGGGAGCCTGCTTCGCTCTCTGACCTTCCCCCCTCTCATGCTCTCTCTCTCTATCTCATTCTCTCTCTCAAATAAATAAATAAAAAATCTTAAAAAAAAAAAAAAAAGCAGGTTCAACTATCAGGATATGAGAGGAGTATGTCTGTTCAAGGAACAAGAGAAGGAGGAGGAGAAAGACCAAAGTGGCTGAGATGACTTTAGAAAAAAGAGAAATAATCATTAGCCAAATTAGGAAGAGACTTAAACTGTAGCCAGAAGGCAGTTAGAAACCAAAGCAGAATTTTAAGTACGGAAATGGCAATACTGGTTTGTGTGGTTTTTTTTATTTACTTTATTTTTAAAATGATTTTATTTTTAAGTAATCTCTATACCCAATGTGGGGCTTGAACTCACAACCCTGAGATCAAGAGTTGCACTGACTGAGCTAGCCAAGGCGCCCCCAAAGAATTTTATATAATTATGTATTACATAATATATAATTGTAATCCATGGCCTGTATTGGTGAATTGCAGTGGGACTGGAGAAAGGTAAATGCAGGCAATTACCTTTAATAGGTATTACTGATAAGAACTGGTTATTAACTACATGTGGAGGTAGGGGATTTGGGAGAGGTACAGCTAATGATACTACTCAAATTGGAGTTTTGAGGTCCCAGGAAGAAGAGTATCTGTATATATAATGAGGGTATGGGAAGAATTGGGAAATATTGACTTTTGGGTGTTTTGAGACAAAAAGAAAGATATATAGAGTAGGCAATGGGATATAAGAGCCTGAAGTGCAAGAGATAAATCTGAGCTGAAAATAAAGATTTGGGAGACACAAGCCAACTGGCATGTAGTAACTGAAGCCCCTGTAGTGAATGATGTTACTAGAAAGACTGCACAAGCTTTCCAATCTTCTGAAATAGGAAATAGTTCTCCTTTCAAACAAAGGGCTGTCTCCTGATCTGTCTCATCGTCTTCTTTGCCATTCACCCTGGAAATACTGGCATTGCCCCAGGGTCTTTGTCTTGGTTTACTACATTTATTCTTCCTAAACAAAGTGACTTCTAACCCCACCCCAACCACCACTATATATGGGTACTGATGATACTGATACCTAAATCTTCATTTTTCATCTTGATTAATGTCCTAGAGTTTCACACTGACAGAGCTGACTCAAGTTAATACCTCTACTTAGATGTCCTGTAGGTACCCTAACAATATCATTCATCTTCCCAAATAAAGTCACATAATCCTTTTCTTCCTGAAAATTAATGGCTTCATCATTCATCTAGTAACCAAATAAGTAACTCTCGAGTCATTATTCAAGTTTGAGAAATGCTTGTCCTGAGGTTAAAGGCCAGCTTATTTAGAATGGCAAATAAGGGCTTTTATAATTTGACCCCAAATACTTTTCTCAATTTAATATCCATCATGCCTACTGGCACTCAAACATATTCCTTACCCCTCTACCCACATACCTACCAGGTCTCCTGCAGCCACACAAGCCAAATGTCTCCATGAATAAGCCACACACTTTCTTACTTTAGTCCTTTGTTCATGCAGTCCCAAGAATGTGTCTAGAAAACTCTCACTCTTAGGATCAAGTTCAAATGTGAGGATTTTCACAATCACCTGTTGTCTGTGGCAGAACTCATCAATTCTTCTGATACACACATACACTTTAGCATTTTTTAAACTGCACCATTATTATGCGGGTGTGTGTGTGTACATATACATACAAATATTTTACTCTCTCCTATAATGGAGCCCACCCCTTACCCCTGTATGTGACCACACTTAGATGGGAGGACTATTACGTCTTTGTAACTCCTGGCACCCAAAATGGTATATTCAAGCAGAAACAGATCCTTAATAAGAGTTGGTTGAATAAATCAAATGATTAATCAATAACATAATTAAATCCCAGATCTACTAAGTCCCAGGCCAATGTTTTTTCCCTCCACTTCACCATACTGCTTAAAGTGCTCTGTTAATTATAAACCTTCGGTCTTAATCATCAATTCATTTCCAAAAATATCCATGGAGCACCCACTCTGTATAAAATCACTTTTCAATATCTTCTCCCAAAATTTGTCCTTGGGACTCCAGTATTTATTTTCATCACTATATGGAATTAAAAAAATAGGATTAGAGAATATTTCTTGCAAAAAAAATCTGCCTTGACTTTTCTGGGTAAATTACATTCTGGAATATGATGAAATTGCTCTTCACTTCACCTTTCATGACTGTTGTGGCTCTCAACACCATGTAAAATGCTATGGATGACCTGTTCGATCCTTTACCCCCTTGCAAATGTTGCTTCTTTCTCATATAGGTCAACTGCTTTTTACTGTAGGGAGGTGATGGACCCAGAAAATAATTTGAACAACTGTGTCAGCTCATACTGGATAAAAGTTCTCTCCCATCCCCTGCCACTTAATCATAGAATTTATGCTATATTAGCATAAATGGCCAGAACCTTACATAATCACACAATTGCATACTCATAAAAATAATAACACCATATCTATGAAAAACACAATGCAAGAACTGTAGAAATATTTTTACGTATGGTTATAGAAGTTACCATGAAACAGAACATAATAACAATGAGGAATGAGGAAGAAGTATCATATGAAAATGGAAGATAAATCAGAACTCCAAGAGTGTACGAAAAGGTACTAGGTAGCATGACCTGGAAACTGAGTGCCATTTGGTATATGGCATGAACAGTTCATTCTTGTTCCCTTCAAATTCCATTCTGACACTAAGAAAATGTATCAGACACAATGTAGGTCAGTGATTAAATACATCCCTTCCAGCATCAAGTAGCCTGGGTTCACACCCCAGCTCCACTTCTCACTAGCTCCATGACCTTAGGCAAGTTACTTAATCCCTCTGCGTCTCATTGTGTCCATCTGCATCATGGGAATAAGAACACTGGTACAGAAATGTTAAGGCTAAATGTGAGAGACTTATGATACATATTAATACTGAAAAATTTAAAAAATAGAGAAAACCTATAAACCTTTATTCCTAGATGTACTACCACTTTCTGGGCCAGCTGTATAAATTGCATTATCTTGTCAAAGAGACACAATTTCTAGGTGGCAGTCATATTAACAATTAGTAAGATGTTTAAAATATGATTTATAAATGTGCAGCAAATAGAGTCCTCTTGATTTGAAAGCTAAATAAAAAATATGAAATGGTATTAGTATAAATTATATCTCCTCATATCCAGAAAAATGAAATCTGTGCTTAGCAAGAATGAATGAATGAGAACAATGAGTATTTCTGTGGTGCATTATAATTTATAAAGTGATTTCAAATATCTCATCTTGTTTGAACGTGACTATGTGGGTGTAAACTTGTTATGGGTAAAAATAAGTTACTATTAATTAGTATGCAGGCTTGAAATATGCTTTAGTAGTGTGTCACTACTTATTTTTGAAGGAAAAGATAATTTATTTTTGTAAAAACATAATAACCCTGGACTAATTATGGCAGAATAAATAAAAATAAGATCCTAAGGTCTCTGATGTAATTTGGAGGTGAAATTAATCACTTGGATACTGGTATAAGTGCTAACCAGATACCTGTTTCCATATCTCAACACAGTCCATTTTGCTTTTAAAATATTAACTTTCTCTACTAAAAACTAAAAATAGCATTATTCCATGGTATATATTTACCTATGTTATTGGACTGTAAAATAGTTCTTTTGAAATAAAAAGGAAAGCAATCAGGCAAAGTGCACAACAGCCACTTCCAAATGTGTATGTCAATGAGATGCTTTATAAACAGACAAAGGCTCAAACACAGAGTCCTTTTTTGGGTGTGTTATAAAGAGATATGTAAATCATGAGATACATTTGCTACATGCGCTATGGAGTAAAGATTAAGAAAATGGTATAGTAGATATAGTTAATGCCTCATGCTTTATTTCCTTGGTCCAACCCCGAGTTTACCTGTAACTGCGAACAGATTCTATGATGCTGAAGATTTCCCACCTAAAGCATCCACATTTCTGCTTCTTTGCAATAAGACTTTTTCCAGATCTAGAGGAATTTGGAAGGCCCATCTGTGGTGCAGCCAAGAAGTGACAGATTTAATTTCCCGAGGTACAATCCTCAGTAAATGGGGGACAGAAATCAATGGATTAAAAAGCCCAGTGGAACAATTGTTGGGCATGTTCTCGAAGGCTCCTCAGGGATTACCGGGGATATTGAACTCAGAATGGCCCAGAGTAGTTCCACTATTGTCTTTTCTCCCTTCCCTGGCTTGCTTCCCACATCCTTCCTTTATGCTACCAGGGATCATTTTCCAAATGAACTACCTGTACCAGTACTTTCTCGAGTTAGCTTCCTGAGTAATTCAAACTAATCCATATGGGTACCAGTCCTAAGTTACCTGACTTGATCATGTACCATCCAGCATTAAATATCTTGTAGGCAATACCAAGCCTAAGTTTTTCAGACTGTAAAATTGACATAGTCATTGGAAAAAACTCTTGAGTTTTGTTTTGATGAGGTATCCTGTAATGCATCAAGTGTAGTCTTTTTTTTTTTTAAAGATTTTATTTATTTATTCATGAGAGACAGAGAGAGAGAGAGGCAGAGGCAGAGGGAGAAGCAGGCTCCCTGCAGAGCAGGGAGCCTGATACGGGACTCGATCCCAGGACCCTGGGATCATGACCTGAGCGGAAGGCAGACGCTTAACCGACTGAGCCACCCAGGTGTCCCGTATCAAGTGTAGTCTTAAGCAAGGACTTATTACAAAATAAGAGTCAATATAGACAATTACTATTTTTACTAACTATATATTTAATTGCATCAAAAGTTTGAGGGCAAATTGGTGTATTGTATTATTTGCTCATGATTCACTCTTCCCTCTCCCTGCTTGCCATGGATCACCCTAGGTGGATTATACTTCTCACCTCACCGATGTGGACTTCATCATGTGACTTGCCTTGCCCAATAAAACATGAGCAGACATAACAGTGTGTCAGTTCTGAGCAAGGAATTTAAGAATCATGATGTGCTTTTTCATTTCTCTGGCTCTTCCTTACAGTAGAAGATCATGCTTCAAGTAGACTATGTTCCCAAAAGGAGAGATACATATGTGGAGCTGACCTGAAGCCAATACAGAGAGTGAAGGAAACTCTGGAATAAGAGATAAATGTTTGTTCTTATAAGTCACAGAAATTTGGATTTTTTTTTTACAGAGCATTATCCTAGAATGAAGCTGACTACTGTAGCAGGAAAATAGTAAATGCGCCCTATAGAATAAAATACAGTAATAGACTATATATAGCATCTTCACTTAAAATAGATTTGCATTCAATTGTTTAAATTTAATATAAGCTGATGAATGGGTTTTAAATCAAGTATTAAAACCTCTCTAAAATTCCATTTGGAATACATTATCTTTTCTATATTGGTATTTCCCCTTATCACAATTTAAACATTAAAGCAAGTATTTTTTTCTTATACACAGCCCAGTATTAGCATAGACTGAAATCAACCTGGAAGATGATTTAAGGGAAGGCTGTGTTCTAAGGAAATTCAGTGGATTATTGTAACAGCAATAGTCAGTACTGAGAATGCTCATTTATACCTTGTTCCAAATACAGAAAGCACTTAAAACAGAAATAAAGTTTAAGAGTAATCACTTATTCTCTCTTCACCAAATATAGAAGTCTTAAGCCAGTGTTTGTGAAAGATCAAGCCAAAAAGTATAAATAGAGTAAAGGCCAAACATTTTTCCAGCATAAACAGGGGAAATTTTGCAGTCAGTGAAAGAGCATTAGGGTCTGTCTTTTAGGACAGATTTCAGGAAATCATTACTGATAATACAAAAGAAGTCTTGGGACTTAATCAAAGGAGGAGACAGTTTTGAGAGTTAATCAGGTGCCAATGCTAATACATGATCCAAGTGGCAGAGAGCAGAGGGTACAGAGTCCCACGATCAATTTTTATTCAGCTTGAGGTTGCTAATGCTGATGACAAGTGGTTACTAACGGCTTCTTTCAAGATTCCTAATGAAAGATTTTTCCTTTCTTTCAAGTTCATTATGCCACTAAGAACACTTCCCTCGGTGCACAATGGCAACGGATGAGTTCTAGAGACATCTCGACTAATCATTTAAGTTGATGTGAATTTAGGATAGCATGTAAATTAAGTAATTGTAAAAGTTCCTAAACTAACATCGTTGTTTGCACTTAGGTACAACTGTGTTGAACTTGTGGAGGAAAATATAACTTAGAGTTGAAAAACATGTAGAAAGCACAGTGAAAAGTTGGATCCTTATAAACAACATAAACATTTAACAAACAGTGCATGAGTTTGAGCTTTTAAAGGAATCAGCTGAATCCAAAAAGAGCTTTTCTTAACTACAGTTTTCTTTGCCTATGTTTACAAATACTAAGTTGTAGTTATTACAAAAGACTTAAGTCAGTTTGGTAAATGGCTTTCCCCACACAACCAGTGTATGAGCAGTTTTGTGTGTGTGTGTGTGTGTGTGTGTGTGTGTGTGCATGTGTGTGTGATTTAGACTCATATGAATTGTGGCATACTGCAAACATTACTTTCTGATTAGAGAATATTAAATGATCTTAAAGCAGAACTCCAAAATTTCCCAACTTTGTAAATCAAAGATATTACAATTTCCCAGTTTTCAGATTACTTTAACTACGCTATGTTTGTACTAAACAGAATATATAGGAATAGCTTTCCAGAGTTACAATAATACAGTGATTTTAGTTGTGAACCAGACTCTCTGGGTTCAAATAGCAACTCTGCTACTTATGAGGAGTGTGCCTCAGTTTCCTTGTCTATAAATAATGATAAAAATAATGCTAAATGCGGCATTGTTGTGAGCCTTGGGTGACTGTTTCTGCTTGGACCCGGGCTCTAACAATAACTAGCTCTGTGGATTTCAGTTAAGTATGTAGAACTCAATTTCCTCAACCTAAAAAAAAGAAAAGGAGTTTGGCAAAGATAATCTCTATGTTTTTCTCCAGATCTAAATTTTTTTTAAAGATTCTATTTATTGATTTGAGAGAGGGCAAGAGAGAGCACAGAGAGAGTGGGAGAGGGAGAAGCAGACTCCCCGCTGAGCAGAGAGCCTGCTGTGGGGCTCGATCCCAGGACCCTGAGATCATGACCTGAGCTGAAGGCAGGTGCTTAACTGACTGAGCCATCCAGGCACCCCTCCAGATCTAAATTTTTATCATCTGACTCTTTAAGCTAGTGTTTTTTGTTTTTGTTTTTGTTTTTTTTTTTTTATCAGCAGGCAACATAGCATCCTTATTCAGCCCAATGCTTTGGAGCCATACAGCCTGGATTCAAAGTTCAGCCCTGCTACTTTCTAGCTGAGTTTCCTTGAGTTATTTACATAACTTCTCTCTTTAGTTTCCTGATCTGTAAAATAGCTATAAAAATAATAGGTCTCTTATAGTGTTGTGAGGATTAAATGAGCCATTACCTTTAAAGAACTTAGAAAATCTCTCGCCCCAAATAAGCAATCGACACTGTTATTCTTACTTTGAGATCCAAGGGCTTTTAATACAACTATAGGATGAATTCTTAAATTTGTGAACACATTTTAGGAGTGTATACAAATGAGAGTCTTCAGTTTTCAGTAGATTCCCAAAGGGATCCATGGCTTGAAAAATGTTGGCTGAAACACAAAGACAGTCTTCTGGCTCTTACCCCTATTAATGACCCATGTTTTCGTTTTTTTCAGAACACAGGCATTAACAGCAATGAGTCACCTTGTATTATTTTTCCTCAACTATGGTTTGTCCAAAGCTTATTTAAGAAATGTCTTGCTCTCTGTCCCTAATATATCACTCCTCTTATAGACCAACACATACTAACTAAGATGAAAAGAAGGTAGTTATACAGGCTTTTGCTACACTCCTTAACCAGCTAAGAAATAGTGGGCTTTCTTCATATTCCCTTCGATGATACTCTTCAATCATCTAGATTTAGGCACTTATTATTTTTTAGTTTGTTATGCCTAAGTATACATAGATGCGGTTTTCCTACAACCCATTTTACTTTCTGAGAAGAGCACAGCTTCTTTTGTGATATTTCATGATGCTAAGTATTGACATAATTCAGTACAGTAACTGAGACTCAGCAAGATTTGTCTGTTATCTGACTGTTTCAAACATTTATGGCTTAATTTGCTGTATATCTTCAATGCACACTTTTCTTCAGTGAAAGCAGTCCATGTCAATGAAAGAATCATTTAAATGATCATTTTCACAACATTTAAAAAGGCAGCATGGCATACAAGAAACAAATCACTCCTTGCTGCATAGATACAGTGAATTCACAGCATGAAAACCAGTACTTTCAAAGTACAGTATGAAAGTGAAAATAACAAACTCTCAGAAAAGATCAATAGAAAGAACTGATAATGGCTAAAAGAACAGTATTGATGAGTAAAGTAATGTGAAAAGAGAAAAGGTGTATGTTAACCTAAACCCTAAATTTGGACAAGCATTCATAGACTGGGAAATAAAATTTCAAGATCAAGAAGCATCTTCACGGATGAAAAGCGGTCTGAACGAAGTGCTTTTATTGTCTGAATAACTTAACTGGGGAGTCAAAGTGAAAAAAAATAGAGGGGCGCCTGGGTGGCTCAGTTGGTTAAGCGACTGCCTTCGGCTCAGGTCATGATCTCAGGGTCCTGGTATCGAGCCCCGCATCGGGCTCCCTGCTCCGCGGGAAGCCTGCTTCTCCCTCTCCCACTCCCCCTGTTTGTGTTCCCTCTCTCGCTGTCTCTCTCTCTGTCAAATAAATAAATAAAATCTTTAAAAAAAAAAAAAAGAAAGAAAAAAAATAGAATTAATATGATATTTTTAGGATAAAGTTGAATAGAGAGAGAGGGAGGGGCAGGCGTTATTGACCCTGATATGTGTAATACAATATCAAGTTCAATTAATTTATAAACTAAATTTATGTTCATTATCCATATTTTAGAAACTAGAGAAAAAAAGGGTATTGAAAGCTCTATGACTGAAGTTTTGATATGTTTCCTTTTCATTTTTTCCTTGAGTAATTGTAATTGCAACGCACAAATAATTTATAACCTGCTTTCTTTTTCTTATTTATTAGAAAAATTTATTTTCACTTTAGATTCACAAATAAGCTATTATGCCACTTGAAGAAAGTTTCAGATTACAGCACATGACACTAAATATCATTCAACATTCATTAAACAGTGTATTGCACTTATAAAAAGTTCTAACTTAATTGAAGACATGTAGTTAAATACTCTCTACTAATTCGATGTTTATCAAAACGTTCTTTTCCCTTTCTTTTCATCTCTTATGATTATAACTCTTTTATTTATTTTTTAATGATTTTATTTATTTGAGAGAGAGAGCATGCACCTGTGCACAAGCAGGGAGGGGCAGAGGGGGATGTAGAGGGACAATCTGATGCAGACTCCTCACCTGATGTGGGGCTCCATAGCATAACAATGAGATCATGACCTGAGCCAAAACCAAGGGTCAGACGCTTAACTGACTGAGCCACCAGGTGCCCTCACATTTATTTTTTTAAACCACTTTATGGAGGTGTGAAGGTATGAGTGACATACAAAAAGCTGTACCTATTTAAAATATAAAGCTTTATGAGTTTGGAGATAAGTATATACCTGTGAAACCATCACCACAATCTATGCCATAAACAGGATATCCTGCTTTCCTCATTTAAAATTATAATGGGGGTTTTACACTGTTGTTAAAACCCAATTGAAATTGCTAAATGTATTACATGGCCCCAAGAGAATTACCACTCTGCCTTTTTTGGAAACTCTGAAAAATGGTTTCACAAATCTTGCTATGGATATTATGCTGTAATTAATATCTACATGGACAAATCCTCTATCTAAGTTTGAGGTTATTACCTTAGCAAAGATTCTCAAAAATTAGGTTAATAGATCTAGGTGGATAATCATTTATATAATTCTTGGTATGTATTTTCAAATTACTTCTCAAAAATACTGTATAAAATCACCTTCCTGCCAGTATTGGATGAGAACATCGGTAATGCTACGTTGTAGCCTACATTGAATATTTTAAAAATGAGTTTAACTCATAGACATATGTATGTCTATATCTACCTATCTATATGTGAACGTGTGTGTATGTATACATATATCATATAATTTAGCCTTGGGACTTGGATTTGAGTCAGGTTCTCCCTCAGTGCTTTGTGAGCTATAAGTGATGTTGACAATCATGTTCTGCCCTGTGAGGAACAGGGGAAGCCAGTCTGCAATAAAAGAAATAGTGCAGGGAGAAGGAGATGTGACAGATTCCTGAAAGCTTTTGATTGCCTGCTTCCAGCATTTTCTTGAGGCACAAATGCACTCTCCCTTCGCCTTCCTCAAGAAACCTTTTAATCCTTAGAATAAATCTATCCTTTAGAATCCATTCCACACTTGATAAAACTAGTTCAAATGTGATATATCTTACTTGTAATCAAGTGTCCTAATTAATAGAACACTCACCTAATAGAGTTTGCTCTTGTACAGCAAAGTAAGTTTTATTTCTTTTTTTTTTTTTTTAAAGATTTTATTTATTTGAGAGAGAGAGAATGAGAGAGAGAAAGCACATGAGATGGGGGAGGGTCAGAGGGAGAAGCAGACTCCCCGCTGAGCCAGGAGCCCGATGCGGGACTCGATCCCGGGACTCCGGGATCATGACCTGAGCTGAAGGCAGTTGTTTAACCAACTGAGCCACCCAGGTGCCCAGCAAAGTAAGTTTTATTTCATATAATTGTTTTTCATCTCACATTCAGATGGAAAGATGCTCTCCTTCCTCTTGTAATGATATGATGTTCTATCTGTAAACTCAAAGAAGAAAAATCTCAACCTGAAACTATACAGGAAAAAATAAAACCTGATGTCATTTCTAGCACCTAATTGGTATTTATCTGCCATAAACACATGAGGCTGTTTTGGTTTGCTCAGATATCCTTGTCTGCACAGGGCCATTTAAACCCAAAATTGGAAATTGTCTCTGGGTTACTCGCAGTGCTAATAAGAACTTTCAATTCATGCCAATTATAAGAATTCACAAACACGGATAGGGGTGACCAAGGAATCCAACCAGAACTTTCTGTTTAGTTTCATTAGACCCAGACTTAATGAGAAAAAAAATCATTAGCAATGAAAAACTTGTAAGCCTTGTTGAGTTTCTTGCTTAAATTTAAATAATGCTGATTGTATCAGTAATGGGAACTGTGGTAGAGAATAAAATGAATATTAAATTTGGTAAGAGGGAGCATAGGTAGGACCAAAGTAGAAAAGGGAGTTGGTGTACCACAACCAGATATATGATTGCCTTTTAATGTGCTTGTTTTATAGAAGTCACTAATTGCAGAAACCATTTTGATTTAGCATCACCAATAAAATAAACACATTAATAATGTCACTAAATTTGCAAAATGACATGCCTGGCGAAATGGCACTAATAAAGATACATGTGGTTAAAGAAGGTCTCCCTTTCACTTTGCTAGGCAACAAAATTTAAAGTGTAAAATGCCAAGGATGGTCAAATTTCAAAATATGAATATATTTTATTATTTTGTTTAATGTCTTTATTGTTAAAAAACTATAAATCTCCATTTGATTTTATATTCTAAAATAGTAAGGAAGGTATTTGAAATTTCGTATTTCTGCAGTCCAACAGTTTTCCCAGATGACAGGAAATTTTAACTTTCTTTATTTTCTTTGTTAAGTTGAGGTTACATCTCATCACTTTGCATTAGTGCAAATCTCCAACAACCTCATATATAGCATTATGAGGAGAGGAAAAGGATTAAAAAATAAGTTTGTGTCATTGCAGAGAATGCTAAAAGTTCCCCTGCAACAAATATGAATGGAAATAAGTACCCTTACTATTAGCTCAAAAAGAAAGAAGACAAATGGATGCCTACTTTTATTTTCTCCTATTTAACATTTTTGGACCTTTGTGCTTTGTTTGGTCTGGACCTTGGCATGGGTAGACATTTCACTGCCCATGGGGCATTGTTGTTACCTTGACTCCTTAACTCAGATTTGAGATGAATGTTGCCAACCACCTGCCTTGAAGTGGTCAAACTTTGGTGTGAGCATCCTTGAAAGAATATGATGGAATATGAATTATGTGACTGTGGATATGTGAATTTGAATAGGAAAATTTTTGAGAAGGAATGTTTCCCCCCAACTTTCTGATAAATTACTAAACTATGAAAACGTTTCAGCCTTCCTGAAGCTATTGTGAGCTATATCCCCAGCTCTCGGGGAATCCATATTCTCTCTTCTATGTTGTTAGAGATATTTTGGTTAAAAGTAGGAAACTCTGCTATCCTTGGCTCTAGGCAGAGATCTGGCCAAGGCACATAGAGGGAAAAAAATACCCCTGGGGAAAGGAGAAAACATCCTCTTGGGCCTAGGATCCTGCTCTGAAACTAAGCAAAGGTCTAGTTACCACTGGGAGAGGTAGTTTACAGGTATACAAGGTCTGCCGAAAGTTGAAGAAAAAACAGGAACACTGAGAAATCCCTTTAGCACTCCAGGCACCATGCTAAGCACAGGCTACCAGCGGCCCATCACTGGAAGAATTTGAGGTCTATGGTACTCCACAGGTTGGAAGAGCAGCAATAAAACCTAAAACCAGCTTTAATATTAATTCCACAGACTCAAACCCCCATATTAACAGCGTGGCACAAAAAGACCTGTGCCCATTTTCAGGATGAAGTATATTTACTTCAGGGGCACCTAGGTGGCTCAGTCAGTTAAGTGTCTGCCATCGGCTCAGGTCATGATCTCAGGGGCCTGGGATCAAGTCCCACATCAGGCTCCATGTTCAGTAGGGAGCCTACTTCTCCCTCTGCCTGGCGTGCCCCCTGCTTGTGTTTTTTCTCTCTCTCTCTGACAAATAAATCTTTTTTTAAAGATTTTATTTATCTAAGAGAGAGAGAGAGAGCATGAGAAAGAGCATGAGAGGTGGGGAGGGGCAGAGGGAGAGGGAAAAGCAGACTCCCTGCCAAGCAGGGAGCCCGACACGGGGCTTGATCCCAGGACCCTGAGATCATGACCTGAGCTGAAGGCAGATGCTTAACCAACTGAGCCACCCAGCCGCACCAATAAAATCTTTTTAAGAAAAGAAATATATTTACTTCATCCTCTATTGTTCTTCTATACACAAAGTCTAACATTAACACACACACACAAAAGAAAGACATGCAAAAAAGCAAGCAAGATATACCCACTGTCAAGAGATAAAGCCATTAATATATACTAGACTCAGAGATAACCTAGACATTGTAACTATCAAACAAGGACTTAATAATAACTCTGAGTGATAAAGCAGAGAAAAATGGATTGGTAGATTAATCTAGATTTTAAAGATAAAGGTAGACAACTTGCATGAACCGATGGGAAACTTCTGCACAGTGAGGGAAGCTATAAAAGAATCAATTAGAAATATTATGAATAAGTCACAATCAATTAAAACCGTTAATGTAGCATTTGCAAAATTGTTACTATGGTAAATTAAAATAACATTAAATTACAAAGTTAATAGCACTACCTTAAAAGTGGCACATATTTGGGGCACCTGGGTAGTTCAGTCGGTTAAGCATCTGACTCTTGATTTCAACTCAGGTCATGATCCCAGGGTCGTGAGATCGAGCCCCATGTTGGGCTCCACACTGAGCATGGAGCCTGCTTAAGATTCTCTCTCTCCATCTCCCTCTGCCCTCCCCTGCTCCTGCTCGCACATGCACACACTCTCTCTCTAAAAAATAAAGGCACATAATTTAAATTACGATATATGTTAATCTTGGGAAATTGTTTAACAATGTTCATACATGAGTACTCAATCTTTGATGGAAGGCATGATATCAAACTCCACATGTGATAAATGCTTTATATTTGTAGCTACTTGCCTGATAGGTATTATCCCCTCCTACCCCCTCCCATCATATGGATAGGAAAGTGAGACTGAAAAATGCTAGTTATTACTTTAAGGTTACATGACAGTACCTTAAAGTAGGTATAAGTGACTGTAAGTATTCATTTCCCTGATTACAAAGTCTTTGTTCTTTTCATTATATCTCTATGCCTCTCATAGTATAAAACTAAAATAATTTTTTTCACCACTCCAAATGGTCCATTTTCATGGAGAAAGAGAACCATTCCAGTTGTAACCGTCTGTGCTATATGACTAGAAAATGAAACCTGAGGTGGGCTTCCATGTAAAATGAAAGACTTTGTCTAAAAAATGCAAAATTATGGGGCATACTCCTTTCTCAGCAGCCAAAGATGATTGGGTCTACCTCTTTTGTCACATTTTCAATATATAATTCCTGCTCAAACTTGCTTTTCATTTTTCTAAATCATTTCAAATTTCATTGATATTCCTAAAATGCAACAAAAGAGAAGTAGATAATTTCAGCCATTCCAATTTGGAACCTTTTGTAAAATGGCATGAATAGATTTCACTATAATGTACAAAGCCCCACTTGTTCTTTTCTCTTTTTATCTTTCCTGGATTTGTGGATGGGTTAGAATTATCAGAAAGGGAAAACTGACTCACAACACAAAAATGCAAATCATCAAAAGCTAAAGAAGTAAACAAAGTTAATGATCATGTCTGTTAAGTATTACTGATTTAGCATTTCAGAAACTCAGAGAAGAAATTTACTGGGTTTTTTTTTTTTAAAGTAAATGATGGCTCAATGTTTGCTAAATGGATTAAACTTGTTGTTCTATGAGTCTGTGATATGTTGTTTTTGCTCGTTTGTGCTTTTGGTTCTTTCTCCATTCTTCTCCTACTGTACAGGTATTTACTCAGACTACGAGTGATCTGAAGTTTATGGTAACGACCACATTTCCTGCATTATCCCAACTCTGAATCATACAATTTGGGTGGAGGTCAGGACTCACTCACGCCTCAGGCAAACATCCTTATTACCCAGCACCACTACACAGCACACATGCATGCATGACTCTATAGTTGTCTTATTAAATATCCATGAATTTACTATGCACAAGAACCTGGAAAGTCAATATACAGTGGTCAACAAAATTGTCCAAATGTATTAATAATGAGAAACCATAAACATGCTTATAGATTCTTCTTTAATTTGAAGCTTGTTATTCATGAGCACGATCCACAGTTCCCATTAGAATCATTAAAGCTTTTGCAGAGGTAATTACAAATGAACAGGGAAAATGTGATCATGACAAAAGGCTGTCAGAATAACAGGGGTGACAAATATAGGGACATTTTTAGAATTCCCAAATTCCCACTTCAATAAAATAAGATAAACAAAAAGCCTTATTTAGCTTCAGCTGTAAGCACCATTTTATCTATTTCTTATAATCCTCAAGAAAGCTTCGCCAAGTCATTGTAGGTATGTACAATCAAACAAATCAAACGTGAACTATGACCAATCCTTTTAGGGCTCAGTATGTCCAGTGTTCTAGTTACCTTGGAGAAAGAAATAGCAGGCACTTGTCAGGGTTGTCAGGGAATCATCTGCATTCTGCCTTTTCTTCCTACTCTTTCCTACACACATACATACACACATGCTCAAGTGTGCTCTACCAGAAAACAAACATAGAAGCTGTGGGGAAAAGTAAAAGAAGCAAAGAAGTTTTGACATGCACCAAAATGTCTTTACTTTTAACCTACAAAACCCCCCACAAAAACCCAAAACCCAAAACCAAATCAATTAGCTCTTTAAATGTGTAGATGGGATTAGGGGGATTAGAAATTTGTAATTCAGTGGGGTGGAGTAGCAAAAGGAATAGATTAGGCTCGGGATTCCTACAACTGGTGATGTGGACAGTGGCGTCTCCATCTTTGTACCCATCGCTCTCTTCAGGGAATCTAATTCTTCTACAGAAGAGTTTCTTGCATACCCTGGGCATAGGGGGAGGAGGGAGAACAAAGGGAATGGAACACCTTTGTAGGTCTTCCGACAGAGCACTCTGCTTCTAGACATTCCATTGAATTTTATATTTACAATTGTTAAAAAAAAATGTAGGGGAGCAAAAGCAATTTACAAAAGCAAGCCCCAGTAGCATCAGTTAACTGTGAACTGAATAGATAAGATGCTCATTGACTTTGGGTAATAATTTGTATGTTGATTTATGAAATGACGGCTACATATTGTCTTCTCATCTGACAATGGAGTGCAGAAGATGGGGATAAAAATAAGAGCAGTTGCAAGGAAATGCTTTATGCCGAAATGCTAATTCAGAAGAGTACTGAAACTGGAGATGGAAGAGAATACTAAGCGTGGATTCTAGGCCATCCTTAAACAATCCAGAGCTGAAGAGCTGTTTTCAGAGATAAATTTATTCTGTGTTCAATGTTTCTTGACCTACTTCTCATAAGGAAAATTCAGCCTGAAAACTAGAAGGAATCCATTTTTCACTTTCATTTCAAATTTACTTTTAGATAAAACACATTAATTTGTACCAAAATATCCCTCATTAGGTATATATAAAACAGTTTCAAGAAGATTTGAGGTGAAATATTTCATAAGTTATACATGTATGAATATAAAAAATGAACACTAAAGGATACTTAGTAAAAGGCAGTTCAACTCCAGTGAGGGAGTAAATAGTGATATACTGAAGAACACAGAGGGCTGGGGGGAGCAGCGATCCTTCTTACTAGGAGCCGGTCAAGAAGGGAGCTCGTATTTGTTGAGAATGTGCTATCTGCATGATGGTGCATTCTGAATTGAATCTTCATGACTAGACTGTGAATGAGATATTTTGTTTCCCTTTTACAGATGGGAAACCTGAACCCAAATGGTTTAATTAGCTTCCTATGATCACAATGCACAGGTAAAGGAATCATAGCATTAATTAAAGATCGCTACTTCCCTAATGGTCCCATCATCAGAATTACACACACACACACACACACACACACACACACACACACATAGGTTCCTGAGATTGTACTGAGGGTTTTAAATTCCATCCTTGGCAGGTACTGGATCCCCACTGCTTTAAGGTTGTTCAGAAATACAGAGCTTTTTGGTAAAACTAACTCTTGATGCCAATGAAAGGTAAATATTCTTTGAGCATAAATAGACCATGACAATGGCTTAAACAACAAGGTGTGGAAGAGTATTGGTTAAAAGAAGTTTCACCACCTCTCATTGCCTACAAGATGAAAAGGGGAAAGTTGAGAGAGTTGCAGATAAGAGCTAGAAGCTGTGTGGAGGGTTTTCAACTCCTCTGACAACAGCCCCCCCCACCACCGCCATACCCTTTCAAATTCATTTGAAGAGAAGAGGAAGATGATAACGTCCCCACAAAGAGTGAGTCTGAGCCTAAAGAACAGCACCCAGAGCTGTTTTGGAAGAGTGCCCGAACAAGGAGGCAGAGCATATAGGTAGCCTCACAGAGGCCTGAAAATCTCATTGGGTGTATGGTGAACAGCTAACATGTACCAGCCATGGGAGAGCCATGGGAGTTAGGAGGAGTTAAGAGGATAGTCTTGCAAGGGTGTGACAACCAGGACTGAAGTATCCCAAGGCTGGGAATGCAGAATAAGCATTCAACAAGGTGGGGGGGAATGCAGATGCTGATCCACCTCAGCAGATGTCCCCATGAAAAGATCATCCACCTAAAGGATTAAACAGATGTCACATCTCTACATGTCCCTGACCAAGGATGAGAAACCAGTCCTGATATGAAGCTATAGTAATAGCCCTGGAGTACTGCGATCCTGGACAGGTGGGAGAGTCCTGACAAATCCTGAATATGACTGGTAAACCTAAAAAGTTACTGAATATTATTAAGATTTTCTGAGAATGGCATATTAAGAAACCTGCTAAATTAAGGTTAAAAAAAAAAAAGAGTCCTAGGTTAAAATTTAATTCAGTTACAGAAAAAATAATAAAATAACATTTTTGGCCCACTTAAATGTGTGTGATGACGAAGTTTTTACCCACTACAGTTAACAGTACAAAGGAACGGGCCCAAGAGCTTCACTGTGAGGAATGCAAATGTGCCTCCCAAAATAATTCATGATTTTGACCAATGTCC
Organism: Halichoerus grypus; assembly: GCF_964656455.1. Lineage (NCBI taxonomy): Eukaryota > Metazoa > Chordata > Mammalia > Carnivora > Phocidae > Halichoerus > Halichoerus grypus. Next base: position 104,007,297 of record NC_135727.1, on the reverse strand, counting down.
ACACAAAATATGGTAGTTCAGAAGAGGTTTTGAATGATATAACGATTATTAGACCTATCAACATTTAGAAAAATAAAAGCAAGGCTTAGAATGGTTGGATCCTACCCATTTATTGCCCCGGGTAATGTTAACTGACTGGGGACTCAAAATGTTTCTCCTGATTGTCACTCTCTATGTTCTTTCCTCTAATGGTCCCTTCACTTTCTGACACCTAGTTGGTGCTTGACAAATTTTAGACTGAATAAAATAATGAATGAGTAAAAAGCTGTATTTCTTCAGTGACCAGCAGAGGGCTGGGCATAGAGTAAGTATCCTTTTGTGTCTCACACAGCATGCAGCCCAATGGTGGAAAGCGGAAAAGAGGAGGGGATGTTTAATTATGTTGTGCATCTACAAATCGCTAGATGCTGAGCTAAAATTTTCATCTACTTTTAAAGTTCAGTTCTCTTGTTAATCCATATTACATATGAGGACATGGAGAGAGAAGATGAACAATTTGTCAAGGTGATGGTAATAGTGTCTATAATTTGAGTGCTTACCATGTGCCCCTTACTAACAATTTTAAATAGGTTCACACATTTAATTCCCACAACCACCCTATGGGTAGGTACTTCCATTGACTCCATTGTATAGATGGGCAACCAAAGCTTAAGTAACTGTTCAAGGTCATACAGCTACTTGGCAAAGGATGGGCACAAATTTAAACCCATGTTTTTCCAATTCCAGTATTAAACCAAGAACTTGTGTTGACTAGTCACTGACCCTGGATCTGATGAAGGGAGAGTAAACAGTGGTCACCTAATAATAGCCATCATCTGAATGGAATACTATCTATGTACTTGGGATTTTTAAAAATCTTTTAAACTTTCCTTCATTCTCAGCTGTATTCAATTCCACTTTCACTCTTCTGTTTGTGCCACTTTACACATTGGTGCCTAGCTTCTCTTTGACCCAAATACTTAAAACAGGTCACACATTTAAATATGGCAACCCCCCCAGCCCTGCTGTAAAAACTGGGCTGTAAAATTTGTTTGTACTACTGGTGATTTTGCAAAACGTTTACCCACACATACTTCTTCGTTTTTAGGTTTGACAGTACATTACATGTGAAAAAAAACCCACATTTTATTTGTATAGATCTTTATCTTTAAAAAAAACTGTTTTTGGAAAAGGAAATGAATGAACTTTTTGCTTATCATTCCATTATATTTTTAAAAATCAGTTACCTGGAATAATTATGATTCCAATCTTTAAAACAAGGTATGCAAATATGCAAATAATAAAAAAAAAAATTAGAGCAAAACTGCTTTCCTGCACAATGATCTCAGAATTACCTGTTTCCCCTACACCCCTAGGATCCCCAAGTTACTGGCAGTATATAAAAGTGCAAAGGAAAGAAAATCCACAATTCTCTATGGATTCCATTACAAAAGGAATTTTGGATATTTTTATGAAGCAATATGGGGATTGTTTTGAATGGGGATTCCTACTCTGTTTATTATTTTCATAAATAATTTAGAATTGCTCTCTTCCAAACATGATCTGAGCTAACTATTCTGTATCACGCGGGATCTGAGGTAGTCTAAGAATTAGAAATGTTCATATATACTTATTAATCTAACTTTACATATGCCTATAGTATTTTTGAAGTGAAATACATAACATTTTAGAATAATTCAACTTTATATAGGTCTGAATACACACACACATATATACATGTAGATGAATTTTTTAAATGTTTATTATATTTTTATTCTTTGACAGTTCAGGGAAAGAAAGGCTGTATTTAGTGTCATCTGTTATATTCTTTTATATTTACATCAGCTGGATAGCAGGGCTGGCAAAACTGAAGGAAACTTTCTGTTCCTAGAGCCTTTACATAGTCGTAACCGTGACACAATCACGTTTTACAAATTTGTAGAAATACGACGCAGCAGAACTTCCCCACGGCCTGTTATTTAGAGAAAGGAAAACTTGAGGAATAAATGGGAGTTGGCAAACAACTGTTGGAAGAAGAGTTATCACACTCTTAGGATGGCAAACAAGATGGAGGGGAGGGGCTGGGCAAAAAGCATTGGCAGAGCATGAAAGGCAGAACACACAACCTTGTGATTTATGGCTGTGGTGCTTCCAATCACCAGAGATTTAAACTGGATCTCAACTTGCATTCGATTCTTCTGCTGCTTGAGGCATGGCTTATTCACCCAATCTTCTGTGATATCTATATGGACTCCCTGAACTCTGGGTCTAAATTTCAGTCAAGTACACCTAACCTTCTCTGTTAAACCAAGGAAGACCTGAATTGTATTTCCCTGAGCGTATTGTGTCAAGCCTGCCAAATGAGACTTCAAAAATGTAGGCATTGTCAGCTCAGCCTGAACATTAAAAAGATTTCTGCCACAATTTTTCCGAGATCTGTTTTTGTTGCGATGCTTGTAAAATTGGTACCCCTAACTTATCATTATTATCATCCTGGAATTTACTTAGAACTTTGTCCACCCCCATCACCGACACTCAATTACCTTCACACATTTCTCACCTAAAATCTATTTCAGTTTCTTGGAAGACTCTATTATTCCCCAGATATGGAGTCTACTGTCCTTTAAATGAGGTGGCTGCGACTTCTGCAGATGGCAGTATCAATGGTGGGAAATGTTTACATCTATATAAGTTAAAAATGGAGAAAAGAGAGGGAATCATAGATTCAAGACTCTGGGAATGAAAAAGGAAAAGATATTGAAGGGGAAATGTGAAAATGAAAGATAGGTGGGGCAGGTTGAAGGTGCCTGTCAGTCTCTTCATTACACTGCCTCCTTTTGCTCTAAATACTAAACATGCCTAAATTAGGCCACTTCCCTCCAGAGAACAGGCAAGAACTGGACACTATATCATCAAAGCGAATTTTTAGAAGGCAATTTTTACCTGCTCACCATCTACAATAAAAATTATTTTCATAATTGTCAATATCAAGACAAAGCAGCAGGGCTACCATGAACTTGCAAGCTTTTAAGAAGTTTACTTAAACTATTAAACTGAACCAATCCTTTCTCGCTCTCATTTTTAATTTCACCAGATATTCCAATTCAATTCAAAAGGCTCAGTTCTCAGATTGGTCCAATTACATGATCCTAGAATATTTGCAAGTATATGTGCTTTTATTTTTTTAGATTTTTTTAAAGATTACATTACATTTATTTATTTGACAGAGAGAGACACAGAGAGAGAGGGAACACGAGCAGGGGGAGTGAGAGAAGGAGAAGCAGGCTTCCCGTGGAGCAGGGAGCCTGACGCGGGGCTCGATCCCAGGACCCTGGGATCATGACCTGAGCCGAAGGCAGACACTTAATGACTGAGCCACCCAGGTGCCCCATGTATATTTGCTTTTAAAATATGCCTCCTTCACCTTTTAAAGCAGAAATTAAAACAGAAATAGTAAATGTGTGTTGAAAAGTTGCTTTCAAGAATAAAGCAGGAGGCATCACACTTCCTGATTCCAAGCTATATTGTATAACTATAGTAATCAAAACAGTATGGTAGAGGAATAAAAACAGACAAATAGACCAATAGAACAGAACTGAGAGTCCAGAAATAAACCCAAGCATATACAATCAACTAATATTTAACAAGAGAGCCAAGAATATTCAATGAAGAGAAGAGAGTCTCATTGACAAATGGTGCTAGGATAACTGGATATTCACAGGTAAGAGAATGCAACTGGATGCCTATCTTACCCCACTCACAAAAATTAATCAAAATGGATTAAAGATTTAAATGTAAGATCTGAAACCATGAAACTCCTAGAAGAAAACGTAGAAATAAAGCTCCGTGACATGGGTCTTGGTAATGATTGTTTGGATATGACACCTAAAGCACAAGCAACAGAATGAAAAATAAAGAAGTGGAACTATTTCAAACTAAAAAGCTTCTGCATAGTAAAAAAAAAAAAAAAAAAAAAAAAAAAACCGTCAGCAAAGTGAAAAGAGAATCCACAGGATGAAAAAAATTTGCAAATCATATACCCGATAAGGGGCTAATATCAAAAGTATATAAAGCACTCATACAACTCAACATCAAAAAACCAAATAACCCAATTTTAAAAAACAGGCAAAGAATCTGAATAGATGTTTCTTGAAAGAAGATACACAAAAGGCCAACAGGTACCTGAAATGATGTTCAGCATTACTAGTTGCTAGGGAAATGCACATCAAAACCACAATGAGGTATCATCACATACATATTAGAATGCCCATCATTGAAAAGACAAGAGATAACAAATGCTGGTATGGATGTAGAGTAAAGAGAACCCTTGTGCACTCTTGTGTGGGATTGTAAATTGGTACAACCACTATGGGAACAATCACTATAGGGGATCTTCAAAAAATAAAAAATAGCATTACCATATGATCCAGCAATTCCATTTCTGGAAGTGTATCCAAAGGAAATGAAAATACTAACTTGAAAAGATATCTGCACTCCCATGTTCATCGCAGCATTACTTACAACAGCCAAGACATGGAAACAACCTAAGTTTCCATCAATAGATGACTGGATAAAGAAGTTGTGGTACATATATACAATGGAATATTATTTGGCCATAAGAAAAAAACCCAGAGAAATCCAATCATTTGCCACAACATGGATGAATCCTGAAGTATTGTGCTAAATAAAATAAGTCAGACAGAAAAAGACAAATACTGTATGAACTCACTTATATGTGGAATCTAAAACAAACAAAAAACAACAAAAGCCGAACTCTTAGAAAAAGAGACTATATTTGTGATTACTAGAAGCTGAGGGTGGCGCAAGGGGGAAATTGAGGAAGGTAGTGAAAAGATACAAACTTCCAGTTGTAAAATAACTAAGTACTAGGGATGTAAAGTACAACATGGTGAGTACAGCTAACATTGCTGTATGATATGCAGGAAAGCTGTTAAAAGGATAAATCCTAAGGGAAGGGTTCTCATCACCAGGAGATTTTTTTCCTTTTTTTCTTCTTCCCTTTCTTTCTATTGCATGTATATGAAAAGATGGATGTTCACTGAATCTATTGTGGTAATCATTTTGCAATATATGTAAATCAAAGCATCATGCTGTATGCTTTAAACTTATACAGTGATGAAAGTCAATTATTTTTCAGTAAAACTGGAAAAAAATTAAGTTGTTTTATCAGATATTAAGCTCAAGAAATCAGAATTGCATTGTGCCAGGATTTGACTGGTAAAAGGTATCAATGGAACAGAATACTAATCCCCAAAAGAAGGTCAGGTGTCTTTAATAAGTTTAGTAAGTTGAAGGCAACATTTCAAAAAAAAAAGTGGTTTCCTTTTTTAACGGAGACTTTCACTTTCTTACATGAATTGGTTTAGATATTTTTCAGCACTGATACCATTCCTAAGCTTAAAGCTATAGAAGAGAGAAATGCTCATTCTACAAAATGCTGTGTTTGCACAGTGTCTCTTCAGTGATTGGAGGCCAACTTTCAACCAAATTTTTTAATAGATATTCGTTAATAATAACTAAACTTTTCAAGTCACACATATGTAATAATAAGTACTCTGTGCTACCTGGCTTTTCCATAATGTTTAGACAACATTTACAAGTTACTAATTCAGGAAATTGAAAGTTCTTCAGTGCCCTAGAAGGTAGGAACATGGTAAGTATGGCATAGGGAGAAGGGTGGGGCTGGGTCCTCATCTCTGGTAAATATCTAACCAAAAACAGGAAAGAGGAAATAAGGCTGACAGAAAAACGCACACAGAATAAATGACATTATCAAATTTTGGGAGATGTATGCACTTGATTTTGCTTCATCACTACTTCATTTTGAGTCATCTAGGTCAACGACTGTCAACTAATCAATCTCAATCCTCTGTGAGCGGACATCAAGGGCAACAGCAGTGCCTTAATGATTTCAGTCTCTAGCCTTCAAGGGGACAGATTACAGGGATTGGAAGCCAATCAGTCTTTCAGAGGGCAATTCAGCCCACAGCCCCTGGCAAAGCTTGATTAGAATGGAAAACTGTTAAACAAGCAAAAACAAGACATAATTATGAGGGAGGAGGAAATACAAGACTAATGAATTTTAGTGTTCATAACAAGATAAAATTAATATGTTTTTATTAGTGCTGGTGTAGCCATCCATGTAGTCATTTAGAAGTCTAAACGGGGCAAGAAGAAACTCATAATAGAACATTCTTCAGCAATTTCTTGCTTTTTTTTTTCTCATTAGAAAAGTAGAGATAGCGATGATGATCAGTCTACCCATTGTTTCTAGGCTCCTGTCACGACCATTTTCAAAGACAAACAAATCCAAAAGCAAAAAACTTCTTTGAATACTGAAGTCCTCACAATCCTAAATCTTCTAGAAATCCATTTATGCCTTTAATGTAAGTAATGCACCCTTCAAGTATTTAATTGCTCCCTAATGTTTTCATTTGCATATGATTCTTTTCTAAGACTAGATAGCATGCCCCCTTTTGCAGGTATCCTTAGAACCTTCACCATCTCCACTGACTTATTAAAAACACAACTGAATGTTAGTTTCACTTAATGATTGTAATTATTTTGATATACTGTACATGGAAAATAGTGTTTTCTAATTTAAATCCCCTTTAAAGCTATTATACGTATGTGACTATACTACTGAGAAGTCAGAACCTCTTTCTTGCAGTTATAGGAAGGATTTTCTGAAATGTAGATTTGGAGATCCAGAATTTCATCTTATTTTAATGGAGAAAATTTAGGGGAAATAAATATTAATTCAAAATATAAATACCTCAAATATGAAAGTCGTGGTTTAAAATATTGTCCTCCAAAGTTACAAGTAAACCAGTGTTTCCGAACTGTTTTCCCTAAAACACTACTAATAAAAATGATCCTGAAATGCTAGATTAAACAAAATAGATTACCTTATCTTCAAATTTCTCAGAACCTTCAGCATATGAATGGCTATTGCTAATATCTCAAAGGAGGATATAACTTGCAGTTTTTTTTTCCAAACATATTTGACCATGAAACCTTTTTTTCTCCCTAGAAATAGCTACTAATGCTAGGCTCAGTGTTTCTTGCATAGCTTAAAACACACTGAAGTAAATTTATTCTTCTCTTACAAACATATCCTAAGAATATGAAAATATTTATTTACTGATGAATCAGGCAGAGAAAGAAAGCTGGTTCAGAGTGAATTCAAGTGAGTGAATTCAAGTGAGTGAATCACAGAAAGAAAGTACATTGGAAGACGATTGCTAAATTAGATACAAAACTGGTTAATATTTTAAAGGGCAATAAAATCATATCCTTCAAGGGTATTTTTTCTACTAGAAAAACAATAATTTGTCTCTCTACTGGACAAAAATCTATAAGTTCACATAAAACTTCAGAGAGTCAGAGCCCTAATCAATAGTAAATACTAAGTTAAACAAAGATGCATTCTCTTAGAAAATAAAATGATCTTTGAGGAGGTCTTTTTCAGACAACGTTTCAGTATGACATTAAAAGGACATCTAGTTATCCTTTGGTCTTATTTTTGAGTTTTAGAGTTTAACAAGCTTGAATGTATCCTAGTTACTCATTTAATAAATAAGTAATAAATATATATTGAGCACTTATTAATTGTCAGGCATTGTGTTAGGGGTTGGGAAAATGATGGTGAACAAGATGGATACTCATCCTTCTATAAGCTTACTGACTAATGAGTGATAGGGACATGTAAACAGGAAATAGAAAAGTAGTTTGATGTGTGTTAAAATATAGTGACTGGTATACTAAGATGATATGTAAGAGATATTCCTCTTATAACACCAATCTTAGGGATTTTCTAAAGAAGTGACATTACCCAAAGAATAAATTGGAGTTAGTTGGGCAAAAAGCAGGGGTGGGAGAGTGGGGGAGGAGTGGAGTGTAGGGGTCAAAGGTCATTTCAGGAAGCGAGAATAATAGGAGCTATAAGTAGCAATTTGTATAGCAAGACTGGGATGTACAATGGGATGGCTGATGGATGGATGGGTGTGGTGGGTGTTTTGGAAAGGGTTGCTGTAAAGAGATGGTGCAGAGGTCAAACTATGGAGGAGTTGGTGGTGCATCTTACAGAATTCAGATTTTATCCTTGGGGCCCTGAGAATTTAAGCATTTTTAACAGGGTAGGTAGCATTATCTGACTTGCATTATAGAAAAATCCTTTTTGACAGCAGTTTAGAGAGTGGATTTAGGGAGTTTGAGGAGGAGAACAAGGCAAATAGAGATGAAAAATCAGGAAGCTATTGCAAAAATTTAGGTGAAAGGTGGTATAGTAGCCACGGGGAAATGGAGAATTACAAAACTGGTTAATTGTTTGGGTTACATATGAACCACAAATCCAATTAGTGGATATTTCAACCTTGGAAAATTTGTTTGACAGTAGTTCATTTTGAATGTTTCTGTAAATTGATTGTATATATACACACATATATTATATATATCAACTTATGTATTGATTATACATACAACTTATGTATTGATTTTATATATATACAACTTATGCACTGATTATATACACATTACATATGATATTATATATTACATTATATATGAAACATTATATACAATATTGAACATGCGTGTATATAAAAAACATAAGTATTTATAGTCTGACAAAAAGTACTCATGTAATAAGAACAAAAAAAACACTTTGAAATCAGCCTTAGAAATATTTTTCTTGATATGTCTCCCAAGGCAAGGGAAACAAAAGCAAAAATAAACTATTGGGACTGCACCAAAATGAAAAGCTTTTGTACAGTGAAGGAAAGCATTAACAAAATGAAAAGCCAGGGGCGCCTAGGTGGCTCAGTCTGTTAAGTGTCTACCTTTGCCTTGGGTCATGATGTTGGGGTCCTGGGATCAAGCCCCGTGTCAGGCTCCCTGCTCACTGGGGAGTCTGCTTCTCCCTCTTCCTCTGCCTCTCCCCACCACTCATGCTCTCTCTCTCAAATAAATAAACAAAATCTTAAGAGAAAAAAACAAAAACAAAAAAAACCATGAAAAGACAATTTAATCAATAAGAGAAGGTATTTGCAAATGATATATCCAATAAGGTGTTAATAACCAAAATATATAAAGAACTCACATAACTCAACACCAAAAGAACAAAAAATCTGATTAAAAATTGGGCAGAGGACCTGAATAGACATTTTTTCAAAGATGACATACAGATGGCCAACAGACATATGAGAAGATGCTTAACCTCACTAATCATCAGGGAAAGGCAAATCAAAACCACAATGAGATATCACTTCACACCCTTCAGAATGGCCAGAATTAAAAAGATAAGAAATAACAAGTGTCGGTGAGGACACAGAGAAAAGGGAACTGTTGTGCCCTGTTGGTGGGAATGTAAATTGGTGCAGCCACTGTGGAAAGCAGTATGGATGTTCTTCCAAAAATTAAAAATAGAAATACAATACAATCCAGTAACTACTACTGGATATGAAAACACTAATTTGAAGAGATATCTGCACCCCCATGTTTATTGCACCATTATTTACAATAGCCAAGATATGAAAGTAAGCTAAGTGTCCATCAACATATGAATGGATAAAGATGTCACACACACACACACACACACACACACACACACACTAAAATACTACTCAGCTATAAGAAAGAATGAGATCTTGCTATGCAGAACAACATGGATGGACCTAAAGGCTATTATGCTAAGTGAAATAAGTCAGAGAAAGACTAATACTATATGATTTTACTTATACATGGAATTTAAGAAACAAAACAAATGAACAAACAAAAAATAGAAACAGACTCATAAATACAGAGAACAAACTAATGATTGCCAGAGGGTAGGAGAATGGGGGGTTGGGCAACATGGGTAAAGGGGAGTGGGAGGTCCAGGTTTTCAGTTATAGAATGAATAAGTCAGGGGGGTGAAAGGTACAGCGGAAGGAAAAAAGTATTTTTGTAATAGTGTTGTACGGTGACTGAGGGTAGCTACACTTATGGGGAGCACAGCATAATATATAGAGTTGTCAAATCACTATGTTGTACACCTAAAACTAATGTAACATTGTGTGGCAACTACAATTAAAATCAATTAATTAACAAAAAACCCCCACTCTCTATCATGCCCACTGATCACAACAGTCCCTGCTCCTCTGGTTAATTCGTGAACCACTTAAATAATGATTATCAGCTAAAGGAAGTTCCTAAGTTAAAATAAACATATGGCCAATGTATTCTTGAACTTTCAGCTCTCAATATCAAGGAACAGGAAAATACTGATAGGTCAGCTTGATGAAAAATAATGGACGAAGTCAACTAGTTACTCCACTAAATTTACCTTGAGGAAATCACAGAAGTTTTCTAGCTGGTGAATGACATAATGAGATAATGCATTTTAGAAAGCACCCTAGCTGTGGCATGGAAAACTGGATCATATGGGCAGGGGGAATTGATCATCAGCTTTAGGGCAATTGCCATAATCCAGGTAGGAACTGAGGGTGGCTTAAACAAAGGTAGTGTCAGAGCAGTGATGTGGAGGGAAGGAACACTCAAGGATGACCCTGAAAAACCCTGACAAATTGGATGCATGATGCTGCCTTTCATTGAGCAAGAGATGGTGAGAGAAGCATCCTTATCATGTGGCTGTTGAGTTTGAGCAAACTGATTTTGAAGTAACTATGTGATGTAAGTAGGTATAGTTGATAGGCAGGGGGATATAGGTCCATAGTTCAAGAGAAAGATTTTAGTTGGAGATAAAGGTTTGGGAGTCATTGTTAAGAGCTGTTATTGGTACAGGTTTGGATGAGTTCGAGAACAGGATGCTGACTGAAAGTTAAGGTTGAAACTCCACGTGAAAACCGATTCACAAAGTGAGAGGAGCACTCCCAGGAAATGATGAAGGCAATGGAAAGACATAGGAGGAAAACTGTAATAGTACAATATCCCAGAAGCCAAGGGAGAAGAGCTTCTCGGTAAGGAGGGACTGGTTAACAATCATTGCCACAGAGTGGTGAGATGAGGCAGGGTGTGATATGGACCTTGGCACAATCCATTTCAGTTGAACGATGTGGCAGAAGCCAGATTATCCGAGGTTGAGACAGCTACATGAGGTGAGGAAGTAGATAACAGGGAATATAGAAATTCTGAGAAGTTTAGCCCAAGGGGTGGAAAATGCCTTTGCTAAGACTTAAGAACCAACAGTAGAGTGTCCTGTTTATTACCACAGGAAACACTGTACTTCAGTGAAGAAATTAACCCAACTCAAATGCCTGAATTTACCTACCTACCTACCTACATAAAGGGTTTCCTCCACCAGGCATTTGTATTTTAAGCCTTCTATTTTGCCAATCATTGGAGGTGAAGGGTACTTACTTATTTCCTTCGAAGATGATCGCTTTAGCAATTGGAATTATATTTTAGGAATTGCAGGTTGGGTATGACAAATATTCATTCTAGTGAATGAATTTTCATTTACTGGGCTCTAAAGGATTGACTAAAAACACAAAGTTTATAATTGGACAAATGTGGGTTTTATCCCCAGCTCTTCTGCATATCAGCTGTATGACCTTGAACAGAATACTGAGCCTCTTAAAGTCCCAATTTCTTCATTGTTAAGGCAGGGCATTAACAACTGTTCTTTTATAGAATCATCGAGGAGAACAAGAAGTAATGAATGTCTTGCTTAATATAATGTCTCTCAACCTTAAGACTACATCAAAATCACCTGGAGATCTTACAGAACCACCTCCAGGGTTGAAATGAAGAATGAGCAAGACATAATGAGCAGGGCTGGGAAGGAAATACCCAGAGATGTTCCCAGAGGCCATCAGATATAATGGAAACACATTTGAGACATATGCTCAGATATTACCGTCATCATTATATCAGATGTTATTGGAGTATTGAATGAGGCTGTAAATGTTACTATTTACAATAATCTGATTGGAAGATGTTAATATTAACAAAATCTTTGTCATTCCTTTGAAATTGGTGGGGGAAAAAAAAAAAAACCCCAAAGCAAAATAACAACAAAAAGACCACCCTCAGGAACTGTGATTTAGTTGGCTTGCAGTGAAGCCTGAGAATTTACATTTCTTTTTTTTTTTTTAAAGATTTTATTTATTTATTTGACCAACAGAGACATAGCGAGAGAGGGAACACAAGCAGGGGGAGTGGGAGAGGGAGAAGCAGGCTTCCCGGAGCAGGAGATGTGGGACTTGATCCCAGGACCCCGGGATCATGACCTGAGCCGAAGGCAGATGCTTAATGACTGAGCCACCCAGGCGCCCCGAGAATTTACATTTCTAACAAGTTTACAAGTGATGTTGCTGGTTTGACTCATACTTTGAGAGCTATGACTTTAGCACATGGATATAATGAAACACTCAATAAATGTAAATATTAGGGTTTCTTTGATGGGAACAACCCCAGGCTGTTGTCCCCTAGGTTCCTGAGGATAGAAAACCCTATACTCTTCTCATCAAAGTAAGGATTTCTCCCTCAAGACGCCTTCCTTTCATCTATCAGCACAATATCCCCACTCCTCCAAACCCCATTCCATTACCTGTACTCTGCTTGCCCCTTCTTTCCCTCCTTCCTTCCCTCCTTCCTCCCTCCCTCCCTTCCTTCTTTCCTTCCTTCCCTCTTTCCTTTCTTCGTTCAACAAACTCTGCTAAGGTATTCACTTATACCTTAAAACTTTTTTCCTTACATATTGGCTTTGATTTTAAATAGTACTTAAGGGGATTTTACACCAAAATTTCTCTTTTACAGCATCCTGGATTGGACCTCTTTATCATTTCTAGATCCTATTACGGAGTTTCTGACAATGAGTTCTTCTGAACCATGCCCTCTATTGTTGTGGGCATTATTGTACTGACGAGATCTCTTCTTATTCTCAGTTATAATAAAGCAAGCTTATGGCTCATATGGCTCATAAAAATATCCACCGAAGGCTGAGACAAATGGCAGTTAATGACATATGCGTAAGTACATATTGATCAAATTAGAGATAATTTTTTTGACAGCTCCATGACATTTCTAACAACAGCATTCTGAGAAATTCCATACATCTACAAGGCATAAGAGACTTTATTCAGATTGACCGATGCCAGATATTGTTAGAAATTTCTTTAAATTGCAAAACTGGAAATCACATTATCATTTTAAAATACATAAAATAACTCATTTTTTTTTTTCTTCAGTGCCAGCCAGCCTTGTTTAGAAAAGACTTGGTCAAAGCCACATCCACAGGTAGATGGTGGAAATTAGATACTGTATATCGGGTACTCATTAAAAGCCTGGCTCTGTTTTAAAGCTTGAATTAAAGAACAGATATTAATGTTTTTTTCAGGGGCTTGAGTTAGGCAAAGGGAGGGATAGAAAAAGGAGTATTTTCTATCTCTAAAGGTATTTTAGCAGAAGCTGAATGTGTACTGAGTCGAAATACTGTATGGAGATTCAATGCATAGCTAGAAAACTAGGTACAATAAAACTTCTGCACATCTCCATAAACAAATAAAAAGGGGAAAGAGCCCTGACCACTTCCAGTACCCCATAAGGCTTCCTCACACTCTTTCCCAGTTAATTCTATGTTCCCACTAGCCCCACTGGAAGAAGCCTCTCTTCTAACCTCTATCATTATAGGTACCTGTGGCTAGTTCTTCAACTTCATATAAATGAAATCATATGGCAAATACTCTTTATCTTTTATTCAACATTATGTCTATGACATTTGTTTTCTTGGAAGCAGTAATTCTTTTTTATTTATGATTGTGTATAATTCCACTATATAAATATACTGCATTTTATTGATCTATTTTAATTCTCAGAGACTTTTATGTTGTTCCAAGTTTTGCTATCGACAAGACATTGCTGCTAACAGTCTTGTACATGTTATTTCGTTGGACATATGCACTAATTTTTTCTTGGGTATATACATATGAGAGAAACAGCTAGATCATAGGGAAAATGTAAATTAAGCTTTGGTAGATATTTCCAAACATACTAATTCACACTTGAACCAGTATTATTTGGGAGCTCCAGACGATCTACACATTTGGCCCAACATGTGGTATTGTTGCCCTATTATATTTTATCCATTTTGATAGGCTTGCAGAGGTATTTCATTGCTTTTTATAGCATTTTTTAATTACTAATTAAGTTAAGCCCCTCATATGCTTTTTGGCCATTTGAATGCCCTCTTTAATGAAGTGTCTGTTTCTCTAGTCTGCCCATTAAAAAAAAAACAGGTTGTTCTTTACTGATATGTAGGATTTTAATATTTTAAGGATACAAGTTCTTTTTTAGATATAAGTATTGTGAATATTTTTTTACTCCCAGTCTGTGGCTTTGTTTTTCACTGTTACTGGTGCATTTAAAAGAACAGAGTTGGGTCTTATTTATGAAATCTTTGCTTTGCTTGCATCTTGCCCATGGATGATTTTACTTATGCCTGGAGAGTGCCCACCAGATGTAACAGACACCCATGGTCACGGCCATATCCTAGTTGACTCTGTTCACTTAATCACCATGGGCAGAGACTACTGATTGCACACTTTTCCTCTATCCCTTATTCAGAGACTCTCATATTATGCAGACTGTAAACCTTCTCAGCTAAAATAATAAAAACATAGAGAAATCCCCAACCCCCACTAAAATGTAAGCAGGATTTGTTGGGTGTGGCTACCAGGAAAACATGTTAAAGTGGGCTTTCTCACCTGGTGAATACTCTTTTGCTAGGTCTGTAGAGTCCGTGTTAGGACCATAATATGATTTGTAAGGATGGAAGCTAACCACGGAAGATATCAGGGGCTCCTGGGTTGGCGACGGCACCGAAACTGCCTAACTTGTGTTGCTTTTGAAAGACATGTTAAATCACCGTTCTAAGAACAAACAAACAAACAAATCACCATTCCATTCAATCCCACTGTTACTCAGGTTTCTTGGGCCAACACCCAGAGTGGATTTCAACTGTGTAACTTGGTAGGGGAAGAAACTCCAAGTCCTAGCTTACTTTTCTCTCTTTATTAATGCACAGATGAAGGTAAAGAATTTCATACAGCGAAGCACAGGGGTAATGTTAGGCATCTTTTTCTGGCTTTTAAAGGTATGTTATAAAATAGGAAATGTCTTATAAAGGTATATTTTGACATGATAGCAGTGATGGGTGAAGGAATTTCTACAAAAGATGTGCATTCTTCATTCTGTATTTCCATAACAAAATGATAATCCTATCAAGGCCTACATTTTCAGAAGAAAGTAGAAATATCTATTCTACATAAATTGAAGACCATGAATTTCTGCTAATAATATCAAGTCAAGATTAGTATTCAGTTAGTCTTTTCATACTATTTTTCAAAACAAATGGTCAAGTGTTGGGCAACCCCAGTACTAATATAGTTAATAAAGGCACAGAATATTCTGGTCATATGTTTATGAAAGTGGGTTTCATAAAATTCCTGTCCCTTAGAAAGCTACTATGTATTACTTGATAAAACCAGTACACTTTGGTGATTTAAGGTTAAGAACAATTGGGATTAAACCCAGTAAAAGATTTTTTTTGCTATAGAATTTTTTTTAACTTTTTAATTTATTGAGGTATAAATGACATACACTATATTAGTTTCAGGTGTATGACATAGTGATTTGATGTTTGCATACATTGCAAAATGTTTACCACCAATAGTCTAGTTACCATCTGTTACCTTACAAAGTTAATACAACATTATTGACTATATTCCCATGCTGTATATTACATCTCCATGACTCATTTATTTTATAAGTAGAAGCTTATACTTTTTAATCCCCTTCACCCATTTTGTCCCCTCAATGCCTCTTGTCCCTGGTAACCACCAATTTGTTCTCACTACAGGAATTTTTAAGGCTTTCGTTGTGACCTCCCAAAGAAGGAAACAAAATTGTCATATTCCAACAATGCGTTTTTCATTCAGCATCTTGTGGGATCATTGTTCTTAAAAATACACTTTTGGAAAGTCTGGCCCAGCCTCATCCATTATATAAGTTACACATTTAAGATGATGTCAGTTCTAAATCCTCAAATCTGTTATCAAGGCAGAAATTTAAAAACAAATTTGCTCTTGTCATGTTTCTTTTAAATTCGAGAGAAAATTAGGGGGGAAAAAACCCTGTTAAGTTGAAACTTATTTTGCTTGGGATACTTATAAAGATATATAAGCACTCAGTAGAAACTTGCATGGCATTCCATTTGAAAGTGGATGTATATTTTTGCTTTTTATACACAGCTTATAGTATGCAGATTTTAACTTGGTGTAAAACCAATCCTTTAACATTCAAAGTGATGAGTTTTGGGGAAGGCTGCCTCAATCTGTTGTATTGCATAAGTAACCTTCTAGATTAATACAGGCTGGGAGGGATACTGTAGGTATGTCTGGTTGAGCAACATATGTTGAGTACTTTATATTCTAATATTCTCCCAAGGTGCATTAATCGAGGTGTTGTTTTTGCGGTGGTTAGGAGAGAGAGAGGAGGTTTAGCAAGACTCAGTGACTGCAGTAGAGGACTATATAAGCAGAAACTGTCCCATTAACCATGCAGTTTTGTACCTGCTTACTACAAATCAAAGGTGGCTGGAGCCACTTTGTCCCAGGCATCTTTCCACGATTACATGGTAGCTGTAAATCCATTTCTGTATTACTTCTGGAGGCTTTCATGGAAACTCTTAAAACAGGGTACATATTTGCCCATGGCTGAGGGTCAACCAAATCTCCGGCAGAATTTTAGTTACAGCTTTAGAGTTGCAGACTCTTTAGAGTCCCCAGATTCTCTTATTTAAAACTTTTTTTTTCTCCTGACATCTTTAATACAAATGTTCCTATTCATTTGGTAAAGCTTAGTTAATATTGATAAATAACAAAACTTATTCACTAAACTTGAGTGTGTCTTTTTTTCCACGTAAGAACCCAGCTTTGGATAGTAACAACACACATCAATCTCTAAACACTAAGGAAGACAATATGTGTTATTAAGGGTTTGATTATTGGCCATATAAATTAATGGCAACAAAGTATGCACTTTCAGTATTGACTAAAGACTTTTTCTTAGCAGATGTTGATTATATTCCAGGAGTGAAAAAAATCCTTCCCTTAATAAGTGCAAATTAAAATGCAGGGACTCTAGTATTGGGAGTCTGTTTTTCCTGATAAATAATCATCTTTGGCAATAGGATTCTAATGGCACGCTAGATGGAATTGACTTGATATTGAGTAATCTTTCAACTCTTCATCCATCCTCTTTTTGGGAATGTGTATATTTATTTCAGATCACTCTCTGCATTTAACTCTCATCTATGCCTGTGTCTACAGTAATTGCGTAAATGGACAATTTTGTTTCTTACTAGAACCCCAGGCATCTGTCTATTCTGCAGTTTTCACAAAAGTAGCAACTTCTTTACCCAATTTACATTAGATTTTATAGTACTAAATATGAAGTTTTAATGTGCCAATATACTTGCAATCATCAATAAACATATGACATATCTTCACTAAAGAGCAGATTGGAAATCATGGCGTCATTCTGCCATCTGTGCAGACTCCAGTTCTGGAACACTTATTTGAAACAGAAATTTTACATATGAACATAAGGGGACATCGCAAATCAAGTTCTTCTAACCTTATTATCTAAGTTTCTACTTAATAGTATAACTATAGTTAAGCTGTTTCACTTATTGTTAAGTATATGTATATATGTGCATTAGTGAAGATTTAATTAATACTGGCCTTCAAAGAATTTCTTTAAACAGTATTAGTACTTCATTTTTGGAAAAAGAATGAAATTATAATAAAGTTAACAATACTGCAATAAACAAAGTCTACTTTGCTTACCAGAGATTCTGCCAAATCTCTTTGTCTGATACTCTCCAATAATCATTGATATTTGAAAAAAAAATTACAAGAGAAAGTAGAAAATGACAAAGTACTCAATATCACTATTGGAAATAAAACTTGTATGGATTTTAGGATGATTTTCAACAGCACCTGAAACAAACCTAAAGAGGTAAGTAGAAAATGTTACTAAATCCCTGAAAATGTTAACTATTATGGGCAGAAAACAAAAGAACTGATATTTATAACTCTTCCTAAAATGGGAGCCAGGATCAGTTTATGAAGAATCTAACTCTAGCTGAGTGGTTTTTAGGGGAGGATCACATCTGGGATTCATTGGTTTTCTCCCCAGCTGACATGAGGAACATATTTCCATAGGAGAATAATCAAAGGCATTACCAAGATGGCTCTTATAAACTGCTGATAGTTATAATAGATTCCCAGACCCCTGGGAGCCAGTTTTTTGTCCCTAATACACATCACACTCACCCAAGGATAGTTTTAAAATGTTACCCATGGCCATATCTCACTTCGGACTCAGAATCTGTACGCTAGTCAATCAGAGAAAGACATGTATCATATGACCTCACTGATATGAGGAATTCTTAGTCTCAGGAAACAAACTGAGGGTTGCTGGAGTCATGGGGGGTGGGAGGGATGGGGTGGCTGGGTGACAGACATTGGGGAGGGTATGTGCTGTGGTGAGTTCTGTGAATTGTGCAAGACTATTGAATCACAGATCTGTACCTCTGAAACAAATAATGCAATATATGTTAAGAAAAAAAAAAAAGAAGAAGAAGAAGATAGCAGGAGGGGAAGAATGAAGGGGGGGAATCAGAGGGGGAGATGAACCATGAGAGACGATGGACTCTGAAAAACAAACTGAGGGTTCTAGAGGGGAGGGGTGTGGGAGGATGGGTTAGCTTGGTGATAGGTATTAAAGAGGGCACGTTCTGCATGGAGCACTGGGTGTTATACGCAAACAATGAATCATGGAACACTACATCAAAAACTAATGATGTAGTGTATGGTGATTAACATAACAAAAGAAAATTAAAATCCTAGATGACCTGCTACAGTAAACACACAGACACATACTTCCCACTTCATGCACTACCATTGTTCCCTTTACCTTTCTAAACCCATATGGAAAAGCAGATTCTACATTTTTTCTATTTTTTCCTATGTGTGCATTTTAATTGAAGAACATCACTAAAAAAAAGCATAAGAGTAGGTAAGCAATTCTTTTCTTCATAGGGAGTATTGAGAACATGCAGAATTAATTTATATATATAAAATAAGTATAAATATAAATATAAAATAAAATATACTTGGCAGTATATATTTATATATATATAAAATCAAGCCTGTCTTGATGGGACCCATTTCATGAGTGAGTTTATTGGGAAAAAAATCCCTGCCAATTTTGGGAAAACATAGTGATTGCGTGATGTAATAATAATCCATTGATTATTTATGTAACATTATCTGTGTAATGATTTTAATACATTTTTTTGCACAGAATGGAATTTTTTTTTCAGAATGGAATATTTGCATGAAAGTCACAAACTAAGGGCACTTACCCTGCAGCAAAATGCCACCCCTCTAGTGGTAAAAAAGAAATACATTTTCATTTATGAATGCAGTTCTCTAAGAGGAAAATAACCCATGACGACTAAGTCACACAATGAAACCCTTTCCTTGTCACTACTCTCTCCCTTTTGTTTGGTCTAAGAAACTCTTTAAATATACATAGTGATATAATTAGACTCTTTCAATTAAAGGTTCTTAAACTATAGATTATCAACTGCTCTGTTCAATTATATCACCATCCAAAAAATATGACTGAAATACATATAGATGTAAATAGATGTAAACAGAATTGTACTAAACAGTGTTCATTGTTTAGTGCATTTATTTGAGGTATATTGAATTGCCAACCACTATGCTAAGCAGTAGGAATTGAAAGTCTAATAAGCAAAGGCCTCTACTTCCCAGGAGCTCACAGCTTGTTGGAATATACAGGTTTTGTTGTGGACTAAATATCTGTGTCCCTCCTAAAATTCCTATGTTGAAGCCCTAACCCTCAATGTGATGAGGTGGGGCCTTTGGGAGGTAATTAGGTTTAGAGGAAGTCACCAGGGTTGGTTCCCAATGATGGGATTAATGTCCTTAGAAGAAGAAGAAGAGATACCAAAGCTTTCTCCCTCCCCGCAATCTCTCTCTCTCTCTCTCTCTCTCAGCCATGTGAAGACACACAGAGGAGGCAGCCATCTGCAAACCAGGAAGAGAGGTCTCTCAAGGAGTCAAATCTGCCAGCACCGTGATCTTGGACATCCCAGCCACCCGGACTGTGAGAAATAAATGCTGTTTAAGCCACCTCGTCTGTGGTATTTGGTTATAGTGGCCCAAGGTGACTAAGATAGGCTTGTAGACGAATAATTCTATTATGATGGCAAAGGTGCTAAGACACAGCAGAGGAGGCAGTGACTATTTTTCTTGCCAGATTAGGCTTGGTGGTCAGAGAAGGTTTGGCAAAAGAGGTGCAGGGCAATTTAGAGTTTGCCTACACGTGACAGCCTCCACCCATAGTTTGAATCAAAATAGGATTATTATGTATATACCACTTGAAAATATTACAGTCAATCACAATAAGGCATAATCCTATAAAAAGTTTAGATCTGCTTAGAAGTGATGCCTTATGGTCAAACATGATCATAAATATTTGCTCTCGTGGTACCCAGAACTTGCAAATGTCGATATAGAATGAAAACAACCTAATTACCTCATCAAGTAAGAATTAAATTTTTTTGCTTGCATAGTTTTTCCACTTTCAAATATAGATTTATTTTAACAAAACAGAAAAACTATCAGTTTGATTCATTAAGGGAATTTATGTGTAATTTACAGCAATTCATATATATTCATTAACACATAAAATACTTGAAGAGAAAGTACCTATTTTTTTAAAAGATTTTATTTATTTATTTGAGAGAGACAGTGAGAGAGGGCATGAGCTGGGGGAGAGGTAGAGGGAGAGGGAGAAGCAGACTCCCCTCTGAGCTGGGGCTTGATCCCAGAACCCTGGGATCATGACCTGAGCCCAAGGCAGATGCTTCACCGACTGAGCCACCCAGGCGGAGAAAGTACCTTTTTGTGTCTTTTAGGACACTAGGATAGAAATATGAGATGTATGTGCTACCTACTGGCAAGAGAAATTATGAGCTGTATTCACTGCATAAAGGACGCCAGTCATATGCTCAGGATGCCTATGCCAACAGGCTTACAACAAATGCTGAAAGCCCACTGTTTATAACCTTATTTCTTGGCAAGCATTTTAATTATGTTTTCTTTGGTTATATAAAGGGCCAAGAATGTTTTAAGTGGACGAGGTAACCATCCTTATCTTGCAGTCTGATGGATATCATATATCAATGCCTGCATCCTAGTGTGCGATGATAATATGTTAAGGAACCTCTTCTACCTGGCCTAAAATTCTGTAGAATCAGGACTCCGTGGTAGACAATACATTTGAGGGATTTGCATCCAACATCAAAACTAAGCGCAAAGTGGCTGCGCCATATGGGTCAGCAGGAGCATTTCTTACTTTTACCTAAGAGAATATGAATGTGATTTCATGAGTTGAAGCAAGTCAATTTTATGTTAGATGAGCTGGTATAGCCAAAGGATTTTTTAAAAGCAGCTTAAAACAAGTTTCAGAGTATTGGAGGTAGGCAGGGTTAGATAGGCCAATCGTAGGAAGTTGGCACAGAATGGCGGTACCAACAACGTAGTGTAGGCCTCAGTTCCTGGATGTCCACTTGGTCCTCAAAAAATAAGAAGCACCCTAAAACAGCTGGAGGGGATAGATGATGTTATTTAATCCATCATTGTGCCTAGAGTTGTCCCAGGCTGTATGTGTGAGCGTTTTCTATATAAAACACGCATAAGGTGGCATTTACCTGCCTTTAGAGTTTGGGGTTAAGTGTACGTTGGCCCAGGTTCTACTGTAATGAATGCCAATGATTATGTTGAAGGTATTCTTGGTTTTATCCCAGTGGGAGCAGTCCAAGTCTGGGTACTCTAGAGAGTGGAACGTAAAACAACCAATCCTGCCTAATGCAACCAGAAGGAAGATTGCTAATATAACACATGAAAAATCACAGAGTAAAATATTCTTGTACAAGCGTAGAAAGTATTTTCAGGGAGTCCTTAGACAAACAGCTATTCACAGGCCAACAAAACCCCGCAAGGACCTTTGTCATCCTTAAACCAGTTCAGCAGAGAGAGAAGATGTGTGAAGCAAAGGCAAGAAATACAGTGAAAGAAGCAATTCCTGGTTGGTATGTGTCTGCACAGAGTCTGGCAGAGTGTGCGTGGGCAACCGGCATACCTGCTTGGTCTTATAATCGTACAGTTCTGTACAGTAGCTAATTCAGAATGTTATTAACAAGGAACAGGGAAACAAGGTTGTTGAAAATTTCTGTATTCAATATGTGAACTCTGTAACTTCAGACACAAAGAATGGATTCTCTGAATTATTACAAAAGCCATGACAGAAGCAAATGACTATTCTGCTATTCATCAGAACGGCATATGAAAGAAGAGACACTGGTGACAGAGAATCAGGGCAAAGAAAGAAAAGGAAGTTCCAAGTACAATTACAATAGAGGTGACTTCCTAGGAATATGGCTAGGGAAATACGTTTCTGCTTATTTATTTATATGTATATATACTTTTTTGACATTAATTCTTTAGTGAGCTGAATTATTAATGGTGCATTCCATAAAATGGATCGAATGATAAACTACTCTAATTTTTTGTCGTCATGTAAAATATTGACTAAAACAGCAACAGTAGCACCAACGAAAATAGCCACTGACTGAAATTGCTTCAAACATTGTTAAAGGAACGATATTTCAACAGATACGTTTGCCTGCAGTTGGAATAAAGAATCCAGATAGGAAATAACGAGGATTTCCAACTGTAGTGTTTCTCTAAGGAAGACCCTAGATTACACATGACTTTAAATAAGGACTTGCCAGAAAAGAAAACTTTGGCATGAGGTCCTGGAATCTGCATTTTAAATAAGCATTCTAAGGGATTCTTTTGGATTCTAGAATTTGAGGACTGCCTAGAAGATGGCAAGGCCAACGTACTGATTAATTGGACCCAGGGCTGAGAACACCTGTGCATTAGCAGGGACTGCTAAGGAGATATTGCCCTTCACCATGGGACTATGTACAGAATATTTTTCATATAGGTAAGAACTGTACATCTAACAAAATCCTATTTCATTTCACTTCTACATCCAGGAAAAAAATCACGGTGTCAGTCAAAATGGTCTTCACCCCAGGATGCTATAGCAACTTAACAGTGTTTGTGTTCCCCTGCAGCGTTTATATTAGAAGCCAGTTCATGATCTTCATGATCAACAATGTTAATAGACCTCAAACCTGTAGAGTGGAAAGCTGACTGTGTGATGCAGGCAAAAAAAGAAAAAAAAAAAAAAAAGGATAGGAAGGAGCAGGTAAAAATAATTAAGGTTCACTTAGGTATGTGAGGTGAATGATTATTTTCTGCATGTTTAAGAATTTTTGAAACCACTGGCAAGGTTATGCAAAGTATCATCTTTTTTTAGTGAAGTTTTTATTTTAAAAATGAATTCTAAGTGGGGCACCTGGCTGGCTCAGTTGGTTGAGCATG
This sequence comes from Halichoerus grypus, assembly GCF_964656455.1. Taxonomy (NCBI): domain Eukaryota; kingdom Metazoa; phylum Chordata; class Mammalia; order Carnivora; family Phocidae; genus Halichoerus; species Halichoerus grypus. Next base: position 103,983,742 of record NC_135727.1, on the reverse strand, counting down.
CAACTCTCAATCTCAGGGTAGTTAAGTGTGAGCCCCAAATTGGGGGTAGAGTTTACTTAAAAAATTATTTAAAAAATGGTTTGCAAGTATGTAATTGAAACTTGCCTTATTATATCTCCATTTCCTTCCTAATTATATAAATATGTGCCATACTACAAAGTTTTATACCTATTACTTTAAACCAGTAACATTTTATTTTACTCAGTAATAGTCTTCTTAGAGTTCAGGCTATCTGAGCAGTCTGTGTTTATAGGTATTTACAAAGTAATATTATTTTATGCAATCAAAATGCTGGTGTAACTGCTTTATATGTTGCAAGCAAGGCATTTGCAACCGAGTAGTTACTCAATACTATTATTTATTTCTGTAGCTCCCAGTTTCTCATCACTCCTTCAAAGAGGTCATCTGGCTGTATTTTTTCCCTGTACTGACTGCTCTTCTGTTTTCAAATTTTACATTAAAAAAAAGAAAGAAAAGATCATGGTAAGAGGAATAATTTGTAGGTTAGGCCCAAGAAGAGTGGTTTCTCAGGGATGTTCATGCTGATTTTAGTGTCTTTTAAATATATTGATTGCTTAATAAAATGACAAATTCTGTTAATTTACATATTAGCTCTCATGTCATTCTTTTGATTTTCAACCAGAGTCAATACACAAAAAGAACATCCTTTTCTTGTTTCTTGAATTCCTTCAAGCAAAACATAATTCTATAATGACCAATTATAGCCTAACACCTGCTGTTATGAAGAGGACCTTGTCAACATCAATCTAAATTGAAGAACAACAGCTTTCCTTGATTTGGGGGAAATGAGCAATAAACAAACAGTCCATTTCCTAGCAGGGAAACTCATAAGCAGTTTATTCCAAGGTAGCCCATGGAATAATTAGGATTTAATAGAATTAGATATTTCACCATCACTTGAGAAAAAGTTTCACTCTGGGCTAAGAATTATGGTTAAGGATTCCAAGAAAATGCTAAAATTCCTGGATCCTTTGCAGCCAATATTTACTTAAACCCATCTATAAAAGTTCACTTCTACTATGATATTCTCTCTTGCTATTTTTCTTACAACACAAAAACTCTGCTCAAGCTGAAAGGTAAACAAATTGAATAGAAGCATCATTTGAGCTCACGCCGTATCAACAATTTTGTGGATGTACATTGCCAGGAAATCTTGCTCAAAATTATGCAAGGATAATTACATCAACAGAATGGGAAAAAAAATTCTTGGTGTAGTATCAAAAAGGTGGGGGGAGGGAAAAGTTGCTGGAAAGGCACTGCTGGCAGATTCTCTAGAAAGGATAATGAAGCCATTTTATCATGTTAAAATCCCAAATGTTGAAATAAGTGATCATTTATTTACAGAGTAAACAGACACAAGTATATTTTAATATGTAGTTACATGTACATAGGATTTCTGTATGTTTCTATACACACACACCCATAACATATGCCTGAACCTGAACCTCAGCTTATATATATTAGGAGTGCAACAGAATATTGTCAGGGAAGAGTTCCACTCTGGCATCCCCACCACTATGACTGCCACTTCTTGCTGCACAAACAGAAGAGTTTAAACAAAAGCTAGAGACACAATTCCCAGGTTGATGCTTAGTGGAAAATAAATATTAAAATAAAAATTACCTAGAGTGTATTCTGCTAAGCGAAATCAGTCAGTCAGAGAAAGACAAATACTGTATGATCTCACTCAAACGTGGAATTTAAGGAACAAAACAGATGAACATAGTGGGGACAAAAAGAGAGGCAAACTAGGAAGCTGACTCATCCCTCTAGAGAACAAACTGATGGTTATCAGAGGGGAGGTGGGTGGGGGATGGGTGAAATAGGTGATGGGGATGATGGGGATGACTCCTGTTGTGATGAGCACCGGGTCTTGTACAGAAGTGTTGAATCATTCAATTCTACACCTGAAACTAATATTACACTGTATGTTAACTAACTGGAATTAAAAAAAAAAAACTTGAAAAAAAAGACAAAAATTAAAAAAATAAAAATTGCCAATGATTACTGAGTAACTACAGAACTTCCTTCTTAAATGAATTGTTTATTCACTTGATCTCACCTAAAGAAAATAAAAAGTAAACAAAAAAAAATTAAAAGGAGAATATTTTATTTTTATATAATTGGAAAATCTAGTTCCTGCTTCTTGGCTTTCAGCTCTATCGATCTCTATCTATATCCTTATATTTTTTCTTTACTTTCTTAATAGAGAACTATCCAAGCAATCTTTGTCAAGGTAGAGAGAAAAACCATAACTATTTAATCCTAAATGGTCAACAAAGACATGGGAATAAAAAGCAAAAGCAGGGGCACCCAGGTGGCTCAGTCATTAAGCGTCTGCCTTCAGCTCGGGTCATGATTCTAGGGTCCTGGGATTGAGCCCCATGTTGGGCTCCCTGCTCCACGGGAATTCTGCTTCTCCCTCTCCCACTCCCCCTGCTTGTGTTCCCTCTCTCGCTGTGTCTCTCTCTGTCAAATAAATAAAATCTTTAAAAAAAAAAAAAAAAGCAAAAGCAAAGCCATTAAGATGGAAGCGCCCCTTACCCTGAAAAGAAGAGACAAATGAACAAGAAATAAAATCAGGTCTACTGGAAGCAGAGCATTCTTTTGAAACATATGGCAATGATCTGTGGCTCTTCTACCCTTCCTCGAACTCAGTGCTCTCTGTGACACAAAGAAGGAGCACAGGGAAAACAACGCTACACCTGAAGTTGGAATATCTGGGTTTGAGTGTGACTTTATCAATTACTAATTACATGATCCTAAACAGGTTAAAATTTGTGTGCCTCAGTTTCCTTGCCTAGAAAATGGACAAACATATATCCAGGGCTAACTGGAGACTCAAACATAGTAGGTGTACAGGAAGGAGGCAGGTACACTGTAAGACACTTTACCTTTATAAAGTACTATACTTGTCATCCACATACTATTATTATTATATCATGGTGAATCAATTCCAGAGTTACATGATTTTAGTTGAGTTTAAGGAAGAATGTATTCATTTGAAACTCAATCATTATTGTATGAGCCTCTTCATATTATCTTACTTCAATTATGTTGCTTTAATCTTAGACTCTAATTATATATCCAGTTTTACTTACTCCATTAAGTGAATTTAAAAAGGAATCACATTAAATAAGGCCTTTTAAATATTTTATGGCATAAAGAGTTGCCATAGACACACTCTTTTTGCATCTTACCCTGGTACAGTCAAACTCAATTAACTATTCACACTGGCAAAGCATCTTCTCCATTTTTCATAAAGATTCTAAATGAAAAGGTTGTACTTATCTTTCAATTAAGTTATGCATCTTTCAAGAATAGCTAATAGATTGAAGCAAAGGCGAAGTTGCAATCACAGATTGTATTCAGTGCAATCTAGCAGACAAAAATGGAGCCAGCTAGATTATTTTAAAATGTGTTCATAGTGATTTTTCAATGCAGCAAAACCAACTGTGTGACATGCTGAACAGAAAGCCCAAAGGCGTGTGTTGGTTAAAAAAATATATGGGCAGAGATTATTGCCTGGGGATTTCATCTAATCTCTTTGTTATTCATTTAGGGATGTCCAAATGTAATTCCTGAGAAACTTGGAATGTTTACTGGACATTTCAGAGTGTCAGAATCTTCTCTAAATAACTTCAGGATCACCTGGAAATGTGCCATCAATTTGGCTAATAGTGGATGGAATCTAGCTATGAACAAGCCAAAAGGTCATGAAGACACCAAAGTCAAAGTTTCAGGTACATACCCAGCCAGGCTGTGGAGTAGGCCTGTGAGCATTTAATAAGTTTGGACTAGAAGATACGGAGATGATAGCTTCTCTCAACTCAGGTAACAATGATTTGACCAAGATGACATGCCAGCTTACATGTTACACAGCTGTTTATTCCTGTAGTCATTTAAAAATCATGGGGCAGCATAATTTCTATCATGCTATGATGTTTCAGCCTTGGGTTCTACTTACTATTTGGACCTCAGTACTTTTATCAAAGCAAACTACTTTTTTTTAAAGATTTTTTTTTTTTTTTTTATTTGAGAGAGACAGAGAGAGAGCATGAGCAGAGAGAGGGAGAAGCAGACTCCCCACTGGGCAGGGAGCCCAGTGTGGGACTCGATCCCAGGACCCTGAAGATCATGACCTAAGCCAAAGGCAGACGCTTAACCGACTGAACTACCCAGGCGCCCTCAAAGTAAACTACTTTTTAATGATCTGTATTCTAGTTAGTTTGCCACTTTACATTCAGGAATCCATATGGCCAGAAAAAGTTAAAGCGAAGGGTGTTCAATTCAGAAATTTTTTTAATATCATTTATCATGATATGATATGCATAACCCTTCACTCATTGTCAAAGAAAATACAAAATCTTCTAACTACATACCCCAAATCAAAAATAATGATAACGCTTACTATCAGTATACCAACTGTTCATTTTTTGTTGGAGGTGATTTAATGTCACATGTCTAAGAATATGACACAAAATCCTAAAATGGACATGTTTAAGTGTAAAACTATTAAGTATGTAACAAACACACTAACCATTATGGATAATAGTTATCATTTACAGAATGCCTACTAGATATCACAATGTACTAAGTTAGAGGCTTAACATACACTTTCTCTAACCTTCACAATTATATTAAAAATTAGGCAGTATTTCCTCCATTTTACACATAGGGAAAGAAAGTCACAAAAATGTGAACTTGATCAAGCTCAACTGCTAATAAATTTAGAGACAAGATTCAAACCTCAGTTTGTTTCTCCAAACTTCAGAAACTATGCCAAGCCAAGAGTCACATCTTGCATAGCAAAGGCTAAGAATCAATATTAAAAGGTATAATCACTCAGTATTTCTCTTATTATTTGGTATTTAAGTGCATTATTTAAAAATATTCTATTACCTAAAATTTTTACTTTTATCATCAGTTTTTCAAATGGTGTTAACCCTGTTTGGTTTAGCAGTTCTTAAGGTTTGGGGGGCTATCTTTGATGCCTTGGCATTGATAAAAATTATAAACCCTCATCTTCGGGGAATGCATACCTGTATGTACAAATGTATATCCAACATCTTGTATGCCATTTCAAGGGATGCAAGAATCCCAAGATAAACTAGAAATTCAAGGTGACTATCCTGTTTGCCTGGAACTAGGCAGTTCCCACACCATGGAACTTTCAGTTTTCAAACCAAGAAATTGCCAGATAAGCCAGGACAAGTTGGTCATTCTAAAATGTAACATTTATGTAACACTATTTTTAATAAATACTTTTTACTAGATGCCAAACTTTTGGTTTTGTATGAACTATAAATGAGGACATAGGGCTGAGCAAGAACATGAAGACTTTATGAGTTTAAAACTTTTATGTTTTATTTTAACATAAAAGATGAGCTTTTAGTGACATATTCTAATTGAGTGCAAGGAGGGGGCTGAGTTAATCTGTATCAGTTGTACGAGGCTATTTTACTGAAGCTCAAATGTTTTAGGAAAGGAAAAGTTCATTGTTTTATGTTTGATTAAGCAAAGATAGACTTTTCATAAGTATCTAAAAACATTTTAAGCATATATGTGCTATTTGATATTTAAGTGAATATATTAGTGAAAGAACTTACTTGGTGAAAAATAGAGCATGGCCCATAAAAAATGTCACAATTTCATAAACTGACCCTTTTCTCATGAAAAGGAATTAACACTTAATCACTATGTATTAAATTAGTGATTCAATTTCTAAAGGCCTTACGAAGGTATAATTGAGTATTTTATGATAATTATTTTCTAATCACAATTTTACTCTTACCACAGAGCTAAATGTCACGAGTACTAATTATCATTCAATCCTCACACTATACTTGTTTCTAAAGACAAGCTTCCGCTGCTATTCTCTATAAAATATGGTGTCTTCTAGATAGGAACCAGAACATTCTTATAACTCATCATCTCACATTTTCTATGGTTGTGCCAAAGTGCATTTTTATTTCAAATGGCAGGTTGTACTAAAACAACTCAGTTTATATGCTATTAATGAAGAATTCAGAACAATCTCATTCTGTAAATCCATAATATGAGAAATTGGCTAAAGACCACCCAATCAGATTTCATTTTCCTTTCGAATCAGAATCCCCCTACCTTGCATCTTTATTCAGATGGTAAAGCTCAAAGACAAAACAGTAATTTTACCAAGAGGCTGTCAGCTGCCCTTATTTTCAGAGACTCACATCTCTTATCACCCTCCACGCAAATAATCCCAACATAATATTCTGTGGAGGTATGCAATGTGCAAAGAGACAACAACCATAAAACCCAGTCATTGTTTTGCAACTGTTACATTAGAAAACAACAGGTATAGCTACCCTATAGCAATATTTACTAGAACTCCTAGACTTTAGTGATGATTTTATGAAGTGATGTGAAAACAGGAAAAACAAAACAACTACGGTTAAAAAAAAAAGTTCAATTATTAGTGCAGAACAAAACCTCAGACACGTATAGAAAGTCTTCTGATTTGACTAAAGTAGTTGATAACATTCAAAAGCCAGAATTTAGTAGATAAAGCCTGCAGCCTGGATGTAAACAATGACATAGCGGACTTGATTCAGTCAACAAATTTACATTAGGAAAATATCCCAGAACATCATATGATCAAACCTTTTGAATTCCTTTATCTATCTGCAATTAATTTTCTGATCATTTTGCTCATTGTGAATGCAGATAGACTGTATCAGTCAAAGAGTTACTATAAACAGAAAGAGAAATATATCAAAATTCTGATGTATGGATATCAAACGTCTTTCCCATGAAGATGAGATAATTCACAATTTTAAGTTAACTTTGAAAATGTGAGTATCTTAAGTATCTTTCAAAAGAATTCAAACCATTTTTTGTATGAAGTCAAAATCCAGTGATAAGGTAGGACATTCAATAATATAGCTTTCAAAACAACATCTGTTTTTAACATATGTTCCCATTTTCTTTTTGTAGGTAACAGAAATTGGTGACTCCAAGTTACAAAATTTTATACTACAAGATGCTGTGTAACATTCACTATTTAGTATAGGATCTGAAAGCCACCAAAAATGTATACTCATACACAAACTGCTAATTAATTCTTGTAAACTAAAATATTACATATTTTAGAGTGACCCAAGATATTAAAATCCAGCTTATTAGATTTTAAAATCTAAGTTTTAAATTATTTAGAATACCTATAGGTGTATTTCTACATAATGACTTTATATTTAATATATAAGATTATATATGTGTGTGTGTGTTTATATTAGAGAAGGGAGTTTTATTTGTCCAATTTATTTTAACAGACCACATTGTTTTGTATTTTTTCTACTTAAAGGGTCAAAGAATAAAAGGAGAATACAAGAGTAGAATAGATCATTTTGTTCTCCAGTAGAGACATGTAGAAGGATTTAAATTATTGGACTCTTCCACAAATGTTATATTTGTTGCCAAGAAACACAGATGCTTCTAAACTCACTGCCGTTTGGCAATTCAAAAATCAGGAGAGATGTCCAATATCACTACTCTCAGGAGGAATCTTCTCAGTCAGAAAACCTCAGGAGATTAACCACCAAAACCAGGTTACTTTTCCAGAGGATCTGGAGATAAGGGGCCAGAAAAAAAGTCTTCAGTGTTCCTGGGTAACTGTTAAATATTGTTGGCTAAATTAGACCTATTCTTTGAAATTTAAACAGAGAGAGCAAGGGATCTTCGATTCTTGGTCTTAGTTTAAAAATTAGAAAAGGTGCTAATGTCTTGGAAAGATGAGAAAAGGAGGATGTGTCTAATACTGAATTTACATGTCAAGTCCAATTGTGAGAACTCAAAAAGTCTATTGGTGGTGATGGTTACGATTGGGGTTAGATCCCCAGGCAATTCTCGAGGAATATTTACTTATTTTGTGTGATACGTTTCCAGCTCTGGGGGAGTGCCTTTCCTAACCTTATTCCACTCACTCTGTGCAGTGTAACACTGTGCTTATTATGCACAGGCTTTCAAATTACCAAGTGTGGGGGTCTGAATCCTCTTCATGCCATGTGATAACTGCTTGACCTTATGTGTATTTCTCAACCATTCTGTAAAATAAAGGTACCACAGATCTTAACTCATGAGGGTTCTTTAGGAAGATGACAAGGAGATTAACATCCAGAATTGAGCACATGGTGACATAAGAAGTACTCAGAAAAGTTGTCTCTTAGGATGATGCTCCAGCTACACTCACTGCATTCTCTGGATCTTTATGACTCTTTTGTATTCTCTAGTCCCTCTGCTTAGAAGGCGTTCTTTCTCAGTCTCTTCAAATTCTAGGTATCTTCAGGATGTCACTCCTCTATGAAACTAATCTTAGTCTCCCCAGACTGAATGAACCATTCTCTGCTCTGTCTCCCACAGCTTGCCAAAGTTACTTCTATTTTAATATTCAACCTGATACATTTTAATTTAGAGTTTATGTGGGATTTCCTTTTTAACTGTGAATATGGCGAAGGCTGAAAAGCTATTTTATTCCCTTGTACTGGTCCAAAGCCTACCAGAGCCCCTTGCACACAGCAGGATTCCACATTAGGGAGTGAGTGAGGGCAGGGTTAAATGAAAACATGAATATGCATGCCACAGTCTAATCTGCATGAGAGAGCAGTGGATTCTCTAAGAACCTGCAAGAAGGTATAATGATGAGGAAAGGTTCATATGGAAAATAGCTTATAACTTAATATTTAAGATTAAACACTCATCACCAAATGGCATTGTTGTAAATGTGATATTTAAACCATCTCGTAACAAAATAAATTTTATTAAAGAGACTCTTGAAAAGTATTTACTTTCCAAAGAAATATTGCACATTTTAACCAAGACATTATTTATTACCAAGGGCTCAGGGAAAAGTGACACTAAAGAGTGAGGATAATCATCTTGTGGAACTTCTACAACAGGACAGGAAAATCACAGATGAGATGAGCAAATAGCCCGGCCCACCCCGCGAGGCAGAAGCATATATCTAAACGTGGAGTTGGAAGGTTCGATCCGATGCGGGCACAAAAAAGCTCAAGATACCTGTTGCTACTCAAATCTTAACTGATTGTTCCATCCTTAAAAAATGATAATAAATATCAGTATAAAGGAGTTACAATGTGTCTCTTGGGGAAATAAAAATTAAGAATTAAAAAGCTTTAGCAAAAAGAAGCTGTAGTACACAGGGGTATTTGATGAGAAGTCCTAGAAGGAATCTTGTTGACCTACACATATTTGAAAAATTGAAATTAATGAGCTTATTCTTCTTCTCCGTAAGATACAGAAGTAGCGTTTAGAGAATATTTACATTTTGCCTCTGCAAAAGGACATAAAAAAAAAAAAAAAAAAAAAAAACAAGAGTACTCTTAGGAGACAAACCAAGGAAGGGAAAGGGTTTATCCAAGTTTAAATCTGTAGCAACTCTTTCTCTTGTTTTTGTGAATTAATGAGAAGCAGCAAGAAGTCCTCTAGCATATCCAGCCATACAACTATGAGGTTCCCTGTCGTACTTAAGTGCTAAACTATAAAAATCTTGGAGAGGGTCAACCATGTGAGTACCAAGTTACAGTTTCATCTGCCCATGATGTAACCTTTAACCACAAAGCAAGCAATGACCACAAAGCTTATAAACCGTGTGCATTCTAGGAGCTTGATTTTTCTCAGCAATCTACAGAAAATGAGATCTGCAAGAAATGGAATGTGTTTGCTTAAACTACAGTAGAGCTCACAAGCCCTGTGAAAATATAGCTACCATGACATGCACATCTCCACCCACACCCACCTCTCTCCACATTCTATGTATATTTCCCCACAACAAGCATGCATTTACCCACACCTACAAACACAGTCTATGTGAGTTTCATAATATACATCAAGCTCTACAGATTATACATATACTATGTATACTATGTATAGCTTAATACGTAATATTTCTTTTTACTCACAAAGCTTTGCTGTTGTTGCTGTTCTCATAATTATTTTGCATACTACTCGAGAAAAGGCTATGTCTACCAATTTAAATTTCAAGCACCAAACAAAGCTCAATGCTTTCATTCAATGTTACATATATACATTATCCTCACAAGAACACTTTCAGTTAGGTATTCTTTCCCTGTTTAAAAGAAAACTTAGGGATAAACATACTGAGTCATTTGTCTCAAGTAATGTGGTTAATAGTAAGGCAAGAAGCTGACCCTAGGTCACACTGCAAAGGCCTATGTTGTTTGATTCTCATGTTACTGTGGTTCTACAATCAAAGTTAAAGAAAACATACTTTTCCTCCAAATCTGAGTCCAGAACTGAGAAATCTCCAACACCATGCATATGTATATGTATATGAATACAACATACACATTATTTGAATATATAGTCTGTAGGTAAGCCAGAAATTAAATTCAAGATCAGAAGTTGAAACATGATGCTATCTTAAAATTTCAGCAAAGCATACATAATCCTATTTATGTATCTTCCTGTCTCTTTGCTATTTTATCCAGAAATTTGAAAGCAGGGATACTTAACCAGAAGTCCATTTAATCCCAGGAAAGCTAGTTTATGAATGAATTCTAAGAGTATTTGAACTGCTTGTTCAAATAGTTTGATAGTCAAGTACTCAATTAAACCTCTGTGAATGACTCACCATGTAGGACGATGTAGTATAAGGTGACCCCCAAATGTCGTTGGTCACAGAGCAGCCATTAATATGCCCTAGAACAATTCTTCATAGGCCCTGGTTAAGATACAATCTCTGCACAAGTGCTTTTAAAAAGCTGTGCTTAAAAAAAAAAACAAAATTCATACGCAAACAATGAATCATGGAACACTACATCAAAAACTAATGATGTAATGTATGGTGATTAACATAACATAATAAAAAAAACAAAAAACAAAAAAATGTTGTGCTTAAATATTTTCTTTAGGTTTCATTAAAGGATACTACCAAAAATCCTGAAATTTATTTCACTTAAAAATTTAAAATGTGTCTATTTTATAATAATAAAATCACTAGTGAGACATTTCTATCTATAGATACAGGAAAGAATTATAGGGAAAAAAATCCCTTTTCCTGAAAAAATTTCTCCACTCAGAATAAAAGAATTTTAGAATTATCCTATTTTTCATTGCCTTTGGCCACCAGGGGTCTCAGAATAAAGTATGAAGCCAACTGGCCATTTTCTTAGCCACCACCCTTAATTCAAACCACCATCCTCTATTGCTTGGATTAATCCAAATACACATGAGAAGCTTTCCTGCTCCTGGTTCTGCCCCCTTCAGTACATTCTCAATACCTCACCCAGAAGGCACAACTGATAAATGAATATGATCAATGCATGATTTGCTTAAAATTCTTCAATAGCTTCCTATTGCCCTTAAAGTAGGTATCTAAATTCTTGGGATCTTTAGCATGGTGTATAAGACCCTACATGGAAAGATTCCTGCCTGGTTCTCCACCCTCTTGTTCTACCATTACGTGCTTAAACTGAGTCACCCCAGTCTTGTTTCTGTTCATTCCCACCACAGGAGCTTTGCATAAACCCTGTACTTGGACAGCACAGGCTTCCTTCGTCCCTCCTGAGTTAACTGCTATTTACAGCTCCAGAGTCCCTTCCTCATGGATGCTCAACCTGACATCATGGTATGCATGAGCTCTCTTTGTGATCTGCTCTTTCTGAACAGAGCTACCTCATGTTGTAAATATACACATATTCTTCTGAGAGGGCCACTCCCAATGCCAGTAAGTTCCATGAGAATTAGGACCATGTTTATAGTTCTCATGTTGCTATTGTTGGTGCTTGATTTCTCACCACCATACTCCAGCAAGTAGCACCTCTTATGTACTAGGTGTTCAAAAGATATTTGAAGGAATGTACTGAAAGAGTAGTCCTTAAATCTGCATACACATATGGCTCCCTTCCATGATTTTCCTTATTCTTCTATGTCATTAATTTTGTTGTACATGTTATTATTAGAAAATGACTCTATATCTTTGTGGAAGACAGTGGATAAAAACAAAGTAATGAATACAATATTGAAATTCAAGTATTATTAAAGGATGGAAAGATGGTTTTACTCCATAATATGTTTTGATTGAAATGATATAAAACAGGAATAAATTTTTCAGAACCAAACCTTTATTTTCTGTTGGCCATAGAAATGTGCAGATAATAACTAGGACACTATAAACTATGTCATAACCTTGAATAGTCTTCAGGTTTGATCATTATATATACATTAATAGTGAAGCCCTAACTATTTTAATAAAGCCAATAAATCAATGCATTTCAAATGCTATGTTGAACTTTTATGAAAGTTCAGAATGTAAAAAATATTGAAGCAACATAAATTTGCCATGAGTTTACACACACTTTAGAAGAAATATTTGCAGATTCTGATTGCATGATGATGGGTTGCTTTCATAACAGAAACATCGGAAACATGTTAAGTGCATTATTCTTCACATAGTACTATCTTCATATTCAGAGTTAATTGCAATCTTAACAACCACCCTTTGCTCACATAAAGATTGATCATTTAACTTTTTGCTTACATATAATCACCTGTGGAAAGCAGTTATCATTCTGTTCATTTGTTCATTCATTCCACAAACCTGACTTGTAGAACAGCTCCACGGCAGGCCCTGTGCAAGATTTGGAAGATGCTAATATAGACACGGATTCTGTCATCAGTGAATTTACTCTTTTGAGACAGACAGACCAGTACTTTCAGCCTAACTTGACAAGTGTCAGTACGGCAGAACAAGGGAAACCTAGAAAGGGGAATCTGTATTAGACTGGCAGCAACGTCCAGAAGGTAGAGATACAGAGAGGAAGGGTGTCTCTGGCAGAGAAATGTGCATGTGCTATATGGAATTGCATGATACATTTAAGAGAAAGCAGGGAATGTCATGTCAGAATTTCTAAATGGATAAAAAATGTCAAATGAAAATAGTATGTTCCAATTTTGGATCACTCTTTATTACGAAGCTAAATTTGGTTTTGTTTTTTTTTTGTTTTGTTTTGTTTTAAAGATTTTATTTATTTGACAGAGATAGCGAGAGCAGGAACACAAGCAGGGGGAGTGGGAGAGGGAGAAGCAGGCCTCCTGCGGAGCAGGGAGCCCGATGTGGGGCTCGATCCCAGGACCCTGGGATCATGACCTGAACCGAAGGCAGACGCTTAACGACTGAGCAACCCAGGCGCCCCGCTAAATTTGGTTTTTAAAGATCAATGAACTACGTATCTTATAGAAAGCAGGATATATAAAACATGCATGTACTTTTTGTTAAAGTAATTAAAATTTTTGCTCTGTATGTACATAGACATATGTAAATTTAAAAAAATATAAAACCTAATGTGTCCAACACATACACACACCGCAAAGTCTTCAATATATAAACAAAAGCAAATGACCCGCTAAACTGCAAATATGTACATGTTGATTATGGATATATTTGCACATGCAACTGCTTTTTAAAATTTCATTACTTTTTCCAAATCAAGCAACAGTCACACTGGTGATGTGAGGATACAGAAATAGTGAGCAACATAAATCCTAGCCTTTATAGATCAGCCTTTTATGGGAATGTAGTTTTTCATGTAAACAATTCACTCAACATATTAAAACAATCTCTTTATATCCCCTGTTATGTTTTCATCAGGCAAGGAGAACAATTTCAAGGGAAACTAAATGGTAGACTGTCAATATTAGTCACCACTCAAGTTGTGTTTACAGGCAGTTTATTAATTTACATCCAATTTATATCAAGAATCAAGAGTGGTAAAGCAATGAAGTGGAAACATTTTTTTTTTTTAATTCTCTTTCCTTTAGTGGACCAACTTGTATATCTGCAAACTTTGGGGCTATTTTTACAACCTCCAGAATATAAACCTGTCATACTGAAATTATCCTATTTTCAGAAATTTTGTTTTCCTCTTAAAGGAACACATTTGGTATAAGTAACAGCATCAACCTTTGCACTGAATGTGTCCCAAGCCATCTCGAATTGCTGACAGATTGTTAGAAAGCAATCACAATTTCCTTATCGCATATATTTACATGGTATCCAAAAGAGAAGACTGGATAGATAATGGAAATCTAATATAAATCTGTAAGCTATTTTAACAACTTCAAATTCATGGTGCCCCCTAAGAGTGCTAAATCAGACATAACTTCTAGAATTTTTGAGAGACATAAAATAAAGAGATTTGTTCGAACAAGGAAGCTCTTTGTGAATGCATATTTTAATCTCCTTTCTGGCTTTGGAGATTTTATCAAGGTCAGTAAACTAAAGCTGTGTTTCAAAAATAATGCTTCTTTAGTATGGTCTTTTTAAATCTGTAAGTCAAAATGTTGCAGAAGAACAGTGTGCTCTATTTTAAGCCATGTTATATTATTTAGACAATGTTTCCTTAGGTACCAGGGAAAGTTTACAACAACAACCCTGTAACCATTCAAACCACAAGCACACAGGTGACCCTTCTCAGCTGCCTTAGCCCAAGGCATCTGGGACTATCCAAACATAGAAAGATTCATAAATAAATCAGAATATCTGGCATTTTCAACATCCTGAGAATCAGTAAGTATACGTTTTAACCAGTGGAGTCAAAACTATAAGAAATTACCTACCTTGCTCTCAGAACATTCCTATGTGCTTTACCTGCAATATGGAACCCTCCCCCACCCCCCGTTATGTAAATAACTATACCTGGTCTTTAGAATCTCATTTGTTAGTTGAGAAAATAAGCTGTATGTTAAAAATAATTCATGGACTATAACTTTTATACTTTTATCACCTCGGAGATATCCCAGAACACTGTACTTTAAAAAATGCCCTTAAAAATTGGCCTTTACCTAATGTCCTCCATGCTATTCCTTATTAGGAGAAGGAAGGGAAAAATGAAGGGGGGCGGGATCGGAGGAAGAGATGAATCATGAGAGACTATGGACTCTGAGAAACAAACTGAAGGTTTTAGAGGGGAGGGGGGTGGGGGTATGGGTTAGCCCGGTGATGGGTATTAAGGAGGGCAAGTAATACATGGAGCACTGGGTGTTATATGAAAACAATGAATCGTGGATCACTACCTCAAAAACTAATGATGTATTGTATGGTGACTAACATAATAAAATAAAATTAAAAAGCCAAAAAAAATTTTTGCCTTTAGCCATGAGCAAAGGTATTTTAGACTGCTCCATATAGAAACTGAAAAAAAAAAAATTAAGGAAGTTGGATATAACCGACCTGTGATCCAGAATAGTGACACAAAGGCAATCTCAAATAGGTCCAGTCCCATTTCATTGTCAAACATATAGAAGTTTATGCTCTGGATTTACCAACTTTTACTACCTCCTCTCCTATACCCCTTGAAAAGGATATGGAAATGAATTAATTATTCAGATGTCACTCTACAATTATTACCATGACAGTGATCATCCAGTGAAGTTTACACTGGGTCCTCAGTATTTAAAATTTTTATACTATCACCTTTACTATCTTCTTACTCTGTGTTGTTTCAAATGGTACTCAACCATGAGAAAGTTGAGATTTTAACTGATGAAAATTAAATATATTTTAAAATTCAGTTTCTTAGTTACACTGGTCACATTTCAAAGGATCAGTAGTCACAGGTGACCACTGGTTACTGTAGATATAAAACATTTTTATTGCACCAAGTTCTATAGGACAGCACTATCTGATCAATGTTACTGTCACTAAGAGAAAGTTATCTACTTATTTATTTTGGTATACTAGCATGATTTTACCTGTAATATCGTATAGCACATTTGAATTGCAACATATAACTGTGCCTTGGACAGATATTTAAGAATATAAGTACTGATTCAGTACAAAAAGGTTCAGCCCAATTTCCTGGAAGAGAAAACGGAGGTTTGACTTATCACAAGACTGGTGCTCTTTCGGGGCGCCTGGGTGGCTCAGATGGTTAAGTGTCTGCCTTCAGCTGAGGTCATGATCCCAGGGTCCTGGGATCGAGTCCCACATCGGGCTCCCAACTCAGCAGGGAGCCTGCTTCTCCCTCTGACCCTCTCCCCTCTCATACTGTTTCTCTCTTGCTTGCTCTCTAAAAAATAAAATAAATAAAATCTTAAAAAAAAAAAAAAAAGACTGGTGCTCTTTCTATCAGGGAATATTGACAGCGTCATGAAAATTGCTGTCCTCTCCATTTTGCGTAAATGAATTACATAATTTTGGTTAATAGGGGCTTTGGAGTTGGTTATAGCTGTATTTGAATCCTAGTGTACACTAGGTGCTGATGGTATGCCTGGGAGCAAGTTACTCGCTTTTTGGATATATAGTTCTTCATGGTGCAAACCAATTCTTGAACAGGCCTACTGTCACTGAATATGGATAATAAGGAATTTGCCAGAATGTATCTATGATTTTCAAATGAATCTGAAGGATATATGCTTTTATTGCTCTTTCTTTGTCAGTGTTCAGGTGGTCAGCGGCTGTATTTCTCTTCCAAAGGCCACTGCTCTGGTTGGGTGGCCTCACTCAGAGCTACTCTATCTCCAGCTTCTAGTCACCATTGTACAGCACCCGGCTAGCTCAGTCGGTGGAGCATGAGACTCTTAGTCACCACTGTCCTTTCCCTCCTCAGGCCTGGTAGTGGGTAATGTCTTCCTATTGTTGCTAGCACTACTTGCAACTTCTTATTAGTTTCCCTTAACCTTGTACACACCTTTGTAAGGTGCCCCTTTATTACCTCTCATCCTTTACCCAATCTCATCATGCCGTGTGTTTCCTGCTGATGCCCTGATGGACAGGCAAACTTTCCTTAAATATCTGCTATAAACCAACCATTTGTTTATTACTCTAAGTTACTACAGTGCCAAAATATGACTTGAAATTAACACAGACAAATTTTATGAACATGATTTGCTGTATTTATACCTATCAAAAACATACCTAGAATAATTTTCACTGAATGCTGAAATTAAGACATTTGCTACATAATGGTATAAATTCTTCATCTTCCTCAATAAAGGCAAAAAACAACATCTTCAAAATGACAGAATTTCATTTCATTAAAACAATATTATTATAAGGATTCTCTAGGGTTTTTTTTTGTTTTTGTTTTTTTTTGCAACCAAGAGAAATCAACAAAATTTATATACCTTTGGATCGGTCATGACAACTAGAGAACAATGAAAACCAAAAAGATTTATGTGCAAGAATGTTAATTGCATTATATAAAATAACTAAAAGTTGGTAACAGCCCTAATGTGCAACATGAGAGGATAAACTAAACATAGGTAATCATTTGAAAAATATGTATCAGTATTATGTAATGGACAATGATCCATGGACACTGAATAGATGCTGACTTCATCCAATCAGATGCTGTTTTAAACTGGTATAAGCATACAAGGGCAGACTGTACCGATTCAACATTAGTCCTATACTAGAACCACATGAGAAAATATTAGGAAACAATTTAAATGACAATTACATTTTACACTACAAAATTAAACACTTAAACTAACTGCATTTAGGGAAAAAAATGCTTAGGAGAAAGATGTGTTAGATGTGGATGGTCTTTCCCCCATTTTAAAATTGTATTTTAAAAATTTCATGTAAGTTCCATGTATTTCTTTGCTAAAAAAAAGAAAAACACGAGCAACAAGCAAAAATCAACAGTTCAGAGTTGATTAAGTGTATCAACTATGAAATTTCACTAAATTATGAAAAAAATAAACACGTTTGGACAGAATATCTCAATAATCAACCTATACTAATCCTTTCAGGTTAAATTGACCTCTCTAAAACCTCATCAACTGCTAGAAAATGTCTTGATTTAAAAAACGACTATCATCCATGAATAGTGTGTGGCAACTAGGAAGCAGCAGGTAGCGATAGAGAATGGGATAGTCTATTCTGTGGCCATTTGACTAATGTGACACCCCTAAGGGCAGTTAGTGAGGGCAATTTATCACTGCTTTAGACATTCTTACATTAAAGTTGCTTTTGTAAGAGACTGGAGTTTGTTTATGTGCTTATTTATTTGGTTTTATATTTAAAGAAAAACACACTTCTAAATATAATAAAGGGGTAACTATATGGTTAATGTCTTGATAAAGCTAAGGAAATACAGTTTTGGGGTCAATCTGGATTTAAGTCTAGATTCTGCACTTGGCAACTGTAAAATCTTGTGTAAATTACTTAATTTCTGTGAAGTGTAGTACTTTTATCAATAAAATGGGGATTAGAAAAACTACTTCAAATGGCTGTTGGAAAGATTTATTTTTATTTATTTATTTCTTACGATTTTATTTATTTATTTGACAGAGAGCAACACAGCGAGAGAGGGAACACAAGCAGGGGGAGTGAGGGAGGGAGAAGCAGGCTTCCCGCTGAGCAAGGAGCCATAT
The DNA here is from genome assembly GCF_964656455.1 of Halichoerus grypus. Classification (NCBI taxonomy): domain Eukaryota; kingdom Metazoa; phylum Chordata; class Mammalia; order Carnivora; family Phocidae; genus Halichoerus; species Halichoerus grypus. The sequence continues at coordinate 103,965,325 of NC_135727.1, read as the reverse complement.
GTGGGGCTTGTTCCCAGGACCCTGGGATCATGACCTGAGCCGAAGGCAGATACTTAACGACTGAACCACCCAGCCACCCATGCTGTTGGAAAGATTTAATGTGATAGTGTGTCCTGATGGCTTAGTGCCTGATAGAGTTAATAAATGTCTATTTCCTTTCCTAAATTGAGGAAGTAAATAATAAACATGAAAAGAATGGTATTATCTCATGTCTTTTCTTTTTATTTGCTTATTTTTGGTTATGCAGGTATCTCTCACTTTGCAAAAGTTTACATTATGCCACTTTGCTTTTACCACACTAATGGAGGTCTCTCGTAGAAGTGAAGTGGCGAGATGCAGACTTTGTGAAAGTGGGGATATTCTTCGCTTTACGTCATTTTGGCTTTCGGAAGATTTCACAGGAACACTACTTTTGGAGAGCGGGGCAAACCATACAGGCTTTTTTTTTTTTTTTTCCTGTTTTAGTAAAGCTGTTCATTTTTAAAATGGCACAAATTAAGGTAATTGAAGATGTTTTAGATGATATAAATTTACTTTTCCATCATTTTAGTACTCAAATTATCTTTCTACTTTGATTAAACTTCCAAAGGTTTCAATATTCATCCCAAACTATTTAAAGTTGAGCTTACATATTCAAATTCAAGTCTGAATTCAATCCAAACTTCCTAAACTTTCCTAAGACATTAAAATAACCACTGTGCTCTAGATTCATGAGACTTCATAGGTTAGTTCCAGATGTCATATTTAATTAAGTTCAAGTTTGTTGCTTATCACAATAGGCATTTTCTTTTGAAACAAAAGAATGTTCCCTGTATTACTTCCTTGACTTGGTTCTAAAATTTATTTGCCAAAATAATTGTCTTTTTAATAGAATTTTCAAAAAATGTATGTTTCAATAGCATACTATTAAATTTTTCTATGTAAGAAACCCCCAAAGAATGGATACTACCCTAGAAGCCTAGCATTTTTCTTTTAATATTCTACTTTAAAAATCAAGCGTTACACTTCACTGAGCATAATGTGTTGGACTTCAAGGAATTAAAGACAGTGTTATTTGACAAAGTTCTAATTAACTTCTTTTTGTACAGTTGAATTTTTTTCTCATCAAGTTTTCTCACCAAATACTTCTCAAATATTTTTTCATCAAATGACTGCTTAGAAATGGATATTTTATTTAAAAAAAGAAGTATTAAAGACAAAGTAATGCTAGGACTAAAGTCTTCCCAAAGTGAGAGAAATAATAATAATAATAATAATTCATTTCTGTGCATGCCTTATCTGTTCAACTAAAATGTGTTACTATACATTGTATACTAGTTCAGATCCAGAGTCCATTCTGTTTAGCTCAGGAAATACTTATTGAATCACATATAAATCAGTAGATATTCTACATCTTAAATTTTATAACTTATATATCTAATCAAGATATATATCTTTTTTGTAATTTTTTTTTTTGAGTAGAGTTGACACACAATGTTACATTAGTTTCAGGTATACAACATGATGATTCCACAAGTTTATACATTATGCTCTGTTCATCACAAGCATAGCTACCATCTGTCCCATATATTGCTATTACGATATCATTGACTACATTCCTTATGCTGTGCCTTTTATTCCTGTCACTTACCATTCCATAATGGAGAGCCTGTATCTCTCCTCCCCTTCAGCCATTTTGTCCAACCCCTGCCCCCTCCCTTCTGGCAACCATCAGTTTGTTCTCTGGATTTATAGGTCTGATTCTGCTTTCTGTTTGTTTATTCATTTGTTTTTGTTTTTGTTTTTCCTTAGATTCCACATATGAGTAAAACCATATGATATTTGTCTTTCCCAGTCTGACTTATTTCAAACAGCATAATACCCCCTAGGTCCATCCATGCTGTCTCAAATGGCACCATCAAAATATATATCTTGAATCAAAGCACAACGAAATACTTGTTAAGTGAATCCTTTTCCTTGGTACGAAAGAGCTGCTCATGCTTCGGTGACCCAAATCGCATCCCATTCCATACTTAAACCTATAAACAGCAAAGGGTTTGGGAACACATAAATGGAAGAAATGAAGCATGATTTATTTCCTGTGACAAGGGGATAGGGTCCTTTCTCCCCTGAACACAACTGCCAAATAGTATAGACAGATATCTGATCAAAATCAGAGTTCTTTTGGAAAGGACACAGGAATGAGGCTGTTCAGTAAGTAACTAATAATACCTGCTAAAACTTCACATATACAATAAAAAATTCAGTAATGTTAATTACCAGTAAATATTCTTCTAGCATCATACTATCAAATGTGGCCAGAATTCTTATGAATTCTGGACCTTAACTTAATTTCTTTTTAAAATTCAGTTTTGCTTTTAGAGTTTCAATGTATTTCCATAGCTGACTCATAGAAAAGTACAATTATTTATGGCTTGCTTTTTTCTGAGCCATTATGTATAAAAACATAAACTCAGAAAAGCAAGGAATCACTAAAAGCATATTGCAGAAAATGTGATTTAATAGTAAAATTTTTCTAATTCAGGCAAGTTTAAAGGAATGATGAATAAAAACAATGAAAAATCTTAAGTAGAGAATCATTATTTCTCTATTTTTTCCCTAAGGACAGAATGGTAATTCAAATTAGGTGATCCTAATTGATGATTAATTAGGTTCTCAGGGGAACAATATAAATGAGAGTAATTTAATATGATATCGATAGTTTTGGGCAAAAGAAGAATTGATAGTACCCATTAGGAATTTATATGATTTCTTGACTCATGAATACATTACTGATTTTTTTAAATAGACTCCTTTCACAGGTAAACTCCCTTCTAGAATCTGGTCATATTTTATAAATTCTAAATGAGTTAGTTCACTTAAATAAGGTTTTACTTTAGCACAGCAATATATGCTATTTATATTTTTAAATAATAACATAGTGCTTTTGTATTTGAATAAAACTTTGACATATAGGCATTGAACCATTCTTAATTCAAGAAAAGTAAATTTATAAAGCTGGCAAAAGTTCATAGCTTAGGGAAATATCAGTCATAATCTAAAATAGTGGTTACCTCAAAGACAGTACACACTCTCAAGTTAGAGACCATAATCCACTTTTCAACCTCAAAGGTGAATCGCCTTCTAATCATCAGAACTGAATACTGGATTTTTGTTTGTCTGTTTGTTTGTTTGTTTGTTTTTAAGGAAGTTCTATGCCCAGCATGGGGCTTGAACTCACAACCCGAGATCAAGAGTCACGTGCTCTATGGACTGAGCCAGCCAGGCACCTCAGAGCTAAATAGAAGTGAACAAAGTAACCAATTTGATTAAAGTGATTAAACTCTTTCCACCTCCCCCCAACCAAAATGAACAGTAGTTGAAAATTAAAGTCTTAACCATAGCTCCAATCGCAACATTTTAAAATATCTATTCTAGTAGGAGGAAGTTTGTAATATTATAGATATTCACATTTCTCAGCAAGCAGCACATAGTAAGTGCTTATTAAATACTTATTCTTTGAAGTATTTTTCATTAAATTACTTGCCAGTGATTTTCTAAGGACAAACTATAAACATTCAGAAGTGCTCCTCCTTACCTATTTCCTTCATATTCTTTTCCCATTATTACTCGCACAATGGTGTAAATGTGTACACTACCTTCACTTAGCGCCCCCTACAATATCAAGTTTTATATCAGATATTTTTCCCTACTTACTTCTAACAGAGCTTTTAGTTGGTTATCAGGTCCTGTTGGAGCTGACAAGTATTAAAAATGTAAAATATCTAGTTACATGTGGCCATGAAATTCAGGGAGAGATAGAGATTTCCAGATGGTTTACTGTTCCTTGTGCAATCATGTTTCCAGCCTCCATCCTGTCATGCTATGGCACTTCTCCATTTATGGCAGCAAGTGGCTCAAAGCTTTTTGGAAGTTGGGTAGATGTCAGAGCACAAGCAGGAGTTAACTCAAAATGCATCAGAGGGAAAGCTTTCAAAAAGAAGTTGAAGCATCATAAATGTCAAGGGGGCAGGAATAAATACCAACTGTTGTCAAGACATACTTAACAAAGTTTATTAGAAAGGCAGAAGGAGATGTGAAAATAGTTTAGGGGCGTTGAGACACTAAATTTAAATCAGCATTTTTTTTCATTTAGAAATTCATAAACTCCAGCCAAGGAAACTGACACTTGAGTAAGTATAAATTCCATGGTAATGATTATTTAAAACCCCTATTGACTATGAATTTATGCATAGGGATTCATATGCAAAATAACAAAACTGCATTATAATAGAAATGAGAACAAAGCAACGGAATTTGTAACAGGTTAAAGGAAGCATTAATTCCGGTAGAGGAGAGTCAAGTTCCTAAAGAATCATTTACTCATTCATTCAGCAAAAACTGTAATTATTGTGTTCATGTCATAATTCCAGGGTCTTTAGAAAGTAATGATGAATTTAAGTTAAAAGTATGTAAATTTCAAAGTATACTTTTTGATATAAAAATACTTTTCCTTAAATAAAACTGACCTGTGCAATAAAGTCACATTTTCATTGATGGGGAGAAGAACTTCTTAAAAAACATTGTTTATAGGAAAGTAAAGGAAGAAGGCCGAGGTGATTGATTTATTAAAGAAGCAAAATCATGCTGGATATGGTATCAACAATGTATTGTTTTGACAACAATAAAACTAATAAAGTTTCATTAAAAACAATAAGTAATTACAATGACTACTGTTTTTGAAGTACTTATAAAATACAAATTAGACATTTTAGTATAATTAGTCTCTATGTTGGTTGTTTTTTTCAGTTCAACTTTACAGATGAGAAAACTGAAACTCAGATAGTTTAAAATTTTATACAGGATTACACATTTAAGAAGTGATTTAAACCCGTTTGTTCAATTATAAAGCTCATACTCTCAAACGAAAATTATATTCATGATTACATTATCATTTTTATTGGCCAGTTAAAAATTTAATAAAGTAGATATATATTCAATTTGTACTACCAGTGATATAAATGAATCTAATTATGGCCTGTTGGACCACAGTTAAATGTGTTATATATTTTGATTTGTTTTATTTCATCCTGGAATATTAAATTTTCCCACTTCAACCACTTTTTAAAAATATCTTCATGCTTATTTTTTGAAAATTAAAGATAACTATGTAGTTTCAAATGCAATTTTAGATTGGTTAACCAGTGTCCATTCAGGTCTCTGCAGATTTCTGATTGAAATGAAGGCCAATAAAAATTCTTAAAGATAATTATTAGGGGGCGCCTGGGTGGCTCAGATGGTTGGGCGTCTGCCTTCGGCTCGGGTCATGATTCCGGGGTCCTGGGATCGAGCTCGACATCGGGCTTCCGGCTCAGCGGGGAGCCTGCTTCTCCCTCTCCCTCTGCCTCCCGCCCTGCTCATGCTCTCTCTCTGTATCTCTGTGTCTCAAATGAATAAATAAAATCTTAAAAAAAAAAAGATAATTATTAGAAGAGTTGTTCAAGAAGTGAACTCTATGGAAGAAAATATTTGCAAACCATGTATCTTATAAGGGGTTAATCTTCAAAACATGTAAGGAACAATTACAACTCAATAGCAAAAAAAACCCCAAGAACCTGATTAAAAAATGGGCAAAGGACTTAAATAGATAGTTCTCCAAAGAAGACATACAAATGGTCGACAGGTATCTGAAAACATGTTCAACATCACTAATCATCAGGGAAATGCAAATCAAAACCAAAATGAGACATCTCCTCATACTTGTTGGGATGGCTATTATTAAAAAAAAAAACAAAAGACAACAAGTGTTGGTGAGGATGTGGAGAAATTAAGACCCTTGTACACTGTTGATAGAAATGCAAACTGATGCAGCCACCATGGAAAACAGTATGGAGGTTCCTTGAAAAATTCAAAATAAAAATACCATGTGATCCAGCAATCCCACCTCTGGGTATTTAACCAAAAGAACTGAAATCAGGATTTTGAAGAGATAGCTGCACTCCTGTGTTTATAGCATCACTATTTACAAGAACCAAGGTGCCAAAACAACCTAAATGTCCACTGACAAATGAATGGATAAAGAACATGCTATATATACAGATAATGGAATATTATTCAGCCTTAAAAAAGGAAAGAAATCCTGTCCTTTGCTACAACATGGATGAACCCTAAGTGAAACAAGCCAGACACAGACAGACAAATACTGCATGATTCCATTTACATGAGGTTTCTATTATCGTCAAATTCATAGAATCAAAGAAAGGCATGGTGGGTGCCATGGACTGGGGGAAAAGGGAAATTTGCCGTTACTAATCAATGGGCATAAAGTTTCAGATAAGCAAGATAAATAAGCCCCAGGGATCTGCTGTACAACATTGTACCTACGGTTAACATTACTTTATTATTGTACACTGAACAATTTGGTGAGAGGAAGATCTCATATTAAGTGTTCTTACCACAATAAAAGAAAACTTAAAAAAGAGAACACAAAAGAATGAACTTTCTCACTCAACGAGGAATGTAAGCAAAATTGTCTAGATGGAGGAGCAGTTTAAATAGACTACTTTTGTCCATTAAAGTGTCTTTCAGTCTACTTGGTTTCTTTAGTTTCTGGAAATCATAGCTGCCTCTCTCATGACCTTCATTATAATCTAGACAGTCACATCGACATTTCTCCCAGAAAGCCAGATAAAGCACAAATTTAGAAAGTCTGAGCATGGCATATAAAGCTGCCTTTGACGATTATAACTGAAGAACAACTCTGTGGGTGTTTAAAAAATTATTCCAGTTATGTGGTTCAGTCTCTTGAGATTTAGTGGTAGCCAATTATGGCCCACAGGCCAGAAAAGGGACTGATCTGAAGACATGATGATAAAGTGGACAGGTGAAACAGATTCAGCTTTTTTTTTCCCCCCCCTACAGGTAGATGTTGATGGACATAATGAGAGATTTAAAAATCTGACACGGCTTTGATCCGTTCTTTGATGCTTCCTGCTGTTGTCTATGATGTGACTCTTTATAAAATATGGTCAGGTAAAAGAAAAAGCCAGGACATAGTTTCTCCCCATTAATGATTAATAAAAATGACTTGGCAAATAGAATTCTGCACACGGGCAAATGTCAACAGCACAGGAGGGCCCCTACACAGTAAAGAAAGACATTTTGGACATTGTCACACTAAGCTACTCTCTGGTCCCTGATGCTGCATGCTCTCACAGGGTGACTCTACACCCACTTTTATCTTTTCCACACACCCTCTCTCGCATGTTACCGCTCGTGAAGTGATTACACCTGCTTCAAGACCAAATCAAACTGCCTTTCCAGCCCTCCCGGCTGGGACGGTCATGGCCAATTTCACAGCATCTGGTACGTGCCTCTATTACTGTTCTGCACCACGGTATTGTATGTATTTGCCTGTATCTCTTCTAGACATGGTGTTATTAACTAGTTTTGTGCTATAGATCCTTTGGGCATCTGGCAAAGCATATGGAACACTTCCCAGAATGTTTTTAAAAGCATCAAATAAAAAGAAAATCATATAGGAAGACAAAGGAAATTAATTAGATTGTAATATGGTTACCAAATAGTAAAGATAGGAATATTAGATGCGATTAATGCACTAGTCGAAGGCATAAGGATTAATATAAATTCAAACTAGTGGTTAATATCAACCATCTTTCAAAATATCTGCAACAACTAGGATCTGATATAAAAATATTGGTGATAAATTCACAGATATTGCTAACACCGTATTGTGTCACCTGACTTCATAATTGGAAAGAAATGCTAATTTTCAGTTAGAGGTTAGGGAAAATAAGGCTGCATTTTTTTTTCCCCTCTCCCGGTTTGTGGACCCCAGATTCAAAAGCTTGCAATTTGATTGCACGGCCTCAAGGGCAGAGTTTTTGATTTGTTCCTCCTTGAGTCATTAGGACAGAAGAGAACCACCGGCACAATCCAAGCACTCCACAACGTCTGCTCAGTGGTGGCTGAGCTGTTTCGAAGGCACGGCGGCTGATTTTATCACTGCCCTTATCACATCACAACAAACGAAGAAATTGGCTATTTTCGATTCAGTTCAGCAGCGGGTGCCACACCTGGTGCTACATATATTCTTCTGTTTCCACAGACAGAAGCTTGAAAACGAAAACTGAAAAGCATCTGTGACTCAGCAATTTGTGTTTGTTACATTTTGTCTCTCCTTCCCCCTAAGTCAATAGACGACCACGGAGATGTTGATAATGCAGCTGATAATGTCCTCCTACTTCACGTGGCTTCTGTGGTTACAGCTTAAATCTCTAATCACAGAACCTAAGCCGTCTCTACAACCCAGCCTGAAGATGGGAGAGGGCAAGTATCACGAATTTCAGCCTTTCAGATAGAAGGTTCTGACACCAACCGTACTGACGCGCTGCAAGACGTTCCTCTATTAGTGAAGGTGAGAAAAACAAAAGGCTCTGACTAGTGGCGATTTCTTTATTATATTAAGAAGCCCACCCAATTCTTCTGGGGAAAAAAATGAGCCTGTCATTTGGATGTCTCGCAATAAGCTGCTTCCTGATATCATATAAACCAATAATCTATGGTTAACTTTTCAGCTCTCACCTGTTTTATTTTTAGCATAACATTTGGTATAGCTATAGGTGACTTCTTATTATGTTCAATTTAATCAAATTAGATGATCAACAAAATGACAAATACCATTTATCTTACTGTGTTTTAATGACACAATTCCAGCAATGATACCTATTAGTACAAAAAGCAACTATATAAAATAAATATCTCAAACATTTGCCAAATAGATATATATAACACATATAATAACTTATAATAATGTCTACTATAACCGAATTAAAACAAGCAGTGAGTCTGTTTCCAACTTTCCCAACCAAAACTTCTTTCTAAATACAGAAAAGTTTTTTTTTTTTTTTTTAAGATTTATTTATTTATTTATTTGACAGAGAGAGACACAGCGAGAGAGGGAACACAAGCAAGGGGAGTTGGAGAGGGAGAAGCAGGCTTCCCGCCGAGCAGGAAGCCCGATGTGGGGCTCGATCCCAGGACCCTGGGATTATGACCTGAGCCGAAGGCAGACGCTTAACGACAGAGCCACCCAGGCGCACCTAAATTCAGAAAAGTTCTAAGAGATTTCATAAGGCTGTGCTGCTTATTAATGTGAAAAACATCAACAGATAATTGCTTGAAGAAGAAAATGGGCTTTTTTAGTAATAATAACAAATGTGTCGCATACCTGGAAGTATATCAGCCTTATCCCCTTTGAGTAAAAAAAATGAGATCTTGGTAAAATATGATGAAAGATCCTTACGGTGTAACTTGATCATAGTCTACCTGAGTTATAACTGTTGGCATTATTATCCTAAGAATTGATTCTTCTTCATAAGACTTTATTATACTCACTATAAGAAATTAGCCCTTTGCACAGCATTAATATAATATTAATTTATTCAACATGTAAAAGTAAGAATATTAACTGCCTATGTATAAGAAAATAAATATGCTAGGCACTGTTCGTTACGTTAGCCATTTGATGGCTCATCATTCTCTTGATCTCAGAACCAGAAGTGCAGTACTCAACAAACTAACTGGAAAAAAAAAAAAGTTTTTAATGTAAAAAGTATAGAGTTCTTGATGTTTGAACAAAGATGAGCTTTTAATACTTTCCAAATGAAAAAAGAAATAGGTTTGTTCTCCTCCTGGCTCTAGTAAATAGGAAAGGCGATTGCAAAGCAGGTATTCCAAAATATGAAACAAAATTATCATTGCTGAAAAAAAAAATCTTCTAGCATCTGTTGCAACACAGAGCCATTATAATGCAATTAGACAGACTAAGGACCAGATGCTAAGGAAGCAAAATTTAAAAGATAAAGCATGGATATTTTGGTTAATGAATTTAATTCTAAATGTTACAGGAGTGATTCATGGACTTTTTTCCCCTAAAGATCGGTTGTCACATGTTCATAGTGCATTTTAACATGATGCCTATGTAATATATTGAGAGAAGTAAATTATCTCTCCCAGAATATTAGATGTTTTAAAATGATTCCACTGTAGGTACTCTCACAGGTAGATGAATAACTTGCCAATGGTGATATATGACTCTTTATATTTATACCTCAGAAAGAGTAAGAAATAGGTTATACTATAAACGGAAGATAATTCTATGGGACATGATCAAAATGAAATATATTTTAGAAATATTTATCATTTCCCCCCTAATACTCTCAATCCCCTGTTATTGTGTCATGGGAATATATGCCAAAATAATTCTGAAGATACAATTTAAATACTACTTTAAGAAATATGTAGCTAAAAGTTAAAGCCCTTTAGCATGTTCACATTTTATATTTCCATCTACAGTTGCCTCTAGTACTCATTATTTTGAAAATAAAAATCTCCTGTACAGTAAGTTTGTTAAAATGAAACTTCAGATCATACCAGAAGGGCATAAATAGGAAACAAGAGAAGAAAAACAAGTAACACACGAACCTGCTAACTCATATTTAACAAGTTTACTTTATCAAGTTGAAAATAAATTGGAGAAGCAATTATTATGCAAACATAAATAATACTGTATTTTCATAGATGTGTAACAGTAGCTCACTCAAAAAGTAGAATCTGTGTTTTCTTAATATGGTCTGTATTTAATGCTTTTGTAACTTACTATACAAGGGAATAACTTTGACATCCCCAGATTCCAGTTCCCAGGGAAGAATGATCAGACCAGGGAGGTACGTTGATTTTAATTGTGCTCAACCTTGATGACTCAAGTTCTCCTACAGACTCTCTATCGTAACAGCAATCACTTAGGAAAACTGTAAGTATTTATTACAAAGCAGTGTACCTCATTTGGATATTCAGGAATTGATCAATCTGTAACAAACATAGAAGGAGCATTGAAAATACGCTGGAAAACACCACCTCAGCATTAATGATGACTATATGATGAGAACGCACCTTTTCTCACTTATGCTTATTACTAAACATCTGTCGGATAAATTAACGAAATTCCCACATACCATATTATTTTTAGCAACAATAACAAATCCATAGATGAGGAAAGCTAATTCTTTACTTTCTTCTGAGACATTCACTCCACATACAGTTAATTTTTCTCAAGCTAAGTGACAGAAAGCTAGAATATATAATGCTGCAAAGCCAAGCCAGAAGTGACACGATTGGCCATCACAGACAAGGGGAAAGCATTTTTCCTTTTAATGAAAGTGTAATGCGGGGATCTCCTGAACAAAAGGAGTTACAGTAGAGGGATATTCCTTCTGTGGACTGTGCCTAAACTACAGATAAATATGATAAATATATGGTTGCCAAAGGAAACATTTCTCTGAACACAGTATCAGTCATACAATGTTTAAAAAATTATAAACAAAATTAAAATTTATAAACAACATGGAGAATATAAAACATTGCACCTGCTCTCAAGAATTTTATAAAATAGTTACCGAAACAAAGAAAATCCACAGGAAATCATTAGCAAGTAATTAAGTTGAGAACTGGGTAAAAATGTGGAACAAAAGTTCACAGAATGAAGTGAGGTTTGAAGCAGTTAAGTAGCTACAATACTAGAATGGATTTTTGAAGATGGTAACACTTTAGAACCAAAAGGAGTAGAGAAGACTCCAGAAAGGGAGAAGGAGCCTACCAGGATCAGAGTGAGGGAACTGGCCTATGCAAGAGACAGAATATTTCATGCTGAGAATATAAAGAAAACACATCTAAAACTGTTAAGAGCACACAGTCAGAATGAGAGGATTCATATTGCTCTTGACTTTAAAGAAATTCTACTAGACTTGAGAGATACTGAGCCAATCCGCTAAAGGCCTTGGATGAATTTTTGTGACATAGTTATTAAAAACACTGTTATTAAAAGTAACTCATCTTTATTATCATATTTTACTTTTTTGCACTTAATTTTATTTGATCCCTGGAATTAGTGAAAATAGTCAGGAAAAGATCATTATTATGTCAGTTTTTCATTTGTATTTTTTTCCCCATTTTGTTGAGATGTCATTGACGTATAACACTGTGTAAGTTTAAGATAACTAACATAATGATTCAATACATGTATGTATTATGAAATGATTAAAACAGTAAGGTTAGTTAACACTTCCATCACCTCATGTAGGTACCATTGTGTGTGTGTGTGTGTGTGTGTGTGTGTGTGTGTGTGTGGTGAGAACATTGAAGATCGACCCTTTTTTGGATGCAAAGACCGAGACCCCCTAAGATGAATGACTGACTTAAAGGCATACAATAAGCATGGGAGTTGGGACTGCTCTCATATGTCCTGATTACAAAACCAATACCCACTTCTATAATTCCTCACGTTGTTGAGAATCTGAAACTTTTATCACGAAAACACGTCTAGAATGTCTGGAATCATACCTTAATAGAAAATGGAGAAAAAAATCCATTAAAGGATTATCTCAACTTGCTTAAATTTGCATGTAAATTATCCTTTGTACCCTCATATTGTGGGACAAAACAGAGGCAGAAATGATGAAACAAGCTTACCACTGAAGACCTGACTACTCTGGAAATTTAGACAATTCAGGTCATTAGTCATGGAGTCCTAAGGGAAAAAAGTATGCCTGATTCCACACTAGTAAAGCCTGAAGCTCCCTAATTTACATCCCCTACTTGGCTGAGGATATCAGATGTGTTCGGGTTGGACAAGTTCAAGACTTTTGCTTGAGTAATTTTAAGGAATGTAACATGGCCTGAATAGTAATTGGTTATTTAATAATCCTGCTTGCAGAGCCAACATAAGCTTGCCTTACTCTTAAGCACAGAATAGGACCAACTGCCTTACTCAGTGCTAGGAAGAGAAACTTGCATCTGCATATAAGCTTTAAAGTCAACCTGACATGAAATACTGAAATACATTTTGAAAATGAATGAATTAGTGATAAAATTAATGAGAAAACTAAAGTCTCCGGAATGAAATATTTTTGGCATGTGATCACCTGATACACTGCCCTCAGAAGTCCTTGGCAGTTCAGTCTGCTGAGCCACTCAGCATAGCCGCTCTTGCATCATGGGTATTATATTAACACCAAGACAACTTGACTGTTTGTCCTTGTGTCACATCACATTTCGACACTAACTTTTACTCCATTTGTCAGTCTCTTTCTCCACCACAATATGCCCCTTTACCAATTTGAAAGGGCTTCCCACTAAAACTACTACTACCAACTACAACTTCTGTATCTGACACTAACTCTAAACCCCTCACCGAGGAACTCCTCGTCATCTTTAATATGAGCTTCACTCACGTCCATGTCACACCATCCACACTGTGTGATGTTTAGCCTAGCCTGGGCTCCAACCCACCACTTCCGTGTTCCATACAAAGAACAACACCTCAGACCACACGTATCTGCTTCCACACAGTCCGGAGTACTGAGTTATAACCAGTGTCTTCTTTCTCCAAAAGTGTCCTCTTTGCTAGTGAAACATCAAACAATGTAGAGATTGCACCTCAGGAAATTACTATTTACCCACCATCAACCAACCCTGACTCTTCTCTTCTCATTAATGCATGCAGCAAAAATGTAGATTAAGCTAAGACGATGTGCCTGGCAAGATGCTTGTTACTGTATATACAGTGATAATCAAAGCTGCTAGAGGTTGAGTGAGGAAAGCACTGTAGGCAGACACAATAGCAGAAATGACAGGTCAGTGTGGCCAAAGTACAGCAAGAACCCAGAGGAGGAGGAGGAGGAAAGACATGGATCTCTGAGAACAATAATGCTTTTAAACCAGATAGGAACACAACCTGGTTTACATTTTTAAAAGATCACTATGGATGCATTATGGCGAATGGAGCAGAAGGGGTCAAAAGCACAAGTGGCAGAGACAAGGTGGCGGGAGGTGTACTGCCATGTTTAGCAGCAACTTAGAATAAGATAAAATCGAAAGATATGGATGACGTCATCTACTTTCTCTGCTGTTCCATGCGTCTTTTATTCATGCATCGTGACAATCTGGCACGTTACCTAGAGCAGCTCTTCTAAACCTTTCCACTGCTTTTCAGGTTCACAAACTGTTTCCTTCTTCTTCACCTCCTGTTCCATCTTGATGGATGACTGTTCTTTAGCTACTAAACACAGCACAGTCATCCGGTGGGAGCTCCCTCGTGCTCCCTCCTTCTATCATCTCCACTGCCCTTGCCCTGATTTTTAAGCATGTGAAATAATCGATCTCCAACGCTCTGTGTTAATTTGGATTCTCCCCAGACTGACACCAAGGTGAGGACTTAAGGGTGCAGTGAGTTTTTCATTCTGATTTCAGAAAGTACATGTTGGAGGGGGGGAAGAAAGTGAGATTTAGGAAGGGAGAGGAGGCGAGAAAGGATGTATTAATGAGCACATCAGTAATGGGAGTCAGGGGTTCGATCCCTTTGGTGACCCTCTGAGAAGCAGTGTGCAGTGTGGACCATGCCTCAGAGCCATCCTGCCAGAGGAAGAGGAGGCTGGGGCACTTTCCAAGGACTCCCATCCCCTAGTAGTTAAAGTTTGCTCCTAGTGATATCACTCCCCTTTCCCCATATTTCTGGCTCACTCCTATTTGCAGCAGAGCAAGCTCCCATGGTGCCAGAGTAAGTTCTCGGGCAGAGCAATAAAGCAAGAGACAGGAACTCTGGAGATGGTGAGCCAGGAACTACAATGAACTTGGGTGGGAAAAGAAACATGGAGCGTGCAGTTCTAGCACCCTCTATGCCCGCTGCACCCATCCCCCCCCCCACCATTAAGACCTTGTTTATTTCTCTCCTCTACTGAAGCACTCTTTAAAGGAATTATTGTTATGAGCTACATAAGGGACATATTAAGTCATCTAATCCAACCCCCTTAATTGAAGATTTGAAAACTAAACCCCCAAATTCTTCAGTTAATTTGGGGGATACTATTTGCAAACTTTTGCTCGGCCTATAAAATGTATATTGTGCTTTATATATTTTTATAGTGTTTTATATATTTTTAGGTTGCTCAATAGTATGAACATCCATTCTAATACCTTGATATCCCATTGCCTTCTGTCAATATGTCCTACCTCCTACTGGTTCACAAATGTACAAATCTAAGCCAGTATCTGTTGAGCTTTATAATCTCTATTCAAGACTCAGTTGAAAAAAATTGCAGACTTTTAAGAATGGGCTAATTGGAAATATCTGAAGCACAAAAGCTATTTATGTTCCAAATCCTCCCTACAGAATATTTTTATTTGTGCTATATACGACTTTGAGTAGAGGTATTGTTTGTATTGTTGTTTTGTGGTTGTTTTTTAAACCTATAGAAATATTTTGAGGGTCCTGGAAACCTCCAAGGTAAGTGTTTAAAAACTGTGCTTGCAGGAGTCTGTCAGTATTTTGGTAAACAGTATCTGAAGCATAACTATAGTTTATTTGAACAGCAGGCTAGTTCACACAGAAACTGTTTTATTCATTGGAATGGCTTCACATGTGGTATACTTTATTTTTAATTTGGTTTAGTTTATGATTAACAATTATGATTCCAAAGGTGGTTAAATAACATAATCTGTTGCATAAATGATACTCTCTACAGCAAGGGGCATCAGTAATATATATTTTTAACTTAATTCACAGTGAACTTATTTGTATCAAAAACCTTTAAGTCAAATAATCTACTGCAACTAGCCATGATGAATCATTTCATTATCTTCAATTATATGGCAAGGTTTTTCCTCCTTGCTCTTCTTCCAAAGGGCTTTGTCAGACACCACTGATGTTCATTTTTATTGGAGAGAGATTCATCTAGATTTCCTGATAAATTTGTGAGAATGTCAGCACCCCTTACTCATTATTCTCTTAACTTTCCAAAAAGTCTCTTTTTTGAGAATCTCTTAACTTTCAAAAAAAAAAAAAGAAAAGAAAAGAAAAGAAAAACCCCTTTGACATATTGTATTTTTAAGAGACTTGAGTTTCAAGGAACTTTTCTCTAGGTCCATGCTCAATCTTGGCTTGAGTCTTGAACATGGAGTAAAGTGAAGCAGAACCATTTTTCTGCTTTTGGCACCTTCAAAGCGGCCTAAGAAAGTACACACAGGTGGGGACCTCCCTCCACGCTTTCATTCCTCTTTCTTACCTTCCCTTAACTATATTACCAACACCTTTCCTAAAACAGAGGGGCTTCAGTTTTGCCTGGCTGGGAAAAAAAAAACCCATCTATTTCAGGTTTTCCCTTCCCCCCATTTCCATTTCAAGTGCTGGCTATAATAAAATGCACCGTGTGTGTGTGTGTGTGTGTGTCTGAAGAGATATGATTTTGGCTTGACCATGAGGAATCTGGAAACCGAAAAGGTGAACAGATGATCATATCCCAAAAGACTCAAATGAATTTGTCAAAGAAATCTAGTATTAATAAGAAAAACAAACAAAAAACCCCCAAATGCCTTTTGTTCTCACATTCGGTTAATGATCTAATAGCTATCAGAATAAAATGTCACAGATATTATTCATTTGCCAAAATAAACGGCATTAAAAATTGAAATAAAAATACCCCCTTCTTTCTTTCCCTGGGCAAGTTTGCCTGTAGGATTCATTTGTAGAGCTAGTTTATTGAACGCTTGTTACATTCCAGACAGGATTAAGTGCTAAGGATTCAATGATGAAAGCCAAGGGATATGAGAGCCCTGGTAGAGTGTTAGTGGTTTTTTTTGTTGTTTTTTTTTTTGAAAATTTATATTCCAAATTGCCATTAAAGATGGCTTTATTTTCATAATAAAACCATAATTTATCACCATAAATATTATCTATTTTAGTAATCATCAGCTGCTTTAATCATGAATGGGGAAGTGAAAAGTAATAAACTGATAAGTGAGCCAGGCCACAATAAATCTCTTGCTATATTATTTGAACATTAGAAATATGGCACATTGCCTTTTAAGCATCACCCTCTTTCATCAACTTGGAGTAGTATCAGAATTAAAATTGCATGAAAATGCCATCATAGCTCTGATGATTTCTGAAGCCTATATAGGTAGCATGTGCTAGGTAAGACTAGACAAAAAGAACACCCTATAAAACTGACATAAATGACAGTATCTACCTTCTTGATGCACTTCATCAACAAAATTGCGAGGATGAGTGTAATAAACATCTCTACTTCCTTAAAGGCCTCGTACTCCCAACTCTAAGTCACCAACATCTAAATTTCAGTAAAAGTCAATTATCCATATTATACATTGAATCTAAATGTTGTACCCCATTAGAACATATTAAAGCTTAAATTTTACTGAATGAAATGGACCATAACGAATGAGCATGTAACTTAAAAAAAAAAAAAAACAGGAAAGACAACAATTTTTTGAACGCTTCAATTCAGTTATTAGCATCTTAAAAGATGTGTTTTAATTTTTTCTTAGGCATTATAATTAAGTAAAAACCCAGTCTTCTCAGGGTTTAAGTTTGCAAACTGTGGTTTCAGAAAAGTGAGTTGGAGAAACCTTCGATTTTTACGGACCCAAAGGGGGAGACTTGATGTACAGTGTGGACTCAAGTGCTTAAAAGACATGGATCATGTTTTCATTTTGTTAAAAGTATCACAGACTGAATCTTTACTGAGGGAGGTAGCTCGGGGAATAAGAATCAAAAGAGTAATTAAAAATGGATTCTTTACATTACATATTTGAGAACTGCTGACCAACTGTTTACTTTAGCAATGTTATTGCTAATTTCTGTGGAACAATAATTTCCCAAATAGGTATTTGATATTTTAATGTGTTAATCTTTAATGGAACAAATGCCTCAATTTTGTGTGGGCAGTGTGTTTATTTTCTTGTGCAGTGGGCAACTTCTCTAAGCAGTGTGTAAAGAGTACCCAGGTAACCAGATGAAGGGAAAGAAAATAAGTGTTCTGTTTCTAATAATGAATATCAGCCAAGCTCTGTTTTTCCCCCCATTCATTCAACAAGACGTTTATTGAATCCCCGCCATTTACCTGACACGTAAATCTCAACCTGTTGACTATTTCTTGAGCTCCTATTGTATGCAATGCATTGTCTAAGTTCCTAAGTCTTTTGTCCTTTTATCAAAAATAGAAACTTTCAGAGAGCCGAACCTTTTCTTTACCCTTTTATCTCCCACCCAAGTGAGATAACCTAGCCATCCTTGGTGACTCATCATTCTTCCAATTTCCCATGAGTCTATTCCCTCTACCTAGAATGTCCTCCAACTAGATAAATCCTCAGGAGCCAGAGTCTTATTCTACTTGAATCCTGGCGAGTCTGATTGATAAATGAGAATCTTCTCATGTTGGCAGTGCTTCTCAAAGCGTGGCCCCCACACCAGCAGCATTAGCAGCTCCTGGAGAGAACCCTTTTAGAAATGCAAATTCTTGGGCCCCCCCACAGGAGAACCGGATCGGAAACTCGAGGTGGGGCCCAGCAAGCTGTATTTTAACAGCTCTCCAGGGGATTCTGAGGCCCTCCCAAGGCAGGGAGAGCCACTACCTTCTTCCAGAGCTTTTCTGAAGATCAAAGGAGAAAAATTATGTCACAGGGTTTTGAAGGAAACAAATAAATAAATCAAGGACTATGTAAGCATAATTTACTAAATAGGTCAAGGATTGTTTTTAACTTATTTTTCTGTTTCTCTATTTCCTCCTTAGTTTGTACATGCATTTAAAGATAATCTCAGCAATGTCAGCAAGCTTGGTGGCATAGTTCAAGCTGTGAGGGTTCAATAAATAGGTCGGTAAACATTGCAAATCAACACAGCTTTTGATGAAATGTCAAGCAAGACAGAGCTTAGCTATATTCGGCTCAGCTTGAATTCATAAACCATTAACTGGCCTCTGTACTTCCAGGACAATCTGTCCGATGAATAAAACACAAACAGAAAAATAATAAAAAAAAAATCTTTAGAAAGAGATTACTAAAAGGCAACCTTTAAGTGATAAATGGCAACCACGTAGTTCAGAGCAAATGAGAGAGAAGTCTTGCAACAGTGGGTAGCTTCTCTTACAAATCAAATTACGGGACGGCGTGGGATCAAAATATACTTTTTAACTTTGGACTCTTTAATGTATATTCATAATTTTAAAAAGGCTTTTTTCATCCTACTCTTTTAGCTCTGCCTTGCCCCCCAAACTAGACATCTTCCTTCCTGATGACAGAAAAACTTGTCGGAAGAGATAGGAATTTTAACAAAATTGCCCTAATTTAGGAATTAATGTACTTTTAATATACAGTTTGTACATACTGATAACAAATCTTTCCTGATTTAGAATTTTAGGATCTCTTAAAATTAAAAAAAAACAAAAAACAACCCACAGGTAACATGACTAATCATAACTCCTTTTTACTTTACTTTACTTTACTGCTAGCATTTAGCAGTAATTGTTGAACCTTTAAAATCGTTCTTAAATATTTCAGGCAATTAGGCAGCCTGGAATCATTGTTTACCACTGGCAGCCCAGTTTATGTCCTAATAAGCTGTGCATATCTGATCATGTCTAAATCACTCTTCACAACAATCCGTATTATTTTCCTTTTCTTTGACAAAAATATTTCTTGAAACTATATATATATATATATATGTATCACAGAGATGTTTCTATTGCTAAGACATGTAAATTCGTCACATTAGTTTTCTATTGCACTCATGGATTTAGTCTAGGTCCCGAGAAACTGAATTTGAAGGAGAAATATTATTGTTTATTAAGGTCTGGGTCATTAAATTTTTTTTTCTTGTCACTTCATATCAGAAATAACTTAAGATTCCTAAAGACCAGGTTCATAAACGCCATAGCCCAAAAAGTAGAATCTGGGCTCCTTGTGATTTCAGTGCTTTGCATTATCATATAGATCGCTGATGTCAAACCCCTTCCCCTCCCTTTCTCCCAACAAAAGTCCCCATTTAACTTTTAGAGAAAGCCATATGGAAGAGGAGGGATCCAAATTTACCCTAGAGGCTGCAAACTGACCACAGGAGTCACCTCTGGGGAAGCCTGCTTCGGACGGCTTGTGGCATTTATCCTTCTTCTGAATGGCTGTGGCATTTATCTGCACATTTTACTCACCAGATGAGACCTCAGACATTTCAAATTCTGCGGTGGCAGGCTACACCTTCATAGGAAAGCTTTTTGCTGATTTCCCTGTTGGTACTTTTCTCTTACACATTCTATGGGGTCTGAGAAACCTGGAGGTAGAGTCATAGCCAAGCACAGATAAAGCAGGTACATAATCTCTGCCCAGCTTCACAAACGCAGACAAACGCACAGTCTTTTTGCACCTGTTTCTTCCGCTCCGGTTGCCCTGCAAAGGGAGGTAATCTTTACCGATTCACAGGGAGCGTTTTGCCAACACTCCCCTGTCACAGCAATGGTTTCTTCCCTCACAGGCTCAATCTACCTGATTACGTCCCCTTCTAATCAGTAACCTCACTTTCTGTGGTAATAAGTGTGCCGGCTGCTTTATATAGGCTTTCTCCCAGACTGAAGCAGAAACCAGAGAACGGAATGCAAGGAGCTGATTATTATGAGGACACCTGTATTTCTGTCTAGCCTTCATGTGAACTCGACAGCATGCTCATTTATGCAAACATGTTATGAAAGAGAGCAGAAAGGAGGGCGCAGAAAGAAGAGCCTGGACCTATAAAGTTGTGCACCGGTGAGACGCTAGGAGGGGAGAGAGCAAGGCCAGCAATGTCCAGTGGTGCTCGAAACACATTTGAACTTCCTAGGAAATATCACAAGGAAAGCGCTTGACGTCCAAATACCTTCCTCTAGACCTACTTTTAAAAATCAATTCTCAGATCTGAAACAGACTGACACCAAACCCAAGGCATGATGCAGAAGTTAATTCCTAAAGCAAATGGAGATTACTGAAGATTGAAGCAAAAATCCAACCATGTAAACCCTGAGTTTTTAAATAAAAGGAATAATATGAATAACTTACTTGAGATTATATTTGAAGTTCCACCTTGAATTCTGTTCCTTGCAAGTACAGAATTGTGCCAGCCTTGCGTAATGACTGTTTACCCAGAGCATAAGATTGAAGTGGATTTTCAGATTAAAAATAAAACTCTTAAGTACGTCAATCCCCATCTGATCAAAGCACATAAACTAATTTTTTTCAAGTGCTTCATTAACAATATACCCAAGAAAAGCTGCATTTCTCTCAGTTTTCTTTAAAGAGGAAGTTGTTAAAATGTTTGAAGTCCACGTAAAGAGAACCAGAAAAATAGTCAGGGCTGCTTCTATTCCACCCTGTAGATTCAGGGCCGGACTCAAGGTCCGGCAAACAGTAAGCACTCAATACGTGTTTATTTAAAGTGAACAAAAGCCTATGGTATAAAGGGGTCATTGTCACTGCCACTTTTATTTTCAATAGCCAGGTTCTGTCCTTAAAGCCACCATTTGCCAGGGCCTCAAAAGAAATTAAATGCTACTGTTTTCTTCCCTAGAAAATATTCCGCAATTACAACCATGTGCTATGATGGAAGTAAGTTACAATGTGAGTGATTATTTTTTCCTTGCTCCTTTTTTTCTACTCTCAATTTCCAGATGTGGAAATTTCATCTGGAGAGAACAGGAGATGTTGGTGGGGAAAAGTTCATTAATCGTACCATATCCCCTTGCCTACAAAGAGTACCGCATCCAAATTACAGAAGAACTAAAGAAACCTCGTAGAATGAGTATATAATTAGCAGTGCTGCTAAGTGAATGGAAATGGAGGTTGCCTAACTTAATTAACTGTAATCATTACTCACTGTCGTCCTGCTTAGAAAGATTAGTTGAGGGTATTTCTTCTGTGGTACCCCATTAGACATTTCTACTTCCATCTTAATATGAAAACGATCATGCTACAAAGACAGTACTGTCATTCCCTTTCAATCAGATATAAACTTTACCGAACAAGCTGGTTCTGTGTCTTAGCTCAGGGAGCAGAACGGGAACAATGAGAACATATTTTGTGGGATAAAAGCTAGAGAAATTAAGAAAACAGTAGATAATTACAGAAGTGAGTGGCTTGAAGAGAAAAATAAAAGGAAGCCTATAGAGGAGTTCCTATAAAGAAACTAGCTCTTGGCCAAGGAGGAGGGAAATAACAGATGACCATCGAAAAGGGAAAAGTAAAGATAACACAGTATGAGTAGGTGGCCCCATACGGTTTTGTTGGTCACAAAATGCGCCAAAATGCAGGGTGCTCAAGGGAGCTTCAAGGACACTATGGTTAAGGACTGCTTTCCTATAATTTATTTATTTATTTTTTTAGAAGACAACTCTTGCATCTGGGAAGCATTTATTCTTTTGAATTAATGAAAATCATCTCGCATGCACACCTACAAAGAACCTTCACACGAATACAAGAAGAGGAATAGGTCTGTGATGGCAGTGCGGACAGTGTTTTGCTTCATTTGCCTTCTGTCCCCCATTGCTAAGAAAGTTCACAGCACCTCGGACTTTGTTTCCTGAGTCCATTTCCCCGTTCCAGAAATTAAGCTGAGTCCACTAGTGCATTTCAAGAATCTCTCCTTGGGATGCCTGGGTGGCTCAGTTGGTTAGGCGTCTGCCTTCGGCTCGGGTCATGATCCCGGGGTCCTGGGATCGAGCCCCGCATCGGGCTCCTTGCTTAGTGGGGAGCCTGCTTCTCCCTCTGCCTGCCGCTCTCCCTGATTGTGCTCTGTCTCCTTCTCTGATAGATAAATAAATAAAATCTTTAAAAAATACATTAATAAAAAAAATCTCTCCAGCAAGCCTGCAATGTTGACAGGGTTATCATTATGCCCATTTTACAGGCAAGGAGACTGGGGCTCGGAGAGGTTTCCCAGTCACCTTGCTAGTAACAAATGGCTAAAAACCCAGCCCCGCCTGACTCCCTAGCCTGGTATGTCTCAAAAGGTCATGTGCATAAACAATCATCTGGGCACCTTGGTAAATGGAGGCTACTGAGTCAGTATTTGTAGGTGAGACCTGAGACTCTGCATTTCTAACAGGCTTTCAGATGTTATTGCTGCTGCTGGCTTTTGAACCCTGCACACATTGGGTAGCAAGGCCTTAGATGTGGGGGTTCTCAAACTTTGCTGATATGGGAACTACCTGGGGATCTTTTGACCCTCCCCATGCCCAAGCTGCACTTCATCTCAAAAGAAGAATCTCTACATGTGAGATTCCAGTGATTCCAGTGTGCAGCCAAGTTTGGGAATCTGTGCCCACAGACCTGCTGTTCTCATAATAGGTGTGCATCAGAGTCAAGTGAAGAGACAGTACAGAATACAGAAGCCCAACTTCATTAAAGTAAGGACAAGACTTGGGCCTTCGCATGCTTGAGTAGTTCCCCAGGTGATTCTGCTATCTAATCAAGTTTGAGAACCACTCTCTAGACCAAGCTTTTTCAAATCCATCATCTGTGTGTTGTCATGAAAATTGTCAAGTTTGATGAGACTTCTTTCCCACTTAACACCCCTGAGCCTCTCAAACCACAACATCCCCATCCACAGACATATTAAACACACACATGCATGCACGCACACACACATACACTGACTCTTTTGTGGTGATCAGTGTCCTCATTATATACTCATTCTTTTTTTGTCTTTTTTTTTTTTTTTTTTGCTTATTATGGTCAGGTGCACATTAAATCTATGACTCTGTCAGTATTTCGGTGGAAAGCATATCCAAGTTATAGGACATTAGCTTTATGCCCAGGGTAGCTATATAATTAAAAGTAATCGATTTTGAAAAAGGATATGGTAGTAAGTTCAAATGAATAAAAAAAATGATCCCTGAGCTCAATAACAGCAGCACAATGTATCACCCTGGGGTTAAAACCCACTTCATAAATGATCCTCAACTCTTCTTCAAGGGCCTGCGAAGATGGGGGTCATTTTGACTAGTGACACATTTTGGCTTCAGGGGAGTTTTAACACGGGTGCTGTCAGATTATATCTCGTTAAACATTTTTGTTGGCAGTGAAGGGAAAATGTGAGCGTTATTAGAAATGTAATCAGCAGAGTACAAATTTTACTTCCTTACAGCTCCTAAGAGCACATAGTTATAATAAAATTCTTTTGAATATTTCCCTTACCATCATTTCAGAATGCCAAGCTGTTAGTTTCAGTGAGGACTGCCTGGTAGAACTCTGGGTATGGTGTTCTGCACAAAGGTGCTTGAGAAAGGAAGATGAGTAGGGGCTGAAGTCTGTACCCTTCCCCCACTCACCCATCCTTGTGAACCTGGCATAGGTCAGAGTGGGCTTTCTCAAAAATACTGGTTCTCCTTTGGGTTGGGAGGCGGGGCTCTGGGGACAGCAGGGTGCAATGGAAAATGTTTGGGGTTGCGGTTGGAAGGCATTAGGAACTAACTGCATAACCTAAGGCAACTTATTTAAACTTTTAGCATCACGATGCCTTCCACCTGAAAAAGAGCATGACAACGTGCCCACAGAGATCCAGAGCTCAGGCTCTATGGTGAAAGCAGATCAAGTAATGCTTGAATTCCAATTCCGCTTATGTGCTAGCTGCGTAAACTGGGCATGTCACTTAAGGCATGATTTCAGTATCTGTAAAATGGGCACAATATTCATTCTAGCTTCCTAAGGGTATTGTTTGGACCAACTGCAAGGTATTTAGCACAGCTCCTGATGCAGAGTTAGTGCTAAATAAATAGTAGCTGCTATTTATCAACAACAGTAGTAAGATCATAATAACTCACATTTCCCAAGGCTTTGGAGAAAATTAAATCAAATGATGCATACAAAATAAGACTCTGAACTGAAAAACACTGTAATGCTGTTAGAGATGGGGTTTCTTCCTTTTAGTAATGTATTTTTCCATATCTTAATTTAATTTAATTTTTTAAGATTTTTAAAATTTATTTATTTGTCAGAGAGAGGAGAGAGAGTGCACACAAGCTGGGGGAGCGGCAGGCAGAGGGAGAAGTAGGCTCCCCGCTGAACAAGGAGCCCGATGTGGGACTCGATCCCAGGACTCTGGGATCATGACCTGAGCCTAAGGCAGACACTCAACTGACTGAGCCACCCAGGCGGCCCTCCATATCTTAATTTTAAAGAAATAGTAGTGGGAAGTAAGCAAGGAGTACAGCTGTCAAGGATCTGGCCACGATAACTGTTCTGAGAGGTGAGGCCCCTATTGAGAGCTGGAGGCAAACCTAACACGTCTATCTGGTAGTAAGCACCTAAATATACAATACATCAGGGAACAGTGTGGACTCTGAACGCACAGGTCTAAAACTAGAACTTCAGTAACCTGGCAATGGGCTGAATAAATTGGAAGTAATCCCATTAAATCTTTGTCTCTGGAGTTATTATTCCCAATAATCACATTTTTAAATCTCCCACCTTGAAAATCCTGTTTCCTGAAGTTGCCTCCAAGTAGCAGTAAGTTACCCATCTCCTATTCCAAAAAGAAAAATGAGACCAGCCTATAAACACATTACCCAACACAGCGCCTGAAAGTGCAGGCTGGGAGGCATCATAGCGCAACGGAAGTCAATTTAAACTAGAGCTTTCTCTACAAGTGTAAGGGATCCCAGCCATAATTGTTCTGCAGTAACCTTGGAAAGGTATACTTTTATTCAAACTGTGCTACGATTTCAGCTTATCTCCTAGGGAAGGACTTTAGTTTTGGTCTCATTAAGTTCATGGAAAGCCAAGTCCTTTGCAGCTCCTTCAGCCAGATTCTTTATAGTTTCTGTAATCACATCGCTGTGGTGAGCATATGCATCTCAGTTTACTTAGGATTTTAAGCATAATTCTTCATGGCCCACTTATTTCTCAGTATTGTTCTTTTCCTTTGACTCTATGTCTTTCACACGGAGTTACACCAAGTTTGAAGAAAAACGAAGGTAACGACATACTCCGTATCACAGGAGTTTTTGCTTTTAGAAGTCCAGGAGGATAAAAACCGATCTGGTTGTTTGTTGTGGATGATCAGTGATCATTTTCACATCGAATGACCAAAAAATCATTTTACGCTTGGAACTGTATATAAAGCAATTCTGCACAGAAATCTCACCACATGGAATATCTCCGAGTATTAAGTTTTCATATAAACGTGAACATCTGGAAGAACTTGAGCCAACTTGGGAGCTATTATTTCACTCAGCCTCCTTCATCAAACAGAGCTCAGATCGACCTTCCCTTACCTTTAAGCTTTTCTCAATGAACTGAGTAATGGAATCTTGAGGGACACCTTTAAACCCAGCAGTAGAAGCAAAAACCTTCCCCACTGATAAGCAAAAGGATATTTCTGGCAACAAAACCCATCAACTATAGGAGGTATATATCTAACTCAGTCGGCCTTCAATTAAATGCTAGTCAGAAACCCCTGAAGGCAACACCAAGGGCTTAGAGCAAAATAAAAAGACCACAGACATACTGCAGATGATCCAGTCTCAGAGAATGGTCTGCATGCCGCTTGGCCCTGAGAGTATTTGGAAATTTCCTACAACATTCAAAACCTCAATATTTCTAAGTCCTGGGAAAAACCATTTAATAAACCCATTAATTTATAACTGAGACTGTTAGCCAACAGAAATGATGCTTCTACTTATGATTGGCATTTGGTTAATGACGTGTATTACACCACCTATATAAGAACATTGTAATATATGCTCTTTAACATCATAAAATCCTTAGAAATGATAAAATCAATCCAGTTAAGTAGGTATAGCCCTGGTCTTTACAGATACCCACAGGTCTATAATGCTGCCAAATATATCTTCTTAAAACATCAGTTTCCTCACATTACCTGCCCTGGTTTTTATAACCATAACTCTTGATAGGACTTTTTCATCCATTGTGAAAATTTTATCACCTGCCATTCATTCCTCAACACACCAATCTGGCTTCCACTTAAACACACTACTTTACAGGGATGTCCTTGCATTACACTAGAAAATATTTAGGAACAGAAAGACTGGATTTATAGTTTCCTACTCCCTATTGCCTCCTAGCATTGTTCCTGGAACATAGTGATTGCACCACAAATACTTACTGCAGGTTTCACATTGATATGTACATCAGCAGTGTCCAGTACCTGTTTATTTACATAAACATTAAAGTCACCCAGGTAGTCACGCAGGTACACCTGCTCAGGTTTTTGTAAAATATGCTAGATCATTTCCATAGTGAAAAATAGGAAGCAAACTATATCTCCGTCAAGTAGGAGTTAAAATAATTCTAGTACATCCAGTTGACGGATTTATAGGCAGCCAATAAAAATCCTCTTACAAACACCGGGAAAAACATGTGGTGTATTAAGCGAATTAAAGCAGCTGAACAAAACCGGGTGTATGTGAACTAAAAAGGCCTTATTTCTTGGTGGTTAAAAATCTGGGCTCTGAGCCCGGTTACCTGGTTAGAATCCTAGCTCCATTCCCTGCTATCATGGTGATCACTGACGAGTTACTGTACTTTGTTATTGCACTGATTTCCTTATTTCAAAAATGGCATAATAATAGTACTTATAAGATTGTTGTGAGGCGTAACTGGGTAATATTTAATGTTGAAATTGCCTGGTGTATATAAAATGCTCAATAAATGTTAGTCATCATTACACAGTTCTCAATAGAACTGTATGTAGTAAACAGTTAACACTGGTTATTCCTGAATCTTAAACTTATGGGCAACTATTACTTTCACTGTGTCCTTCTCTATTCTACTGTAGACAATGAGCATGCATTATTTTTTATTGTAAAAAGAAAACCAATTCTGGTTCCTTTTAAAATCGGCAAAACGCTTACGGAAGAAAACATAGGTAAAATGCACACACAAGTAAGGGAAGCACACTTGGGGGCTGAACACAGCTATTGGCCTCAGAAGCAGCATGTTGCCTGCGAAACAGTAGATGTACTTCTCCCACACTGTTGTACTTCACTAAGAATGAGAATTTCCAAGTTCTCGCACATAAACTTGCACCACTTAAGAAAAAAAGTCCTGTAGAAATCTCTTTCCTATAATTCTTAACCTCATCAATTATATGAATTGCCTGCGGGGGAGACAGCTGACTCTTTCCTTCAAGTTCCTAAGAAGTAAGGTTCATGCTATCTTTCTGTTCTCCCTTGAGACTATTGAAATAAAATGTGGTGGGAGCAAGAGAAATAAAACATACTTAGACAAAGTGTGCTACGTTTTCCAACCACTTTAATTTAGCATGAGATCTGTCAGCCTAATAGAGTGGGATATGAGAAACATCATCAGAAACATTTAAGCATAAAACAAAGTTGGTTTTTTTAGTGGTGAGGGAGGACGGCAGGGAAGAGTGAGGAAAAGTAAGATTCCAGCCTAAAATTTCACTGGCAGAAGACAAACTAAAAGGTGAAATGTGAGATAATAGAACATCTGAGGTAATATCATAGCAAATTATTTCAAAAAAACACTCAATTATTACTTCAAACTTTTCAGCAAGTGTCTCCTTAGCATCCAAGTAAGCCCAGGTGAAATCACTTTGTTTATATACCTAATTGCAACATTTCTTATTTCTTATTTTTTTATGAGCTACTTCCTTTTCCTGTATGTCTTTCAGGGAAAAAATATGCCTTGTGCCTCTTCCTATTTCTAACAATGCCTGTATATAGTAAGAGCTCGACAATTGCTTGATGAATAATATATGTTCAGCAAGTGAGGCAAAAAGAAAAGATTTTCTTTTGCAACGAACTAAGAGAGGACTGAAAAAATGCAGACATGAGCAAGAAGAGAACATGAATGAACACAAGATAATGATGTTAAGACTTTTTATCAACTCAAGAATTCTAATCTCTACATAGTACTATTAATGAATGCAATATGCTGCATTCATATAAAAAGTTGATTTCCAAAGCATCAGCACAATGAACATAGTTAAGATTGTCCTTAATACATGAGAAGTAGTATTGTAAGTGATTTTCATGCATTATGTCACTCCTCACAGCAACCCTATGAAATAGGCACTGTTATTAACTCCATTTTACAAATGAAGAAACTGAGGAAAAGAAGTTAAGTGACCCACCCAAGAGCACAGAGAAGAGATGAAAAGGAGTTGAATTTCCAACTCAGAAGGTTTGGCTGTGGAGTATGCCCTTTTAACCACTATAAACCACATTCCTTCCACTTATATATGCGTTAACCCCCTATCTCTTTATTAAAGCTCCTTGAGTTAGATAAAATTAATGTTACCTGTTTGACAGGGACAGACATCCGACAGAGGTGACTTGGCCTTACCACTCAGCTATTTACTGGCAGGGATCCTTCTTTTGGGATCAATGGATGTTCCGATGGCACCCGCACTGTCCTATCCCTAATTCCCAGCGCTGTGGGCTATTTCCCAGGAACATGCTCTACAGCTGGAAGGAGACATAAACAACTCACCAGCCTAAATCAGAGGCACGTTGCTCAATGCCTTTGCCACCTCTTTGTGAATCCATCTCTTTCTTTTTTTTCCTTGTTCCTTAATCCAGTCTAACTTCATTTTACTTATTTTTTAAGAGAAAAATATGTATTCTTGCCTTGGAGAAAAGTGATCAGCTTCCTTTTCCTTCTGGAATGGATTATTGGCATTTTGAGGCTTCCTTTGTGAGCATTCCATACCCCTTCTGAGAGCCATGCTTCACCATTTTTACTGGTCCCCAGAACATTTCCCCTTTTCTTGCTGGCTTCTGGCATTTCTTTGTTGCTATTTCTTGTTCTTTGATGTTTCCCATATCTCACTGTTCTGATTCTCACCTCTGCTTTCTGTCACATTTATCCCTCTGCTATTATTTGTTTCCTATTTGGCAGGCTGACAACCAAAGGAACACCATCATCCCTCATTGTGCTTCTCTGGCTTACTCATGAAATCACAGGCAGCCTTCTTCCCACATAAAATCCCTAGTCTGAGCTGGAAGATAAATAGCCATTAGGGAAGCACATACTTTGTATGGATGGGAACCTTTGGGCTCCCAGCTTCTTCCCATGCCTTTCAGCTTTTAGGGATAGTGGCGCGGTTCAACTTTCGAAAGGGCAGAACAAGGGCCTTATATATCACATTTTTGCTGTCAATAGTTAAGAGCTATTGCTCTGTATTGAAAGCATCGTGGCTACACTCTCGAGCCAGAGGTCACTCATTTCATTAATTAGGTTTTGGGATGGTGTCCTGAAATGTATCTAGTGTCCGTGAATTCTAAGTGGGTTTGTCCAGCAAGCATATTGCCAGTGTATATGGTAAGTAGTAGTTTGCTCCTAATATTATTTGTGTTCATCTCAATATCTTAGATTGTTTTTGTAAGGGAGAGTGTGGAGTTTGAACTTCTGTCTTAATCCAAGGTTGGAAAAGAGAAAAAAGGGACAGCTTTTCCAGTATGCTTTCTAGGTTTTTCTGAACATTGCAGAGATGCTCAGGGAGGAAGAAAATGTTGCTATTTTAAATGGAATCTTTCAGACGCTAATTTGGACATAAAATTTTAGTGGAAATAACCTCAGATGTATGCAGACATTTGGATATTTTCCTCATCTCAGACAGTAACTACTATGACTTTAGACAAATGGCTCCATCTTCTGAGTCTCGGCTTTCGAATCTATAAAATAAGGGGGTTGAACTACATAGCTTTTAAGGTCCCATCTAGATTTAGCCATCTCTGGTTTATATTCATTTACTCATACACAACACAGGCCCTGTGAAGCATACATTTATACGATTATAGAGATGAGCACTCAGGACTCCGTTTAATAGATTTTCCTGGCACAACCGCTGTACTGCTCTGCTAATGGGCACTTTCCCCTGAGATAAGTAAGCTAGCCTACAAGCACTACTGGAAGTGACCCCAAAAGGTTTCCCAAAAGGAATTCGGGAAACCTGACAAATAAAACAACAACAACAAAAATCAAACAAACACTAGCTGTGGCATACAGTCTGAGGAGATCTACACCAAGTTCTGATTTGCTAGTGGCTCCCTCATCTCAAATTACTTTCATCAGTAACTGGAGAGAGAGATCTATCTCCAGACACTGGGATCCTTCCCCCTAGGGAATGATAATAGTAAAGTATCAGGCGATGCTCTCTATGTCCTATACACCTTTTAAGAGATAAAATTTCTTTCCAACAAACCTACAAAGGTTTGTCATTACTTTCACACAAAATTACAAAGTATGTAATTACAAAGTATGTCATTACTCATTTTAAAAATAAAGAAAGAAGGGCAGAAAGAGGGTAAGTAACTTGCCCAAGGCCACAGCTGTTAAATAGCAGCACTGATATTGGAACTCAGCACTGTCTCCAGAATCCATGCATCTAAAAACTCCCTTTTCTAACATGGTGGTGTTCACCTATTTTCTCATTTGCCTACCTACTGCAAGAGAACAGCATGATTCCCCAGAAGATCCATCGGAGTCAGGAATATAGCCCTAGGTTGCACGATAGAGCAAATTTTAGACTCAATCTTTCTGAGTAGTAGTTTCAGCGTGACCTCACAACTGGTCATTTTATATTTTTATATTTTTTAAAAATATTTTATTTATTGGAGAGACAGAGAGCACGAGCAGGAGAGGGAGAGCGAGAGAGAGAATTTCAAGCAGATTCCATGCTCAGCATGGAGCCCGAAGCGGGGCTCGATCCCATGACCCTGAGATCAGGACCTGAGCTGAAACCAAGAGTTGGAAGCTCAACCTACTGCACCACCCAAGCGCCCCTGGTCAAACATTTTAAGTAAGTGGTTACATATTTCCTGATACTCTCTCCAATATCACGCATGTGTATGAACCAAAGGGGCTGACTTGTGCTCTCAGAACACAAAATCGATACTACAAATGAAGGGTACACTCTGGGATTGGCCACGTAGTATGACAGTTCACAAATTTTAAATATCTGCTTTTCAGAAGAGCTTCGAACAAGCTTAAGAGCCTCAGTGATATTCAGTCTGATTGGAAAGGTAGAGTTGTACAAACTTTACTGAGACTCAACAGAAACCCACTAGTCAGACTTCCTAAGTTGTGTGACAATGTATTCATTTTCTTATAGTCACACCCAGGTGAAATCCGACAGGCTCAAGAAACTCCACGTATGACTAGTTAGTTGTTCTCTAGGGTAGTAAAGCAAGCAGCAAATCCACCAAATCAATGTAGTGAGTATCATTTAACCAGTACACATTCCCCCAAAAGTGGTGCACAACACAGGAAATGAATTTATTACACCATGATAGCACATTTAATTATCTAATACCAGCAACTAAAATCTCATGTTGTGTATACAAATCGGCACGTACACATTTTTATAGCAAGAACACAAACTTTTCAAACCGAAATGCCTAAACAGTTTTTAAAGATTACTATCGCTAAGGTGAAATCTGGTCAGAAAATGAAAATGTGGGCCTCTCGGTCGGTGAAAATGCCGACTTGTCATTTTTAACCCCAAATAATTGGAATTGCAGTGATTCGAGCAGTGAGCCATCATCCAATGTCATCTAGCACAGCACAGAGCTTTTGTGTGAAATAGACCAAACAAAAGGTTTTTTTTTTTTTTTTAATTACATAACTGCCTAATTTTTGGACACTCCCCCCACCAACCACACAGCAATCATCTAAATACTTCACAGCATCCCCAAAAGAAATGAAACTGCAATCTGGACTCCTTAATTTGCCACCTTTCAGAGATAAGGTTAATGGAATTAAGTTAACCATAAAGATTATTATAAATTGAATGCTGTATCCTTAGATGTCTGAGGTAATTTAACACATTTCAATAAATATGAGGTTGGGAAACATAAAAGGAAAATTTATGGTACTAATTTAAACAGTATCTTTCCACATCTACTGTGCATGCTATGGCATGGCCCTTGATGTTTGTCAACTCACAAATACTGTTGAAGGGAAAGAATTGGGGCCCCAACTTTTCCAAAGAAATTGGAGTCAAATGCTCAATATAATATTGGGAACATTATATGAAACGAAAGCTATTTCCAAGTGATTCAGCTCGGAAATATTTAAAAATATCCATTGAGGGAAAATACATAAAGAAGCTAATCATAAGACAAATGACATAATAGTGATTACTTTTATTATCATTCTAATTATCAAGTTTAGGTTTACAAACCAAAATAAATTTAAAAAATGGTTTTACTATTTTTCATAGACATATTTTTTAATTTGTACTTTTTGAAAAAGATTTTATTTATTTATTTGAGAGAGACAGCGAACGAGCAGTGGGGAGGGGCAGAGGGAGAGAGACAGAGAAGTAGACTCCTCACTGAGCAGGGAGCCCGATGTGGGGCTCTATCCCAGGACTTGGAGATCGTGACCTGAGCCTAAAGGAGACGCTTAACCGACTGAGCCACCCAGGCACCCCTTCTTTGTACTTTTACATGTATTAACTAGAACACAGTATCAACTTGACTTTTAAATTAGAATAACTTTTTTTTAAAAGATTTTATTTATTTATTTGACAGAGAGAGACACAACGAGAGAGGGAACACGAGCAGGTGGAGTGGGAGAGGGAGAAGCAGGCTTCCCGCTGAGCAGGGAGCCCGATGTGGGACTCGATCCCAGGACCCTGGGATCATGACCTGAGCCGAAGGCAGACGCTTAACCGACTGAGCCACCCAGGTGCCCCAAATTAGAATAACTTTTTTGTCATGGACATTACAATTTTATAAAGGGAAAGGTGGTGGTGATGATGATGATTATATTATTATCAATATTGGGTATCACAGAAACTGTGCTCAATACTTTTCTTATCGCATCTTATGAAGTAATTGTTATGATGATAATTTTATATGTAAGGAAATTGAGTCCTAGAAAGGTTACATAACTAGTTTAAGGTTATACTGCTAGAAAGTGAGGGTAAGTTTAAATTCAGATTATTCCAAAGCTTGTTCTAAGCTTATTCTTTTGATTGCAGCATTATATTATATCCCTATACCTAGAGAATAATACAACACAGCGTCCAAAATCTAGAATTCCTTTTATGCCTTATGTTGAGAAGGCTGATGACAACCTTTGCAAGAAAACTGTTGTCAAAGTCCTTGTTGTTGATGGTTTTAATAAAAGGGAGGGGAAATGGTCTTTGATACTTTCCCATTACTTAGTGTGTCGCATTTTGTTAATATCCACGATCCATATATAGCCTTTTAGAAAATTAACCAAATGAGAGAAAGTTTCTTTTTTGTACTACTTACTCCTTCTAACTTTGTAGACGTTTATCCTGATAATGTGAAGAATAAGAATAGAGGGAATAAAACCACAGATGATATAAAAAAAAGATTATCAGCTTTAAAAAATAAGCAAGGAAATGCAATCTGACACCAAAACAAATTAATATGAAGACTAGAATAAGTCTGATATCCCATGACACAGAATCTAAAAGAAATGACGAGGGGATTAGCAATTTGTTTTCTATAATTCTTCTCTGTTACCACTGGAAAACTCACCATTTCTTTCCTCACAGATTAACAAAGAGTGCGTTTTCTAGGAGCCCAAGTTTCCGCTGTGAGTGCCTTCAACTTATTTTAAATTTGCCCATGATTGGGCCAGTCTATACGTAGTTGACAAACTAATAGAACAGTAATAATTATATACTTCCAACCATGAATTAGACACTACACTAAGAATTATTTATGTATTTTTAAAACCTCATGGCAATTCTCTGTATTCAGTATCACTATTCATTTCATATATGAGAAAACTTGGAAAGTGTCCTTCCAGGTGAACCTGTTAGCCATGACCCTAGCCGTCTTCCCCATTTCTCTCTCTGTTTTATGGCCTCCTTAAACACATAAAGGCAGTTACGTGTCTGAGTCTTTGCACTAGCTATTCCTTCCTTCTGGAATGTTCTTCCCTTGTCTTTACATGACTGGTTCATCCTAGACAATCATATTTCAGCTGATATTACCTCCTCGGCAAAGCCTTTCTTCACTTCTGAAACCAGAGTACCCACCCACTCACTCACTTCCTTTTATCCTCAATGAAGCACTTATTATCTGATAGGTTTTTTGTTTATTTATAATAAGTACTTCATTGAGAATTTAGATAGATGTGAGATATAAAGTATATATGACATGCTATTATTACATTATATATAATACATATTATTATATGTGTTATAATGTATATTATATATTGTAGAGTATGTTTAACATAGTGGGTATTTTGTAAACATTACAAAAACACTATCCCAAAATTTACTTGTCTCTCTATCCTTCTCATTTAATTTTTAGAACATTTCACTGCAGCATCATTACTATACCATAAAATTCATGCTTCTAAAGTGTACAAGTCAGTGATACTTAGTATATTCAGAGTTTTGCAACTGTCACCACTAACTAATGCAAAACATTTTCAACCACTTGAAAAAGAAACCTCACACCCATTAGCTGTCATTCTCCATTCTTTTTTTCCCTAGACCCTGGAAACTACTCATCTACTTTGTGTCTGTAATGATTTGCCTATTCTAGACATTTCATATGAATCTCATGATTTTTAAATTTTCCTAAATTAAGGGTATTAACATGTCAATAAAAATATCTAATATGTATTGAATACCTAATATGTAAGGGTTGGCAGCCTTACAAAGCACTTCTTTTTTCAGTTGTTAAAAAAAATGAATCGATTTAGCACTCATTTATGACAAAATAATTCCAAAAAATAGAGCAACAAGAGGTGAAGGAAACACATGTATACTAAAATATATATATATTTTTTAATTTTTAAGAGACTTTCTTTCTTTTTATGTCTTTTAAAGTTCTTTAATGGACTTTATCTTTTTAACTTTAGTTTTGAGTTCACAGCAAAACTGAGCAGAAAGTACAGACACTTGCCATATACTCCCTGTCCCCACACATGCATAGCTTCTCCCATTATCAAATCCCCCATTAAAATGGTGCATTTGCCGTAAGTGATAAACCTACACTGATACATCATAATCACCCAAAATCCATGGTTTATCTTAATGTTCACTCTTGCTATTGTACATCTTATGGGTTTGGATAAATGTATAAGGACATATATCCATCACTATAGTACCATCCAGAATATTTTCACTGCCCTAAAAGTCCTCTGTGCTCTGCCTATTCCTTCCCCTCTCCATGCTAATTCCTGGCCACCTGTGATCTTTTCATAGCTTGGCCTTTTCCAAAATGTCATGTAGTTGAAACCAAATAATATGTAGTCTTTTCAGATTGGCTTCTTTCACTTAGTAATATGCATTTAAGTTTCCTCCATGTTGTTTCGTGGCTGGATAGTTCTTTTTTTTTTTTTTTTAGTGTTACATAATATTCCATTGTCTAGACAGCTTATTTATCCATTCACTTACTGAAGGACATCTTGGTTGTTTCTAAGTTTTGGCAATTATGAATAAAGCTACTATAAACATCCATGTTCAGGATTTGCATGGAATAAATTTTCAATTCCTTTGGGTAAATACCAGGGCGTGCTATTGCTGGATCGTATGGTAAAAGTATGTTTTGTAAAAAGCAACCAAATTGTCTTGCAAAGTAGCTCTACCAATTTTAGGTTCCTATTAGTAGTGAATGAGAGGTCCTGCTGTTCCATATCCTCACCAGCATTTGGTGTTGTCAGTGATCTAGATTTTGGCCATTCTAATAGGTGTGTAGTGGAATCTCATTTTTTAAATTTGCATCTCCCTGATGACATATGTGTATCTGTCATCTGTATATCCTCTTTGGTGGGTGTCCGTTAAGACCCTCTTGGTGGGTCTTTGGACCATTTTTTAATCAGGCTGTTTATTTACAAAGCACTTTTGTAAATAAACAGTTTACATTAGTTCATGTAATCCTTCTAACAACTGTAGAGGTTAATCACCATTAATATCCATATACAGATGCTGATGGAAAAACTAAGGTAAGTTTAAGAACTCCTAGTTAAAAATGTAGGAACCTGGATTTAAACCGAGGCCCTGATCATAGGCATAATTTGAATGGTAACTTACTTTTGTTTTGTCACTCTGCGTCTCTCTTGTTCTTACTTGCTATTGTTTTAGTAGAGGAGTGAGGTGCTCACAGCGGCGTCTACTAGGGGCATTTGGGCATAGATAATGAACATTAGTTTCACTGGCAGAAACAGCTCTATCTTTACATGAGTAAGGAATGTAGGGGACAGCAAGGCACATATATTATTTCATTGAACACAAATTAATAAAACTGAAAATGTTCCTTTTCCCTCTCTCCTTTCTCTTATCCATAATTCCCCTGGTTGTCAATCATGAAATACTGTGGTCTTTTATCAGACCCAGGAAAATTAAGAAGGACTTGCATTTTGACTTAAATAAAGAAAGTCTAGTAAATAGAATTACTTTAAATATATAGGGGCATAAAAATACATATAAATGAACACTTGATTATTTGACATAACATTTCTTTGATTCATAGCATGCATTTCATTCTTCTGGGACTCAAGATTATTTCGAAAGGAAGGTCCAGAATGGTATTTGGCATATTCCCCTCTTCAATAGCCTGATGATATTTGTGATTATGAATTGAATAAATTGCACTGGGTTAGTAAATGTTTAAATACGTTTTTAAAAATTACGGAAGTACTCATTTAACTATGCTTTTTTTTGGTCTTTAAATTTATAACCAACAAGTATGCAATTTTTAAGTAGAATAACACACACCAGGGAGTAATATTTGAAATGACTGAATTTTGGTCTCTGGATGTTCTTGGCCTTTGCTCATATGATTCACCACACCTTCTAGGCATGCAATTATCTCTTAGCACCTCACAACCTGTCATGCAGTATGCCATTCCTTAAATGAGAATTTGCCCCAAGCATCATTATATACTTAGCTCTTAATAATTTTAATAGAAGCATCAACTAGTAGTTTCTGATGGGCAAAAAATATAAATGTTACCATTTAAAATATATTTTTCTTTCTGTAATAAAAGCCAAATCCTCATCTTCTATTCATAACTGGAATGATCCTTTAAGATCATTTGACTCCTATAATTAAATTGTAGAAGTTAAAATATGTCCAACTTAAAATTCAACCTAACATTCAAAGCTGTATGTGAACAGTGTGTATTGCATTTGTTTTACTGCATCTGCCAGGGAATGCACCACAACATCCTTTATAGATATTCAGATGAGGCACTCCACTAGAAATGAAGAAGGAGCACAGCTAATTTTGGGCTTTCATTGGTTTGATTACTATTTCAACTTTAAATGGCTGTATGATAATCAGTGGGTGTGGAACAACCAGTACAGCTCAAGGAGCAATTGCCTTTAGTGGAAAAGCAAAGTTTTAAAGAAGCAAAGTAAACTCCAAGAGACAATCGATTCAGTCTTACACACCTCCCTGCCATAGTTTTAAAAGGAGCAGATGTGCTAAAAAGCCAGCGAGAAGATGGTTAATATTTCTTAGGGTTCGAGCAGGAATAGAATTTCTAGCACCTGACCGCCCATATTTTGCACGACAATTTACTGCAATGTATAATCTACATGAGCATCCCAATATGGGAATTTTTCATATCAGGAAAGTATTTATTTTTTTTATTTTTATTATGTTCAGTTAGCCACCATATAGCACATCATTAGGGTTTTTTTTTTTTTTTAAGATTTTATTTATTTATTTTGACAGAGAGAGAGAAACAGTGAGAGAGGGAACACAAGCAGGGGGAGTGGGAGAGGGAGAAGCAGACTTCCCGCAGAGCAGGGAGCCCGATGCAGGGCTCCATCCCAGGACCCTGGGATCATGAACTGAGCCGAAGGCAGACGCTAAACGACTGAGCCACCAGGTGCCCCACACATCATTAGTTTTTGATGTAGTATTCAATGATTCATTAGTTGCATGTAATACCCAGTGCTCCTCGAAAGTATTTAAACCCTTAAAATAGAGTAAATTTAAACTTAAGAGTGATGAGTTTTTTTAAAAAGAGAACAGACAAAAAGAATTTGCTTCCTAGAGATTGAAGTAAAAGTGTTTATAATTATGTTGAGATGGACATTCATTCCTAAATAATATACTACACCTTTATGATTTTAGATGTCTGGGCAGACATGTGAGTTATAATTACAAATGAGATTAATGTGAAATAAAAACAATGAATGGAATTATACTAGCATCTGTCTCTTTTTTTAAGTGTTTCATTCCAGTTAGGTAACATACAGTGTAATATCAGTTTCAGGTGTAAAATATAGTGATTCAACACTTCCTTACATCACCTGGTGCTCATCGCAAGGGCACTCCTTAATCCCCATCACCTGTTTCTCCCATCCCCCACCCCCCTCCCCTCTGGTAACCATCAGCGTATTCTCTGTAGTTAAGAGTCCGTTTCTTGATTTCCTTCTCTGTCTCTCTCTCTCATATTTTTTCCCTTTGCTTGTTTGTTTTGTTTCTTAAATTCCACATGAGTGAAATCATATGGTATTTATCTTTCTTTGACTTGTTTCACTTAGCACAATACTCTCTAGCTTCATCCATGTCATTGCAAATGGCAAGATTTCATTTTTTTTTTTAAGATTTTATTTATTTATTTGACAGAGAGAGAGACAGCTAGAGAGGGAACACAAGCAGGGGGAGTGGGAGAGGGAGAAGCAGGCTTCCCGCTGAGCAGGGAGCCCGATGCGGGGCTCCATCCCAGGACCCTGGGATCATGACCTGAGCCGAAGGCAGACGCTTAACGACTGAGCCACCCAGGCGCCCCAAGATTTCATTCTTTTTTATGACTGAGTAATATTCCTGTGTGTGTGTGTGTGTGTGTGTGTGTGTGTGTGTGTGTATACCATATGTTCTTTATCCATTCATCAGTCGATGGACACTGGGCTCTTTCCATAGCTTGGATACTGTAAAGAATGCTGCTATAAACAGGGTTGCATATATCCCTTATTAGCATCTGTCTTAATAGGCCTCTATTTACCTGAATTTTTGGATAAACCAGAACTCCGCATTTCCTCTGTTAGATTCCTGATGGACCAAGATGGCCTGCTGAAAGATCTTAACTAGAAAGCTACACTTTTTTTTTTAATTTATTTGACAGAGAGAGACACAGCGAGAGAGGGAACACAAGCAGGGGGAGTGGGAGAGGGAGAAGCAGGCTTCCGGCAGAGCAGGGAGACCGATGCGGGGCTCCATCCCAGGACCCTGGGATCATGACCTGAGCCGAAGGCAGACGCCTAACGACTGAGTTACCCAGGCACCCCAGAAACCTACACTTTTAAGTTGAACTCTATACTGTGGTGGACTAAAGATAGCTGCAACATTTTTTGATACTCCTCCCATTGAAAAGGTAAAGTCTTTGTTTCCATGCTTTAATGTGAGTGGACTCTATGACTGCCTTGACAAATAGAATAGGCTAGAAGAAATGCTCTGTTGCTTCCCAGGGGCAGGCATTAAGAGAGTGGAAACTTACACTTCATGCCTTCTGTATCATTTACTCTTGGACCCTCAACTACCATGTGAGAAGTTCAACAACTCTAAGTCCACTCTGCTGGAGAGGCCACATGTAGGCACTAGGTCAGTGGTATTGAGCCAAATCTTCCAGTCAACCCCACTAAAGCACCAGACATGTGAGTGGAGCTGTTTCGGATTCTTCTGGCCAGCCACTTGACAGCTGGGTACCATTGCATGAGCACAGCTGATGTAACACGAAGTAGAAAAATCACCCCACTGACCTATGCCCAAATTCATGACTCACAGAAACATGAGATATAAATAGTGACTGCTGTTCTGAGCTAGTAAGTTTGGACTAATTTGTTATTATAGCAATAGATAACCAGAACATATGGCTTACTAAGAGTCCACTGTGATTGTTTTCATTCTTATTTATTTAATCAAATAATATAATTATATACTACATAATTAGATGAAATAGGAGTAGAAAATAAAGCAATGTGTTCTTTCTCTAAAACTCAACTGAATTTGTGGGACAAAATCAGTAAAAGTGAGCTGAAGAGGAAAGAAAAGGCCTTCCTGTGGGGGATATTATAAAATTAATAAAGGAATCTCCTCTCAGATTGTTTTGCAAATGTCTCCATGTTCTTTCTCCACTGCACAGGAACCAAAGTGTACAAGTCTCTAATCTGCACTCTAACTCCCTTAATTTTATGATGTCCTACTATCTGGTTGTAAAATCCCCATTCTCATTGCTGTTCCATGAACACATCAAACACACTCCCACCTTAGAGCCTTTTTTTCTAGTTGTTCACTCTCCCTGGAAGAGTTTCCCTACACAAGTCTAGCTCAGATCTCACCTACACAATGAAATCCACAGTGACACCTCATTTCATACTGTGTTTCAGGTCATGGAACTCCTCAACTCCCTTACTCGACTACTTGGAATTTCCATTGCACTTAGATCCTTGATACACGGCATAATTTATTAACATACCAACCATTACTGCCCTGACTGTGTGGAATAAGAGGGTTTCCATCCTGAAGTGGATCAAAAAAGAGGAACAGATAATTTTGAAGCTCAATTTCAGGACATCATATAAAACAGTGAACAAAACACTAAGGCTTTTAAACTACATTCAAGACTATTAAGAAGAACTCGAGGTTGTGAGCAAGGACAGTGACAGTGTGAGATCAACAAGCCTTTCTTGGCTATGCTGCAGTCTGGCATGGGATCCAATAAGCAAGGATGAAGTTCTATTCGGGTATTTCTGAAGGGATGGACGCAGCACTTCTAAATGGATACAGAGTTCATTTTTTCCGCTATACTCTTTCAGGTAACCCAAAGCTTTTTCCATCTGAAATACCTTAGTTATTACAAGTGTCTGGAGTCAGAGTTAGATGTGAATGCTGAAGTCAACAAGTATAAGGCAAAAAGTATATATTTCACTTTTACTCATGTCTCCAAAAATCCTATGCATTTTAGCTGCTGCTTTTTTTCCATGATGTATTTATTCTGAATATTGCTCCTGGTTTTTATTTTAGCTAAAGAAACTGATTACTTACATTTGCTATAAAATTCTAAAATGTGTTTTCTTTAAAAAAAATACAAAAAGAATTCCAAATATCCATGAAATCTGATAGTAAGAGATTTTATTTGGATATGGTAGATACCTAAATACCAAGGACAAAAGTCATGGTCTCTGCCCTCAGGAAGCTTATAGTCTATGAACTTGGATATAAAGGCTGTCTGGGATCAAATCCTAGCTCTATCCCTTAACTGTGGTATTAATCCAATTACTCAATTTTCTGAATCTCAATTTCCTTACCCATGAAAGGAAATTGTTAAGACCTCCCTTATAGTGTGTACTAATTAAATAAGAAAATCCAAAATAAGATTTCATTCTTTTTTATGGCTGAGTAATATTCCTGTGTGTGTGTGTGTGTGTGTGTGTGTGTGTGTGTATCTATATATCACATCTTCTTTATCCATTTATCAGTTGATGAACATGTGGGCTCTTTCCATAATTTGGCTATTGTTGATAATGTTGCTGTTAACATTGGGGTGCATGTATCCCTTCAAATTAATATATTTGTGTCCTTTGGGTAAATACCTTGTGAGCACTGGGTGTTGTATGTAAGTGTTGAATCAATAGATTCTACACCTGAAACTAATATTACACTGTATGTTAACTGCAATTTAAATAAAAACTTGAAAAAAATAAAGAAAAACCAAAACAAGCTCATGCATGGCATGTGGCCCATATTAAGACTTAAAAAAAGTAGCTAGCTATCACTATCTTTATTTTCCTGAAATGAAGTATTAATAAAAAAAGAAAGAGGGAGAGAATAAAACTGATAACCTTCAATTAAAAATATTTTTAACAATAGACCATGCTTTAAAATGATCAAAAATTTTAACATAATTTTTTAAAAAGTGATCAAATAGATTCACTACACTACTCACTATATGGTCCTTGCATTTGTATGGGATTTTTAAAAAAGTTTTATTATTAGACTTAGAAAATTAAAGGAATGAGAGAGTCATTACTTTTCC
This sequence comes from Halichoerus grypus, assembly GCF_964656455.1. Taxonomy (NCBI): domain Eukaryota; kingdom Metazoa; phylum Chordata; class Mammalia; order Carnivora; family Phocidae; genus Halichoerus; species Halichoerus grypus. Next base: position 103,922,482 of record NC_135727.1, on the reverse strand, counting down.
TAGCTTACTGATGAGAAAATGGTAGTAGTTTATTGAGAGCTACATGGGGGTTTTGATGGATTTTTTTTTTTTATAAAGGGAATGTTGCATTTATATTTAGTGTATGTTTGCATTTATGTATATATGCATACATTAAAGCACACTGAAATCCACTGAAGATTTTTATCTGTGGAATATACTAGTAATTCTCTGTAGGAGAGAGGTAACTGCACATACAGAAAACTATTACAATATATTGCTATAACACAGAGGAAGTTATTTCTGTTAAATATATGACCATTTTATGGTCATTCCCAATGTTAAAAGCTGCTTCATCCAACAATCATATTACCATTGTAACTCACCAGAAAACCTACTCTCTCTTTCCCTCAAATATATATAGTCATTTAAACCAAATGTACAGAAAAAAACAGTAGCATGTAGTTTAGGAACTAATGAAAATTTTAAAAGCAACAATCCCATTGAGAAGACAGAAGGTGGTACATTAGAAAAAAATTGCACATTATGGCAAGGGAAAATATTCAGCAGTTTTTAAAATTAGTTCCAAATTGTTTCAATTAACAAATGTAGATGGTGTCATATTCATTATGTACACTTGACTCTGATATAACCCTTTATGGTTATAAATCGTTTATATTTCAGAGAAAAGAATATGTGTTCAAAAATAACTGTATTTCTCACAAGGGACACTAAATTCTCCCTTTTTTAAATTAGTACCTTAATGCCATACAATTTTTCAAAAAGGAATGCAAAACTACAAAGTAAAAAAATATGTGAAAATATATAAAAATGGGGATACATGAATTGGCCTAATGGAGATATTCCTAAAAAGTATTTAAGAATAAAACTGAAATATATAATAAGGTAAAAACAAATACTAAGACAATTGTTTAAAGGGATTTTACTGAAAGCTGTGTGCCACATTAATACTCACTTCTTTACCTTCATTGTAAAATTAAATTTTGTCCGTCAATTTTGCATCAAGCAAGACTCACCTACACTCTTGATAATTTAAATTCACAGAAATCTTTAAAAAGTAGCATAGGTAATTTCTTTCATAATTTTAGGGGTGGGCAGAGGGAGAAGGAGAGAGAGAATCCCAAGCAGGCTGCAGGCTCAGCACAGAGCCTGATGCGGAGCTCAAACTCACAACCCTGAGATCGAGACCTGAGCCAAAACCAAGAGTTGGACGCTTAACCAACTGAGACACGAAGGTGCCCCAATTTCTTTCACTATTTTTTAAGATTTTATTTGTCAGAGAGAGAGAGAGAGAGAGCACAAGCAGGGGGAGGGGCAGGCAGAGGGAGAAGCAGGCCCCCCACTGAGCAAGGAGCCCCATGTGGGACTTGATCCCAGGACCCTGGGATCATCACCTGAGCTGAAGGCAGATGCTTAACTGACTGAGCCACCCTGGTGTCCCTCTTTCACTTTTAATAGGTGAAAAAGAACTGCAGAAAGGCCCCAAAATCTTTAGTACTAAATAGGTCACATGATGCAAAAAACGTGTCTAATCGATAAGAAGAAATGGTAATCTTGACATATACTGTTCCTTCCGGTTTATTCCTAAAGCCATAGCCAAGAAGTTGTTAAACTATCAGTTGTGTTTTCATTCAGTCTATTTCTTTCAAGCATTCCTATTTTAATAAATTAGGTTTCCTTTGAGGATTAGTAACTTTAGAAAAAAATACTTTACAAAACTCTAACAATCAGCAGCAATATTCAAAGTATGAGAACTTCTAAAGTAGGGATGTCTTCTAGTCTCTGAATTCACACCAAATCGGTGTACAAACAATAATCCTGAATCTTTCTACCCCTGCCCCCGCCACCACAAAGATGGAATGTTTCATACTGCTTTTGTTTTGTTTTATTTTTCCTTAGATGAGAAAACACCGAAATAAGGAGGCAAAAACGTGTTCTGTCTCCCTGGCTCCATTTTTGTTTTTCCTCTTAAATCTTGCTGCCAGTTATATTGACTTTTGTTTGTAGGAGTTTCTTTGTGTTTGTATTTGTTCCTTTATACAGAAGCTCCCTTCGTGGGGTCTTTTGCCAACTCATTATATTATCCTTTTAGAATATGGTCAAAGACAAGCCCATATTAAAATCCAATTTTCATTTCTAAGAAGATACTGGAATTGCTCACGCATAGTTTAAAAGGATATCTGTCCTCACCTTTCACTTATTAAAAGAAAGTGATAACAATGACATTCTTATTTTGAGTGATTTAATCACATTTTCTTATCCATGTGATTTTTGTCATCTAATTTAACAAAGTTATGAGAGACATGGCCTGATTACATATTATGTCCTCTTTCCAGAAGTACAATTCAGAAACTAACTTTGATTTTTGCTTTTTTTCTAAAATGCTCCCACAGATTCACCTACCTCTATCCTGCTTTATGGCTAATGACAATAATGTCAACTTTTCAATTATTTTAATGAGCATAACACTTCTGTCTGCTTTCCTCAAAAATGGAAGCTTTTATGATTTGGGAGGGCAAATATCTTGTGTTTATTTTTCTTTCTCCTTCTGTTGACCCAAGCTATTAATAATCTTCACAATACCAATCTAGGTTGCAATTTAGACTATGTTCATAAGCATTTCAAATCCAGACGCCTTCACAGGAGGCTCAGGCCTTAAAGAAATGCAGCCACTTGGAACCAGGGCTGCCTTCTGAGTCTTTGAGTCTCTGAAACATTAATTAAAATCCCTGGTAAATGAATATGCAGATAGGCTACCTATCTGCAAAGAATGATTAGCTACCAATGGCTGAATGCTTTATGATTTCTACTTTTTAATATAAGGGTTTTGGCAACATCAAGGCCTTAACCAAAGGAATGATAATGATAAAAACAAACAAACAGGGACACCTGGCTGGCTCAGTCAGTAGAGCATGTGACTCTTGATCTTGGGGTCATGAGTTCAAGCCCCATGTTGGGGATACAAACAAAAATAACAACCAAAAGGCAGAATCAGACCTATAAATCCAGAGAACAAAATGATAGTTGCCAGAGGGGAGGGGGTGGGGGAATGGGCAAAATGGCTGAAGGGGACTAGGAGATACAGACTTCCAGTTATGGAACGAATAAATCGTGGGAATAAAAGACACAGCATAGGGAATATAGTCAATGATACTGTAATAGCGATGTAGGGTGACAGATGGGAGCTACACTTGTGGTGAGCACAGCATAAGGTATAAACCTGTCAAATCACCATGTTGTACACCTGAAACTCATGTAACACTGTGTGTCAACTCTCCTCAAAAAAAAAGTGCTAAAAAACCCAGCAAGAGTCCATAGTGTTTTAGAAAGCACAGTCTACACACACACACACATCAAACTAAAAAGAATCCCTCTCATTTCTGAAAACGTCCAAAGAAATTGTCCACCTGAACATCAGTGGAAAAGGAATCCATTTCTTTTCATGCTCTTTTTCAGATGGAAGTTTTTCCTAACGGTCAGAAAACCTAAGGAGTATACTTACGTCACTGCCACAGCATGTACTGCTGACAAAGACTCCCCATCTCAAGACACACCTCCACCAGGGCTCAAATATTTTAGGGCTTTGGTAATTCAAAGATGAATAAAATGGGGTACCTATCTTCAAAGAATTTACAGAGAACATCCATGCATATGGTATATGCTAAACTAGATTAGAGAAGAGTTTCATTTGTCCTAAACAATGGCAGGAAGATTAATTGTGAGAGATGACACTGTAAAGATAATACTTTAAAGATCTGGAAGACTGCCAGATTTTAATAAAAGGGGGGGATGTGGAACAGAAGGATCGGTGCTTTAAGAAGAGGGGTAAATGTAAATAATATGGTCTTGGTGATGGGCAATTCTGCCTATTTTCATTTCTCTATTTAAAATATACCTATTTTTACCCCACAGTATAGCTTAATATGCCTTAATCTGCCTCTTCCAGCCCAAAGTCTAAATCATCAAACATACAATAAGAAATTTATTTAGATAAGGCTTTACTCTAAGTGCACAGAAGGCTACTGTGAGAAACTATATCAAACGCCTTCCTGGCACTGGCCTGATCTACCTACCAGAACTTTTGGGTACCATCAAGGATTTTTTTTTAAGGATTTTATTTATTTATTTGAGAGAGAGAGAGAGACAGAAACAGTGACAGAGAGCATGAATGGGAAGGAGACGGAGAAGCAGGCTCCCCACTGAGCAGGGAACCTGACATGGGGCTTGATCCCAGGACCCTGGGATCATGACCCGAGCCGAAGGCAGACGCTTAACTGACTGAGCCACCCAGGTGCCCCCTTTCAAGGAATTATTATATCCTTTTTAAAATCTTTTCAAATGATTACTTGAATAATGTGTTAGATGATAAAAGATACATAAAGCTGATATCCAATGGAAGAGTAGGTCTGGCAGTTAAAATTCTCTATAGATAAATTAATATTTAAATTCCTCTCTATGGTATATCTGATTCCTGGGGTGGCTATAATGTACTGGGTGTGTAAAACAACCATCATTTATTGCCTCACAGAACAATTCCACCCATGCCATCCTTGGGCCGACATGGTGAGCGTCTCTCACTTCCTCCTTTCAAACTCTACTTCCCCTCTAGTCAGGAGGCTAGAAATCCAAAATCAGGATTTTGGCCTGTTGGCAGGGCCATGTTCTCTCTGAAGGCTCAAGGGGAGAATCTGTTTCATGCCGTTCTCTTAGTTTCTGATATTGCCAACAATCCTTGGCTCGCTAGCAATTTCTTGGCTTGTAGATGCCCCACTCATGTTTCTACTTCTGTTTCACACGGCATTCTCCCTGTCTGTCTCCTTCTCTGTATCTCCTCTTGTCTTCTTATAAGGACACTAGTCATCGTGTTAGATTAAGGGACCACCAAATTCCAGTGCAACATCATCCTAATTCCACCTGCAACAACTCTATTTCCAAACAGTTCTGAAGAGAACATGAATTTGGGGAGGGGGTTCCTCTCCAACCCAGGACATACAAGAATGCAATCCTCAATGAACTGGCTCCTGTCAGTCTCTCAATTCTCAATTCAACCTCCTGCTCTTGCATCCGACTTAGCCGGCAAACAAAACAGAGCTAGTAAATGAAAAGCAATGCTTAGCTGATAAAAGGAGAGAGAGGCCAAAGAGTAAGTAGGCACGGATTTGTTGGACAGACAAGTCATATTGAGGTATAAAGCTCCAAAAGTACCCAGAAATCAACTATAATTCATTTAGCTCAAGCACAACCGTGGTAATAAAACGTCATTACCCTATGACCTCATGCAAAATGATGACCTATATATTTCTGTGCTGATCACTCAGAATGCTTGAGTATACAGGTAGAACATTCTACCTTTATTTCAGGTTCTAAATGCTCTGTAGTACATTAAGTATTTGCTTGCCTCGTGTAGCCTGCGGCTCTCCAGCCTTTCTGTTCAGCCCTGTGCCCACCCGAGGAGCCGGAGGGATTTTTAGAAAGCTCCCAATGAGAGGCCCATCAAGTGCAGCTTCATCACAAATTGCTGTGACTCTGGCTTTGAGTCAGATTCTTGCTTTGTTTCTTCGGACTCATTGTTTGACTTGTACTCCAGGAAGTTGCTTTCCTCTTCATCCTTCTCGGGCCCAAGCTCCTAACTGGAAAGAGTTCTTTTGACTCTCTGATCCTATCTTCCTAGACCAGCACTGTGACCCTCCATTGGCCATGCTCAGAATGAGTTGGGCGATAATCCATCATTTTGACACTTGGCTCTATTTCTTCACATTATCTACCAACCCAAGGTCCCAAGACCTTCACTTCCTGCTCCTGTTAATCAGGTACACCTACCTATTACCTGTTATGGAACACATCTGTTGGTGACAAAGGCAGCACAACCTCCCTCCTGTTGCTCAAACCTAGTGCTCCAGGACCCCAGGGAACTGCCCTACTCCTAGGCTAGCCAGTCTCTAGAACCTAGTCATCATTCATTTGGGCTGTACATAAACCAAACCCCATTTAAATCACATTAATCTCCCCACAACTCTCATTTCTCAATCAAACTGACATTTTAAATGTCAGATGAGTTATAGTATATCACTTGAGTGATCATGACAACATATTCCCTTCTATTTAGGAGATGAACTGGCTGCTTACATCAATATTTTTAAATACTGAAGGAAGCAAGTGTCAAAAGTATGTACATTAATGATGAATTTACTACTTCGATATCCCACAGGCCTAAAATATAGAAGTCACATTTCCAATAATGCTCAGCCTCCAGTAACTTATTATAACAGCCAAAATTGATAGCTAACATTCACTAGGTACCTACCATATATGAACAATTTTACAAATACTGTGTCATAAAATATGCATATCATTATTATTCTTCCCACTTCACAAACACAGGTTTAGTGAGGTTCTGTAAATTTTTTAGCATTACAACGAAAAATATCTGAGTCTCTCATTCAGAATAAGCAGCACCTTAGTGGGTACAGAGAATGTTTGTTTCCCTTGAAACTTCATAAGTTGAAACCAAATCCTCATGTGATGGTATTAGGAGGTGGGTGCTTTGGGAGATGATGAAGTCATGAGGGCAGACCCCTCATGAATGGGATTAGGATTTTTCTAAAAGGGACCCAACTGAACCCATCCCTCTTCCCACTATGTGAGGACCCTGAGAGAGAAGACAACTGTGAATTAAAAGCAGGTCCTCACCAGACACACTGAATCTGCTGGCACCTCGGTCTTGGACTTCCCAGCCTTCAGAACTCCAAGAAACACACTGCTATTGTTTTAAGCCAGGTGCTCTACAGTATTGCATGACAGCACCCCGAGTGGACCAAGAGAGTAGGTGTGCTCTACCTCCTTGCCACCCATTCTGGACCCCAGCTTTATAATTTTTAAAATAAAATCAACATCTTACCTCTATAGTTTTTAGGCTTTGCACTTTCAACTTCCCAGATTTCTTTCACATTTCTGCATGTGACAATGAGTCTGACCAACGATGGTCCCAAGCCTGCCATTAAGTGGATGCCGGCAAAGCAGTGGCTTCCACACACCTCCACAAAACACCTCTTTCATGGTGAGACTTAGCAGACCAGCTTCTCAGATTTTCACACAAACTGAACTTTTCCATCCATGCCATCTTGGGGCTGACGTGGTGAGTGTCTCTGACTTCCTCCTTTCAAACTCTATACTTTCTCAGCTCTAAAGCCCATATTAAATCCTATTATTCCCAGTGTATCTGAAAGGTCTTTTATGTTTTGACTGAGTCTTTTACTTTGCATTCCTGAATTTTTTTTTACTTCTATGCATGTCCCCTTCATAATCTTCTTGATTAAAACGACAACAGGCCAACCTCTAGACGATATAGCACCTTTGAAAAAGTAAAAGAAAGTCATCCACTAGGGTAGACTCAGCCACCAGGACCAGTCGGGACAGGGACAATGCCTTTATGTGAAAGAAGGCTCTACTTCCTCAGGGCAGACACAGCCCCATGCCAGGGAGCATAGCTTGGGTGCCTTTATGAAAGGCTGGATTTCAGCCTCACCTACCCCGCCTCACACTGCCTGGGCCAAACATGCCTGGGCATTAAAAAATAGCACAATGGTACATGACATCCTGAAATGCATTCCACTAAAATAAATAAATAACTTGGGTAAGGCAAAGGTGAATTCAAGAAATCTATTATTAAAAAGCCAAAAAAAGATTCTCAAGTCCTCCAGTGATCTTAGATGGTAACGTCTGAAGAAGACACTGAATATAATACCAATATTTGACCCCATTTATCAAGGGTAAATGTGATTCTTTCAAAGGAATTTTGCTAGATATCAAGAACTTACTATCTCTGTAAAATCTACATGATAACATTTGTCTTGCCTGGCCAGTGACAATCCACTGAAGTCATAGAGACAGTAGATTTTTAGCAAACTTTAATGTGGTATAATAAAATTTAAAGACAAAACTAAGAGTTTTTACACTTTTTTTCATATTGAGATTTGAGCAATATAAATGAATTAAATTCCCAACCTTGGTGCTAAAGATTCTCTTTTATTCTAATAATCACTCTGAAATTTTATAACAGATTTGATATTACAGAGCTCTTTGCATTGGCGTAAGATTTTATTGCTTACAGAGCATTTCACATACCTCATTGAATATTTAAGCAAAACATTAGAGGGAAAATTACTGACCCCATTTTATGGATGAAAATTTGAGTCTCAGTGTACTCAAATGACCTTTCTTTCTTTTTTTTTTTTAAAGAACTTTATTAGAAGTTGTAGATAACTCACTCCAACCAAAAGCAATTTCTTTCCTTTTTTTTAAAAAAAGATTTTTATTTATTTATTTGAGAGAGCAAGCATGAGCAGGGGAAGGGGCAGAAGGAGAAGCAGGCTCCCCACTGAGCAGGGAGCCCCACGTGGCACTCAATCCCAGGACCCTGGGATCATGACCTCAGCCGAAGGCAGATGCTTAATTGACTGAGCCACCCAGGTGCCCCTTAAATAACCTTTCTAAGAGCAATATAGGACTTTTGATTTTATCAAAAAACCCTGTGACTGACTTCATTTATTGAGCTCTGCTCTAAGGGCATTCCCAAAACATATATCCTTCCCAAGATAGCCTTTAATCTCTCATCGCCAGATGATACAATTCCTCCTTCCCATATCACAAAACCTATCCTGGACTCTATATCTGCCACTAAGACGTCCGAGCCTGGACAGAATTTACCTTATAAAGCTCTGGCATTTATTTCTCTTCTTTTGTCATTTTTACCAAATTATATTACTTTTGCTTCCATAAGTTAGCAACATTTAACCTACTCCTGGAACACTGCCCAAACTGCCCTGAAGTTATGCAGTGACTAAGTTATTTCCCATTCATATTTCCAAAATTAATCTCTCATCATGGAATAATTAGAGCTAGAAATGAGCCTTGACACACTACATCTTTGGACGAGGAGTGTGGACGTAAGTGACTTGGGCTGTAAGAGGCAAAAAGGGAAGCCATTGGGGGAGAGCAACTTTGGCAGAAACACTTCTAGAGTGTGAGGCTCTGTAAGTTCAAATCACACAGCTACAATCTGCTAGATTTGTGATTTGTAAATTGCAAAAGTTATATTCCTTTTCGTTAAGAGATTAGTACTGAAAACTACCTGTCACACAAGGTTTTATAGAAAGTCCAATAATATAACTATGTGAAAATGCTCTGAAATTATCAAGTGCCATTCAAATATCAAATATCAGGCACCTGGGTGGCTCAGTTGGTTAAGCGACTGCCTTCGGCTCAGGTCATGATCCTGGAGTCCCTGGATCGAGTCCCGCATCAGGCTCCCTGCTCGGCAGGGAGTCTGCTTCTCCCTCTGACCCTCCCCCTTCTCATGTGCTCTCTCTTTCATTCTCTCTCTCTCAAATAAATAAATAAAATCTTAAAAAAAAAAACAAATATCAAATATCATTTTAACCATCAGCTTATGAGCAAATGATTAGGGACCGAGACTGCCAAACACATACTTAAATCAATGCAATAGAGGCTTTAGACTATAGCCAAGACATTATTCAATCATGTGTTTTTAAAAGATTTTTTTATTTTATTTTTTAAGTGATCTCTACACCCAATGTGGGGCTCAAACTCACAACCCCGAGATCAAGAGTCACGTGCTCTACTGACTGAGCCAGCCAAACACCCTTCAATCATGTTTTAAGAAGAGTAATCTTACAGGATACTCTGAAAGGGAAAGAAAGATTAGTAAGAAAATGGAGATGAAGTCCTAGAGGAGGGTAATAGCCATTAAAACACGAACAAAGGGAACGGATGTCAGTAACATGTCAAATGCAGATTGGATAGGAATTGACAGTAAAAAGAAGGAAAAACATTCGAAACTTACTCCAAGATTCTGGGCCCCAGGGACTGGAAGAGTCAGGACTACTGTTAGAATAGTGGGAGCAAGTCAGAAAAAAATTCAAGAATCAGAAAGCAAACAAATGTTGTTTGGTTTTGGGTATTTTCAAAGCCACAACCTAAAAGAGACAGACTGTTCTTTGCTGAATCAATCTAAGTCACTATCAGCCCTGTTTATATGTTCTTTTGGGCATTTTCACATTCTCACTCATTTAACTTACTGTAAAATTTTCATTGCTTTAAATTTGTGTAAGAAATTCATGTCATGTGTTTGTGCTCCAAAAATTTTTAGTACCCTAATAAGAAGTTTTACTGCTCCTGAGAATGACCTACAATATCATGTGATCATTTCTTGTATTAGTCTAGCAACAGCATAATCTGTTGATTGAAGTTGGACATTTTAAAATTCTCCAATAATTAAACTGAAGGGAAGCCCACTTCTGCTGCAAGTCTGCAGTGCACGGTATGCAAATAGACCTTCCCAGCTTCCCTTGGCTTCACTTAATATAGATTCAAAAACATACACAAGTTGGCTCAGTCGGTTAAGCATCTGCCTTCCGCTCAGGTTATGATCCCAGGGTCTGGGGATCCAGCCCCACAGCAGGCTCTCTGTTCGGTGGGGAGCCTGCTTCTCTCTCTCCCTCTGCTGCTTCCCCTGCTTGTGCTCTCTCTCTCTCTCTCTCTCTCTCGGTCTCTCTCAAATAAATAAAATCTTAAAAAATATATATATATGCAATTTCAAAAGGAACCCTTAGCATGTCCATCTTCACATAAAACATTGTGATATGTCAGGCCAGTAACAAATATGAAAATGATGGAATAAGATCCTCATAGAATAGATATTTATAGGATGCCTCTTCAGTAAAGAGGCCATTTAAAAAGACACCAAGTTTTAGGAGAAATGTGCTCAGGATTGTATTGCCCCCCCTTACTCATAAAGATAAGGTGATCATGTAACTTACAGAGTGATGTATTGAAAGTTAAAAGAAAAGTTCTTCAAGGTAAACACATTCTAAACTTCCAAAGTACAAACAAAGTGCAAATCAACCCACTCATGTGTTTTCCAAGATAAAAACTTAGAAAGTTGTCAGGTTCTTGTGAGCCTCTGCTACCCACAGACAGTATGTTGCTAAATGTTGTGAGTTCTTTTTTGTTGTATTGCATGCCTTAATAACTTTCCTCCCTTCACTTGCCAAAATGAAACCCATATGCTTTTTCCCCCCACAGGATTCTCCAGCAAAGACTGTAGCTACTATTCCTGCTTATTTTTATATATTGAGTTTTCGTACAATAATTCCAAGGTCACTTTGTCTCGAAATTTGCAAATTGTTAGAGACCAAGCCTGGTCCATGCCCTCAAAGAGTGTTTAATTAGTTGAAGTTAAGACAGAATATTCCACACACAAAAAAAGTTGACAGAATATACACAAAGTAAATTTTTCACAAAAAGTTGATGAAAACATGTGCCAAATTCATGTGTGGCTTGTGATCATGTTTCATCATTTTGCCATATATACGGAAATTTAAAAAAATTAAATATACCTATTACTTAATTTTGAAAAACTCGTCCATTTTTAAGCTCTATACTATTTTTGGAAACTTTACAACTTAAGTATTTTTTACTTGCTAAGGATAGGACTCTTTAATTGAAATCATCATTCTTGATGCTTAACCAATTTAAAGATCAAGAAATTCACCTTGAGATTATCAATAATAAACATACATGATAAAATCCAGTGATCCAGTAGTTCATGAACACCCTGATTTATTTTCTAAGAACAGATAACCAGAGTTATAGAAGTACCATATATCTTTATTTTCAGGGTATCAACTCTTTTCAAGGGTAATTATTGGTACACTATTTTCACAGTATACCTTTCAACCAGGTACCAAAAAATGCAGTATAGATCAGAAAATAAGAGGCCTGATTAATAACTTCCAGGGCTGAAATGCAAACCTTAAGTGCTGAAACACGTTCTAGCACAACAGGGTCCACAGACAATTCAGTGATCCTGCCTTCTTTCTTCTCCTGGCCTGCCAGCAAGCACGGCTTATAGATCACTGCACTCGCCTACTGAGTCCAGATGGGACCTTCTCATCATTGCAGTCTAAGGAGATACCACCAATTAATTAGAGTTGGCACTTGAGGTTATCCTCTGCTCTCTTTTTCTCTTTTTTTTCTTGTTGGCACCCAGACCTAGCTAAATTAAAAACTTATTAAACATCTCTGTCATGTGACATTAAGAAATTTCAAGACGTGATTGCTTAAATTTGCAGATTTGGAACTAGAAGGGAATTAAGCCCAGGGACTGAATTTACATTTGATTAGTAGTGTATAGTTCCCTACTTCATCCTAGTGAACTCGCTGGCTTTACTAAGTAATTCTTAAGACAACATGTCCTTACCATTCTGACAAACCCACAGAACTTCTGCTCCTTCCTCCTACATGTCAGTATGGGTTTCAGCACTCCATGGGAAGAAACACAATTTTCTTTCTCTAGTCTGAGTTCATAATTGGAAGTGGGAATAAGAAGTGAGAGCGAAAATCCCTTCAACTTCTGCAGCAGACACAGATCACCTCTCATTTCTGTCTAGTTTAAGCACATTCAATAAACAAGAACATCCATCAAAGACTATTTCTGTAGCCTGAGGAAATGTGGAGAGTGCATGGGAACAATGCTAGCCTTCTTTTTCTAGCACTTTTTTGAGAATCCACAACTATCTTTAGAAAGTATGATTTATAACTATTAATTAAACAGTGAATAACTCCAACTATTCCACCTGACTTCGAGATGGACGCATTAGAATATAAACAAGAAAAAGAAGTATGAATAAAATGCATTTTAGAGAAAGTTCGGCAATGAAGTATTTCTCAACTGACAGACACCATAGAATCACAATTTCATCTATGTGTTTTTTTTTTTTTACCCCAGTTACTCTAGGTACTTATGTATAAAAACATATTAAAATAGATACCAGAGTGCAGTATGGTGACTATAGTTAACAATACTGTATTGCATATTGGCAAGTTGCTAAGAGAGTAGATCTTAAAAGTTCTTGTCATGGGGTGCCTGGGTGGCTCAGTCGAAGCATCTGCCTTCAGCTCAGGTCATGATCCTGGAGTCCCTGGATGGAGTCCTGCATCGGGCTCCCTGCTCAGTGGGGAGTCTGCTTCTCCCTCTGCCCTTCACCCTGCTCTCTCTCTCAAAAAAAAAAGTTCTTGGGGCGCCTGGGTGGCTCAGTCGCTAAGCGTCTGCCTTCGGCTCAGGTCATGATCCCGGGGTCCGGGGATTGAGCCCCGCATCGGGCTCCCTGCTCCGCGGGAAGCCTGCTTCTCCCTCTCCCACTCCCCCTGCTGTGTTCCCTCTCTTGCTGTGTCTCTCTCTGTCAAATAAATAAATAAAATCTTTAAAAAAAAAAAAGTTCTTGTCACAAAAAATTTTAACTATATATGCCAATGGATGCTACTGTGGTGATTGTGTTTCATCTTTTTGCCATATATTATAAATACTGAATCGTTATGTTGTGTACCTGAAACTAACACAACATGCTATGTCAATTACATGTCAATAAAAAAATAGGTACCAGACCAGGAGAAGTAGTAAACAAAGGGGCAAAGAAAAGATTTTGCAATGACCAATGCTAGTTGTTCAGACAAAATAGAATGAAGGTGGTCGCAGCCTCAGAAGAAAACAAAGGCATCAAGTGAAAAGAGTAATGAAAAGAAAACATACAGGATGGGATGACTTGGTGTTAAAAGCCAAGCCAAAAAAGCTGTATAGAGCAGAAACTGAGGATAAGGCAAACTCTGAAGTTTTGATGTATAGGAAGAGAGGAAGGTAACTGAAAGTGACTAATGGTGTTGTTTTAGCAACAGAAGAGGAGATTGAGGGCAGCTCTCTGAACTGATTGGAAAGGATGAGGCAGGGATGAAAGTGCTCAGTGTGGGAACTGGGAGATGGGAAGATACAGGGAGACCAGGCCAGGAGAGATCACAGTGGTGAAGTCCAGATTTTTAAAATATGATGGAGTGATTGATAGAGATGGGATAGTAGTCTGGATGTTAGAAGGAAACATATCTCAACATTATCATTCTCAGTCATCACTGAGAAAGGGAAAGGAATAATTTAACAGGAAAGATAAGTTTGCAGGAAATTAAAAGTGAAATAAGATACATGAGAAGATGTGAGAAAGAGATCAACAGAGAGTTTTTCTTTAAAAAACACAAGTAAATTTTAGAGATATTTCTATTCCCAAAGAGTAATCAAGACTATTAAATAAATTAAAACTTCTCTTAAAAAAAACACAGCACAATTTCCCATATGCAGATGAATTCAATAAAGAAAATACTTGATTTCTAAGTTGTGAACATATGGATTGATGTTGATTTATAGCATTTTCAGGTCACTATTCTATTACATATTTCAGTGAAATTACTTCCTATCTTTTTCTGGTATTATGGAATGTGCATCCAGAAAAAGCATGCATCCTAGTTTGTACATTTAGATCTACTTTTAAATAAATTTCCTTTTTCTATGATTTTTGCTCTCTTCAGTTCAAATGTATTATAGTGAAAAGAACTTTGGACTGGAAGTCTTGGTTGGGCTTTATTTCTGAGTATGTGTGTACACACACACACACACACACACACACACACTGGGTAGACATGGATGGGTCGTTGAAACTAGGTTGCCTTTTACTATTCTATCAAATAAAAAGATTACTTTCTACCTAAGTCAATTTAGAAGATTATCAAAGGAATATTAGCACATTTGAAAGTGGTTTAAAGTAGAAAAAGCACCATCAACCTCCATCCATCATTCACTGATTTGCTTATCCATTCCACAAATTAAGTACCCACTACAGACCAGGTATTGTCTGTGCTCTGGGATTACATGTGTGAATGAGACTAATACTGTTCATGCTCTCCCATTATGTATTTATATTATTAACAAATTATCTATTTCTGAGAGGTCCTGAGCATTCTCACTGTGGTAGGAAACAATGCTTGAATAATTTTTGCTGAAGAACATTAAAACACATGCTAGTGGAAGCTGAGGGACAATCCAAATCATTGTCTTTTGTTCAGTTTATTTTTCTGTTGTTATTGATTTTTTTTTGTTTCAAGTTTTTATTTAAATTCCAGTTAGTTAACATATAGTGTAATATTCATTTCAGGAGTAGAATTTATATTTATAACACTCAGGGCTCATCACAAGTGCCCTCCTTAAAACCCATCACCCATTTAACCCATCCACCTGCCCACCTCCCCTCCAGCTCCGTTGCTATTCTTCGATGATTTTAATGTAAATAAAATTTAATGTAAATAAAATACTTCAGGTCTTCCTCATTGCACAACTTTGGGGAGCACTGTTCATATAGAATGTGATATGAACGGCGTGCCCTTGAATTTGTACACTAAGTAGTACCACTTCAATTTATCTTCTCCAGTTTGATTAATAACACTTTGAAGCATTTTAAATGTGTGTTTTAAAACAAATTCAGACTTACAAGACAGTTTCAGAAATTAAATCACGTATTCCCATATACCCTTCACCCAGAAACTTTTTTTTTAACTTCCTCCGAAATATAATTTCTGTTTTGTCTGTATTTGAGGGCCAAGTTCTACTCAGAAGAACAACTGTATAATGAAAACCTGTTTAAATGTGTTTGGCATACAAAAGTAATTTTGGGAAAAGTTTGAGTATAGAGAAATAAGATGGCTTAATTATTACATTTATCTTTAAGCATGGGGGACCAAAACTTCTCATAGAAATACCATGTATGGAAATAGCAGAGCCAAAGAATTAAAAGCTTGGACTTGGGAACAAGATGGCTCAGGGTCAGTTTCCATTTACTACTCTGAGTTGTGTGACCTTGAGCGTGTTCATTAATCATCCAGTGTCTTAATTTCCTTGTCCATAAAGTGAGAATAATATTGTGTATCTTTCAGGAAACAAACTGAGTGTTGCTGGAGTGGTGGGGGGTAGGAGGGATGGGGCGGCTGGGTAATAGACATTGGGGAGGATATGTACTATGGTGAGCGCTGTGAATTGTGCAAGACTGTTGAATCACAGATCTGTACCTCTGAAACAAATAATACATTATATGTTAAAAAAAAAAGAAGAAGAAGAAGAAGATAGCAGGAGGGGAAGAATGAAGGGGGGGAAATCGGAGGGGGAGAAGAACCATGAGAGACGATGGACTCTGAGGGTTCTAGAGGGGAGGGGGTGGGAGGATGGGTTAGCCTGGTGATGGGTATTAAAGAGGGCATGTTTTGCATGGAGCACTGGGTGTTATACGCAAATAATGAATCATGGAACACTACATCAAAAACTAATGGTGTAATGTATGGTGATTAACATAATAATAAAAAAATTAAAAATTGTGTATCTTTTAAAGGTTTTGTGAGAATTAAATGAGTTAATATTTACAAAATGCTTAGAATAGTGTCTGGCACTAAGTAAGCACCATTAATGGTTTGATATAAATAATTTGACAGGAAAACCAACAACACTCTTTCTGTTTTGTAATATAAGACCATGGCTACATCTAAACTCTAAAATAATGAGAAATATTGGTGGAAAAGGGAGTGCGGCACATATGTAAGTGTAGTTAGGTGTTTATTTTATTTCTAAGTTTCCAGGTTTCTATACAATGTAGTGAAATGAAACTGATTAAATGAGGCTTATCTTTAAAGGCAAACATACATAAAATGCAGCAGTTACTGTCATTATGTAATATACAGAAGTAACTTTATTCACTGTTTGTTTTTTAACATCACAAGGGACTTTGGGATCCTACAATACTGCCCAGTCTTAATTCTGACCTTCATTTTTACTTTATGGTATTGGGACTACAGATAAAAGTGCTCAGGTGTTTTGTTAATCTGTAGATCATAAGCCAGGTTCTGAACACTGGTTTTCAAATTAAAATCCTAGAAAATTCTTGATATATAGATTCTTATAAACTCAAATTCAGATAATTTAGATCTTAAGATAAATTTAAACTCACTATGTTTGGAAACATCAAGGTAAGTAGACATGTTGGGGAGACAGAAACCCCATGAGTGCTCTTGGGGAAGAACAGAAGAGGTAAACGAAAGTTAGAAATGGACATTGGAAAACAAAAAAGGTAGACCAGCAGAAATTATCAAACTTGCCAGCAAAGAGTTATGGGATCAAGGCCAGTACACACTGAGATATACTGATGAGGCCTGAATGGGGATTAGCCAGCATTACCGATGGGAAGGACTTTTGAGGCTAATAGAAACGAAATGAATAGTGTTAAAAAGAAAAAAGAATAGGACCCAAATGGATTCATTGGTGCTAAGCCCACATCACCAAACCACAGCTTAATACCTAACTCATTTGCACTTTCAGTGTGCCCCAGGAAGACAGTCTTAACTAGTCAGTCTAAAATTTTCTGGTCAGTACCAATGAGGTAATCTGCCACACAGACCTTTCCATCCCCCAAATGAAGATGAGGTAATCTGCTCTTTCCTCACCCCTTTCCCTCTTCTGCCTATAAAAGTCTGCCATTTTGTACAGCTCCTTGGTGCTCCTTTCTACTTCCCAGTTGGGGAGCTGCCCGATTCATGAATCAACCAATAAAGCCAACTAGATCCTTAAATTTTGATTGGTTGAATTTTTGTTGTTTAACAGTAGAAAGGCATGAAGGATACAAGTAGATCTCTAAATGAAATACAACCAATTTTAGGACTGAGAATTTCAAATAAAAGACAGTATAGAAAAAGGGTTATTACATGAGCAATAAAACTGGCAGAGAATACATCAAGGCCTGAATATTTTTGAATTTCCAAATAAGACCTTTTTCAACTCTCTATAAGATAGTAAACTTTCTCAGCCTCTATTGATTCTAGTGCATTCACAGAAGGTTTCTGCACATTTGTTTTCATCTGATCCACCTTTAACCGTATCGGAGCCTCCTAATTACGTAAATGCTTATAGTATCTAATGAACAGAAAAACCAAATCACTGTTCATAACATTTCAACTGAACTCAAGCTTACTTAAAGCTCTCTCAGAATTCTAAATGCTGTACATTTACAAAAATCAATGGCTAGAAAATGTAACTGTCAAGAAAAACTGCTTTAGTTACTATTTATTGGAGTAAATTTACTGGACACTAAGGCCACTGGAACAATACAAGGGCTCTCTATGCCCTAGAGCTACCAATTTATTGATGGGGTTAACAATCTTTGGATGACAGCTTACTTTTCTTCTGAATCCAGTCTAAGGATCCCATTAAATATATTTCTGAACAACACTGAAAATGCCTACATGAAAGTATAAACCAATTTCAAGTGTTTGAGTTAAAGGACTAAACAAAGACAGACACTTCCTTCCAGGCAATGTCCAGACATCGAAATTAAAGATTGACGCCAATTGTCAAGATTTAACAGGTTAGGGAATCCGACTTGAATTGTAATGTCTACTGGCTTAAAATCTGACTCAATATTTTCTCAGAATATTTCACCCACCAGATGGTTTATTTGCTACTGGTTATTTACCAATTACTGTCATATGTGCCAATGAGAAATAAACTCTTGATGAACTCAGAGTCTAGGGCAAGAGTGAGAAAAGCCGTCAATAGGGCCAAGTACAGAGAAGGGTCTCTGAACAGATCTCCATGTAACCAATGTCTACTTAGCTAATTTGCTAGATTAACAAACACTCTGCATTTCTTCTAGAAATGCACACTGGCTAATCCTTTCCTTAAGGTAAAATGGATTATTGTAGATAATACTCAACTCCCTGGTAGGCACACAGGTTCTGCTCCCACTAGGTGAGTAGGTACCCAAGTCAAGTTAATTAAGCCAGCTATAATTATTTCTAGAGTTATATAAATTAAGTAAAGATTCTCAACTGACAAACCCTAAGTTCTATAAAGACAAGGGCCTTGTAATCTCCAAGTAACTAGAATAGATTCTACTCAGTATTTATTGCTTAAATGAATATAATTACAAAAATTCATTTACATAAAAACTAAATTGAGCATTTTAAAATTTGATTAAAAAGGCTTTAGTTCTCTATGCAGATTGCTTCAGAGGTTTCTTTATTTTTATTAATTTTTTTTTTAATTTGAGCATAGTTGACAGTGTTACATTAGTTTCTGGTGTACAACATAGTGATTCCATATCTCTAAATGCTATCCTCTGCTCACCACAAGTGTAGTTCCCATCTGTCACCATACAACACTATTACAGAATCACTGACTATATTCCCTATGCTGTGCCTTTTATTCTCATGATTTACTCAGTCCATAACCGGAAGCCCATGCCTCCCACTCCCCTTCACCCACTGTGCTCATCCCCCCATCGTCCTCCCCACCAGCAACTATCAGTTTGCTCTCTGTATTTACAGGTCTGATGCTGCTTTTTAACAGGTGTCTTTTCATTCTCATTCAAATATAAAGAAGCTGAAACTGGAAATTATATTTTAGACTAGCTCTGGCCAATAAAAATGTAATGCAAGCTCTGTATGTAATTTTAAAATTTCAAATCCCTACACTAAAAATCTAAAGAAGGTGAAATTAAATTTAGTAATATATTTTATTTAACTTAATATATCCAAAATATTATATTTCAAGATGTAATCAATATAAAATTATTAATGAGATATTTCTTGTTATTTTTCATACTGAGTCTTCAAAATCCAGGACAAATTTTACATTTACAGCACAGTCCAATTCATGTGCTCGGTAGCCACACATAGCATGAGTCTACTATATTGGCAACACCAGAAAGAGACAATGCGATTCTAATTGATGTATAGAAAGAGAAAAATGACCTCATTCTCATTTGTGAATTTCTGTATTAGGTGTGAAGTCTAGGTCGCAGGACATATTTAAAAACTTTCTTTTCCTTTTAAAGTTTCTATTTAAATTTAAAAACATTTCAAGAAAGAATTTTTATTACATCTAGACTCATTGTGAGAGTGCCTTATCTATGGCCTTCTCCTTCATAAACCTGTTTCTTTTTAAATCCCATTAGAAAAGTAAAACTTACTACAGATATTTGGGAATACAGCAGAATAAGATGTAGAGAAAAACATCAGTAGTTTCAGTAACCAAGTAACCCATTAGTTTGCTGAACTTTCGTAACTTGTTGATGGCAAAGTTACTTTCCCTGGGGAAGTCAGATGAGGATACCATGAGCTTATTAAGAAATATTCTAGGACAATATAAGAAAACAAGGAATCATCATTTTGTCTTTCCCCATATTTGAGATAAAGTATTCTTTCACAGAATTTAGCATCTTTGAACACTACAGCATAAGTTTTTTCTATACTTCAACTTTATTTTATTTATTTATAAAATAATTTTTAATTGTTGCAGAAGTACATTTTGTCTTGCCTATGGATGTCTAATTGCTCCAGCACCATTTGTTAAAGATGGTGTCCTCCCTCCACTGAAATGATTTTGCTCCTTTGTCAAAAATCATTAGGGAATATTGTCGTGAGCCTATTTCTGGGTTCTTTATTCTGTTCCATTGATCTGTATGTCTATCCTCCAGCAATATCACACAGTCTTGATTACTGTGGCTATATAAGAAGTCTTAATAACAGGTCATGTGATTTCATCTACTTTATTCTTCTTTTTCAATTTTTTTAACCTATTCTAGGGCCTACAAATTTCCATATAAATTTTAGAATAAACTTGTGCATGCCTTCAAATAACCTTGTTGGGTTTTAATAGTAACTGTATTAAACTTATAGATCAAATTTAGAAGAAATGACATATAAAATATGCATTCTAATCCATGAACAAGGTATGTCTCTCTATTTCTTTAGGTCTTTGATTTCTTTTATTATTATTTAGTACATCTCTTCATATAAATTCTAAATATGTTTTGTTTTATGCATGCCTATGTAATTCATTTTCTTTGGAGTTACTGTAAATGGTTTTATGTGTTAAATTTTGGTTTCTGTGTATTCATTTTAGTATATAGAAGTACCACAGATTTCTGTATTGGTAAAAATCTGGCAAAATTGTTGCAAATTTCTGTGTAAATATTTGGAGTAATACTATAATGAATTCCTTTTTGAGGAGTTTTCTAGTTACAAATCCATTTTTTTAATGGTTATAAGGTTATTCAGATTGTGTATTTCATTGTGCTTGAATTCTATAGTTTTGGGTTTCAAAAAACTGATCTACTTCTAAATAAAATTGTTGCCTAAAGTTGTTCATAGTATTCCCTTATTAACCTTTTAATGACTGCAGGATCTGTAGTTTCATTCCTGATATTATAGTGGTCTGTGACTCCATCTTTTAATTTTTCTCAATCTTTCTAGAGTTTTAACAGTGATACTGATTTTTTTGTGTGAAAAACCCGAGGTGTTTCAGGAAAATCCTATCTTTAAAGAAGTGCCAGGATTCAGTTAAGTCAAGAAAATGGATAGAAATCTTTGAAGAAATGAAGACTGTGCAAGTTTATATTTAAGGCATCAAAGTGCACATTAGTGGATCCCTTCCCTAATGAGTCACAGTTCTCCAGATTTTATTGCATAAGCTTAACAAATTTAATGATACTGAAATAACTTCTGTAATTTTGGAAAACCCAGACCAGATGGATTGAGTACTTTCTCTTTAAACTATCTCTCTCAGATGTTGAAGTGCCTCAAAATGGAAATACAACAGATGAGACCTGCTTACTGGGGAAGAGGAAATGGTAGGGGACTTCATTTTGACCTGCTCTCTTGTCTGAAACCTCTGGGGATTTAAGGGAGAAGTAGATGCAAGATATGTCTTAGTTTTAATGTTAATGCTATGGTACAGCTGGGACTTGTCCTACATTTACTGAGAACTCTAATTTACGAGAACTAGATCCCAGGATTTTGAAAGCAGATTTGAGACCTCTAAAGCTATTTCTTTTGCAGTTTTTTTTTTTTTTTTTCACTTCTGGTTACAGTCTGTAATATTGTCCTGGTTCTTTTTTAAAATCTACTCATAGGTTATTCTTAAACCCTTGAAATCAATTCCTTCTATGGATGTGATCATGCATCCCCATATGGAACCCCCAAATCCCTATTTTGTACTTTTAGTAAATCATACAATATAATTAAGAAGCAAATTATGTAATTTTCTGCTGTACTTTATCAAATCAGAAGACTCAGATACACTGTTTTTGATAGAGATTTGGATTTTTTTCCCACAAAACATAAGAAGAAGTAAACACATATATGAAGGAAGAAATGACAGAAGCT
The DNA here is from genome assembly GCF_964656455.1 of Halichoerus grypus. Taxonomy (NCBI): domain Eukaryota; kingdom Metazoa; phylum Chordata; class Mammalia; order Carnivora; family Phocidae; genus Halichoerus; species Halichoerus grypus. The sequence continues at coordinate 103,900,402 of NC_135727.1, read as the reverse complement.
GGTGCGGGAATAAAATAACATTTACATAGTACCTTATTATATTGTAGGTGATACACTATATAGCAACCAAAAACAAGTAACAGAAAGAACGTGGAACAAAGGCGAAGAGTGCTTTGGTCCTCTCCATTCCAGGACCACCACCCCTAGGTATACCTATAAAACTCTGGTCTCTCAAACAGCCTAAAAGTGTCAATTTTCATGAAATAAAACACTACTGAGAGAGATTATACTCCCAAGGTAGTATCAGTTAAGATCTTATTGTCCATCTAACACATTAGCAGTATTTCCCAAGCACTAAAAACATGTTTGTCTACAGTTGACTATGTGTCTACCAAAGGGACTTAATCACATAATATTAAATAGTACACACACTTGCATGCAAACTAATTTTTTTTCAAGAATGAATAGAATTGGGGCGCCTGGGTGGCTCAGTCGTTAAGCGTCTGCCTTCGGCTCAGGTCATGATCTCAGGGTCCTGGGATCGAGCCCCGCATCGGGCTCCCTGCTCAGCAGGGAGTCTGCTTCTCCCTCTCCCACTCCCCCTGCTTGTGTTCCCTCTCTCGCTGTCTCTCTCTGTCAAATAAATAAATAAAATCTTAAAAAAAAAAAAAAAAAAGAATGAATAGAATAATTTTTTTTAAAGAGGAAGGATAAAGTGCCTGAATGTATATATATTTAGGTACTTGCCATAGGGTAGAATTGATCAACATCATTCTTCAAAGGCATAAAAACTTAATTTACTTAGAAGGGACTTTAGAGGTTATAAACTGAAATATCAGACTTAACAAATATTATTTTTTTAAAAAAATAGGAAAAACTCAAGATTTAGTAAAGCCCCATGTCATTATTAGTAAAACCATGTCCATTAGTCCCAAACTTTATTTCAACACACTATTTTTTCTGTAATTCAGTCTATAAGTCAACTTACAGTTTTCTATAACTTAGTCTCTAAGTTTACTTAGAGACAAAGCTTTTAACTTGAAGTCCAGAGGTCTACTCATCTCCTAAATTCTAAGCAAAAATTTTATGTGTATATACCATTATCTGGAGTATGGACTCAGGGCTCACGTTTGATTTTTAAAAGGATCCACGATTACCTACCAGTTAAAAACCACTAATTCAGTTTTAAATTTAGATATACTTAGAGATTGGCCAAAATGGCTATAATATTTAAGTATTATGATCAGAAAGGTAGTTGTTTGTGTTTCATGTCCCCAAGTCTGTGACTTGATGAACAGAAACCTTTATGATGTTTTGCACCAAAAAAACAAAACAAAACAAAACAAAACACATGCAACACAGATAACGGAAAAGAATGCAAAATTACAGTTTAAAATATCTTCTCAATGGTAGAATATGTGCATTCATTTCTTTTGCTTCTTTTAGACATTAAAGTGCATAATCTTATCTCACCAACAGTAGTCCATTCACACCGGCTTAATAGAATATCAGCTGAGAATGATGAGCTTGATGGAATGATTTCATGGTTAGATACTGGAATTCTCAGAAGAACTTGGCAGTCAAATATTCCAAAGAGTAAAGAAAAAGTCATGATTTATCATAGTCTATTTAGGTTGCTATTTTATGCCTAATACTACAGTAGGTTCAGATGACTCTTATTGTTTGTTTTACAATTCAGCAACAACTGCTGAGTGTTTCACCTACAAAGTGCTAAAAATTCACCACACTGTGTTAGAAAATAAGAAGGGCAGAAGAAGAGGAGCAGTGATGATGAATAATAATTAGCTCCTATTTCTAAGGACTTGAAAATCTGGTTGCGGAATAAGCTCCACATAGAAAAATGACTGTACATATATAACAGGCTCAGTAACTACAAAAAATTACATTTTGAATTGGGAGTGGAGGACTGACAGCAGTCCTCTCGGCTGCCAATCATGGGGAGAAAGAACCGGAGCAAAGACATCTCGCTCTTCTCAAGGGGACTGCTAACTGTTTGGAGAATCACCTGTCAGGAGTACCTCTTCTGTGACTATGCAGAGTTAAAGCAAGCTACTGAAGTAAGGGGTGGTGATGAGGTCTGGAGAGTTTCCCCAGCATTAGAAAATGAAAGTCTCCCATGAATTCAAGGAGCCAGAAAATGGAGGACGACAGGAATATTATATAATACATGCTGCTGTAGATTTTGATTTCTGCTTTTAGATTCCTGAGAAATTTACATACATGATTGCTAAATTTTCCTTTGACCATTGTTTGCTTGAATGTGGCATCTATCTGAAATTGGACTGTGTGCGTGTCTAGATTGATAAGGCTTATATCTGCATATGTTAATCTAAAGCAGTGCAGCAACTAGATGAACAGTGAAGATGAGGAGTTTAAGAGAAGGTGATAAGCATCTGTACTGGGGTAGTCAAGGAGAACTTGACTAAAGAATTAAGACTTAAGCCCAGTCATGAAAGCAGGTTAATTGTCAAGTCAGGAAAAACTTGTTAAAAGATAGGGTGAATTTAGAGGAGGATTCAAATAAGAAAAAGAACTGACATTAGGGAGAACCATTTCAACGACAGCATAAAATGGGAAAGCACTGTCATGAAATTCACGCATGAAATTCTGTCATGCCTAATGACCTATTTTGGGAAAAAAAGGGGGGACCAGAAGTATTCTCAATTTGCCATGCTTTGAGTCCTGTGGCCTCCAATCTCAACCATATTCCAAAGGAAGCTAAATAAAATCAGCAGTTAGATCCCTATTGCAAGGCAGTTGTCCCAAATCGGCAGCCACAAAGTGCCACAATTTGATAACTTCCCTCAGGGTCAGCTTAGCTTTCTTTCTCAATTTTCCTCCCATCCTGAAAGGCTATCAAGCATTGCACATTGTTCCTCAAGGCTACTGGCCTTTGATGTGAGAGGAGTTGTGAAGATGAGGTACATCTACCTTCTATATCAGAGATTCTCTATTGGGTCATCAGAACAATCAAAGAACCCATCTAATTATTGCAGGAAAGACAGAGAGGAAATTGTGTTCCTCCCCTTCTTGTGGAAGTTATGACACCTTGGCTCTTAGTGTGCAGAAGTAACAGAAGAGCATTCTTCCTACAGTGCTTTTGAAATCACTCCATTTGAGGGACAATGGAAGGACCCTTTATTATTGGAAGAGAACTGAAGAGCTAAGTAATAGTTTGAGAGTTGGATTCAGGACAGAAATCAAGATGGCTGCCCGAAATTCAACACATTAGGCCAATTTCCTCCTATTGTGCTTAGGGCATTTGGCTGGTAACACAGGGGATAAACCAAGGAGGAACATCTATTTCTTCCCTAGTGACAGGAATCATTTATTAAGTACCTGCTATATGCTATACACTTTATATTTATGTAATTCAATGTCTGCAACAATATTATGATTTAGGGAATATTATTTTCACTTTACAGGAAAGAAGTACAACGAAGTAGAAATAACATGGACTTGAGAATGAGATCTGTGTTTGAAACATGGATTAGGGAGACCTTTCAACTCTTTTAGACTCAGTTTCCTCACTGATTAAGCAGGGAAACATATTATCTTGCATTGTAAATGAGCGAATACTCATTCAACTCAGCTTACAGTTAACTTTCATATGAAAGGCACAACAAATATAAGAAAAATTATTATTTTCTTTACTGCATATTGTGTGTCAGACTTTATTACATGCTAAGACTTTTCCGTATGCTATCTCATTTAATCCTCGTGGCAACCAGATGAGGAGGGGCCACTTTTTTTCTCCATATTTTATAGGTGAGGAAACTAAAGCTCAGAGATATGGGGAAACCTGCTTAGAGTCTTAAAAAGATGAAGTGGCAGAACCAGCCGTTTGATGCCGTCATTCCAGAGAGCCCTTGGCCAAGGCATCGGAGGAAGAACAAAGGACAAGAACAACAGCTAACACTGAATGAGCATTTCAGTTACGTCAGACTCTCTTACAATCAACATTACTTGCAGTGACCCCTTTATTTATACTCAAAATTTGTGGGAAAGGTACAGTGATCTTCCTTATTTTACAGATGTGGACACGGAGGCACATATATACTATATAACAAATAAATGGTAGAGCTGGACTTTGACATGTAGGTCCCTTTACCAGTCTCACATGATGAGTTTGGGTCTAATATGTCATTAACAGTCCTGAGGTCTTGGGCATGCCACCTAATGCTCTGCAGACCTCAGGTTCTTTGTACATGAACTGGTGGTATGGATGGCCTGATTTGAAGAACTGTAGAATTTTAAGATCTGATAGAGATCTAGCAACTCTCAGTTTGTTTCCTGAGATTAAGAATTCCTCATATCAGTGGTGGGGGGTGGGAGGGATGGGGTGGCTGGGTGATAGACATTGGGGAGGGTATGTGCTATGGTGAGCGCTGTGAACTGTGTAAGACTGTTGAATCACGGACCTGTACCTCTGAAAAAAAATAATACATTATATGTTAAAAAAAAAAAAAAAAGAAGAGAGTAGGAAGGGAGAAATGAAGGGGGGGAATCGGTGGGGGAGACGAACCATGAGAGACTATGGACTCTGAGAAACAAACTGAGGGTTCTAGAGGGGAGGGGGGTGGGGAGATGGGTTAGCCTGGTGATGGGTATTAAAGAGGGCACGTACTGAATGGAGCACTGGGTGTTATACGCAAACAATGAATCATGGAACACTACATCAAAAACTAATGATGTAATGTATGGTGATAAATATAACATAGTATAATAAGAAACACTGAAGAAAAAAGATCTGATAGAGATCTAGAACTTTATTTGGTTCCATTTATAAACCTAATATACTCTCTATTTAATGCTGCTCACATATGCAGCTCTTCCAAAGGAGCCACCCTTCAAAGTCTTGTTGCCTCCACCATTTAATCTTTTAAAATCAATCTTATTATTTTTTGCTCATTAGCCATTCACCTCGTACTTCCTGAGTATCACCTGGTAGCAAGGTGCAGCCTTCAATGTTGTATATTTCCATCCATGAAGATTAACTTTTTCTCTAACCGTCCTGATTTTCAACTACTCGGTCCAAGCCAGACCCCTCTCCATGCCCCCTTCACCCCTTGCCAAAATTCTCATGTATCAGTAACTCTTGTTACCTAGTCTTCTTTTGCATGAGTCCATGTCACCCCTAGTTTCTGTTCAGTATTTTTTTTAGCTCCAAGATTTCTAATCTGGAGGGTTCTCTTTCTGAATGAGACCTGAACTAATTCAGGCTGTCAAGGGGTGTGTGTCCTGAAAATTCCCCTGAGTTAGAAGAAAAAATATTTTGTATAAATAGAAACTCATACGAAATAGGGCACAGAGCTGATATCAACAAGAACAAGCTGCTGTTAGAAGTATCTAGAAGATGCAGTTTCCTACATGGGTTTCATGGCTCACCAGAGAAAAGCACACAGGCATTGACAGGTGAGTACAGAAGTATGTGAGTGTGTATGAGTGAGAGAAAGACAGAGGTGTTGGTGAAATACAGTATTTGTGAGTGGAGGGGCAGAGAGTAGGGAGGACTTGACATCAAAAACAAATGTCATCAGTCTTCATTTTTTATGGCATTGATAATTTTGGTAAGATTATAATTTCTTGAAGCATCCTCTAGCAAAAGGCACTTACATGTGTATCATATATATAAAAGTTCATGCAATTTTTGTCTTCCTTTTTTATTACTACACATAATTTCCCACCTTTGCACAGAGATATGTGCAGAACTATGGAGAGGTTATCAAAGAAGGAACATAAATTTTAATGGATCAATTTAATGTAATGGCTATATTTTGAGCATTTACTCTGTGCAAGTTCTTATGGCCAAAGCTATGAGTTAGGTTATCACTTTCCAGAAGCTACCTGGTATGTGCAAAACAGAGTATAGAATCACAAATATTTTAAACCAGGAAGGACCATTAGATTCCCAATGGTAGAAAAGTTAAAGTGGAGACATAAAAATAAAGTTTCATAATCCTCCTGAATCGTTTCAGCTGTATAAGATGTCTCTCTCACCTCTCTTTTTAAGATAAGTTAAACGAAAGTTTTATTGAATAAGTACACAAAGAATAAGAGGTATAAAGGGGTCAACATAAGGGCAGGGAAAACTAAACAAAGATGAGATCCCAGTCACACACTGAGTTCAACATGATTCTGGAGGGAGCTCCTGAGTACAAATTACACCCAAAAGTGGGTCCCACCTTGTCACAAAGGGGCTGGGCTTTTGTATACTCCCATCAGACAGTATTAACTTCAAGCTGACCTGGGATGAAAGACATGTGGCCTCCAGGCTCATGGCTCCTTTCAGGACAAAGAAAATCTCCAGAGAAGGAGAGACCACGGTGAGCAGTGGGCACTCCCAGGAGTTCAGGGATGAGTACACTGACTTGGTAAAAGTGATTTGGGTACAACATCACTAGTGCCAACTAATGCCAGCAAAGAGAGTAAAAAAATTTTGTTTTAATAGTTTACAAAGGGAGATATTTTACATTTTTTTAGTATCATAGTATTAAAGATATATCTGAATTTATGGTTAAAGTATTCATAGAGATTATTGGACAAAATGTGAACACATGTATCAATATCTCCAAGAGTTCCAAGCTGGAATTTAAGAAAACTTAAACTAAAAATCCACACATATTTAGTAAAAATTTAGTGACAGGGATTTATACCCCCAGAGAATGGGAATCAGAATGATCAAAAGTATTGTTACTACAGACAGAAGCAAAGCTTTCAACATCAATTGCTATGAAAGAATGAATTAGACTATTCTGATACTGTCTACTACAAGTGAAACTAAGCAAAGATATCCAGTGGGATTTGGGGGAGAGTTGGTCAAAGGGAGCTAACTCAGCTTGGACATTACCTATTTTCACTCTGCTGGTTTCCTTCCTTCTGCCACCTAGAAAGAGGCTGGAGGTCCAGAAACCATCTTAGACCATGAGGTAACACTGAGGATGGAAGATACTACAGCAAGAAGGAAGGTTCCTGGATCCCTGAGGAGTATGGCCCCGCCCTGCCAGCAACATACTGCTTACAACTGGACCCCTTTTCTGTGACAGAGCAATAAATCCCTCTTACCTAAAAAAACAACATTTTGGGTGTTCTGTTACTTGTAGCCAAAACCGATGCTAACTGATGCAGTCATGTTTTTCGTACTCTGAATGTGAACTTTACCATTATCACTTTTTGTTGAACCTCAAACTTTTCCATATAATGAGAAAAGCATATTGTCAAAATATCCTGTCATTATTTTAAAACAAGGGGTTTATAAATATATTAAAATCCAACTAGAGGGGCGCCTGGGTGGCTCAGTCGTTAAGCGTCTGCCTTCGGCTCAGGTCATGATCCCGGGGTCCTGGGATCGAGCCCCGCATCAGGCTCCCTGCTCGGCAGGAAGCCTGCTTCTCCCTCTCCCACTCCCCCTGCTTGTGTTCCTTCTCTCGCTGTGTCTCTCTCTGTCAAATAAATAAAGTCTTAAAAAAAAAAATCCAACCAGACAAAATCTCATAAATTAATGCAAATGTGTAGCACATTTTCATCACTCAAGTGCAAATTAAATTAGACTGCTCTGCCATAATAAAGAACCATTTGCTTGCTTTCAAGTGAAAAGCATCATGTAACTTTTACTGGTGTATTTCTTTAAAAAGTACCAAATCTTTTCTAAGTCACTCTAGACTCTGAATGCAAGGTATTCATTACCACTGGAATAAAAACAGAATGTTGAGAGTCACATGATGCAGGCAGCTCAGATTTCAACTCAAGGTCAAATTAATGGACCCTCAGGCAGCCAAACAGTGTTTACTGCCAAACAGACTGATACCCGTAGCCTTGAAATGAGGGGACATAACTATGATTAATTTTTTTTTAAGTTTTTATTTTCATTCCAGTTAATTAACATACAGTGTTCTACTAGTTTCAGGTATATAATATAGTGATTCAACAATTCCATACATCACCCTGTGCTCATCACAAGTGCTTTCTTTAATCCCATCACTTATTTGACCCATCCCTGCACCCCCTCCCCTCTGTTAACCATCAGTTTGTTCTCTGGAGTTAAGTGTCTGTTTCTTGGTTCCTCTCTCTTTCTCTTATTTTTTTCCGTTGGGTATTTGTTTTGTTTCTTAAATTCCACATATGAGTGAAATCATACAGTATTTGTCTTTCTCTGACTGGCTTATTTTGCTTAACATTATACCTTCTAGCTCCACCCATGTTGTTGCAAATGGCAAGAGTTCATTCTTTTTAATGGCTGAATAATATTCCATTGTGACCATGATTAAATCTTACCCTTAAGAGATACTTTAGATTTTAATATATAGGCTATATCTCATTAAAATTTTAACAGAATAAGAAAAGCTGCATTTTGAAATACCTATGGAAAAGGAGAATACAGCCTGAACTTATCTAAAATAATCAGTATGGGACCATCAAGTTTTGAGATCAAATGATAGACATGTACTTCTAAAGGATGGAAATCTTATTTATTTTTAATTTAACTTTATTTTTTAAAAAATTTTTATTTATTTATTTGTCAGAGAGAGAGAGAGCACAAGCCCGGGGGTGGGGGCGGGGAGAGGCAGAGAGAAAAGCAGACTCCCTGCTGAGCAAGGAGCCCCATGTGGGACTCGATCCCAGGACCCTGGGATCATGATCTGAGCTTAAGGCAGGCACTTAACAGACTGAGCCACCCAGGCATCCCAAGGATGGAAATTTTAAATCAATAACTTCTATCAGTTGCTAAATGGGGAATTTAATGTAAATATCAGAGTAATCAGTGTTAGATACTGAAATATGAAATTGAATTTGGGTTTTCAGATGACAAATTTAACAGAAAAAGAAGGCTGCTTGTAAAAATGTTTCTATGCAATTCCTACATTTATGTGCCTAATTTAGAAACTGAGTAAAAGTTTAGGTCATGCAAAGATTCAAAAACAAATGATTGACTAGTCAAAAAATAAAGCAAATCAGCATACTGAAACTACTATAATCTGAGAAATCTAGGATCACCTAAAAAAGTACCACATTACTCTTCTCCATTGTCAATTATTCTAAGGAGAGAGATCACCTGTTTAAACATCTAAATAATATATAATTAAACAAATCTTTGAGGTAATCATATTTATCACATACTTTTTAAGGTAAAACAAACATGGTTATATTTATGTGAATGTAATATTTGAATAGCTTCCTCAAACAATTTATTCTACCTCCAAATATTTTCTTTATGAACAAAATGTTTTCTTATATTCCTAGACTACAGAAATCATTACCATAAACAGAAGGGTATCTATTTGTGATTATTGGAAGTGCAATATTTGTTCTGTATCTTTGAAGGTTGTTGAGTACACACCCACACATGTAGTACTGGGCACACAGTATATTACAGTTTTATTATACCTACTATCTATTCCACTTTTTTCTTCACTACCCTCTTTGTTTTGGCCTATGTCCCTACTTCTCAGATGATGCTGGGTAGGGCTTACCTCTCTTCCTCCTTCTGGGGTGGGCATATGATGAAACCTGCCCAGTTAGGACACTGCACTCCCAAACTGTTAATTGATTCAAGAATGTGTGGGTGAATTTTATCAGAGTCCATCAAAGCTAATCCCAGGTCTTCTGTTGGGGAGAATGTAGTTTTTATTTTCTGTTGGAAATGAGGCACAATAATATAAGCTTAAAACTAATATGGATATCATATTGACAGAGAATGGCCAAGAAGAGACTAGAAAGCACAGTTGAGAGAGGGTGAGAGTGTGCCAGGGGACATCATTTGAACTCCTGAATCTAAATGTACCTGAAGTCAGTCAGACTTCTTCACTTTTTAATTATATAAGCTAGTAAAGCTCTTTTTTTCCTTAAAATAATTTGCTATTTTTTTGTCATTTATAACTGATAGTTCTAACCTACAGTTATGTATGTGTATGTTTACTGAGACTAAGAGATAGAGAGACTTAGATTCTAATGATATAACTGACTAAAAATGAAATTGATCCAATTATTTAAACTTTTAGCAACTTAGTTTCCTTTTTGAGAAGTGAGGAAGTTGAATCACATGACCATTTTTTTTTTTTTTTTTAAGATCTAAGATCACCGGGTCCAGTCAACTGATTCTGATGAATGAACAAATGGAAGCATTTAAATCTGGAAACAAGTTAGATTCAACTTGGTATCTACATAACCCCAGGCCTGAAAAAAACAAAAACTATAAAAAAAATATGACTGGTTTCTCTATCCTTCAATGGGTATCATTTTTATTTTTATTTTATTTATTTATTTATTTTTTAAGATAAATGCATTTTTTTAAAGATTTTTATTTATTTGTCAGAGAGAGAGAGCACAAGCAGGGGGAGCAGCAGAGGGAGAGGGAGAAGCAGGCTCCTCACTGAGCAAGGAGCCCGATGTGGGACTCGATCCCAGGACCCTGGGATCATGACCTGAGCTGAAGGCAGATGCTTAACAACTGAGCCACCCAGGCGTCCCAATGGGTATCATTTTTAAAAAAGATTTTATTTATTTGACAGAATGAGAGAGAAAGAGAGGGAGAGAGAGAGAGAGAAGCACAAGCAGGTGGAGTAGCAGGCAGAGGGAGAGGGAGAAGCAGGCTCCCCACCGAGCAGGAAGCCCAATGCAGGGCTCGATCCCAGGACCCTGGGATCATGACCTGAGCTGAAGGCAGATGATCAACTGACTGAGCACCCCAGGCACCCCCAATGGGTATCATTTTATAGTCAATTCATTTCAGGAACAAAGCAATTAAAACATTGGTAACTATAGGGCCAGCTGGTAAACCTCGGGTGTAGCTTTGATGCTGTGGTATATAATAGCAAGGGTTTTGAAACAGGAAATCTGAGTTTTAAAGCCTACCTCTGACTCGTAATTCCTCATCTGTAAAATGGGAATAATAATAGCTCCCTTGCAGGCTTGTCCTAAGAATGCACTCATATAATGTATTTAAAGCTCCCACCACAGTACTTGGCAGAAACTAAGTGCTCAAAATTCGCTATATGCTGTCATTATCTGCAGAGCTACTATAATGACCAAATTGCTTGAAAAAATATAATTCCCTTTGGCATGAACATTAATCCACAGATGTTTCAAAAAATACTATGTTGGTCATTAAAATTAAAAAAACAAAAACAAAAACAAAAAGAACTCTCAGCACATTAGCTCCATTCAAACTTTGTGAGATCCTGCTTACGACTGCCAACACAGTATTTTCTACACTTTCTCATACATCGCCTGTTATTTCTGGCCAGGAAAATAAATAAATAAGTAAGTAAATAAATGCCCATCTGGCAGAGTATTTCTCCACCTATATATGAACCAGAAATGCCAATCGTTTCTAATGTGTATTCCCCAGATGCAATAATCAGCCTCTATTTACAGCTAAACCACTGATTAGTGTGGAAAATACTGTCAGCAAACCATACCCCAAAATGTACTGCTGTATTTAAAAAAATCATAAAACCCTAAACACAATCCAAAACAGAAGTCATATCTTCAATAGATTCAAAGAAAAGAGAAGGCTGTACTTAATTTCATTTGGTAAAAGATACTGCCTTTTGTACAATAAAAATGTTTAAAACTATTTCTCTGATTTCTGATTCTTAGTCACACGGGCAAATTTAGGAACAATGACTTAATCACATGTCTATAAGAGCAAGCAGAAAAGGAGGAGAGGAAAAAACCACTCTGCAACTGATATTACAGAATGAATATTTTCCTAATTTGCATAAAGGCATCAGTTATACCTTAATACATTTACAAGATTCAGTAATTAATAAATATTTGCATTTTAAATCATATAGTTTGTATGAAAAAGAAGACTATCATGAAAAATATGCCCATGAAAAACTAAATTTTTGTGATTAAAGTCATTGTATAAGGCTAACAACAAGCCTTTAAACAAGTGCTACAATCTGAACCTTTAACAAAATCCCAGTGTTTTAATTCATAGTATAATTGAAAGAAATTAAGAATGAGGTTTTTTTTTGCAAAGATATATGCAATCCAAATCCTAGTTTCAAACTGAATATCCTAGAATATAAAAACTGTAGAGGTGATATTTTTATATAATGACATAAGGGGCAATGATCTTTACATTTGTAGCAAAGAAAATATTATTTCTTGAGTATTTCCAAAAGTATATTTAAAGCTCTTAAATTTTACTAAATCAAAAAAGGAAATAAAATTCCTGTGAGTCACTTAAAGAGGGGATTGATTAAATAGAGGATAATTTAAAAAAAATTGGTGGCAATCACTCTAAAATGTGCTTGAGAAAAAAAGTATTGTCTGGGCAAGGAGGGGGAGTTAGAAGAGAAGGAGAAGAATTTCCTATGGTCCAACTGATCTGTTGGAATGAAAGTCTGAAATTACCTTCAGCAGTGTTGACAACTAAACTCAGCGCTTGCTGTCTAAACAGGTGCACGCTCGGACCCACCGACCCACAGCTCTTTGTCAAAGCCAAGGAGAAAGATAGCCAGTCCCCACACAGCTGCGCTTCTGGCTGCCACTACAGAAGAGCCATACTTGGCTATTTTTAGGTTTGGGGGTAGGCGCTCGGCCAAAGCTCAGCAGCACCATGAGAGCAAGTGCTGAGAGCACTGAGACTTTAGAGTGGTACCAGGGCTCCAACAGCCTCCTGTCTGCCTGCCTACTCGCTCCGACCCCACACTCTCTTTCCTGCGGTCCCCAAGCCACCTGTGGCTTTCATCGTCTTGCTCAAAGGTCTCCATTTCTGTGACTTTCACAGTCCCTCTCCTGTTTGAATTTCTATGTCTCACTTAGTTCTAGACCTTGAAGCCATGAGATTTTCCTTCTTAGTACCCACAGAAAGAGGAATAAGCAGAAATACTCTGCAGCTCCTTCCATGAAGAAAACAGTGGATTTTATTCATTCATAATATGTCCTTCACTTCATTAAGCCTAAAAGTCATGGCTATTGCTCCCACTGTGCTGAAAAACAGGAGGAAAGTGAATGCTTGTGATATAAAGACTGGCAGGTACAGCGATCGATGTGGAAAGGAGGAAGAAACAGACTATTGTGTTTTGACAGTTTAAAGGAAGCCAGGAAAGGGAGCCCAGAAGTCTGATATTCAATGGTGTGTATTATTTTACCCTTGCTGAATACTGATTCACAAGGCTCGTATGTCTGGGAGTGTGTGTGCGTGTGTGTGTGTGTGTGTGTGTGTGTGTGTGCAGTTTCACCATGTGCTAGCATAATTGTAATGGGCTTGTGTCATTTCCAGGTGGAAAGTTTTGTTTTAATGAAAGAAACTATACTACATTAGATCTTGCTTTCTCCTTATAGCCCTCTCTAATTTGTAAACTGAAGTACATACATATTTATATTATACTCTCAGGTATCACTATCACAACAGTAGTAAAAACCAGTGTCCTCTTTGTAAAATGGTATTTTGTCGTGAACCGACATGAGCTTTTATATATGAAATACACTTTGAAAAAGAATGTGCAGCTATAAAATTAATAAGGAATACAGGTCAAACAAAAGCAAAGCCAAACCTTGATTTTACAGAACTGTTTTATCTCTGCACGAAGTCATTTAAAAGAATTGCTTAATCGTGTGAGATAGTTGTCTAGAGAAAGCTTTTTAATGTGTCCCTATAAATGCAATTTCATATGCCTGAAGTGAAAAATAGTAAATAAAATAACAATGGAAGGAAAATAGATATTTTATCTCCCATTTTAATTTTTATCCCCATAACAGCAACCCAAATTCAATATGGCAGATGCAATTGCAAGGACTTATTCTTAGGGAAGCAGTATTGTGCAGAGATCAGCCTGGTTCATAATTATGTGTCTCTCATGAATAAGGGCACTGTTGGCCAAAAATAATCTATTGTATCTTCCTCTTGGGCCAGTAACTAAAAATGTATGGTGCTTCAAAGACATGACTAAAAGAGGCAAACCTAGGGGTGCCTGGGTGGCTCAGTGGGTTAAGCGGCTGCCTTTGGCTCAGGTCATTGTCTCAGGGTCCTGGGATCAAGCCCCACATCAGGCTCTCTGCTCAGTGGGGAGCATGCTTCTCCCTCTCCCTCTGCCCACTCCCTGCACCCACCCCTGCCTCATGCTCACGTACTTTGTCTCAAATAAATAAAATATAAAAAAATAAAAGAGACAATCCTATAAAATGATATGGTTGTTGTGCTTCCACAAAAACGTTTTTAAGTATCTCTGTATTAGTTACATACATGTGCAAACCAACTCAGGAGCAAATTTTAGAGCAGAGTTCAAAATCTCCCATCTGCCAATTAACCATTATGTGACCTTGAGGAAGTTACATACATTCTGTGTGCTTTAGTTTTTCATCTCTAAAATGGGGATGATTCTTTCTTCATGATCTGGTCCTGAGACTTAAACGAGGCACACATATCTGTACTCTCCCAGGGTTCTCTTATCCTTTCTTTGGGACTATATTCTCTCCCTTAGCAATCTTGTTCTCTTTTATAATTTCAACTATCAGCACCATGTGAATGACCCCAGTTATTTCTCTCGAGGCCCATCCTTTTCTTAGGTTCAGCCTTTCATTCCAAAAGCTTATCTTACCCACCTACCTGGATATCCCTTCCCCAATTCCACATGAATGTCTCAAAACAAACAACCCTCTTCCCACTGTTCTCTAATTTTGATCCTATTTCTGATTTTCCTGCTGCTAATATTATCATCACCTTCCCAATTATGCAGGCTGATTAGCTATTTTTAAGAATCCCAAAATAGTTTTCATAAAGCATTAGAAACCTTGGCTTTTACTGGCTGTATGTGAAAGGAGTTCCAGGATTAAACGAGTTTGAGAAACTGGGCTAAGGAGCAATCTTTCCTGCAGGATTCCAACGCTCCTTGCGTGCACACCATGAAACTCTAAGAAGATAATGTAGTAAGCAAGCAACAATTCCTTAACTTATAGAACTAAGCAACCTTTTTTGTTTTTGTTTCTGTTTTTTCCAGGGCTGGGGAAAACCAGAGGGGCCCACACTGAATAATTAGTGTTCCACGGAGCACTCTTTAAGGATCACTATCATGTTGTCCTTTCCTTTAATTCATCTCCCACAATTTACTGACCACTTCTTAACAAGTAAGTATGATTCTCCCTGTTGAATCCCTTCCTCTTCCTCTCTAAGTCTATATCCTCTATAAGCCTGGCCTGGACTATATGCATACTTTCCATCTACTACCTTTTTTTACTCTCTCATCTCGAACTCTCAATTCTATATCTTCCATAGAAATGAGATTTATTTTGCTGTAAGAGATATGAAGATGTCTAAGACAAGATCTCTACTGTCATGGAATTCAAGGGAAATGGGAATAGACAGAGTTCAAATATAAATGTAACGAACCTGCAATCAATGCTTATATAGTTAAGGTTAAGCCAGGTTTTTCAGGAGAGTGGGAACAGAATGGTATTAGTCCAGGAACTTCTAAACCAAATATTCTAAAATATTTTTCTATTCTGAAGCCTATTCTCATCTTAACCTAAAATTTTTTTTAGATATAATTAAAAATTTTATAATATTCAATGGCAAAAGTTTGGAAGGTACAAATAGGAATACTTAAATAATCCAGAGGGTAAACCACTGCTAATTATGAGTGAAGTTTTGTCTGACATGTTTCCAAGTTAACAATTCCAAAGATTTATCTTCCGGAGGGAAAGTTTTCTTTTTTTTTTTTTTTTAAAGATTTTTTTATTTTTTATTAGAGAGACCACACAAGCAGGAGGAGCAGAAAAGAGAGAAGCAGGCTCCCCACTCAGCAGGGAGCCCGATGTAGGGCTCGATCCCAGGACCCTGGGATCATGACCCAAGCCAAAGACAGACGCTTAACTGTCTGAGCCACCCAGGCGCCTGAAAGTTTTCTTATAATACTAACAAAATATTCCAGAAGCTTAAGAGAAAAATAAGATATGATGGCTAAATTTAAAAAATCCTATCAACTCCTGTTTCTGACGTTTTGCTTTCATTTCCACATATCTTATTTCCATATATCTTGTCGAAGTTACAGGAAGTCTGTATACTCATACAGCCCAAGGTGAGCTTAGCAAAGTATACTTTATAAAGGAAAAGACTTAAAAAAATGGAACCTATTCCTTAAATCTCAAAACAATCATCTATAAGAATTGACCATTTAACATCACTGACTGTTCAATCCCTATAACACATTAGAATAGTTCTAGGACATACAGTGCTTTTAACACAGAGTATCCACCAATATTTATTGCTGAAAGTAGAGATAGGACTCAAAAATATAAATATTTCTTCCAGTAAGCATAAAGCTCTATAATTATCACAATAATCATTTTATAACTATTTCTTTCCCAACCATTGCACCCATATTTCTTGGCCTCCAGGGGTTTACATTCTGCATTCTGTGAGTAGGAATGTAATAAAGTGGTAATAAATGGTAGTGAATAATTTCCACAATATGGTAGCTTCTGTTTTAGAGATAGACTTAAGACATCAGTAGGACTACACCCAACTCCATCTAAGAGAAATGTAGGAATCTGAGTTAGAGGAAATTTAGTCAAAGGAAATCTAGTCAGGGAAAATTCAGTAACTTACTAAGAATGGAAGGGGGACAAACAAAGGTGCATGCACAAATGCAGAGATGAAAAAAAGGATGGCACTTTCTAGAAATATAAAGTAGTTTAGCATAGCTGGACCATGTGGTGTATGAGTGGAGCAAAGGTTGAAGTTGGATTAACACACACAGGCCTTGTCATTGGCCAATGAAATTTATCTATTTTAATTCTGGGAGTGATGGTTTTGACTTACTAATTTCCCCAATCTTTTCTAATTCTGTTCTCTGTTTCTGCATATATAGAAAATTGGTAGATAGGCGATTGCTAGGGAGATTTTTTTAAAAGCAGGCACGATGTCTGTAAAAATACTTATGTTTATACGGATCTAACACTATATATGCATATACATGGATAATTACATATATGCAGATATAACTATT
Organism: Halichoerus grypus; assembly: GCF_964656455.1. Taxonomy (NCBI): domain Eukaryota; kingdom Metazoa; phylum Chordata; class Mammalia; order Carnivora; family Phocidae; genus Halichoerus; species Halichoerus grypus. Next base: position 103,883,483 of record NC_135727.1, on the reverse strand, counting down.
GAATAGTGAACCTACAGTCAAATGAATTTATTACTCTTTACGGAGCTGTGGGGATTATAAAAGATACCATAAGATACCACCTTGACCCTCTTAAGCCACAGACCTTTTCTGACCATACAACTACATAGCAGTGTGGTATGATATGAAAATCACTGGCTATGAACCACCTGGGTTTATTTGATTTAGCTTTGTATCTAACTAGCTTTGAGATCTGGAATCTCACTTTTGACAACTGTAAAATGAGGGGTTAGAACATATTCTCCAGGTCCTTTCCAGCTGTGACGGTCTGTGATCTTGTTATTCACCACAGGGTGTCATGCTAGTGAAAAAGCAAAACTGTAGACCAAATACCAGGTTTCCTTTGGTCATATTGTTCTGTCTATCCTTCTGTCAATCAACATCATCTTTTAAAATCTTCAATCTTCTTCATGCATTTTTTTTCCTTAACACATTTTTTAATAAACTTTAAAACCCTAAACTGTTTTTTCAACTTTTCAAATTAATTTTGGATTACAGTTGACCCACAATGCTACCTTAGTTTCAGGTGTACAACGCAGGGATTTGAGAAGTTTATACATTATGCAAGGCTTGCGCAAGTGTAGCTACCACCTGCCACAATACAAAGCTAGTATAATATCACTGACTATGATACTATAGTGACTTATTCATTCCATAACTGGAAGCCTGGAGGAAGCCCTTCAGCCATTTTGCCCCTCCCCCCACCCCCTCCCCTCTGGCAACCACCAGTTTGTTTGTATTTACAGGTCTGATTGTGCTTTCTGTTTGTTTATTCATGTCTTAATGTATTTCGTATTCTTTCCTTTTTTCTACCCTTCCAGGCCCCTTTTCTTTTCTGACCACCTTCCCTTTACTCCCCTCCAGTTCTCTTGCCCTCTGCCATTGGGCAGTTACAAATTGCTGATTGCACCGTATACAAAGGATTCCTGTGTACTACAAACACACTATCAGCAGACCTCACTAACTCAGGGAAAAAAGCCTCTGGAGCAACTGAATCCTAGTTGCCTGTGGGGATTGTGAGACCATTTTCCTTGGATCTGATTGGTTCAGTGGAAGAGCGAGAACAGGGAAGACCTGAATCATTCTCCTTTTTCCCACACTCCACTCAGACACCAATCTCTTTTGCTCTCAAAACTGTTCTTTGACATGATTCCTTATTACGGGCTGAATTGTGCTCCCCCCACTCCCCCACCCCAATCATATGTTGAAGTCCTAACCCCAGTACCTCTGGATGTGACTATATTTGGAGACAGGATCTTTAAAGAGGTAATTAAGGTTAAATTGATGGAGTAGGCAGTTAGTTAGATTCTAACAGGATTCCTGGAGTCCCCCATAGAGGAAGTCATGGCCGGCTATTGGGAAGGTCAGAGGCCTGTCCTGGCAGCACTGCATAAGAAGCTGGATCAAACCCAGACAGGTCCAAGATAGTGGGCGGGCGCCATGGCAGAAAACCTCTGACCAAATAAGGAAGAAAAGGCAGGAAACCTTGCTTCTAAGAAATCTCCTCCTCAAGCAATGAATATTCCACCCTGTAGTTAACAACTGTCAATGAAAGATAGAAACTCAAAACCCAGAGTGAGCAGCTCACGCACTCTCTCTCTCTCTCTCTCTCTCTCAAGCTCACCCGCTCTCACATCTGGAGAGTGTACTCTTGCTTTCATCAACTTTCCCGCTTGTGTCCATCATCTACTGTGCTGTGTCTGTCCTTGAATTCTTGCTCATGATGAGGCCAAGAACCTGCGGGAACATCTTTGAGTTGGGCTGGGTTGAAGCCCCAGGGCTTGGGGTCTCCCCAGTTTACCTGGCAACAAAATGAGCTCATTATGGCGGGACCCTAAACTATTGACCAGTGTCCTTATAAAAAGAGATTAGGACACAGACACGCAAAGAGGAAAGATCAAGTAAAGACAGAGGGAGAAGATGGCCTGTACCTACAAGCCAAGGAGAAAGACCTCAGAAGAAATAAACTCTGCCAACACCTTAATCATGTATTTCTTGCTACTACAACAAGAAGAATATTAACTGTAATCATTGTTAGAATGAGCTCTGCTCTTCATCTGCTTTCCAATATTCATTTATTTATTTAAAAAAGCATTAGCAGAATAGCTTTCTGTTCTAAGCCCTGTGCTTATTTTTAGGTAGAGGGTGGGGAGCACACCATAGAAAATGACGCTACTGCCATAACAATGATAAATCAAACATTGCTGCTCGCTGTCAAGGAATGTGAACTCTAATATGAAAGTACATATATTGACGACATTTAGTGAAAGATGTGATGCCATGGGAATTCTCTGACATGGTACTTCGCCTCGTGCTGTAGTCTGGTGGCCTGAAGAGGCCTGGGGAGAGGGATTAGGAAAGGATTTCCTCTGGAGATGAAATGGAAACCAAGCTGTAAGTGATCAAGTTTTCAGTAAAGAGGGATCAAGGGGAAGCCATTTCAAGAAGACGTACACCTGACAACATGAGAGTTTGGTAGTTTGGGAGCTCCCACCTAGCACCCTCAGGCTAAAGGACTAGGAGTAGGAGGGAAGGAGAGTTGTGAGAGCAGAAGCAGGAGCAATAAAGTAAGCTGAGTTCAGATAGCACATGACCTTGCATATACTCTGTGGAGTTGACAGCAGTCTCTGCCTGGAAAAAACATTTTCCAATTTGTCGGTTAAGGTTCATTTTAAACTTGTCACCTGTAATAATCTCTTTGAATCAATGATGTTCTCCTATATTCCTTTGTAGTAATCAGTATCTTTCAGTGCAAGGGGTTTTTAAGTGAATGTGAATTTTACCTAACTTCTAATTTCCTTTAGGAATCTAAACTCATTCAATATTTTCACGAGATGATAACTATAATCAAAGCAGAGAGCTTTATTTCATTTAACAAAGAATAGTCCTTCACAAAGGAATTGCAAATACCCTAATTAATGATTATTCTAATTGCTCTCCCTGTTGGAAGACACTATTTCCTGTTCTGTATTTAGCCAAGATAAACAAACTATGGTATCACCATCCCTCTTGTCCAGGACATGAGCTGTTTTATATACATGACATATTATTGTTATAAAGTCTGTCTGGCATTCCAAACCCAGCTTTCCAACTGGACTGATGAATAATGCCCCTACCCACCCAGGCTGGGTACCATACTATGATGAAGTATGTATGTGTGCTGTGTTTCTGTGAGCTCAATTTATAACTATACAATCTTCTTAAAGGCTAAAAACTAAATGGTTAAATATTGGGTCTAATTTTTGTCTTTAAGCTTACTTAAATTAGGGGCAGCTGGGGGCACAGTTGGTTGAGTATCTGACTCTTCAGCTTGGGACATGATCTTGAAGTCTTGAGATTGAGCCCCATGTTGGACTCTGTGCTCAGTTTGGAGTCCGCTTAAGACTCTCTCTGCCAAACTGTGGAAAGGGCCGAGATGTCCCTCAACAGATAAATGGATAAAGAAGATGGTTCATATATACAATGGAATATTACTTAGCCATCAGAAAAGATGAATATCTACCATTTACATTGATATGGATGGAACTGGAGGGTATTATGCTAAGTGAAATAAGTCAATCAGAGAAAGACAATTATATGGTTTCACTCATATGTGGAATATAAGGAATAGTGGAGAGGACAATGGGGGAAGGGAGGGAAAACTGAAGGGTAAGAAATCAGAGAGGGAAACAAACCATATGAAACTCTTGACTCTGGGAAACAAACTGAGGGTTGCTGGAGGGGAGGTGGGTGAGAGGATGGGGTAACTGGGTGATGGGCATTAAGGAGGACACGTGATATGATGAGCACTGGGCGTTATATGCAACTAATGAATCATTGAACATTATATCAAAAATTAATGATGTACTATACATTGGCTAACTGAATTTAAATAAAAATAAATAAAGACTCTCTCTGCCCCTTCTACTCATGCTCTCTCTCTCAAATAAATAAATCCTAAAAAAATAAAGTTGTTTAAATTAGAATAATTGTCTTAGACATTTGAAAAATCAGTGAGTTTTTTCCTATATACATAAGCTCTCTGCCCAGTTTCTAAAAGGAAGTATAAATATATACCATATAAACCTATATCTGCCCAAGTCAGAAACTAGGGAGTCAACAACTGACAAGCTTTTCTCTGCGACCCTTTTCTCTTTCCTCACTACCTAGTCAAATTCCATTACTACGTTTTACCAATTAAATATTCAAATATCTTGATTGTATTCCATCATTTCCATTCTTAATACCCCAGTAAGGCTCTTATTTGGGATATAACTACAACCGTCTTACGCCTGCCTATACAATAGTGACTCTCAATACCATCTGCCCCTGGAATGCTTTTAAATTGTGCTTTCATTGGTCTAGAATCGGAGCCCTAGATATTCACAATTTTAAAAGCTCCCCAGGTGGTTCTAACTGCATCCCAGAACCATGCTCTAAGTCAGAGGTTCCCAATGTTTGGTCCCTGGACCTGGGACATAAGCATGACCTTGGGAACTTGTAAGGATACAAATTATTGGTCCCTACCTCAGATCTACTGAGTGTGGAGCCGAGAAATCTGTATTCTGATTATCATCAGGTAATTGGGATGGAAGCTCAAAATTAGCCACTGACTCCCACACATCTCTCCAATTCATGATCCATCAAGAGGGTGTCAGAGTCTTCTCTAAATATTAAGGACTATAACATAAATATTAGATTGTATTAATTCTCTGCTCAAAGTTACTCACTGGCTTCTCAACTTCTTAGCATGGCCTGTAATTTCTTGGTGTGCTCTTCATGATATGAGTCTAACTTTTATTTTGGCCATACCATAATCTTTGGCGACCTAATTTAATCTAATATTGTATATTTATTATATAAATATAATATATATTTATTTATATATATAATTATATATAATATCGTATTATTTATTACAATCTAATACCCACTTCATTTCCTAAATACACTACACTTATACATGCTACATCTTTGCACATGCTGTTCCCCTATCTTAAATGTCCTTTCTTACTCCTCCAACTGGCACAATGTCTTCTTATGCTAAGCCTCACCCCAATTCATTATACCTTTTTGAAATTCTTCTTGGATATCCTTGCAGACTGAGGTATTCCTGCCTACATGTTGCTATGCTGCCACTGGAACTGTGTAAACCTACATCGTAGCAACCTCCTCATTTTACTGGACGTGTCATTTTCTTTGTTGGGAGACAGAAAATGCATTTGCTTCACCTTTTCAATTATTTTTAATTTTTTTAACGTAAGCTCTACACCCAACTTGGGGCTTGAACTCATGACCCCGAGAGCAAGAATCACATGCTCTATCGACTGAGCCAGCCAAGCACCCCTTCTTCACCTTTTTAACTGTAACATTTACTGTGATGCCTGAAATTTAGGATGTGTTTTGAATGAGTAAATGGATGAGGATGTCCCTAAATGTTTTGGAAATTTTTATTGGATCCTATGGTGTATCTCTTCTAAGCAAGAGTTTGACCAAGCACATGCAACATCACAGATCTTAGTGAACCAACAAAGCCGTATGTTGTTTCTTCATGGGAAATCTCTTATATTACCATAGTACTTTATAACTTCCAAGAGTTTTCACACATATTCTGAGTCACCTAGAAATAGGTCTAAATCTTCCCCTTTGAAAATTTCAAGATACACAAATACTCCTCAATAACACATATTTTATTACTTTATCTCCCTCATTGTCTAAGCTACTATGTATAAACACTAGGAAGCTATTTGAATATACTGCTTAGAGCTAGCCACTTCTCTTCCCACCAGGCACACAAAAACCAAACAAGGATGACATCTGAGGTCAGCCATACTAGCTTCCATCCACTTAGTCACCATTTATTAGGAATCAAGTCACTAGAGATTTTGCTTAGCCCACGTGATATACAAATAACAGTAGTCGCTGTGTACATAAACTCATAGCCTACTGGGACAGGCAGTCCTATAAACAAGTGAATTCAAGGCAAGAATTAAACACAATAGAAGAAAAGCAGCCACAAACCTCTCAGAATTAAGGGAAAGGATACCACACCACCCACTCTGCCTTTATGTAAAGAAGGCTTTGTTTTTCAACAAAATACCCATATTGGAACTAGCATGAAAGATGTCATTTCACCTTCTTTGGCATTTATTCACATTTTTTTTAAGGAACATTCTTGATCCTCAAAGCATAACAGACATGTTTTTACTCTATGAGCAAATGTATTAGCTAAGGATGTGAAAGCATTCACATTCATTCTAATTAACATTAAATGACACTCTCCCAATGAATAAGATGTCAAAAATCATGCTAATAATTGCAGTCAATGAAATGAATGCTCTGCTCTTGGGCTGCATGAATATTTGCACTCATCAATTGATAACTAATAGCAAGAAATACACACTAAACTCAGGATAGAGGAAGTAGCAGACCTATAAAGTAGTATTTCTTACAAATGTCTAGTAATAGGCAGCAATTTAATTTCAACGTGCTGAAGTTCTTGGCCCTGGAATTAGATATGCAGATTTTGTAATTAAATGAGAATTTTGTTTTATGTATTGAACATACTGAGATCTAAAATTTCCTAAGTTTTCAGATTTAGGCTAGAGAGGAAATATGCCCTAATGCTTTGAAAATATTCTGTTTAAATTCTAGTTTATATAGCAATGACCTGTGCTTACTTTAAAATTATTTCTTTTTTTTAAAGATTTATTTATTTACTTATTCATTTGAGAGAGAGAGAGAGAAAGAGAGAGATCAGGGAGGGTCAGAAAGAGAGTGAGAGAAAATCTTAAGCAGACTCCGTGCTCAGTGTGGAGCCTGATGCAGAGCTGGATGCATGGATCGATTTCAGGACCCTGAGATGACCACCTCAGCTGAATCAAGAGTCGGACACTTAACTGACTGCACCACCCAGGGGTCCCACTTTAAAAATATTTCTAAGCAACAGATTCTTCTTCTTTGTAGAGGGAATAAATTCAAAGGGATATTAAAAATGTATCCACTAACAAAAAAGCAATTCACATCTGTGAAGTTACCTGTTTTAGGTGGATAATACCCTTATCTTACAATTCACATATTGGACCCCTGTGTTTTTCTTTTCTTATAATATACAAAGACATATACATACACACATGCACATACCATGAGAGCTGGGTGTCCTCTTAAAGAAAAAAAAATACCTCTCCAAAATGGTTCCAAATGAATTCTGACTAGAGAATTGAGAGCCAGATATTCTTTCTCCTTCTATATGCAGACTCTACACTGCTTTTTACACCCATGGGAATTTACATTTGGAAGAAATCTGAAGTTAATATAAGATTATACCAGATATGCAAGTATTTGAATATCTATAGCAATTGATTATGGTATTTGCTAAAAGAGACACTACATTCAGAATATATGCATACAATTTTAATGGTTTCCTGTAACTGGAAAAATACATGGCATATTAATCAATTAGTATCCTTTCTTGTACTTGTATTATAAAAGGTATGTTTTCATTAATTGTAAGTACTGAAGATTCCAAAAGGGAATTTGTATCTAGGTAGTACATTTTAATGTAAACAATTAAAACACACATGCCAAACGGAAATACCTTGTACACCTGGCCTGCAGGCTGAATCAATAGCCTATGTCATTTTTAGAACTCTGCATGTATATGTGCATAATTATATTTTTAAAAGTTATCTGAGATTTTTTCCAACACTGTATTATTTCTAAAGTATTAGATGTCATTATCAAACGGTTTAGGTGAAAAGAAATTTATGGCTAATTGATCACTTTTTCTATCCCTTTTGGATACGAATTAATTCAACTCACATTTACTGAGCTTCTTCCTAGTATATAATAATATTCTAAGGTCACTGAGAATGCAAGCACATATAAGACATGATTGGCTACACCCAGAAAGAGGTCATCTAGAAGTAGAGATAATATAATAAACCAAATTATAATGCAAATAATATGGACTCAGTTACCACATTTGTGAAGTAGGAATAGTAATACATTCCTTCACCAAAAATTTTATAAGAATTAAATTATTTATAAGAAATGTTATGATCATTATCATTTATTATAAAAGATAATGGATATACACAAATTAATTGTTCAGTGATATAACCTGATTTGTAGATGTCATGGATTAAGATTCAATTATCCTCCAATTCTCATTCATACACTAAATTTTCACTTTTCAGAACTGTACACATTTTTGCAATGTGATCCCCAGGCAAAAGGATGACTATGAGTTTAATTTAGGTAAAACATATTATTTAAAAAAAAAACAACAACATATTATTCAAGGCCTGGATTGTTTTCCAGTTGGATAGTTCTTTACTTTTGCATTATGAAGATCAAAAATCAGCCAAATAATCTATTTTAGCTGAAGACAATACAATAATATATGCTTTCACTAAGAAAAAATCATAGAGCTATCATCATATATTGTCATGGATAAAATGCATCTATATCATGTCTTTTTCTTGGTTAAAGTTTTCCAAGTCAAAAGAGATTGTCATGATGTCCCATAAAAACCTTTTATATACAAATAATGTACTCAAAGATAAAATATTAAAGGAAAAGTTATTATATTAGTTTTGCAGAAACTCAATTTCATTTTGAAATCGGGTCAGAGGGCCCACTACTTCAGTAAATCACTATCATCACTCCAGCTAGTTTTTCTCCTAGAACGCCTGGGTGTACCAGATGTATGGATTTCTGTAATGCACAAATAGTATGTTAACATAATGCACAAAATACAGTTCATATTCACTTGTCAATAAAACACTTACAAACACTATTTTTAATGCAAAAGACTCCACCTAATAAATATGGATAGGCTGTTAGACTGACTTAATAGAAGCTATTTTTGTTTTAAGGAACCCTCCAATTCCATATGTCTGAGTCATTCAATAGACATCTGTCACCCTGAGTTTGGGCACATGTGCAATGGGCTCTCTGCTTGTGCACATAGTTACCCAGCAACTAACTTTCCTTTTATAAATTAGCTCCATTCCAGATTAAAACAGATGAAAGATTTCCAGTCATTGTGGCCAGACCTCAGGGTGGAAAATGAGCTCAGGAAGGCAGCTATCTGAAACTGAATCCTCCCTGGAATGGACATTCCGTTCTAAGTCCTTTTCAGGGAAACTCCAACAATAGCTCAAGCAGAAGCAAACAGTTGTCTTCCAGGTAGTCCATGCCAACCGTGCACTTTCTTAGCAATCTGTCCTCAGACACCCAGCCAGAGACTTAAAACTCTTGCACCCACATCAAAGAACAGCAGACCCAGCATGCACATACTGCACGAACAGAAGCGATCCACCTAATTTCTACCCTCCCTGAATCTCTCTCACTTGGTAGTAATTCGACAACTCCAAAGAGATCTCAGCTTTGTAGTCCCTCAAAGGAATCCCCACAAGTCAGGCTTCTTTTTTTAACTGAGTTCATTTCAAGATGAATTAAAAAAATGGGAAAACAAATTTCAGAGATAAGCCAGAAATACCACTGATTACAGGAATGATCTAAATTAAGCAACAGACATTTCAGTCTGAGGTTTATAACTTTTACAATTCATTGAGCCCTTAGAAAAAAAATAATGTACTAAGAATTATTCTACTCTGTTTTATTAGTTATCGTGTGTGTGTGTGTGTGTGTGTGTGTGTGTGTGTCTGAATATAAAAATACACACCAGGATTCACTGTTACACATGAACCATTTTTAGCCTGGACACCTGAGTTCCAAAAACATAATGATTTCATGACTAAAGAACAGACGATTGCTGCAGTATTTAATCATTCCTATATATGCCTACAAACAATCAGGTACAAGTAACCCACAGATAACAGGCACAAACCCTCCTCTCAGGGAGCAAGGGAATGAGTCAGAAGCAACCTGACATTGACATCAGAGGATATAATTACTTGAGCAGAATTATCTACAGTGTGTTTTCTTTAAGAACACAGAACAGAGATGCCTATCCTGCCCTAGGGTAGTCAGGAATGCTTTTTAATGATGTTCTATAAACAAACACCAAAATAATGAACAGAAATTGTTAGAAGAAGATAGGGTGATAGTGGTTTTTGTAAGAACATTCCAGGAAGTGGGAAACAAGTCATAGGTATGCAATTACATGATTTATTTGTGGAGCCACAATTTCTTTTATGACTAGAGAGAAGTGCACATGGAAGAGAATAGCAGATAAAAAGGTGAGAGACGTACTGTAAAGGGTCCTGTGTGCTGGGGCCTTGGATTTTACCCTGTAGCTAGAGGATTCTCTATAGGATGCTAAGCTACAGGCACAAGATCTGATTTGTGTTTTAGAAACATGACTGGGGTAACAATGAGAAGGACGGATCTGTTTAAGACCAGATTAAAGCAAGGAGATCTCAGACACACACACAAACACACATGCGCGAACACACACTATCAGAGATCATCCCTTGATCCGTGCATCTGTTTATACAATTTGTTATCTCTTTGGAAGTTGAATGTAAATTAGCTATTCATTAATATTAAAAGTTAAAATAATACAAAATACAAAAACTGTCCACTTTGTGAACACTTTGCCAATGACCAAGAAACGCCCCTTCCTAATGCCTACAATAAGTAACGCTGTGAAGCAACATTATTATTCCTAATTTTTTCCTGAAGACAATCAATATTAAATACACTTAGCTCAGTACCAGGAACTCAATAAATAAAGAGTTAAATACTGACTTGTCCACGATTAATTAACTTGATAGGTAAGTCAGGTTGAAAACTCAAGTAGTCTCTGGTCTTGTCTAGTTACCATGCCTGTGGACCAGCATAATCTCTAAAATGCCAGACCTTCTCATACAGCCTTTTTGGTCATAAACAACCTGAAGTACAATATCTCACAAGGTAGGACATTTAGAACAAGGCTTAAATCACTATGACATTTTGTTCAATAAGTGATGCATGTTCCTCTATAATAGAAATGGATTGCATTCTAGTGGGTTAGCATTAAACCATCCTTTGTCTGTACCCTAAGTGGTGGATTTATTAATTTACAAGACTTATCTGTTGATTAGGTCTGGTGATGACACACTGGCCTTCAGGACACTGAGGGCTTGTTAAAGGTTTAATGCTGTATTTAAAAAAAAATATTTTGCAGTAAGCATGGAGTCACAGGAAGCTGCAAAGAAATATGCAGGGATGTCCTGTGCAACCTTCACTCTACCTCCTACAATGTTGACACCTTGGATAACTATAGTACAATGTCATAGTTGGGAAATTACCCATATAATCTACAGAGCTTCTTCAAATTTTTACCAGTTATACATGAACTCACTTGTGTCCTTCTCTCGGTATTTGCATGTATGTGTGTTTGTATGTGTAGTTATGTGCATTGTTATCAAGTATATCTTGTACAACAAATGCCACCACCAAGACACAGAATAGGTCCATCAGCAGATGCTCTCTTCTGGCACCCCTACATCGAACACCCCCCATTCTTAACTGGTGGCAACCAATAATCTGTTCTTGGTCTTCATAATTTTGTTATTTCAATAATGCTATATAAAAGGAATAACACAGTATGTAACCTTGGAGGTTGTTTTTTTTTTTCCAAGCATGGTGCCCTTGAGATCCATGAGAGTTGTTGTATGATCAATAGGCCATTTCTTCGTATGGCTGAGTAGTATTTCATGATATCGATGCATCATTTGTTCTACATCCACCCATTTGTGGATATGAGAGTTGTGTCCAATTTCTGACTACTACAAAGAATGCTGGTGTGAACATTCATGTACAGGTTTTGTTGTGAACATCAGTTTTCTTTTTCTGGGATAAATGCCCAAGAGTAGAATTGCTGGGTGATACAGTGATTACATGTTTAGTTTTAGAAGCCAAGCTGTTTTCCTAGAATGGCTGTACCGTTTTATATTCCCACCAGCATTGTTGGAGAGACCCAGTTTCTCTGCATCCTTGTTGGCTTTAGTGTTTTTTCCCAACTATTCTTGATAAAAATTGTATAAAGTGCCTAACATTATGGTTTGATATACATAGTGAAGTGATAACTACAGTCAACCTAATTAACATACCATCTCACATAGTTATCTTTTTTGTGATGAGAGCACCTGAAATCTATTCTCATAGCAAATTGCCAGTATTCGATACAGTATTATTAACGATAGCTACCACGCTGTACATCAGATCTCTATACTTATTCATCTTATATAACTGCAACTTTGTACCCTTTGACCAACATTTCCCCATTGTTTCCATCTCTCCAGCCCTGGTAGCCACCCTTTTACTCTCTGATTCTATGCATTCGACTTTTTGAGATTCCACATATAAGTGAGATCATGCAGGGTTTTTTTTTTTTCTTTCTGTGTTTGGCTGACAGTTGTTGTCTCTTCCTTATAAAATGGGAAAGGTGTTATTAACAGTATATTTTTATAGACTATAATCTATTTTTCATTGCCAAATTCTTTTGCCCTTCCTCAGAGAAATTATTTAAATGTGCTTTGAGTCCTCTCACCCTTCTATACTCTAGGACAAATTACTTAATGGTCAGTGTCACTTTTTCTCTAATACTTTTTCTTCAAAGATTTTATTTATTTACCTGAGAGAGAGAGAGAGAGCACAAGCAGGGGGAGAGAGAGAGGGAGAAGCAGGCTCCCCGCTGAGCAGGGAGCCTGATGCAGGGCTCAGGGGCTCGATTGCAGGACCCTGAGATCATGACCTGAGCCGAAGGCAGATGCTTAACCTACTGAGCCACCCAGGCACCCCTCCCTAATACATCTTAAAATGAAATCACTACTTCTTCTTCACACCCAAATACATACTGCAAGCTCTTCTAGGTTATAAAGAAAATGGATCTCTTCTTCAAGAGAGAAATTGGTGAAGATAAGAAAAAAGAGTAAATGAGTGATTTTTACAGGATACCCACAGAAAGCAAGTTGAAAAAGGGAGGGAAGGTACCAACTGTAAGAAAGAGAAAAAAAGGAATAGACTAGTGTGGAATCGAGGAAGAATACTGTAGATGTGAAGGAAGCAGTTAACACTCAGAAGTGCCATTGGGAGTTACCAAGATAGATGCAGGAAAGAAAAAATATCTGGGTTGAAAATAGCAAAACAAAATAAAACCAAGAACCAAAAGACTACAGTAAAATGGAGTATGGGTAATCAGAGAAGAAAATAAAACCCAGTGACCAAAAAAAGCAAACCTTCATTATTTATTTATATATATTAAGCTTCAACCAGAACTAAATTCCTTTGTTGTCATATAAAATGCAATCAAATTACCATTATTATTATAACATTTTCTTATATGTAAATGGCTGTAATTACAGCATGCAACAAAATATTACACACATTATTAAAAAATACTTATGTGCCTGGTTCTGGAAAAACAGTGGTGAGCAAAAGCAACTGAGATCTTTGCATTCATGGAACTTACCATGTACTCTGAGTGATAAGCACTAGTTAGTAACACACACACACACACACACACACATCTGTCATCCATATATATATATATGAAATCAAGACAGTGCTATGTGTTATGGTAGGATATTATATGATAGGGGCATCTTATCTACTCAAGGGAATTCTGACATCTTCCCATAGGGAGTGGCTTATAAGTGGAAAGGGGTGTTAGCTAGGTCAAAGTAAAGGGTGAGGAAGGTTCTGGACAAAGAGCAAAACGTGCAAAAGCCCTACGGTGGGAAGAAGTGAGGCCTATTCAAGGACCAGAAAGAACCCCAGAAAAGTGGTAAGGCAGGGGCAGCATTACAGGAGATGTGACAGGAGAGGAACACAGTGTCTAGATCTTGTTCTATTTTGTTTTGCTTTCCTAGCAATGAGCAGAAGCTACTGAAGTGACTGAATGTGCACTGATATTGTCAAACTTAGATGACTGGATGAGTTTTAGAGAATAGATTAGAAGGAATGGGGAAGAGGCAATGCAAAACACCAGAATGGCTACCGAGGCTATATTCCTAGGGAGACAAAGCTACTTGAGCTAGGCTAATGGTAGAGGAGATGAAAAGAAGTGGGTCAAAAGATACTAGGGAGATAAAACCCAAGTAATTAGTGGTTTAGACACAAGTGGTTGAGAGATAAGCATTTCAAGGATGTAATAGGTTTCAAGAGCTTGTGAAACTGGAATGGTAGCGTCATTCACTGATAAAGGGAACAATGAGAAAAGATCAGGTTTCATGGACAGACGAAAAGTTTTGTTCAGGGCACTTAGAGTAGAGGTGACTTTGTCACATACAAATGGAGATGCCAACCAGGCAGTTGAAATTGCAGTTCTGGAATTTACTAGAGAAATCTGAGCTGAAGATATAATTTGGTTAGTTATTTCCACATGCGTGTTAATAAGTCATGGGCATGGGTGCAATGACCAAGGAAGGGATTACAGAGAGAGAAGACACTAATGCTGGGAATGAGCCCTGAGGAATCCTAATATTTAAAGGTTGAGTAGAGAGAATTAGCCTGTAAAGTAGACCGAACAGAAATACCCAAAGAAATGGGAACAAAACCAGGAGAGTGCAATGCACAGAGTTCAAGGACACACAACAGTTTTAAAAATGGAGAAAATGGTCAATGTTGGTATTGCTAAGAGTTCAAGAAAGTAGATGGAAATTTTCTCAATTGGTTTTAGTGACATGACATTCTTTCCTTCATGTGAACTATGCCGAGTGAAGTTTGAATTAAGAAAAAGAACAAAATCATAAAACTTTAAGGAAAAATATCAGTCTAGTCCAACTGATGGATATAAAGTATAGAAAGGTAATATTTTTGGTTTTTTTGTATTTATCATATTTTGATAGTATGATAGTCTCACTTATCCCATTTTCTTAAGAAAATTATCAAAAAAATCCCACTAACAATAGTTACCTCTAATGTTTAATATTAAAATTAAATGACTGATAGCTCCTTGAGGAATAAATAAAATATTAAACCACAACTGTTTCTTATACTTGGGAGGTGACATTGGGATATAATATTTTTTTTCCTTTTCCCAACTATGTTGTAGTGTTTGTGTTTTCTGAATGGAAGCATTATTTTCAGGTTTAATAGTATTTATTGATTTTATAAATACTTGTCAAGCCAAACATTTTGTATGCAAACCATTTAATTTCTAGACTTTGTGTGTATGTGTGTGTGAGAGAGAAAGAGAGAGAGAAATCTATTCATACTAGTGGTACTGTCAGTAACTATTCCTGTAGGATAGATTAATGTCTCATTAATCCTTGTCTATGCATCACCACCCCTTCTACTCATTCTCTAATTCACATCTCCATATGCCCAGACTCTAAGGCCTATTTATAGAGGTAGATTCTTTGATGAAATCCTCCATAATCACATCAGCCATAAGTAGTCATTTCTGGCTGATTTGTACCATGCTCTGTAACTCTCTTGACATATTATAGTTGTATTTATATGCATGTGTGTGTGAGTGTGTGTGTGTGTGTGTGTGTGTGCGCACATACAGAGTTATAATCTCAAAGAAGTCAGAGAGAACATAGCAGGTGTTTGCTAATGTTTGGCTACAAGCAAGTAAAAACCTAATAGTAAAAAAGTTGCTCAATACCATATTAATATTCCATCTAGTCTTACTTCCCCCAAAGCTAACTGATAAGTACATTACACTCATCCATGACTAAATTTCAATTACTCAAGTGCCTTCTATCGCTTCAGCACAATTCTGGTTTTATTTAAACTGAACTGTCAATGTTTTTTAAGTATTTTTACCATTTTTCCAGATTTAAGAATAATCAATTTTACTAATGGTTCTCAAGAAATTTTAGACATTTCTCCAATAAGCATCTATATTAACTAAAATAGCATTAAATAAAGTGCAAACTTACCTTGTCATATCTATGCAATTCTGTATTCTCTAAAGGATGATTTTTCATATTGCTTAACAACTCTGACTGAGCAATTGAAATTCAGACTATGATAAATGTTTTACACTGAAGTCTCATTTCATTATACAGCAGTCAGTTGAAATGGGGTTTCCGAAGAAGGTATTTTTAGGAAGTGCAGAGTACAGGAAAAAGCTGAATACATTACACAATTTAAATATTTATTGAAGCTTTTCTACTGAGGCAACATTTTGGTGATATCTCACAGAAATAGCAATACAGGAAAGGAAATTAGGGGTAAATAGATGGCAGAGACTGTGGAAACCAAGACACCTGGTGTTGCAAGTGCGATCCTCACTCATAAGGTCATTAAATGGGAGATTGGAAGAAACTCCTCTTTACTGAAATATTACTTTCCTTAGGATTTTATCATTCTACCTAGATGCCTCTACAATTTCTTGGCATGTTCTTGTCTTCCATATGGAATTCCTGAACCCCTTTTGACACTCCATGATCTTTCTAGTTGGTCTCATCCAAACTCGAGACCCTAAAAGGCTGTCCATTGATTTTACTATAAAGAAAAAATCATCCCCATGGCCTCTGAGGCTCTGAGTGACTAGACCCCAGCTCTCACCATTTTAGCAGCACACCAGTCCCAAACTTTCCCTGACTTACTATACTCAAGGAAAATTCACCTTCTTTTAGTTCTTTCTTCATACCAAGTTCTATCTTCACATACGTTGTTTCCTCTGAATGTAAACATTTTTCCTCTCTCTTTTTCCCTTTGACCACTATTCCCCAATCCCATTCTTCTTTGTGTTGCTTTGAATGTAATTTTCCTGGGGATCTCTCCCCAATTTCTAATACTAGTCTAGGTCTCACTCTTATACATTCTTATAACAATGTGTGTTTTATTCTCCGGCCCTTATCTCAAATGCAATTTAAATTCTAACCTAATCCTTAATTCTAATCTCAGTGAGTTCACTTGTTTAGAACATTATCTCCAGAGACTAGTACGGTACCTGACATGAAGGATAATATATTATCTGCATGAATGAATAACAAACTGTTCTTTCTTTAAACAATGATCACCCAAACCCAATACAATACAAACTTTACAGAGTCACTTCTTTTGATACTTTTAGTTCTGGATTTCTTTTGAGAGCAACTCTGTTTCCAGAAATTTAAAGTAAAACACTGCAAAATCCACAGGCTTGAGCGAACTGAACTCCGTGATAATACTTGGTGCTCTCTGACATAGCCCATTAGAGATGGGGTGTGTAGACCTAATCCAAAGGAATCCTCTAGATCTTCAGCAGCTGTTCACATGGCTCCTGACCTGCCCTTCAGGCTCTACTAAATCAGGATTCCCCAGCTGTCTGAGCTTCCAGTAAGCTCTTTTAGTTAACCAGCTACAAGCCAACATTGCTTCTATCTAGTTGCACTCTGTAGAGTCAGATTTTCCCTTTTCCTTCCAAGTTATTTCCCAATATACAGGAGCCATTGGGATTCACAGATAATTTTATTGGTTCCTCAGCCATTTTGATAACATTATTTCTAATCCTGCCCTCCTTGAGCATCAGTAGAAAAAGGAATTACTCAACCTGCCTTTGGTGAAATATGTGGGCAGTTCTGATTCTGTGATTTTTCTCTTTCGCATTTCTTTAGTTTGACCTCACACGGTTTCCAAGGCTACAAATCTGTACTCCTAACAGTGTGCTGACTCCCATGCCCTTTAACTCAGCATTTAGCTCAGGCTAAGGTAGTACCGCAGCTGTAATCTGATAAAGGAGTAGACAAGTTGTGTGCAAATACAGATGGGTGCCAAGAATGAGCAAAACGCCACTGATGTTTATGCCCTTTTATAGTCCTGATTCAATGACAGTCTTAGCCAGAAACAGAGCGGGAGGGGGGACAGCAATTTAAAACAAAACAAAGCAAAAATCAAGGAGAGGGTGAAAACACCGAAAGGGCAACTCCTTTATTTGCCCGTAATTGGACATAAGATGAGACTACTATAATGCTAATTGTGCTCAATTAATACTGGTCTTTCTAAAACATCAATTGTTTCATAGTGGTAGAGATAAAGTACATTTAAAAGTTGGAAGTAAACTGGCCAAATACTATACACTATGTTGGCATACGTAAATTCCTTCCTTGTTGCAATGCCTGTGAATGGGTTGAATATTTATTAAATACAAGCTAAAAGCATGACAATTCAAACATCTATTTTTTTCAAACATCTATTTTTCTCAAGCTTCTTTAAAATCATGTTAACCCTGTTCAAAACCCATTTAAATGTCAACATTCTCACTTTATTACATGGATAAGCATTGGCTTTCATGATGCACTTTAATACTCCTCCTATTCATTACAACAACCAAATTATATACTAAGATAAATAAATTAATAAACTAAAAGAAGTAAAAATAGAAGCAAAGCTCTTCCTCAGATCCTGGTACTTGAACAGGAACGTAAGACTGAATCTTTTTAACCAGCCTTCGATATACTCCAGATGTCAAACATCAATTTTCCAACATCTTTTCCTTAAAATTATATGGAATTATATTATTTTCTGAAAATTATATGGAATCAAAATATTGTATTAAGAGTTCTGGAAGAGCCATTTACGAACAACAAGAACAACAGCAGCATCAACGATTTACCAGCAGAGCAAAGAAATGACGGTTCCATTCCAGTTAAAGGATAATTGTCAATTCGCCCCCACCTTCCATTACTGAAGAATGGCACGCATAATGACAAAGCCAAAGTGAGGCACTGAGGCAGAAGGCAAAAGATAATAAAGGAGACAGGGAAGAAATTGATTTCCAAACTCAATCCAGACTGCTAGGAACACTTTTTTCTCAGGGCTTAATATCATTACATATACTATGCAAAATCCCTCTGGGGACAGTAAGACCCTGAGAACATTGCCCTGTGGGTTCTTTCACCTATTAAAATTCCCAGGTGTTTTGAATACCTGCTATCAGAATAACATCAGATGGAGCAAAGAGTTGAATAGACATTGTTTTTTAAAATGGCCGCCTCAGTGGAGGGCTTGAGCTGTGCCAGGGGGAGTACTGCCTTTTGGTTTTGTTATTGGGCATGTGGTAGAGGTTGTGCAGTCTTCAGATTAGGACTCTTTTAAGCATGAGCAAGCAGGACCATTTTCCTCTCTTCATTCTCATTCTGCCTGCTGCCTGTAAGAACTGTGGCTGAGAAAGTTAAGATACCCGTGAACACCAGAGCCAAGGTTTTTGCGCTTCCCCCTTCCCCCCGCCTTGTCTGCCCCATATTCAGGGCAGTCATCTTGAATGGAGAAAGAGAAAGACCATGTTGTCCCTGAGAGTTACTGTTTCTGGATCCCTGGAGGAGACCTCTGGTTTAAAAAAAGGTACATGCAAAATTATATTATGCTGTAAGATATGGGAAAAATAAGCTTTTTACACTATAGATTTCAGGAAAAAAGTCAACTAAATCATGTTAGTTGTTACTCCTCAAATGATAGTTTGCATATGAGCAATTCACAAAGAGCAGGGTCACTGTCCCCTTCAAGACAGGATATGAGAATCTCTAAAAGACACGTTCACTTTTAATATTAACTAGAGGGAGCTTGAAATTTTACAAAGATGAAGATTTGAAGAAAAATTCCACACGTGACATCCATAGACAAACCCTCTCCAAAGTGGCAAAATAATAAACTACCCAACACTGCCAACTGAACTTTCGTATCTGTATGTAAATTAAACTTCCGAAATCCAAATCCGTGTTCTATTACTCTGTCAATATTGTAGAGAGTGAAACCCCAAGAAGTTTAACTAACAGATGTTTTTAAATGAGGAGAAAGGTGAAGACTGCAAGATGTTTGCTTGTTTATTTGTGTTCTGAAGCTCAGTCTGCTGCATGGAGCATACTCCCCAAAGAGAAACATTTCCATGCAATTCTGTTATGGAACTTGGTTGCATTTAATAAAAAAAAAAAAAAAAAAAAAAAGTCTCTTCATTTCTCATACTGCAGCCCATGACCCTCCCAGAAAAATGTTCCAATATGAGCCAAGTGCCTTGATAACAGAACACAAATCTCCTAGGATGATAGCAGGACTTTGTGAGAAAGAAAACCATTGCCTCCTTCTGAATCCAATCAAAATCTGAATGTGCTATATAAAAATAAACCAAGGTCATCATTATTCTTCTCATTGTGATTTGGCTTGCCTTCAAATCACATACCCTGTATATCTGAAATAGCTGCACCGCCTCCATTAACTGAGTTTGACATCATTTTAATCAATGTATCTTTTCAGAATGAAAGGCAGAAATGTCAAATTCCTACCATTACGCATTCTTTTAACTGTAATCTGCATTAAATAAAAGCCTGTCTCTGAGAAATAACATATGCTTAAAGAAATATAACTAGCATCAATTTCATCTTAAAATGTAACTGGGTAAATATTCAACAACACATCCCTTCATACGGAGGTGATTTCCCATGAAATCACTTTTAAAGTTGAGGACTTTTAAAGTTTAAGCCTTGAGGGCCATCACCTACACTGGTTCCTCCCAAGGCCCTACCTCATTGTAGGTTCATAATTTTGTATTATTTTTCTTAAAAGACTCCCTTCCCTCAAATTGTATAATCCCAGGCCCCGTAAAACCTTGGTCTGCTCCTTCCTTCATGGTTTGTTATGTTTCGTTGGACAGAGGACATACATTAGTCTTATTTGTCAATTTCTTAAAAAATGATGTATGTCTAAAATAGAAAATCAAAGACATGAACAGAAAATTATCTTCAAAGAAAGCTTAATTTCCAGTGAACTGTCAACGGCTCTGTGATTTAAATGTGTCTTCATGCATTTATATAATCAGATACACTCACATCAAAATACCATGTTTCCTGTATCTGCAGTGGAAGAAAGAATAGTTTAATAAAAAGTATGATAAATCATTTTTAATAAGTTAGGGGAATATTACAGTAGAAGGTGGAAGGGGAAGGAAAGTTTGGGAAATCACTTTGCTTTTTTCTTGTGATAAAGCCATGATGAAAGATAATAAAACAAAATTTTTAAAAACCCTGACTTTTCTAAGACAACAAAGATTTAAATCTCTTTTATTAAACCACACAAGTGGTTAAGAATTTGACAATTTGTTTCTCCTGTAACAAATGACTTGGACTACAAGGATTTCAAATGAATACTTCAGAACCAAAGAGGAAGCTGTATTAATATCTCTGTCCAAATTATGAATTTATATCTCAGTACTCTCTAGCTGGAGTAGTGTCAACCGACACATTTTTTTCCCCTTAAATAACATAAATTTGCACAAAACACTTGGTAATCTTTAAGTTTACAGTAACTACTACGTGACATTCTCTACTGCATTTTCCATAATGTTATGCCGCATAAGAGATAGAGAAAACTTCTTATTCAATTAAAAAATATATTATCCACTTAGATCAGCAATCTCTTTTTCAGAGTTAAGATGCCCTTAGAAGACTCTGTAAATGAAATCATTCTAAATGGTGATTTTATTAGAAGTCAAGATAATTTCTATCATTTAAAAAATTCCAACGAAATGTATATTTGCAATAAACTATTTGAGTGACTCTTTGCAATGCAATATTTGAGCAATTCTAAAAGTAAACAATCTTTATGTTAATACAGCGATCTTCTGGCAACTACTTTCATTAAAAACCACCCACGTGTACTCTTTTACGTTTTTTCAAACTAAGGCAATTCAAAAAAAAAAAAAAAACACCTCATTCCAATGTCAATACATTCAAACAGAAGTATGTCAGCTGGTAAAAGTTAATGTAGAATATAACCGTGTGAATATCTTCATATTCTCTTAACGAACCCACTGTCATACAGCTTAAAGTTTCACCTGATAGCTTTAAAATGTGCTTTAATAAAGTCCTACAGAGCTTGTCCCAAAAAGGTTAGCTTTCTTTAAATTCTAATGAAGAATTTGAAGTTATTTGAATATCTATGACAAAGCAGAGAGTAGGTTTGCCTTGCTTCATTCTTTGTTATTTTTTGAATTGCATCTTTGCTATTTTTTCTATATCACTCTCTGCACTGGTTTCTGGTGTGAATTTTGTAAGTATAATAATGGATCAATCAATATGCGTACATTGTGAAGAATATACGCCGTTGTATTTTTGTAACATTAGTAAATGGGATGGTTTTTCAACCAGAAAGCAATTCTGGTGCTCACCTAATAAATTTGTAAAATAAGGAAATTTCGTTAAACATGTTTTACTATAAACTCTGGTAGCATCTAATGTGAATCAGTAAGTGCACAATGTTCATTTTTTTTTTTTTTTTTTTTTTTGGCACAGAGGCCAGAGTTGTGTTGTGACCTTTTTACCAGAAGTTTTGAAGAATTACTTATTTGGAGAGACTTACTTTCTTCACTGTTAATTATAGGCATCACCATCATATCTGTTTCAGAATGGCTATAATCCACCAGTCAAAGGCAGGGGGTGAGGGGGACAAGGTAATCGCCTCTGTCCATCTCTTTGGGACACACTGTACTCTTCATATATTATTTTTATACATTATTTTTACTACTGTGCCAGAGTCAATTTCTCAATTTTTCATTAGTCATCATGACTTTCTTAAAATAAACAAAATAGATGCACTTTATATAAAAGCCAAATAAAAAAGCTTTACTGAAAACCTAGGTCATACTAGACATGAAACAACACGGTGAGCTTACTGTGAAATGATCAGAAGTCCCTCTTGCTTTTATGTTGTGTTCTCAACAAAAGTGTCTGGTCATTTGCCAGCAAAGAGCATATCACTATTTGAAGGAATTTTCATGATATGCTACAGAAAAGAACACTCAAAATACTAAATATAACATGAGACAAGGATTTTTAAATTAAATATTTATCATACTTTCCTCCGCCTCCATTTATCCATCACAATTCGTTCTGTTTTTCAATTTTTTCCCCCCAAGATGTGCCAGATAGAATTTTTCTAACCTTGGGGTCTCCACACATCATTCCACTACCACAATTAGTTCATTGAGAATATATAGCAGATCACTGCCCCACATGCAACCATTACTGAAGAGAGGATCAAATAATCAAGATAATAACTCAGATACACGAACGACTTCAGAGCAATTAAAATAGTTTGTTACAAATACTTCAGGCCAGCCATGCATATTCTATTACTTTAGTGGTTTCTTAAAAAAGAAAGATCTTGATTATATTTGTAAAGAAAAAACTTTAAACTCTACCTCATTTCTACTGAAAAGTTTTCCCAATGAGAAACATGTACACCTGCACATATATGTGTACAGGAAATTTAGGATAACATTTATTCTTATTCACAAACTACTACAATAATTTAAAATCAATCTGCCTCATCAGTGAGCTTGCCACAAACTAAAACTTATGCCACGGTAAAAATATTCTTAGTGACTTTGTACTTACAACAGTCCTCTACTTCTTCCCACCAAAGCATTTGGGAAAAAGAAAAAAAAAAGTATATATCAAGGCAGCAGGAAAAGTCTTGGTAAATTTTCTCCCAACTTTAGTGCTCCAATAGGTTTAGGAATGATGAGAAATCAACCAACTTCAGCAGCCTTTTAAAAAAGAACACTTCAGTTTTTCCTATTCGTTTTTCTCTGAAGTTAATTGCCTCCAAGATCTGAGTCCTGTAAGGGGAAAGTGAGTGATCCCAACACTGAGTGAGTCAACATAGTAAATGATGCCAGGATTCTGTAGAGGCCCCTGGATATTTCAAATTCCAGGACCTGCGCAGAAGCAAGTGACCCGCCTTTTCTCTCAAGTTGGTTTCCCATAATAGGACTGCCCATGGCCACTACATATAAGGTTGTTCTTCCAGCATGGCAAGCCCTGTGAAGTCAAATAATGTTCAACTGTGTTCTGATTAATGTCCAAACCAGAATAGCACAGTGGACATAGTACTTGCTCTCACAGGCTTCTAAACATGAAAACTCCTCAGTATACAAAACGACAGTACTTTCTATGACTTCTATGCACATTTCTAAAATAACAGAGCAGAAAATCCTAATCCAGAATAGACTCTGAAATGCCTTTCCTTTTTTACCCTCTCAACAACACTAAAAATTTCACTCTACTGAACAAAAAGAAATGCCCAGGATAATCTCTGCACTCGTTATGTATCCCCTATCTACCAAACTTAATTTCTACCCTGCAGATCTTATCAAAAGTCAGGTATTGATGATGCCAACAGTCTGATTAAGAAAAGCAACAGCAGAATGTAGCAGCTGAGCTCTGAAGGCAGACTGTGTATAGCTCTCAGGGGACAAGGCTTCTGCTCAAATAAAGAGTACTCTTATAATTGAATGAAGAAATCTTCCGAAAATGCTAAATTTCCATAGCACCTTATGAGAAAACTTTACTAAAATCACTCTTTCTTTGATTTCTTTGGTGGCAATTATTAAAATACCATTCTCTTGGACATCAAGTTAATTATTAATTATTTAATGGCTCTCAAAAGAAGTTTTCTGTATTAAGTGAACACACTTGTAATATGTTATTCGGCATGTTTGTAAACCATTCTTTGCCAAGAGAAGGCTTCTTTATCACATTTTTAACACAGCAGATGAGCCCAATATTTGAAAGAAACATTGGTTTAACTTTTTAGAAGGATATTCTTTTTGCAATAATAATCTGTGCTGGGGCGCCTGGGTGGCTCAGTCGTTAAGCATCTGCCTTCCGCTCAGGTCATGGTCCCAGGGTCCTGGGATCGAGCTCCACATTGGGCTCCCTGCTCGGCCGGAAACCTGCTTCTCCCTCTCCCACTCCCCCTGCTTGTGTTCCCTCTCTCGCTGTGTCTCTCTCTGTCAAAATAAATAAATAAAATCTTTAAAAAATAATAATAATCTGTGCTAAAATTATTGGAGTGTTTTTATAATACCATTTGTTGAAGTGACAGACTCATTTTTCAATGTCAAACATTCAACTGCTTGGCACAGAAATAAATTATAGATAAAAATAGAAAAAAAACTGGCATATTGAATCAGAGTATAATGTTTACCTTAATCGTTATACATTTCATATTTTAGAATACCATTATCATAATATCACCATTCCCTCCAACAAAATCTATATGAAATAAGGCATAAGGCTTAATTTGTAGATAGTTGTATTTCAAGTACTATTATCCAAAACAGATTTAAAATGTTCTCCGTAAGTCATCTCATTTCCTCTTCTTAGCGTGGTCATCTAAGTATGCCTATAAGCAACAATTTCATAAAACAAAATCAAAAAGTGGTTTCTGACCAACATGCATCCAAGTCTACATGTTAGCATGTGTTTTCCTGTGCTCTAGGGTGTAATACCGCCCTGAATTAAGTTCCTTTACACCTTGTACTGTGAGTTTTCTATAGCTATAAGCCCACATTTAAGCCAAGGCACATGCACAGTTCATCAGTGATTTGTAAAGTGTGGTCCATGAAGCAACAGCAACATATGGAAAATTTCTGGACAAGACCTGAAAATAAGAAACTCTTTGGGAGTAGGACCTAGTGCTCTATGTTTTATAGGTGACTCTGATGCATAGCCAATTTTTTTTTTTTAAAGATTTTATTTATTTATTTGACAGAGAGAGACATAGTGAGAGCAGGAACACAAGCAGGGGGAGTGGGAGAGGGAGAAGCAGGCTTCCCGCGGAGCAGGGAGCCCAATGTGGGACTCGATCCCAGGACCCCGGGATCATGACCTGAGCCAAAGGCAGACACTTAACGACTGAGCCACCCAGGCGCCCAATGCATAGCCAATTTTGAAAAACCACGAAGTGTATGCTTCTAAAAATAACTATGGCTACCAATATACCAAAATCTTGTCTTGGTTCACATCCAGTGCACCAAAAAGGGATAGAGTTAAATGCTCTCAGGTACATCTTAATGGTCTCTTAGCCTTAGTCAACAATTCGAATTTACTGGGTCCCTGTAATAAATTCTACATCAATGTGGAATACATACATTTCCCTTAAGGTTTTATAATCTAGGCGAGAAGAAATACTTGAAAAAGTGAAAGGTACATAAAATAAAATTTAGCCCAAACACAGTGAATTCTAATTCAGACCTTGTCCTATTTTCCTGTGGTCCTTAGTCACTTACCTCTCTCATTAAGTCCTCACAATAACCACAGTGCTGAGGTCTTAGGAGCCCCATTATAAAGATGACTGGTCAAAGCAATTTACTCAAATCCCCAGTGTTAATAATTGGCAGAGCAGAGCTTTTTAAAATTTAACTTTCTGTTTTGAGATAATTACATATTCACAAAAAGGTTGCGAGGAGAGTAAAGAGGGGTCCCATATACTCTTCATTCAGTGTCCTCAGTTACATTTAAGCGAACTATTACGCAATTTCAAAACCAGCAAAATGACATCGATACAATGTGTATATATTTCTGCCATTTTATAATACTGTAGATTTGGGTAACCGCAGTCTCAATCACAACATAGAAACTGCAGAATCATTACCTTTCACAAAGATCTTCCTTCTCCTCTCCCTTTAGAGTCATACCAACCATCAATCCCTGGACTCTGTGACCCACAGCTCGGCACTTGTTAATTTGGTCTCCATCACTGTATCATTTCAAGAATGTTAGAAAAATGGAATCATTCGGTATGTGATCTTTTGATACTAGCTTTTTTCACTTGGCATAATGTCCTAGAGATCCATTCAAGTTGTTATCTGCCTCAGTAGCTTGCTTACTTTTATTGTGAGTAGTATTCCATGTTAATTGTGTACTATGGTTTGTGTAGTCATTCATTTATTGCAGGAAATTGTGGTTATTTTTGGTTTGGGGTTACTACAAATAAAGCTGTAAAACAGTCATGCACATATTTTTCATTTATCTGGGATTAATGCCCAGGAGTAAAGTTGTTGGTCCATATGGTAAATGTATGTTTACTTTTTAAAGAAACTGCCAAAACACTCTCTGGAGGGTCTGTACCATTTTATGTATCTGCCAGTAATGTGAGTGATCCAGTGTCTCTGTATCCTCTGTAGCATTTGGTATTGTCAATTTTAGTTTTTTTGCAGTGTTAAGCATGTAGAGATATACTATGGTGGTTTTACCTTGAAATGCCCGAATGGTTAATGACATCGAACATCCTTTCTCATGCTTATTTGCCATCTGAATAGACTCTTCAGTGAAATGGCCGTTCATGTCTTTTGCTCATTTTCCAATTGAATACCTTTCGTTTTAACTATTAATTTTTGAGTGTTTTTAATTTTTGAGAATTTATATATTCTAGATATGAGTCCTTCATTAGATATGTGCCTTGCAAATTGTTCTCCCAGTTTGCGGCTTGTCTTTTCATCATAACAGTGAAATTCCAAAACAAAAATGTTTTTTCTCAAGTCCAATTTACAGAATTTATTGAATTTTTTTTTCTTTTATGGATGGTACTTTTGGTGTCAAGTCTACAAACTTTTCACGAAGCCATGATTCATTGTCTCCTGTTTTTTTTTTTTTCCTAAATTTTTAATCATTTCATATTTACATTTAAATCTATGGGCTTGCTTTTGTATGAGGTGTGGGGTTTACGTAGATGTCCTTTTTCTTACAGATTTCCAACTGCTCCAACAGCATTTGTTGAAAAGACTACCCTTCTTCCACTGAATAACTTTTGTACCTTTGTCGAAAACCAATTGGACATATTTGTGGGGGTCTACCTCTGGGATCTCACTTCTGTCCTATTGACTTGTGTGCCTAGCTCTCTGCCAATATCACACTGCCTTAGTTACTCTGGCGACATAACATGCCCAAGCATTAGAGTTATTCCTCCCACTTTTTATTCTTTTCCAAAACCATTTTAGAAATTCTAGGTCCTGTGTCTTACCTTACAAAGTTTAGAATAAGCTTATCTACAAATAGGTCTACAGATCGGACTAAAAAATATCTTTCTGGTATTTTGATGGGAATTGCATTAAATAGATCAATTTGGGGAGAAATGACATTTTAACTATGTTGAGTCTTTTAATCCATTAACAGCATATACTTTTTTTTTTTTTTAGAAGATTTTATTTATTTGACAGAGAGAGAGAGAGAGAGAGAGAGAGAATATACAAGCAGGCAGAGCAGCAAGAAGAGGGAAAGGGAGAAGCAGGCTCCCCACAGAGCAGGGAGCCCGACATGGAGCTCCATTCCAGGACCCTGGGATCATGAGCTGAGCCCAAGGCAGAGGTTTAACCCACTGAGACACCCAGGCGCCCCTTTAACAGCATATACTTCTAATATTTAGGTCGTCTTTATTTTATATCATCATATTGTGCTTTCTAACAGCGCTTTGTATTGTGATTGGGTTGTTTTTTCTCATTCCTAATATGCCTATGATGGTATTATTCTTATATATACAGTTGCACAAAGAAAGGGGGGAAAGCATAGGCTGTCAAATGACAGTTTGCAAAAAAGACATTAAAAAATAATGTAACTAAACATGCACCGTACATGTATGCTTTGAAAATGATTTTAAATGAAAGGTTATAATTGTTACACATGAACTCCTAAGACTTTACTTTTGCAAGAATACAAAGCTTATTTTTATTACACTGAAGGCTTGCATCAGCATGTTTTTTACTTACTTTCTTTAGCCTATGGATGTAAGATACATGTTATAAAAAATGAAGACTAGTCCTTGCTTATATTCTTTTTTTTTTTTTTTAAAGATTTTATTTATTTATTTGACAGAGAGAGACACAGCGAGAGAGGGAACACAAGCAGGAGGAGTGGGAGAGGGAGAGGGAGAAGCAGGCTTCCCGTGGAGCAGGGAGCCCGATGCGGGGCTCGATCCCAGGACGCTGGGATCGTGACCTGAGCCGAAGGCAGACGCTTAACGACTGAGCCACCCAGGCGCCCCTAGTCCTTGCTTATATTCTAATATCAACCAGTAATTCCTATATCCTAAGATGACTGGAATATTAATTAGAAAAGACTGATTATGGTAAACCTCCAAGTGGACAAGAAAGGAATTCTTAAGAAACCAAAAACCCTAACAGCAGTATTTTATATAAACTGGGAGGGGTCTGAGTCATTTTCTCCACTGATTCAATTATTTAACATAATTTTAAGCACTACAATTAAATAGGCATCACAGGATAAATAAGCTAGGAAAAAACAGGCTTAGTAGCTAAGATATTTAAATAAAGCTCACAAATTTATTGATCTGGAAAAAATAATTTCCAGGCCATTTCTGCTTCTCTTCCCTACAATGATCCATACTGGCTGAAATGCTACAAATTCTATTAAGACATGTATTTCTTAGGTGTTTAAAAAAAATCTCTTTAGATAAATCCAGTGGAGAAATGTGCTAGTTACGGGTAGTTTATTAACAATGAACCCACACAAAATAAGGCAGAGAGGATTCAGGCAATTGGGTGCTTGTACATATAAACAAAAAAATCTTGCTGGAAATTTGATAGTAATTCCATTAAAACTATTGATTAATTTGGGGGATAACTGACATTTACTATGTTATAGTTCATAGTCCATGAACACAGTATTTATCTCCTTTTATTTAGGTCTTGGTTTTATTTCATCCTTTTTTTTTTTTTTTTGTTCGTGGCCTGTAGGTCCTATATGTTTTGTTAGATTCCCAAACATTTCTCTCTCTCTTTTTTTGTAGTGACTACAGAAAGTTACATTTTATTTTATTTAAAGATTTACTTATTTATTTGAGAGAGAGAGAGCACGAGTGGGAAGGGCAGAGGGGAGGGAAAGAGATTCTCGAGCAAACCTCGTGGTGGAGTGGGGAGCCCGATGTGGGGCTCAATCTCACAACCCCAAGATCACGACCTTAGTGGAAACCAAGAGTTGGCCACCCAACCAACTGCACCACCCAGGCGCCCCAGAAAAGTACATTTAAAATATTAGTTTCCAGCAGTTCATTTCTTACATACAGAAATACAATCGTTTTTTGTAGTTGACCTTTTGTCCTGAGATCTTGCTGAACTCATTATTTCTATGAGTAATTTTGTAGAATCCCTGGGATATTTTACAGAGCGCCATCATAATATCTGCAAACAGGGATGATTTTAAGTCCTCCTTCCTGATTTGTATGCTTTTATTCACTTTTCTTGCATTTTCATGCTGGCTCGAACTTCCAGTACTATAAATAGCAGGCTGAAAGCAAACATCTTTGCTTTGATCCTCCTATTAGGAAGAAACCATTAGAATATTTCACCATTACTATGATGTTAGCTATAGAAGTTTTGTAGATGTTCTTTATCAAGTTGAGGAAGTTCTCCTGAACTCCTAGTTTTCTGAGAATTTTTATCATGAATGGGTGCTGAATTTTATCAAACCTTTCTTTCTGCATCAATAAGATCATGTGATTTTTTTTTTTTTTTGGTAGTTAATATAACTTATCAAATTCTGTTAGGGATTGTTGTCTCTGTATATATGTGAAGGATACTGGTCTGAGGTGGTTTTTTTTTTGTTTTTTGTTTTTTGTTTTTTTTTTGTGCTATGTTTGTCTGGTTTTGGTATCAGAGTACTTCCTGTGTCATAAAATGTGTTTGGCGTGCTGCCTCCTTTTCTATTTTTCTGGACATTGACAGGTCTTTTCTTTAATCATATGAAAAATGTCATGCCATTTCCCGTTTCATTCTGGATTCCAGTTTCTCATAAAAAAATCTTGTCATTTGAATTTTTTTTTTTTTTTGCCCATAGTGTCTTTTGTCTTTTACTATTTTCAAGCTTTTTTTTTTTTTTCTTTATCACTTGTTTTCAGAAGTTTGACTGTAATGCGTATAGGCATGGATCTCCTTGGGCTTATCCTTTTTTGTTCAGTCGCTTCTTGACTCTTTTTCCAAATTTGGTTATTTCTCGGCCTTTATTTCTTTTTAAATATATTTTTTAAAGATTTTATTTATTTATTTGACAGAGAGAGACACAGCGAGAGAGGGAATACAAGCAGGGGGAGCGGGAGAGGGAGAAGCAGGCTTCCCGTGGAGCAGGGAGCCCGATGTGGGGCTCGATCCCAGGACCCCGGGATCATGACCTGAGCCAAAGGCAGACACTTAATCGACTGAGCCACCCAGGCGCCCCTTCTGGCCTTTATTTCTTTGGGCACTTGTTCAGCAACACTTTCTTTTTTCTCTCCTTTCAGGACTCTGATGACATGCATCATAGATCTTTTATTATGATCCCACAGGTTACTGAGGATCTGTTCAGTTTTCATCAGCCTATTTTCTTTCTTGCTCAGACTGGGTAATTTCTACTGTTCTATCTTCCTGTTCATGGATTTTGCCCTCTGCCCCCTCCAATCTTCTGTTGAGACCATCCACTGAATTTTGATTCCTGTATTTTTCAGTTCTAAAACTTCATTTTGTTCTATATGTTTTCTATTTCTTGCTGAGACCTTCTATTTTTTATTTGTTGCAAGCAAGTTTGTAATTCTTATTGAACCATTTTTTATGATGGCTGCTTGAATATCCTTGGCAGATAATTCTATCACCTGTGTCATTTCGATGTAGGTGACTGTTGATTGTCTTTCTTCATTCAAGTTGTGATTTTCCTTTTTCTTGGCTTGATGAGTGATTTTAAATAAGAACCTGGACATTTACGGTATTACGCTATCAGACTCTGGATCTTATTTAAGTCTTCTCTTTTATCTAGCCTCTTCTTACACTCCTTTTGTGGAACATGGGAAGGCAGGTGTTCCTTTGTTACTGTTAGGTGGAGCTAGAAGTTCAGATTTGCCATTCAACCTATGTTGTGACATGAGATTATTCCTTTCTATGTGTGCAATGTATATTTCTTTAACATTATTTTAGTTCCCATTAAAAATAGTAAATGGATTGGGCGCCTGGGTGGCTCAGTCGGTTAAGCGGCTGCCTTCGGCTCAGGTCATGATCCCAGGGTCCTGGGATCGAGTCCCGCATCGGGCTCCCTGCTCTGCGGGGAGCCTGCTTCTCCCTCTCCATCTGCCTGCTTCTCTGCCTACTTGTGCTCTCTCTCTGTCAAATAAATAAATAAAATCTTTAAAAAAAAAAAATAGTAAATGGATCTCTGGAACCTTGTGGGTTCATTCTGAAACATTCAGATTTTTTCCCACTAGACAGAAAAATAGCTACAACTTGTGAAACAGAGAGCACTTTTTAACTCATATTTCCATAGACAATGGTATCTCTGACATGTGCAAAATGATTTGATTTCGGGACTTGGTACTACACAGCAATGCCTTCTAGAGGGTCAAGACAGAACATTTACTTACTAAATATAAGTAAAACCCCAAAGTAATTTATCTGTGTTGTAAAAACAATGGCCACAAAATGCATATATTGATCTTCAACCATTTTTGGAGGTAAATGTGTAGAAATTAATGATGGTGATTATAGATTTCTGAGTGAAACAAAAGTATTATAAGCAAAAAGAAATTAAAGACATTGATGTTGGTGAGCTGAGAATCAGTACCAAGATTTAAGAGTTGAATTTTTTATATTCTGTTAGTCAAGGTCCTGGCAGGAATTAGACAGACACAAAAGCATTTAACAGAAAACAATTTGTTGAAACAACTATGTATGGACAGAGGTGTAGGCAGGGTGATGAGGCTGAAGGAAAGTGAGTCATCCAGGTAATATCAAAAGTGGAAAGTTATTCCCACCTCCAGGCCTGATGGGTCAAAGGGAGAGAACAATGTTGTTGGAACAGTAAGAGACACACAAAGTCATGACCAGGACTTTAGTGAGGTGCATACAAAGTAACAAATAAATGCCCTAAACTTCTTCCCCCATCCTCTGATGCGCTGGTGTCACACAATTTGCTGAAGGAGTGCAAGAGGCTGAGGTGATGGAGATGAAGAGCTAACCTTCCCAGGGCAAACAGTAGGGCAGAGAATGTCACAAAATGGATGTAGTAGTGGGGAGTAGGGCCATTCATACAAGTGAAGAATTATTAGCATGTGGGCTCACGCCTACCTTATCAGTTTCAGGAGGACACTCATTACTAGTATGATACCCCAGTGGAAAATATGGTCAGAAATGAAAAGACCCTTTGCAATCTAGCCCTTGCCTTCATTTTTCAACACTATATTACATCTCTCTGAATCCCCCTGAAGTGATCTCAGGTGCTTTTCTACTCTGATAGCTCAAATTATTCCAAAAGTTCATCATATATCTTCTCCTTGCATGCTGCTTTGCACATTAGTTTCATGCATAATAAATCAACTGGATATATGTTTCATATGTGTCTTACCTGTTAGAACGCAAACTCAATCGGAAAAAAAATGTTGTATCTTCCTTTTGAATTGCTTCACTCCCATTGCTTATCATCTGGTTATGTGTACAGTATGGCCTCTGCTTATAATTTCTTTATATTTTATCCTTGGTGTATTGTATGCTTCCTTATCCTTCTGGGCTTTATTTACATTTACCTTCTCCATGAAGATTTTTTTGAGATTTTCCTCAGCCCCATTTGCAGTTGAGTCTAATGATATAAATGCTACCTTTGCTACTCAGTTGTAAACTTGTTGATGTTAAAGCATCACTAGTTCTCAAAAGTGCACTGGGTTTAATAGGGCCTCAATGGTATCAGCTGGAAAAAAGGAAAAGAGGTATGAGGGAGGAAGACAGGAATTTACATCACAGATAATTATAAAATGCAAAATGAATGCTCAAACCTTTGAGTGTAACAAAGCAAATCTGTTTGCAAATATATGTTAGGAGAGATTCTGAACCTTGCCATTGTGGGATGACCACAGCACCAAATTCTCACTGAAAACAATGGCAGTGGGTAGGGAATGAATGTGCATTTATTTATCAAATATTTATTAGGACCAAATTTTCTACATTAAGGTTATAAGGGAAGAGCTCCTGATCCCTGTCCTCAAGGGGATTGTGCTTGATGTGTATTAAAAGAAAATACATTTTAATCTACTTGTTAATTAATGAACTCAAATAATCTAGAGGATGTTGTCTGAGAGAGGTACCTAATAGAGGAAGAGGATTTTAAAAATAATACCACATGCACTGCCTACCATAAAAGATTGCCATGTCGGGAGGGTGGTGGGGAGATGGGTTAGCCTGGTGATGGGTATTAAAGAGGGCACATATTGAATGGAGCACTGGGTGTTATACGCAAACAATGAATCATGGAACACAACATCAAAAACTAATGATGTAATGTGTGGTGATTAACATAACATAATAAAAAAAAAAAAGGATTGCCATGTCAGTTAAATAAGGCAATGAATTGAAAAAGCTGCTCTTAAATGCATATATTAGAAAAGAAGAAATTAGTTATCCAAGCTCTCACCTCGAGAATCTAGAAAATGAAGAACAAAATAAAACATAAAACAAGCACAATGAAGAAAATAATAAAGAGCAGAAATCAATTGAAAACAGAAAACAGAAAAACAATAGACAAAATCAATGAAACAAAGAGCTCATTCCTCAAAAAGATCAATAAAATTGACAAAGTGCTAACAAGAGTGATAAAGGGAAAAAACCAAAGACATACAAATTACCAGTGTTAAGAATGAAACAGATGGTAGAAACATTAGATTGACAACAGACCTATCCACAGAGACCTGGCAGGCCAGAAAGGATATATTCAGAGCACTAAATGGGAAAAATATGCAGCCAAGAATACTATATCCAGCTAGGCTGTCATTGAAAATAGAAGGAGAGATAAAAAGCTTCCAGGACAAAAAAAAACTAAAGGAATTTGCAAACACGAAACTAGCCCTACAAGAAATACTGAAAGGGGTCCTCTAAGCAAAGAGAGAGCCTAAAAGCAACATAGACCAGAAAGGAACACAGACAATATACAGTAACAGTCACCTTACAGGCAATACAATGGCACTAAATTCATATCTTTCAATAGTCACCCTGAATGTAAATGGGCTAAAGCCCCAATCAAAAGACACAGGCTATCAGATTGGATAAAAAAACAAGACCCATCGATATGCCGCCTGCAAGAGACTCATTTTAGACCCAAAGACATCCCCAGATTGAAAGTGAGGGGGTGGAAAACCATTTACCATGCTAATGGACACCAAAAGAAAGCTGGGGTGGCAATCCTTATATCAGACAAATTAGATTTTAAACCAAAGACTGTAATAAGAGATGAGGAAGGACACTATATCCTACTTAAAGGGTCTATCCAACAAGAAGATCTAACAATTGTAAATATCTATGCCCCTAACATGGGAGTAGCCAATCATATAAGCCAATTAATAACAAAAGCAAAGAAACACATCGACAACAATACAATAATAGTGGGGGACTTTAACACCCCCCTCACTGAAATGGACAGATCCTCTAAGCAAAAGATCAACAAGGAAATAAAGACTTTAAATGACACACTGGAACAAATGGACTTCACAGATATATTCAGAACATTCCATCCCAAAGCAACAGAATACACATTCTTCTCTAGTGCTCATGGAACATTCTCCAGAATAGATCACATCCTAGGTCACAAATCAGGTCTCAACCGATACCAAAAGATTGGGATTATTCCGTGCCTATTTTCAGACCACAATGCTTTGAAACTAGAACTCAATCATAAGAGGAAAGTCGGAAAGAACTCAAATACATGGAGGCTAAAGAGCATCCTACTAAAGAATGAATGGGTCAACCAGGAAATTAAAGAAGAATTAAAAAAAAATTATGGAAACCAATGAAAATGAAAACACAACTGTTCAAAATCTTTGGGAAACAGCAAAGGCAGTCCTAAGAGGAAAGTATATAGCAATACAAGCCTTTCTCAAGAAACAAGAAAGGTCTCAAGTACACAACCTAACCCTACACCTAAAGGAGCTGGACAGAGAACAGCAAAAAAAGCCTAAACCCAGCGGGAGAAGAGAAATAATAAAGAGCAGAGCAGAAATCAATGAAATAGAAACCAAAAGAACAGTAGAACAGACCAATGAAACTAGGAGCTGATTCTTTGAAAGAATTAACAAGATTGATAAACTCCTGGCCAGACTTATCAAAAAGAAAAATGACCCAAATCAACAAAATCATGAATGAAAGAGGAGAGATCACAACCAACACCAAAGAAATACAAACAATTATAACAACATATTAGGAGCAACTCTATGCCAGCAAATTAGATAACCTGGAAGAAATGGATGCATTCCTAGAGATGTATCAACTACCAAAACTGAACCAGGAAGAAACAGAAAACCTGAACAGACCTATAACCACTAAGGAAATTGAAGCAGTCATCAAAAATCTCTCAAAAAACAAAAGCCCAGGGCCAGATGGCTTCCCAGGGGAATTCTACCAAACATTTAAAGAAGAATTAATACCTATTCTTCTGAAACTGTACCAAAAAAATAGAAATGGAAGGAAATGTCCAAACTCGTTTTATGAGGCCACCATTACCTTGATCCCCAAACCAGACAAAGACCCCATCAAAAAGGAGAATTACGGACCAATATCCTTGATGAACACGGATGCAAAAATTCTCACCAAAATACTAGCCAATAGGATCCAACAGTCCATTAAAAGGATTATTCACCACGACCAAGTGGGATTTATCCCTGGGCTGCAAGGTTGGTTCAACATCTGCAAATCAATCAACATGATACAATACATTAATAAAAGAAAGAACAAGAACCATATGATCCTCTCAATAGTTGCAGAAAAAGCATTTGATAAAGTACAGCATCGTTTCTTGATTAAAACTCTTCAGAGCATAGGCATAGAGGGTACATACCTCAATATCATAAAAGCCATCTATGAAAAACCCACAGCAACTATCATTCTCAATAGGGAAGAACCGAGAGCTTTCCCTCTAAGGTCAGGAATGCGGCAGGGATGTCCACTATCACCACTGCTATTCAACATAGTATTAGAAGTCCTAGACACAGCAATCAGACAACAAAAAGAAATAAAAGGCATCCGAATCGGCAAAGAAGAAGTCAAACTCTCACTCTTTGCAGATGATATGATACTTTATGTGGAAAACCCCAAAGACTCCACCCCAAAACTGCTAGAACTCATACAGGAATTCAGTAAAGTGGCAGGATATAAAATCAATGCACAGAAATCAGTGGCATTCCTATACACCAACAACAAGACAGAAGAAAGAGAAATTAAGGAGTCGATCCCATTTACAACTGCACCCCAAACCATAAGATACCTAGGAATCAATCTAACCAAAGAGGCAAAGAATCTGTACTCAGAAAACTATAAAATACTCAAGAAAGAAATTGAGGAAGACACAAAGAAATGGAAAAATGTTCCATGCTCATGGATTGGAAGAACAAATATTGTGAAGATGTCAATGCTACCTAGAGCAATCTACACATTTAATGCAGTCCCTATCAAAATACCATCCACTTTTTTCAAAGAAATGGAACAAATAATCCTAAAATTTGTATGGAACCAGAAAAGACCCCAAATAGCCAGAGGAATGTTGAAAAAGAAAAGCAAAGCTGGCGGCATCACAATTCCGGACTTCAAGCTCTATTACAAAGCTGTCATCATCAAGACAGTAT
This sequence comes from Halichoerus grypus, assembly GCF_964656455.1. Classification (NCBI taxonomy): domain Eukaryota; kingdom Metazoa; phylum Chordata; class Mammalia; order Carnivora; family Phocidae; genus Halichoerus; species Halichoerus grypus. The sequence continues at coordinate 103,846,187 of NC_135727.1, read as the reverse complement.
GGTACTGGCACAAAAACAGACACATAGATCAATGGAACAGAATAGAGAGCCCAGAAATGGACTCTCAACTCTATGGTCAACTAATCTTCGACAAAGCAGGAAAGAATGTCCAACAGAAAAAAGACAGTCTCTTCAACAAGTGGTGTTGGGAAAATTGGACAGCCACATGCAGAAGAATGACACTGGACCATTTCCTTACACCACACACAAAAACAGACTCAAAATGGTTGAAAGACCTAAATGTGAGACAGGAGTCCATTAACATCCTAAAGGAGAACATAGGCAGCAACCTCTTCGACCTCAGCCACAGCAACTTCTTCCTAGAAACATCGCCAAAGGCAAGGGAAGCAAGAGCAAAGAGGAACTAATGGGACCTCATCAAGATAAAAAGCTTTTGCACAGCAAAAGAAACAGTCAACAAAACCAAAAGACAACCGACAGAATGGGAGAAGATATTTGCAAATGATCTATCAGATAAAGGGCTAGTATCCAAAATCTATAAAGAACTTCTTAAACTCAACACCCAAAGAACAAATGAACCAATCAAGAAATGGGCAGAAAACATGAACAGACATTTTTCCAAAGAAGACATCCAAACGGCCAATAGACACATGAAAAAGTGTTCAACATCACTCAGCATCAGGGAAATCCAAATCAAAACCTCAATGAGATATCACCTCACACCAGTCAGAATAGTTAAAATTAACAAGTCAGGAAACGACAGATGTTGGCGGGGATGCGGAGAAAAGGGAACCCTCCTACACTGTTGGTGGGAATGCAAGCTGGTGCAGCCACTCTGGAAAACAGTATGGAGGTTCCTCAAAAAGTTGAAAATAGAGCTACCCTACGACCCAGCAATTACACTACTGGGTATTTACCCCAAAGATACAAATGTAGGGATCCGAAAGGGTACGTGCACCACGATGTTTATAGCAGCAATGTCCACAATAGCCAAACTGTGGAAAGAGCCAAGATGTCCATTGACAGATGAATGGATAAAGAAGATGTGGTATATATATATACAATGGAATATTATGCAGCCATCACAAGGAATGAAATCTTGCCATTTGCAATGACATGGATGGAACTGGAGGGTATTATCCTGAGCGAAATAAGTCAATCAGAGAAAGACATGTATCATATGACCTCACTGATATGAGGAATTCTTAGTCTCAGGAAACAAACTGAGGGTTGCTGGAGTGGTGGGGGATGGGAGGGATGGGGTGGCTAGGTGATAGACACTGGGGAGGGTATGTGCTATGGTGAGCGCTGTGAAGTGTGCAAGGCTGTTGAATCACAGATATGTACCTCTGAAGCAAATAATACATTATACATTAAAAAAAAAAAGAAGAAGAAGAAGATAGCAGGAGGGGAAGAATGAAGGGGGGGAATCGGAGGGGGAGACAAACCATGAGAGACTATGGACTCTGAAAAACAAACTGAGGGTTCTAGAGGGGAGGGAGGTGGGGGGATGGGTTAGCCTGGTGATGGGTATTAAAGAGGGCACGTACTGAATGGAGCACTGGGTGTTATACGCAAACAATGAATCATGGAACACTACATCAAAAACTAATGATGTAATGTATGGTGATTAACATAATAAAAAAAGAATGAAGTGGGATATCAATATAGACTGGGCAGACATAAAAAAGATAATAAGGGAACACTATGGAGAACTATTCATACACATATTTGACAATTTTGATAAAATGGACCAATTCTTCATAAAGCACAAACTACTGCAAATCACCCGGTATGAAACAGATCATTTGAACAGCCATATAACTAATAAGGAAATGGAACTCTTAGTTTAAAAACTTCTGAAAAATCAATCTCCATGCTGGGATGGTTTCAATGGGAAATTATACCAAACTTTTAAAGAAGGACCAACACCAATTCCACACAGACTATTCCAGAAAACAGAAGAGAAAGCAATAATTCTGAACACATTAAATGAATCCAGCAATAGCCTGAAACGAAACCAAAATTAAGAAAAAAAAATTAGAACACCAAAAACAAACACAAAAACCTAGAAACCAGTATCCCTTATCAATATCAAAGGGAACTTTTTTTTTTTAGTGTTCAACTATTCATTAGTTGTGTATAACACCCGGTGTTCATCATAACACTTGTCCTCCTTAATACCCATCACCGGCTACCCCAAGCCCCACCCCTCTCCCTTCTGTAACCCTCAGTTTGTAAAATTTCATAACAAAATATCAGTATGTAAAATTAAGCAACATATAAAAAAATCTTGTAGGGTTTGCTCCCTGGATGTAAAGTTGGTTTGATATTTGAAAACCATTACTGTAACCCACCATATTAAATGTTCAAGAAGAATAATTATTTGATCTTATCAGTGGATACATGACATCATTTGACTAATTTCAACACCTATGTCTGAAATAAACTCTAAAAAATAGGAACAGAAAAAAAAATAGGAATGGAACGGAACTTCCTCAGCTTAATAAACAGCACCCACATCAATCCTACAGCTAAATTCATACTTTATAGTGAAAGATTAAATGCTTTTTCCTTCGTACTGTGAACACAGCAAGAATGTATACTCTTACTACTGTTATTCAACAGAGGGCTGAAAGTTTTAACTAGTGCAAAGAGGCAACACAAGAAAATAAATCCATACAGATGGGAAAGGAAGAGATAAAACTGTCGCTTACATGCAGGTGGGATGAATATGAAAATTCCAAGCAATGTACAAGAAAAAAATATCTCCTGGAACTAATAAGTGAGTTCACTGAGGTAGCAGAATACAAGATAAAAATACAAAAATCAATTGCAATTCTACATACTAGCAATGGACAAGTAGACATTGAAATGAAATACGGTAGTCCTTACTCTCTTACAAAAAAAAAAAATGAAGCTGTTAATCTAATACAACATGTACTGTACATATACGGTAAAAACCACAAAATGCTGTAGAAATAAATCAAAGAACATCTAAATAACTGGGGCAAAATGCTGTGTTCATTGGGAGACTCAACAAGTCAATTTTACTCAAATTGATATACATCTTTAACACAATTCTCATCAAAATCCTAGCAAGATTTTTGTTGTTGTTGTTGGTATAGACAAGATCACTCTAAAATTTACAAGGAAAGGCAATGAAACTAGAATAATTAAAACAAAGTTGAAAAGGAAGAATAAAGAAGGAAGAAGTTAATCAGATTTTCAAGTTTATATAGCTACAGTAATCAAGATAGTACAGACTCAAAGATCAGTGGAAGATGAGAGAACCACACAAATATGGCCTAGTGATTTAGACAAAGATCCAAAAACAATTCGGTGGAACAAAGATAGCTTTTTCAACAAATGGTCCTAGAACACTTAAGTGCGCCACAATAAAATTAACTAAAAATGGATGAATTTAAATGTAAAACATGAAACTGTAAGTATTTTTAAAATATATACATAAGAAAATCTTCAGAATCTAGGGCTAGGTACAGTCTTTAGATTTTACACTAGCAGTATGGTTCACATAAGGAAGAACTAATAAACTGGACAGGAACAAAAATTTTAACTTTTGCTCTTAAGGGGATAAAAGGACAAGCTAAAGTAAAAAATGTCTGCAAACCACGTATTCAGCCAAAGACTAGGATCTAGAATACATAAAGAACTCGTAAGACACAAAAATAAAACAAAACCAACCCCCGCCCCAAAAAAATTCCATGAGAAAATGAACAAAAGACATGGAGACACATTTCACCAAGGACAATCCACAGATGGCAAATAAGGTGATGAAAAGATACTCAGTATCATTAGCTGTGAGGGGAATGCAAAATAAAATCACAATGAGTTGTAACTATTTACACATCAGAATGCTAAGTCAGAAAATAGTGACAACGTTATATGTTGCCAAGAATGTACAGAAACTGGGTTACTCATTGTTGCTGGGAATGTAGAATGGTCCAGCACTGTGGAGAAGAGCTTGGCAGCACTCAACATGTGAATGCCATGTGACCCAGAAATTTCACTCAAGGGCACTAACCCCAGAGAAATGAAAAGTCTTGTTCACACGACGACTTGCACATGAGTATTTAAAACAGATGTATTTGTAATATTTCAGACACTGGAAACTCGGATATCCTTGAACAAGTGAAAGGTTCAATGAACTGTGGCACATCCATACCATGCAATACTACTCAGAACTAAAAAGTAACATGCTCTTTATGCCCACAACAATCTGGAAAAAATCTCCAGATAATTTTCCTTGAGTAAATAACGCCAATCTGAAAACGTTACATAATATATGAACCCGTTTATACAACGTTCTTGAAATAACAAAATTATCCAAATAGATATCAGACTGGTGGTTGCCAGGGGTAAAGGAGTGGGGCGGGGGCAGGAAGGAAGTGGTCTGGCCAAAGAAGGGTGACATAAGGGTTCCTTGGGATGGTGGAAATAATTCTGTACCTTGATTGCACTAATGTGAATAAGCTGGTTTGATACTGTATTACAGTTTTGCAATATGTCAATACTGGGAGAACAGGGTAAAATGATACATAGTATCTCTCTGTATTTCTTACAATTCTATGTGAATCTACAATTACCTACAAAATATAAAATTTAATTAAATAAACGAGACAGTGGCTTGGATCCGGCCCATGGGCCAAAGTTTTCCGACTGCTGATACGGGATGTTGCCTTTATGCACACAAAGCAAGTTAAGGGTGAAACACACCGTAGCACCTGCTGGAGATTAGATGACAGCAATGATATGTTTACAATTGTCTTCGCAATTGCTCCTCTTTGTTTTAAAAGCTACTGCACCTAGGTTATAGAATAATAACACAGTTCAAAGTCATAATTCTCTAGTTCACGAAGACTTTAAATCTGCAAATAAGAATTCTGGGTACCTTTTAAACTAAATATTTAGCATCATGCAAAAACAGCCTCCAAATGACACTTTGTCATTACTTAATATTCAAAAACACTTCACAAATGTATTGAAAACCTAGACCAAGTTATTACTGTGCAAGAAAGAGTAACAGAAATAATATAAATCTATGTGGATGACATTTAAATTGCAGCTTCAGCAAAATTTATAGGCTCAAATCAAAGTCATTTCCTAATTTCTTTCTTAAAAAAAGTTTAAAAAATTCCCCAATTGTTACAGCATTCGCTCTGTTGTTAATATCACTAGTTTTGTCCACAACAAAACCATATCAAACCTGATAACGTTTTTGTGAAGGTTGAACGGGTCATCCTAAGAAGCAACTTATGAGAGTGATCTTCATCCAGAGAGTCAGGGGCCTAAAATTTGAAGATCTTCTTAGATTTGGGTATTTTCCAAGCACCTGGCTATCTGGAAACTTTAGCAGTATCTTTGAAGAGTTCTGGGAAATGGAGGGGCTCTGACACTTAGGCTTCATTAGTCTCCTGACAAATCTTCTGGAGAGGCGAAGTTAAAGAGGACTCGTATACCAGATGAAGCGACACATGCTATTTTCTCGAATATGTTCCAAGAGTCGGGGGCGAGGGGTGAGGGGGGCCTCATTTAGATTGAGTCTCTAATTGCGTGGCATTCTATTTTGAAAGTCTTAATGCTTAAGAAATGAAAATAACCTCACAAATAATGACCATTATAATTTGGTTCAAAAATTTTCCTGAGCCCCCTAAGCAATATACTAACTCACTGAAGCCTGAAAGTGGGAGCCTGTTATGAAACCACAGAGAGTATTTTACTTGACTTTAAATGAGGTTTCACAAATGATCTGAATTTAGAGGAGGATTACAGAAAAAGAGTTGATAGAGGTTTACATCACAAGTTATGTGTAATTTTTTAAAAAGTGTTTAAAAATTCCAAAGTACGGTTACTTGAAAATAGCCTCTAACCCGTATTGTATGTATTAAATGGGATTGCTTACATATACCTATAATATGCTGGATTCAAGTGATGTCTCAAAACAGCTAAAGCATTCATATTTCCTTAACCATTTTTTAAAAGAGTAAAATTTTTATTGTGAAGTTTCAGTGTTAGCTTTATTTTTTAGATTTATTTGGGATATTGAGAAGTCTGTTGAGTTACTAACCTGGGTTTCCTATACGTGCAGATGTGTGTGCATATGTCTTTTTAATGATTAATTCTCTGTCTTCAAAGTTACATTTTTTTAAAAGCTCATTTATTTATTTTTAAGTAATCTCTACCCCCAACATGGGGCTTTGAACTCATGACCCTGAGATCAAGAGTCTCATGACTGAGCCAGCCAGGTGCCCCTAAAACTATAGGTCTCTTGCCACATCTGTGAATGAAGTGCTCTTTAGGATTTTGAAATTCTGAGGTAATACCTTTAGAAAACTGGAGAAGAGACTAAAACTAAAGATAGGTATAAATCTCTATTTTTAAAACAAAAAAGGGGGATTTGGGAGATAGGCTACTTCAACAAACCCTCAATTTGAAAATAGGGAAATCTAATAATACAACTGGTTCTTGAAAAGGAGGTCTGCAGAAAAATATTAAGTCTGTAGACTGAGACAAGGCTACAAGTAGCAGTTAAATCCATTAGAAAAAATAAACTGTGTTAGGTTCTAACTTCCACTTATTATAGCCCCCATTTTTTTCTATTTTCATTCAGTTATTGGGAGAAGAATAAAATGAAATAATTTATGGTTAACACTAAGTGAAGTTAAACTTGAACTAGCTAGGGGACCATTCTGACATTGAGTGAAGTAAGGAATTGTGACATTTTCTCTCTGCTCCCCAGTCCAATCAATTTTTCCCAACAGCTAGTGCAGCTACCTTATAACACAATATTCCACTTTCCTCCTCAAAATTTATAACATGGCTGCCATTCGTTTATTTTAGCAGTAAGCTCTAATCACCCAATACGTTATTGCTCTTATGATTTTGAACAGCTATTTATTACATCATCAGGAGAATGAAAATTAAAAGATTTCATTTTACTTTCATTTAGTCCTTCTCTAATGTTCTCTCCTTTATGGAGATCCAAGTTTCTGACCGACATCATTTTCTTTCTCTTGGAAGCACTTCTTCTGACATCTCTTGTAAGGCAGATCTACTGGCAACAAATCCCCTCAGTGTTGGTTGGTCTGATAAAGTCTTTATCCCTCCTTCACTTCTGAAAGATAATTGCAATGATACAGAATTCTAGGTTGGTAGGTTGTTGTTGTTTTTTTCCAATGCCGAAACATTTCACTCTACTCTCTTCTTGCTGGCATGAATGCAACCCATTTTTCTGCCCTTCTTTGTTTTGCTCTGTGCCTGCAAGGCTGATCTCCATCCATTTCATTAGCTCCCTTGCTGACTATTCTTGGTTGATTTTGGCCAATGGCTGGCACACACGTCAGACAGAAAGGCAGGAAGAGAGAAAGGTATTTCTTCCCTATTCCACTCCTTCTCTGGGCCTTATGTCTTATATCTCTAAGTCTCCTGTTAGGAATCCCCTCCTCCACTGCCTCATCTCTTACTGAATTTAGAAAATGCTACCTCCTTTGCTTGACTCTTCAAACTTGGGAAGGAGGACATGTGACAACTTCCTACTGCTGGTAGTCTGTAGGAACCCCAGCAGCCCTTTTTGTTTCCTTCAAACCTGCCCACACCTCTGAACATGGTCCCGTTACTGGGTTTTCTTGGACCATCTGTGTCGGGTTCTATCTCTTGCCCAGGTCATGGCTGATATAGGGAGATCAGAAAAATCAATAGCTTCTCCCTTTGAAGTAATAGAGTATAAGATAAAAGTGAATGGGATTCATAGTAACTTTAATAAAATATGTTTCTGTGTATATAAACAATCTCTACATTTTTCATGGCTTTATCTGGTGGTTCGAGTATGACGTATTTATCACCACTTGAAATAAAAGTTCGGCACCTCCATACCGATTTGTATATGAAGTTTTCACTCCAGAAGTAAGGCCTGAAAGCAATGGACTGTCTTGTAATTTAAAATAGGAAACAATGGGGGCGCCTGGGTGGCTCAGTCATTAAGCGTCTGCCTTCGGCTCAGGTCATGATCCCAGGGTCCTGGGTTTAAGCCCTGCGTTGGGCTCCCTGCTCAGCAGGAAGCCTGCTTGTATTCCCTCTCGCTGTCAAATGAATAAAAATAAAATCTTTAAAAAAAAATAAAAAAAAAAAACAGGAAACCATGAATTGTGGATCACTACATCAAAAACTAATGATGTATTGTATGGACTAACATAACATAATAAAATTAAATTAAATTAAAAAATAAAAAAAAATTGGGGCACTTGCCTGGCTCAGTCGTTAAGCGTCTGCCTTCGGCTCAGGTCATGATACCAGGGTCCTGGGATGGAGCCCCGCATTGGGCTCCCTGCTCGGCAGAAAGCCTGCTTCTCCTTCTCCCACTCCCCCGCTTGTGTTCCTGCTCTCGCTAACTCTCTCTCTCTGTCAAATAAATAAATAAAATCTTTAAAAAAATAAATAAAAAAATAAAATAAAACAGGAATCACATAATGATTCACCTGGTGACAATGTACTCTGATCACTGATAAAAGGTCTAAAATTGTCCATGTGTCTGTGTGTGTCGAATAGGTCACTCCACCCATAAACACACTCCACTGTGCAAGAACAAGACAGCTGAAAGACCTTATTACAATGTTGCAGAATATGTATCAAGTACCCAGTGGCCTGATTCCAAACTGTTTTATTTTTTTTAGGCCTCTATGCCCTAAAACTAGACAATAAGCTAGCACATTTTCCCACAGCACTTAACTAAAAAGATGCTTTAAAATCAAAACTTAAAAAATATACGTTATCATAGGAGAAACATTTTAAGAGGTATGGACCACTGTGGGGAAGAGAGGCAAAAATGGGCATTTTTTTTCTCATCTCCATAAAGTTGGGAATTTTATATAACTATCTTAGCTATCAAGCTTGTGTTTTTCCAGGTTATCACCTGTGAGGCTGTGTTAATTTGAATATTTTAAATTAAGCTAAATGATTAAGTGGAGAAAATGACTCAGACCCTTCCCAATTTACGTAAAACAATGCCTTTAGGGTTTTCAATTACTTAAGAATTCATTTCTTATTCACTTTCAAATTTAGTACACTGGGCTCTTTCTAATTAATTTGTTGTCCGTTTTATGATACAGGGATTATCCATAAACATTAGAATATAAACAAGGACCAGTCTTCATTTTACAACATGAGTCATAAAACTGTAGGCTAAAGAAGAGTGATTAAAAAACACCCTGATGCATGACTTTAATGTAATTAGAAAGATGTTTTGCATTCATGAAAAATTATAGGTCTCTATCAATCTGCCTATAAACAATTATAACCTTATCATTTAAAATTACTGCAACATAAAAAATAAAATTACTGCAACAACATACACATATGGTATGTATTTAGCTACAGTGATTGAAATTTTTAAAAAGTGCTTCCCTTTCAAAAGTGCAATTTTGGACCCTTTTCTATTTTCCCTTTCTTTTTGTAATCGCATGCATAATAGACAATAACACCATTATAAGTGTATCAAAAATAGGAAAACACAATCTAATCCCAATGCAAAGCACTGCTAAAAAGCAAATCATCATGTAAGAAATCAGATCTTATAAGTGGAGAGAGATACACTGTGTTAATGGATTGGGAAGACTCAACGTGGTAAAAATGTTGATTCTCTCTAGATTGATGTACAGGTTTAATGAAATTCCTACCAAGATAGGAGCAAGGTCTTTTTTGTAGACACAAAGAAGCCTATTGTAAAGTTTATATGCAATGACACAGCCCTGTCATAGCTAAAACAATCTTGACAAAGAAGAACAAAGTGAGAGGAATGATACCACTCAATATTAAGACTTACTATATAACTATAGTAATCAAGAGAGTTGGAAATGGGAAAGGTTAGAGTTATATAGATCAATGCAGTGGAACAGAGAACCTAGCAATAAACCTGTACAAATATACCCAGCAAGTTCTGAAGAAGTTGTAAAAACAATCCAATGAAGGAATGATAGTCTCTTCAAGAAAGGGCACTGGAACAAGTAGACATCGACAAAAACCCCTGACACCATGCAAAACTAACACAAACGTTAAATACGCAACTATACATCTTTTAGAAATAGATATACGAGGTACTATTTGTGACTTAGGTGAAGACATTTTATGCCTGACACATAAAGCACAACCCATAAACAGAAAAATTGATAAAAGAAATTTCATCAAAATTTTAAAAGTTTGGCTGTGCTAAGGAACCTGTTAAGAAGATAAAATACCAGGGCACCTGGGTGGCTCAGTCGGTTAAGTGGTTAAGAGTCTGACTCTTGATTTCAGCTCAGGGTCATGATCTCAGGGTCCTGTCAGGCTTGGTGCTCAGCAGGGAATCTGCTTCTCCCTTTTCCTCTGCCCCTCCCCCCCTGGCTGGTGCATGCACTCTCCCTCTCTCTTTCTCTTTCTCAAATAAACAAATAAAATCTTTTTAAAACAAATCAAAAGAAAATAAAAAAGGGGCGCCTGGGTGGCTCAGTCGGTTAAGCGTCTGCCTTCAGCTCAGGTCATGATCTCCAGGTCCTGGGATCAAGCCCTGCAGGGGCTCTCTGCTCAGTGGGGAGTCTGCTTCTCTCTCTCCCTCTGGCCCTGCTCCTGTTCTCTTGCTCTCTCTCACGTGCGCTCTCTCTCTAATAAATAAATTTTAAAAAATCAAAAGAAGATGAAATACAAGATACAGACTGCAAGAAAATATCTGCATATCCCTTGTAAAGACACAGATTAGTAACTAGAATATATAACTCAGAAGTCAAAAGTAAAAAAAAAAAAGATTCGGTTAGAAAATGGGGCAAAAGATGTAAGGATACATTTTTCTGAAGAGTATATACAGACAACAAATAAATACATAAAAAAGATATTCATTATCACTAGACATTAGAGAACTGCAAATTAAAGCTACAGTGAGACCAAACTACAAATCTATCAGAAAAAATAGTGACAACACCAAATGCTGACAAGGATGTGGAGAAACTGGATCACTTACACATTGCTGGTGAGAATGTAAAATGCTATACACATCCACCTCTGGAAAAGTTTCGTAGGTTTTTAAAATCAAGCCAACAAACAACAACAAAACAAAATATGAAACCACCATACAATCCAGAAATGCACTCATGGGCATTTTTCCCAGAGAAATGAAAATTTATCTTTACACAAAACCCTGCACATGATTGTGCATGGGAGCTTTATTGGTAGTAACTCCAGACTGCAAACAACCAAACTATCTGTCGAACAAGGTTTAATAAACTATGGGATATCCATAATTACTGAATTGGCAATGTATATGAACAAGTGCCATATGATTTCACTTACATATGGAATCTAAAAAAAAAAAGAAGAAATGAACAAACAAAACAAACAGACTCATGAATACAGAGAATAAACTGGTAGTTGGAAGAGGAGAGGGGTGGGGGGATAGGTGAATTACATGAAGGAGATTAAGAGGTACAACCTTCCAGTTGTAAAATAAGAAAGGAGGATGTAAAGTACAGCATAGGGAACACAGACAGTAATACTGTAATAACTGTATGCTGACAGATGGTAATTACTCTTATCATGGTAAGCACGGCACACTGTATAGAATTGTTGATTCACTATGTTGCATACCTGAAGTATAACACTGTATGTCAACTCTACTTCAATTTTTTTAAAAAGTAAACTATTTGCTACATGCAGTAACTTACATGCATCTCAAGAAAACTAGGCTGACTGAAACAAATACATTATATGTTAAAAAAAAAAAAAGAAGATAGTAGGAAGGGAAAAATGAAGGGGGGGGAATCGGAGGGGGAGACGAACCATGAGAGACTATGGACTCTGAGAAACAAACTGAGGGTTCTAGAGGGGAGGGGGTGGGGGGATGGGTTAGCCTGGTGATGGGTATTAAGGAGGGCACGTACTGAATGGAGCACTGGGTGTTATACGCAAACAATGAATCGTGGAACACTACATCAAAAACTAATGATGTAATGTATGGTGATTAACATAACATAACAAAAGAAAAAAATGCGAAAAAAAGAAAAAAAAGAAAACTAGGCTGAGTGAAAAAGCCAATTGCAAAGTATTACATTCTATAGTACTCCTCTTGTATAATATTTTTGAAATAACACAATTATAGACATGAAATATAGATTCACTGTTGCTACGGGTTAGGGAGTGACAGGACAGAGTGGCAGGAGGGAAGTGGGCAGCAGGACAGACCCTGTGGTCACGCAAGTGATCCGAATTTTGACTATACTGGGGGAGGCACTCTCCTACATGTTTTAAAATTGCACTGACTTCCACACACACACACACACACACACACACACACGAACGAACACAAGGAAAACTTGGGAACTCCAAATAAAATGGTTTCACTCTACAATGTCATGATATTGAACTATAATTTGCAAGATATCGGCAGTGGAGGGGAACTAGGTAAAAATTATACAGTATCTTTTTGTATTATTTTTTACAATTGCCTGTAATTCTACAATTTCTCAAAATAAAATGTGTAATTAAAACAAATCTTTCTTGGGGTGCCTGGGGGGCTCAGCTGGTTAAGCATCTGCCTTCGGCTCAGGTCATGATCCCAGAGTCCTGAGATCGAGCCCCGTGTTGGGCTTTAAGTGGGGAGTCTGCTTCTCCTCCTGCTCCTTCCCTCCCCTGCTTGTTCTCTCTCTCTCTCTCCCCTCCTCCAAATAAATAAATAAAATCTAAAAAGAGATACCTTTCTTAAGCTCACTCCATTTTCGTCACAGCTGGGACTCAAATGCAGGTGAGAGGCAATGTCCGTGCTTATTGTCACTGCTCCCTCCTGGCCCTCAGAGGTCCTGGACACAGGAAAGCAGGACTAGAACAGGACTGTAGGCACAATCCAGCCACCACACCAATTTCCTACACTCAAGGCTACTGTAAGGTTTTAAAGGCACCGTTGGCTTAGAAACTGCTTTTGGGAAGGAATGGAGATCCTGTGGTCTTGTTAAACTATACAAAAATATAATGGTCAGGACCACGCTGCCCACCTCTGCCACCTAATTGGTCTTGTGGGGGGGGGGCATACGTGTGTGTATGTGTGTGTGTTTGTGGACATTTGACACTTTGGAGACATAACCTTTCCATATCTCAGTCTCCTCAACTGTTAAATGAGGGACAATAACTATGCCTAGCTCACAGAATGACCAATGAGTTCATACCAGTGATGCACTTAGAAAAGCACCGGGAACATGTAGTGGTGATACTATTATGAGCGTTGTATATTCTGATTTCAGAAATGATAAAATATGAAAAAATACGCTTTTAAAAAGTGAGGGAATACAGGCAACTCACTAGCCTGATTCAATGGCCACTAGTCTAGATTGTATGTGCTGTCTTAAAAGTTCAACATTTATGTCAACTAAGCATTAGCCGCCTTTGCCCCTGCAAGAGTCACCTTTTTCTAAAATCCTGGAGGAAGAGGTTTTGTCCCTCCCATGTATTCCTAAGTCGGAGGTCCACTGGTAGCTCCTTCTCTGGGTGGGGTCCCCTCCCTGTCACACTCGGAGACTGTTCCTCGCAAACCACTGCTTGTTGCCGAGCTCGTCACCATGCGGAGCTACTGGACAGGGGTCCTTCTGGCTGTGGGGCAGCTGCAGGCTTGGGTCCCAGCTGCCAGGCAAAGGCAGAGCTAGCCTCACCGCTCACGCCTGCGGTCTCCACAACTCTTCCACACAGAGCTGTGTAGGAACATCGGACTTGCTGCAGGGTTGTTGGTCAGGAGAACTAAAGAGAATTAGGAGGGTGGGCGGGAGGTAAAACTGTAAACTAAAAAAGGGCTTTTCCCTTTGTGTTGTGCAACAGAAGAGCGTGTGAGAATGACAGCCTACACAAGGGTCCTTTGTGGACTCTGTCCTGTTTCTACGGTTGCTCTTCCGTACTGAAGGCTGTCATCATCCCTTCTGGAAGGCCTCCATTTTCAGAGTGGGAAATACTATCTTCCCTTAGGGAAATTCTATCCCCTAATAGCAAACTTTGAGCACTTACTATGTGCCAAATACTGATGTAAGTACCTTATCAGTATTATCTACTAGATTTCATTGATTCTCAGATGACGTATTTCACATTTTAATATGACTAAATCGAGTTGTGTCTTAAAATCATTGGTGTATAGAGTTTAGGGGTTCCTTTTTTCTTTTGTAGTGGTATACAAAATGATGGTCTATCTTATAATTGATGATTTCTTAGATTCAATGAAATATGGCAATTGAATCCTCACAACTCCATCAGGTAGCCACTCACTCTTATCACCATTCGACGGATGACATAACTGAAACTCAGCAAGGTTACACAGGTGGAAATCTGAAGTTGCTCAAGGACACAAAATCGGTAAAAGGTAGATATGAACCTATGCAGCCTGACGCAAGAGACCGTACCCTTAGGATACGGTCTTCCCCTCTGGGATTCATACATCACCCATAGGCCCCATTTATTATTAAGGATAATCCAGATGAATTCATACTGAAGAAGAGAAACATTTTCCAAGTTGCACATGCCCTGCTCATTTGCCCCTGCCAACTTATGTTAATAAACAACCAACTGCCAGTATTTCGTTTCTCCTTCCCCTTTCAGAATATGCCCTGGAGGGCGCTCCAGAAACATTAAAAAATGCTCTCTTTACAGAACAATCTACCAGAAAGATGACAACTCTGCCACACAAAAAGCTGGCAAACTCTTCTTTATTTTGGCGGCCTGATCAAACTCCAGGACAGGACAACTTCCTGAAATCTCTAACAGTGGAAGCTGAGTGATGATTTACAATCTTTTTGTCCCAGAAAAAACTCCTGGGATGGTGAGGATAGGAATGGTTATTGGCCTTCAATGACATATATTTGTAATACTATTCAATGTGTCTTGTTGATTAAATATGAATACGTTATCAACTCATTCCCCACCTATCTGTGATAGAAAAAAGGAAGTTTGATACAAGCGATTAAATGTCTCTCAACCTGTTTATGCATCAAAGTCAACAAAACACTAGGACACTTCAGTCGAGGATACATGGTGCTAGCCCCATTACCAAAAATTTGAGGGCAACACTTGTATGATATGAAACGATTTAGTAGTTTCAGAGCGGTCTAAGCTAAGAATTTCAATATGCTATAAAATGTGCAGTTGGTCTTCTTCCTTTTGCTACACAAACCTTTGTGAAACAGGATTTTTATATCAGTAAGCAGTAACAACAAAACATAGGAATAAAGGAAAGACTTCACTGACATAGGGATTATCTCACTTTGTTTTGGATGTGAAGTGAGCGTGGGTATTAAAAAAAAAGACCATCTCACTGTTCTCATTTTTTAATATCTTGTGCCATATATACTTTGTACAAAAGGGTAAATATGTATTGCTTTACTTTAACATATTTTGTATTTGTTGTAAGTTAAAAAGATTTAATTCCTCTATTTAAAAATTCAGTAGTAAAACGTAAATCAGCATGTGAATCTCTCTCTCTCTCTTACACACAGACACACACACACACACACAGCATGGTATCTACCATTAGCCTACAGAGTTTTTAAGCTAAACATAATAGTTCCCAAAAGGGATTCATAGTTCTTGAATTGATCTCAAATTAACCTGCCAGCCAGTTCCAAATGAATTTCCATTTCTATAATGTGAAAATTGTCCTGTGACAAAACTTTCAGCAGGAACAAATTCATTCCTTCTTGAGTCTATCATTTGCAGAGCACTATAGGGTATCACTTGGAAAGGGATCTAAATTAGAATTTTCCCAAAACCCATAACCAGGTTATAAAATACAGAATTCAAAAGGGTACTACTGATGTTTGAACCCATTAAATTACATACATTAAATATGTGCAGTTTCTAGTGTATCAATTATACCTCAATAAATCTGTTAAAAATAAGGGCAATGATGAGTTCATTTTGAGGTTGAACTCATACATTTTACACCATTGAAGACCACCCTCTCTTTGCTTTGTTCTAGCTCATATGCATGCTCTGGCATTAAAAATGCTCTATATCAGAAAAAAGAAATTGTGTATGTGTCCATACATACATATACATATGTACACAGAGATATACATATATATATATCTATATCTATCTATAACACATAGGTACACACACACGCGCCCATATACGCAGCGTTATAGCAACAAACCACGGGATGTGTAGAAGGTACCTGGCACTGTATATTGCATATTAGCTATTGTTCATTTCATATGCTTCTTGTGGCATATTAAAAAGCATCATCCCAATGTGATGTAGGTAGGATCATTTGCATTTTGCTGATAAGACAATGGAGATTCAGTGAGTTAAGAAATTTGCCCAAAGTTGGAAGTGAGGTTTTTTTTTTTTTAATCTAAATTCAATTAGCCAAGGTATAGTATATCATTAGTTTTTGATATAATGTTCAGTGATTCATTAGTTTAGTATAACACCCAGTGCTCATCATATCACATGCCCTCTTTAATGCCCATCACCCAGTTACCCCTTCCCCCCACCCACCTCCCTTTCCACAAACCTCAGTTTGTTTCCCAGAGTCAAGGTTCTCATATGGTTTGTCTCCGTCTCTGATTTCTTCCCATTCAGTTCCCCCCACCCCTATTTTCCTCTGACTGAATTATTTCACTTAGCATAATACCCTCCAGTTCCATCCACTGAGGTTTTTGAATATTGTCATGTCCAACTCTAAACCCTATGCTTCTTACTATCATAATCTTTATGAGGATTTGAGATGTTTAAAAAAATCTGCTGAATTAAGAGTTGGGTAGCAATTACCAAGGTTATTAAAGGCTATCTAGGTTTAAGTCAAAACTTTAATCAATACTGAAAAGACAGGGCACCTGGGTGGCTCAGTGGGTTAAGTGTCTGCCTTCGGCTCAGGTCATGATCTCGGGGGTCCTAGGATCAAGACCGGTGTCAGGCTCCCTACTCGGGGTGGGGGGGTCTCCTTCTCCCTCTCCCTCTGCCCCTCCTCCCGCTCGTGCTCTCTCTCTCTCTCAAATAAATAAAATCTTAAAAAAAATACTGAGAAGACACTGTCTACATATACCCTTGCTACTTATGAAGAAACAGCATCACCTTGCTAAAAATGCTGTATCTCAGGCATACTCCAAGCCTACAGTATCAGAATCTGAAATTTAACAAAAACCTCAGGTGATTTGGATTTAAAGTTTGAGAAGCAGTTATATATACAACTGCTCTTCTCCAGTTGTAGGAAGACAGCGAAGTAATGAATATTAACCAATCTAAACATTTCATAAGGCAGAAGCAAGTGTGGAAATCCCTTCGTGTGTTCCACTATTACTTCTGAAGAGATTTCATAATGATCCAGAAACTTCTACTAGCCTGACCAGATGAATACCTGAGCTTAAGTAAAAAGGAATTTCAGAATAAAATCAATTTTAAAAACTTCTTGCTTTTTAAAAACTGCCATTCCTTGGCTAACCACAGGTATGGATAGCTGATTTTTGATTATATAAGGTAGATTACATTAGTGAGTAAGAAAGTCATCAAAGTTTTGCCACTTCCTGTATAATTTTAAAAAGCATGTTGACAATAAAATGATCATCATAAAATCTGAAGTACTCACATGCAGATGTCAGCTTTCTCAGAACTACATAAGCATGGAGTCAGGTTGGTTTGGTCAACCAAAGTTAAAGTAAATAAAGCTAAACAGAAAAATAAATATTTTTTAAGACTTTGAGTTCAGCTCTAACTATTTATTCTCTGAGTTTACAAATTGGTAATTTAAATTAAAATGATACTTTAGCTTGGTTTGTTTTCTCTCTGAATTGGTCAACTGTGGAATAAATTGTTTGACTGGATTGGTAGTTTTATAACTGAGTAGGCAATGTCTCAGAATTTACTTCCTCCAAAGACTAATAAAGAAGAAATTAGTATCCATCCTGTTTACAGAAATATAGTTTCTTGAGCACATCTGAGCTTACCTAATGCTATACAACTAAAATGAAATAAAAGGTTATATCACATTTGGTTGTATTTTCACATGACCTGACATAATCCCCCTGGAATGCGGTTTACAAATATAAAACTTTTTGCTCCTTCGTTATTGTTTTGAACTAATGTATTTCTATAATACTTGCTTATTATACATTGTACTAGTACATAAGCTAAATGTGCATGGTTACTTTTTAGGGTTCAGGAAAGTGAGAAAGAATAAAAAAAAAATCAATGATCAAAAAACAATTTCTGGGAAAAAGCAGAATTAGAGAGTGAATGGAAATAATTTACTTTGAATATTCAAAAACTTAAATTAATAAAATGGCATACATTGTATTTATCTTCTTTGCTGACAATAACTCACAAAAATTAGTCTTTTTTCCTATTCACTGACCAAAAGATAAAAGGAACATTTAGAAGGTAAATCAGATTTGTTCTATATTGTCTTATACTAGTTTTCACTTTGTCCTCTTTATTTTTAATGGAAGAAATGTTTTATGATGAGGCTCAAGTTGCCAAAATAGCTAGGGGGCCAAAATAGCTAAGAATTTTAATAAAACTACATGCAAGTGCTAGAATTTCAGTTTAAATGAGTACAGAAGCTATTTGTATCATAATAGGAATACTCATAATTTTCCAACTTTTTAATAACTTTTGGGTGATTCCAACTTTTCCAAGAAAATTCTCCACATCTGGCATACTTTGTAATCCATGAAGAACACAACAAAGACTGTGAATGTTTGAAAATGTAGTCTGTTTCAATATTGTATAGATCAAAACACAAAACTAAGCAAAAATTTTTTTTTTTTGGTAAGAAAAAAAGCAATTCAGAAAGATTACAAGTCTAGTTTCTGCAACTAAAAAACACTGCAACACTGATTTGGCCTTGTTTTAAATCCATCTGGGAATTCCTAACTGGTAGAAGAGTAAAATGTCAGAGATTCTTGGTTTCTAAGCTTGCTAAGGCCTGTGGTTGCCTAAAGTATATGGAGTATTACTCATTTCTGTATTATATTCCACACAGCAGTTAAACTCTATAATATACATATGTATGTGTACGTATATGCATATAGAAGACAAATATATAAATATGCATACGAATATGTATTTTCTATTGTTAATCAATATAAGTTCTGGAAAACAGAAAACAATGCTCTTTTAAGTATTCATTTATCAATATGGATATTTCCCTCCAAATATCAAGAATGTTAAACAGTGGAAAAAAGAAAACTATTCATATCAAAAACATTTCAAACAAATATAATCACAAAAACTCCATTACATATTCAAAATTATATTTCTTCTTATATGTACACAGGAAAGCAGTTGTGAAGAAAAAAATAATTTTAGTTTTAACTTGGCAGAGAGAGACTCTGTACCTTGAGATATACAAAATAGTACCAGACAAGAGGTGTATAGATAACCCTAAGGATAAAACTCACATATTATGTGGGGGGGCTAAGCCATTTGAAAGACATATTTGGCTTACTAATTAACAATGGTAAAAACTAAGTTTTGTATAAATCCTTTGGAATCCAAGTGCTTACTTTTTCTTTCTAATGGCTGAATCTATTCTTTGAAATGTTATGTTCCTATATTTTGTTGTGTGCCGTCTTGAATTTATTTGTCCAGAAAGCAAAATAAAACCAGATGACATCAAAGATTAAGAAAATTCACAGAAATTGAGTAACTGATCTAATTTAATGCACAGTATAACAAGCTATTTCTATGTCTACATTTATCAATGCCTAATTCAAATTAAAAATATTCACACCTGCCCATCCAGATTCCTCATCTTCATTGTTAACAGAACTCCAATGCTGCTCATGTATCAAGAGGCATTGTGCTCAGAGAATGTACCCATCCCAGAAAAACAAATCAAGATTGGCCCAGGCCAGTCATGTTGATTCTGTTCTTTATCACCAGTGACTGGCCAGAACGGAGTCATACTGAAATGCCTAAATCAATGAATGACAGGCAAGCTATTTCTGGACTCCTTGGTACATAAGATAATACACCTCTATTTCAAAACTACATTTAATTGGTGTCCAGATCTATGGAATTATATGCTATATATGTATAGCATATAATTATTATTAATTATATATATTCCATTAATTATATATATATTCCATTAATTCCTATATATATATATATATATATATATAGGAATTTATGGGAGAGGAAAACACAGTCAGCCATTTTGGGATTATTTATAAGAAAGCATAAGACAAACAAACATCAAGATGGCTACCAGAGAGAAGTGTTGACAATTTTTTTCATAACTATTTTTTTCATCTTCTTATCATACCTGTCTGTCTCAGTTGCCTTTCTTACCTCAAGTTGCTTTCCTTTGGCCACCACATTTGCTGATACCCCTCTCTCCATTAGCAGTCACTTGGCTGTTTTGTCCGCTCTCCACAGTTCTTTGTTTCTCAAAGTTACAAAGGGACAATTGGATAATTTCATTAATGGCTAGGCTATTTGGAAAACAGCGTTGTACATTATTCCTTTTAAAATGTGTGACTTTCATGTTGGCATTAGGAAGAACAGGCCCTCCCTGAGAATTCATGGGGATTTGGGTCTACACATGAGGTTTAAAGTTTGAACTCTACTCATGAAGAGTTAAAGAGAAGATTTTTAATGTTATGCAGGGCCTCATTTTAATGTTCACAAACTTACTATGGCAATTAAGTTACTTACAAAAAAATTCATACATCTTGTGATGGTTCATTTTATGTGTCACTGTGCTGGGCTAAGGGATGCCCAGATAGCTGGAAAAACATTATTTCGGGATGTATCTGTAAGGGTGCTCCTGGAAGAGAATAGCATTTGAATCACTAGACAGAGGAAAGAGGAAACCCCCTTCACCAATGTGAGGGTGCATCATCCAAATTCTTGGGGGCCCTAATAGTACAAAAAATGGAGGAAGGGTGAATTCTTTCTCTCTTCTTGAGTTTATCCTCTCCTGCCCTTGGACATAGGAACTTCTGCTTCTTGGGGCCCTTGGACTCTAGCTTTTACTTCATTAGCCCCTCGGTTCTCAGGCCCTTGGCCTCTCTGGGAGTTATCCCATTCGTTTCCCTGGTTCACAGTCCTTTGGACCCACTTGTACTGAATTATACTACCAGTTTTCCTGGTTCTCCTGCTTCCAAATGCTACATTGTGGGACTTCTCAAACTCCATAACTGCATGAGCTAATTCCTGTAATAAATCTCCTCTCATACATACCTATCTATATATCCTACTGGTTGTTTCTCTGGAGAACTCTAATAC
The DNA here is from genome assembly GCF_964656455.1 of Halichoerus grypus. NCBI lineage: Eukaryota > Metazoa > Chordata > Mammalia > Carnivora > Phocidae > Halichoerus > Halichoerus grypus. Next base: position 103,824,983 of record NC_135727.1, on the reverse strand, counting down.
ATAAGTTCCGGAATTTTTATTAAAACAACAACACATACACACACTATTAAAAGATCATCACACAGAAAGTCATTTTCTTTACTTAACTTAATGTTATTTAGGTATTTTCTCATAAGGAAAATAACCCATGATAAGTCATTTATATTCCTATACAAAAATGTGGAAAAAGACACTTGACTGTTTGTATTTGGACAGGAACAATGCTAAATTTCTTCCTGATTCATTTTAGCCAGTAATAGACTATCTCTTAAAATCTACACTCTCGGGACTCCTGGGTGGCTCAGTCGGTTAAGCACCTGCCTTCGGCTCAGGTCATGATCCCAGGGTCCTGGGATGGAGCCCCACACTGGGCTCCCTGCTCAGCGGGGAATCTGCTTCTCCCTCTGCCCCTGCTGCTCCCCCTACTTGTGATCTCTTTTTCTGTCTCTCTGATAAATAAATAAAATCTTTAAAAAAATATAAAATCTACACTCTCAGTCACTTTGAAACGAGGATGTGACAAAAAGAAAATCAACCTAAAACTAATAATACTGACCATCAAGAGAAGATCCATATCCTATTAAGAAACCATACTTATACCCAGTCTAGTATTTATATGTCAAGTACATACTAGAAATAATCATTGAACTGGAAGTTTGGTCAGGACCAAGAGTAATGAATGGAAGTTTTTCTATACTGTATCGAGACAAATTTGGTCTTGGTAACCATCACTTAATAATGAACACGCACACACCACTTCACTGATTAAACAGAACCAGAAAATCACAGAAAGGCAAGCTGTGTAGAAAAGGAAGTGGAAGAAATCATTATGGCATTAAAAACTTCATCCATTTCATTAAAGCTCAATAGAGAGGTTTATCATTTCAGAGGTGAACCAAGCAACTGCCAATGAATGATTTTTAACTACTGGGAAGTGTGGAGGTGCTGACAGTTAAACTGAAAAAAGGCAACAACTTCTGATCCATGAAACAGAACTAATGTGCTGGGCAAAAGAAAACTTGGAAGGATTTTAAGTGAACTCCCCCATTTAAGTGCCAAAATTCCAATGGAATCTTGCATTTCAGAATAGATGTCAGCAGTGAGGAAGTAAAAATGTCAGCTTCTCCCAGGGTCCTCTAGTCAGAGAAACCAATACATCCATAAAGTACGAAGAGCATTTTCCAACTCTATTTGGATCATCATTCTTATTAATTTTGTTAGTTTAATCACAATTTATTCACAGAGAAAACCAGAAAATGCCATCATTAATTAGCAATGGCTCTTGATTAATGTTTTAGGATAATTTGCAAACCAAACTCTGAATACACCTAATAACATCTGCCCTTTAATAAGAAATTATCCACTTAAAAAAAGCTTTTGTTCCTCTCCATATAAGTAAACACTATTCCGTAAATAGTAAACAGAAAATTCCATTAAAAATTAAGTATTTTTCATTTCTGCATTTGAATATTTGAAAATATATTCCCAGTATTCTTGACAAGTTTGTATATCTTATATCAGCAGTAGTGGTAACACTTAATTATGTATATATTTGCTTTATTTTCTACCACATGGATTTGGTTGTCTGGAACTTACACTATATATATATTTTTCCACAGTGCATTTCTTTCCTTTTGTTACAACTTAGACACTTTTGAAATAGATTTGATATCCTTCCTCTTAAAATTGCAGTAAAACTTCATGCACTTGTAGAAAGATGTGATACACCAAATTAAGAAAATTGCATTAACAAATTCGAAAATTTATCAGTATCCAAAAATTTGGAGGACGGGGCAGATTAAATATATGCCAAAATAGTTAAAGTTTTACGTGTGCCTTAGCCAAGAACATTTTAGTTCTTCCCTTAGTCTATTTTCCCAATATTTCAATACAGATTTCGATCATAAGATTCTTCTATTATTGGGGAGATGATACAAATCATATGAAATCAGTTGCAATATTCAACAATTTTAAGGTTATTTTATGTGCTGCTTCACAGAAAGAATAAATCAGAGAAAACACAGCATCAGGCTAAAACAGAAATATTTTCATTGGCTGCTTTGGTAAATAGATGAAATAATAATGGTTATTAAAATTTGGTTAGAAAAATACAAAATTTGTACAACACTGGAAACAAAGTCAGGTTTGGATCAAGTTTTTATTTTTTTCTGTTTTTTTTTTTTAATTACACTAAAAATAAAAAAATACAAAGTCTATTGATATGTTTATGATTTTTACATGACAAAAATCCTTTAATGACCTAAAAGCTATTTGAACGATTTAAGATGTAGAATGACTTATAAAATAAAATATTATGAATTTTTTCAAACATACCATTTTATTATTCTTTTTAAAATTAAGAAAAAATTTAAAAGATTTTATTTATTTGTTTGAGAGAAAGTGAGTGAGAGAGAGAGAGAGTGCACGAGATGGGGGGGGTCAGAGGGAGAAGCAGACCCCTCGCTGAGTGGGGAGCCTGACTCAGGCCTTGATCCTGGGACTTGGGGATCATGACCTGAGCTGAAGGCAGACCCTTAACTGACTGAGCCACCCAGGTGCCCCGCATTTTATTATTCTTATATGTTATCTTTCTATATATTTATGCATTGTTTTATAGTATGAAAAAGTTGTTAAATCTGAAAGACCTAGCCACTCTGGAAAACAGTATGGAGGTTCCTCAAAAACTTAAAAATAGAACTACCCTGTGATCCAGTAATCACACTACCCAAAGAATACAAAATACTATATCAAAGGGATACATATACCCCGATGCTTAAAGCAGCATTATGTACAATAGCCAAACTGTGGAAACAGCCCGAGTGTCCACTGACTAATGAATGGATAAAGAAGTGGCATACGTGTGTGTGTGTGTGTGTGTGTGTGTATGCACACACACACACACAGGAATATTTTTTAAAGATTTATTTATTTGAGAGAGAGAGAGAGAAACCATGAGCAGGAGGAGGGGCAGAGGGAGAAGCAGGCTCCCCACTGAGCAGGGAGCCTGATGCAGGGCTTGATCCCAGGACCCTGGGATCATGACCTGAGCCACAGGCAGATGCTTAACCAACTGAGCCACCCAGGTGCCCCTACACAATGGAATATTACTCAGCCATAAAAAAGAATGAAATCTTGTCATTTGCAAATGACATGGATGGAGCTAGACAGTATTATGCCACGCGAAGCAATCACTCAGAGAAAGACAAATACCATATAATTTCATACATAAGTGGAATTTAAGACATGAAACAAATGAACAAAGGGAAAAAAGAGGGGGGCAAAACAAGAAATAGACTCTTAACTCTAGAGAACAAACTGATGATTACCAGAGGGAAGGTGGGGGGGGGGATGGGTGATATAGGTGATGAGGAGTGCAGGTGCTGTGATGAACACCAGGATTAAGGAGTGCAGGTGCTGTGATGAACACCAGGTGATGAATGGAAGTGTCGAATCACTATATTGTACGCCTGAAAGTAATATTATACTGTATGTTAACTAACTGACATTTAAATAAAAACTTTAAAAAAAAAGAACACCGCCATCAAAAACATTTTTTTGAAAGACCCTTATATGTTCATGTAAAAACACAGAGAATGCAAAATAAGCCATATATTTGACACTATATTCAAAGAAACTTCTTGATGTGACACTTATCATGAGCATTTACCAATTATCAAAAATGTCATATAACATCTGTCAAAAGTCATCAGTCAAGTCATTAAAATCACCTCATATTGTTACAAACCTAAATAAATACCAGGGAGAATTATGAATAGATATCACTACTATACTGAACAAAACCAAAAGAGAAATAATTGTTATATCATTTGAGTTAAATGAATACATCTATTAATTTTCTAAACAAATGGGGAAAGCGCTTTTTTCCCCCAGAGTAACAATGATAAAGTAGATCACCATTCATATTTTCAGGAAAAGTACTCCAAAACACTTGTTACTGTTGGTGACAATCAAAGAGTTTAATGTTAGTCAAATGTGATTATATAAACCTGATTTATATAATCACCTCCTTGAAACTAACTACATAACAAATACCACTGGATTGTCTTAAAAACAAAAATGGAAATAACACTAACAGGGAGACTAAGGAAGGAGGATGTATGTCTGGTTTTGATGCTCCAGTAACTTCAAAGCTTTAGGCAAGTCACTTAACCTCTCTGACCCCCCAGTTTTCTCATCTGTAAACAGACTGGATGATCTTTCCAATGAATTCCAACATGAAAATTCTCTTTGTCTGTGGTCTACCCTGAAGAATTCTTTAATTGAATAAAATGTTTACTTCTTTGATTTTATGCAATGCTACACTTAAAAATACCCTATCACTTAAAATACCCTATCACCTATTAGTGATTTCTTTTATCTGAGCTATCATAAAAATGGCTGGACTTTTAGCTAGTCCATACACATCCGCCTTCCCAGAAGGCCGTGATGCAAAGTTTTTAGCGGCACAGACCTCTGTAAAATCGTATAGGTGGCATTTTAAACCTCTATTACTCTATTCCCTGTTCAGTCAGTGTATGCCTAGGACTTCCAATTCAGAAGACTTCAAAGATTGCGTACTCAGAGACATGCCATCACAGACTAATCCTCTCCTATCCTGTACTCCTCATTCCTTTAGGACTTGTATATGAGGCTTAAAATTATCCTATGGCTCCCCGTTTTGAATGGATATTAGGTAAAGACTGGTTTCTGGGTGATTATAGGTACCAAAGAAAAAAAACTTCAAAAACTTAAGTAGGATTCTATTTTGTTTTCCTTTTACTACTGACAGTTTAATCATAGGTTTGAGCTAGACTTTAGATTTCATAGACCCTTCAGTTTACTGATAGTCTCACAGGCTCAGTTATATTTCATAATATTTATATCCATAATCAAGGGAAAGTCTTTTTACACATTTATGCACAAAAATATAAATGATCTCATATGTCCCCAATTGTCTAATTATTTTCTATCTGCATACACGACGTACATTATGTGGATACGGCAACATATTTTTTTCCAGATATTTCTGGTCTGGTTTAAAATATGAAAAATCAGGTACAACTGAAAGACAAAACACTGAGTAGTCATGATGTAATATAGTATAATGGATAGTGATATTTAAAAATTAGTTTTCAACAGCCACACAAATAGAGGAAAATATGCTTGAGTTTGATGGTAACACTTTCTAAGCCTCAAGCAGAGCTGTATTTCTCTAAAATATTCTTTTCCTAGCAAAGTATGGCTTCTAACTTATGTGATTAATCAAAATCCTTCAGAACCATTTCATTCTGTGTTAGATGAGAAGGTATAACATGTATATTTTAGATCAATCATAAACTACACATTAATTCCGATTTAAAATAGAAGCTGACTTTTCCACTGAGAATGTATATCTGTCACATCTCTGAAGGAAAAGATATTCATATTTTAATTTTCAGGTTTCAGAGATCAATGTTTACTAAATTCTTTGGTTTTTGTTTCATCTGAATATGTGCCTTGAGAAAGACATTTGAGAAAATGATGAAGTATACCTTACTCAAAATTATTTACTCTAGATCTTAATTATTAAATGGTAAACACAATGTTTCATTTTTTAATAAGAGGTATAGTATTATGATCTTGAGATTATGCAGACCACTACTGATTTTTCCTATTACTTCTTATAAATGAGTTTCTTTGGCATTAATAAAAAGCTACATTAGATGTCTTTAGCCCCTTTAAAAATATATAAATGAATAAGACATTCCTAGTCATCATTTTATAATATACGCAAAAATTCTGAGATTTTAAATGTAACTTACCTTCGGTTTTCCTATGTTCAAAAAGGCATCGCTGCTCTTTTAGTGTGATCAAGGGGTTTCTGAAAACCAAGGGGGAAAAAGGTATCCATCTGGGAGGAACACTCCCTGCAGGAAGGAGGGTGCTATCCGCATTTAACGTAAATAACCACTTTCATTCCCTTTAATTAAAACAAACAAACAAACAAACAAAAAAAACAGAAAAATCTTCTGCACTCCTAACAAAAAAATAAAAGTTTCTTCTTGATATGGTAGTTGATTGCACAAAACCATTTTGTGTGTAGAGATGGTCCTTCCACCAATTATTTTTAGCATCATGCTATTTTCATTTAGAAAGGTCAGAGGAGTTCTTTGCTCAAACCAATGTGATTTTCCTAATAAGCTCACCATGCTAAGTGATGCAACAGAATTGCTCTGTATGTTAGTAAGGAGAGTAAATGGCATTACTTGACAAACTGTTCCTTCAGTGGTGGTTCATTCCAAGAGATTAATTTCTCAGTACTTGCCTAGTGCCACATATACACTATCAAATATCAACTGTAGCATCCCTCTCATTGGATTCTGTAGTCTGCTCTTTTGTATTTATATTTGGAAACAAAATGTATCACTCCATCTGTGAGTAATCATGATGATGAAATTATGTGATACCATCCCAGAAGCAAATCCAAGGTATCAGAGCACCACGCTCTTTTTCAGTGCTCCTATACAATGCTTATTTCAATATTCTATTGTGCACAGTTATTATTCTTCCAAGCCTCTTGCCCTCTTTCATTTAGTTAGTGGCCAATTCATTAACTGAGAAATGCGTTTTTTTTGTTTGTTTTTGTTGTTGTTGTTGTTGTTTTTCTGGTGGGTACAGAGGATGAGTAAAACAGAATCACCCTATAATGAAAGATGCCATAGCTTCAAATGTCCTCCTCCCTCCAGTTGCATTTATAGAGATTCCCAGCAGAACAAAGGATCAAACTATAGTACCTACAGATCTAGCCAGAATGCCTTTCAGACAGGGGATCATTCACGCAGCAGGTCTTTTTGTTACCAGTTTCCAAAAGAGTCCGAGGAAAATTTTCCATTGTTTCCTACGGTTATTAGACTGTTGGCTTCTAATGACATTATGGATATACAACTCACTATTGTTTCAGCACAATGTTTTATGCATGATATTTTAAGAACTGTACAAAACACAACATTAAAATTCTAAAGTGAAAAATAATGGCATTATGGCTCATTACATCCTATATTGTGGTAGTCTGAACTGTGAGTAACTATACTGTCATCCTGTCATCTCGCTCTAAGAGATCTGCTGCAATGTTTTACACAATGTCATTTATTTCATAGATATGACCACATCAAAATGTTCCAGTTTGGAAGCATATTGTAAATGTTTAAATCTGTGATCACACAGTCACCTGAGAACTACCTGCACCAAAAAACTGATCAACAACACCACCCAAAGTTCTGCTAGTAGTAACAGTTTTGATCAAACACAAGATAACACATCGAGCATTTTGATATCATCTTCCAACATTATTCTCTTCCTCATTTGTTTAGAGACAGAATTTCAAAGATTTCCCAAAGACATTGGGAGAAGATGCTAGAAACCTTTATGGAAAAATCTTCATGTTTTTTCTAGTGAAATGACTCACAAATCAATGACAGCACTTGGCCCCAGAGATGCCTCTCTCCACGTCAGCCTGGGGTGTCCTTAAAACCCTTGTATGATCATATCATATGCTATTCCAAGGCCCTTTGCTGCCATTATTCCATCAGCTTTATACCGTCACTCCCACTGAAGTTTTGCTCATAACCAAAGGATCATCTGCCATTGACGGCTTGTTCGGAATTTAATTCTATTATGTAGTACATATTCAATTAAGACTCATGCTGGGGCAGGACTCTCTTGACTTTTGTGACTGCTTATTAAATAACCAAGATGTTGTATAAGGAACAAGTGACAAATTAACAAACATGTATGAGGCTTTGAATAGCAGCCAGAATAATACCAGGTTGAATTAATTATCATATTAAATATATGCAGAAGGGGAAAATAAAATACCTGCTATTATACGGACGAGTCTTATTTTAATATACATGTTTGAAGACAAGCAGTTTCAAAGGAATTATTGTACACTCATGAGCATAGGCTACTATACTGTGCATGTTTTAAAACTGGGCTTAAAACAACATGTTTTGTGCTGGTAAATATTTTTTTTTAAGTAGACTCTCTTTTCTACAGTTGCTTTAGGTTCACAGAAAGATTGAGAAGAGTGTACAGAGATTTCCCATATACCCCTTGTCCCCACACAGCACAGTTTACCCCACTATCAACATCCCACGATGGAGTTGTACAACTGTTAAAGGGGATAAACCTATAATGATATAGGATCACCCACAGTCCATAGTTTACATTAGGGTTCCTTCCTGGTGTTGTCCATCCTATGGATTTTGACAAGAGTATAATGATACATATCCACCATTACAGTATCACAGAGTAGATTCACTGCCCTAAAATTCCTCTGTGCTCCACATATTCATCCCTCCCTCCAAACCCTGGCAACCACTTATCCTTTTATTGTTTCCACAGTTTTGCTTTTTTCAGAATGTCATATGGTTGGACTCAGACGGTATGTAGTCTTTTCAGACTGGCTTCTTACACTTAGTAATATGCATTTAGGTTTCCTCCAGGTCTTTTTGTGGCTTAATAGCTCATTTCTTTTTAGTGATGAATAACATTCCCGTTGTCTGGATGGACTCAGTTTATTAATCTATCGACCAACTGAAGGACAACTTGGTTGCTTAAAGCTTTGGCAATTATGAATAAAGCTGCTATAAACATTTGTGGGCAGGTTTTTCTGTGGACAGGTTTTCAACTCATTTGGGTAACTATCATGGAGTGCAATTGCTGGCTCATATGGTAAGAATTTTTTTTTTTAATACAAGTATGCTTTGTTTATTAAGAAGCCACCAAACTGTCTTCCAAAGTGGCTGTACTTTGTATGCCCACCAGGAAGGAATGAGAATTCCTATTGTTCCACATCCTCACCAGTACTTGATGTTAGTATTCTGGGTTTGGCCATACTCCTATGAAGGAGTGTACTGGGCAAATACTTTTTAAAGCAACAAAAATTTTGCTTTCCTAACGTGCTATTTTTCTTGTTCTTCAAGAAACAGTGAGACAATCCCCAAACCCTAAGACTGAACAGGAATGCATCTTCACATTCTTTTATCAGTTACTTTTCAATAACATAGACAACGTCATTGTCCTACTGAAAAACCTTCAAACTGTGCCTTTTCATAACACCATCAAAGAATTAAAAGCAGGAAATTGACTAGAGAGAAGTAATGAATCCTGCATCGGGTAGGTAGTTCTTGAAGACATCATCATTACTGTTTGAAAATGCAAAATATTATATCAACACTTTCTATTATATTTATATCAGTATTATTAGGAAATTCATCAAATGACTTACTGAATTAAGAAAATGTTTGGTATTAGCATAATAAAGCCTGTTAAAAATGAAATGGGATTATTTTACTGTTACATATTCTTAGAGAATCTATTCTGTTTTTCTGTGCTGATCACTATATATACACAGTTATTTTAAAAAGATACTTATTGCCCATCTGTTTTGCTGATGAGAGCCTTCACAGCATCGCCAGACACAAATTGTGTCTATGCCTGCGAGCCCCCTCAGTGTTCATTCCTTCAATTAATATTTGTGGGCTTAAATGTCAGTTGTCATGTTAAGTGACAGGCATATAATAGAAAATTACAACAACAATAACAAACCACACACTTACAACACCAGTCCTGGCCCTCTACAGCCTGTATGCTAGAGGGTCATGTAGATACAGAAAAACAGCACAGAGGAGAATCATTTAATCCAGGTTTATCTGTATTAACTCCAATTCCTGCAAAATTATCAAACACTTTTAAATTTGGATTCTATTCTTTTGGATAGAGAAGATAGAGACAAAACAGAAACCTTTATGTTAATTTTAGTATGTCAGAACAATACGCAGATATTGTCTTGTAAAACATAATGAGCTGGTTTATCTCCTATGAACATATCACTAGTATAGGGGCGCTTGGGTGGCTCAGCTGATTAAGTGCCTGACTCTTGATTTTGGCTCAGGCCATGATCTCAGGGTCATGAGATCAAGCCCTGCGTCGGGCTCCTCGCTCAGCAGGGAGTCTGAGAATCTCTCTCTCTCCTTCCCTCTGCCCCTCCTTCCAATGCGCATGGTCTCTCTCTCTCTCTCCAATAAAGAAATAAATCTTTTTAAAAATTTATTACTAGTATATGTCTGACTGTGGATTTTAATTTTGACTTTGTGAAGTTAATGAATACCAGTTGATTAAATAGAAAACGTTGAAACCTCTATAACTGAGATGGCATGACAATTTCATGCCCTGATACATATCACCTGTTTAAAATACAGAGCACTGATCGAGAAAATATAAAAAGAGAAAAAAAAAAAAACTCACGCAGTAACACAGCAGGGCTTAGACACGAGCTTGGCACCGCTGTGGATCAGACATTGTAGCTGCAGTCCTAAAAGGTTCTTTTCCCCTGACTGACAGTGTCGCTGCATTTAGGCTCCTTCACTAAGAGTCCACATATGAGAGAAGAACCAGAGTTAAGATCACTGCTTGAAGTCACAAGTTAAAGTAAAGGTCTACCCAGTAATCATTCTTGAAAGGAGAGATTACTTGAAAATTTTGCTGACCTGCCGCCCGAGGCTCTATCTTTATAGAAAACTATTAAACTAGAGATATGGGAAGAAAAAAAAGACACACCGTGATGGCAGGAAAAAACCCCAAATAAACGGACTTGAGCACTGAGTCCTCAATAACTTTAATTATTACCACAAAGCAGACACCCCAACATGCCAGTACATTATCTATTCTACGGCACAGACGAGGACAGCATCTGTCTTCATAAAGGGAGGAATAAAGAGAGGAAAAGAAATTACAAAAACAATGACACAAATGGATTAACTTGAAAGGCTCCAGAAACCTGTGATCAAATACAAGCCTAAAAAAGGCAGAAATTCATCACCACCACCAGCACAATGATGGAACCATGGATTCAGTCGAGATAAAATTATTCTCACAGAAGTGTCTGCGAAACAATTTAAAAGGATATGTTGAGAATTTTCAATAATAAAAATAAAAGAGAAAATCCAATAAAAAAGAATTTGGAGTTATAAAATAAAAGCAGGGAGAAAGTGCACGACAGAATTTGGTATCTATGAGAAAAAAACTGACTACAAATACTAGAAATGACAAACGTAGTAAATGAATCAATTAAAAAATTAAACATGATAGAATATCTAGATTGCACAAAAGATAAAATTAGTGAACTAGAAGGATAATAATGAAGAACTCATCCAGAACAGAACCCAGGGAAGCGAATCAATTTTAAAAGAGAGAATTCAAAAGATGCGAAAGATAGTCACTAATATCCAACTGTAAGAATTCCTAAAGAAGGGACTTGTGTGTGGAATTGCAGAAAAACAAGATTTAAAAATAATACCTGATAATTTTACAGAACTAAAGATAGACAAGAGTACTCAATTCTAAGTGCGCTATGAATACCAAGTAGGAAAAAGATAAATTTACACCCAGATATGTTGTAGAAAACCTGCAGAACATCATGATAAAGGAACACATCTGAAGACTTATATTAGGAAAAAGCAGGTTATATCTAAGGAAATGACTATCAGACTGCAAAAGATCTAATCAGCTGTGACTTTGTGGCTGAAAATAAGAATAGAAAATAATACACCCAAAAGAGTAATGAGAAAAAAATGCGCTGACTACAATTTGAACCGCAACTATTATTCAGAATATTTTCAGACAAGGACTAAGAAAGATTATTACCTCCATATATTCTCTGAAAGAATTACTGAAGGATATATTTCAGCAAGATGGAAAGTGTTTAAACAGTTTTTATTACTGTTAAGAGCAAGCAATGGAATAAGGCAAAATTACAATTAAAAAAACAAACTTAAGATGCCACTTCTCCCAAATTAAGTTAATATAATCCTGATAAATAGACCAACACTTTTTTAAAATGGGGGCTTTTATCAATTTTGCCTCTAATTCACATGTACTTGGATGACTAAGGCTATCTAAGAAAATTGTGAAGAACAAGGTAGGGTGCTCTGTCTTACCACATGTCAAGCTTGGCTAATGACACATCTACATTAATAGGAATGTATGGTATTGACACAGGAATTGGCAAATGAAGCACATAACAGAATAGGATGCCCAGGAATACATATGTATATATTAATCTTGACACACAATAGAGGTAGATATGTAAGTAGGGAAGAGACAGACATTTTAAAATTATGTTAGGAGAATTGCTTCTTCAATAAAAAAAATCTATGGATAAAAAATCACTAAGAGTGACTTCCAGATTTATTAAGATACCTAAGAGTAGAAGAGTAAAACTTTACTATTTTTTTTATTATGTTCTGTTAGTCACCATACAATACATCACCAGTTTTTGATGCAGTGATCCACGATCCATTAGCACTGGGTGTTGTACAAAAACTTTACTATTTTAAAAGAATACATAGAAGGAAATAACTAGAGCCATAACTCAATCAAAATACTGGCAGAGGAAAAGAACAGGAAATACAAAGAAGAGCAAATACAAGGGCTAATGAATGCAAAAGATCTAGTATCATAAAAAAGGGAATTAATAGGAGATATAATTTCACACTCATCAAACTGAGAAAATTCTAAACATGTCGATAGCTAGTTGATAAGGGCGCAAAACAAAGGGGATGCCTACACCACTGTTGTAAGCATAAACTGCTATGGCAATTCTACGAGCAAGTATGGTAAAAGGTTACGTATTCTCAGTCATTTTGTTTGTGGGACTTATTTCATCATAACATAAATAAAATAGCTCTCTTTAAATAAGAAAACAGGTGGACATGACCTATCCTTAAGAACTAATCTGTGTGTTTACCATGTCCTTTTGAAAATTCTTTATTCATTCCTCATAAAGATCCTGTATGTTTAGTATATACTTGCTTTCTTTGTTAAAAGCAAAACTGGAGACTTGTCTTTCAAATATAATGCCTTATCAATATGCATCGTTTCAGATTCACAAGTGACCTTACCCTAGTCAGAAAATTATTTTTTTCATTCTATAGAAAACCGCTTCTTTTTATTATTTGAGCATAGATTTTGAGCTAATTGATTTTAAGCTACAAAATCTTGTTTTCTATGGATTTATTCTTTTCCTTTGTTGCTAGTTTGATTTTAATTTATATATGTTTTTTAGCCCTTTAAGCAAATGGTTAGACTTCAGGGCACCATTCATAATACTATTATTATAGGATACTAATCAGACATTTATAAAAAGATGAATAAAAAGATGAGTATAGTCCCACATTCACATGGCCCCTGGGGTCAGACTGCGGGTCTCCTTGGAGCGGGGGTAGTAGCTTCAGAGTAGAGAACTGACTGCAGAAGCCAGAATCATGCCAGGACAGGTGTTTACATAGTTTCTTCCCCACTTTGACTGACTTTGAGTTGAAAGGAGGGCAGCTGAAACTGCAACCAAAGGAGGTATTATGCTTCCAGAAAAATCTCAAGGAAAAGTATTGCAAGCAACACTAGTAGCTGTTAGATCGGGCTCTAAAGGGAAGGGTGAAGAGAGATTCAACCAGTTAGTGTGAGAGCTGGAGATCAAGTTCTTCTCTCAGAATATGGAGGCACCAAAGTAGTTCTAGATGACAAGGATCATTTCTTACTTAGAGATGGTAACATTCCCGGAAAGTATGTAGACTGAAATAAATCATTATAGAAATGGCATCAAGCGAAGCTGTCCATTCCAGTGAAGTTGTGAAATCTTTCATCATGTAAATAATTTGCATATCTCTCTTTTATAATAAACTAATGGCATCCAAGCGAGTGATATCCAGTGTCTCTAAAATTAAGTTTTAGGATACTGATATAAACATTACCAAATAAAAATGTACAAACAAAAAAAGAGATGAATATGAAACCAAGTGATAGAATATCAGCACAATAATAATAATAGCAACATAACCTTATGAGAAGCTGTTTACAAAGTTAAATTTAATTTATGACCCCAAAGTAGTAAGAATGATATCAGTATGTACCTCTGGGAAACAGGGATTTCCAAGAAAAGGAAACTGACTTGTAAAGTACTTACAATTCAAAACTACATTAAAGTCCTAATTTTCTTTTGTTTAATAACTTGCACCAACATGTGAGATGAAAAGTGTGTATACAAATAATCTTACATTAAAATCTTCTCTCAAGCCTAATCTGTCAAGTGAAAAAAATATATTAAAATACATTCGACAGTCTACACTTGGACCTTGCCTCTAACAGGTCAAAGAACATCAATATTTAGCATGGTTTTTGAAGGAACCATGAACATACTACAGCCTTTGGCTGGTATGTAGATAGATAGATAGATACATAGATACATAGATACATACAGATACAGATATTGATATAAAACTGTTGAAATTTATTCTGCTAGAACAAATTGCCAAAGTACAGGTCTTTTTTTCCTGGCAGAAATGCACCATTTGGTCCATGAATAAGGTCCCACCCCTGCTAGATAAGTCTAAAAAGAAGAACCAAATATCAGAAGTCTGACAGGAAGTGAGACTTATATCTTTTAAGGGGCCAGATGATAAACATGATGCCAGAATGACAGTCACCTCAGGACAGCCTGTCATGAGTTAGGAACGATGGGATTTTAAGACCTTCAAGGTAAGTGGTAGTTCATCAGCAAATTCATCCAGTTCATTGTTATTTCCTTATTTATGTAGTTTTCAATTTTTACTGCCTATGGTAAAGTTATATCTAAGAATTTTGACCAGGGCATAACTGTGATCACACACAACATTAAGGGGCAAGACAAGGTCCTAGTTACTCTAGGGTTAGAGTGTTCAATCAACAAACAGTAAAATACACCTAAGAACAAAGTAAAATCAATGGAATCAGAGTCAAAGCTGAGGGGTCTACCCTGTTCTTCCCATGTAGAATATTTCCCTTCATTGTGAATCTTGAATGTATGCATTTTTATAAAGATAAGAAAATTCCTTTATGTATACTGATTAAAGAACATCCGCAAAGTAATCAATTTTAAATTAGTTAGCACTAGAAGAAAGGAGCAAGCTTTTTTTTCCTTATGGTCATAGGTTGTGAGGGCTAGGCCTCATGGGGGCAGGATGGGTTTGGTATTTCAGCACGGAGAAGTAATCATAATTACTTTGAAAACAAATTCATAATGCATTCAATTAAAACTTATGCCTACATTATGGACACACAGGAGCTTGTGGCCACATAGGTCTAGAAAAGTGAGAAGAGCAAACATGGAATACGGAAAAGTTATGTAGAAAATGGGAAGGAAATGATGCTTGGTGAGAATAACATATTCTCAGTGTGATAACCAGGACGGTGTACTCATTTGATGTATCACGGACCTGAGGCTTTAGGAAGCCTCTAGGCTAGGTCTAGAGGTTTTCTATCTTCCCCAGAGAATCTATCGTAGACTGGGCAAGTCTATTTATATACCAACTGTTTTTCTGATTTTTGCCTAAATCCTCACTGTCACAAGTGCACAAGATGAATTCAATCCACCCTGGGGCTCATACTAGGAACCCAGAAGGATTTCTAAGCATGCTTCAAAAGATGCCATTTCAGAAAAATAAATTATAATACTTATTAGAGGCTGGCAAATGATTACTTTTTATTCTTTGCCACAACAGAAAATAAAACTAACATATATTATTCCATAGGCCCCTTGTGAATTTATCTACATAAAGCTGCTGAGAATTTGAGTTAATAATTCTTACTTCTTCATTTTGCATTTTAGTTGAAATCCCAGGGCACTTCAGCAAAAGAGGATCAAGTAAGTTATTGTTAATTTAAAGACAAATTCCACATCAACAGAGCTACATCAAATTCTAATATCTCATTTGAAGACTCAGTTTTGCCAAATGTAAATTCATGACATAAAATAACTTAAAATACCAATATGGGTTCAAAAAAGCACTTAAATCTCTCAATTTCTATATCATAGATTCTAGGATATTTAATAAAAATTCTTTCAAGTCCTAAGATTCCATACTAATGGAATCCTCACTTAAAACTCCTGAACTTAGTATAAGCTTAATCAGCAACATAGCTTTTATTTAACATAAAATAAATATAAAACATGATATTGACAGGTCTTTTCAGTAGTAAATATTACTGCTTTATAAGCAACCCAATTAGTCACTTTTTTCCCAGATATAAATACCCTTGACATTAAGGGTTTAATACTAATGAGTCTGACTATTCTTGAGAAACATCAAAACATCAAGAAATATCAAAGCTCCACTACATCTAGAATATTGCTATTTTACTGAGACACATACATAAGTCACTTAGTCTAGTGAGGGATTCAAAATGACCCCTCCAGCCTTCTCTTTCTCAAAGCAGCCTAGATCGCCCCTTATATTTGTATAGTCAGTGATCCCTTAATTTGAAGGAAACTTCCCTCCTTCAAGACAAATACACCACCATTCATCTCTCTGCTATCTCTCCAACCTCTGCTTACCCCAAAGATAGTTGATAATGTTGACAATACAAAGATACACAAGTAAAGTGTTTTATGGAAGAGATGATTCTTGGACCAGTAAAGTTTGGGGTTATTAAAAGTACCGTGTTTTGTTTCTTGAAGTGATTCAACCCCATTATGTTCTCCAGAGAAAACTTAAGAAAGAAACCCTACAGAACTATCTCATTAAGTACAATGTTCAATACCTCATCAAGTAGGAGTCAGAGGTTTAACAAAAAGTGACGGGTAGTTAACTTGAAATAAGATAGAGTCAACAAATACATAATGAAGGCAGACTTGAGGAGAAAAACAATGTCTTGGGGATATATTTTCATTTAGTGACAGGACAGAGAGGTACTAGTTCAGCCAGGGGGCCAACCATAACTGAGCATGAGCTGAACAAAGAACATTAGGAAGCATTTTTAGTTCTATAATAATAAGCATGTAGGACCAGACTGTTACTTGAGCATTTCTACTTGAGAGGAAACAGCTCAACAAAGAAGAAGGAGTAATAAGAAACAATTTGTAAAGCACAGACAAAAAGCCTGGTATTGCAGAGAATATATGCCAGGCACATATTACAGAGCAACTATTCCATTATTCATCTGTCATAGTTTTCTTTTTCTTTCTTTCTTTCTTTCTTTCTTTCTTTCTTTCTTTCTTTCTTTCTTTCTTTCTTTCTTTCTTTCTTTCTTTCTTTCTTTCTTTCTTTCTTTCTTTCTTTCTTTCTTTCTTTCTTTCTTTCTTTCTTTCTTTCTTTCTTTCTTTCTTTCTTTCTTTCTTTCTTTCTTTCTTTCTTTCTTTCTTTCTTTCTTTCTTTCTTTCTTTCTTTCTTTCTTTCTTTCTTTCTTTCTTTCTTTCTTTCTTTTTTAGTGAAATATAGTCCACACACAATGTTACATTAGTTTCAGGTATACAACACAGCAGTTCAACAACTCTATACTTTATGCTCTGATTTCCTCAAGTGTAGCTCCCATCTCTCACCATGCAACACTATTACAGTACTATTGACTGTATCTTTTGTTCCCATGACTTCCTCATTCCATAATTAGAAGCCTGTATCTCCCATTCTCTTCACCCTTTTTGCTCACCCCCCACCCCTCCCCTCTAGCAACCTTCAGTTTGTTCTCTGTATTTATGGGTCTGGTTCTGCTTTTGGTTTGTTCATCTGTTTTATTTTTTAGATTCCACATATAAGTGAAATCATATGGTATTTGTCTTTCTCTGACTTATTTCACTTAGCACAATATCTCCTAGGTCCATCCATGTTGTCACAAATGGCAAGGCCTCATTCTTTTTTATGGCTGAGCTGTCAGAGTTTTGAATTCAGGTGAGATCATGGTTAAAAATTATATGGGGGTGATATAATATAGTGTGTGTGTGTTTAGTGACAGACTTTAATACCTTTATAAATGACTTGAGTTTATACAATCATTAAGGATCTGATAGGGGTCTGTAATTGTTCAGTTATACTTCACTGCATTTTATGAGTGGAATTATATGGTTTAGTGGTATTTGCAAATTTGGAAATTTGCAAAGGTCTCAGGAAATATACCTTGGGGCTGCTGAGAGTTTGTTTTAGATACATGTATAAATGAGCTGGCTCCATAAGACTTTCTTTATGATAGCTTTATAATCATCACCAAAATGGATAGTAACTACAGGTGACTGAAGGGGGCTATGCTTTCTCTATCCTGCCCTGTTCAACACTATACTTGGTTTATGTCTCTGGTGCAATAATGCTTATGTTTTTCGTTTGCCTTTTTATTCCTGTTTTCTGGTTCTCATTGTTTCAGACATCATTAGCAGGTGTTGAGAGAAAGAAAATATTATTGTACAAGGGTTGAAAATATCAAGCAAATGTAAATGGTCTGTTTTGTTTTGTTTTGTTTTGTTTTAAGCCCAAACTGGCTTTTGAGTGACAGAGTGGTAGATCTGAGTAAATTAAGGTTCAGAGTTTATCCTCCAGCAAGAGAACAGGAAACAAAATTGAGAAAGAATGACAACCCCACACCACTCTACCTACAGGCACAGCAGAGGAGGATCACCAAGGCTGAGGACAGGAAGTGCACACTGTATCCAAATTCTCGGCCCAACCTGGTCTGGATTGCCCCAGTGGGTCCTTCTGCTTCTGCAATACATTGAGGCTATTACAATCAACCCCCTCCCAATAGAGGGAAAGTACACTGACTCCCAGACAATGGTGAGGCTTTAAAGATAGCTTAGGCACCTGGGAAGAAAGTGACTAGCAGCAAAAGGCATACCATTAAGCTTGTTCTCACCTAGAAAAACGTGTAACACATGCCAAGTGTATCTAATCATATGGTCAATAAGTGGTCTTCAGTAAAAGATAGCAAATGAAAGCAAAAATAAGGGAATGATACATAAACAACAGTAATTCCAATGGGAGCAGCTAAATAAACTATTAGCTTAAGCAGAAAGGATCAATATGATACCACTGCATTCTTTTACTACATAAATTATAGATAGCCACTAAAAATACATGAATAGAATCTTGGCTATATTTATTATAAAAAAAAAACTTTTCAAATTTTTAATATCTGGGGTTAAAAAACAAAGGACTTTTGCCACCCAAACTAAGATTAATTTGTTACTTTAATATTCCAAGTATCTTAAAAAGGTGTCACTTATGACAATATTTTAATGCTAATCCTCTTTTCTTAAAGATCTAAAAAAGAGGGGTGCCTGGATGGCTCAGGTGGTTGGGTGACCCGCTCTTGGTTTCGGCTCAGGTCATGATCTCAGGGTCCTGGGATCGAATCCTGTCTAGGGCTCCCCGATCATTGGGGAGTCTGCTTGAGGATTTAATCTCTCCCTTTCCTTCTGCCCCTCCCCCCAATTGCAAACTCTCTCTCTCTCAAATAAATAAATCTTTAAAAAAAATCTAAAAAAGAAATTATAGCAATTACTGTCAGTGAACATTTATTGAATATGAAGTAAATACATAATATTGTATTGAATGCATTACCAATATTAAGTTGTAATTCTAATATTTTCATAGTGTAAAAGTTACTTTATACATATTTTTTTCTTTTTTAATACCAAAAGTACCAAGGACTTCTCCAAAAAATTAATCTCATTTTACTATTAGAATTGCTTATTATTTAATATTTTACACACAAATAACTATTGAAGGTCTAAAGAATGAACGATTCTTATTTTTACCTAAAACTGAAAAAAATGCTCATGAAATACCTAATATTTGTCAGTACTAAATACTGTGAGCAATTATCTCTTTATCTCTCTGTCTCTCTCCCATATGTCTCTCATAAAGTTGAAGTAAGTCATCAACCTATTGAGAGTGTTTCAAGGTAGAATCTTTTTTAAGGGTCAAGGTTGAAACTACACTTACTGTGGGGGAAATGACTGCAATTACTGCCCTATATTAGGATCCCTACTTATGACCATGACATTAAAATGAGAACCAACACAAGCAGACTGTAATTAGAGGTGGAGCCACGCATGATCTGCGTCTCCACGGTGGTCTAGGGAAGAACTGAAACCATATGGGTCAAATCATGTCTGTGAGAAAAGACAAAAGGAAGAACAGCGACTGTATAAGGTGAGAAAAATATAATAGAAACAATTAGAAGTGATCTTTTTATGACACCATTTGAGGGTTTACCACAGATGGTTTTACCAAATTAGTTAGTGCTAAAGCAAAATACAGTGATGAGGATGACTCAGATTTATCTTAATTGGGAATGTGGGGTAGTAATTAAGGTTGCTTTGGATTTTAAAGGGGTTAGACTATGAGTGAGTGTAAAAGTTGAAATTCCTACAAAAGGTGGACATTGGACTTTAGGAATGCAAAAACAAGCAAGGAAAGAGATTGGAGACAAGTTGTGGATATTGGCAGGTTTTTTTGTTTGTTTGTTTGTTTGTTTTAGGTTTTTAAATTGTTATTTATTTGAGATAGAGAGCAAGAAAGCATGAGCAGGGGGCAGAGGAAGAGGGAGAAGCAGGCTTCCCGCCGAGCAGGGAGCCCGATGTGGGGCTCAATCCCAGGACCCTGGGAACATAACCAGAGCTGAAGGCAGATGCTTAACTGACTGAGCCACACAGATGCTCCTGGATACTGGCAGTTTTGGGGCCTTTCGGTATGCCATTGAAAAATTGACAAATCCAGAAATAATTAAAAACCTGTGGATCTTAATCACCATCAAGGTAAAAAATTGTCTTGTTCACCAGTGTATTCCTAACACAAAGTAAGGTATGTGACACTCTCTAAACACTTCTTGAATGATTGACTGATTGCACATTCTAAACTGCTGTACTGGTATCTCCCACCTTTAAGCATTACCCAGAGATGGTAATAAGTAATAAAGATAACGGGTTGCAATCATCCCTTCAATCCAGGCCTACCCCACAGCAGAGCTCTGAACAACAATGAGACATCCAACAGTGACCATGTTCTGACATGTTTTGAACTTGTCTAAATTAAAGTTCCAATATGATACTTCTAACTTTGGTTAGAATCTCAGAATAATGCATTTTTATAAATAACAGAATTTTTTTTAAAAAAGAAGCATTTATCATGCAAGAAAAAGGACAACACTTCTTCAAGAATAATAATCAGTCAGTGGCACCTTCTTAATGAGAGGATTTATATCCCATTGTTTCCAGTTTAAATGTCAATGTGCGTACATATAAACATTTGGAAAAACAGGTTTCAGTAGATCATGCTATGTAAAGGTCATACGGACCTTGCAAATATTGCTGCATCTCTAACTAATCTCATCCATTTCTTGAGTTCAAATATCAAATCATATCCCTTTCCACAACCCAGAATTTTCAACTTCTGATAGCGGATCCGACAAGTTTCACATTCCACTCTTTTTAAGAGCTCGTATGAAGCCATGTGCAATTAGCATATGTTCTACTGTGGTATGCTCTGTCAACACCAGCTCTCTGATCAACGACACACCCTAACTGTTGAATCATCAAAACGCTACAGCAGTATTTTACAACTTCAGTTATGCATAATGTGAAGTAATATGCATGCCTGCCCTCTGTAAATATAAGAGGCAATTTGTTTAGCTCCATGTTTTATTTTGCTTTCAGGATTACACTACTCACTGACTCCAACAAAAGCAATATAATAAGAAATACTGCCTCACAATACCACAGCTCTGTCCATCAATAGCAAAAATTCTCCATCTTAACACCAGTGCCAGAAGATGAATCTGATTATGCTAATTTAGTGATTGTATATGGATTCACATATTCAAGTATATATAAGAGAATACAAAACAAACACAAATTAGATAAGCAGTGCGATTACTGAAGTTTTTTTCAAAGATCTTGAAGAATGTGTTTGAAATCATCCAACATAATCGTACCATTAAAGAAAGCCAGGGAAGCTCAGAATGTATATGATTAGCTCAAGGTCACACAGGTAGGCAGTACATCCTAGAGAATTCTCTGTTCACGTTTGACTAAATATTTTTACTGTTATACTTCATATTTATACTGACATTAACTACCACCAATTCAGCACTAACTGTAACTTGACAGCTTTAAAAGGACTTCGTTGAAAATATGTTGAAAGCTTGTCTTGCTGGAGCGGTAAGAGATGAGGTGGGATCCAAGGTGGCCTGAGGGATCAGGGAGTCTGAACTAAATTACATGCATGGGAGACATATGCTGAAGACTTATGAGCAAAAGGAGAGACGAGAAAAATATATTTTTAGCAAGGTTAATTTGTTATTAATTTACAGGATAAGGTGGAGTAAACCTTACCATCAGTGAGGTCAAAATTAGAGCCCTGGATGTATGAATGCAATAGCTAAGATAAGGCTCTGTGATTTGAGGTTTTCAAAATAAATGACCCTCAATAATTACACAAACAGACATTTACCTTTAATTATTTAGTACTAGTCGTCAAAACGTGGGGCTCACTTAACACAAATGGTTTCAAACCCCAATAATGTAATCTGCCATAACTGAGGAGCTCATACCTGGGGCTCCAGACTAGCATGTGTTATATCAGTACATCTGTCAACTCCGGGATGATTAGAGGGCTTTGGAATTTTGTTCAAATTTTCATTACAAGGATTCTAAGACTGTTGCCTTAATAACAAAGAAGTCAGCACTTGGAGATCTGGGCAGCATGCTGGCCCCTGCCAGAGGCAATGGATTCATTAGATGAACACAAGTGCCTGATTTAACATAGCTGTGACTCACTGCAGGTCTGTGCTCTCCTACACGATGGAATTGGAGCCAAGTTTCTGTTTGTTTTTATTTTCAAAGCAAGAAGCAGTCTCCCATCCTGTCCTGAATATAATTGATACTATAGGGAGCTGTTTTAAGTCATATGGTTTGACTGAATTAATATATGGGGCAGCCTAGTAAATGCTATTCTTATATGCATTCAAGAAATAGGCATTTCTTTTATTATTCATTGAAGTATAATTGATATACAATATTATATTAGTTTCAGGTGTACAACATAGTGACTGGACATTTGTATGCAAAATTGTTATAATAAGTCTAGTTACTATCTGTCACCTTACAACATTGTTGTAAGATTACCGCCTCTATTACTGACTATATTCCCTGTGTTGTACATTACACCCCCATGATTTATTTATTTTAGAGATGGAAGTTTGTATTTCTTTTTTCATTTTTTCTTTTTTGTAAGTAGGCTCCATGTCCAACATGGAGCCCAATGCGGGGCTTGAACTCAGGACCCTGAGATCAAGACCTGAGCTGAGATCAAGAGTAGGACACTTAACTGACTGAGCCACCCAGGAGCCCTGGAAATTTGCATTTCTTAGATCCCTTCACCCCTTGCCCCCTGCTCCCATCCACACTAATCCCCTTCCACTCGGGCAATCCCTCTGGCAATCTGTTCTCTGTATCTGTGAGTATGGGATCTGTTGTTTTGCTTATTAGTTTGATTTGTTCTGTAAATTCCACATATAACTGAAATCATGCAGTATTTGTCTTTCTCTGACTTATTTCACTTAGTATAATACCCTTAAGGCCTATTCCCATTGCCACAAGTGGTAAAATTTCATTCTTTTTTATGGCTAAGTAATATTCCATTGTGTACACACACACTACGTCTTCTTTATCCAGTCACCCATTGATGGACACTTAAGGTTGTTTCCTTATCTTAGCTATTGTGAATAATGCTGCAATAAACATGGGTGTGCAATTATCTCTTTGAGATACTGATTTCATTTCTTTTAGATACACACTGTAAAGATACCTGGATCACATGGTACTTCTATTAATTTTTTTTTAAAGATTTTATTTATTTTTGACAGAGAGAGAGAGTGTACAAGCAGGGGAAACAGCAGGCAAAGGGAAAGGGAGAAGCAGGCTCCCTGCTCAGCAGGGAGCCCGATGTGGGGCTCGCTCCCAGGATCCTGGGATCATGACCTGAGCCGAAGGCAGATGCTTAACTACTGAGCCACCCAGGCGCCCCTATTTTTAATTTTTATTGAGGAACTACCATACTGTTTTCCATAGTGGCTGTACCAATTTATATTACCAACATTGCACGAGGGTTCCCTGTCCTCAGTATCCTTGCAACACTTGGCTTTTGGGCAATAGGAATTCTGACAAGTGTAAAGGGATATCTGATTGTGGTTTGGATTTGCATTTCCATGATGATTACTAATGTTGAAAATTTTTTCATGTACTTGTAGGCCGTCTGTAAGACTTTGGAAAAATGTCTATTCAGATCTTCTGCTCATTTTTTAATCAGATTTTTTGTTATTGTTATGGAGTGTATGAGTCGATAATGATCCCTTTTTCAGATATTAACCCCTTATCAGATAATATAATTTACAAATACCTTCTCCCATTCAGTAGGTTGACTTTTTGTTTACTTGACTTACTTCATTATGCAGATTAGTTTAACGTAATCCCATTTATTTTTCCTTTTTCCTTTTGTTTCTCTTGAAGTCAGACCCAAAAAACATCAGTAAGGACAATGTCAAGGAGCTTAGCACCTATGTTTCTTCTGGTAGTTTTGCAGATCTTACATTTAAGTCTTAATCCTTTTGAGTTGATTTTTGTGTACAGTATAAGACAATGGTCCAGTTTCTCCAACACCATTTATTGAAGAGACTCTCCTTTCCCCATTGTATATTCTTGCTTTCTCTGTCATAAATCAATTGCCCATGTATGTGTAGGTTTATTTCTAGACTCTTCATTCTGTTCCATTGACCAATGTGTCTGTTTTATGACAAAATCTACTGTTTTTTCTTTTTATTATGTTATGTTAATCACCATACATTACATCATTAGTTTTTGATGTAGTGATCCATGATTCATTGTTTGCATATAACACCCTGTTCTTTCTTAAGATTGTTTAGCTATTCAGGGTTTTTTGAAGTTCCATATTATTTTTAGGATTATTTGTTCTAGTTCTGTGAAAAACTAGATTGGTATTTTGATAGGGATTGCATTGAACCTATAGATTGCTTTGGGAAGTATGGACATTTTAACAATATTGCTTCATCTAATCCATGAGCATGAAATATTTTTCCACTTTTTGTGTCATCTTCCATTTCTTTCATCAGCATTTATAGTTTTCAGAGTACAGGTATTTTACCTCCTTGGTTAAATTTATTCCTATGTATGTTAGTCTTTTTTTTTTAATAAAGATTTTATTTATTTGAGAGAGTGAGTGAGAGAGAGAGCACAAGCCAGAGGGGAGAGGCAGAGGGAGAAGCAGGCTCCCACTGAGCAAGGAGCCCGATGCAGGGCTCAATCCCAGGACCCTGGGATCATGACCTGAGCTGAAGGCAGATGCTTAACTGACTGAGCCAACCAGGTGCCCTGTACGGTAGTCTTCTGATGAGATTGCAAATGGGATGGTTTCCTTGATTTCTTTGATAGTTCCTTATTAGTGTATAGAAACACAAGAGATTTGTAAATATTAACTTTGTATCTAGAAACTTTACTGAATTCATTTATTAGTTCTAACAGTTTCTTGGTAGAGTCTTTAGGGTTTTCTATATAGTATCATGTCACCTGCAAATAGTGGCAGTTTTACTTCATCCTTTACAAAATTTGGATGACTTGGGATCCAACTATTGGGACAGCATCAAAACATAAAAGCTTCTGCACAGTGAAGGAAACAATCAACAGAACTAAAAGGCCACCTGTGGAACAGGAGAAGGTATTTGCAAATGACATACAAGATAAAAGGTTAGTATCCAAAATATATAAAGAACTTATAAAACTCAACACCCCAAAAACAAATAATCCACTTAAAAATGGGCAGAAGATATGAATAGACATTTTTTCCAAAGAAGACTTCCAGATGGCCAGCAAACACATGAAAAGATGTTCAACATCACTCATCATCAGGGAACTATGAATCAAAACCACCATGAGATATCACCTCACACCTATCAGAATGGCTAGAATCAAAAACACAAGAAACAACAGGTGTTGGTGAGGATGTGGAGAAAGGGGAAAGCTCTTGCACTGTTGGTGGGAATGCAAACTGGTGTAGCCACTCTGGAAAACAGTATGGAGGTGCCTCAAAAATATAAAAATAGAACTACCCTAAGATCCAGAAATTGCATTACTAGGTATTTACTCAAGGAATACAAAAACACTAATTTGAAGGGATACATGCACGCTAATCTACATTATAGCATCATCTACAATAGCCAAATTATGGAAGCAGGCCAAGTATCCATTGACTGATGAATGGATAAAGAAGATGTGGTACATATATACAATGGAATATGACGCAGCCATAAACAGAATGAAATCTTGCCATTTGCAAGGACATGGATGGAGCTAGAGAGTATAATGCTAAGTGAAACATGTCAGTCAAAGAGAGACAAATACTATATGATTTCACTCATATGTGTAATCTAAGAAGTAAAACCAATGAGTGATGGGAAAGAAAAGAGAGAGAGGCAAACCAAGAAACAGACTGTTAACTATAGAGAACAAACTGATGGTTTCCAGAGGGGAGGTGGATGAGGGGATGGATAAAAATTGATGGGAATTAAAGAGTGCACTTGCTGTGATGAGCACAGGGTGTTGTATGGAAGTGTTGAATCACTATATTGTACACCTAAAACTAATATTACACTGCATGTTACCTAATGGGAAATTTGAAAACTTCAAAAAATTTATGTATTTAGCATTTATGTTCATAACCAAACTAAAAATAATGCCAGCAATAAAAAATCCCAGTTCACTGAAATATTTGAAACTTTAATATGGAGATGTATTTTTCTATTTAATTTAATGAAAACTCTGTCAAAACTAAGCAAACAAAAAATCCCCATCTTTTGGAATTGTTGACCAGTATATGACAAGTACATAATATATATACTGAATGCATATATATATATATATATATATATATATATATATATATATATATTCATTAATTACACATGTCTAGTTTGAACCAGGTAGGCAGTACAATATACAGCTACCACATTGCCTAATATTTTAAGTGTTTTAGTCAAGGTCAAGACTGCTTGTTAATGAGGAACCCCAATTCTGAGTTAAGCGCATTTGGTTTGAATATAAAAATACATTAAAACAATCTCTTTTTTCCAATAATTAGAATGTTTTTCTAAAGGAAATAACAATACATAGCAAATAATTCATGAATTTTAGAAGGTGTTACTTTCCCAAAAATCCCAATTATATGTAGGAGAAAACTATTTTTTTTTTTTTTTAAAGATTTTATTTATTTGAGAAAGAGAGAGAGAGAGAAACAGCATGAGAGGGGAGAGGGTCAGAGGGAGAAGCAGGCTCCCCGCCGAGCCAGGAGCCCGATGTGGGACTCGATCCCAGGACTCCGGGACCATGACCTGAGTCGAAGGCAGTCGCTTAACCAACTGAGCCACCCAGGCGCCCGAGAAAACTATTTAAAAATGCTTTAACATAGTTAAATACAAAGTAATTTTTGCTGAACTACTTTTTTATGTTAGATATTTCCTTCTAAGCTTTTTATTAAGGTTTACACAAACTTTCATAATCTTGCTGAAACATTTTTATTTACTATTAATGCCTTCTTCAATTCAGGCACTTTTTTTTAAGCCATTCTCTACCTCTCAAGTCATAGGCCCTTTTATATGTCTGTTACTTTGGTTTTCTGTCTCATGTCATTGTGCAAGAAATTCAAAAGCAAAGATTCCTTCCTTCCTTTCCTCCCTTCCCTTTCTTCCCTCCCTCCTCCTTTTGCCCTAATGCTAACACAGAGCATAGCACATACAAGTTCAAATAGACTCTTTTTAAATGCATTGGTATTTGACAAGAAAGAGAGTAAGTTTTACTTATGAGATTATGAGAGAGGAGCACTTTTTTCCTTTGAAAATCATAAATTCAGTGAGGGGTATTAACGATGCTGCATAAATGACTTCCTATTTCACTGAAGTGTTTAATAAGGCCTTTAAAACAGTACTTCATTGCATCCTGCTCATCAAAGCAACATTTGGGACTCTTTTTGGTTCCTAATAAGTGATAAATAACAACAGGATTTGGGGTTTGCATAAGGACCTAAAAAGGAGAGTTAGCTAAGCTATTTCTAAGTGCTCCTTTATAACTGGGCTGATACAATTTTAGTTTATTATGTCTACAGTTTACACAGGTATATTTTCAATTGCCTTCTTTATTAACTTATAAAGTATATTCTTTAAAAATAAAACCAAATACAAAACCTTAGATAATGTAACATAATAAACTAGTCATTTTTATTCTCACTCCCTTATTAAAATCAGAGTTTACAAAGAGTTTAAATTACTCCTTACTTCTTATGTGTTGTAATATCGGGGAAGGATGAACTTGATACAGTTCACGTTTTAACACTACATAGTCATGCATTCCTAATTCAAAGTGACATCCTAAGAGGAAGAAAAATATACATGAAGCCTTTGAAACACATTTTTCATTTGCATAGATTTTGAAAACTAGGGGATCAAATGACAAAGCTCAGAATTCTTTCTGCCTAAATAGTGTGGGGCATGGATCACACCAAGTAAGAGAGAGATGTGGGAAGGCCTGCCCAGCCCACCCATTTGTCTCCCTTTTCTGAAAATTGACACCTTTTCCATTCCAATAAACCCATAAGCATAGTCCCTTGTGTCATGCTTGTACTGAGTGACAATGCCTTCCAGCCAGGGCTGATTGGACCAAGATTATTGATACCTGACTCAAAGTGGCACACACAGATGCTCTGCCTGGAGTGTTTTACCTGAGACTCAACAACTGAGAACGTGTACACTCAGTCATCCTCAAAAGCAGACAACTAGGGGAAAGGTCCATGTCCTCACAATTCCTACAGCTTGATTATTTAATTTTCCTTTAATTCTACTACTATAGAAACCACACACACATACACACGGTTTGAATACTAAAGTGTATTTGATTTGCTTTTCTATCTCTTGCAAGGAAGATATATTACCAATATTCACAACATGGCTTGGAAAATCAGGTATATTTCAGGAAAAAAACACCATGATGCTACTAGAGAGATTGAAGTAAACAAGGGACAAGGGTATTTTCAACGAAATACAGATCCCCTTTTTTTTTTTTTTTATTTTTTTTTTTAAAGATTTTATTTATTTATTTGAGGCAGAGAGAATGAGAGAGAGAGAGAGCACATGAGAAGGGGGAGGGTCAGAGGGAGAAGCAGGCTCCCTGCCGAGCAGGGAGCCCGATGCGGGACTCGATCCAGGGACTCCAGGATCATGACCTGAGCCGAAGGCAGTCGCTTAACCAACTGAGCCACCCAGGCGCCCCAGATCCCCTTTATCTATGGGGTATACGTACCAAGACCCCCAGGGAATGTCTGAAACCATGGATACTACCAAACCCTATGGACACTGTTTTTTCTTATACGTACATACCTATGATAAAGTTTAATTTATAAATCAGCATAGTGAGAAATTTATAACTAATAATAAAATAGAACAACTATAACAATACACTGTAATATGTTATGTGAATGTCATCTTTCTTTCAAAGTGTCTTATTGGGCTGTACTCATCCTTCTTGTGGTGATGTGAGATGCTACAATGCCTATGGGATGAGATGAAGAGAAATAAATGACAGGCACTGTGATGTAGTGCTAGGCCACTAGTGACCTTGTGATTATACATCAGAAGGAGGATCGTCTGCTTCCATAACACCACTGACCGCGGATAACTGAGACTGCAAAAAACAAAACCACAGATAAGGGGGGATTACTGTATTATCACGTTGTACGTAGAATTTTTTCAAAAAGCCTTGGAGCATGTCAGTATTATGTTCTGTAGATATACCTGAAAAGGAATGTATAGGAAGGATTGCTGTATAATGTTCCTCCAAGTTATACTTTTATATCAGTAAAAGCTTTTATAAAATTTTTTCCATATGACCACACTTTTTACATAGGACTTAAAAATAATATACAAGTTCTATCTCATTTTTTCAATTTAAAAATAAATTATTTGACATAAAACAAGTTTGATTTACTCAACTGGTTCATTATTTATTTTGAAGAAGGTAAAATCAGATAGAGAAGTCCAGAATTATACAGGTACATATGTACACATATTCAAGAAATCATAATTACTAATACCTTGTCCTAACTAATTCAGTGTTTGTAATTCAATCCTAAAAGAAAGCAATACAGACATGTTGGAAGACAGTCTTGCTCCCTTATCTCAAGATCTATTCTCCTGTTCCCCCCTTTCATGGATGGCCATTAGATGTGAATTTTATGCTCATCAATCCAGTCCAATTGTTCTATTTTCCACATACATTTCTTAACGACTGAGCCACCCAGGCGCCCCTGCATACATTTCTATGTCCAAAAATAATTCATGGTAGTGTGTGTGTGTGTGTGTGTGTGTGTGTGTATGTGTAAGACCTTTACCAATTTACTTATGTGCTGGGTGCCCTTCCCAGAACTAAGCAGCTGTCCAGAGCAATCCATGTTCCCCTCCTCAAACTGTGGTAGTACTGCTGAGGGAGAGCCTGTTCACCCTCTAACAACATTTCATAGCCTTTCTCACATCAAATGTGTGGTTACTTGATTAGTTTCTCCTGGTGGAATATGAGTGGAAGTAATTTGTGTCAATTCTGTGTTTGTGATTTTCAAGAGCTAATGTGTCTTTTCCACTCTTTCTTCCCCATCCAATGGCTGAATGCAGAGGATTCTGAGATCAAAGAGGTGGTGGATCAAACAGACAGGAGAAGTCTGGAGGCTTGCATCACCCCATGTAGGAAAGCCACATACTGCCATGGACTGGGGCATGAGCACGCAGTCCATGGCTGTTAACTCTCTGAAATTTGGGGTTTGGTTTGTTTTAGCAGCTAGCATGAAAATAATGCATATACTAGCATACTTTCCTATCATTCTAAGACTTTCCTCTTTTTCATTCAACATTACGTATTTGGGATATATAATTACTACAATGTGCAGACATAATACAGAGTTTCTCAAAAGCAGCACTACTGAAATTTTGGTCTGGACAGTGCTTTGGTGTCAGGGGAGGAGAACTGTGCTTTGCATTCTAGGATGGTCAGCAGCAGCCCTGGCTTCTACCCACTAGATGCCAGTAGAACATCCTCCTCTGCAGTCAATACAATTAAAAAAAGAAAGTCTCCAAACTGCCAAATGTCCCCTAGGTAGCAATAGCACACTCAGTTGAGAAAGACTCATGTGACACATCCCTTTTAGCCACTCAATAGCATTCCATCACATGCATTAAGGATATTTATGGTATTTTCACCATTAAAACATTGCTGCAATCAACATCATTGCAAATGATTTTGAGCTAAGTTGTGCTACTCAAACTAGTTATCTGAGAAGAAGCTCCTTTTCTTCCATACCAGAAAAGGAAAGCACTAAATTATATAGTTCTGAAAAGTAAGGGACAGATAAATGAGGGGAGTAAAATTTAAAGTGCTAAGCCAGTGCAAAATGATGCTGAATTCTACACTGGGACATGTTCATTTCTTAGTTGTTAATTAATGGAATGGATGCTTTTAAGTTAGGAAGATCAGGTAAATGGCCCCAGCATCTATTTCTCTGGTATTCCTCTATGATTTTTACTTTCTCCAAACCAATCACTACCATCCAACTCATCTTTATATCCTGTCATCGCTCGCTGCAAAATATCCTTTCATGCAAGCCACCTGCAGAAATGAAAGGGACTCCCAAAGAGAGAATTTTCATCCACTGATGATAACATGGCCTTGATGATGCTAACTTTAGTTTAAGGACCAGGAAAAAACAGATATTTATAAAAACATTGCCTCAAATGGAAGTACACAGATTAGTAGTTCAAATTCTTCTAAAATGGCGATGTCATATCCAAATTCAACAGGGCAGGGTCCTAAGGACTGTACTTCCTAGAACTGGATATACCTTGCCTTGGGTCTTTAGTTGTCTTGCGTACCTATGCCACTGATAACTCTGATGGGCCAAGGCAATCTATATTGTCAAGTAGTCTATCTATTCCTGTCCATGTGGTCATCCAGTTTTTGAAAGTCCTGGGCTAACTAAATTGGAAACTCTGTCTAAACTGATTGCATAGGTAAGCACAGTTTCTTCTAGTCAATCTGTAACTGCCCTATAACTCTATACTCTTGACCTTCTGCCCAATGTCCTCTTCATGGCAAACAGCATCAGAGTGACCCCTTTAAAAGTGTACATTTCATCATTACATTCTCCCTAATTCTTCAGTGATTTCTTATTCACCTTAGAATGAAGTTAAAAATCTTTCTAGACTCTGGGGCACCTGAGTGGCTTAGTTGGTTAAGTGTCTGACTCTTGATTTCAGTTCAGGTCATGATCTCGGGGTGGTGAGATCGAACCCCGAGGTGGGCTCTGTGCACAGCGGGGAGTCTTCTGAAGATTCTCTCTCCCTCTCCCTCTGCCCCGCCCCCTGCTGTCTCTCTCTCTTTCTCTCTCTCTCTCTAATAGATAAATAAATCTTAAAAAAAAATCTTTCTACACTCAGAAGTTCCCTGTCAAACTCTCCTACTTCATTACATGGAATTTATTTCAGGCTAACCCCTAAGCTCCACAGATACTGACTGGCCTCTTTCAGTTTCCCAAGTTCACCAACATGTTCAAGCCCGAGGGCCTTTGTACGTGCTATTTCTCTGTAGTAAATATCCGCCCTCCCCCTTCTTCTCCTCAATTTTCATAGTTTAGAACTTCTCAGCATAAATGTCAAGGTCACTAGATCATTGAGGATTGTAAGCACTTCAATAGCTTATTGGTTTCATTGTTTTATCCTTGCGGTATATACCAATTATCTTGTACCATGCTTGGAGCCCAAAAGGGCTCAGTTACTGCAAACACAAGCAAATGTGATCTGAGCTGTAAATACACTTGCATCCATAGACTCAAGAGAAAGGTGGGACTGTGAGGTTTCTGAGTTTGTATACTCAAGGTCAAACAAGGATGCCTTTAAGCTTGATTCTCTCTATTTTCACCAATCAAGTTATTATTTTTTATCTCACAACAACAAAATATACTTACAGCTCTTTATAAAAAACCTTTCTTGTTGAAAATGCTGCAGGAAAAACAACTTTATATCTCAAATGTAAATAAAACTTCCTGGGCCCCAGACTCTCATCTTTTCCTTGAAAACAACTCTTTTCATATCATGATTTTTAAAAATCATGTACAAATGTTCTTTCATGGAAGAGTCAGAAGTCATCATGCAATAAATGGGCAGAATATGTGGGCAGAATATAGGATCTGAGTAATTTTTTTCAATCTAGGGAAAATTCAGAATAAGATATTGTTGGAGATATTTTTGTTTATTTCACACAAAAAGGCACTACTTACATTTAATAAATTTTTAAATTGTATACATGTTCCATAACATTTCCAATACCAATTTGCACATTTAAAAAAAAAACCTGTATGCTAATTTGGTTGACAATAAGGAAATTTCTGAGATAGTTTCTCAAGAAGGACCACACTTTTCAATTTAAGACTAAGTTAAGATGAGGGGCACCTGGGTGGCTCAGTCGGTTAAGCGTCTGCCTTTGACTCAGGTCATGTTCCCAGGATCCTGGGATCGAGCCCTGCAACAGACTCCCTGCTCAGTGGGGAGCCTGCTTCTCCCTCTGCCTCTCGCCCCTACTTGTGCACACGAGCTCTCTCTCTCTCTCTCTCTCTCTCTCTTTCTCTCAAATAAATAAAATCTTTTTTAAGAAAGACTAAGTTAAGATGAATTCATAACAGAAGACATTTTTATATCCGTCAACCAAGACTCTTTCATTGGAGAATACTCATTCAGGGTCTGTATCCCTCAATATAACATGCCAGATAGTTCCATTTCACACCCGAAAGAGTTTCTATGCTTTTCTCTATGAGAGTTATTAACAAAACAATAGTTTGCATTAGGCAATTGTTTCCTGGTATGATAGATTTTTGGATGTCATCATTTCAAGAATGATCTCTTGAATAAACAAAAACAAAACAAAAACGAAACTGCTGACTTTCAGAGTCAGTGCCATTTTTCTGTAGGATAAATAATGATTTAAGAGGAAATAATTTTAAAATGAGCTCCATGTACTCCAGACACCTATTTTCTACTACTTACTGAATTAATTCCACCTCAAATTTGACATGACCAGAATCTAAAAATAAAGTACATTCCATTTCAAATCTGCTTCTCCTCAGGTGTACCCTATCTTAAATGAAAGCGCCCTTTACTAAACCTCTCCTATCAGATTCTTCAAGTCGTCTGGGATTTCTCTCCCTCCCATCATTTAATCAAGCCTCAATCTCGAAAGATTCTACTAGCCAAAAGTTTTTATGTCGAATGCCCTTATTCCATTCCAAAGCACAGTATTTTCATGACTAGACAATCATTATGACCTCCTAACTGGTCTCTTTGCATCCTCACTCAGCCTGGTGAGCCTCCAGTCCCCATTCAGGTATCCTCTGTTCCTACTCAAGTCCCTTTTCCACATGGGAGTCATAATGATCTTCAAAAAAATAAAGATGATCATGTCAATCCGTTTGACTAAACCTCACCAGCGGTTCCCTATTTCTCTTGAAATAAAATCCAAAATGGTAAACAATCTGTAGGATGCTACATGAAGTAGTCTCTGTTTATCCCTCAAGACCCATGTCAATTTACTCATCTTTCCCTACTCCAGCCATGCTTGCCTTTCGTTCCCAAAATGTACTTGCTCCTTTACATCTCAGGTCCTTAATACGTGCATGTCTTATAAAGCAGAATATATCTCACCACCACCCCTAATATAAACTAGAAAAGTGTATCTCATATCCTTATTTCATGATCAATTTTCATCTTCAAATGAATTCATGACCACCAGAAACTTGGCTATAGGTGAAAGTTTTTGTTTGCTTGGTTCACATGATCACAAAAGAGTGTAAAGTTGCCAAAAGACTAAATGCGTTGCCTCTTAGATTAAAAATACATTGAGGCCTCCCTCATCCTAAAAGAGAAAATGCATCTCCATAAAACAAAAGTTACCTCCTCTCAATATGAAAATCATTCTTCTCAAACAAGTAGTATATTTTCAATACATTATTTTCTCACCCATTTCCCATTTATCCCTATATATTGCCTTCTAATCACATTAATGTTTTTTGTGAGTTCACTGTTCTGTTCTAAATATAAAAGTTTTACATTATAAAATAGTAACTTTCACTAGAAAAAAGTTTTAAAAATTACCCATAACTATATCACAGAGATACATTCAATTATTTGAAGACCATCTCCAAAAAGTACTCATTTGTGAGAGGCTCTTTCTGTCTTACATTGTATCTCTATCTTACATTCTTATTCAATATACCTTATCCTAAAAATAATACTACAAATAGTATTTTATAATCTATTTTCAAAATTCTTCAATAGGTCACAGACATTTTTCTACTTGTATTTATAAAAATACTTCAATATTTTGATGCCTGTACAATTTCCTATTCACCACTCTGTCATAACTTACTTAACTCTATTTTTGTAGGGAATATTTAGGATGTATCCCATGTACACATCTATGCAAATTTAAGACACATGCCCATTTTAAATTTTAGTTCATATTGCCTATATAATCTCCAATATACTTCTAAGAATTTACTTATTCTCCCACCAGTAGTGTATGGGAACTTCCATTTTTGCCAATAATGGAATAAGTGATGACTGTGGGTTTGTTCTCAGCCCCCTACCCAAACTTCTATAACAATCTTATGGGTTTTGTCATCTCCCCCTTCTCTCCTACTCACCTTTGAAACAACTGAATTTAGAATCCACTTTGAAACCCTTTCTTATAAGGCTCTAAGTCAATTAAATTACATTCACCACCAACAAAAGATGCAGATGCCTCTCAACACTATCTGCCTATTGGAACCTCAAAACTATTTTAAAATAGTGGTGTAGGTAAAATCTACATTGAAATGAATCAAACGTATTTATCCTGAATATTGTGTTCCATAATTTGAAATGTCTCATCAACAAAAGACCCTAAGTTAATGCTTGGAAATCTATGTTATTTATAAACAAATATACGTATTTGGAAGCTCCCCCAAATAATGCATTCTTTTTTTTTTATTATGTTATGTTAATCACCATACATTACATCATTAGTTTTTGATGTAGTGTTCCATGATTCATTGTTTGCATATAACACCCAGTGCTCCATTCAATACGTGCCCTCTTTAATACCCATCACCAGGCTAACCCATCCCTCCACCCCCCTCCCTTCTAGAACCCTCAGTTTGTTTCTCAGAGTCCATAGTCTCTCATGGTTCATCTCCCCCTCTGATTTGCACCCCCTTCATTTTTCCCTTCCTGCTACCTTCTTCTTTTTTTTTTGATATATATTATTTGTTTCTATTCCAAAACTTGATTTAAAAGATATCGCTTTGAAATGAAGGAGGGGAAATCGGAGGGGTAGACAAACCATGAGAGACGATGGACTCTGAAAAACAAACTGAGGGTTCTAGAGGGGAGGGGGGTGGGAGGATGGGTTAGCCTGGTGATGGGTATTAAAGAGGGCACGTTCTGCATGGAGCACTGGGTGTTACGCACAAACAGTGAATCATGGAACACTACATCTAAAACTAATGATGTAATGTATGGGGATTAACATAACAATAAAAAAAATTAAAAAAAAAGATATCGCTTTGAAATTTGTAATACAAATTACTAGTGGGGGAAATCCCCTAGGCTAGGCCTTCCTATATAATTGAATATGTGAAAGTACACCTAAAACAGTAAAACAGAGCTCTGGGTTTGGGGTTCTGGAAATAGTAGACCACATTGTACAATGAATGAAAGAAAACAGGAGGGGAAAAGATGAAAGGAAAAGGGAGAAGTAGAGAGAGAAAAGATGCTGGGACAGAATTCTTAAGTATGTCTTTTTGGGTTTGCTTTCATCCATTGCCTATCAAGCCCTGTTTAATCTGGCTCCCACACTACTGTCTAACATCATCTCCCACTGCTGCTCTTTCTACTGCTCTCTCTACTCAAACCACACAAGCCATATTTTTCTATTTCTTGATCAGGCCAAGTTCATCCTTCCCTTTGTGCTTCTTCTGTCTGCAGTTCTTTGATCCAGATTATCATATATATTGATCTGTTTATGATTAGTTTAGGTATCAGCTCAAATATCACTGCTTCATAGAGACCTTCCCTTCAATTATGAAGAACTGCTAAAATCCAGATTCATACTCTATCAATTGTATCATGGTCATTCATAATCATATTATTAAAAATGTGCTATTTTCTATCTTACCACATTAGAATGTAAGCTCTGTAAAACATAGCATTGTCTCTTTTTCACCCTAAACTTCCCAGTGACTAAGAGAGTACTTTCTAACTGCCCATAGCAGTTGTCAGTGATTCTTCCTGGAATTCACTGGGATTAGAATTTGGCTCAAAGTGGCAGAAAACTGAAAATAACAGAGGCTAAGAACAATGGAAATTTCCTTGTCTCTCAAACAAGAAGACACAGTTGAGAGCCAGTAGAGTGGCCCCATGAACATCAGACATAGAAAATTCATATTATTGATTTGTCTTCAACAGGTGACTTCCTTTTGCAGTCCAAATGGCTATACCAGCCATCATATTTCCATTCTAAGTAGCAGTGAAGAAGGATGAGGAAGATAGAAGAAAAAGATCATGATTTATCTTCCTGGAACTTCACACATGAATTCTGATTCTGGCCCAATTGTTAGAAGAAGGCCATACAGCATACCCAGCTGCAGTGGAGGGTGAGAAATGTACATTTTACTTTGTAAAACTAAGGGCTAAGCTAAAAGTCAGTGATTCTACTTCCATAAAAGAGGACAGATCTTGGGGTGAAACTGGTCATCTCTGCTTAATTTACTCATGGTTGAATAAACAACATTCTGTAACACTTTTCTCACAGTGAAGATGCTCCGGATGCCCACTCTTTATAAGTTATCAATTAAAGCCCATTCCACACTTCTGCCTTTGGATTAAACATTTAATATGGATATATTTTCCCTCTTCCACCCCTAACCAATAATTCATATAGCATAGCTGATATCAAATATGTGTTCCAAAGATAGATATCTGCCAAAATTTTTCACATTAATGTGTAGACTGGTAACTCCATATATTAGCAGGGAGATAACTATATTATATAGCATGTAATTGGTAAACAGTTAATACACTGTAAGAAGTGAGGTGAAAATAACAAGACAGCACATAGCAGGAGATTTTGGGGGGAAGCCTCACTTGGGTCCCTGCCTGGGCTTTGCTTGGGATTCTTCCTTTGTCACTCTTTCCAAGTTGTTATATTTTTAAAAACAGCTTTATTATGATATAAATCACATACCACACAATCCATCCATTTAAAGTGTATATGTCAAAGTTCTTTTTTTTTCCTGGTATATTCACACAGTTTTGCAATGATCACAGTTTTATTTAAAACATTTTTGTTATCCTCCAAAGAAATCCTATATCCATTAGCAGTTACTCCCAATTTCTCCTTCACCCACATGCTCTCATCCCTAGGCAACCACAAATCTATATTCTGTCTCTATAGATTTGCCTATTCTAGACATTTCATAAATGGAATCATATGCTATATGGTCTTCTGTGGCTGGCTTCTTTCACTCAGTACAATGTTTCCAAGGTTCAGCCATGCTGTAGTATATATTAGTATGTCTTTACGTTAATATTGCTCAAAAATACTCCATTTAGTCAATATACCACTTTTGTTTATGTACTTTTTTTTTTTTTTAATGTACTCTTAACAGTTATTTGAGTTTCTTCCTCCTGGCTATTATGAATAATGCTGTTATGTATATCCATGCACAAGTTTTCATACGGATGTATATTTTCATTTCTCTTAGGTATAACACAGGAGTGGAATTGCTGGGTCATATGGTAACTTGGTGTTTATAATTTAGAGGAACTGCCAAACTGTTTTCAGAAGTAGCAGCACCATTTCACTTTCCCATCAGGGTGATGGGGATTAAAGAGGACACTTGCTGGGATGAGCACTGGGTGTTATATGGAAGTGATGGATCACTAAATTCTATTCCTGAAACGAATAGTACACTATATGTTAACTCACTGGAATTTAAATAAAAACTTGAAACAAACAAAAACCAAGCACATGAGGATTCATATTTCTCCACATGCTCACCAACATTAGTTTTTTGTCACAGTTATTAAAGCCATCTGAGTGAATGCAAAGTTGTACCTCGCGGTGGTTTTGATTTGCATTTCCCTAATAGCCAACGATGCTAAACGTCTTTCTGGTGTTTTTCTTTGAGAAATGTAGACCTTCTTAGATCTTCTTTAGAGACATGTATATCCAGATCCTTTGCCCATTTAAAAAAGTCAATTATTTAACTTTTAAAATTCTGTTGTAATTGTTTACAAATATTCTGGATACTAGTTCTTCGTCATATATACGAATGCAATTATTTTTTCTGATTTTGTGGGTTGTCTTACCATTTTCTTGATAGTATCATCTGAAATGCAAAAGTTTTTTTTTTCTTATGAAATTGAATTTATTTTTTCTTTTGATGTCTGTACCTCTGGTGTCATATCTAACATACCACTGACTAATCCAGGGGTAAGAAGATTTACTCACATTTTATTCTAAGATTTTTATAGTTTTAGCTCTTTTATTCAGTTCTATAGTCCATTTTGAGTTAATTTTTTTAAATTTATTTGACAGAGAGAGACACAGTGAGAGAGGGAACACAGGCAGGGGGAGTGGGAGAGGGAGAAGCCGGCTTCCCGCTGAGCAGGGAGCCCGATGTGGGGCTGGACCCCAGGACCCTGGGACCATGACCTGAGCTGAAGGCAGATGCTTAACGACTGAGCCACCCAGGCATCCCTGAGTTAATTTTTGTATATTATGTGAAGTAGGGGTCCAACTTCATTCTTGTGCATGTGGATCTTCAGTGGTCCCATCATTATTTGCTGAAAAGATGATTCTTTTCCATTTTTATAATCGTGGCCTCTCTCTCTTCACTCTAATAAGTCACTCAATGAGTCAGAAACAGTCACTACCAATAGGAAGCAGGCTGGGGCATATGTTTGTGTGGGAGGAAAATTTGGGGAGAATTAAGTTACATTTAATCAAGAAAACTCAAGTTATATAACCACCATTTGTAAGAAAAAATGGACATATACACTGCATTTATAAGCTCTGTTTTATTACATATATTTTGAAAAAGTATATATTTAATACTAAATACTGAAATGTTTAATACCAGGAAAACATTTGCAAATATTTTTAAGAAATTTTTAATTTCACAGCTGATAGTCTTTTACTTAACATATAGTTTATCTTCAGTGAACAGAATTATTTCAGCCTCATTACAAGAAAAAAAAGAATCAAAGGGTACTAAAGTGCTTTAGTGATTTGGAAATTAGCTTTTATGACCTTTGGCAATATATTATAGGAATCATTAAAGCGGTGTACACTATTTCAAGTGCATAAACAAAAGGCAAATTCTTGAATGGTTTGGTAAGTTTCGACTTATGAATATTCACTGTAGAAACTTACTAAACGTCAAGAATTAAAAGGATATAAGAGTCAAAAAGAGTTAAACCTCTGATTAAATTTTGGTTTTAGAAATGAGAAAACATTAGACACTTTGACGTTAAAGTCGTGTTCAGGAGCTGGCTTTTTTACTGTCTCACGAGAGCTGAATGTTACATTTTAAGGAATTTTGCAAGCCTACTATTAAACATAGCCCTTGTAAGAATTAAATTATATAAACTTACCATTAAATAAATTATATTAAAGCACCTGTAATAATATGTTCAAAAACCCACCACTTTCTAATGATTTTACTACTATATTTTACTCCTCCCTATGCTTGTAAGGTTCTTCACGTCTTTGTATCTGGGTAGTAAAAATGCTATGTTATGGTATTCCACTACACATCTCTTCCAAAATCCACTCTCAGCAGTGTCATGTTGGTAGTATGAATTTGGATATGGCTGAAATATTTACATCACAGAAATCAGCAAACACTACAAATCAGAGCTTGTCTTTTTTTTTTTCTTCAGTAAGCTGGTCATTAAAATTTTACTAGCACACTATACACACACACAGGTATAGAGACAGGCATGGGTAGTGGATATAGAAATAGATATAGATTTATAGAGATAGGTAAATATAGATATTGATACAGATCTAAATATATAAATTCAGCTACCTATACCAGCAAGACAAGTAAGTGAAAACTGAAAACTGAAAATTTGTCAGCACCTTACAAGTGAAGAAAATGTGGCATATACATATAATGGAATATTATTCAGCCATAAAAAGAAGGAAATCCTGACATATGTCGCAGCATGAATAAACCTTGAGAATATTATGCTAAGTGAAATAAGTCAACTGCAGAAGGGCATAGATTTCATGATTCCACTTATATGAGACATCTAAGTTCATCTAACTCATAGAAACAGAAAAGGGAATGGTGGCTGCCAGGGGCTGGGGGGAGAGGGAAATGGGTCATGCTGTTTAATAGGTATAAATTTTCAGATAAGCAAGTTCTACAGATCATTTGTACTGTGTTTATAGTTAACAATACTGTACTGTATACTTAAAAATGTGTTAAGAGTGCAGATCTCATGTTCTCTATTTTTACAAGAAAAATAACAGTAATAATAGGCAAAGTAAAAATAAAGTCTATTCTAAACAAATTGAGAAATGAGCCTAGAGAATGACCATGAGAGCTATGGTAACACACAATAAACAGACCACATCTACAGATGTCTACAGAGGGCTGTTGTGAAATTAATTTATTGGACATTGACCGCGTAACTGATTACTTCCTACCACTTTCTATGCTAGAAAAAACAATGAGTCAGAAACAGTCACTACCAATAGCAAGTTCAAATTCCACAAATGGACATGGAATTTTATAAACCATATAACAAGAGAAATCTATGATGGATGAACTAGTATTTTTTTTAACATTAAAAAAACCTCTTTATTGAAGAACAACTTATATATTACAAACTCTCTTGTTTTCAGTGTACAACTAAATGATTTTTAGTAAATTTGTATGGTCATACAACCATTGCTATAATCTAGTTTTACATCATCCCAGAAAGATCTCTTATGCCCATTTCCATTAATCCCTGATCTCACTCTCAGCTCCAAATGACCACTAATATCTTTCTGTCTCAATAGATTTGCCTTTTCTGGGCACTGTGTATAAATGTAATGCATTTCAGTTCTTAGCACAATGTTTTTGAGGCTCATCCACGTTATAGCATGTAGTGTTTTTTTTTCCTTTTTTATTGCCAAATAACATTCCATTTCAGCATTACTTTTTCAATCTGTTTTGCTAGGGCAATATATACTTTTTTCCTGTTGGTGAGAGATTGATGTATGCAGGATGATTAACCAAGCAGGGTACAAAATTTATATAAAGTATGATATCAATTCTATAAAAGACTGCACTTTATACTGAGGTCGAATATTTACTCACACCACTCCCAAATGTGTGAAGAATAATAACTGATCTCAACTTCTTTATGAGACCCCTTCTTGCAGGGTAGTGAAGAAAGATGAAAACTTTTCAATTAAAAGTATCTTAGGCACTTTCATTTCAAAATGATCTCATTTTGGATTATCTCTATCTGTTTAGGGGGGTAAAATACCAACTCCAGTCTCTGCTGGAGGTCAGGTAACCTCCTTCAATGGAAGGATGGAATGACTGGTTAGCCTACAGGTTCTGACACCATTCAGGGTCCTCATTACCCTTTGCAATTTCATCTCATCCTTCTACCTCCCCAAGGTACAAGGCAGTACTATCCAATAAAAATAATATGCAAATCACACATATAATTTAAAATTTTCTTGTAGCCACGCTAAAAAGTGACAAGTGGAATTTTTTTTTTAAAGATGTATTTATTTATTATAGAGAGAGAGCAAGAGAGCGAAACAGTGTGGACTCCAGGAAACAAACTGAGGGTTACAGAAGGGAGGGGGATGGGGGGACAGGGTAACTGGGTGATGGGCATTAAGGAGGGCACATGTGGTGATGAACACTGGGTGTTATATGCAACTAATGAATCTAATGATGAACACTACATCAAAAATTAATGATGTACTATATGTTGGCTCTAAAAATAAAATGCTTAAGAATAAACCTACTTTTAAAAAGAATAAATCTATTAATAAATGATGATAAAATTTAAAAAAAAAAGAATGCTCAGTAAAGGGGTACCTGGCTGGCTCAGTCAGAAGAGCATGCAAGTCCTGATCTCAGGGTTTTGAGCTTGAGCCCCACCTTGGGTATAGAGATTACTTAAAAATAAAATCTTAGGGGTACCTGGGTGGCTTAGTCAGTTAAGTGTCTGGTCCTTGATTTCGGCTCGGGTCATGATCTCAGGGTCGTAAGATCACATCCCACTTCAGGCTCTGTGCTGTTAGGTGTGGAGCGTGCTTAAGATTCTCCCTCTCCCTCTGCCTCTCCCTGTGAACTAGTATTTATATTGACCATCTACTGCATGACAAATAAGCTACTAGAAAACTTATTTGCATCATCCCAAGTTAATTCTATATGAATTCTCATATTCAAGTATCATTGCCCCATTTTGCATATCAGACCCAGAGAAATTAAATAACATCACAATAACCACAATAGATTATATGCCTATTCTGCTATTAACTTCTGTCCATGTCACTCATTTTCTTTCATAACCTTCTTGGCATCTCTCTTAGGAATAACTTCTGCTATGAAAGGTGTTACATATAAATTACATTAAAGCAACATTATTCTTTTGGGGGTGCTTAAGCAGCACAAAATTATTATCTTACAGTTTCATAGATCAGAAGTCAGACGTGCATCTCAGTAGGCAAGGTTATTCTAAGTTAGGCACCGCAATTACCCAGCAAAGTAAACCTACCAGCACCAAATAGGAAGGCTTTTGCAGATGAAAAAGGTAAGAGAAAAATCATGCTAAAAGCCACGTCTACTTGGTTATTAGGTAATACATTATTGGTGAGTCCACCTACTTGAAATCACTGCCCAAATGAAGCAAAATGAGAAAATAAATAGGTAGCTTCCTAAATTCAGAAAACAGAGCAGGAAGTATAACCTTTTTTTCAAGTAAAAGTTAAATCTCATAATAACCTCTTCAGAACTATTTACATATTTGAAATTATGTCTTCTGGGATGCACTGTAGAATATAGTTAAATAAGACAAAAACAAAAAAGCCTTTAAAACATAATATGAATTCCATTTTTATTATCATAGGAGAATATAGAATATGGGATGTCTAAA
Source organism: Halichoerus grypus (assembly GCF_964656455.1). Taxonomy (NCBI): domain Eukaryota; kingdom Metazoa; phylum Chordata; class Mammalia; order Carnivora; family Phocidae; genus Halichoerus; species Halichoerus grypus. Next base: position 103,780,856 of record NC_135727.1, on the reverse strand, counting down.
AGATACCAGATGTTCTGATTTGTCAATTATCATTACATTTCAGATAATAGAGAATTTATATTTTTTGAGTATCTTCCAGATTGAGCACTCTGGCATATTATTTATATTATAAAGAGATGATTGCTATATCATAAAGTCAGACCCAACGATGTTTCTCAAATACATAATAATTGGAGAGATTCAATTAGTTGATTTAATATAACATATACACACATATTCTAACCATTAAAGGAAGACAAAGAAATACCTTTAGTTCCTATTTAAAATTTTTGGCCAAAAAAATTAGTTTAATCCTTGAGAAATACCTGAATCTAAACTTACATAAGCTTATATTCACTTTGGCTTTTTTAACATTTAAAAAATTGTTTTACCAATTTATCATTCTAGAAACGGTGGCTGAATAGTTTAATGGTCATGAATAACAGCTCCAAAGTGACAATACCTGGGATCAAAACACTGAATGTTTTGAGTGATATCTCCATGCTTCAGTTTTCATCTCTGTATATGCGTGGTATAAAGTCATAATGTCTATTTCATGAGCACTTTGACACATTTTAAGAGTTCATTATTATGTGTAATTTATAAATAAACCAAATTGACAATATATACCAAATTGTGAAATATACAAGGACAAACATAACATAATAAAATAAAAATTAAAAAAAAATACAGGGACATATGAGTTGACATCATTATTTTTGTTACCTTTTTTCAAAAAAATGCCTTAAGTAAGAGAACATAAAGGAGTAGACATTCTTCTTTTAGGTTCATCAGTCACATTAATCCCTGTTCAAGTTTTGAAATGAAAAGATTAAGTCTCATTATAGTTTAAAAAATATAACTTTAAATAATATTAATAACATGCCATCACAGCAGCTACAAAAAGGCAAACGAGTGGCGGGAAGGAAAGATGGCAGAGAAGTAGGGGACCCTATTTCAACTGGTCCCTGGAACTGAGCTGGATATCTACCAGACCACTCTGAGCACCCATGAAACCAGCCTGAGATGTACGAAGATCTGGATCTCTACAAACAGAATATCGCAGGCGGTTGGTTTTGAGGTAGGAAGCAGGGAGCCCTGATTCTGCGGGCAGATATCGGAGGATAAACTGCAGCAGGAGGGAGCCTGGCCATGGGGATCCTACACCGCCGGTGAGTGACAGCCTTGAATGCTGCGGACGGGGCACAGACTCGCAGACCGGTAGCGTCGGGAAAGGACTTTAGCGCAGCCCCCGGGGCGGAAACCCGGAGCAGTGGGGTCGCGCCTGCGAACTGCAGCCCCCGGGACAGAAACCCGGAGCGGCGGGGTCATGCGGGCGAACTGGGAGCGGCTGGCGGTTTTAGAAGCACAAAGGGCAGAGACGAGCCCCGACCTGGAGGCAGGACTGGGGGCGCCGTGGAGGGGCGCACAACCCAGGATGCTGCAGTTTATAGCAGCACGGACAGAAATGGAGACAGTGTGGCCTGGAGAGCTCACTGAAGAACAGACTGGGATCTCTCTGCTCTGAGGCAGAGGGTTGGAAACGGTCTCTTCTGCTCTGACTCGCGGAAGAGACACGGAAAGCCGCCAGGGAAAGCTGCCAGAGAACAAAACCCCCAGAATGATTCCCGCTGAGCCCATCCCCCGCCACAGGGGGGCAGGGCAACTCCGCCCAAACAGGGTTGCCTGAGTAACAGCGCGGCAGGCCCCTCCCCCAGAAGACAGGCTGGGAAAACAAGAGGCCAGCAACCCTAAGGTCCCAAGAAAACAGGTGCATCTTGCTTGGGTTCTGGTCAATAATTTGGACTCTATACATTCCCTCAAACACCCATCAACAGAATGACTAGGAGGAGGAGCCCCCAAAACAGAAAAGACTCAGAGATTATGACTTATGCTGTAGATTTACAAATGGATGCAGATATAATCAAGATGTCGGAGATGGAATTCAGGCTAGCAATTGTGAAGACAATGGCTAGAATGGAGAAATCAATTAATGGCAACATAGAGTCTCTAAGGGCAGAAATGAAAGGTGAATTGGCAGAATTTAAAAATGCTATCAATGAGATCCAATCCAATCTAGATAATCAAATAGCTAGGGTAACTGAGGCAGAAGAGCGAATAAGCGACCTGGAAGACAATATAATAGATAAAAAGGGAAAAGAGGAGGCCAGGGAAAAACAACTCAGAATCCATGAAAATAGAATCAGAGAAATAAGTGACACCATAAAGCATTCCAATATCAGAATTACTGGAATCCCGGAGGGAGTGGAGAGAGAGAGAGAGAGGATTAGAAGATGTATTTGAGCAAATTGTAGCTGAGAACTTCCCTAATCTGGGAATGAAACAAACATTCGAGTCCTAGAGGCAGAGAGGACCCCTCCTAAGATCAAGGAAAACAGGCCAACACCCCGGCATGTAATAGTAAAACTTGCAGATCTTAGAACCAAGGAAACCATCTTAAGGGCAGTTAGGGGGAAGAGAGTCCTTACCTACAAAGGGAGGAACATCAGAATAACGTCAGACCTATCCACAGAGACCTGGCAAGCCAGAAAGGCCTGGCAAGACATATTGAGGGTACTAAATGAGAAGAACATGCAGCCAAGAATACTTTATCCGGCAAGGCTTTCATTTAGAATGGATGGAGAGATGCAGAGCTTCCACGACCAGCAGAAACTGAAAGAATATGTGACCACTAAGCCAGCCCTGCAAGAAATATTAAGGGGGGTTCTATAAAAGGAGAAAGACCCCAAGAGTGATCTACAACAGAAATTTACAGGGACAAACTATAAAAACAACATCTTCACAGGCAACATGATGACAATTAATTCATATCTTTCAATAATCACTCTCAACGTGAATGGCCTAAATGCTCCCATAAAACAGCACAGGGTTGCAGATTGGATAAAAAGACAGGACCCATCTATATGCTGTCTACAAGAGACTCATTTTGAACCTAAAGATACATCCAGACTGAAAGTGAAGGGATGGAGATCCATCTTCCATGCCAGCAGACCTCAAAAGAAAGCTGGGGTAACAATTCTTATATCAGACAAATTAGATTTTAAAATAAGTCTGGAATTAGAGACACAGCAGGACACTATATCATTCTTAAAGGGTCTATCCAACAAGAAGACCTAAAAACTGTAAATATCTATGCCCCCAACATGGGAGCAGCCATCTACATAAGCCAACTGTTCACCAAAATAAAGAGTCATATTGATAACAATATGTTAATTGTAGGAGACCTCAATACTCCACTCTCCGCAATGGACAGATCATCTAAGCAGAAAATCAACAAGGAAACAAGAGCTTTGAATGATACATTGGACCAGATGGACCTCATAGATATTTACAGAACATTCCACCCTAAAACAACAGAATACTCATTCTTCTCGAGCACACATGGAACTTTCTCCAGAATAGACCATATACTGGGTCTCAAATCAGGTCTCAACTGATACCAAAAGACTGAGATTATTCCCTGCATATTCTCAGACCACAATGCTCTAAAACTGGAACTCAATCACAAGAAAAAATTTGGCAGAAATTCAAACACTTGGAAGCTAAAGACCACTCTGCTCAAGAATGTTTGGGTCAACCAGGAAATCAAAGAAGAACTTAAACAATTCATGGAAATCAATGAGAATGAAAACACATCGGTCCAAAACCTATGGGATACTGCAAAGGTGGTCCTAAGGGGGAAATACATAGCCATCCAAGCCTCACTCAAAAACATAAAAAATCCCGAATTCACCTACTAACTTTACACCTTAAAGAACTAGAGAAAAAGCAACAAACGATGCCTAAGCCACGCATTAGAAGAGAAATAATTAAAATTAGAGCAGAGATCAATGAATTAGAAACCAGAAACACAGTAGATCCGATCAAAGAAACTAGAAGTTGGTTCTTTGGAAGAATTAATAAGATTGATCAACTACTGGCCAGACTTACCCAAAAGAAAAGAGAAAGGACACAAATTAATAAAATTATGAATGAAAGGGGAGAGATCACGACTAACACCAAGGAAATAGAAACAATTATTAGAAATTATCATCAACAACTATATGCCAATAAACTGAGCAATCCGGATGAAATGGAGGCCTTCCTGGAAACCTATAAACTGCCAAGACTGAAACAGGAAGAAATTGACAACCTGAATAAGCCAATAACCAGTAACGAGATTGAAGCAGTGATCAAAAACCTCCCAAAAACAAGAGTCCAGGGCCTGATGGATTCCCTGGGGAATTCTACCAAACATTCAAAGAAGAAATAATACCTATTCTACTGAAGCTGTTTCAAAAAACAGAAACAGAAGGAAAACTTGCAAACTCATTCTATGAGGCCAGCATTACCTTAATCCCCAAACCAGGCAAAGACCCCATCAAAAAGGAGAATTTCAGACCGATATCCCTGAGGAATATGGATTCCAAAATCCTCAACAAAATCCTAGCTAATAGGATCCAACAATACATTAAAAGGATCATCCACCACGACCAAGTGGGAGTAATCCCCGGGACGCAAGGGTGGTTCAACATTTGCAAATCCATCAATGTGATAGAACACATTAATAAGAGGAGGGAGAAGAACCATATGGTCCTCTCACTTGATGCAGAAAAAGTATTTGACAAAATACAACATCCTTTCCTGATTAAAACTCTTCAGAGTATAGGGATAGAGGGAACATTCCTCAAGTTCATAAAATCCATCTATGAAAAACCCACAGCGAATATCATCCTCAATGGGGAAAAGCTGAGAGCCTCTCCCTTAAGATCAGGAACACGTCAAGGATGCCCACTCTTGCCACTATTGTTCAACATAGTACTAGAAGTCCTAGCAACAGCAATCAGACAACAAAAAGAAATAAAAGGTATTCAAATTGGCAAAGAAGAAGTCAAACTCTCTCTTTTCGCAGATGACATGATTCTTTATGTGGAAAACCCAAAAGACTCCACCCCCAAACTACTAGAACTCATACAGCAATTCAGTAATGTGGCAGGATACAAAATCAATGCACAGAAATCAGTTGCTTTCTTATACACTAACAACGCAACTGTAGAAAGAGAAATTAAAGAAACGATTCCATTTACAATAGCACCAAAAACCGTAAGATACCTCGGAATAAACCTAACCAAAGAGGTAAAGGATCTATACTCTAGGAACTACAAAACACTCATGAAAGAAATTGAAGAAGACACAGAAAGATGGGAAAATATTCCATGCTCATGGATTGGAAGAATAAACATTGTTAAAATGTCTATGCTACCCAGAGCAATCTATACCTTCAATCCCATTCTGATCAAAATTCCAATGACATTTTTCAAAGTGCTGGAACAAACAATCCTAAAATTTGTATGGAATCAGAAAAGACCTGAATCGACAAGGAAATGTGGAAAAAGAAAAACAAAGCTGGGGGCATCACGTTGCCCGATTTCAAGCTATATTACAAAGCTGTGATCACCAAGACAGCATGGTACTGGCACAAAAACAGACATGCAGACCAATGGAACAGAATAGAGAACCCAGATATGGACCCTCAACTCTATGGTTAAATAATCTTTGACAAAGCAGGAAAAAACATGCAATGGAAAAAAGACAGTCTCTTCAATAAATGGTGCTGGGAAAATTGGACAGCCACATGCAGAAGAATGAAACTCGACCATTCTCTAACACCATTCACAAAGATAAACTCAAAGTGGATGAAAGACCTCAATGTGAGACAGGAATCCATCAAAATCCTAGAGGAGAACATAGGCAGTAACCTCTTTGACATCACCCACAGCAACTTCTTTCTAGATACATCTCCAAAAGCTAGTGAAACAAAAGCAAAAATGAACTTTTGGGACTTCATCAAGATAAAAAGCTTCTGCACAGCAAAGGAAACAGTCAACAAAACAGAGAGGCAACCCACAGAATGGGAGAAGATATTTGCAAATGACACTATAGATAAAGGGCTGGTATCCAAGATCTATAAAGAACTTCTCAAACTCAACACCCAAAAAACAAATAATCAAGTCAAAAAATGGGCAGAAGACATGAAAAGACACTTCTCTGAAGAAGACATACAAATGGCTAACAGACACATGAAAAAATGTTCATCATCATTAGCCATCAGGGAAATCCAAATCAAAACCACACTGAGATGCCACCTTACACCAGTTAGAATGGCCAAAATGGACAGGGCAAGAAACAACAAATGTTGGAGAGGTTGTGGAGAAAGGGGAACCCTCTTACACTGTTGGTGGGAATGCAAGTTGGTACAGCCACTTTGGAAACCAGTGTGGAGGTTCCTCAAAAATTTAAAAATAGAGCTACCCTGTGACCCAGCAATTGCACTCCTGGGTATTTACCCCAAAGACACAGATGTAGTGAAAAGAAGGGCCATATGCACCCCAATGTTCATAGCAGCAATGTCCGCAATAGCCAAACTGTGGAAAGAGCCGAGATGCCCTTCAACAGATGAATGAATAAAGATGTGGTCCATATATACAATGGAATATTACTCAGCCATCAGAAAAGATGAATACCCAACTTTTACATCAACATGGATGGGACTGGAGGAGATTATGCTAAGTGAAATAGGTCAAGCAGAGAAAGTCAATTATCATATGGTTTCACTTATTTTGGAACATAAGGAATAGCATGGAGGACATTAGGAGAAGGAAGGGAAAAATGAGTGGGGGGGGGGAATTGGAGGGAGAGATGAACCATGAGAGACTATGGACTCTGAGAAACAAACAGGGTTTTAGAGGGGAGGGGGGAGGGGGGATTGGTTAGCCCAGTGATGGGTATTGAGGAGGGCACGTACTGCATGGAGCACTGGGTGTTATATGAAAACAATGGATCATGGATCACCACATCAAAAACCAATGATGTATTGTATGGTGACTAACATAACATAATAAAATTAAAAATAAATAATAAATAAATAAATAAAAAGGCGAACTAGTAATTACCAACAAGCGTCTGATGGTGAAATTACTGTCACTCTTGTTCACTAGTGTCAAGTTACCTCTCTAATACTACAACAGGTAAACACTTCCCCTGTGATTTTGTATTCCATTTTATCCTAAAAGATGAGATAAAATGAACCAAAGAAATTACCTGTCTTTGCCTCATATACCTCAATTATCACTCAAAATTTACTTGAGTATCTTTAGTGATGGCAAACAATTTCCTTTCAGGAAGATAAACTTATTGCCGGACGTTTTAGTTTCAAGAGCTTGTAACAAAATTCAAATAAATTTTTGTTTTTTCCACTTTTTAGGAAATTAAAAGTTTTAATCACACCAAAGGTAGGCCACAGATACAATTCACAGATCTTAGAAAGATCTAAGATAGGTCCTGGAAAACATTTCCTAAACATGTTTGCAGTTTCAGTTGTAAATTAATCATTGATGTTAAGTGTATCAGTCACCTTAGGCTACTATATTATAACTACAAATGCCAAAACCTCAGTATCCTAATTCTTGCTTACACTCTGTGCCCACCACACTGTAGCAGGGGATGGTCACAATTTGCAGTCATTCAGGAGGACAGAGTAGCCACCATCTTGAATGTTGCTGCAAACACTTGGTCTAAGAGAGAAGAGAGTGCTGGTAAGGCATTCAATGGCTCTTAGATCATCTGTCCAGAAGTGATACCAATTGCTTCCACTCACATTCCATTGATCGAAAATGTCATAGAGCCAGATCTATCATCAAGTGGGTGGGGTCATGTTCTCATGTATCAGGAAGGAGAGGCAGAATAGTTGCCAACAGCCCTAATAATCACCATCTTGACCTTATTTATTAGATAGCTACAACTCAACACAATATGTTTCATAATAGCTATAGACAATAAAATCAAACTTTTGAGAATAATTTAAACTTCCAAGATATTTTCTGTTTGTTTAAATAATAAATTGAATATTTGTAAGCAAATTTCGATCCTACAGCAAGTAGAAATGATGTTACTCTGTAACTGAAACCAGAATGAGGGAAAAGAAAAATGATGGTCTCAGTGCAAGAATGCTCTAGATAAAACCCTTAGCTTTTTCCCGTGGTACTTGTAGGACTTTGTAGAAGATTTTTCTTTAATTTAATTTTATTTTAATTCCAGTATAGTTAACATACAGCGTTATATTAGTATCAGGTATACAATGTGCAGATTTTTTGACATAGATGCTTGATAATTTCATGCCTTTACTCATTCATTATGTTTTTCTCATTAAAGACAAAGAACTCCAACTTCTACAAATGATGCTTTCAAAGTAGTGAATGGGTTCTGGGTATTAATGTTGTGTTGAAGCAAATGTTACATGTGCTGATTTGCATGTTTCCTCAGGAAGATGGGACTGATACCATCTACCTTAAACAGTTGTTGTAGTGGGGCACCTGGGTGGCTCAGTCAGTTTTCTTGATTTCGGCTCAGGTCATGATCTCAGGGTCCTGTGATTGAGCCCTGCACCCGGCTCCGCACTGGGTGTGGAATCTGCTTAGGATTCTCTCTCTCCCTCTACTCCCACCTCCCTCTCTTTCTCTCTCATAAAAAAAAAAAAAAAATAGGTTGTTGTAGTGATTGAATGAGCTAATGTTTACATATATGCATAGCCTACAGGAGGTACTCTACATTACTTTCTATTTCTTTTTCCTTTAGCTTCTTGAAAAACCACTGAAAAAGAATTGTATCTTTTCAAAGGGACCATGGATGTGACTCTTAGGACAGATTAAAGGGAAAGCCTAGTACGGTAAGAGGAGGTTGGCAGTTGTAATTCTCCAAGTTATATGCAAGATATAATGAAAGATCTAGAAAGGTACAGCCTGGGGTTGGACAGGTAAAGAACAGGGAGACGTACACGTGAGAAAGTTTAGATGGAGAACTAGAACATGTTTTCAAAGCTATTTCGACAAGTAGTAGCTTATTTAACATTATTTAACATTGTCATTTTTCACATAGAGTTGTTATTTTCCACTTAACTTTTCCTCCCATCTCCTTTCTATACTTAATATTTTGAATACATTTTCAAAATACCAAATGGCTTGGCTGTGGTCACGTGTTGACAAAAACCTCCTCCGCTAAAAGAGATATGTGTTTTACATGCTACCTATATATTCCTAGTGGAAGCAGCCATTTCATAATGACAAGACAGCATAGATGAATAAAACTTCTGCAGTTTGCTTTTTGTGGTACATAAATTTTAATCCAGCTAGTGTTTTATATTTATTGTAAATTACATGCAAATCAGCACATGTAACATTTGCTTCCACACAACATTAATACCCAGAACCCATTCACTACTTTGAAAGCATCATTTGTAGAAGATGGAGTTCTTTGTCTTTAATGAGAAAAATATAATGAATGAGTAAAGGCATGAAATTATCAAGCATCTATGTCAAAATGACCAAGTAAAAATTTCTGGTTAATCTGCAACTGCAGTTTTCCTGGTTTGCTGATAAGAGAATTTTGAAACAAGGCTAAGTGTGGACACAGGATATTTAAAACTATCAGATGTCCAGGTTCAAGGAGGACTTGGCAGTAATTACTGTCTCTTTTACTTACTACTTAACACTGCAAACCCCTGTAATCTAATCAAGGGAGGTTGAACGTAATAGCTGCATAGCAGACACTGCACAAAATCAAAGATTTCTAAAATGTAGCACTGGTTACATTGCTGTTGTAGTTTCAGAGACAATGTCTTTCTTGCAGTGAAGAGATCAACTAACCAGGTGCAATAAAACAGTATCTACGTGCTCCTTGTCCTTAGGGAATTTGTGTGAAACCCAAGGCAGAATCTGATGAAAGAAGAAAAGCAGGAGGGTAAAAGAACCATTATCATCAGAACCCCAACATCAACTCAAGACCAGACACATCTGGTTTTGGGAGAAGTATGAGTTAGCCCACTGGTAGTATTGCTTGTTGAAATCAGGTAACAACATTCACTTTTTAGGTAAGGCCTTAGGAACTGTACTTACTCATTATCTCACCTCAGTTTTGCAGGACCCTCCTTGAAATCATATTTGGGAACCCTGGCCCCCCTCCTCCATTAGAAAACATTAGGTGCTCCTCTAAACAGCACTGAATGGATCAAATGCTTGGTATAGTTTCTCTTCTAAGGAGGATATACCAAGCCCAATGATATTATGATCTTGTGAAATCTTTTTTCTTTTTATTGTAAATACAGCATATTTCTTTAATCCTTTTGGATATTACAAAATTATACTTTAGGGTTTTTTTTTTTCTTATTATATGAAAACTTCTATAAGATAACTTATAAATATTATACTAAATCTCACTACATTTGGAAATTTTTCTTTTATATTAATTTCTCTACAGAGATATGTTTAAAGACTAAATATACTGGTTATATTGCATATATTTTCAGACTGGTACTATATGACCAATATTTATTCATCTTACTAAATATTCTTCAAAACATTTTATTAATTGCATAATGTTCCATTGCAGTGATATATCAAGGTTTGTCTAACCGATGCCTTATTTGCCAACAACTCAGTTGTTGGTTGTTTCCTTTTTTTCCTATTAAAAATAACACAGCAGGGGCGGAGCAAGATGGCGGAGGAGTAGGAGACCTGGATTTCGTCTCCTCTCAGGAATTCTGCTGGATAGGGATCAAACCATTCTGAACAACTACGAACTCAACAGGAGATCAAAGAAAAGAAGAGCAACAACTCTCTGAACAGAAAAGCGACCACTTTCTGGAAGGTAGGACGTGCGGAGAAGTGAATCCGAGGCGATATTTGGGAGGATAGACGGCGGGGGAGGGGCCTCCGTTGGCCGCTTCTGGCAAGTGATAGAGCCACGGAGCACAAAATCGGAACTTTTAGAAGTCGGCTCCGCTGAGCGACGTCACTCCGGTGGCTAAGCGGGGGGTGGAACCCTCGTGGGACACTGTGGTCTCAGGACCCTCAGGGTCACAGAAAGACCGGGGGTGCCTGAGTGTGGCAGAGCTCCCAGGTATTGGAGCGGGGAAGCCGGCTGCAGAGACGGAGCCCAGACGCGGGCTCTCAGCTTGGGGTTGCCATAAACCGGGATCCGCGGCACAGTCGGGCCCCTGCTCCTCCAGCAGGGACCCAACAAGCGGCAGATCCGGGGAGACTCACCTTCTTCCCCCAGGAGGAGAGGCACGGGAGCGCACCGTGGGGATCTGCTGGGTTTGGAGACTCCACACAGGGTCGGGTGCCAGAGATAGAAACGCTCGGTCACAGGCTGGGTGAGCACGGAGTGCGGCCAGAGACTGGGGAGACGGGAGTGACTGACGGCTTTTCTCTGGGGGCTCACTGAGGAGCAGGGCCCCGAGTTCTCGGCTCCTCCGGGGCAGAGATCGGGAGGCCGCCATTTACACTCTCCGCCTCCAAAGCTGTACGGAAAGCTTGCAGGGAACAAAAGCTCCCGAGAGCAAACCCGAGCAGATTACTTAGCCCGGACCGGGCAAGGGCGGGGCAATTCCGCCTCCGGCAAAGACATTTGGAAACCACGGCAACAGGCCCCTCCCCCAGGAGATCAGCGAGAACAGCCAGCCAAGACCAAGTCTACCGATCAATGAGAACGGCAGAACTCCAGCGCTAGGGGAATAATGCACATAGAATTCATGGCTGTTTTACCATGATTCTTTAGTCTTTCAAAGTTAATTTTTTTTTACCTTTTTTTTTTTTTGAATTTTTCTTTTTCCCTTTTTCAACCAACATCTTATCAATCCCTTTAAAAAAAATTTTTATTTTTCATTTTTATTTTTCATTTTTAGAGTCATATTCTATCCCTTCATAGTAGTTACTCGTATTTTTGGCATATATATATATAAGTTCTCTCTTTAAAATTTTGAGATAGTTTCTTCTAACAGATCAAAATATACCCTAAATCTCTAGTGTATGGTTTTTTTCTACTCCCCTGCCTGATCACATTCTCTCCCTTTTTTTTTCTTTTTTTTTTAAATCCTCTTCTTTCTTTTTTCAAACTTCTTATCAATTCCTTTTATAAAATTTTTTATAATTTCCATCTTTACAGTCATATTCCATCCCTTCATATCAACCCTTATTTTTGTACATATATAAGTTTTTCTTTCTTTAAAATTTTGGGAGGCACTTTCTTCTAACAGACCAAAATACACCCAAAATCTAGTGTGTGGCACTGATCTATATACCAGCCTGATCATATTTGATCACATTCTGTTTTGTTTTGTTTTGTTCTGTTTTTGTTTGTTTTTATCTTTATCTTTATCTTTTTCTTTTTTTTTTCTTTTTCTTTTTTCTCTCTTTCCCTTTCTTTTCCCACTGCTTCAGGTCTTTTCTGATTTGTTTAGAGTATATTTTCTGGGAACGTTGTTACCCTGTTAGCATTTTGTTCTCTCATTAATCTATTCTCCTCTGGACAAAATGCCAAGATGGAAAAAAACACCTCAACAAAAAGAACAAGAGGTAGTACTGACTGCCAGGGACCTACTCAATATGGACATTAGTACGATGTCAGATCTAGAGTTCAGAATCATCACTTTAAAGATACTAGCTGGGCTTGAAAAAAGCATGGAAGTTATTAGAGAAACCCTTTCTGGAGAAGTAAAAGAACTAAAATCTAACCAAGTAGAAATCAAAAAGGCTATTAATGAGGTGCAATCAAATATGGGGGTGCTAACTGCTAGGATAAATGAGGCAGAAGACAGAATCAGTGAGATAGAAGACCAAATGATGGAAAATAAAGAAGCTGAGAAAAAGAGAGATAAACAACTACTGGATCACGAGGGCAGAATTCGAGAGATAAGTGATACCATAAGACGAAACAACATTAGAATAATTGGGATCCCGGAAGAAGAAGAAAGAGAGAGAGGGGCAGAAGGTATAATGGAGCAAATTATAGCAGAGAACTTCCCTAATTTGGGGAAGGAAACAGGCATCAAAATCCAGGAAGCACAGAGAACCCCTCTCAAAATCAATAAAAATAGGTCAACACCCCGACATCTAATAGTAAAACTTACAAGTCTCAGAGACAAAGAGAAAATCCTGAAAGCAGCTCGGGAGAAGAGATATGTAACCTACAATGGTAGAAACATTAGATTGGCAACAGACCTATCCACAGAGACCTGGCAGGCCAGAAAGGACTGGCAGGATATATTCAGAGCACTAAATGAGAAAAATATGCAGCCAAGAATACTATACCCAGCTAGGCTGTCATTGAAAACTGAAGGAGAGAGAAAAAGCTTCCAGGACAAACAAAAACTAAAGGAATTTGCAAACACGAAACCAGCCCTACAAGAAATCTTGAAAGGGGTCCTCTAAGCAAAAGGAGAGCCTGAAAGTAACATAGACCAGAAAGGAACACAGACAATATACAGTAACAGTCACCTTACAGGCAATACAATGGCACTAAATTCCTATCTTTCAATAGTTACCCTGAATGTAAATGGGCTAAATGCCCCAATCAAAAGACACAGGCTATCAGATTGGATTAAAAAACAAGACCCATCGATATGCTGTCTGCAAGAGACTCATTTTAGAACCAAAGACACCCCCAGATTTAAAGTGAGGGGGTGGAAAACCATTTACCATGCTAATGGACACCAAAAGAAAGCTGGGGTGGCAATCCTTATATCAGACAAATTAGATTTTAAACCAAAGACTGTAATAAGAGATGAGGAAGGACACTATATCCTACTTAAAGGGTCTATCCAACAAGAAGATCTAACAATTGTAAATATCTATGCCCCTAACATGGGAGCAGCCAATTATATAAGGCAATTAATAACAAAAGCAAAGAAACACATCGACAACAATACAATAATAGTGGGGGACTTTAACACCCCCCTCACTGAAATGGACAGATCGTCTAAGCAAAAGATCAACAAGGAAATAAAGACTTTAAATGACGCACTGGACCAAATGGACTTCACAGACATATTCAGAACATTCCATCCCAAAGCAACAGAATACACATTCTTCTCTAGTGCCCATGGAACATTCTCCAGAATCAATCACATCCTAGGTCATAAATCAGGTCTCAACTGGTACCAAAAGACTGGGATCATTCCCTGCCTATTATCAGACCACAATGCTTTGAAACTAGAACTCAATCACAAGAGGAAAGTCGGAAAGAACTCAAATACATGGAGGCGAAAGAGCATCCTACTAAAGAATGAATGGGTCAACCAGGAAATTAAAGAGGAATTAAAAAAATACATGGAAACCAATGAAAATGAAAACACAACTATTCAAAATCTTTGGGATACAGCAAACGCAGTCCTAAGAGGAAAGTATATAGCAATACAAGCCTTTCTCAAGAAACAAGAAAGGTCTCAAGTACACAACCTAACCCTACACCTAAAGGAGCTGGAGAAAGAACAGCAAATAAAGCCTAAACCCAGCAGAAGAGAAATAATAAAGATCAGAGCAGAAATCAATGAAATAGAAACTAAAAGAACAGTAGAACAAATCAATGAAACTAGGAGCTGGTTCTTTGAAAGAATTAACAAGATTGATAAGCCCCTGGCCAGACTTATCAAAAAGAAAAGAGAAATGACCCAAATCAACAAAATCATGAACAAAAGAGGAGAGATCACAACCAACACCAAAGAAATACAAACAATTATAAGAACATATTATGAGCAACTCTATGCCAGCAAATTAGATAACCTGGAAGAAATGAATGCATTCCTAGAGATGTATCAACTACCAAAACTGAACCAGGAAGAAATAGAAAACCTGAACAGACCTATAACCACTAAGGAAATTGAAGCAGTCATCAAAAATCTCCCAACAAACAAGAGCCCAGGGCCAGATGGCTTCTGAGGGGAATTCTACCAAACATTTCAAGAAGAATTAATACCTATTCTTCTGAAACTGTTCCAAAAAATAGAAATGGAAGGAAAACTTCCAAACTCATTTTATGAGGCCACCATTACCTAGATCCCAAAACCAGACAAAGACCCCATCAAAAAGGAGAACTACAGACCAATATCCCTGATGAACATGGATGCAAAAATTCTCACCAAAATACTAGCCAATAGGATCCAACAGTACATTAAAAGGATTATTCACCACGACCACGTGGGATTTAACCCTGGGCTGCAAGGTTGGTTCAACATCCGCAAATCAATCAACGTGATACAATACATTAACAAAAGAAAGAACAAGAATCATATGATCCTCTCAATAAATGCAGAAAAAGCATTTGACAAAGTACAGCATCCTTTCTTGATCAAAATTCTTCAGAGTATAGGCATAAAGGGTACATACCTCAATATCATAAAAGCCATCTATGAAAAACCCACAGCAAATATCATTCTCAATGGGGAAAAACTGAGAGCTTTCCCCCTAAGGTCAGGAATGCGGCAGGGATGTCCACTATCACCAGTGCTATTCAATATAGTATTAGCAGTCCTAGCCACAGCAATCAGACAACAAAAAGAAATCAAAGGCATCCAAATTGGCAAAGAAGAAGTCAAACTCTGTCTTTGCAGATGATATGATACTTTATGTGGAAAACCCCAAAGACTCCACCCCCAAACTGCTAGAACTCATACAGGAATTCAGTCAAGTGGCAGGATATAAAATCAATGCACAGAAGTCAGTGGCATTCCTATACACCAACAACAAGACAGAAGAAAGAGAAATTAAGGAGTTGATCCCATTTACAATTGCACCCAAAACCATAAGATACCTAGGAATCAATCTAACCAAAGAGGCAAAGGATCTGTACTCAGAAAACTATAAAATACTCATGAAAGAAATTGAGGAAGACACAAAGAAATGGAAAAACGTTCCATGCTCATGGATTGGAAGAACAAATATTGTGAAGATGTCAATGCTACCTAGAGCAATCTACACATTCAATGCAATCCCCATCAAAATACCATCCACTTTTTTCAAAGAAATGGAACAAATAATCCTAAAATTTGTATGGAACCAGAAAAGACCCCGAATAGCCAGAGGAATGTTGAAAAAGAAAAGCAAAGCTGGCAGCATCACAATTCCAGACTTCCAGCTCTACTACAAAGCTGTCATCATCAAGACAGTATGGTACTGGCACAAAAACAGACACACAGATCAATGGAACAGAATAGAGAGCCCAGAAATGGACCCTCAACTCTATGGTCAACTAATCTTCGACAAAGCAGGAAAGAATGTCCAATGGAAAAAAGACAGTCTCTTCAACAAATGGTGTTGGGAAAATTGGATAGCCACATGCAGAAGAATGACACTGGACCATTTCCTTATACCACACACAAAAATAGACTCCAAATGGTTGAAAGACCTAAATGTGAGACAGGAGTCCATCAAAATCCTAAAGGAGAACACAGGCAGCAACTTCTTCAACCTCAGCCGCAGCAACTTCTTCCTAGAAACATTGCCAAAGGCAAGAGAAGCAAGGGCAAAAATGAACTGTTGGGACTTCATCAAGATAAAAAGCTTTTGCAAAGCAAAGGAAAGTCAACAAAACCAAAAGACAACCGAGAGAATGGGAGAAGATATTTGCAAATGACATATCAGATAAAGGGCTAGTATCCAAAATCTATAAAGAACTTATCAAACTCAACACCCAAAGTACAAAGAATCCAATCAAGAAATGGGCAGGAGACATGAACAGACATTTTTCCAAAGAAGACATCCAAACGGCCAACAGACACATGAAAAAGTGTTCAATATCGCTTGGCATCAGGGAAATCCAAATCAAAACCTCAATGAGATGCCACCTCACACCAGTCAGAATGGCTAAAATTAACAAGTCAGGAAATGACAGATGTTGGCGGTGATGCGGAGAAAGGGGAACCCTCCTACACTGTTGGTGGGAATGCAAGCTGGTGCAGCCACTCTGGAAAACAGTATGGAGGTTCCTCAAAAAGTTGAAAATAGAGCTACCATCTGATCCAGCAATTGCACTACTGGGTATTTACCCCAAAGATACAAAAGTAGGGATCCGAAAGGGTACATGCACCCCGATGTTTATAGCAGCAATGTCCACAATAGCCAAACTGTGGAAAGAGCCAAGATGTCCATCGACTGATGAATGGATAAAGAAGATGTGGTATATATATATACAATGGAATATTATGCAGCCATCAAAAGGAATGAGATCTTGCCATTTGCAACGACGTGGATGGAAGTGGAGGGTATTATGCTGAGCGAAATAAGTCAAACAGAGAAAGACATATATCATATGACCTCACTGATATGAGGAATTCTTAATGTCAGGAAACAAACTGAGGGCTGCTGGAGTGGGCGGTGGGGTGGTAGGGATGGGGTGACTGGGTGATAGACACTGGGGAGGGTATGTGCTCTGGTAAGCGCTGTGAATTGTGCAAGACTGTTGAATCTCAGATCTGTACCTCTGAAACAAATAATGCAATATATGTTAAGAAAAAAAAAAAAGAAGATAGCAGGAGGGGAAGAATGAAGGGTGGGAATCTGAGGGGTAGACGAACCATGAGAGACGATGGACTCTGAAAAACAAACTGAGGGTTCTAGAGGGGAGGGGGTTGGGAGGATGGGTTAGCCTGGTGATGGGTATTGAGGAGGGCACGTTCTGCATGGAGCACTGGGTGTTATGCACAAACAATGAATCATGGAACACTACATCTAAAACTAATGATGCAATGTATGGGGATTAACATAACAATAAAAAAATTAAAAAAAAATAACACAGCAAAGAACAACCTTGCCCATGTTATTTAATCATGTTCTTGGGGAAGAGCCTCAGAAGACAAATTGCTGGGTCAAAGGATCAAATATGCTCTTTATGCATATTGGCAAACTGCTTTCGAAAACCATTAGACTGATTTATAATCCCACCAACAAGAAAAGGCCCATCCACCTCACGGACTCCCCTGCTTTACTGACCATTTCCAATTTGAGAGGCAACAAAACAAAACAAAACAGCTACTTACTATAGTTCTACTAATTGTTTGAACATATGTTCATATTTATTAGGCACTTATGTTTCTTTTTTCTGAGCTATTTGTTCTCTCCAATTTTTCTACAATGATATTATTGTACATTTTTACATTTACATTGTGTGGCAAATAAAACAAGCCAAAATAAAGCAAAGACAAAAGTGAATTTCAACTAAGAATCATGGTTTTAACAACTTGCAAGATTAAAATGATAAAATAATGCCAACTTTCAAATAGAACATCTGGTTTACCACTGTCTTCTGGGTAATGCAAATGTGGGATAAGAAGAACTGCAAATGGATTATGTAGATAACTAATATGCTTTTGTAGTATCTGGGTATTTATCATTTTAAATTGATTTGATGTCCTTTGTTCCCTCTCTTTTCAATGCATTTTTTAAACTGTGTTAACTATTTTCCCATTAAATCAGTGAATTCCTCTATAATTATTTATTACAAATACTAATAAATACCTTTTGAATTTATGCATAAATTCTAGTATATATTTAGTATATGTAATATTTTACATCAGATCATTTATAAAGGGCACCAAAAATAGTAAAATCAGCTCTCCATCAATTAAAAATCTGTATGTCATTTAGTAGAAAAAACAAGGTAGGATCAGAAGTTCATTTGCATACTCACCTAAGTTCCTACAGGTATGTGTTCCAAAGTTTTCTCTTTTCATTTAATCCTAGGTTATAAAGAAAATCTCAGCCTCCAAGTGACATTACGGAGCCTTTGTTTCTCTTCCAGGGTGAAAAGTATGAAATCTTAGCAATAATTTAAGAAAATACCATATTTGCCATCTCTGGGGGGATAAACATCTCCTGCTGGAAAGTTTGTGCACAGAGGTAAATTGCAGAAGTCTGTGCCCAAAAATAGCTTCTGTGGACTTGAAAAATATGAAAGGGAATTTAGTCAGGAAGAGAGAGAGAGTAGCTCTTTTTGGACTACAGTACAAACACATTTTCTAAAAACAAGGCCCTGGGGATCATAATCAAGTAGCCTGTGCTACGTACAATGGATAGGTACTTCTGACTGGCACTTTTTAGCTATGAGGCAAGACATGGAATTGGAATGAGAGAGCTAACAAAAAGGCCATAGAGACTAATATCCAGCTTAACCTTTCTCCCCATGCAGAAATCTCCTTTACCAGAGTTGTGATGGCTGGTCATTTAACTCCTGCCTGAACACTTAACAGGCTAAGGAACTTTTGCTTTGTACTATGTGTGCTCCATTCGTTTCAACAATTTTTCAGTGCATTTCCTTACTGAGGTCTGGGGGTACACAAAAGAAAAAGACGTGCTTTTGGACCTCACAGAGCTTCCAGTTTATAACAGAAGAGAAATATAGAAACTATTTAATATGCTGTAGGGTCACAAGAAACATGAACGTGTGAAGTTTGAGCTAAAACAAGGAGTAACTAAGTAGGCCTGCCATTTGCAGAAAGTTTTCTAGAGGCAGCGCTATTTGACTGAGGAGTGTGTGGGGGATTCCCATAGGGAGAATGCTAGAAGCAGGGCTGTGGCAAGTGTGGCGGCCATACAGGTGGGAGGGAAAATGGCACAGATATCTGAACACTCCAAGAATGTTCGGGTGGAAGGTGAGAGAGTCCATGTGCCTGGATCAAAGGAATATGGCTGTAATGCCGGAAAATGAGGCCAGAGAAGTAAGCTGGGGCAAACCATGACGAGTCTTGAGTAGCTCTAAACCATGGGATTCAGACTCCGTCTCTATGATACTGAGGGCAGAAGCAAAGACTAGATATGAAGAGGACAGACTACGGTGCCAGACCGCCTAAGTCTGAATGTGCCACTGAAGAGCGAATTGCTTTGGACCAGTTGCTTATGCCTTCTATACCTCAGTTACCTGAAAAATGGGGATAACAATACTATTTGGTTCATTGGATTATTATGGAAATTATCTGATACAATTTTTGTAAAGGACCCAAGACAGTATCTTTTAAATAACAGCACCTATTAAATAAATGTCAAGTGCAGATTGGAGCAGAAAGATTCTAGATGATGAGTCCTGAAATGCAGTAGTGGCAAAAGAGCTAGAGAAGGGCAGAATGCATGCTCACTCTAACTGTAGCCATGTTCTATATGAGACAATTATTTCTTATGGCAAAATTAAATCTCTTCCCCTTAATGCAAAGTGCTCAAGTTCTCTTCATGGATCTTAGTTTTCTGCCTGTCACCTAATAGACACATAAGTAATAAAAATTCAGATGTTATAACAACAAAAAATTTTTAAAAATTTTTAAAAATCAGATGTTATAATGTCTTGTAGATTATACAATTTTTTTTTAATTTTGAAAAAACATTCTAAGATGAAAGAGTTTGACATTTAACTCATGGACAGTCCTGAACAAGAGAACAAGATGAGAAACGCTATTGAGTACTCAGGTTCAGGCAGTCAGCAGGCAGCACAGAGAACAGAGCCTCCAGCAGCAGGGCAGAAAGAGTCACAGGTAGAAATTCAAGAAAGACAAGAACAAAAGTCTTTTACAGTTTAAGAATCTCATTTGCTTCAAATTTCTTTCTCCAATCTCCTTCCCAAACTCTAATATTCTGGACAGACACCAAATTTTTAGGTATAATTTAAAAAACTGTGAGACACCACCGAAACACAGATCCAAATGTAATCCAGCACAAAATCAAGTTGGGCTATTACAGTACTAGAAAAAGTATGGATAAAGTGCATGTCTACACAGTCATGTCTCTGATACCTCCACCAAACAACATTTGATGTATCCTGTCATTTATTGTGAATGTGCCATGAACTGCCAGCTACTTATGACATTCAGCAAACCATTATTTCTGGAACTTTATGCAGACGTTATTCTAAAGGCTAACACTTCAGTAGTCTGAATAGCACAATGTTTCCCCACGCTGCCTTCCTACATGGCCCTATGCCCCTCCCCTAACTCCTACCCTAGTTCCTGTGCAACAGTGACCTTTTCCAAATAAGGATCACATTCCAAGGTCACAAGCACATAACTAAATCTTCCGGTATTTGGAAAAGCTCTGAGATTTTAAAAGACAAAATTCTTCTAAGAGTCAATTATGAAGAGTTCTATTTTATTTTACCTTTTTTAAAAAAATTTTTATTTATTTATTTGACAGAGAGAGAGAGAGAGAGAGAGACAATAGGCAGGAGGAGCAGGAGAGGGAGAAGCAGGCTCTCCAGTGAGCAGGGAGCCGGATGTGGGGCTCGATCTCAGGACCCTGGGATCATGACCTGAGCCAAAGGCAGATGCTTAACTGACTGAGCCACCCAGGCGCCCTGAAGAGTTCTATTTTAAATAATAATTAAAAAAAAACCTGGCTTTAAAGGAAAATGTGAATTAAACTCTACTATTCTGAGGCAAATAGAGTCCCTGGTTATAAAATCCTTTAAAAATATTTCAACAAGTGGTGCCTGGGTGGCTCAGTCGGTTAAGAATCTGACTCTTGGTTTCGGCTCAGGTCATGATCTCAGGGTTGTGAGATCGAGCCCCGTGTTGGGCTCTGCGCTGGGTGTTGAGCCTGCTTAAGATTCTCTCTCCACCTCTCTCTCTGTCCCTTTCCCCTAGTTGAGCTCTCTCTCTCTAATAAATAATTAAATGAAAGCTTAAAAAAAAAGAAAGCAATGAAGTAAAACAATTTAAAAAATATTTCAACAAGGTGCTCCTTAAAGGAAAAGTCTAGTATTTATTTCAGGGAAATTTACGACGATCTGTTTACAGAACAAGATATTCAAGGTTCTTACTAACTGCATCTTCAACAGTTCCAATTTGGAAATCCTTTTCTTGCTATTTTTTTCATTATGGCCTTTCTATAAATGGTGAGCAAGCATACTTATAGAAATTAGTCATAACTACTCCATGAAATGCTCTGTTGTTCCTTAGAACTGGGGGAAGGTTCATGATATGTTAATTTTCGAAATTCTCAGACTTTATTAAATGCTATGAGACCATTACATGTAGCTTAGTCTCACAGCAGGGGTATCTATACAGTCTGCTATCCAGGAGGAGGACATCAGCCACTGCAGACTATTATTAGCTTAAAAGAATTGAATTATCTTTAATGTAAACAAACATGTGGAACCACACAGTAAACATTTTGTAGACGAGAAGACAAATCTAATGACATTCATTTGGCCTTTGTAGAAGATGCATTTGGGGCATTTTTCATTTTATAAAGGAGAACTGAATCCAAACATTGTTCATAAGGGAAAACTAAAGCTCTAAAAGTACATAAGAGAGCCAAGTCAGACTTTTTAATATTTATATGTTCTTTTAGGGAAATTGTTCTGGTTCTTGCAGATGATTAATAATACCTGCTGCATTTGCATAATTCATGGCTTTAAATAATTAACAGGATTATAATTATATTCATAATTCTTTATCAATTGAAGTTAATAACTTTGGTCTGCTGTAATGTGCTATGTTATTGAACTAAAATCTGTACTTCAAAACAATGATTCTAGTTAATATGAGCAACACACATTACATATCTAAACCTTTCTTTATATGCCCCAATGATAAATGAGTATATAGTGTAAATCCCTCAATATTCAATGAGAAGAATAAAGGCATTTGAACATCTGGAAATTTGTCTATTTTAAAGTATAAATATAAATATCTGTATCTATAGAGATCTGTCTATATCTGTAATAAATATATGGAGATATAGATATAAAATATGCATCTTTTTTTGCAAAAAGATGATATATTTCTTATTTCAGGATAAGTGATAGGTAAGAAACAGCATATTTTTTTTTATTTAAAAATTGTAAGGATATACAAGATGCAACAGTTTGTATACAAGCTACCAGTAGATGGGTCACTCACTGACCTTTGGTGAAAAGGCATATTTACCTCAAGACTTGAGCAATTTGTTAAAGAGGAATATTCTTTTTTTTTTTTAAATACGTGTATACAGAGTGACTAAATTATTATACTAAAATCCAAATATAGAAATAGAAAGCCTTCAATTTCTATCTTCCATTTCTACTTCCACCAATAATAAAGTCTAGAAGTATTTAGTGTGATGTTTTGATTTATTCATTCATTAGCTATAATGGCCCCATCCATGACTGCAATTAAAAAGCAAAATGTGTTTTAAATTTAGAATATGTAGGGGTGCCCAGCTGGCTCAGCTGGAAAAGTGTGCGACTCTTGATCTCAGGGTTGTGAGTTCGAGCCCCACCCTGGGCATAGAGATTACTTAAAAATAAATCGTTAAAAAAATTTAGAACATGGAATGAAAATTAGCGTGTGCTCCTTGGGGAAACAAAGCTGAAACTAAGGTATCTGTTTGTACTCAAAAGAGGTAGGAGTTAAATAACAACAGAAATCTTCCACATAACTCAGTTTCCTTTCAAATAACTTATAATATATCTTGGATGTTTCTTTAAAACAGTATTATTAAAAAGATATTTTGAAAAGAAAAATAATTTACTCTGTGTAAACTGTATTTAAAAATGCATGGAGCCTATTTTAGCTGCCTAATGGTTTTATAATATTTTTGTTGAAGTGACTTCATAAATACAAAAGCCTTAATTGCTTGTTACAAAAGACTGAATATTTTATATCAATGTATTAAATTAAAAAAATGTGACCTGCCATAACCACAATTGTCCAGTAGATTGGAGATAATCTGAGTCAAATTACCAACCATTATTATGTTCTGCAAGAACACATAAGGTCTATAATAACATTGAATCAGTGATTAAATATTTTCCTCCTTCCCAGAGAAGCTCACTACTTTAAAAATGGATTACAATACAGAGAATATCACCTAAATTATTCATTTTAATTAAGTCATTTCCTGATTTTTCTCTTAGCAGACACAGTGAATTAAGAAATTATCCATGTAAGTTTTGCATCCTAAGTATGCTCTAATTCTGTAAAAATGGATTATTCCATTCTCTGTCTCCAAATTGCTAAACCACATAAAGTCAAGTCCAAAATAAAGATCGTAAGTCTAGGTTTATTGTTTTAATGTAGTTCATATTTTAATTCAAAGACCTCAAGATGTTCTAAAATGTTCTAATATATTTACTGCTGTAATACTGACAATATCTCGTATGGGGTTTGGAGAGACTAAGGGCAAGGAGACGGACTTCCATGCTGTTTCCTATACTGAAAAAATAAAGTAGAAATGATTTTGAAGAGTGACAGGCAAATGAAGGGAACTTTGCTGCTCAAAATGATGCAAAGGTCACAAAGACTTTGTACCCCACCAATATAAACCTTTATAATTTTTTAAATATACATATATAAATTTTTATATACATACATATCTAACACGCAGATATACATACACTTAATATTTTATGTGCATATATACACATATAAACACATACCTTCATATATATACATATATATATATACATACACACATACATACATATACATACTAGAGACACACACACACACACACACATAGAGGGGGAGAGAGAGAGCATGAGCAAGTGCGCATGCATGAGCAAGCTTGCTTGCTTTTTGTTTCCCCATGGTTATTCCTGGGAGGGTTGCAGTCAAGGTAATCTAGTAGGGTGATATAAAATGAGATGTTGGTCAATTTGAGAAAGCTTTGGAAGTAATATATTTTAATTGTATAAAACTTATACTGAACTAGCAAATGGAATGATGGCATGTCTATTAAATACTGTGTTTAAATGACATATGAATGTCTGAGTCAGAATTTTTTATCTGTTGTGTATGTGTGTGTGCTCATGGTTTTCTGAATGGTAGAGGGAATTTCTTCAAAGCATTTTTTTGTGAAGAGATAGAAGTTTCTGCAATTTACCAATGCCACTAGTTACTGGGCACTCACTCCAATACACAGGGCTCTGTTTAGACACAGACATATAAAAAAGACACAGATATAAAAAGATAAATACAGAACGAGAGACATTTGCCATGTGTCAAATGCTGCAGGGAGTCGGAGGTTAGGGATTCTATCATTTTTGTGGCTAGCATAATAAAAAGAGAATGAAGATAATAAAAATGAGATGCAAAACAGATGGCTAAGATAACTACTCAACAGGAAAAGTGGAGAAAAACGTTAAGGAGGAAGACCATTTAAGATGAGAAATAAGATGATGAGAAAATGAGAAGAAGGAGAACAAGTTTTTCTATCAAAAAAAGGATTCATTCGTCACAGAACCTGTATGACATTCATTTCAGAAACAGAAATGTGTCATTTCAGCATCATGACATTCCTGATTCATGTGGTACAATATTTATATAATGGAATAAAAAATAAAAGAATAAATAACATATAGTTGGGGACTTAACTAGCATGTGACTTCACTGATTTCTTACAAGTCTAAATACAGCTAAATGACGAACCTGGGAAATTTGAAAGCCACTGTGGATTTTCAGTACTGTTTCAAGTGTAGACCCTACATTGTGCATGTGGCTCAGGAGGAAGGATGACAACCAAATACAGTCATTCTTGTTATTCGCAGTAGTTATGTTCTATAAAGGAATTGCAAACATTGATTCAGTGAATACTGGCCTCAGTACCTACCCTAGGGGAAATACAGCATTAGGTTCCTGTGAGCCTCTGCTCACATTTTTTACAAATCGATCAATACATAATCTTATTTTATGTGTGCTTCTGTTTACAGACACCTTATTTAATAAATAGTTGATTCATTAACACCGAACACACAGCCAACAGCATAACCTCATGCCTGAACAAAGCTCATCTCACACATATATTTTCTTTGTAAGCCACATCACAGCCTTCTCGCACTTAGGAACACGAGACAGCACTTCACCACCGCGCTTGGCGGCCATTTTACACAGCAAAATCAACAACAAAAAGCACAAAAATGTGGCAAATATGGCACTAAATAGACCGTGAAAAGGACACACACGAGAGCTGAAATGAGAAGGCAGAGCATCCCTCTGACCTCATCTGGGAGTGTGCGTGTCAGGTGACTCAAATTTTTGGATACTAGGTTCATATCTGAATGACGGCATAAGTGACATGAGGGATCCTGGGTTTATAAATAAATTTTAGCAAGTCACAAAATTCACAAATGTGGAGCCCATGAATAATGAAACTGTCTGTATAAGCATTCAGTGTACTTCTTGACTAGACCCTTTTTGTAAAACACTATACTGTTTTTTGTTGCAAATGGTTAATGCTCTCTTCATCCCTTTTAGTTATGTCATTTGTGCAGAAAACTAAATTATAGACCTACGTATGTTGTTGACTTTCTCTAATTACCCTTTCGCATGATCTGAATAGATTAACTGCTGGGCCAAATTGTATACCAAGCTTTTAATATCCAGGCTTTATCAAGCACCATGGTTAAGAAATACTGTTAGTTAAGCTGTACTGAAATTTTAAGCAAAAGATTTAAAAACTGTTCAATCTACCAAGTAACTAGAATAAGAAAAATGCACAAGATAATTTCAAGAGCTTTCCTGTTACCAACTGAAGAACTGTATTATTAATTCCATCACATACAGAACTACTTAAAACTTCAGTGTCTTCTTGTTAAGCAAAGCAGATGTAAGAAAAATGCAAAAGAATGTAATAAATGCAGCAAATACAAAGCTGAATTTCTAAAATGTGGAGCTTGCAAATGGACTGTAGGTGCAATTTACTTTGAAGTAGGTATAAAATCCAAATTTTAATAGCAACTGTCACCTTGTATACTAAAACCTGTTCATCAATGAAATGAAAAACCTAGATATCCATCTGCCTTGATGATGTTTACCATGAATTTCATAATCCCAAGTCAAACCCAATGTATTCTATTCACAAATTTGTTAGCTGTCATGGGAAGAAGATAGATCTGAATGTGGTGTGTTTTATATGTGTGTGCAAGCAAGTGTGCAAGTAAATGTGTCTCAATGTGTGTTTGTTGACTTGAGGGTAAGATGTG
Source organism: Halichoerus grypus (assembly GCF_964656455.1). NCBI lineage: Eukaryota > Metazoa > Chordata > Mammalia > Carnivora > Phocidae > Halichoerus > Halichoerus grypus. The sequence goes on along the minus strand of NC_135727.1, from coordinate 103,754,105 downwards.
CAAGTAGTAAGATGAGCATTAATAAAGTTCATTTTAAATTACCCAAAGATATACATTTGTATGTAAACACACATGTCAAACACAAATGTATATATTTTCATGTACATATTTATATTCTACCATATTGTCTTCCTATTGTTTATATTACAGACTATTACGAACTTAGTGGCTTTCCTATAGTTCTAGAGGTCAGAAATCTGACACTGGGCTAAAAAGTGTCACTAAGGCTGTGTTCATTTTGGAGGCTATAGAAGGAAATTCTTTTCCTTGCCTTTTTCACCTTCTAGAAGCTGCCTGCATCCATTCCATTGGTTTATGGCTCTTTTCCTCATCTTCAAGGCCATCAGCATAGCATCTTCCAATCTACATGTCACATCCCTCTGATGCTCCGCTCTTCATTCTCCCATCTCCTTCTCTGACTCTTTTAAGAATCTTGGTGATCTTACTGGGCCCATCCGGAAAATGCAGGATAATCTCTCCATTTCAAGATCTTTAACTTAATCACATCTACAAAGTCCCCTTTGCCACTAGGCAGTAAAAAATTAACTCAGTAGGCCTGGGTTGTTCAAACTCTACACATTCCAAAGAAAGTTCTAACTCCTAACTGGTTTCTGGGAGATAACTCGTAAGCCCCGGTGATACCCTGTCTGATTAAAAATGCCCTTGTTGGGCGCCTGGGTGGCTCAGTTGGTTAAGCGACTGCCTTCGGCTCAGGTCATGATCCCGGAGTCCTGGGATCGAGTCCCACATCGGGCTCCCAGCTCGGCAGGGAGCCTGCTTCTCCCTCTGACCCTATCCCTTCTCATGCTGTTTCTCTCTCTCTCTCTCTCTCAAATAAATAAATAAAATCTTAAAAAAAAATAAATAAATAAAAATGCCCTTGTTTACCTCAGGCCTTAGGCCACAGTACAATTTATACTAACAATGTGATTTATAGTGTGGCCCTTAGGTCACACGCTAGTATGATTTCTGGGGAGACTAGACACTTAGGAACTCAAGTTAGCCACATGAGTATTCCACGCCCACATTACCATCCCCAGTACCATCTTGGAAAGCCAAGACATGGGTAAAGTCTTGTCAGCAATACTTTCTGTGAGCCACCACATATCACCACCGGGAGAATTAAGCGTTGTCCCCATGACTCCAGTGGGAGAGGATAACTGGAAGCTGGCACCTGGCCTCTCCCAGACTCTGCCTTATGCACCTTTTGCATTTGTTGATTTTAGTGTTTATCCTTTTGCCTTAAAAAACTGTAGCCATGAGTATATCTGTTCTTCTGAATTCTGTGAGTCCTTCTAGTGAATCACAGAACCTGACGGTGGTCTTAAGGACCCTCAAACACAGCCACCTAAGATAAAATATTCACAGGTTCCTGGGATTAGGACATGGACCTCTTTGGGTGGCCATTATTATGCCTACCACACTACATAGACACATGACTATTCTGTACAAACATCCTCATTTTCCTTGAGTGGAAGACTAGTTTTTAGAAATATTATCACAAGAGTTTGGACAAGTATGATCCTTTATTGAGTCAAGATTAGGTTTTCTCCAGAAATATTTACCAACTGTTTTATAATATGCTAACTTTTACAAACTACCCTTTCCTCTACATAGAATGAAAATAAAAAACAAATTTACAAGAAAAAACAAGGTCATATTATTTTTACATTAGTTATCAATAAATGACTATGCAATCAACCTTTGCCTAGCAATAGACAATGAAAAAATATACTCAGCTTTCATCTATGAGAACAGGTAAGAAGGGAATGAAAAGCTCTATTAACCACCAGTGACTGCAAAACAGCTACTCAAAAAAACAAATCCCCCCATATTGGTATCTTCAAAGGCATGAAAAGTATTAATGTAAATTGTAACTAAAAAAGATGAAATGCCGAGAAAAGAGATGAGTGTGTCTCCAAGAGGAACTTTCTGCATTTCTAGAAATCAGATCAAACCTGACTATTATTTTTTAGCCTTCTGGAAAGAGAAAATATTGTATCTGGTTTATTAAACTGTACCTGATTTCAGAGGCAAGGCTTAATGCTGAAGGATGAGATGACTTATCAATTTTGCCCTACAGTTGTGACTTCATGCTTGAAGTTATCACTGTTTGAAACTTTCCAGTAGTTTCAAGACAAACAGCAACCACTAGGCCAGAATATTCGCAAACAGATGGCAAGGAAAGTAGGGAGAAAAAGATGACATGAAACAATACCCACTACTGATGTCAATGTCACTGACAAGTGAAAAGGGTCCAGGAAAATATATTGTGTGTGAACTATAGGGGCTGGGGAAAACTGGGGTGATAAGAAAACGTGCACACACACTCTTTCTCTATAATGATTATTGGGGACAAAGAAACCAACAAGGTGTCAATCGACACAATAACACAGTTTCCTTACGCTGCATTCAACTGACTGTATCTAATCTCGGGTAACTTCAAGAAGTCAGGAGTGTATAGGGGCGCCTGGGTGGCTCAGTCGGTTAAGCGTCTGCCTTTGGCTCAGGTCATGATCCCAGGGTCCTGGGATCGAGCCCCACATCGGGCTCCCTGCCCAGCAGGAAGCCTGCTTCTCCCTCTCCCACTCTCCTGGCTTGTGTTCCCTCTCTCGCTGTGTCTCTCTCTGTCAAATAAATAAACAAAATCTTTAAAAAAAAAAAAAAGAATTAAAAAAAAAAGAAGTCAGGAGTGTATAAAGCAGGGTGATATAACAATCGATAAACATGTGACATTTTAAGCTTTCTCTCTGAGCTTTGACAACGACATTCTTTTTTACTTGGTGGAAGGGGCTCACACAAAGATAGCCATCTAATCAAATATTTAAGTCACTACAAAAATCAAAGCCACACACACATGTCCACATGTACACACTTACACACACGTGCACACACACACACACCTACACAACCTTGTGCAAAAGAGAAAAAAAAAACACTGAACATTGGGCTACGGAAACATTGGGCTGCTTTCACAGAAGTAAATCCATGAAAGTCTTATAAGGGTCGATGGAAACCTCAAAATATTTTAAAAATTCAAATGAATTCTTGCAATCCAGTTTCCATTCATGGTTTGTCTCATTTATATGTCCTCTGACATCCTTCGCATTCTCAAAAAAGTAAAGCATTTCTCACATTTAGAAACCCTGTCATGGTGCTGTAGTGATGCTTTTTCAGAAGATTTCTTACAGGTGCCCGAGGTTTTGGCAATTCACTCTTACATAAATATTAGCCATGAGGAAAAAAATAACAGCATCTTACAATTATATCTAAGACAAAAATACCAATCCTTTCATTCCAATGAATAAAACAGAGTCATGGTGCTTTTTCATTCCAGTTAATATGACTTGCTGTTGACTTCATGTCTCCATTGTCCACTGATTATAACAGTAATTTCAACAAATAGCATGGCTTTCGCATGTCTGGATAACTAGAGTCTTTAATTTCTGCTTTGAAGCTGGATACATTCAATAGGGGAATCACTTGAAGGATAAAATTACCTTAGAGGCCCAATAACAGTCATACTATTGTAGCTAGTACTGCAACTGAACACTGTATATCTAAACTCTCTCTCATTCTCGCCCTTTCCACATTCTTCTCTCCCTCTCCCTAATTTAATCTCTGTTCCAACTTTGTGAGATAACTGTAGATCCACATGAAGCCCTAAGAAATAACTGAGAGATAACAATATACCCTTCACCCAGGGTCCCCCACAGTAACATCTGTAGTGCAATATCACAATAAAGAAGTTAACAGTGATAGAATCCACTAGCCTTACTCATTCATTCATTTATCTGAACTCTTCTGTGTGTTTTTGTGTTAGTGTATTTAGTTCTGTGCAGTTTTATCACATGTATAGATCTGTATGGCTACCACCACAGTTAAGGTAGAGAATATTTCTTTAAAAAAAAAAAAGATTTTATTTATTTATTTGAGAGAGAGAGCACAAGCAGGGGGAGAGGTAGAGGGAGAAGCAGACACCCTGCTGAGCAGGGAGCCTGATACGGGGCTCGATCCCAGGACCACCTGAGATCATGACCTGAGCTGAAGGCAGACACTTAACAACTGAGCCACCCAGGCATCCCGGTACAGAATATTTCTATCATGGGACCCACCTCCTGTCCTTTTAGAGACACAGTCCCCCTCTCACCCACCCTCCATAACCCCCAGTAGCAACAACTGTGATCTCTAGAACCACCATTTTGTCATTTTAAGACCGCCCTATAAATGCAATAATATGGTATGTGACCTTTTGAGATTAACTTTTTATCTTCAACTAATTCCCTTGAGATCCATCCAAGTTATTACATATGGTAAGACTTCTTTTTATGCTGAACAGGATTCCACAGTACAGATGTACCAGCTTGTTGCATGATTCACTCATTGAACAAAATTTCGTTTGCTGCCAGGTTTTGGCTACTGTACATAAAGTCGCTATGGACATTAATGTACAGGTTTTCACGTGAACACACATTTTCATTTCTCTGGGATGAATGCTCAAGAGTTTAATTTCTGGGTCATATGTTAAGCTCACATTTTGTTTCACAATGCGATTATACTCTTTCCCAGAGTGGCTGTAACCATTGAGTATTCCTACCAGCTATGCATGAGTGATCTAGTTCTTCTGCATTCTTGTTAGCATTGCTGCCATCACTATCTTTAATTTTAGACATTCTGGTAAGTGTGTGGTGATACCTCATTGTTTTTATTTTTAAAATTGTATGTCTTTAATGGCAGTGATGTTGAATCATTTGCCATGTGCTCATTTGCCATCTGTGTATGTCTATTCATGTGTTTTGCCCATTTTCTAATTGGACTTTTTTTGGTGTGTGTGTGTGTTATAATGTTGTGAGAGGTCTTTTTATAGTGTAGGTAAAAATATTTTTGCAGATATATGGTTTGTATATGTGTTTTCACATTCTGTAGCTTTATTTTTTACCCTCTTAACAGATGAAAATGACATCTTTCCTCCATCAAATTCCTTTTATATCAATGTCAAAAATCAGTTAGGCATATTTAGGTCTATTTCTGGACTTTCTATTCCATTCCATCAATCTGTATTTATCACACCAACAATATCACACTGTTGTGATTACTGTACCTATATAGTATGTCTTAATATTGAGTAGAGGGATTCCTCCCACTTTTTTCTTTTTAAAGTACTCAATCTATAGATCAATTTGGAAAGAATTGATACATCTTTACTATGTTGTGTCTCCTAATCCATGAAAGCGTTATGTCTCTGAAACTATTCAGGTCTTGATTTCTTCTGTCAACATTTTGTGATTTTTCAAGATATAGATCCTATTACATATTTTATTAGATTTCTACCTAAATACTTAATTTTCTTTGGAATAGATGTAAATAAAATTGTAATTCTAACTCTTAAAATTTTTTTAAGATTACCTAAAAGTTAAAATTTCACGCTCCTTTTAGCAATAATGGAAGAAAATAAGTAATACATACATTTTTTAGATTGTTTTTTTCTTCCTTTAAGTGGCGTTAAACCTCACAATCAAAAATAAACCTTCATACTGATTTGAAAACATTAAGAGCTCTAATTGCTCTTAAAGTGGTAATATTGTTCTTTTATCAGAACCCATGTTCTAAAAGAAGACTGGCCATAAGAATTCTTTAGATTTTAATCATTAAGTGTTTATTACCACATATAAAATCCTCTCATGCTGCAAACACTGTCATGTTTTTCTATAAGTTAAGAATTTTATCTTTATTTTGTTTCCACTCTTACATTTTAGAAAACAGCAGTGTTTAAAAGTAACAACTTCCCCCAGACAGTGATATTTCCAGCAATATTTATTCAGATTCCCATACACTCTCACAATTTACATCTACAATTTAATAAAATATGTGCTATTTAACTATACCAAAGAGATGATTGAAAGAGAAAGTTTTTTACTCCTGAAATTAAGAGTTATGTTTCATATCAATCCTTCTTCCATTACTCTGTTAGTTTAAATGCATACTAAATGGCATTTGCAAAATTAATCATAATGTTGTCTAGGCAGACATAGCACTTAATAGAGCCCGATGTCTCAGTAGGAAAGGAGTCTGCCTGGTTTCAGCCAAATTTATTTGATTTAGAGTTAGGTAACTTTGATTAAATATAGAAAAATTTATACCCATGGTTAACTCCCCAGTTGTCTATTTCTTTGCAGTCCAGTCCATTACTAACAGTATAAAAATCACGTGGGATTAATAAGAGTGCCATAGAAGAGAACTTTTTCACTTTTCTGATTTCAGTAGGGGAGCATATAGATTTTATATTACAAAATCATCCGTCTATTTTCCTTAAATTTCACTATGTTTTATGTATCTTGGCCTTGCTGTGTTGATTAAGTGGAGTGATATTGTGCCAGTACAGGCCCTTTTGACCTCCCACTTAATCAGCACACTAAGAGTACAGCTATTAGTTAGAAGCGTAAGAAATTACCATTTTCTAGAACACCCAGAAATAAACCCACAATTATATGGTCAATTAATCTTCAACAAAGGAGGAAGAATATCCAATGGGAAAAAAGTCTCTTCAACAAATGGTGTTGGGAAAACTGGACAGCTACATGCAAAAGAATGAAACTAGACCACTTTCTTACACTGTACATGAAAATAAACTCAAAATGGATTAAAGATGTAATTGTGAGACCTGAAACCATAAGAATCCTAGAAGAGAGCACAGGCAGTAATTTCTCTCATGGTGGTCATAGCAACTTTTTTTCTAGATATGTCTCCTGAGGCAAAGGAAACAAAAGCAAAATAAACTATTGGGACTACATCAAAATAAAAAGCTTCTGCCCAGCGAAGGAAACAATCAACAAAACTAAAAGACAACCTACGGAATGAGAGAAGATATTTACACATGACATATCCAATAAAGGGTTAGTATCCAAAATATGTAAATAATTTATACAACTCCACACCAAAACCCACAAATAATCCACTTAAAAATGGGCAGTAGACATGAACAGACATTTCTCCCAAGAAGACATCCAGATGGCAAACAGACACATGAAAAGATGCTCAACATCACTGATCATCAGGGAAATGCAAATCAAAACTACAATGAGATATCATCTCACACCTATCAGGATGGTTAATATCAACAACACAAGAAACAACAAGTATTGGTGAGGATATAGAGAGAAAGGAACATCTGTACACTGCTGATGGGAATGCAAATGGGCAGCCAATGTGGAAAACAGTATGAAGGTTCCTCAAAAAATTTAAAGTATGACTACATTACGATTGGGTAATTGCACTACTGGGTATTTATCCAAAGAATACAAAAACACTAATTTAAAAGGATATATGGATCCTTAGGCTTATTGCAGCATTATTTACAATAGCCAAATTATGGAAGCAACCCAAGTGTCCACTGATAGATGAATGGATAAAGAAGAGGTGGTATATGTACACAATGGAATAGTATTCAGCCATAAAAAAGAAATCTTGCCATTTGCAATGACATGGATGGAGCTACAGAGGATTATGCCAAGTGAAGTAAATCAGTGAAAGAAAGACAAATGCTGAATGATTTCACTCATATGTAGAATTTAAGAAACAAAGCAAATGAACAAAGGGGAAAAAAGAGAGCAAGAGGCAAACCAAGGAACAGACTCTTAACTATAGAGAACAAACTGATGGTAACCAGAGGGGAAGTGGATGGGGGGTGGGTGGATGAAATAGGTGATGGGGATTAAGAGTACACTTATTGTGATGAGCACTGAGTAATATATAGAATTTTTGAATCACCATATTATACACCTGAAACTAATATAACACTGTACGTTGACTATACTGAAACTAGAATTAAAACTTCAGTAGTCGAAAAAACCCAAGAAAATGTGGTATTTACATTCAATGGAATATTATACCATAAAAAAGAATGAAATCTTTCCATTTGCAACAACACGCATGGAGCTAGAGAGTATAATGCTGAGTGAGATACGCCAGAGGAAGACAAATACCATATGATTTCACTCTTATGTGGAATTTAAGAAAACAAATGAACAAAGGAAAACAAAAAGAGACAAACCAAAAAACAAACTCCTAACTATAGAGAACAAATGGCTGGTTACCAGAGGGGAGGTGGGCGGGAGATGGGTTAATGAGGTGATGGGGATTAAGAGTACACTAATCTTGATGGACACTGAGTAATACATGGAATGTTTATCAGTATATTGTACACCTGAAATGAATAAAACACTGTAAGTTAACTACACTGTAATTAAAATTTTATTTTTTTAATTTTTTAAAGATTGATTTACTTATTTGAGAAAGAGTGAGTGAGTGGGGTGGGGGAGAAGGAGAGAGGGAATCTCAAGCAGACTCCTCACTGAGCATGCAGCCTGATGTGGGGCTTGATCTCACAACCCATAAGATCATGACCTGAGCCAAAATCAAGAGTTGGACACTTAATTGACTGAGCCACCCAGGCACCCCATAATTAAAATTAAAAAAAAAACAGATTAATAATGGAGAAAAAAAGAAATTGTAATTTTCAGGTCGAGAATGATCAAATAGCCATTTCATATGGTTCAACTTATATATTTATCTTAGATAGCTTTTATATATATACACATATATATATACACATATATATACGTATATATATACGTATATATATGTGTATATATATATATATAGAGAGAGAGAGAGAATGAGAGAGAGAGAGAGAGAGGTGTGAATGAAATAATTAGTGTCCGTGTGATTAGATGAATTAAGGAAACATGTGTCCAGAGGCGTGAGGTTCTCTGGACACAATTATTCTACTGAACAATTGCTTTATGTTGGTATATACATTTGATTAGCTGATTTAAAGTTTAAAGTTTTTAAAAAGAATTTTAGGAGCTTAAAGAGTAGATATTTACACATGTACTTCCCAGTCTTAATCATATTCTCTCAAGAATTAGAGAATTGGCCTTACTCTCTTCGCAAATCTAATGATTCTCTCCTCAACACTCTGTTATCCACAGAACACTCCCAATACATTATCCTAGTTTGACTTACCATATGTTTTACAGTGGTAGTTAATTCGCAGTGAGCACTATCAAAAAGAATATCAACGCATCCATAATCAGAAAAAGGAAGGGAAATGATAATGAATAGATAGTCATAAGCGTAATGTATGTAGGAATACGGGACAAAATTGCATAAGTTGAGTTGAACCTCCTTCCTACACCCACACACAGACACACACAGTGGATGTGTCTAAAAATGCCTAGAGAGACAGGAAAGAAAAATTCAGAGTCATCCTCCCCTTGCTCTGAACATCCCTGAGATTTATCTATCATTCTTTTTTTAGTATTTACCACATTCTACCTGCTATTATAGTTATCCATTATGAGGAATCATCATCATTATCACCTTCATCATCATCATCTTTGCTAACATCACAGAGAGAACAGATGTGAATCATATGGAAGACAAGTATTATAAGAAAATGGGACCTGCACTCAGATAAGAAAACCTTCAACCTTTTCCCTCTATTAAAATCTAACAAGCTGACTTAAACGGGTAGTGTGTTCATAATGGTTTCTTTCGTCCTTTCAATCTCCCCAGCTAATTACATCATAATACTCTCATCAAGGTGAGGGCAGAGAATTGCTGGGGGTCACTTATAGGCCCTCCGTGAACAATAATCTAGAATAGAAAAGTAAGAAAATGTGTATTTCACCATTTTCCATGTGCAAACACAGTCAATTATAATTTTTGGTGAATGGGTGAGAAAGAGTTCAAAGACTGAATGGAATTAAAAACCATCCAGTGCTATACATGGCAGGACCAGGAGCCTCTCTTGCAGTTCTCATGATACTGTAAAAACACAGGAAAATAGCCACACAGGGGAGTCATAGGACCTGTATTTCTCGGTGCTTATAAAACCTCAGTGAAAGCTTTCCCCTAAGTTCGGCTTGAACAAAGAAGGATGGGGCCTGATTGTTAGGGCATGACGGACACGATGTACCAACGATTCCACTACATTATTTCCTTTCGAAATTCTGCATCTTTTTCCACACTGATGTTTTGTTTTACCATGATGTCAGGGACCAGGGCCACAAGAGCAGGAGAGAGAGGATTCGAAGGGGAAGGGGGAGTGGTGATATATCACGGCAGTCATATACTCTGAGTGTGACATTTCTCTTCTAATCATTGTCAGCTTCAAGGGCAGAAATCATCTCTGATTAATCTTTCCAAAAGCTTTCAATGCTCAGCATAAGACAGGTACTATGATAGTTGAATTTAAAGAAATCTTTCAATGGAAATGTGGACCCCTTAGAAAATTTAGCCTTTAGCATTATCCCACGTAGTTCTCCGCCCCACCCCCACCCCCAGTGGTCTCAGACATCCTATCTTTGCCAGCTTTATGCAGCATTATTTGTGCTGCTGGATACATTCCTATACTCAGTCTCACTTGGTATATTCAGGCTTTACCAGTTTAAAGTTAGCTGTTTCCAGGTTGTAGTTAAGTAGGTAAGTAAAGCAATTTCTAGATTGATAGGGTTGGAAGCAGTCACTGATAATTATCTAATACAGTAGCTTTCTTCAAGGTCTAAGGGTATGATTGCGCTGCCTGTAGGGCAGAAGTGGAAGCCGGTGGGAGTTAATTTCCCTTCTCACTTTTCATCTAGAACGCCTACATTTTCAACTCGTTTTTTTTTGTTGTTGTTGTTATTGTTGTTGGGGGACTTCCACATAAAATTTCTTTTAGAGAATGTTTTCTGAATATTAAAAAATATGAAATCTGATCTAATCTATTATAGAGATGGCAAAAATATGGAATATCCACTTTCATTCCCATTGCATATATGCTAGCATACATGGCATTAAACAATGACATCTTTTCCCACTAGTTTTAGACAAACACAGCGCAAAATTTTGTCACAGCACTTCTGGAAACTACTATTAAGCAACCGTACATGGTGTGATGGTAGTGTTTTCTCCTTTCCATTAATTTTTTGTCTTTTACCATATGTGACCAGATGCCTTCCTTTTTCAGATGAAAAGACAAGGCCCAGAACAGTAATGACTACTGCCAGATGACAAATGGCAAAACTGCTGTGTTACTTCTAAGGTTCCTTAATTCCCAAATTTATGCATCTTTTGATAATTGCCCTTATTATTTTCCCAAATACACTTACTTGACAAAAATGGATGAAAAATTAAATCAGAGGTGAAACTACTGATAATAGGTTTTCTTGGGCTGGATTTTTCCAAAAGTAGACCCTGGGAAGAGGATTTGAATGCAAATAATGTATTTCAGAGGTGATCCTAGGAAGTGCAGTAAAGAAGTAGATGACAAGAAAATGAAGCCAGCACAGTGTAAGCTGATGAGCTCATTGGCCTTGATGAGGCTTACTACCACTTGGGACCTCTAGGAGACAGAATTGTCTCACGTGAGAGACAAGAAAAATGGTGTATTTGCTATTGCTTCTCACCTATTCCATGTCATGGGCAATTCCAAGTGATCTTACCTCCAGGACAATCTCAGGCAGTCCCAAAGCAGATGGAAACCATGAGACAAAGAACCAAGTTGTAGTATGAAGTTGGAGGCATATATTGGAATGGTGGTTTCCCAGAATAGAGGGGAAGGCATCAAGACTCCCTGTTACAAGGGTCTAGTAATTGTGCATGCATTGTTAGAAGTATGTCACTTTAATTCCTTTCAAAAGAATGAAATAAACTTTCAAACAGTTTGGTTGACATGATACCGTACTTGAAATCAAAACAAACTGAGGGTTCTAGAGGGGAGGAGGGTGGGAGGATGTGTTAGCCTGGTGATGGGTATTAAAGAGGGCACATTCTGCATGGAGCACTGCGTGTTATACGTAAACAATGAATCATGGAACACTACATCAAAAACTAATGATGTGACGTATGGTGATTAACATAACATAATAATAAAAAAATTATAGACTTAATCATTATTAGAATGTTGGCTAATTTATTATTAATTATATTGTATTTGTAGTAGAATGAGCCTTAATGCGTACAAACTTTTCTCAACCTTCAGAGAAGGTCCCATTTTACATTTGAAATGTTTCTGATAAAAATGGGCTACTCCTTCAATTAAAAATACCAGCAAATCCATCTGGTTGGAAAAGGTTTCCACCTGGATCCACTGCTGATGTGTCCCATATTGGCTGACACCAGCACACTGACTGACATAGTGATGGAGGTCATTGGTCTCTACCATGACCAATCCTCTCGCTTTTCCCACGTATTTTAGACCAGCATTTATTCCCTAGCTCTGCTACATTAAAGGTTGTAAAGATTTTCCTTTGATTCATCTGGACACAAATGATTATCCAGAGGCATTATTTTTTCAAAAATGGAAAACAAGCAATCATTCCTTTAATATGCAATCAGAGGTTTTGAATGCATTCCTGCTAGAGATTATGGCTACACATTCCCTTACCTTTCATCCAACCCACTGTTGTATCCAAGGTCAACGTTTATTCATAGACTACACAACAAATGTCATCACATTTGTTTTGTAAATGTAGTCACAATATGTGATTTTCCTGAACAAGACAATAAAATGTATCTATACATTTGGTTACTATAACTCTACAAATGATTTGGTTACTATAACTCTACAAATGACTGTTTCATTCCCTAATAAATACTGTAATGTGCACAAATGAATTCTGTCAATGTATTTCTTAAACACAGTGCACTAAATTCCACTACGTGTGAAAAGGACTGTATATAAATATCCATAAAAAATGAATCATGGAACACGACATCAAAAACTAATGATGTAATGTATGGTGACTAACATAATAAAATTAAATTAAAAAAAAGAATGAATAGAAATTCTATGAAAAGCATCAAATTAAATAAATAAATATGCGTAGCCTGGCTTGTGGCTTTTTGTCACAGGGAACTGTAAAGAATGGATAAATTTTGGAACCACTGTGTGACACATTCATGCATCTTTAAAATTCTTCCCTCCATAGAGATGATTTTACAGATCATAAAAAACTAAATTTGTCCACCCCTTCATTAATTCCCTAATATCACAACGCTGTGTATTAGAGCAAGGGGGGGATGTGAACATCCCACATCACTGGACACATCCACTGAATTCTTTCTCCCTTTGCAGCTGCCAGGAACTTGTGACGTGGCCGACTGTCCAGATGTGGACCTGAGGTTTCGGCTATAAACCAATCACACATTAGTTCCGCTGTGCTACCACTGGCATTGTATATCCCCTACTTTCCAAACTCAAATCCTTTCAAATGTGGGACTCTCATTTCCTGATGAAAATTCCGTGGGGAAATGGAATTGGAGATATACTTTTAACTGCAGGAATACTTTACAACAGCCATGATATACAGCACAGCTAGGGGACTGGCACAGTCCATCATTTCCTGTGAGTGACAGAAGAAGGAATCAAGAGGCACCTGGGTGGCTCAGTTAGTTAAGTCTCTGTCTTCGGCTCACATCATGATCCTGGAGTCCCAGGATCGAGCCCCATGTTGGGCTCCCCGAGGGGTCTGCTTCTCTCTCTCTCTCTGCTGCTCCCTGCTTGGGCTCTCTCTCTCTCTCTCACTCACTCTCTCTCTCAAATAAATAAATTAAATCTTAAAAAAGAAGAAGGAATCAAATGACCACATTTTCACTGTGTTTTACATTACTATATGCCTGAACTTGTTTACCTCAGTCTTAACTGTCATTTTACTCTTCTGTGACCCTACTTGATCATTTCATTAAATTATTTTTATTGGTTTCTTAGTGGATAATTTGAGTGAATGTGTAAATCACAAAGGAAATAAGCTTTAAAGTACTGCGCTCTATACGTTCCCAATACGTAGGATAACTATTATACTAGCAAAACTAAATATGCCAACTTCCACCAGCACGGAATATACCAAAACCGTAACTTGGTTTGACTTATCTATTAAGGACACTGGAATGAAGGAGGGTGAAATAAAAATAATGCTCTCATAGGATTGAAAGAAATCTTATTACCTCTGGCTGTGTAATTCATACCACCTATAAGTAAAATTTGAGTCACTCTTTCCCCAGGAGCTTTGCAAAGGATAAAGCATGAAAGGAGAACTCACAGTCTTCAGGCACCAATAATCTATATAAATAAACAACATGAAAAGTATAGCAGAGATAGCTAAGCATTGACACCGATATGAGAAGGATGTTACATGAGTATACACAGGGGTACATGATTCATCCAAAACTGAAAAGGCACCATCGACTCTATTCAGGAGAATTAGAAGATGTGCAACAAGTGAACATGTGGGAGTAAGAATCGCTTTAGAGTGTGACGTGGGGTCAACATACCCGAAGGCACAAGGCAGGGAAGTGTATGCCATTCAGACAACTATTCATAAGACTAGGGTAAGGCAGGGCACCTGTGTGGCTCAGATGGTTAAGCCTCTGCCTTCGGTTCAGGTCATGATCTCCAGGTCCTGGGATGGAGCCCCATGTCGGGCGGGGAGCCTGCTTCTCCCTCTCCCTCTGCCTCTCCCCCTGCTTGTGCTCTGGCTCTCTCTCTCAAATGAATAAATAAAATCTTAAAAAACAAACAAACAAACAAACAGAATAAGGCATTCATATGGTGGCTGAAAAATCAGACCTGACAAAAAGGCAGGAAAACTGTGGCAAGGGGCCTTTTCTTCCACACAAATTATTTGAATTAGATCCTAAAAGCAAAGGGGAGCCACCTGTGGATTTAAGCATGGGAGTCACATATTAAATTTGGCTTTTGAGAGATATGAGCCTAGCAGCCTCTGTGAAGTGTAAACGGGAGAGACCCAAGACCCGCAGGTACATTAGGAAGCTATCATGGTATTCAAAGTGAGCTACCTGGACCTGAACTCAGGCAGCGACTGCAGGTGGTCTGGAAAGCAGAAAGCGAAGTTCACAGAAACCTAAAACACAAAGAGACCTGGATCTGAATGAAGAGAAAATCATACTTCTCACTAAAGTTACTGCATATGGTTGTTATGTGAATACAATAAACATCAAAGTGTTTTGTTCATTGTAAAGCTCTCTACACTTGAGCAATTACTACTACCAAATGCCTATGAATTAGAGATCTTGGGTGTAAAGCCATCCCTCTTTGTTCAGACCCGGTAAAATAATCACAAAATTATTGTTTAAATGTGCTTCTCACATTCAAGACAAAAAGAACATGCTAGGGAACCCATGTAGGTTCAGATTTCTGGATGGAGACACCAGTATGTGTCCGCTCTGCGTGAAACCAGGGAGGTGTAGCAAGGAAAAAGCACACTGATTCTCAGCCTTCTGTAGAAAGTTCTTCCATGAACAGGAACAAGAAATACTTGGAAGTAAAATCTAGGTGAGAAATAATCACATCCTAGAATAAACTGCTCAAAAGAATTGAAATCGAAGACTCTTAAAATAGGTCCGGCCTCTTAACGGAAGAAAATTCAGCTAAAAGGTCGTCTATGGATATGAACCTACCTGTCAGTATTTAGGTTGTTCCATTATCAAGAGTTCAGTTCACTCAACGAAATTAATAAAGTCAACACCAAAAAAGCGACAGCTCTGATTACCACTTTGAAAAAGAACACAAACATGAAATATTTTAATGAGATTAGAAGACTAGAAACATCCATGAGACCTACTGCAGAAGCAGTAGAAGCAGGTGGTGCCCCAAACCTCGATTGTCATGTCAGTTTCCTTCCAAGCATGTAGAGTGTAATCATGCACAGAGTGCGATGTTTGAAATTTGATAAATTTGGTTCAATTTCCAGCTGTCTCACAAGTAGCTTAAAGTCATTGAGGCTCACTTTCTAGATCAGTAACATGGCAATAACAAAACATGTTGGGGTTGTTCAAAATACTATCTAAAATAATGCATGGAAAGTACCAAGTACTGCCTCTAGAATAAACATTTTTTCAATAAACATTAGGTATTATTGTATTAGCAATGATGTTTTGCAACCTAAGTTCACTCTCATTTGAAAGAAAAGCATTCGAAAAATAACGTTCTTATTAATCCACCATGGAAAAACCGGACTTTCTTGAATTTGAACCAAATATTGAATGAGAAGATAAAAGTTATAAGAATAAATATGAGGACAAGCTGAATGCAATAATAAAGATATGAAAGAGGACAAATAAAATCTGATACCAAAAAGAAATCAAAGTTTAAATTTTACATGGCCATGCTATTCAACAGTTGGGTACTTGGGGATATTTCTGTTCAGAGAATCAATGAGATGAATCATGCATCACTGTACTTGCTATTACAATAACTGTATCATGCATTTCTTGGCCTTTCTAGACAAACAAGGAGTTTGAGTCACCATATTAGAAGGGACTAAAGACTCCACATGGTTTAATAGAAGAAGTCATACTTCAGTGTTCAGAGACTTCGGTTCTATTTCTGGTCTTACTCCTAACTACAAGAAGTTTTAAGCAAGTGACTTCATCTCTATAGGCCCCAGTTTCCTCAGTCAAATTAAGAGACTGGACTAAGTATTCTTTAAGAGTCTATGGGCTTTAAATTCTAGGCTTCTGTAAAATGCATCTATCTAGATGCATGCAATAAACACAATGTTCACATTCAGAAAAAATAAAGAACTCCACATCAATAAAAAAAAACACATGGCATCTCAACAGAAAATTAAGGATGAGTCTACAACAGTCTGCATACTAAAGATAACACCCACATGACCATCAAACACTTCAAAGGGTCCTCCAGCTCATTAGTCATTAGAAAAAAGGAAAATCAAACGACAATGACATACTACAGCACAACAACCAGATAGCTAAAATTAGACAGTGGTAATACTAATTACTGGCAACAATATCCAAAACTTTCATAAACTGATGGTTAATAAGTTGGCTTACCCACATTAAAAAACTACTTAGCATTATCAACTAAAGGCAGGTACTTGGCTATTTGGTGACCCAACAATTTCGCTTCTTGATATTCACAGAAGTGCATGTGTATGTGTAAAACATACAACAATGTTCAGAGTAGCATTGTTTTTAGAGGCCCCGAGTGTAATCAATCCACATATCCATCAAGAGTAAATGGAGCAAGCAAATTATGGTACATTCATGTGATGACATACTATTCAACCCTGAAAATGACTGAATCACAACTACAAGCAACATAATAGATAAATCTCACAAACATTATGATGAGAAACAGAAGTCTGACACAACAGAGGACATACTACACATTCCCAATAAAATAAATTTTAGAAATGGCCTATCTATGGTATGTCAGAAGTCAGTATGACACTTTTCATTGGGTGAATATTGACTGAGAAAGGGTGAGACTGAGGTTTGGGGATGCTGGTAATATCATTTTCTCACTTTGAATAATCACTGGGATGTTATCACTCTGTGAAAATTCTTTAAGTTGGACACTTACTGATTTGTGCACTTTTATTTGTGTTATATATCAATAAAAGAGCTTTATAAACCAAGGCACCCAGAAATGCTTTCACCTACAAAGGAAAATTGGTCCAATAAAGAATGTTGGGAGGAAATTTTCCTTGACTTTACCCTATATTCCTTGCCATACCCTATATATAAATTACTTGAGTCAGAGACAGAGAGAGATGCACATACATGCATGAATGTGTGTGTGCACGTGCACACACACAATTCTATTGTATGAAGAGGGAAGAGGTATACCGGGAAAGAGTGAGGAAGAAGAAGGATGGAGGAAACACTTTCTAGACTATTCCATCATTCAGAAAATATCCTTCTTATCTTTTATTCCAAATTCTAATGCAAACATGTCTTTTTAAGTTCCTAGGAATCAGGAGTGAAGGTGAAGGCCAGTTAAATGGGATGCTGCCCAAGTTGGATGAGACCTTCGTGATTTAATGCTATCTCCTCATGTTACAGGTCTATGTAACACTAGACCTATCCTATATAAAATGACATCCTGTGTAAAAAGCCCTCCTGTATAATCTCTGAGGTATAATTCTGTGATGAATGTAAACATAGGTGAAATATTTTCAGGTAGCTTTTTTTTTTTAAGATTTTATTTATTTATTTGACAGAGAGAGACACATCAAGAGAGGGAACACAAGCAGGGGGAGTGGGAGAGGGAGAAGCAGGCCTCCCGCTGAGCAGGGAGCCCGATGTGGGGCTCGATCCCAGGACCCTGGGATCATGACCCGAGCCGAAGGCAGACGCTTAACTGACTGAGCCACCCAGGCGCCCCTTCAGGTAGCTTCTGATTAAAGATGCATATAAACTGAGATAAAACAATATGATTATTTCTCTAAAGACAGCAAATGGAAGAGCTCCTAAGGATAGATGTACATAGCCTACCAAGAGAAATAATCGTTGGCTTTCTTTTATAAACCTCCTGAGAGAAAGTTTGTATGGCCAGGTTCACCTAGGTTGAAAAAGGTGCAGTATCATTATCTGCCACTGACTTTGACAACAGTGTAAAACTCTACCTTTTAAATCTGATTTCAGTGAAGACAGGCAATGGCTGGTAGGCATGCTCCTCCTTATTTCCAGTGAAACTTTATGCTACTTCACTGTCTACTTTGAATTACTAATAATTTTTCACTGAATTTGTGTTCTTTCCCTTCAGCTATCATTTTCGTCTTTGATGGACTTGCCAGTTCTTCTCCATCACTCAAATAAGGAACCCTGGAAGCCTCTAGAGCTCATTCCCACGCTGGCTTTTCTGTCTGGATTCACAGCTGCCGCTGCCTTCTAGTTAGCTGTCACCATAGATGTTTTTTCTGTCCTCGTCCACGTAAAGCACATTCATATCTAAATTCCTTAGAGACCATATCTTAGTCATCTTGCCCTAGCACAGAACCTGACAGAATTTATTAATACACATTTGTTGGATGAATGGAAAGGAACAGAAATGTGTCACTTCAGTTAGTGGCCTCTAATCATGTTCTGGATGACCTAACGGAGAAATGGGCCACCAGAGCCAGCCCATGAATGGGTCAGCAGGCAAAGGGAGATGAACCTGAGATTCCTACTCACTGCATTAACATTTCTATCACAGGCAGCCTTTGACTCAATCTCCTCTTTATCGTACTTGTCACAGAACATAAATTAAGTCCTACAACTTGCCTAAAACCCATCAAATTTCAGGTTAACATTAGCGTCATTTTCCATAATCCAGCTTAGTTAGTGCTGTAATGCATAATTCCACCCATAATATGTAAGACAGAGACGTGTGCTAGTAAAATCAGAATACGATGGTCCTTCAGATGGTAACTACACTAATTGTCATGAGCATTTGGTAATGTATTGAACTGTTGAATCACTATGCTGTACACCTGAAACTAATATTCATCAACTACACTGCAATTTTAAAAAAGAGAATATGATGGTCCTTATGTTTTATCCTGGGAGCATTACAATCAATTGTGACAATGCCATTAGCAGAGCAGATTGATGCTGCTGAGGTTTCCGCACCCCCCCCCCCACTTTTTCTTCCTTGGTATTTGTATTTGTCTCCAGATTGACACGCAATGACAATATTATTTGGGAACTTTGGTAGGCACCATTTATTTACCTTCTCGTGTATACGGATAGTGATTCATCTTTGTGCGCTATCCAACACTGCACTTCAGCCATCCCCCCACTTCCTGCGTAAACGTTTGTCCAGAAGATTATCTCTTCATCTTTACTTTCTACAGTACTTTTGTCCAGACAATCTTTTTACCCATTTGTATATTCCCTGCAGTGCACTTTGGACTCTGTAAGCCCAAAACCCAACAAAATTAGCTTTGAGGAGGCCAGTCATGCTAGACATACACTGGGAATGTCTTACCTTTCAAATTAAAGTCACATTGCCAAAAGCAGTGCATATGTGTAGTATCTCAAGTCGCCATGTGTTTATTCAGACACCCCAATTTCTTTTGCAATTACTGCTATGGTTCAAAATGTATAGAGTTACAAAGAAGGTTTCCTTTCAAAAAATTTATTTTCCAAAATTATCAAAGAAGGCACCGCAACCTTACAGCTAACTCTATTTTTTTTTATTTCATATAAAGCCAGTGTGAACAAGTCCTGAAAACATTTTTTATTAATATCTACAGAGTGCATTAAACTTGTGATGCTATATCTACACAGAGAATCTACACATTTCTTAAGGTTAAAAAAATAAGAAGACTTAATCTTTAAAGCTTTTAAGCACTATGACCTGGGAATAATAAACAATAAATATGTGTTAATTTATAAAATGTCATTTGAAGTGTACTTATCTCCAACTCCCCCAAATTTAAATTCTCCTTCAAAAAAAAATAAATTTTCCTTCAAGTTGTGATTCTTTGCTCACTTGCTATTATCTTATTATTTTTTTTTTCCTTTGACCCTAACCTCTACTATATGAAGATATCAGGGAAAATGAAACAGCAACACCTGTGTTAATGCAGAGACTACATGTAAGAGCTCCACAGTCAACCATCTCTGCCCTCTGGGACTTATATTTTCCCGTAGGACATCTAAATTACACAAATATTTTAAATACTTTTGGTTACTTGATAACACCTTGAAATATACTTTAAATCAAAGGGAAAGGAGAGTCCCATTTATCTCCTTTCTAAAACTAAACCACAGTGAGTTCTTATTTGCTAAACTAAAAGAGACGGAAAAAGTGAAATAAATGGTTATCAATACTTTTGAATCTCTGGGGTGTTTTGCTTTTATTATTTTAATAAAAAACAAAACAAAACATGGAAAAACACAAAATCTTACCCAACACACTCTACAAAATGCACAATTTTCAAATAAGCAGTATGGTTGTTTTACTTACTAGTGGTCTTTAGTAGAAACAGACCTAAAAAGAATATCTTGGAAGGACTGTGTACTTTCCTGATTCCCTGAGAAGCTCAGTGATTATGAGGAATGCCAGCCAGAGCTCAATATTCTTACCCTTGGAATCAAGAAAAAGATCAAAATCTTTGATAGCAATAACCAGAACTAAATTTGCCAGGGGTAGAAGTCCTCCTCTTATCAATGTCAGGCAAGAAGCAACCTTTTCCTGCAAAGCGAAAAGCAAGTCAACTAAGAAAAAGATCAGTGTACCTACAATTACATAAAATTGACTGGATGGTTGGAAACAATACTTTTTAAGAATCTTCTCTCTCTCTCTCTCTCTTTTTAACTTTACTTACATGTTCGTTTCTATTTCATTCTAAGATACAGAGGAAATGAAATTGTTTTCACACACAAAACAGCTCCCTTGTGACAGTTTTTTCTCAGTTGTCTCTTTTGCCTTCCCTTAGCTTTATCCTCTTCCTCGGTGAGTCGCTCTCATCGCTCCATATCCCTAAACCAATAGGAAGAATTTCCTTCAGACCCTTAAGCCTCGTATCTGTTACCATAGAGACAGGCATCACAAGATAGCTGTTCAGTAACATCCTCATGGAAATAAAATAAGAATCCTATGGGTTTTACAGGAATTTCCAGTGCTCCCAGGGAGCAGAAATGATACCCTGCCCTGGGAAAAAAAAATGCAGGGATTTTAGTTTCACAATCGTGGAATTGTGGAGACTGTCATTTCCGATGGTAAATCCAGAATCCCTTAATTTTATGCTTAGAACCTGATTATGGTTTCTCATATGATTTGAAAAAAAATCCCTTCTCTTATATCCACGTGTTCAGGGAAATAAAAATATCTCACCGCTAACTTTTAACTCTAGCATGTCTTATCAATCATGTTCTAACAGCCTCAACTGTTCTTTCATATTGCAGCACACAGATTTTTATTTTGCTATTCTCCGATCCCCTTTAGACCATATTTGATCAAGAAAACCTTCATCTTTTCTAAAAGTTGACAACCTGTTCGGAATTCAGTAAGGCAAAAGCTGCTTGCAGAGTTTATAGACCTATGAAGAGGTAGAAGGATAGCTGCAAGAAGTGATTTCCACTCACTTTACCTTGTTTTCCATTGACTTCTGCATTTTCAGGAAGTCTACTGAAATCACAGACTATCTGAAGAGGAACCATAAAAATAACGGAATCTGAGCAAATAGATAAGCTCAGCAAAATCCATGAGACTAGGCAAAGCAGGTATAAGTCAGTGACTGCCGAGACCTCCAATTTTCTCCTGACATTAAATAAGAAACATTCCTCAGCAAGTCAAATCTCTCAATACAGTAACAGCCAAAATGGTCCCATCAGGAGCTCCTCAGCTGTAAATCTGAACCACTTTTCCAAGTCTGTAGTACTTCAACACTACGGGTGGTCGCAATTCCGTTTGTGGTCTTTGCATGATATTTAACTGTGACCTAGCTTGTTTCTGACACTCGACTTAATGAGCAAACAGTGAAGTTCTCGTACCATTTAGAGATGAGGCTAGCAAACTCTTGCTACCAAGGGCCAGACAGTGAATAGTTTTGGCTTTGTGGCCCCTATGGTCTCTGTCCTAACTACTTCACAGCTGTATGGGCATGAAAACTGCCTTATGCCATATGTCAACAAATAGGTGTGGCCATCTCCCACTAAAACTTTATTAATAGACACGGAAATTGAAAGTTCATGTCATTTTCATATGTCACAAAATATTACCACAAAATATTACTTCTAAAAAACTCACTCAAAAATGTAAAAGCCATCCTCAGCTGGCTGGCCAAACAGAAAGAGGTATGGCACACGGGCCACAGTTGGCTGACTCCTAGCCTGGAGGGTTCCAGAGGAGTTAGTAGAGACACACAATGAAAGACCTGGAAAGGGGAACACTTTTTTTCATGAAATGATTCGGATCACAGATTCTCAAAATTAGAAACTATATCAGACATCTTCTTCTTCAATTCCTCTTTAGTGCAGGAAATCAACTCCTAGCTCTGAACACTTTTCGAACAAGGAGTACCGTACCTCACAAAGCAGTCATTTCTCTGCTTATACAATTAATTAGAAGACTATTTTTTTGTTCTTTCAGAGAGATACCAATGAGTCTAATCCCTCTTTTACATTATAGCCCATTTAATATTTGAAGAAAGTTCACTTTTTCCTTTTTCTTGTTCATTCAAGCATTCTTCAACTTTTCCCTTTTCTGGTACCTTCGATGCCCCTCAAACGTTGTAGTTCCTAGCACTTTCACCATCCAGACATTTTTCACTGAATACTCTACCAAATGTTAAAGTCCCTGAGACCACGATGTTCCTCTAAAAAAAAAAAAAGTTCCTTCTAAAATGCATTCTTTTTTGTTTCCTTCCTAAAAGGATACATGCCCAACAACATCTCTGTTTTATTTTGTTTCGATGCCATATGAGACTATGACTGCTATTGAAGCTAAGGCCAACAAAATCATTAAGTCTCTTTCAACAAATTATTGTTAAGCTTTAACTCTTGCCCATATTGTACTTGGATTGATTTTTGAAACTTAGTGCAGGATCTTATTCTGATTAACATTCATCTTTTTGGTCTCATTGCATTTTCCAGGTGGTCATAATCCTTCAGTACTCGAATAATTCAATATATTTGTTCTCCAGCTAAACTATTTTGATCTTCCTTCATGTTTTGGGTATTAATATTTCACAAACCAAGCAGGGCCAATGTCAGAATTACAGGGCACACTCTGAGAAATTAGGTCCTAATCAGACAGAGCCAAATGAATAGAACTACATCACAGTCCTGAGAGAGGACGCTTCCTGGTTTACAATGATTCAATTAATGCACCAAAGGCAGAATAATTTAGTAATTTAATTAATCTTTCAGACATATCAAATGGAAAACATTTCTCCATCTTGACTAAATCATAAAAATCTTCAGCAAATCCCACAGTATAATCAAGATAACTAGCTAAATCACATACTGTTTCCTAGAACCTTGAAGAACTGTGGTCTACGTTACCCTTCTGCTCATTCTAAACCAGCCCATCTTCCTCAGAAATTTGTGCTTCTTCCCAGTGAGGGAAAAATACTGCTTATTTTTCTAAAAAAAAATCCAATTTGAGGGAATTTAATAGTTATTTAATATCCCCACCCTAACTATGGACTTCCTTCCTTCTTGCTCATTTTGGTGTGTTAACTCCAGGACCAATTTGAAATACTGTCATGGCACTCTCTTTTTAAATAGTTTCGATTCTTTTGTCAGATGTATGTGTGCGTCTCTGGGTGTGTGTGCACATGCCTATGTGGTTTGTTTTTATTTGCTTTTTCCTTCCTCAGATTTAGATGACATAAGAATTGGACAATAATAGGAAGAAACAAGCTTCTCGGGAACAAGATTTTAAAGAATTTTTTTCCACGTGGTCATTTTTATTGATGCAGAAATAACATTTCACTAATATTCAACACATTTTCATGATAAAAGTCACTTGATAAACAAGGAATAGCAGGTGTACTGGTTAGCCAGAGCTGTCACCACAAAATGTCACAAACTGAGTGGCTTAAAGAACAGAAATTTATATTCTCAGTTTGGGAATATTTCTTAACTGATAGCATCTCCCCTTGCTCATCTTTCTGGATGCAGGGATACATCCGAAGGTGGGCAACTCAATCACAAGTGGGCATTTTCACTGCACAGTGTTCCCATTAAAGAAGAACTCAGGGACATTACTGAGTTAAAAATAATGATGCTTAATTAGATTTTTACCTAAAAGAGACAAGTAGTTGCTACAGCTGCTTTGACAATATGAATGCCTTGGGAAAAACAATCTAGGTTTGTAGAGAACCGGGTGAAACCCACAGAGATTCGCAAGTAACCAGTTCCATATTAAAAAATATTTAAATGCTTATTATAGTCCATTTCACCTCTCCCATCCCTTTCACACACTCTTTCTGTTTGCATGTATTTCTTCCTCATTTTTTCCCCCCTGAACCTCTTCAGAAAACACAGAATTAAGCAACTGGGATTTGGAGACTTCACATGGTCCCATCACTTTGCATGCTAATCATGCTTCCGAGCTGGAAAGACTGGCCAGCATTTCCAAATCTTACAAAGGCATTTGTCAAGAAGGGTCCGCCTGCTCTTCAGGTGTGTGGCCCAAAGCCTTTAAGATTTCATTAATAATCAACAGCTGGTGCCACCTAGTGTCTGTCCTTTCCATTCATCAGTGGAATCAAATACAGAGGACTTCCCAGTCACAAACGAAGCAGCCTGAACTACAAACAAAAAACCCACAGTTTGGGGAGTCCAGTAGCTGATTTAAATTACACTATCTTCATTGAAAGGAAAACCTTCTTTTTTTTAAGTAACTATGGTAACAGGAGTGTGAGGCTAACAGGAAGCTCGAATTTTTCTCACAGGAGACAATTCACAAAAGGAGAGTCCCACTAAATATGTAATGCAAAAGAGTTTTTCCAGACTTGAATTGTCACTTAAGATGGTTATAAAGTTGGGAAATAAAACTGACAGAAAGAACTGCATTTTAAACAAAAGTATAGACATAGCTGATTTTTGTCAACCAACCAAGAAGTAACCCTCTATCATCTGGATGCAAAATTCTCTGCCAGTCTTTGAGCTTCCCAAAGATTAAACAAGTACTGTGACAGGCTGTAGAAAAGCACATACAGCACTCAGAAGTATGAACAGGAAATAATTAGGTTGTCCGAACCACACTATTTAAAATATGCTTGCTGCTAAAGCCATACATCCAGAAAGCTATTTTCTTTCATGCTCTATGTATGGATTATGGATTTTATATTCACCTACACTCATCTATGCTTCAAGGTTAAAAAGTACTCATCCAAATGTATGACTATCTTTCAAAACATAAGTTAGTAATTAATTTGGGTGAATCCAAGTAGTATAATTAGCCCATCAGTTTCTAAATGATTCACCACTACTTAAATACATGTTGGTTTAAGTCACTCTTTCTAAGAGAAATATGTAATTGAAAAACATGGACTAACATTCAGGGAAAAAAGTTACATAACAGCCAGTAGTGTTCCTTGACCAGACCGACTGGGATATTACAATTATTACAGAAAAGACACAGCACATATGAGCAATACCGTATACAACGAAAGGTCATACTAGATGTTCATACATGAAAGTCTATTAACTTGGATGATTTAGCTACTCAGGTTATTGGAGAGACTGGGCAGAGAGCTGAAAGATTCTGTATCATATAGATAATTAACAACCATGCTTTTCACACTCCAGAAAATCTATTTCTATATTATTTGACATGTGTTTTAAACAATCACTTGTTAAAAACAGCTTTGGATGTTTTATTATCGTGTTACCCTAGTGGTGGTAAAAATTATTTCAATATGTTCGGTCCAATATATACTCACTGACATATCCCCATGACAGCGTCTGAAGACAGAATATGGAAACGATGCATAGTTTCCACAAAAAGCTTAAATTGTTCCCCTTTTCCCAAAAACTTTATTTTGGAGCCAGATACAGTCCAGGCTCATGCTTCATTTGTTTAAAAGTACTTATAAGTGTAATCCAGTGACTGTATGAGAAAGAAATATTGCAAAACAGCACAAGGGTGCTAAAAATTGTACGCAGGCAAAAGAGAATGTAAGACAAAACTCATTAAGGCTTCAACATAATTAAATAAATAAATGCTCCCATTTTCACCAATTTATCATTTTCTGTCGTTTTTCATTAACAGCTTTCAAAAAGCCCTATCTGAAACAAGCTGATACAGAGAAATTAAGAGCAGTAATCAAGCGAGAAATGATAGACCAGCTGGGTCGACATCAACTTGGCAAAACGTGAATACAGTTCAATAGCTGAAACAGATGCTGGAGTTGTTGAAAAACCCTGCAGGAGATATTGATGTATTTTCTTCATAGAATGCAGAATGACTGAATAAATGTCAAAAGCTAAAAACTGATGAGGAGAAAAGACTGACAGCCAAACTCCTTATAAAACAGGAACGAAGTGTAACAATTTCCAACCATTCCAAACATTCTATACATCCTCATTTCTCTCAATGTCTGAATATGCCAAGAGCTCAGTCAGTCCTTGTAAGTAAATGTCATGTAACTGAGCTGGGGTAGATTTCCCCCATAGATCCGCCCCCCAGCCCCCGGTCATCCTCCACCTGGAGAAACCCAGACTCTTGAAAAACACTTTATTCTAAAATCTCCTAACACGGATTTCTATCCCAGAAGTGCTTTCCTGAGGTTGGAGGCAAGCACAACCCCCCCAAATCTAACGCAGCACAAGGAAATGTTAAAATCCCTTCCGTAAAAGCAACACTGTTTGCAGAGTTTGAAGAGCTCGGCAACAAACCCCGGCTACCAACAGCTGCTTGTTCAAACATATGCTTTGTCATGGTCAGCTTCTAATTGGATTCATAATGATGTAATAGCTTTAATAATCCTACCTTCCATGCCCGCTGTTTTTCCTGTCACTCCATCACGCCAATAAGTTGGCTGCTGTAACAAATCAAGATAGTGCAAAACAGCATCTTTCTCCTGATTCTGTCATCCTCCTGAAAGCATTCTATTACTGCCGACTGCTGGGAACCAGAAAGTCTATTTGAATTCCAACAGCTCCCCTTTCGCATGATTCAAGTTAGGTTAGGTGGGCATGCCTAACATGATTCTCTCAGTCATTTATTATGCAGCTGCTACAACGTCGGTGTGGTAACCACTCGGACTATCTGATACGTCAGTCGAACAAAACCTACACCTCGGAGCCAACCCAGGAGCAGCGTTCTGCATTTAACGAGCATTCTTCCTGCCTAAAAAATCGTGCATCTGCAAATCGCTTTCAGTATCTACTCGGTTCCCTGTACAGATGCAAAGCCTTTGGATTAACATCTTTTCGTAACTATACCAAGAGTCGAGTTCCTTTGCCACACATCCTATTATTCACAGTAGAATTCCGGCTGATTTTCACTTATCTTCACAGCCTTTTAAGGGTAAAAACTCTCTTTTCTGATTGTACTTTTTGAAATGAGGATGCTGCGTGCTCAGCTCCACATCTCTGCTTTATTCTAAAATACAGCGTGCACTTTCTCAAATGGAATTTGCCCCTGTGATTCTATGGAAAATTTTCTAATAAGAGGATTTTTTTTTTCTAGAAAATATTTACTTTGCATATTGGAGACATTTAAACTGCTTCTGTTTGTTTCTCCCAGGAGTGGACTTTATACTTGATATTCTGACTTACGGAAATTGCTTTCTTTAGAAAGTAAGGAATTAAATTAGCTGACTCCCTAACATAACTTGTTTACCAAGTAAATAAGTCTCATGGCAGGAAAATGCATTTTGCGTTTTAAAGATACCCATGCAAGAGACAGTATTTTTTTTTAAATTAAAATAAATATCACAGAGATGATGGCAATTGTATCTAAAAGTTCTAAGTATGCCTTTCTTGGGGGATTAATATTTATACTTTGAAACGACAAAACAAATATTTAAGTGTTTTCATGAGAAAAATACTTTAAAGGGGGGAATTGATGAAATCTCCTTTCCCTTTCAACCATCTATCAGATAGATATTCGGTTCTGTAGAAAAGCTACTGCCCAGCCCCACAAAAAAGTAAACATGTGGTCGAGACCTACATTATGAAAGTATAAGCAACAATTTATTTAGCATATGTGAGATATAGACCAATGTGACTCTTCTGCAATAGTGTTTCCCTAAAGGGTGTAAAGTGGTGTGTATGTGTGTATATAAACATTTTCGCTATTCTAACTCCACTTTAATTTTTTATTAACAAACACCAATCATCCCTACATATCAGGACATACATAATAATCAGTAACTTATGGTTTATAATGTTTAATTTATAAATGTCAGAAAAAAAACCCAGAAAAACAAACTGAGTGCACTTGAACCCACCAAAGGTTCTCTAAAATAATATACACGCAGTTCCATGTAATAATTGTGAAAATACTGGATTACAATTACAGTTATTTAAAAAAAAAGTCACTTTTGCGGTTAGCCTATCTATCTTAGTGGTTGTGAACAGCATAAATAAACATCATGTGGTTTTGTTTCTACCCTTAGCCTCTGCTTACCTCTGTAGCTTCACCTCTTGCCTTCACACTTTATTCCAGCCACAGTGAACTTCTTTTGGTTCTTCTAAAACATTGCACTCCTACTGTCTCAGAGATATTGCATCTTTGGTTTTTTTGTTGTTGTTGTTGTTTTTTAAAGATTTTGTTTATTTGACAGAGAGAGACATAGCGAGAGAGGGAACACAAGCAGGGGGAGTGGGAGAGGGAGAAGCAGGCTTCCCGTGGAGCAGGGAGCCCGATGCGGGGCTCGATCCCAGGACCCTGGGATCATGACCTGAGCCGAAGGCAGACGCTTAACGACTGAGCCACCCAGGCGCCCCTGCATCTTTGTTTTTTTAAAGATTTTATTTTATTTTATTTTATTTATTTATTTATTTATTTATTTTTTGAGAGAGCATGCGCATGAGTGTTCTGGGGGTGGGGGGTATCACAGGGCGGGGGAGGAGCAGAGGGAGAGGGACAAGCAGACTCCTTGCTGAGTGCAGAGCCCCACATAGGGCTTGATCCCACAGCCGTGAGATCGGTGAGATCATGACCTGAGCCGAAATCAGGAGTCGGACGCTTAACCAACTGAGCCACCCAGGCGCCCCTGAGAAATTGCATCTTCTGTTTCACCTTTCCATAAGCTCCCCTCACTTTTGATTGCCTACCTTCCATCCAATCTTGTTATCAGCTTGGAACATAATTTGCTATGTGAGGCATTTTTCATCCCCTAGATAAAATTATGTTTCCCTGCTATGCAACTTCACAGCACCTTTTACTTCGTCTTCATCATAATAATGGCAAACGCTTATACAACAGACGGTGGTAGGCACTGTTCTCACATATATAACACAAACACACACACACACACACACATATATGTATATGTGTATTTATACACACGTATGTGTATGTAAGTGTGTATCTACCACTACCATATTGATACTTTCATTCAATCCTCATATTGAACCCATGAAGATAACAGTTTTACACACATTTACATGTGAAGCATCTGAGGCTCTGAGAAGTTGAGTAACTTGGCAAGAGTCACATGACTTTAATTTTTTATATTTCCTGGTATACTACTAGTTCTTGAGACTGGATCACATGTGTCTCGTCCAATGTTAAATTCTAATGTCTGGTGCGCTCTTTGGAAATTGTATTCCATTCATCATTCAGTCAGTAGAACCTGCTTTGGGCAATGCACTGTAGTAAGCACTGGTCATATGGTGAAGATCAAAATGGATATGGATCCTATTTTCATGAAGCTTATGCACGAGGGCAAGACCTCTAAACTTAGCGTCCAAGGGTCCATGGATAGAATTCAGATATTAGCCTCTAACACAAGTGTAGCATTATTTTCACTTAAGTTTGTAGGTTACAAAGATAGTAGCATTAGCAATACCTGCAATTTTGGGGCGCTAGTAAAGTCACAAATTTTCATATCATTTTATAGATGCTGTATAAATCCCACGATTTTTTTTGCATTCATCATTACTTTGAAATTACGTTGCTAAGTCTACCACTGTATTGTGTTATTTAATGTGTGAATAGGGAAGTATGTATACTATTATATAACTTAAAATATTTAGAAAACTGTTTCAATACCACTGGTTTCTGTGTTATAATCTTCATTATTTTATTTTGTATATTTAAATAGACTTCACATAAGCTGTGCCACCTGTCAAAGGCCTTAAGGTGTTAGGGCTTTAACTTTCACCTATGCTATGACCTCCCGCCAAAGAGAACGGGAGAATATAGCACACTGGTTAATATCACTGGCTCCCAAGTCTGACAACTTGGGTTCAAAACGAAGATCCATGACTTAACACTAATGCGCTATAGGGCAAGTTACTTATCCTCAGCGTACTCTTCTGTAAAATCACAGTAATTCATGCTCTTAAGCATTCATGCTATGAGGATTAAATAAGAGAATGACAGTAAAATACTTAGTACAATGCCTGCCACCTTTTGAACTTTTAATGGCTGTTAGATATTATTAGGGAGAGGGCTAGATATGAAATTATTATGACAAATAAAAACCGTGAAAGAGATATGAAGGATTTACAAGGACTTTTCGATTAGGAAGTGGAACTCTTACACATTACCAATGGAAATGTAAAATGGCCAAAACCACTTTCAAAACCAGTTGTGCGGTTTCTTAAAAAGGTAAACATAGACATACTTTCAAGAGCCATCTTTTCCATTCTGACAGAAACGAAAGCATATGTCCATCAAAAAAGTTGTATATGGATATTCACAGGAGCTGTATTTGTAATGACCCCAACTTTGAACAATCCACATAGTCATCATGTGAATGGATGAAGACGCTGTGGTGTATCTCTACAATATAGTACTACTTTGCCATGGAAAGGACGGGAGTCCTGACACACGTACCGCCATGAATGAAGTGTGAAAGAATTATGCTCATTAAGAGAAGCCAGACAGGGGCACCTGGGTGGCTCAGTCGTTAAGCGTCTGCCTTCGGCTCAGGTCATGATCCCCGGGTCCTGGGATCGAGTCCCGCATCGGGCTCCCTGCTCTGCGGGAAGCCTGCTTCTCCCTCTCCCACTCCCCCTGCTTGTGTTCCCTCTCTCGCTGTGTCTCTCTCTATCAAATAAATAAATAAAAATCTTTAAAAAAAAAAAAAGAGAAGCCAGACAAAAAAGTATATACTGTACAATTTCACTGATACAACTGTAGAAAAGGCAATGAATCTGTACTGACAGTGAGCAGGTATGTGGTTGCCTAGTGAAGGCAGGGATGAGGACAGGCAGGAGAGGTTACAAAGAGTCATGAGGACACTTTGAGATAATGGATATTTCTACTATTTTGATCATGGTGATGCTTTCGTGTAGCTTAAGAGATATCAAAACATATCATGTTGTACATTTTAAATACGTATGGTTTATTATATAACAATTATACTTCAAAAACTCTTATGAAATCCTCATTCTTATTAGACCTTAGATCATTCAGATAAATTTAATTCAAAAGTAGAAAATAATACACTATCATCACTTTCTTAAAAGTTAATCTATAAACTCCATAATAAAATATGTATGCTCTAAATAATTCTAACAACTGCGTATAATAATCTGGAGCATCCCAGGAAAATAATTTTCCCCACCAGCTACTATTTATAGCCCTTTATGCCATCACTGAACAACCTGGAAATGGACTTTTCCAGTAACAAAGAAGAATTTTGTCCTATTCAACATACTTTGTTTATTTACTGTGAGCAGATAAGCCAGTAAAACAAGTAAACTATTAGGCTGGTTACAAAAGAGTAAGCTACATAAAATCTAAGGTATGAATCAATATTACCTTGTTGCCATATAATTCCATCGTACAGAAAACCTTGGCATAAGCTTCCTTTGTTAATGATTAAATACTACAGGACCACATTTTACAAGTTATCCTCATTTCATAACAAAGGATATCATGTCAAACTCTAAGTATTTCGATGGAAATTCCCATTCCAATCCATGGAACAATAAAACACGTTCCCTCACTAAATTTCCCCATATGCTGTGCTAAAAGTGTTGAGGTGGTCAAAAATTTAGCCAGACCACTGAACTTTTACAATTTATTACCTCAGTGAAGTTACAGTTGGATCAATGAAAGGCAGAAAATCTTCTCATAATTTGAATCTAACACTGTCTCTGTCCCCAATCTAGATTAGCCAAAAGATATTAGATATTAAGATGTTCAACACACACACACACACACACACACACGGGCATGCACATGCAAGATCATGTCATGGTCTCAAATCTCTCCAGTGGTTTCTCGTCATCCTCAGAACAAGAGTCCTTACTACAGCCTGCAAGACACTGAGTAATATGCCCCTCATACTTCTTTCTCCTGTCTTCTCCCATGCCTCTCCCTATATCTTTCCTTCTTTTTCTCTAATCACACTGACTGGCCTTATTTCTTTTCAAACATTGCAAACTTATTCCCACGTTGGGATATTTTCTTTAGTTGATCCTTCCAACCAGCAACTTCCTTACACAGATATTCCAAGGGTCACTCCTCTTCAGCCAAGCCTTTGTTCAATGTCATCTCAGCATAAATTCCTTTCTATTTTTTTATTCTTTTATTTTTAATTTCATTATGTTATGTCAGTCACCATACAATACATCATTAGTTTTTGATGTGGTGATCCACGATTCGCTGTTTTTTTATAACACCCAGTGCTCCATGCAGTACGTGCCCTCCTTAACCCCCATCACCAGGCTAGCCTGGTGATGGGCATAAATTCCTTTCTAAACATCTCTAAAATAACATTCCCTGACCTAAAGTCTTCTCTTTCACTTTGCCTTGCTTCACTTTTATTTACAGCACTTAAATCACCATTTGGCATCAAATTACTGATTTCAATAATTCATTCAAACATTCATTAAGTACCTACTTTATTCTAGATACTTTGATGGGTGCTGGGAATACTACTGTCCTCATAGAGTTACTAGTTTTGTGGAAAAGATAGATACTGGACAAATAACCAAATGTATGACTCATTTAAAAAGTGGGGTGAGAGCTACAGGCATAAACATAACATTTTTAGAAGCATATAATTGAGGAACAAATTTTACCAAAGAAAATTCTCTTTGAATATGGAACTACAAGATTTCTGGTAATTATACGGGTCAAGGGGTAAGGGTGGAGAGTACTACAGGCAGAGGGAATAAGGCAGGAAATCATTCAAAAACTGTAAAAAGTCCACAATGACAAGAGTAAGGTGAAAGACAAAGAGACTGAAGCATGATGAACAGGACAGAGGTCTAAATACAGGCAAGGTTTAGATTATGAGGGATTCCTTGTCAGCTGTATTAAAGATCCTGGAATTTATTCTAAGCATATTGGAAAACCACTGAAAGGAAGTAAGTAAATTAGTTACATGATCAGACTGTAGGTCAAATATACAAGCCTGAATGTACTGGGGAGAACGGATTAAAATGAGGTGGTGATAATTCTAGAGGTACAGAGGGAGCTTGTTAAGAAGCAATTTCAGTGTATCAGGCAACATAATTTAACTAAAGAGCCAGCAAAAAAGACAGAAGCAGTGAGATTCCAGAGACATTTAAAAGGGAGAACTGATAGAACATGGTGATTGATTAGAAACAGAAGCATTCAGGGATATTTACTCCTTGAGTAATTTTCAACTTGAGCAACTGAGTGACTGATGGCAGTATTTTCTGGAAAAGCCAGGTTGATGATGGCTTGAGTATTGTTTCTGTTGAGTTTGAGGATCTTGGGAGACAGACATTCAAGCAGAGACATAAAGGAGGACACAGCTAGATATTAGGGTCTGAATTTCAAAATATATAAACATTTTAGATTTGTCAGCATGTGATGGTAAATAAAGCCATAGGTTTGAAAAAAGTTAGAGATGGAATAAGCCATGAAAAGAGACAAAAGCCTAGGATGGCACCATGAAGAATTTAACAATTAATGACTGGATGAAAAAGAATGACTATCAAGACTATCAGGATACTGAGAAGGAATGTTCAGAGATAAGGGGAAAAAAAACCCAATAACGAATAGAGTGTGGCATTCTGAAAGTTAAGAGGGTAGAATGTTGAAAGAAAGAAGTATTGTCAGCTTTATCAAATGTGATTGAGAGGGGCATCTGGGTGGCTCAGTCGATTAAGCATTCAACTCTTGGTTTCGGCTCAGGTCATGATCTCAGGGTTGTGAGACTGAGCCCCTTGTCGGGCTCCACGCTCAGCGTGGAGTCTGCGTGAGAGATCCTTTCTACATCTCCCTCCCTCACTACCCCTACCCCTGCTCATTCTCTCTCTCTCTTTCTCTCTCTCTCCCTCTCTCTCTTTCTCTAAAATAAATAAATAAAATCTTTTAAAAATATGATTGAGAGATGAAGTAAGATGACAACTAAAAAGTTCTAGGTTTACTTCCATATCCTGGCTCTTGTAAATAATGCTGCAGTAAACAGAGGAGTGCATACATCTTTTTGAATTAGTGTTTTCATTTTCTTTGGGTAAACAGCCAGTAGTGGAATTACTGGATTGTGTGTTTTTTCTGTTTTTTATTTTTATTTATTTATTTTTTGAGGAGCCTCCATACCATTTTCCACAGCATTGTTACCAATTTACATTCTCAGCAATAGTACATGAGGGTTCCCTTTTTTCCACATTCTCTCCAACATTTGTTATTTCTTGTCCTTTTGATACTAGTCATTCTGACTGGTGTGAGGTAATATCTCAGTGTGGTTTTGATTTGCATTTCCCCTGATGATTGGTGATGTGGAGCATCTTTTCATGTGTCTGTTGGCCATCTGCATGCCTTCTTTGGAAAAACGTCTATTCAAGTCCTCTGCCCATGGTTTAGTTGAATTACTTGTGGGTTTTTTTTTTTTTTTTGGTGTTGAGTTGTATAAGCTTTTTCTCTATATAAATACATGTATATACACACACAATGGAATATTAGCCATAAAATAAGGATGAGACCTTTACATATGTGACAACATGGCTAGACTGTGAGTACGCTAAATGAAGTAATTCAGACAGAGAAAGACAAATACCATATGATTTCATTTATATGTGGAATCTAAGAAACCAAACACACAGAGAAACAGACTCAGAAACAGAACGAACTGAAGGTTGTCAGAGGGAAGGGGATGGGAGACAGGCAAAATAGATGAAGGGGATTAAGAGATTCAAACTTGTGGTTATAAAATAAGTCATGGAGATGAAAAGTACGGTAAAGAGAGTACAGTTAATAATATTGTACTAACACTGTATGGTGACTACATTCACTGTGGTGAGCACTGAGTAAGGTATAGAATTCTTACATCACTAGTGTACCTAACTAACTAACATTATATGACAACCATACTTCAATAAAATTCTTTTATTTATTTATTTATTTGACAGAGAGAGACACAACGAGGGAGGGAACACAAGCAGGGGGAGTGGGAGAGGGAGAAGCAGGCTTCCTGCGGAGCAGGGAGCCCGATGTGGGGCTTGTTCCCAGGACCCTGGGATCATGACCTGAGCCGAAGGCAGATGCTTAACGCCTGAGCCACCCAGGCGCCCCAATAAAATTCTTTTAAAAAGAAGTTCTGAGCTTAACAACATCAAGAATATGGTGAGCTGAAAGTGAACCATTTCAGGGGAGTAAAGGTAGAAGGCAAATTAGAATAGGTTGAAGAGTAAGTGAACCAATATATAGGAGACTGTGCAGGCAAGTTGTTTTTTTTTTTTTTTCTGTTTCAGGTTTTAATTTTTCCCAACAATATACAAAGCTCATCATATTAACTATACCTAACATTCTAGACAATTTTCAAAACTTTAAGCAGCCAAATGTCTAAGAACACTGGCCGGTAAAGAAGAACAGATGTAATATTTTCTTACTGGATGATTACCCTTACTCCCTCCCACATACCTTTACTTCCACACTCCCTGGAGCTGGTATATCCCAGCCTCTCTATCAGTATGTTGTACCAGTTACTGAAAGAGAGGATTTAAAATATCCAATATGATTGCTGATTCCTCTAGGTTTCCACTTAATTGTCAATTTTGCTTTACTTATTTTGAAGATCCAATATTAGGTGTTTCCAAATTTTATATTCCTGCATATTCCTATTGATTTGACCCATTTTACCATTATGAAATGTCCTTTATCTCTCAAAATATTTCTTGCCTGAAAGTCCCCACTGTTTGATATTAATATAGCCATATCAATATTCTTTTGGATCGGTTTGCATGAATCCTGCAACCTATTGGTGTCATCATAATTAAGGTGATTTTCTTCCGAACACAGGGCTACATTTTCCCTCACTGTGACAATTTCTGTCTTTTAATCAAAGTGTTTAACATGCAGTCTACCATCCTGTTATTTTCTCTGTCTTATTTTTCCTTTATTTCTCTACTCTGCCTTTTTTGTTATTATTAATTATTGTACTTCTACACATGGCAGATTTTACACAATTCATTGCCACTTTAAACAGTCAGTTGTGTTTTTACTTACCCATTTATTATTAGAGAAGTTTATTCATTCTTGCCCACCTGTTTTGTTTTTTTTGTTTTTCTATCCAGGGTAAGTTTTCTTCAGCCAGTAGAATGCCCCTTCAAATTTACACTGGTATAAAAGGGTACTGGTGATTAATGATCTCAGCTTTTTGAATGACTGAGACCACCTTTATTTTGCCTTCATTTTTTTACACCTTTCTACTTTGAATGATTGTTGATTCACACGCATTTGTAAGAAAGCATATAAAAAGATCCTGTGTACTCTATTTTTTTTAAGATTTATTTATTTATTTGAGAGCAAGAGGTGGGGGGAGAGGGAGAGGAAGAGAGAGAATCCCAAGCAGACTCCCTGCTGAGTGTGGAGCTCAACACGGGACTCAATCTCACGACCCCGAGATCATGATCTGAGTCAAAATCAGGAGTCGGACGCTTAACAGACTGAGCCACCCAGGCGCCCTGATCTTGTGTACTCTTCACCTAGTTTTCCCCAAGGGAACCACCTTGCATATCTATAGCACAATATCATAAACAAGAAATTGACAGTGAGATAGTCTTACTCAGATTTCACCAGTTTTACAGGCACTTCTCTCTCTCTCTCTCCCCCGTGTGTATTTTGTTCAAGGAAATGTTATGCACATGTGTGTTTCATGTGACCACCACTACAGTGAAGACACAGAACAGTTCCATCAGAAGAATTCTTCATGCTACCCTTTTACTTCCATAGCCACCGCTCTGCTAAATTTGTGACTTCTACAGAAATCAGGGGGAAAAAAAGAGAACATAAACCCAAAGGAAGAAAAAGGAAGAACATAATGAAGGGCAGAAACAAATGTTATTGAAAACAGTCAACATAACAAGATAATTCTTTGAAAAAAAATAAATTTATAAACTTCTAGCAACAGTGACAGTAAAAAGAGAAGACACAAGTCATTAGTAATATATAGATCTCAAAGCCATTAGAAGGATACTAAAAGAATTCTATGAGTGATTTTATGCTCATAAATGCCACAACTTAAGTGAAACAATTCCTTAAAAAACAGAAGCTACCAAAATTCAACCAGGATGAAAGAGACAACATGAATAGTCCTGTGGACATTAAAGAAATTGAATGCATAATTTAAAAGCTATAGGAAAAGTAATCTCAAGGCCCAGATCATCTCACTGGAGAGATCTACCAAACATTTAAAGAATTAACACCAATTCCGCACTCTTCAAGAAAACAGTAGAGGAAGATTACTTCCAAACTCATTTTCTGAGGCCAATATCACCTTAACGTCCAAAACTAGAAAAAAAAAAACAGAAAAAACAAGAAAGCTACAGACTAATATCTCCCATGAATATAGATGCAAATTACTTAACAAAATTTAGCGAGTAGAATTCAGCAATATATAAAAAACAATTACACACCATTATCGTTGAAATTATTATAAATTCACAAGAAGTTACCAAGATAATTCAGAGAGGTTCCCTGTATCCATGACCAAGTTTCTTGTAAGAGTTACTTCTTAAATATAGTACAATTTCAAAACCAGGAAATGAACATTGGTATAATGTGTATGTGTAGTTCTGTCATTTTATCACATATGTGGATTTAACACCACTGCAATCCAGATACAAAATCTCCATTATCACAAATATCTTCCACCACACTATTCCTTTGTAGCCACCCCCACGCCATCTCTGCAAAATCTCTAACCCATGGCAATCATTTAATTATTTTCCATCTCTCTAACTCTGTAATTTCTACAATGTATATTAATGGAATCACAGTATGTAACTATATGAGGCAGGCTTCCCCCACACACACACTCAGTGTAATATGCTAGATCCATCTGATTTATGTTTATCAGTAATTATTTTTTATTGCTGCGTAGTATTCCATGGTATGCATCTACCCATTTTGTTTAAACATTCACCTATTGTAACACATTTTGATTGCTTACAGTTTTTGACTATTACAAACAAAGCCACTACGGACAATCATACTTTTTTTGTGTGTAGATGTATCATTTCATTTCTCCGGGATCAATGCCCAAGAGTGCAATTGCTAACTCAAACAGCATTTGCATACATTTCATATTTCTTTTTAAGAAACTGTCAAAGAATTTTCCAAAGTGGCTGTACTATTTTACATTCTTATCACTAATGTATGACAGATCCAGTTTTTCTGCATCCTCTGTCAGTGTGTGGTACTTGCATTTAAAAAACTGTTTTATTTAGCTCTTTTGTTAGGTATGTAATATCTCATTGAGGTCTCAATATCCACTTCTCTGATGGTTAGTGGTGTTGAACATATTTTCATGTACTTATTGACCATCCCTATATCCTTTTCAATGAAGTGTTGCTTCATGCCTTTTGCCCATTTTTTAATTGGACTGTTTTTCTTAAGTTTTAAGAGTTCTTCACATATTCTAACAGGTTTTTTTTTTCCAAATATATGGTTTACACATATTTTCTCCATGTCTGGAGAGTTTTTATTTTCATCTTTTATAGAGTCTTTCACAAATCAATTTGTTTTATATTGTGATTAAGTCAAATTTACCAAGTTTTAAAATTGTTATGAATTATGTTTTTATGGCATGACTAAAAACTCTTCAATAAGCTCTGTATCCCAAAGACTTTCTCCTATGTCTTATTCCAAAGGTCTTCTAGTTTTACATTCACTTTGAAGTAATTGTTTAATCAAGTATGAGATTTAATTCTAGTTTTGTTTTTTTTCTGGTCTATGGGTATCCAGCTTCTCTAGCATCATTTGCTGAAAAGACCATCCTATTCCAATGAACTGCTTTCACAATTTTGTCAAAAATCAGTTGGCTGTACTTGTGTTAACTTTTTTAAAATTTATTACGTTCAATTAGCTGAGATGTCCTTCAACAGATGAATGGATAAAGAAGATGTGGTTCACATATACAATGGAATATTACTCAGCCATCAGAAAGGATGACCACCTACCATTTGCATTGACATGGATGGAACTGGAGGAGTTTATGCTAACCTGTGTTAACTTTTTTTTTCTCTATTCTATCCTTCCACAAACAGCAAACAATCTTAACAGGACTATTTAATAAATCTTCAGTCAGACATAGTAATTCCTCCCACTGTATTCTTATTTGTCAAGATGGTTTTAGGAGTGAGTGTATTTCATCTAAATTGTCAAATGTATGATTTTCGAGTTTTTCATAGTATTCCCTCATTTTCCTATTGATGTTTTCAGGATCTTTAGTGGTATTCCTGATATTGGTAATTTGTATTTTTATTCTTTGTCAGGATTGCTAGAGGTTTGTGTTTTATTATTTATTCACCTTTGTATCATTTTTTGCTTCACTGAGTTCTTTTTTTGTTTTCACTTGCATTGTTTTTGCTCTTCTATTTCATTTCTCCTGCTTGCTTTGAGTTTATGGTGCTATTCTCTTTTCTCATTTCTTGATATGGGAGTTTAGATTATTGAGACTTGTCTTTTCAAATGTATCCACTTCATGCTATAATTTTCCCCTATAGCACAGCTTTAGCTGAACTACAAAATTTTCCATTTTTTATTACTTTCACTCAGTTCAATGTATTTTTTTATTATGTTGTGTTAATCACCATACATTACATCATTAGTTTTTGATGTAGTATTCCATGATTCATTGTTTACGTATAACACCCAGTGCTCCATTCAGTACATGCCCTCTTTAATACCCATCACCAGGCTAACCCATCCCCCACCCTCCTCCCCTCTAGAACCCTCAGTTTATTTCTCAGAGTCCATAGTCTCTATTTTTTAAAATTTCTCTTCAGACTCCCTTCTAGACTCATGAATTATTTCAAAGTCTCTTGTTAGTTTCCACATGTTTGGAGATTTTCCTATCTTGGATAGTGATATCTAGTCTGACCAGAGAACACACTGTGTAGAATTTCAATTAAAAAAAAAATGGTTGAGGTTAGTTTTATGGCCCAGAATAGTGTCTACCTTATGGTGTATTCTGCAGTTGTTGAGTGTTCTGTAAATATTGAATGGATCCTGCTGGTTAATGGTGGTAAGCCCGATATACCTGAAGATCTTCTGTCTAGTTGATCAGTTACCACAAGAGGGGTTTGAAGTCTCCGACTCTAACCATGGATGTGTCTATTACTCCTTCCAGTTTTTATTTCACCTATTTTGCAGCTCTGCTGTTTGGAGTAAACACATTAATAATTGATAACTCCTCCTGGTATACTGACCCTTTTGCCATTAAGTAAAGTTTGTCTCTGTTTTTGTAATTTTCTTTGTTCTGAAGTCGACTCTATTTGGTATTAGTTTAACCAGTCTTGCTTTAATATATACAAGTATATCTTTTTCTAACTTTTACTTCAACCTACCTATATCATTATAGTTTAAGCGAGTTCATCTAGATAGTATATTGGAGGATCATCTTCTCTTCATCCACTCTGCCAATATCTGTAATTATCTTAATTAAGACTGTTTACACTTAAGTTAGTTGTTAATGTGTTATGGCTTAAGTTTGCCAACTTATTACTCTTGTTTGTTTTCTCTGGTTCTGTTCCTCTGTTTTTCATTTCCTGCCTTCCTTTGGGTTACTTGAATAATTTTTAGTGTTTTGTTTACTATAGTGCTTTTTAGTGTATCTCTGTACAATGTAATTAGTGGTTGTTCTAGGTAACACAATATACATATATAACTTCACAATCTATTGGTTTTGCTTCCTTACTATTTCAAATGAAGTACAGATATTTTGCTTCCACTTAGGTTCCTTTACCACCCACACTTTGAAAATACAATTACCTTAACTGTTTCTTCTACACCTATTAAGCACCACATCAGGTGGTGGTGTACCTTTTGCTTCAACCATAAAATGCAATTTAAGAAATTAATGAGAAGGCTAGTCTATTATCCTTATTTTTATCTATTTCTATGTTCTTTTTTCCATTCTGACCTTCCAAGCCTTTTTGTTATTTCTTTTCTGTTTAAACAACTTCCTTCAGTCTATTCTTTAAGGGTAGGATTACTAACAACAAATTATCTTAGTTTTCCTTCAATGGAGAATGTTTTTATGTCCCCTTTAATTCCTAAAGGGATTTCTTCCTTGTCATAGAAATACAGTCCATAATCTCTTCTGTTTGAATCCTTATGCTTTGGGTCCTATTAATAATTGTTTGTTCCCATCATATATTTAGTGCTACAACAGTGTTAGCCGTATGAATTCATGTTCTTTCACTTTACTCATATAATCACTGCCTTAATTGACGCTCTGATAATGTTTCTTCTGTATACATTTTTTTTTAACTTGGTTTTTCAAAGTAGGTACTTGAATATCTGTTCCTGAATTCCCTTATAAAAATTGGTATTTATGCATTAATCAAATAAGTACCTGTTGAACACTTATGATATACTTTGGCACTTAGAAGATTAGTTCTGAAGAAAAAAAAAAAAAAACTCCTGTCTTTTATATTACACTGTAGTCAAGAAGAACATAAAGAAACACACAAAACAGCTTATTAAAAATGGACAGCAAAATATAATTAAGTTCCAAAATCACAGGTATTCCCTTTCCTCTTTTAAAGGCCCCTTTACATAAAAAATCTATTCTAAATTTCCACCTGCACATCCTATGGGCAATATTACTATGAGAATACTATTTACTTGAGGAAACTATTTTATCTAATTCAAAGTTCCTTCTCATCATAATTTTATAAAATTTTTCTAAATTCAAGGAGATAAGATATATGTACTTTTGAGTACCAAGGTTCACTTAAGACCTAAAATATGATGCATAAATGCCACACCTAGTCAATAAAAGTGACAAACCAAAGGCCCACAAATCCTGGCTCCCAGTGTTTTGTTCCTTCTTCTTCTTCTTCTTTTTTCTTTTTTTTTAGAGAGAGTGTGGAATGTGAGCGGGCTGAGGGGTGCAGAGAGGCCAAGGAAGAGATAGAATCTTAAGCAGACAACCAGCTGAGTGTGGAGTGTGACACGGGGCTTAATCCCAGGATCCTGAGATCATGACCTGAGCCAAAATCAAGAGTCAAACGCTTAACCGAATGAACTACCCAGGCACCCGTTTTGTTCTTTCTATCCAATCATTTTATCATCCTATTTCTCTGCCTCATTCCTCTAATCTCCCTCATTCCTCTAATCATTGTAAGGAGTAAAATTTATAAAACAACTATTACTCTAGGTTTATGGAGAATATTGTCTAAATCTACGGAATTTGATGACTGCCCTTATGATTATCATTAAATTGTGTCCAGAGCTAATTTTTCTCAATCACTTTTTCCCCCTTTTTAAAATTTTATTTTTAAAATTATATTTAAGTAATCTCTACACCCAACATGGGGCTCAAACTCACAACCCCACAATCAACAGACAAATGCTCTACCAACTGAGCCACCCATGTGCCCCTCTATCTTTCTTATTAATTGGAAGAGAAGGCAATACTTCCTTCCCATCTGTAATGTCAACATTTGCCATCCCACCAATGGCCTGCTATTTGCTATGTCACATTCTGTCCTAATTTACTGGAGTATCAATAGTAACATCCTCCTTATTTTATGTGGTCAGTCTATTGTCAACCTCTATTCTGCATGAAATGATATATCAGGGTCCTAGGGGCAAGACTTTTTCCTTGCATGTATTTACCCTGTCTTTTGCCTCTTTGTTTTTTTTAAAGGCCATCATA
Source organism: Halichoerus grypus (assembly GCF_964656455.1). NCBI lineage: Eukaryota > Metazoa > Chordata > Mammalia > Carnivora > Phocidae > Halichoerus > Halichoerus grypus. The sequence continues at coordinate 103,710,582 of NC_135727.1, read as the reverse complement.
TAGGGTTTCCCCTTTCTGGCTCTACCACTAAGCACCTTCAGGCTAGTATTAATCTTTCTGGTTCCTGAAACTGGTCCAGTGTCAATTGGTCTTCTGATAGTTCCAGGCTGACAACTTTTAACCTAACTCCAAACTTAACTGACATTATTCTTTCATTTAGTTCTGGTCTCTGTGCCCTCAAATCTAATAAGGAACCTAACCAATTATTTCTACCAATAGTGGGGAAAGATTCTTGAGCCACAGATAACATCACTCTCAGGTAACATATAGCCAAGGTATTTGTAAGTACTCTTCTGGAGATGAAATCATCACTCTTCTTTTGTCAAACCTAAGAAATGATTCCAATGTTGGAAATTCAAGTTCTGCAGAAACGAGTAGCAATGCCATTATTACAAACAGGCCTACTAAGTATCTCTCAAATCATATAATGAATGTAACACCAACTCTGCCAATATTTTGGAATGCCCTGCCAAAAAAGGCAATTCATTTTGATTAACAATCCTTTTTTAAGCTTGAAATCCCTTTAAAAATCATCCAAAATTTCCTGGTAAATATTCAATTGCTTTATGTCTCACATGTTGGCTTATTCATTAAATCTGAATAAAAACACCTTTTCAAAGGTATTTATTCTATGCAGAGCTTAAGAAAAAGTTTACTAACAATCACACTTCCCTAATACACAACAACAGATTAATCTATCCTAGGTTCAAAATAAGCACTGTTTTATTTCTTGAGTTGAGCCTGTCTGTTCAAATGTCATCTGTGAACCAGCAATAGCCAGGAATCAAAATCATGTGTGTCACTTAGATGAAAACAATTCACTTCTTTCTAATCTTTCAATATTTCAAAGAAGCTCAAAATACTTACTTGAAAGACATGTATATATTTTGGTTGAAGAGAACTTTCAGTTATTTTTTTTTCCCCCAACTTTCTTAGAATTGTAAAGAGCCCTTTTGTGATAGAGAACGGCAATTCTGGTCAAAGAAATAATCATAATCTCAAAGAAAGGAGCAAATTTACCACTAGCCATGAGCATTGTGCACCTAACAGTTATCATACCTTTCATTTAATAGATATAATTTATAAATGACAAAAATTGCCCTTATCTTCAGATCAATGATAAAAAATATAGTCATTATAAACATAGCATATAATTTTGACCAAGAAGGAATTTCTTTTGTGGATGTTTTTAGCAGTTGTAGCAACTCTAAATGTTATTATTTCTATTTTGGGTGCTAAATGAAATTAGCAGATACCCAAAATCTTTTCTGCAACCCACAGCCATTAGTTTATTTTAACGGGGTTTACAGTTGTTATACACTGGGTCATTTAGCCGCAGACAATTTACTTTCTGGGGCCTCTTCCCTACTTTTCATCCCTTTCCTGCTTCCTTTGAGTTGAGTTGCTAATGATTAATTCACAGAGAAATAAGTTAATGCAGCAACTTTTGTGTTTCGTTCCAAATGCTCAAATAGCCTGTATAGGGTTCCTTAAATCTAAAGCAGCATCTCACAAATGAAAGACACTTTTAATCCCTCTTCACAAATGATGGATTTTTTCCCTCCCTCTTTTTCTTTTTAAATAATCACAAAGATAACACATTTTGGAGATTAAGCTAAGACAGAGTGGTCAAATTTAAAACAAAACTTATGGAAAAATGTTTGTATGAACCATGTCCTTCAGTTAAAATCAAAACTAATTCAAAATATCACCTTTCATTTTACCTTCGAAATAAGCTGAGCATTTGAATTCATAGGATTTCTCATCAATGTGATACTGTGGACATTATTCTCTATCAAAAGTGAAAGTGTTACTTCTATGAAACAGCCAATTTGTTTTTCGTAACTGTGATGTATGTGATAAATTAGACATTTTTCATTTTAAAAATCAGAGCCTAGATACTCAGCTTCAATGGCTTTGTCGTAGGAACCACAAATATATACTTATTGTATACGCTTCTCATTTCCCACACAGTGACAGCTCAATAAGTCCACGCATGGCTCAGTTACCCATTAGCGGAGATGGATCTATCTAGTCATTGGGTAACAGACCCCTTTGTACCAAGAATTCACTCTTTAAACAGAAAATCAAAGGATGTTACAAAAAAAGAGGACTAAGCTTTTAGATCATTTTGCTACATAAAGCTAGAATCAGAGGATATTAGAAAAAGAAGGAAATGACCTTCAGATCATCTCTTCCGACCCTTTCTATTTATGGATAAGAAAACAAAGGCTTAAAAAGAAAAGGACAATCCACAAAAGAGGGGAATTAGTAACTGCGCTGAGACAAAAACTCTGAATGCCAGACCGATGCTCTTTCCCCTTTAGGAGCTTCTAAAGGCCATGCTCCTTTAAGGACTAGGGGTGTTAACAACTCTACTGGTTCCACGTTTCTGCACTCTTACTGCATTGCAGACCTTTTTAAATAGTCCTGTTGTCAATAAAATCTGCTCAAATTGTCCTATTTTGAGTGTGGCATCTGTTTTCTATTATAACCCTATGGATATATTCGCTCTTAGTTACAAACTTTGTGAGCTTAAATTTTTTATCTGTAAAAGAGATGATATAAATAGAAACCTCATAGAGCTGAAATGAAAGTTGAATGAGATAAAGTGTGCAAATGACTTAACAAAGTGCTTGACACATAGTGAACAGTCAATGTTAATTATCACTAGTGTGTGCACTATGTCTTATTCTTCTCCATAAGTAAAGGTGTATAGGGAATTCTGATATCTAGCATGTTTGTGAGATATAATGTTGTGGGAATCTTAAAAGCTACTTGAGAAAACTATCCTATTATGTATTTCACAATTTTAATCAATAAATAGATAAATAGATATAGAAGATCTAATTTTAATGTATCCCCATTTCCTACAGTCAAACATCCCCCAAGTGAAAGTTATTAATAAATAATCCAAAAATATCATAATATTACCATTTTCCATCTTGCACTATAAGTGAGGTACTGACTCAAGATCCATATCTCACCATCAATAAATATTTTCAGAAAGAAAACAGTATCTTAGGTGACACAGTACACATCACAGGATTCTGAAGCTAACCATTATCATCGTGATCACTTGAGAAATATATCAGATATTGATATATACAAGGGGAATTATAATGATTCCATTAGAAAGCTAAATGAACATTCTTTTGCCTTTTACACTCTTTAGAGACCTAATGTAGACTATGTAAGTATCTACTAAGTATTGTCTTTTCAGGAAATTCAGACATCCATTTAAGGGTGCTCTTTTCTTTCAATCAAAAGTTGACATGAATTTCACAGATTGATTTACATTTTGCTCAACCTGAAACTTTTTTTTTTTAATTTTTTTTTAAAGATTTTATTTATTTATTTGACAGAGAGATAGACAGAAGAGCACAAGCAGAGGGAGTGGCAGAGGGAGAGGGAGAAGCAGGCTCTGCACTGAGCAGGGAACCCGATGCGGGACTCGATCCCAGGACCCTGAGATCATGACCTGAGCCGAAGGCAGACGCTTAACCATCTGAGCCACCCAGGCGCCCTCAACCTGAAACTTTTAATGATGATTTAGCACATGCAACTTTGCTCCCTGATTGTTAAATGAAATCAGAAAGGAATCTAGGTCCAAAAGACCACTATGGTTCCTTTAGGGTGAACCAGGGCTAAAATGAGCTTGAAATAACTCCTAGTTAGGGGAGAGTGGCATGAAAATAATATGACTGAATTAATTTAGCTTAAATCAGTATCTCTGGCAGACTCTGCTTATAGGATGTCCAGGGATGAAATAATACAGGAGTCTGTTGGTCGTATGCTAGAGTCTTGGCAAACAGTCATACCAGTGCTTATGCCGACTTTAAGAATACACAGTGTTTACTCCCTTTCTCATTCTCTTAAACGTTAATTTTGGTTTTTTTTCCTTCTCTATGCCCAATTAGGAGATAATCATTAAGTTGAGAAAATTTTTTTTTAATTTTTCACATATTTCGATCCTTGCCAAAGCCCCAGTTAGTAGCTGTAAAAATTTAGCAACTTAATTTTAATTCCTTAATTTTATGGAAAAAGAGCAAAGAATTTTGAGCAAATATTCTCATTAAGAATCAAGGGGAAAATCTACTCTGAAAATTCAAATAAATGTCAAAGCCACTAATATTGAGACCCCAAGGAAAATTAATTTTACTTTAAAGAAGAGACATGAGTAATATTTCATTTTTAAAAAAGATTTTATTTATTTCTTTGAGAGACAGAGAGAGAGAACATGAGTGGGGGTAGAGGCAGAGGGAAAGCAGACTCCCCACTGAGCAGGGAGCTGGACACGGGGCTCAATCCCAGGACCCCGAGATCATGACATAAGCTGAAGGTAGATGCTTAACCCATTGAGCCACTCAGGTGCCCCGAGACATGAGTAATATTTTACAAAAATGTCAGGACAAAGCTAGACAAGTTCAGCGTTAAACAACACAAGCCACAAGGTGAAAGGTAATGCTCAGAGTTTCCATTAACAATGCTGCTAACCTCAAGTTGTGAAAACTACCTTTTATCCTTCCTGGATAGGATTTTATCATTCAGAGGTTTAAATATTTTTTGGGGGAATGGTGGTGAGAAAAATGAGACAGATATAGCATCTAACATATGGCTCTAGGTAGCAAGATATTTTGGAACATGTCAGACAAATATGAGCTCAGCTGGGCTCTTACAAGAATATTACTATGGATTAAGTACTTACGGTTTCCAAGCTCAGTTCCCTTACCTCTATCATTTAACACAAACCCCCTTCAAGTGTTGTTGTGAGTATTCATTTATTTGTCATTCATGTATCCATTTAAAATACTCCTTGTTTCTTGGGGTGCCTGGGTGGCTCAGATGGTTAAGCGTTTGCCTTCGGCTCAGGTCATGATCCCAGGGTCCTGGGAACCAGTCCTGCATTGGGCTCCCGGCTCAGCAGGGAGCCTGCTTCTCCCTCTCCCTCTCCTTCTGCCTCTCCCCCTGCTCATGCTCTCTCTCCCTGCGTGTCTCAAATGAATAAATAAAAAAAGATCTTTAAAATACTTCTTGTTTCTTATGCGGCTATGGATTCAGCAGTAGAAAACCATGATCTCAAACTTTCAGAGCTCACAATCTGTGGGAGATAGACACACCAACACACAGTAAAACAATGTGTGCTGAGTATTAGTAGAAGAGAAATATAAAAGCTATGATCATATGTAACAGACAGAAGCCTCGCTGGGGAAATTAAAGACATTAAGGGATAAATATAATAAGACTGCTAGATACCAGTCATTATATTATGTCAAAGAGGTGGATAGAAAGTTGTCTAGTAAAAATGTCAAAACAGTTAAGATAGAAGCAGCAACATTAGCAAAGGCATGTATGTTTGGGGATCTTTTTTATTTTTTTTTTAGGAGAGAGACAAAGAGAGAGGGAGTGGGACAGGGCAGAGATAGAGAGAATCCTAAGCAGGGTCCATGCTCACCATGGAGCCCAATGCCGGGCTCAATCTCACAACCTTGAGATCAAGAGCTGAAATCAAGACGTGGATGGACTGAGCCACCCAGGCGCCCCTGTTTGTGAATCTTTAAGATGTTTAAGTAGGTCTTGGGGTAAGATGAGATTGGAAATGAAATTGGGGAAATATCTTTAATGGTATAAATGCCAGACTAATGACTTTGGACTTCAATCTATATGCCCTGGTTTAAGTATGCCAAGGAGACTAGAAATCACAGGACAGAGAATATGGCATCTCTTCCTAAAGCATTCATTTTACTAGAAGGCATATAAAAATCAGCAACAGAATATAACATGATATTGACATGATTTATAAGGGGAAAAAAATGAGGCAGATAAATATTTGACTGCTGGTACCAACTACAGTGTCCAAATTTATTCACCTTTATAATTAGGGGATTTAAAAGACAGTTATTTGTTCATTTATGGGCAGAGAATCATGAAAAATTTAGTGAAGAGATACCTATCAAAACTGCAAATAATGAACATAAACAGGTTAATTTCCTAGCAATTTTTCTTAGGAAACATTTAGGTTTCTTAAATGTTTATTTTCAAACTAAGAAATCACTAGCTTTTAGTCTCACTACATGTTTACATAAAGTTCTCTCAAGAAAGTGACACACAAAAGAGAAATCTGTATTTTAGTAGTAGGACCTGGCATAATTTTTGGCACTCAGATGTCTGCCAGGGAATAATGTGCCTGGTTAACAGTTAATGGTTGCATTCCCAGAGAGGAAATCTGCATGCTTAGCTTTGAGTGAGAAGATATTCTGTTGCCTAATAAGAGATGTTTAAGTTAACTCCAATGCAGTGGTAAATAGATAGGAAAACAAAGTAAATTAATTACATTTTTTAAATAAAAGTTTTCCAGAAAGATTCAGTTCTTTAAATCTGCCAGAACTGAAAGCATCATTTGACTAAAAATAACAGAGAATTTTTAGTGTGGTTAATCTAATACACGCAGGTGTCTTTTTTCCCCTTATTTTATTTTCATTCCAGTTAGTTAACATACAGTGTTATATTAGTTTCAGGTGTACAATAGAGTGATTCAGCCCTTCCAGACATCACCGAGTGCTCATCACAAGTACACTCCTTTTGAATGGTGTGATTTCCTCAAGCATCTTGGAGATGACAAGGAGGTCTAAGTTCAGTCTGTGATAGCCAACCTCTCCAGATATCTAGGCAATGCCAAGAAATCCAGGAGTCCATCTTTCAACCTGCTCTACTAGAATTCAGAATGCCATATAAGCATTCAAAGACTACATGAGGCTTGCCTTCCAAAGACACTGAGCTGGAAAGAACTTGCACAGTACTCCTTGAAGGATTTTCATGTATATTCACTTAGGGATTTGTTTTAATCACCATGGTACTGATTTACGTTTCATTATTTGGTTATGAATTTAAAATTGAGAGGTACTGAATTTAAAGAAAATGTTTTTTTTCCAATCAAAATCAATGTGTGTCAAAATAAGACCAAAAAATACAATGACTATATTTAAACAAATAATCTCCATTTTGACTTTGAGAGAATATAATTATTTTATTGGCATTTCATGATAATAATTTTAAATGAAATAAACTTACATTTGCAGTTATAAAAAAAGTCATCTGCATTTGCAAAATGAGTTTTACCATGAACTCTAGCAGTGTATATACACATCCATGGGAGAGGATACATTTTGTAGATAGCCAATTGTTTTCTTTTTTTCCCCTAGTTTGGTTTCTTTGCTCCACACAAGTGTTTCCTTTACTCAGTAAAGTAGTGTCATTCATCAAATCAAATTTGGCCTCTGAGCTGCAAAAGTCTTTTCAAACCCTCGGCAGAGAAAATCTTGAGAACCAAGTCATTTTATTTTCAAGAGCCATGCATACTGAATACAAAAGGCAATCCTGGACAGAAACTGGGCAGAAAACATATACACTAAATGACAGATTTAAAACAGATAAAAAAAGATTCAAACTAGCCTATCTCCTCAAATTAGATGAAAGTTGTGAGAGCTGAACAAAGGGTTCCTGAGCGAGGGCCTGGTGTCATTTCATCCCAGAATGATGAAAACCCCAGGTAGGTTTGGAATGATCTGGTAACAAAAGACTGTGATTCATGCTCTCAGTGAAGTCCAAGAAAGAAGCAGGTTCCACAGTGAATTTTTCATTCCTACGTGGCACAGGATTTGTGGAGTATAAGGATGGTATGGCACATATAAAGAAAGAGTGCCTGACAGCAAAGAGCATCTAGGGACACAGAGAATATCTCTCATCCCTTAACTTCCTCTGCCATCCGAAAGGGGGTGCAGACACGTCTTAGAGGGGAAGATATACTTTCCCCACCAACACAGCTGGCAATACAGTAAGGTCCCAACCATTCCCCATCTGTCTCACTACTGATCGCCCGTCTCTCATAACCCAAGGACAGCTCTGGGGAGAAGGAACGAAGTAAAAACCACCAAAATGGCCACTCAAAACCTAAAAAGTATGAAGGGGAACAAAACCAAAAAAATTAATTGTCACAGTTCACCTGGGAGTGACTAGATTAAATTATCTGTGAAATGGAAGGAAAGGACCTAGAAATAGAAATTGTTATACTATAGAAACACTTTTTAGCATAACTGAGCTTGTTGCTAGGGCCAATTTTGCAATATACAGGGAAAGACTTGAAGATACACAATGGTTGTTTCAATCTTCCCTTTGCTCTTGCAATTGCCTAAGCTTGCTTCTTTATAACAATTCTCTGACTTCTTTCTTGACCCTATCAAAACTTCCATTCACCTCGTCCCTGAAGCATCTACTGTGAAGCAACTATAATAATATGATGAAAGTGATTCACACCAACTTCTGATAAGGCTGAATCTTAAGTAAAAGTTAAAGAGAATGATGGATTTTAGAGCAATGGGTCTACACATTTTGGATGTCCAAGTGGAAATATATGTAACCAACGTTGTGGTTTGGAGTCTCTTTCATTTACCATGCCCACCCCCACATTCAAAGCATATCAGGAAGCATCATGCTACATTCAACTTTGCACATGGCCCTCTTCTCATACAAAACAAAGAGTAATTGTTGGGTAAATCTGAATTACAATCATGTATGTTGATTATGTATAACGTTATACCAGAACCCATCAAATATATGGTTACTTTACTATCTTAAAATTATATTCCATGAACAGATGGATAATTTAAATCTATGAATACTTTGAGATGTAATCTTATGTGTAAATAATGCCAAGAATAATACCTGCTTAGATATTTTTGAAAATTAAATGAGATACACTTAGAAAAATCAGCTCAAAAACCTTGACTCTCTACCACAGATTTGGCTTTTTCATGCTCAGAAATAAATCTATTTACATTTTTAATAGAACTGGATATATAAATAGGGCAAAGTAGGAGAATTAAGGGCTGCACGGTCCCGATATGTGGTGAGAAACTAGCTATGGCTGGGATACATAAGGTTTTGATGATTTAAACTACCATGTGAGAAGAGGTAGAGTGTTAAAATATAGTTAAGAAAAGCAATTCAAGAAAATATTAAGTATATTCAAAGGATCTGAAGAAGGAGGAGGAGGAGGGGGAGGAGGAGGAGGATGAGGAGAAATAATAGCTAAAGAAAGCCTTTGGACTTTCCAAGGTATGTAATTATATTGATTTTTCTCTCATAGGAAAAAAAATACCATCATAGTACTGGACTCGTTGCAGATTAGAGATCAGTCCTTGTCTTGATTTTATGAAGCATTGTGGGATTAATCTGGCTCTTTTCTACCCATCCGAGGCCCAAAGTTGTAAGGGTGGTAGGCCATTACTACCTCCTTCCAAAATTTTTAGAGAGGTCAAAGAATGGGTAGGATGATGCAATTATTAGTAAAAGCTGTGAATGTGTGGGTATTTCAAGAAGAAACATAGCCCTGAGTTCATGAGTTGCTATCTCATCTTCTCTCAGAGTCTCAGATATTGGGGATACTTTAAAGTTGCCAAACACTGTGGAATAGTGCGACAAAAAATGGATGTAGGGGGCACCTGGGTGGTGCAGTTGGTTAAGCATCTGACTTTTGGTTTTGGCTCAGGCATGGTCTCAGGGTCTTGAGATCAAGCCCTGCCTCAGGCTCTGTGCTTGAGATTCTCTCTCCCTCTCTTTGCCCTGCCCACTTGTTTTTTCTCTCTCTCTCTAATAAGTAAATAAATCTTAAAAAAAAAATGGATATAGAAGTATAAATTCTGCCTCCAGCATTTTGTACCTATATGATCTTGGTGAGTTATTTTTTTCCACTCGTACTGTCAATTTCCTAAAGTGTAAAATGGGAAAACTAATATTTGGTATGTTTGTTGTGAAAGTAACAGCCTTCAATATAGTACCAGGCACAAAATGAATGATTTGGGTTCTTTTTAATGAATGTGTTGAAAGAATATATATTAACTAAAATTTACTGGATGTTTGCCACATAATAGAACTCAGTAAATATGAAGGAAGTAAAGAATTAATAAACAAATGAATAAAATAACAAAAAAAGTGGGGGAGGAAGGTTTCTAATGCTATGTCATGAGAATTCTCTCTGGCCAGTTCTGTTCTCACCTTAATTGCTTATGAAGGACAGAAGCTGTGCCCAGACTACACATTTTCATAACTTCTTTAGAACATTCTATGTGGCTTTTAAGCTGAAGCTTAATAAGCACATCTGAGATGCTTTGGATCAGCACAGTTTTTATAATCCTTTCAACTGATGCCCTAAAGTATTTCACAGAATTTTATTTACTGGGACCATCTACAATTAAGGAAAAGTGTGGCGTATATATACAATGGAATATTATGCAGCCATCAAAAGGAATGAAATCTTGCCATTTGCAACGACATGGATGGAACTGGAGAGTGTTATGCTGAGCCAAATAAGTCAATCAGAGAAAGACATGTATCATATGCTCTCACTGATATGAGGAATTCTTAATCTCAGGAAACAAACTGAGGGTTGCTGGAATGGTGGGGGGGTGGGAGGGATGGGGTGGCTGGGTGATAGACATGGAGGAGGGTATGTGCTATGGTGAGCGCTGTGAATTGCGTAAGACTGTTGAATCACAGACCTGTACCTCTGAAACAAATAATACATTATATGTTAAAAAAAAAAAGAAAGAAGAAGAAGATAGCAGGAGGGGAAGAATGAAGGGGGGGAATCAGAGGGGGAGACGAACTATGAGAGACTATGGACTCTGAGAAACAAACTGAAGGTTCTAGAGGGGAGGGGGGTGGGGGGATGGGTTAGCCTGGTGATGGGTATTAAGGAGGGCACGTACTGCATGGAGCACTGGGTGTTATACGCAAACAATGAATCATGGAACACTACATCAAAAACTAATGATGTAATGTATGGTGACTGACATAATAATAAAAAAAAATTAAATTAAATTAAGGAAAAGTCCAGCAAAAGTTGCTACTTTACTGAAGACTTACAAGGTTTACTAACCTTACAAGTTTATTCAAGGTTTACAAGTGCTCTATATAAATAACTCTTGTCTTTTATGCAAGACAAAAATGATAGATATTTTTATTATAAATGTAAAGGATGTGCATAGTATAGGTGACACCAAATTCCTAATATCAATTTTAGGGCAAATCTTAGTGTCTTAGTAGGTACATGAAATATGCTACTGTGAAATGTACATAATATTAAAGAATGCTCTACCTGTGGAGAATACTTTTATATAGCCATCATATATAGAAGAAAACATACTAAATATAATAAGCATTGAATTCATGACAAAACATCCAAGTTTCCTCAATTAAAAATTTCCTGAAGTGCGTAACTTCTTTTAAAAGTACTTTTGGGGTGCCTGGGTAGCTCAGTTGGTTAAGCATCTGCCTTCGGCTCAGGTCATGATCCTGGAGTCCCAGGATCAAGTCCCGCATCGGGCTCCCTGCTCGGCAGGGAGTCTGCTTCTCCCTCTGACCCTCCTCCCTCTCATGCTCTCTATCATTCTCTCTCTATCAATAAATTAATAAAAATCTTTAAAAAAAAAAAGTACCTTCAATATTAACTCAGCGACCACTTCCACGTTACATCTGTGGTCAACGCTATGCCTGTGGCAGCTGCCAAAAGTCACACAGAGGTAAGAGCTGTCACAGAAAGCTAAGGACTTAAGAAGCCCACCTCACCAGAGAGTCTACCTTTTAGATCAAATGCCAAGTCAGACCAGTACAAAGGACATAAACACTGGTGGGTCAGACAGGAATGTCTGTGTAAGCTTGAGTGTGTGTGTGTGTGTGTGAATGCGTGTGTGCACATGTACCTTTTGCTAGTCAGAAAGCATTTGACAATTATTATCACAATTAACTTAGCTATGCACCTTTGGATATATAATTAAATTGAAAACTGTTTTCAGTGTCTCAAATTAATGCCTAAAGTCATGGAGTACTATTCCTACAGCTAAAGTTGGCACTGTCTAAGAAGGCTATTACAAGCCTCATCTCTTGGTCATAGAATGATCTGGGTTTTCAATTTAGAAAATAATCTCATTACGCTGGGAAACTAAAATGACATTGATATTAAAGCACACACACAGATGACAAGAATCTAGTTAGCAAGTGACATACTACATCACAAACTCTTCATAAATTAAGTTTTCCATTATTTTAAAGAACAACTTGACCAAAGTTGAAAATTTCATCGCCTTAACTCTTACATTCATAGCATTTATTTTTTTAAAGATTTTATTTATTTATTTGACAGAAAGAGAGAGCACAAGCAGGGGGAGTGGCAGGCAGAGGGAGAGGGAGAAGCAGGCTCCCTGCTAAGCAGGGAGCTTGATGTGGGGCTCGATCCCAGGACCCTGGGATCATGATCTGAGCTGAAGGCAGACATTTAACTGACTGAGACATCCAGGCGTCCCCATTCATAGCATTTAGATCACCAAGTAACTTTGGTGGTCATCCCCAGTATCAGCTATATCCTCTTTTCTTGCATGAATTCATCCATTTTTTTCAGAGGAACAGAGCAATTATTCTGTTATTTTCTAAAATTAATGGGAATAATTCAAGATTTAGTAATTTATGAAAATTTCTTGACACACTTTTCTTTTTCCCTAAAGCCTACTGAAATAAGAACAATGCTTTCTTCATGCTGATGTTTAGAAATCTCAATTCTTCAAGAACTATCTGATAATTCACACCTCATAGGGCTATGATATATAAAACGATACAGTGGCTGGCATGCAATAAATAGCAAAAACTTGATGTTTATTCTTGTTCATTGTAGTTATTACTTAAAATCTCTTATTTTGCATATAAAAATAGAATATAGAGAAGTTCAATCACTTATTCATGGTAATGACATTAAATATGCAAAGTCAAAACCAGAAGCAAGATATTCTGGCTCTCCATCCAGTGCTCCTTCCAAAACCCAGTAATTCCTCTCTAAGATACCCTAAGGAATAAGAATATCTAACCCTAAAATACAAATCAAAACCACAGTGAGATACCACCTCACACCAGTCAGAAAGGCTAAAATTAACAACTCAGGAAACAACAGATGTTGGCGAGGATGTGGAGAAAGGGGAACCCTCTTACACTGCTGGTGGGAATGCAAGCTGGTACAGCCACTCTAGAAAACAGTATGGAGGTTCCTCAAAAAGTTAAAAATGGAGCTACCCTATGACCCAGTAATTGCACTACTAGGTATCTACCGAAAGGATACAAACATAGCGATTTGGAGGGACACATGCACCCCAATGTTTATAGCAGCAATGTCCACAATAGCCAAACTATGGAAAGAGCCCAGATGTCCATCGACACATGCATGGATAAAGAAAAGGTGGCATATATATATATATATATATATATATATATATATACAATGGAATATTACTCAGACATCAAAAACAATGAAATCTTACAATTTGCAACAACATGGATGGAACTGGAGGGTATTACGCCAAGCAAAATAAATCAATCAGAGAAAGACAATTATATGATTACACTCATATGTGGGATTTAAGAAACAAAACAGAGGATCATAGGGGAAGGGAAGGGAAAATAAGATGAAATCAGAGAGGGAGACAAACCATAAGAGACTCTTAAGTATAGGAGACAAACTGAGGGTCGCTGGAGGGGAGGTATGTGGGGGGATGGGGTAATTAGGTGATGGGCATTAGGAGGGCGCTTGATGTAATGAGCACTGGGTATTATATGCAAGTGATAAATCACTGAACTCTACCTCTGAAACTAATAATATACTATGTTAATTAATTGAATTTAAATAAAATTTAAAAATATAGATAATGTGCAAAAAAGAATATCTAACCCTAAATAAACAACAAAAACAGTTATTGAAGTTATGCCATTAAAGAACTAATTTATTTCATATAATCTGAAGACATTAAATTTAAGACTCATAATTTTATCATAAACTATACATTAGGTGGTAACATCTATGAGTAATAATACATGTGACTTGTCATTAACAAACATCAGAATTTCAAAGTGACCTCCCTAAATGGATATAGAGAAAGCAGACAATCTGGCAGTTCCAGCAGGGGAGTATACCTATCAGTGGTCTTCATTTTCCTCCAAAAGGAATGATGTTCTCCTCTCCTCAATTGATTTAAGTCTGCTATCCAACCCCACTTGTGATCACAGTGTCCAGTTCACATGGTTGTCTAATAATTAACTGACTGAAGGAAGGAAAAACATGGAAAAATATGGAAGGAAGGAGAAATGGCCATGTCAGAATAATTAGGACAGTCAGCGGTCCTACACAGATCATAACAAGATCATCCCAACTACTAAAATAAAAATGCTTTACCTTTCCTATTATCTCTGCCAGAAAGGGTTCTGCTATTTCCACAAAACTTAATAATCAATCAGCTAAGAGATATGAGAGATCTGTGCATTATATATAGACTAAGACAAAAGTTTGTGAAAATACAGAGGAAATCCTAGTAGATTATGTCCCCAAGAAGGTTTGGTGGTTCCCAAAGTATTCTTCCACAGTCTCCTCCAACCCTAATCCCCACAGTACCCAGATTATCTGGGAAGCAGACACCAAATTAGTACTATCTGCACTAGACATCAGCTATATTATGGCTACACAGCCTTTTGTGAGATGACCCAGGAACTTAACTCCCTTAAGTTTCAAACAACTGATTCAGACTTGGAAGCTCCATATATGTTGGTTCAAGAAGGAATCCATTTTCATGGAAATATGGAAGAGATAACCATTACTGTCAGGCCTGCCATGTCAACCAAACTGGCCTCAGCCATCGCTGGGGTGGCACAGGTTGCCTCTAGAATGTCTCCATAAATGTACTGTTTTCCTTCAAATAAGAGTATACCCAATTCAGGCACTGGGATCATGAGGCAGGGAGGGAAATAAGAACCTATAAGTCATGTCTGCCCTAAGTTAGATTCACGTGCACTGAAATGTCACAAATAGAGGCAACACTATTACAAAGCCATGTAGCAACACAGCCAAATGGCACAAATTTATTTTAAGCACAGATGTTTTGGCAAGTACTCAAATATGGATACCATGTATGATACTGCCGTACACTAGGTGTAATGAAGTTCTTTAGTCAAGACAATGAGAGTAATCAAGAATAAGCACGCCCAAACATAAGGATTCTTCACAGAGATAAGCTCATATTTTAGCTTCCATAGTTGGATCATTCATGACAGATCATAAAATGGTTCCTGTCCAAAGATTCATGCATTTTGAGCCAATAATAATTGTTAATCTACCCCAGAAAAACATACAAGCTTTTATTATAACCCAAAATGTATGAGAAGTTATTATTTTTAACATATTTATAACATTAGGTTAGGCCTCTGAATTTAAGGGTTTCTCTCACCATGTACAGAATAACAAGGGTGTAATGAGTTTTAGTTATAGACTGGGGAATCCTATTATTTTTGTCCCGGGCAATTCCTGAAAAAAGTTGTGCCAAGATCGCAGTTGTTTTGGATGAAACAATTACAACTGGAGAAAGATCAAAGTCAACACCTTAAATGGAGCCCAGAATCTGATTGGTAACTGATCTGGATATAATTCACAGGTGTTACATGCTCTGTGCTTTTGGGCCTTCCATCTGTTCTGCATCATCCTGATTTTGACTAGTTAGCCCTTCAGTCAGTTCTCGCTAATACAATATTCCAAATCGGACGCTGGGATCATAGGACCAAACTATCTGGCTTAAATAAACAAGACCAACATATCTAGGAAATATGAATAAGTGGTTATCAGTGTATAGCAATAAGCAGAAAGTATCTTAGCCTTTTGTTGCTTTTCAATGAAAAAGTTGCGTACTTGATATATGCAACATTGATTTTCAATCACGGTATACAGAACCTTGTACTGGGATATAATCTAGGTCTACCAAATGGTGATTTACACTGTGTTTGAACCCAGGCCTAATTCCAAAGCTTCAACAACATCATGTTTCAGGAAATAAAGGTAAAAAGAGATAATATAACTGTCCTTGAGTGTTTGGGGTCTAGTATAAGAATGTGGAAAAAGATAGCACATATATTCATACCTATATGTACAAAATAAAGGTAAATGCTAACGTATACCACCAAACAGAGTTATGGTGGTTCAAAGGAAAGGAAAAGGCTTTAATATTAGCTCGGGCAAGGTGAGATGCAGATATATTTCATTTAAGAGGGTGTGTTTAACAGGGTCTTAAATGAGAGATGATAATTTTAAGAGGTGATAATTTTTTTTTAAAGAAAGAACTTTGAAAATGACAATCTACTTACTCGGAGGGAAGAACACAAATACACCAACACTGAAGTATTAAGCTATTATAGTGCATTGGAGGGGCATGGGTGTTGTTCATTCCAAGTAGAACAACAAGAGAGAATGTCAGAAGAGTTCAGAGGCATGAAGATGGAAGCTCATTAGGATGTTAAGGAACTAAATTCCAAAGCAAGAAAATTTTACTTAAATATTACAGGCAATGGGGAGTCATTGAAGGTTGCTGAGCAGAAGGTTGATACTATTAGATCTACTCTTTGGAAAGACAGCTTTAATTCCAGTGAATATAGTTAATAGGAATCAGAGATTATATAGGAAATTATCTATGTGACAATGTACAAGATTTTGAGGATGTAATACAGGTCAATGGCATTGGTTATGGCAAGAAGACAAGACAATATTGGGGCACCTGTCTGGCTCAGTCAAAAGAGCATGTAACTCTTGATCTTGGGGTTATGAGTTTGAGCCCATGTGCAGAGATTACAAAAAATAAATAAATAAAAGTTTAAGAAAAAAAGAAGACAATATTAAGGCAGATTCTATAGACTTTGGCAATTGAATTGGAGGCTGAAAGCAGAGATGCAGGGAAATTAGGATACAACGGGGCCCATGAGCCCCTATCTTGACTCCTGACACATCGATGAGTACTAAGAGTTACTTCTTCTGACTACAGTAATGATTAATACTGTCATACATCTCCCAGGAATGCTGAACTAGATGCAGCCCTTGTGAGAAACAAAGGAGGCCATCTCCTTCACAGTCCCCTGCCACCAAACACACCTAGTGCTGTCCAGGCTACTGGAGAGACACAGATTCTGAGAAATTGCCAAGGAACAAAAAATGAAAAAATATGGATAGGATATAATTTTCAAGTAGTTATAATGTCTACAAAAAGAGAAGTCACAACGAAAAATGTCTGGAAATATAAAAAGAGATTATGTCATTTACATTTCCAGTAATATGATGTTGTGTCCATGTCAATGTGAATAAAAATGTTGGATGAAGATGGCTTAACTGAATTGTGACCATCATGAGTTATACCAAAATGTTTAGTTGTTCTTTTTCTTTTTGATATTTATGAAAATTGCACATTAATGACACTAGAGGAAATAAACATGTATGCATCAAAAGTTACATATCCTGCTCAAATACTCTTTAATGTGTCTTAACATTTACACCTACATGTGTCTCTGTATCTCCCGAATGCTATATTTATGGGTGAAAGAATAATTGTGCCCTTACCAGAAACACGGTCATGAGTATAAGCTTATTTCAGTGAAAGATGATAGAGTTTTGGCTAGAGTTTGATGAACTACTTGGGCATTCTAGGAGCAACAAACACTAGGAAATATGAGGCTTGAGTTGTGAAATGTCAAAGTCAGATATTTAAATTAATTTGTAGAGAAAAGTAGATGTAATCACTGTTGAAGATTGGAGAGTGAAGGAAAAAGAATTCACAGGCCAGAATATTGAGCTAAAATGATTGAACTCTCAACATTTGGTTGAGAGTAAAAGCTTTTGGAAATCAAATCATTTTTAGCCTTAATTCTGTAATTCTTGATCTTGATTCTGTAATGCTTGTTATCAAATGTGCCTGGTTCTGCCTTATGAAATTTGGTTGCAAAAACAAAATTCCAAGGAGCTTCCAAAGGACATGCCACAATATGGTCCAGCTGTTTGGAAAACACTACTTGATATAAGCAGTGATTAACAGGAAATCATGCTAAAGAGGCCATATTTTGACTGAAGAGCTACAGGAACCTAATTATTTTTTCCCACAAAAAGACCAAACCTCAGTCTGGCAATTAATGTTCTATGTATATCAGCAGTTCACAGCTAGCAGTCTAATGAGCAGGATATCAAGATTGAGTACTACAGTACTTCAAATGTGCAAGCCACAAAAAGACAGGGATACATAATTTAAGAATTAGAGATCCTGAAATGAAAGCCAAAGATCCTCAACCGTGTGTGTGTGGAGACTTGTTTTTTTAATCATCTAAGATTTAATATAACTAAGGGAATAAGGTTGGAGATAAGGTACCCATCAGAAGACTGAGAGCACCTCTGCAAAAGCAAAGAATACTGGAGGACATGGTGGCAAAGGAAATAGGACAACTTGCAGACAAAAGAATTAATTTTCCTGATTACAAGGAGGGGGAGACAGTGAAAGGAACATTCCTCCACCCATTCATTTCTTTATCCATCCAATATATATTCATTCAGGATCTCTTAAGAGCCAGAGGCTGTGTTAGCACTCTGGTTACAACAGAGAACAAAACAAATTTCATGCTCTCAGGAAGCTTCTACTTTGGGGCAGGAAGCCATATTACAAATAAAAATATAGGGGCCAATTAGAGAGTGCTATGTTAGATAGGGTGGTCAGGAAAGCCCAATATGGAGAGTGATCTAAGTGAAATGAGAAAGGATGCCATATAAGCATCTGTGGAGGGAGAAAGGATGCCATATAAGCATCTGTGGAGGGAAGAATCATTACTGTAGTCAGAACCCCTTCCTGGTTTCTGCCCCACCCTGCACCTGCCCCTGTGGATGCTGTCCCCCTGTGTGCTCCTCAGAGCCTGCCCCAGTCCACATCCTGGCCTCCCTCCTCCCCTGGGTCAACATCCCTACAGCTCATGTCTACAGAAGAAAAATCGATGCAAAAGCCCTCAGGTGGGAATATGCTTGGCATAGTTGGTCAAGAAAAATCAAGGCGGCCAGTGAACTTGGAGGATAGTGAGTCGGGCGGAAATGGTGGGACATGAGGTGGAACAAGGAGCCAAAGGCCAGACAAGGTAAGCTTCACAGGCATAGTTTAAGAACTTGAATTTTGTTGTAAGGCTGACAAGAAGCCATTAGGTAGACATA
The DNA here is from genome assembly GCF_964656455.1 of Halichoerus grypus. NCBI lineage: Eukaryota > Metazoa > Chordata > Mammalia > Carnivora > Phocidae > Halichoerus > Halichoerus grypus. The sequence continues at coordinate 103,691,498 of NC_135727.1, read as the reverse complement.
ATCTGATACATGTTTTACAAGAATCTCTTTGGTTGCTGTGTTAACAGGCTGAAGAGGGATTCAAGTAGAAGCAGTAAAACAGGTTAAGAGGCTACTTCAGTTATCCAAGTGAGAGCAATGGAGGATTGAATTAGGATGAGACAATGAGTCAGACATCTTACAAGAATGGATCTCAAAGTGTGGCCCTGGCACCAACAGTAGCCATAAACTGATTACAGATGCAAAATCTGGAGTCCTGCTCTACCTACTGACTCAGAGACCTGGGCGAGGGACCCAGAAATCTGTGTGTTAACATGCAGCAGGTGAATCCAATGTATGCTCAGATTTGAGGATTACTGCCTCAGAAGTAGAGGTTCACCTAGTTCTGATAGGGGTTCTGAATAATTTTAGCAATTTTGTGTCACTAAGTAAATTAATTTATACATATTTTTGAACTGTAAAAAATTCTACCTTAGAAATGAGGGATTTGTTTATTCAATGAGAGTATTTAGAGCAATGGGAAATAGGAAAAATAATTCAAACATGGGGGTGTGTCAACCCAAGTACACATTGTCTCGGTACCTAAAGATTAAATTTCTGGCTCTAAATTCAGGCCATATTCTGATTTATTTCTAATACAGTATCAGGCTATTTAGTGCAAGCTCTAAATTGTCAACACTCTTTGATGCAAAAAAATAAAGCTGAATTTAATGATCTCATTATCAGTGATAAACAATTACTTTGCAGATTTTCAGACAAGCCATGTCTCCAATTTTTAAAAGACACTTGTTTCACCAGTGATGGGCATCTATATTAACAAAAACTGAAAACCCCAAATCAACATTAGTTGTAGATAATGAATGGGTGCCATAGTCTACATTGTAAAATTGAGAAATGCCTAAAAACCTGAATACTTTAAGTTGCTATTTTGGGCTGAAAGCATAATCAGTCACAACAGAGACTTGATAAGCAAGAAGATTCTAGAAAGCTAACTACCAAAAATAAATCCATTGGGGAAAGCCTCTCAGATTTGATGGTCTGCATTTCTACTTGTGATTACACTTAAAACATATTTCAGAGATTCACTTTGCTGGAAGCAAAAAAACTTGAAGAGATAGAATTAAAAATGATTAATCTTAAAAAAACTTATTTTAAAACATATTCATTTGTGTATGTATAAATGCATTTATACACATGAAAAATGACTACAGATATAGAGGAGAAATGAACTCCCTAACTTTCAAGCCTAATTCGCTAGGAATTTTTTTTAATCTAGAAAAAGAAAACATCATTTGGTGACTAAAGACCATTGTAAGATTCATCAGTCACATGGAGGATTGAGTACAAGTATTTTAGATATTCACTGAAGATAGAATAAAAGGGACTGATGTCATGGGAGGCATGCATTGAAAACATGAGGAATCCAATATAACCAAACGGTGATTTCCAAAAAAACTGCAGTGAACATTCTAGGTAAGACTGTCCGATCATGTGGCATGTTCAGAGGTGAGGATACATGCCACAGGGCTTCAGCCATAGGGAGCTTTTGCTCCACAGTTACACCACACAAAACATAATGCTATAAGTTCTGGAGATCCCATGTACAGAAGAGTAAGTACAGTTAATAACATTGCATTGTATACTGGAAATTTGCTAAGATAGATCTTAAGTGCTCACGCTACACACACAAACAACTGACTTTGTAAGGTGATGGATATGTGAATTAGCTTGTGTGTGGTCATCCTTTCACAATGTATCTCTATATCAAAACCATCAGTTTGAACACCTCTAATATACATAATTTTTATTTGTCAATTACACCTCAATCAAGCTGGAAAAAATAAACATCTCTACCACCCCACCCCCAAATACAATTCTCCTCACTGGAGTTCAACACTGTGGGATTCAGTTACAACCCCAATGGCGAGGGGACATACTGCTGTGCACCCCACAGTCTTTACACTGAAGGTATTGGCAACCCCTTGGGACAAGCAGCCCACAGGAACAGGAAGGATGGTTTGACATTAGAACCACCTGGCAGAACATAGTGTTTAAAAGGTGGGATTGCCAGGCGCCTGGGTGGCTCAGTTGGTTAAGCGACTGCCTTTGGCTCAGGTCATGATCCTGGAGTCCCTGGATCGAGTCCCACATCAGGCTCCCTGCTCGGCAGTGAGTTTGCTTCTCCCTCTGACCCTCCTCCCTCTCATGTGCTCTCTCTCATTCTCTCTCTCTCAAATAAATAAATAAAATCTTAAAAAAAAAATAAAAGGTGGGATTGCCTCTCTTGTATGGTAATGCATATTGAGGTATACCCGGAAGACAAGGAAACACATTCAATGGCATAGAAGTTTCTGTTCACACATCTAATTTAGTTTTCCAAAGGAAGAACTAAAAGTCAGACAAAACACAACTGGTATATAAATTCCACAGCTCGATCTTCCCTTTTGGTCTTATTGTCTATTACTTCTTTTCACTGCTACCATCCACCACTTTCTTACTAGGTTTTACGAGTCTTCTGTGTTATCAGATTGCAAACATGGTATCAAGACAGGTTGCTAAAACACTGGCGGGTCCAGAGGAGGAGAGAAAGAGCTATCGCCAGAAGCTGTTTTTACCTTATCTGTGGCCGACAAGCGACCATCAAAATGGGGGATCACCCATGACATATCCACTTCTGATATTGTTCCTCAGCAGAAAAAACACTGTTGGAGAACCTCAAGGGACCAAATGGTCTACCATCTTCAGCTTTTCAAAGACATTACCATACTTTATCATGATTTTGTACTGTTTTTCTGAAGGAACTTTAAAAATTTTCCATAATATAACCAATTAAATACGAATAGTCTGCTCTAGAATGTTACATTCTACATTTGTTTTAGCTTCTATGAAAATTTTAGACGTGAGAATATACTCATATTGATATTGATATCTTCATCTTTACTCAAACGTCGTTAATCACCACTCACTGAATACACTCAGAGCTCTGTACATCCTCTGTTTCTCCACTCAAGCTTCTCCTGCAATTAATAATTGACATTATGAATATATTTTGTGCAAAGCCTGTGTTCAATATTTAAAGGAATTTAAAGGGAAGGAAAGAACATTACCTGAATAACTGCTGTGTATCACATGGGAGCAGTATTATAAGAGCCCCATTCAAAAGGATTAAAATATTCATTTTAGAGATGACAAAACTGAGATTTAAACGGGTTGCCAATATGTCACCAGGTTACTTGTCAATAATCATACAATTAAAAAGTATTAAAATCAAGTTGCGGTATGAGGTCTGAGACTGAAGCCTTGATATTCTTGCTCTTCTCCATATTACCTATTCTATTTATTTCAAACAGGATACAGTCATAACAGCAAAGTCTCAAGAGCAGCCACCGTCCCTTGCTTCTGGTCTATGTATCCACCCAGCACAATATATACTACATAATACAAACTCAAGTATTTAGTATAATTTGTTTTATTTATTTATTTAAGATTTTATTTATTTATTTATTTGAGAGAGAGAATGAGAGAGCGAGCATGAGAGGGGGGAGGGTCAGAGGGAGAAGCAGACTCCCTGCTGAGCAGGGAGCCCGATGTGGGACTCAATCCCGGGACTCCAGGATCATGACCTGAGCCGAAGGCAGATGCTTAACCAACTGAGCCATCCAGGTGTCCCATGTATTTACTATAATTTAACTCAAGATGAAATCTGCTCAAGGAATTTAGTTTCTTGAACAGTACATTTAGTAGGTGAATAATAATATAAAACAGCAGGCATTAAATACCAAGGGAAAGGCAATCTACATTAAAGGAACAGAGGAGAAGACTGAAATTTACTCTGATCTAGGGAGTAGGTCAGACAGGTAGGGCCCCTGATACCCCAGTTCGGATGGCCTTTTACCAGCTCTGGGCATACATGCTCCAGTTTCTGCATCCATTGCTGCTAATGTGTCCCTTCAGTGACGTTCTTAGGATTCTACTTGGGCCCTGGAGAAGGAGAGCTAAAAGTACCTGGGAGTTTTCAATCCTGCACCTCCGAGAGGCCTCTAGCCAATGAGTGAATGACATGAGCAAGTGAACGTCCAGTTCCTTTACTTGCAGAAGACAGACTCCCAAGTGTAAGTGGTTTTCATTCCCCAGGCTAAGCCTGGGACTTCATCTGAGATTACACTCTTGCTTGGTTTCTTCTCTTTTCTATACTGATTGCCTCGCTTTGTTACTGAAGGTTGACAGAAGAGTGAGTGAACTAAAATACAGATTATTTTCGGTAAGAAAGCCAAAGCCTAATGTACAGGTTGCCTAGGAGTAGTGGTAAATAAGGTCAGCAAGAAAGTTAAAGAGACGGTGCTTCAATCCTGATTGAGGCATTGAATCCTCAATGCCTGAACGAGGCACTGAGGTCTTCACTGAATAAACGGAAGCCACTGAAGGTCAACACTAGCCCACAGATGAATCAAGTGAGCAGTTCTCTGCATTTCTGCCTCTCTACTTTTTGTCTAGCAATATTCTATTTGTTCTTCAAGATCATTTGTCATGTTTCTGTATGCGACTTGATATTTATCTTGATTCCACAACCTGAAAGGTCTTTTCCTTTCTCCACTCAGCAGAAAGAACTTCACCTTTTCTAACTCCTTATATCCCTAAGGCCTTTCACATTGTAGATGTGAGCTTCTTCACTGAAGGGTCAAAATTCCATGACTATATCCCTGAAGCTTTTGGCGCTGCCTTCCCTGTAGAGTGCTCAGTATTTGAATTACAAAGAAAGCTGAACATTAAACCCTAGATCTTATCAGATGTTACCTCCCCCCACCCTCAGGACTTTGACTGGAAGAGAAGAGCAGGTGCTCAGAAATCAGTCTCTTCACATTTTCAAAATCATACAGGCATCTAGTTTGACATTCTTTGGAATGATAAGGTAATCCAATCAACGGTTATCTGAATATCCCCTAAAATCTACAATCCTCTGGGGGTGGAGGACAGGGGGAAGCAGGGAGATGTGAAAGAGTATTTCACTGTTCTTTCCACTGTTGTAAAAATAATCTAATTTGGTGTCTCTAGTTAAAGCACTGATTAAAAAATAAGAATAAAATAAATTAAATATGACTACTTTTTTTTTTTTTAAAGATTTTTTATTTATTTATTTGAGAGAGAGAGAGAATGAGAGAGAGCAAGCACATGAGAGGGGGGAGGGTCAGAGGGAGAAGCAGACTCCCTGCCGAGCAGGGAGCCCGATGCGGGACTCGATCCAGGGACTCCAGGATCATGACGTGAGCCGAAGGCAGTCGCTTAACCAACTGAGCCACCCAGGCGCCCTAAATATGACTACTTTTTAATTATTCGGTACTATAATAGAAGGGGTCTTATTATTTGCAAAGTCTACAAAAATTGGTCAGTAAATGAGATGATAAATTCTGGGACAAATCCCATCTAACTGCATTTAGATGACAAGTGGACTCAATGTTGAAGTTACTACTTAGGGGTGTAGGTAGCACATTTTCCTTAACTTATGCCACCAATAAACTATATTTCACTGTGTTTCCTTTGTACAGGAAAAAGTTCTTCAGAGTCACCTTGGTTGTGACTATTACAAGAAACATGTGGCAGTTTAAAATGACACTTTAAATAAATTTAATACTTTTTCCCTTTTCTCTCTTTTTTTGATTACTCTTCTGCCTTGCTATATTATCTTTATGCTAGGAAATTTAAATGTCATCTATAAAATTTTAAGAGGACACATTTTAGAAACAAGTATATCCATCTCTATCAGAAGGCACATAATACATCAATTTGAAATCATTAGGAGTTTTGCTCTGGTGAAAAATTTCAATGAAATATATAACATTGATGATTGACCCTAGGCCCTTAATATTTTCTTTTTATATGCTTTCACATTAAAATATAGCTGGGAAATTATTTTAGTCTTCATACAAATATCTCTTTCATGAAGCCTTCTCTGGAAGAGATGATAGGTATGGTCAAATATTCCATGTGTTCCTGTACATTTCCCTGGACCTCCTTTATTCCCCTTTTCCTGTGACAATTTGGGACAAAGTTTAACAAATTGTGTAACTAGAAGGTGGAGGAGAGCCACCCACATGGCAATCAGACAAATCATACTTGATTATAGCAACCCACTGAATTTCAAGCCTGTGTTTATTTTGGCAGTTAACATTATTTATCTTAAGTGATACCCAATTCTTGACAACATTCTTTAGAATGAAGCTCCTCATTTAGCGAGTCACCCTATTCCCCTTTCCTGTGTGATTTTCTCTAGAGGATTTATTACCATCTAATCTACCATAAATATCAGTTATTTTATTTTAAATAACTCTCAACTAGATAAAAAATGCCATAAAACAGGAATGTACTTTTATGTCAGTTAAGCTTACTGATGTACCCCTAGTGATTTACACTGCAAATGGAACAGTGGAGATACTCCACAGTTTTGTAACTTGAAGAAATTACATAATTTCTCAGCCCTCAATTATACCGCTTACCCTACATTATAAAAACAAAGTGAGAACACATGTAAAACTTCTAGTCTCACAGTTTGTATACATTCGATAAGAGTTAATGAACTGCAATCTCTATCAAAATTTCAAAGGCATTTTTTTTTACAGAAATGTAAAAAACAATCTTAAATTTCATATAGAACCACCAAAGACCTTGAGTAGCCAAAGCAATCTGCAGACAGAAAAACAAAGCCAGAGGCATCTCACTACCTGATTTCAAATTACACTACAAAGCTACTGTAATCAGAAGAGTATGGTACTGGCAGAAAAATAGATAATGAGACCAATGGAATACAATTGAGAGCCCCAAAATAAGCCTACTCATATGCGGTCCACTAATATTTGACAAGGGAACCAAAAATACTCACAGGGAAAAGGACAGTCTCTTCGATAAATGGTGTTAAAAAAAACCTGGATATTCACATGCAAAAGAATGAAACTGGACCCCTATCTTAAACTGCTCACAAAAGTGAACTCAAAATGGATTTCACATTTAAATGTAAGGCCGGAAACCATGTAACTCCTAGAAGAAAACATAAGGGGTAAAGCTCCTTGGCACTGGTCTTGGCAATGGTTTTTGTTTGTTTGTTTGTTCTGTTTTTCCAATATAACATGAAGAGCACAAGCAACGAAAGCAAAAATAAAGAGCGACTACATCAAACTAACACACTACTGCACAGCAAAAACACAACAAAATGAAAAGACAGCTGATATAATGGAAGAAAATTTTTACAAACCACATACCTGATAAGTAGTTAATATATAAGAAACCTATACAACTCAATAGGAAAACAGATAAATAATACCATTAAAATGGGCAAATAACCTAGACATTTTTCCAAAAAAGATACTGAAATGGCCAACAGGTACATGAAAAGATGTTCAGTATCACTAATCATCAGGGAAATGAAAATCAAAACCACAATGAGATATCACCTCACATCTGTTAGAATGACTATTATCAAAAACACAGGGGTTGTTAACAAGTGTTAGTTAAGGATGTAGAAGAAAAGGGAACCCTTCTTTACAGTTGGCCAAATGTAAATTGGTGCAGCCACTATGGAAAACAATATGGAGATTCTTAAAACATTAAAGATCGAACTACCGTATGATCCAGCAATTCCACTATCTGCCCCTCCATGTTCACTGTAGCATTATTTACAACAGCCAAGACATGGAAACAACCAAGTGTCCATCAACAGATGAATGGATATAGAAAATCAATCACCTCTCCCTCCCTCTCTCTCTCTCTGTCTCTCACACACACACACACACACACACACACACACATACAAATGCATACACATTCTCCAATATATATTATATATTATACTGGAATATTTAGCTATAAAAAAGGACGCCCTGTCATTTGCAACAACATGAATGAACCCTGAAGGAATTATACTAAGTGAAATAAAGTCAGAGAAAGACAAATACTGTATGATTTCACTTATGTGTGGAATCTGAAAACACTTAAGTCATAGAAACAGATTAGACTGGTGGTAGCTAGGGTTTGGGGGTGAAGGAAGGGGGAAAAGGGAGAAGGTTCTCCAAGTATAAGAATTTCCAGTTATAAGATGAATGAGTTCTAGGGAATTAATGTACAGCATGGTGACTATAGTTAACAATACTGTACTGTTTATGTGAAAGGTGCTAAGAGAGTAAATCTTAAAAGTTCTCACCACACACACAGAAATCTAAGTATGTAAGGTTATGGATATGTGAACTAACCTTACTGTGGTAATCATAGAGCATACAGGCATATCAAATCATCACAGTGTAGTGTACACCTTAAACATTCAGAAGGCTACAGGTCAATTTTATCTCAATTAAATGGGGAAAAAGAATAAGAATCCCCCCTTTAAGGAAGCCTCACCATCTAGCTATGATATAAGTTCTATCATGAATTTTCTGAAGATTATCTTAAAAGGGGGGCACCTGGGTGGCTCAGCTGGTTAAGCCACTGCCTTCAGCTCAGGTCATGATCCCAGGGTCCTGGGATCCAGCCCCACGTTGGGCTCCCTGCTCAGTGGGGAGACTGCTTCTCCCTCTGCCTCTGCCCCTCCCCCTACTTGTGCTCTCTCTTTGTCTCTCTCTCTCTAATAAATAAATAAAATCTTAAAAAAAGATTATCTTAGAAGAAATTTTGATCTATACACCATGACAACTTAAAATTTTCCAATAAATAGTGCTCATCCACTTTCTAATTATACCACTGTCCTTTAGAATTTATCAAGATACACACACACACACACACGCTAAAAAGTGCTCATCCACTTTCTAATTATACCATTGTCCTTTAGAATTTATCAAGATACACACACACACGCACATATAAACACATGCGTGTGTATGCATGCATATATATCATATACATAAAATCTAAAAATTAAAATGTAAAATTTCTAGGTTTCACCTAATGAGCCTGGAATTTCAATTCCCAAATATTATTAGAAGGACAAAGAAATGTAAATGCATGTTAGATAAACATTTGCCTTTCTCAGTTTAGGATAAAGGGGTGTGGAGTGGGAAATAGGTAGAGAAAAATTTGATATTATGACAGGTGCTGCTCAGAGTGTAATTCATATGCTCTAGAGTTATCTCTGTTCATTTGGTGTATCAAATGCAAGCAACATTTTGCCACTTTTCTAGTAGATGTCACTGCCTATCAAAAGATTTTTCTTGAAGAATGACTCAACCTAAAAAGAAAATCAAAGTAATTCAACATTATTTGCAGTGACACCTAAAATCCATTCTTTTATGCTAAAATGCTCCGAGAAAATTTTTCCAACCCAGAAACTTCCTTCCAGACTAAACACTAATATCAATAATACGTTTTAACAAAAATTAGTCCATGATAAGGGGAAAATACTAACAAAAATGAAATCAATAAGCAGCATGGTTCTTTAAGAGGTTCTGAACTCCCAGCACAGAAATAAACTGTCTAAATGTACTCAAAGCAAAAACAAGTACACAGATATATAAATATTTTTTTTATTTTTGACTTTTTACATATTTTATAAGGTTGAAGACAGAGCTCTACAGAGAACAAAAATAAACATTTATGACTCATACATTTGATTTCATGAAATGCCTTAAACTTTGCATTGTTATTTACAATTTATTTTAGGAGATAAGAAGTTAAAGCATCTTTACTTCCATTTAACTGTGGATGAAGGAGGTGGGAAAACAAAACAATGGGAATAAATAAAAGGTATGTAAGTGGAGAGACTGTTTGGTGGACTTTCAGTAAGGAAATAGAGGTGGAAAGGAGCCTATCTTATCCAGTTCCAATCACTTGCTTAGAAGATGAGCACAGATGGGGCGCCTGGGGGGCTCAGTCCGTTAAGCGTCTGCCTTCGGCTCAGATCATGATCCCAGGGTCCTGGGACTGATCCCCGCATTGGGCTCCCTGCTCAGTAGGGAGCCTGCTTCTCCCTCTCCCTCTGCTTGCCGCTCACCCTGCTTGTACTCTCTCTCTCTGTCAAATAAATAAATAAAATCTTTAAAAAAAAAAAAAAGATGAGCACAGATAAAAGAAGTTGACGATTGTATCAGAGACCCATATAAGTAAGTAGTATTTTTCCCTGATTAATTACATCTTCCAATAACATATTTATGGCCTCACTGTTAGCCACAATAAAGATCTAAGAGATTCTACTATTCTTTTACTGATAGAATTCCAAATACCTTTTCCTAAGCCTTTCCTTTACTATAAAGAGGAGGGAAACTGAGAACCAAAAGCTTCATATGACTGATATTTTTTATTTGAGATATAATTGACATATAACCCTGTATTATTTTCAGTGGTACAACATAATGATTCGATATCTATATAACATAGAACTGATTTTTATAAGGTTCTTGCTTTATTTTGATTTTACCTTCCAAGTGTTTTCAAAGACAATGTAACACCAGAAATTGAGCACCCAGCCAGCTGGAAGCATTCATGTGCCCTAGATTTCCTGGGAAGGAACTGTAGTGCCTGATTCATCTCCCTATTCACACATATCGAGTGGACCCACCCACTCCAGTTTTAGCAATTCTTGCCAGTTTATATTTACTAAAATAATTATATCAATAAATGATAGGGAATGTTAGTGCTGGGGCATAGGACTAAGGTTTGCCATTTGCAATGACGTGGATGGAACTGGAGGGTATTATGCTGAGCGAAATAAGTCAGTCAGAGAAAGACATGTATCATATGATCTCATTGATATGAGGAATTCTTAATCTCAGGAAACAAACTGAGGGTTGCTGGAGTGGTGGGGGGTGGGAGGGATGGGGTGGCTGGGTGATAGACATTGGGGAGGGTATGTGCTATGGTGAGTGCTGTGAATTGTGTAAGACTGCTGAATCACAGATCTGTACCTCTGAAACAAACAATACATTATATGTTAAAAAAAAAAAAAGAAGAAGATAGCAGGAAGGAAAGAATGAAGGGGGGGAAATCGGAGGGGGAGACGAACCATGAGAGACTATGGACTCTGAGAAACAAACTGAGGGTTCTAGAGGGGAGGGGAGTGGGGGGATGGGTTAGCCTGGTGATGGGTAATAAAGAGGGCACGTTCTGCATGGAGCACTGAGTGTTATACGCAAACAATGAATCATGGAAAACTACATCAAAAACTAATGATGTAATGTATGGTGATTAACATAATAAAAAAATAAATAAATGTCATTGGATTCAACTAATGAATCGTTGAACAGTACATCAAAAACTAATGATGTGCTATATGTTGGCTAACTAAACATAATAAATAAATAAATGTCATTGTGTTTCATCTTTGCAGTAACTGCAAGTAACTCATTATTGCTATATTAGAGATGAAGCTTCTGAGATACAGAGAGCTTTAGCAGCATACTGAAGGTCAGAATTACTAAGCAGCAACTGAGTTAGGTCTGACTTTAAACTCAGTGCTTTGTTTACAGTCAGTCTATAACTGTTGACTGAATACACAATTGTACATACAGTGATTCCGTATCGTCTTTGGTATTGTGTTAGGGTTTCCTGGCATTTTCTATCCATATCATTATTTGTAATATAAAATACATATTGTTGTGTTGAAAATGGAATACGGCAGTGCTGTTAAAACACGAGTCCCAGATTGACTCATCTGTGATTTAATAGGTATTTCCACATGAAGAACAAAGTAGGCCACGCCATGTTTAAAAAAAAATTCTGGGGGCGCCTGGGTGGCTCAGTCGTTAAGCGTCTGGCTTCAGCTCAGGTTATGATCTCAGGGTCCTGGGATCGAGCCCTGCATCGGGCTCTCTGCTTAGTGGGGAGCCTGCTTCTCCCTCTCCCACTCACCCTGCTTGTGTTCCCTCTACTGCTGTGTCTCTGTCAAATAAATAAAATCTTTAAAAAAAAATTAAAAAATAAAATAAAAAAAAATTCTGTTATTGTTGTGTGTGCTTCAAAGAGCCTATATACATTTTGTTCTTCTACATTATCGCTTCAGCAAAAACTACTCAAACAGACTCAAAGAAATGATGTTATGTGGTATCTTCATTAAATAGTACATGAATTAAAACATAGACAAAATTGGGGCCCCTGGGTGGCTCAGTCAGTTGAGCGTCCTCCTCTTGATTTTGGCTCAGGTCATGACCTCAGGTTAATGAGATTGAGCCCCACATCAGCCTCCGTGCTCAGCGTGGAGTCTGCTTGTGATTCTCTCTCTCCTTCTGCCCCTCCCCCTTAAATAAATAAATAAAATCTAAAAAAAAAAGCATAGATAAAATTAATGTCCATTTTGCTCGAGGTTACTGTAAATGGTTTCACTGAAACCAAACATGTTTGATGAGGACACAGTAGTGACTCTCCCATGACCTCCAGCTTTCCTCTTCCCAGGACCACAACAGGTAGATATAATCTTCCCACTCAGGTAAAGTTAGGTAAGACAACATAATTTGCTTTGACCAACAAAATAGGTTGAATTTATTTACTTCATTCTCGATCTTACCCTTCCTGTCCCATGGCACTCATGGAAGTACATTTGATTCTGAGGTACATCCTTGAGCCTCTGTTTGGATGGTAGTTGCCCTTTACTGCTGCCAAGAGCCACATGGAGTTGATGTGAGGGAGAAGAAAATGTTGTCTTAAGGCACTAAAATGTGTTTGTTTGCAATTTTTATATAACAGATACACTTGACCTAGCAGGACCTCGTACCAGCACTGAGAAATTTATTTCAGTATCACGTATCAAGTGAAAATTTTCAAGAGAATATTTAATAATGACAAAAACGGGCACGTATAATCCAGTTTCCATATAGATATTCAGTGATTACAGTTTTTTCTCAAGTCATATTCTAAATTATGTAAACATATTGGGAATATATTAAATATTACATCCAACAATATTGTAATTATATTAATCAGGGGGTTTCCTAGTTCTCCCCATATCCTTAAAGTGTTTAATATTTTATTTTTGCAATTTTAAATTTGTTACTACAAATTCTCTCAGCTGTGTCATAAAGATTTAAGATCAAGAGAGGGAGGACTCTCTGAGAAACATTATAAATATACATATATATACACATATATATAGTGTGTGTGTATGTATGTGTGTGTTAATTATTTATCAAAGAAAAACGCTGATAATGTGTTTCTTAATACATTTATTACGGTAAAAAATAACAAATACTGAACAAATATTTGGCCAAGATAAACTGTTAACCACCAGTTTTATCTGCAGAAACTTCATCACCTTAATTGACAAAGAGTCAAGAAAAAAAGACTACAGTAAAACAAAGCACAGTACATTTTGTGTTGTGAAATACTCACTATCTTGAATATTTAAAAGTCATTCTACGGTAACAAATTACTTACTGATGCTTTCATTTATAAGGATCACTTATCAATATACTGAACTCTTTAAAAATCTTTTTAGATCAACACTCCAAACTACAAATAGCTTCAAATTCTAACTCATCTACATACGGAGAAGGAAGAAAAAATATTCATGGTAAAATAAAGCTAGTACCTGCTAGGTAACCCTGTAATGGGTTCCTGATGATTATTTTCCTCACACTAATGATGCCAGTGACCTCTCCTTATACATTGTACAAAAAGCCATTTGCTATAGAAAGGAATCAATGACTTGCTTCAACTGCCACCTCATAAGAATTAACCACAATCATGATGGTCCTATAATGTACACTGAAGGAAACAACCCATTTCTTGCCATGCAGTTGATTTCACTGCTCGAGAAAACTTCAATCAAATAACTATCTCAGCCTAATAATTCCTTCATGACTGCATTATCAAATTAAAGTATTTCATTTCAAATGTCAAAATACATTCTAACAGGCAACATTTAAATTTTTTCTACATTAATAACTTGCCACCAATTTAGAAGTTAATTAAGAATGAATGTAATCTCTTATTAAAAATACCACTGAACAAAGTTAAGAGATTTTTATCTTGCCTTTCTTAAATGTTACAATGATACTGGGTTGATGTTTATATATGGTGGCAAAGAATAATGGTTTTTGTTCAATTCTTATGTTCATTCCTTTTTTGAGCACAGTTTATGATATACTTGGTCTCATCTATTTGATAAAGTATTATGAAACCTTAAGACAAGCTCATTTATTTTTGCCATATTACTGATTCTTTAATAACTTGACCCAAGAATAGCTACTAGGAATTACTGTGAGGCTGGAGAATTATTTCTCTATTTTTCCCTTTCCACTCCCTAGCAAATAAGCTCTTTCTTAACATGGCCAAGGATTCCTTGGGCAGCTACCCTTTCTTCCTCCCCCACCCCACCCGCCCCCTTATTTTGTCTATTTTCTAAATGAGAAGCACTTAGTTACCATGGCAACAAGCTTTACATAAAGAGGTCTAAGCACCTAGCTTATTCTAGCATTTGCTAATAAACATCGAATGAATAACAAAAGCAATACTCGATCAGTCATATCTAAGAAAGGAAAATATATATTCCAAAACACATTCTACAAAGTCACACAAATGCAGGATGTAATTCAGGAGCAAATCAACGTGAAGTATTCAACTGAACATTAATTCTGAGTAAATCAGAGCCTTGTTATTTTTTTCTGTCATTATTTTTAGGTCTCCATAAATAAAAACAATGAGACTATACATCCTTGGAGGACACACAGGGGATAGATTTAAAATCACAGATGTCAATATTTGTTTATATGACTAAATCAATGAAGATATTAAAAGAAAATAAAGCAGTACTTTAGAGGTAGAGCTATGTTTTATTATAAACTGAGGAAAACGTTATTGTTTAATTGCAAAATCTAAGAACAATAGTTTGCAAAATATCTTTGAAAGCAACCAAAGCAGGACTACTTCAACTCAGCCTATATTTTGGTGTGTCAAGTTTTCAGAGTATCACTTATGTGATGAATGCAACGAGCCAACCACCGAGATTCTTCTTTGAGGAAGGACATTTTGCCCCAGCTTTCATTTATCATCCACTTCATGGAATATTTCTACTGTGCAGAGACACATTTTTCAAGGTTACACCCTTCCTGGGTAAGCCCAAACCGGGAGACTAATGGAGGCAGGAGGTAGAAGGCAGGAGTATAAAGTACTGGCCTTTTAGGTCCAATGTGCCTTGATCCTGCTTCTCCAGAGCTCCCCCATGGAGAAAGCTGAGGCCCAATGTTACAAACAACTGGACTTCTCCTGTTTCCTCCTGTTCCCTTCCACAGGGTTTGATCACCAGGCCATTCCTTAATAACTATTCTGCAAACTAACCTCTGCATCGAAGTTAGCTTCTGGAAGAACTAAGGGAATTAGGAGAAGCATAAGAAGGCAGTTGCAAGACCAATGCCATTATTGTCTATGATTATTTAAAAAGGCACCACAGACTATCTGAATCCTTTAGTAGCTAACATTGCCAAGTATTAGGGTATGGGTCATAAAGGAAAACCTTACCCACTCAGCCACACTGGCTTAGAAGGCTTATCTAAATTTGAAAGCTTAAAAATGATAACAAAACCACCACAGCAGAGAGCTGATGTGATGACAGTCACAGGACAGGTAAAGGTGCCTGGGCCACCAGGGTCACCCTTCCGGGTCTGCAGGACCCAAGCTACTGGGGCTAATGAGGCAGGGTGCCTCTCAATTCTGCTGGCTTATTTCTTTGCCTGCCAAGTCCTAACCCCTGGACTACTCATCCTTTTTTTGCCTATTCTCTAACTTCCTGCTTACAGGACTGACGCCCGAGACATCTTCAGTGCTTAGGGTGAGAAATAGCTACCGAGCAGCTCACACAATGGACGCCTTCTCAAGCTGCCTTCCGGAGGTACTATCATATAAATGCGGTGATGAAAATGTGACCTGGAATCCACCAGCTCACGTACAAGAAGAGCAGCTGTTGTGGTAAAGAGAATGTTTCTGATGCCAGTACAGTGATTTCTTTTGAAAGAGGATGCCCACTGACCCTCAACTTCCTAAGGAAGGTAGTACCTTACAGCATCTGTTAGGTTTTGTTTGTAAACTGTCAGACACAACAATTTCTCCCAACCCAAGTGCAAAAGGAATCAAGACAGTGGAATTCATACCTGACAACAAGGCAGACACAGATGAAGAACTACAGGCAAGTCAGAGGCAAGCAGACACAGACATGCATAATGTAACGATACAAAGTCCCTGAAGTAACTATCCAAGAATACCTTTCAGAGAACTTCAACAAAGAAGAAACACTGTAGGCAAGAAGAGATTTTCCCAACAACACCTCCAAGGCCAAAGCCTACTCGTTCCCCAGCAAGTCCACCTGGTTTTTTTGTTTTTTTTTTTTAATTTTTTTTTTAAGATTTTATTTATTTGCGAGAGAGAGAATGAGAGACAGAGAGCATGAGAGGGAGGAGGGTCAGAGGGAGAAGCAGACTCCCTGCTGAGCAGGGAGCCCGATGCGGGACTCGATTCTGGGACTCCAGGATCATGACCTGAGCCGAAGGCATTTGCTTAACCAACTGAGCCACCCAGGCGCCCCACCTGGTTTTTAAGTATAGAATATGTGGCACAAATGGAACAGGGGTGACAACTGGTCATCGCCTCTGAGAAACACTGTAAGGATAACTGTCACATGTGCATTCAAAATCAATCCAAATGAGACCACTGATAATTCTCATTTTCAGACACAGGAACTCTGAAGTGAAAACGTCACTCTTCTTACCTTTAGTTTTGGAATAGATGCAAGTTCTAGTCTGTTTTCCCTCTAAGGAATCCGGGTAAATACAACTTGATGTGACACCAGAGATGCCACTTCTAAAGCTTCCAATGACCCACGGAGAGCCTTTCTTTTTTTTTTTAAGATTTTTTTGAATTGTTATTTGACAGAGAGAGACACAGCGAGAGAGGGAACACAAGCAGGGGGAGTGGGAGAGGGAGAAGCAGGCTTCCCGCGGAGCAGGGAGCCCGATGCGGGGCTCGATCCCAGGACCCTGGGATCATGACTTGAGTTGAAGGCAGACGCTTAACGACTGAGCCACCCAGGTGCCCCAACTGAGAGCCTTTCAAGCCACCAGTGGAAATTCTCCTAAGTATAATCCTGAGGAAGATGTTCAAACTCCAGATGCCTCTTCCATCAACATATTTAAAGTTTGGATGAAGCCAACTTCTTAAGTTTGAACGTGACAAGTTGGGTCTGTGGAACAATGACAATCAGATGAAAATAACATGCCATTGAGGTCACCCTTTCAGGAACTGTCCTCATTGTCTTAGCTGCTTTGTCACCGGCAAGAACAGAAGTCATGCTGGGCATCAGACAATTTAGCATTTGAAAGTACGCTCCACAAAAAACAGCAGCTGCAAGAGGTTATGTTCATTTTCCCCGAGTCTGAACTAGAATTGAAATGGAAGCGTTCATTCTTGTAAACTTCTTTTCATGTCTGCTTTATCATATATGAAGTTCATCTTTTAGCATTTACTCTACACAAAAAGATAACTATTCAAAGAGTGGTGTTAGTGTTACTACTGGGTTCAATATTACTATTTACCAAAGGAGAACTCTAGGGTAAGGCTGGGAGGGCTTCTCTAAACTGGCACTGATTCCTCTAGGATTTTATTTGTAAAGATTCTGGTATTAGGTTTCTTCATTCTTATTCATAGTTAAGCCCTCTTTCTTTATTAAAGATTTTATTTATTTATTTGAGAGAGTGAGCAAGAGAGAGAGCACGAGAGGGGGGAGGGTCAGAGGGAGAAGTAGACTCCCTGCTCAACAGGGACCTGGATGCAGGGCTCTATCCCAGGACCCCGGGATCATGACCTGAGCAGAAGGCAGACGCTTAACTAACTGAGCCACCCAGGCGTCCCATATTTAAGCCTTCTAAAGGGAAGGTTTTCGATTCTAACACATAACTGTTGAAAGACAGCTAAGGGTTACACTGACATGTTTAAGACATTCAAAGTAAGAGGAAAGAAAAATCTGAAACAAAAGTACACCAAAAGATGAAAATTGGAAATGCTTAAATGAAGCTTTAAAAATCAGGACAGGCATGGTCAAGGGCAAAGTTCAAGCACTGCAGAGTCAACTGGACTTATGCTTTCACATTTTTATGTTCTACCACTTAAAATCGGGCACTTCAAAAAAATATTGAAAATGAGTGCTATTGTTAACTCTTTTATAAAGTTGATTTTCAGTCTTCTGTTTGATGTCCAGGGTGATCATGCTTCTGTACTTGTGTACGAAATAAATTTCTTTGTGCTGATTTATCTACTTAAAGCTAGGTTGTGAATGTACACTTATAGGCTCAGTTCATACGCGCTGCACTGTTGGTAACAATGCTGACAAAAGTTTCTTGTTTGTCTAGAAGCCACAACAACCATACATGTCAATTATCACTGATCTACAGACCAGAAATTATGCAATGAGCTTTACATCTATTATCTTGGGTTATTTCCTTGTACTCTAAATACGTTTTTTGTCATTTTACAGATAAGGAAAAAAGTAGCATAGTTAGATGGCCAAGGAGTAGGATAACCTGAGTTTGAATCCTTATCATACTGCCCTTCAATGTTTGATACCTAGGTTTTTACCACCTTGCAGACTGCCTCTTTTGACATCAGAAAAGAATTTTAAATAAATATTTTTATACTGTTTCAAAATATACACCTAATAGTTCTGAGGTTAATATAGTTCCTATTCTCTTGGACTGCAGTAAGACTGTTTTCTCAGTATACAAAGCCCCCGCTTAGACAAAGTCCATGATACACTCCTCTTACTGCTCCTTTATCTTCCAGTGAAGTGTTTCTACCTACCTACAGAATTGCTCCTGTTTGCCATATGCCTCAGGCCCAATAGATCAGGTTCTACTTGGGTAGCATTTTCCTAGGCATTCCAAGTTTCTTATGTCTTACTGTCCTCCTGACTGAACTCTGGCTTGCTTCCTATTTTTCACCTCCATATCCTCCCCGAGTATGATTTGTAGTGGAAGTAGAGATGAAATGAGTGCACAGAGTCCCCAACAACATGCATGATCCCCAAAGCTACAGTATCTTCTGTATGACAGTCTACAAGTAAAGCCAAGAAATGTTACCTTTTGTTAAAAAGAAGCATTTTAAAAATTAAAAAATGAGGTCAATTTTATTTTTGCTCATTTATACATTTTTTATTCATCTAGGTCCATTTTTTGGACTGCACAGGCTGAAGAACTATGTGGTTTAGGATTATTTACTAATGTATTGTGAAGGCAATGCTAATCAATAATACAAGTGCTTATTCTGAGCCAGTCTGCCCGCATACCTATCAATCTATTTATCATCTCTTTCATTTCTTCTGTTAATACTTCAGTGCTACGAGTAATGGTGGCAAACAGAGTTGAGAAGTCAGAATAGCATTTGTAGCAATAGCTGGTTGTGTCAGTGAAGGATGGCTTATTCCACGTCTAAAATTTACAACTATACAACTGAGTTCTTCATTTCTAAAGGTGAGTCAAAAGTTTCTAAGACACACAAAAAAAGAAATCGCTTGCATGAAGGAATGAATTTTTTTCATCTCACAGTGCTTTAAAAAATAGAACTTAGAAACATACATGAAGATAAGCCTAAGTCTTTTCAACTAACCATGTTGGGAAAATGATATCCACATGCAAAAGAGTGAAGCTGGACCCTTACTATATATAATACACAAAAATTAACTCAAAATGGATCAAACACATAAATGTAACAGCTTAAGCTCTAAAACTCTTGGGAAACATACTGGAGAAGTTTCATGACATTGAATTTGGCAATGATTTTCGGAAATGATATCCAAAGCATAAGTAATAACCACACAAAAAAGATAGAATGGACTACATCAAAATTAAATATCACTATCAACAGAATGAAAATGTAATCCACACAATGGGATAAGATATTTTCAAGTCATGTATCAAATAAGGGGTTAATTTGCAGAATATATAAAGAACTCCAATGACTCAACAACAACCCAGCAACACAATTTGAAAATATGCAAAGGACTTCAAAAGATATTTGTTCAAAAAAGATATACAAATAGCCAATATGCACATAGAAAGTTTTCAACACCACTAATTACTTAGGAAAGTGAAAATGAAAACCACTATGAACTGCTACTTGACACCCTTTAGAATGGTTACTACCATCAATGTGAATGTTTTTAATATTATGGACTATATACTCAAAATGATTAAAATGATAAATTTTATATTATGTGTCTTTACCACAATAAAAAGAAGCCTGAGATTTACATTTAAATATTCAAAAATTATATTTTAGAAATATATATTTGTATTATATACTTGACCCATAGGTGAAGAAGTCCAATGTTGGAATATACAATACTTTTGGTGACTTTATTTATTTACTTTATATATATATATATATATATATATATATATTTTTTTTTTTTTTTTTTTTTTTTTTTTTGAGAGAGAACATACATGAGCCAGGGGAGGGAGGCATGGGGGGAAAGGAGCAAAGGGAGAGGGAGAGACTCTTAAGTAGGCTCTATGCCCAGTGTGGAGCCTGATGTGGGGCTCGATCTCATGACCCTGAGATCACAACCTGAACTGAAATCAAAAACTAATGATGTATTGTATGGTGACTAATATAACATAATGAAAAAAGAAGAAGAAAAGAAAAAAGAAAAAAAAAAAGTCAGAGGCTTAATCGCCTAAGGCACCCAAGTGGCTCCACTTTGGGTGACTTTATTTTTTTTTTTATTTTTTTTTAAGATTTTATTTATTTGACAGAGAGAGAGACAGCAAGAGAGAGAGAGCACAAGCAGGGGGAATGGGAGAGGGAGAAATAGACTCCCCACTGAGCAGAGAGCCTAATACGGGGCTCGATCCTAGGACTCTGGGACCATGACCCGAGCCAAAGGCAGCTGCTTAACCAATGGAGCCACCCAGGCGCCCCATTTGGGTGACTTTAAAAACAAGATTAGCGGGGCATCTGGGTGGCTCCATTGGTTAAACGTCTGCCTTCAGCTCAGGTCCTGATCTCAGGGTCCTGGGATCGAGCCCCGCATCCGGCTCCCTGCTGAGCGGGAGGGGAGTCTGCTTCTCCCTCTCCCTCTGCCTGTCTCCTCACCTTGTGCTCTCTCTCCCCCTCTCTCTCTGAAATAAATAAAAATCTTAAAAAAAAAATAAGATTAGCATAAGTCTAACTGACATAGAAAATAAGTTATAATTGAACTATATACAGAACTGTGTCAAGATATAATCATACATACATGCATGTACATATAATGTATGTATATATATCATTAATAACTAATAGCAAATGTAATCTTTCAGGAATGAGTCAGGAGCATTCTTTGGAGTGGTAATAAGATCTGTGATGGGGGTCACTGTCCCCTTCCTGCTCAGATTCACATATGGAAAAGTCAAGAACTCAGTTTCTGAAATAGGCGAAATCAGCAAATGATAACAGAAGTAGGGAATCAGCACAAAATACAAGAAAAGAAAGGAAAGAGTTCGAAATAATTCAGGAAACACAAGGGAGAGAGAGAGGAAGAGGAAGGGAAGGACGGAGAGAGAGGGGAAAGGACTAGGGCAGCACAGTTTCAAGTTACTGTCACTGTCACACACATTTTTACCCTGCAACTTCAGTCCTTTGATTCTTTACTGGAGAGCAAAATTATTTTCTCTCCTGCAGTAGCTTCATCAATCTAAAACTGCAATGGTGCTCACCAATCAATTCTGATGATACCAATGTTTTGTGACACTTTAATTTAATCAGATCACCGTAATTAAATTTTCCAAGTCATTAAATCACCTTTTACAAGGCATATTACTTTTATTTCAATTATTAATTCAATTTAATGAACATTTCAAGCTCTCTTTCCTGTATGTTTCCCTAAGCTATCATATATGCTCCCTTACACCCCACCAGTTCTTTTTAATTTCCAAAGAGCAATAGATTCAGGACATAAATGCTGTAAACAAATAAGTGGAGTTCAGCCTATCTTGGAACTTGTCCGTGATGAATGGTCATAGTAATGGAATAGATCTTAAAAAAATATTTAACAAACTAGAATGTGAGTAGATATGTAATGGTAAAGATAAAGAATCTAAGTGTTATTTCTGGTGCCAAGCATTTTAAATGACAATGAAACTAATAATTTCATATTGTAAATTTCAAATGTCAAAAGATGAAGAATAAGATAGAAGAGGCAGAAATAGGAGCAATTGCAGCCGCCACTCCCATAACATTTACTAGAAGAAATAACAGGAGATTTTCAAAAGCTAATCACAGAATGAGAAAGATACTTTTAAAGGTGACACCAAATGCAGAAACCATAAAGAAAGATCAATGTATTCAGATATATAAACAAGCTACTATTTTGCAGGATACAATCCACAATAAGCAAAAGCAAAAAAGACAAACTACAAGAATTGTATTTTTAACTCCCTTGTGGCAAATTGATAGTTTTCACTTAGAGCCAGATGCCCTTTTCTAGTGCATCAGTTTCTCCGTACACAAGGCTGCCAACCGAAGGTTGTATTTCTCAGAATCCTGAGCAGCTAGTTATGGCCTTAATCAAAGCTCTGACCAACAGGGTTTGACCTTTGATTCTTGCCCTTAAGAAAACTGTGGGTCAACTTCTTTGGACCTCTCCATTCTTCTTGATCTCTGGGAATATTAAGAATTAGTGTTGCCACCTTGGGCCAATAAGTGGAAGCTATATGTTCATCCACAGACTGTGTCTCTAATAGAATCATTAGAGAAAAAAAATACTTTTAGTTCATTTAAACCACTTTATTGGGCACCTGGGTGGCTCAGTCGGTTAAGCATCTGCCTTTGGCTCAGGTCATGATCCTAGAGTCCTGGGATGGAGTCCCACATTGGGCTCCCTGCTGAGCGGGGAGCCTGCTTCTCCCTCTCCCTCTGCTGTTCCCCCTGCTTGTACTCTCTCTCTCCCTCTTTGTCAAACAAATAAATAAAATCTTAAAAAAAAATAAACCACTTTATTTGGGGGGTATTTTTGATATAGCAATGAAAGCCGTCCCCTAATAACACATTATTTTACAAAGCCATCATTTCCCTATTATATAGAAATCTCCTAAAATTAGAAAAACCCACAAGATTAACTATGCAACAGAAAAGTTAGCAAAGCAAACAGTTCCTGGGAAAGAAAATTAACAATAAATCTTAAACAGATAAAGAGTTCCTAGATATCTCATAAAAGTAAGGAATGAAAATTGAGATTCTACTGAAAAGGGCATTTTCAACTACCAGACTGGCAAAGATCTAAAAACTTGGTGAGGGCGCCTGGGTGGCTCAGTTGGTTAAGCGACTGCCTTCAGCTCAGGTCATGATCCTGGAGTCCCGGGATAGAGTCCCGCATTGGGCTCCCTGCTCAGCAGGGAGTCTGCTTCTCCCTCTGACCCTCTTCCCTCTCGTGCTGTCTCTCATTCTCTCTCTCAAATAAATAAATAAATAAATAAATCTTTAAAAAAATAAAAAAAATAAAAACTTGGTGACATGCTATGTGCATGGACATATGGGGAAAAAGGCACTCTAATGTATTAGTGACTGAAGTATAAAACGCATACACACACACATACTCTTTGACCTAGCAAACTCACTTCTAGGAATTCATCATATAGATACACATGCACACATGTAAAATGGCATAATTGAAAGGTAATTTTTTTTGGCATTGTATTAGTAAAACATTAAAAGTGATTGAAATATCCATTGGTAAGAGACTGGCTAAATAAATTATGGCATGTCCAGATAATGAAATACTATCCTGTCCTAAGAAAGGTTGAAGGAGTCCCTTATGTACTGAGGTGGAATAACACCCAAGATATATTTAAGTGAAAAAAAAAGTGAATAGTGTATATAATATAGTATAGCATTCATGTAAAATTAGGAAAGATATTAATTTAGATTGGATTATATTGTCAGAATACTTCTATTTTATAAAAGGATAGGAAAGCAACTGGTAACCTTATTTACCTCTGGAAAAGGGGACTAGGTGGTTGGTTGATAGGAGGAGTTGAAGGGGCCATACCACCTACTTCTAACTTTTAAATTTTAAATCATGTGACTATATTAATTATTCAAAACCAAAAAGAAGAATCATAGAATTAGTATAATTAATTTAATTTTTTTTGTATTTTTAACAAGATCAAAACTGTACGGGATGGAGCATATACTATCTATATTCCAAATACTGAAGATAAAATACACCAAAACACATCAGTCTGAATGTTGATGGCTTTCCTTTGTAAAGTAAGCTAATTAATGATGCTAAATGCAACAAAAAGTAAAGCAGTAAGAATGACGATATTCTTAATATATTGTTTTAAACACATTAATATGAGAAAGAGATCCTTTATACATTTCAAGAAACACTTGACTTTTCCAAGTGGGAGAAAACGGAGAGTAAATATATGAGAGTTCATGTCACCTATTTGTCCTCTGAATTTTCTCATCCTTATGTTACGATGTTGGCACGTAGTCTTGTCTTCAGGATTTAGAATTAAAAGTGTCTACTTATACAAATATCCATTGCAGTAATTATTATGTGTTAAAGATTAGATTTGTTCTATCATATTTATAAAGAATCCGCAAAGCCTCATGAAGAATATTTAGAATTTTAAATATCCATATAACAAGTCACATAACTTTGTACTTAGGTAAACTAGAAATGTCTCCAAATTATACATATGGATTTTTAAAGTGTGATGCTTGGAAAATATACAACAACAGAACTCTTCTATATCTCAATAGGGGGTAGGATGGGATAAGTACATCCTACAATATAATAAGGCAAAATTATTATATCTTATGATCTTTCTCCATTTAAATGTCTTCAGTGGCAAAGGTCAATAAAGGAAACTCCCACAAACAATGCAAATTCTCAGGCCCCACTCCTGACCTACTGAATCAGAAACTCTAGGAGTGCTACTGAGAAATCTGTGTTTTTGGCATTTTTGTTTTGGTTTTTCAGAAATCTATGTTTTTTAAAATGCCCTCCTGGTTACTGTGGATTGAGAACTACTGTTCTAACTTAATAGTAGGAATAGGAATCAATATTAAATATCACCATCTCAATATTAATTGTTGGTTTCAGACGAAACAATTTTACTTGAAAAAGTACTGCCACAGTTTTAAATATGAGGCATGAATTTAGATTATATATCTATTAAATAAATTAATCATATATGACTTAAAATATCTTTGTGTTTTATATATTTTTATGCTAAATTCTTTTATCAAATCACAATAATAGGAAGTATTAATGAAGAAACATTGACCTCCAATGAAAAATATCCAACAAGCATGCAAGCAATTATACTGACATTTCTGCTATCCTGTTTTGATTAGGAAGACACACTCCACTTAAGTTACCCTATTTTGCATATTTATCCCAATGCTTGTGAAGAGTCATCACCTTGGAGGTGGCAATAAGGCATTCAGGAGCCCTGAAACTTTCCAAAACTACCTCAGTGTTTGAATCCCACACAGTTATAGCCCACATCTATCTTTTCAATAATAGTAATTTCAATACAACATCTCTTCTGTTCAAAAGACACAGTTGACTTTTTTTTTTTACTTTTAACATGCTTTTCACAAAAAAAAGTATTAAAGTTTTTTTTTTTTAAGTTTAAATGATGGAGAATAAACACCAAGATATTATAGTATGCTATTTAAAATGGGCATAGGCATTTCAAAAAGAGATATTTATCCGATTCCCGTTTTTGAAACTAAAGTGCGACTAAAGTGTTCTCTCATTTCTATGCCTGTATTTTCCATTCTTTTTTTCGGGAGGGGGCAGATTTTCCATTTGATTTATCCATCCCTTTCTTTTATTCTTCTTCGGTCTTCTTCCATTTTACACAGAATGTTGCTCTTCTTCCTATGTGAAATTCCTGATCCCTGGGCCAACCCACTCCTAGATTATGCTAAATCATTTTAAATGACTTCCTTAGTCACAGGTGTGGTCTTACTTCTCTTGGGTTTTTAATGAGTTCCCAGTTATTTACTGAGTAAAAGTAATAATCATACATTTAAATCTGGAAAGGAATTTAAAGATTTTTTTTCAGATAAGTCTGCCTCATTTTACCTAAAACTGAACACCCAGCTCATTTACAAAATTCCTGAAGGCAGCTCAACAAGTTAGCTTTGAGAGCCAGTATCCCAGGGCTTAGTCCACTACTCTCACCATGTAATACCATCTTAAATTTGAATTCAAGAAATTCTTTAATTTCTTCAACAAAGGTGCCAGAGATATACAATGGGGAAAGATATTTTCCTTCAAAAATGCTCCTGGAAAAACTAGATAGCCAAATGCAGAAGAAAGAAACTGGATCCTTATATCATATACATAAATCAACTCAAAATGAAATAAAGACATAAACGTACAACCTCGACCTATAGAACTCCTTGAAGAAACGGCAAAATCTTCATGACATCGATCATGGCAATGATTTCTTGGATACAATACAAGCGGGACTGTATCAAATTAAAAAGAATCCTCAAATCTGAAGGGGTACGTGCACCCCGATGTTTACAGCAGCAACATCCACAATAGCCAAACTGTGGAAAGAGCCAAGATGTCCATCAACAGATGAATGGATAAAGAAGATGTGGTATATATATATACAATGGAATATTATGCAGCCATCAAAAGGAACGAGATCTTGCCATTTGCAACGACGTGGATGGAACTGGAGGGTATTATGCTGAGCGAAATAAGTCAATCAGAGAAAGACATGTATCATATGACCTCACTGATATGAGGAATTCTTAATCTCAGGAAACAAACTGAGGGTTGCTGGAGTGGTGGGGGGTGGGAGGGATGGGGTGGCTGGGTGTTAGACATTGGGGAGGGTATGTGCTATGGTGAGCGCTGTGAATTGTGCAAGACTGTTGAATCTCAGATCTGTACCTCTGTAACAAATAATACATTATATGTTAAGAAAAAAAAAAAGAAGAAGATAGCAGGAGGGGAAGAATGAAGGGGGGGAAATCGGAGGGGGAGACGAATCATGAGAGATGATGGACTCTGAAAAACAAAATGAGGGTTCTAGAGGGGAGGGGGGTGGGAGGATGGGTTAGCCTGGTGATGGGTATTAAAGAGGGCACGTTCTGCATGGAGCACTGGGTGTTATGCACAAACAATGAATCATGGAACACTACATCAAAAACTAATGATGTAATGTATGGTAATTAACATAACAATAAAAAATAAAAAAATAAAAAAAAAGAATCCTCAAAGCAAAGTAAATCAAGAGAGTGAAAAGGCAACGTAGGGAATAAGAGGAAATCTTTACAAACCATGTATCTGGAAAGGGATTAATTTCCATAATACAGAAATTACTCCTACAACAAAATAGCAAAAAAAAAAAAAAAAAGTAATAATCTAATTTAGAAAATGGGTGTAGGACTTGAATAGAAATTTCCCCCAAAACATGCCAGTCCTCAGGGCACCTGGGTGGCTCAGTCCATTGAGCGGCCAACTCTTGATTTCACCTCAGGTCATAATATCGGGGTCCTGGGACTGAGCCCTGTGTGGGGTTCCATGTTCAGTGTGGAGTCTGCTTCAGATTTTCTCCCTCTGCCTCTGCCCCTCCCCCTGCTCCCTCCCTAAAATAAAGAAATAAGCCATAAAAAGCAGGAAATCCTGTTACATGGGACAACATGAACCTTGAGGACATTATGCTAAATGAAATAAACCAGTCACAGAGGACAAATATCACATGATGCCACTTATTATACGGTATCTAGTCAAACTCCACAACACAGAAAGGAGAATGGTGATTGCTGAGGCTGGGAAAAGGGGGAAGTGGGAATTGTTATTCAATGGATATAAAGTTTCAGCCAAAGAAGATGAAGTTGCAGTTATCTGCTATAAATCACTGTGCTTACAGTGAAGAATACTATACTCTATAAAATTTTTGAGTATAGATCTCATGTTATGTGTTTGGTTCCTATAATAAATAAATCTGAAAAAAAGTGTACAGGAACTAGAACCCAGTAATAGCCTTACTACTAAAGATAACGTGTGGATGCCACATCTTCTACCTCAACATTTTGTTTAGTACAACTTCAGCCTCTACAGTAATAGCTCTTTTACAGAAAAGGATTTAAGCCATTTCCTCACAAATCCCAAACATGTATTCTCTCTAGTTCATGGACACTTCAGTGAAGATGGCAAATAGCACTTCAAGAAATCAGGCAGCCAGGGGGGTGGTGACACAATTTAAAGTGATACTCGTTGGCCACCATCATAAACACCATTAAAGAGCAAAATTTCCCCTTAAAACCAAGTGTGTGTAACTACAGACGTAGAAGAGGTCTAATATAAGTGTTGATCCTTTTTTCTCTTGATGGACTCTTCAACTTATGACAGTATCACTGGCTACCTTCTTTTTTTCCTATCGAAAAAGCCTGGCAGGACCAGATGCTCAATCCGGAAGAGTGCTCATTTTCAAATAAAAACTGAAACTCAAATATCACAATTCCCTTCAAGAGAATTCCATGTATATGAATAGTTTTGGTAGTAAAACTAGTGCAAAATCAGTAAATATAGGGGGACCATAAAGTACTAATTTTTTACTTTAACCTTCCTATTCTTCCCTCTTGCTGTGGTAGTGTATTTGGCATAAAAGAGGTGATAACGTTGCCAAGACAAAACATACAAAAATCCATTTGAAATGTGAAAGAACAAAATGGAGAAAAAGCAGGAGAGACAGCACCATACAGGAGAAGGAAATTAACAGTAATATTTGAAGGTGCGTGTCTTTTCAGTATTTTTCTCAGAATGTGCTTAAACTCACTTGGGGAGACAATGTGGCACAGGAAAGGAATGCACACTGCAGAATCTTGCCACTTGCTTCGAGGCCTTCGAGAATTCAAACAAATCTTTGTACCTTCAGTTTCAGGAGCCACACAATCGGGACATTAGCAGTTAATTTATCAACTTGTTATAAGGATTAGGGATTTTATGTTTTGGCACACCTGGTGATATGCACTTGTCTGAAATGTATTCATTTGGGAATATATAATTTTTCATTCAATCATAGCTAATAGTATGCTCATAATTATGATTTATTATTTGTATGAAGAGACTTTTGCCCATGAACATTCTTTCTTGTCTTCACTCTCCACCATGCTCCCTAACCCCTACAAAAGATGCTTCTTTTTTGAGAAGCTGAATCCTACTCACATTTAAAGACAAGTAGCTTGTTCTGTTGACTCTCCTATGACCTAAACTTTTCAAGTCTCGGTGTGGAGCCATACGTGCTACATTTTAAGTGATCCTGCTTGATTCTAATGTTGTCCACCACATCTTCCCTTCTCAACTCCCAAGGACTGAATAAAGTTTTATGGGGCCTGAAGTTTATACAGTTTCAGTGGTCTCATTTAATAAGGGTATATAAAATTCTGCATACAAAAATCATTACAAAGAGAATGTTGACTGATAACGTGAAAGGAAATCACAACAAACTTGAAAAAGCTGACACGCATCGCAAAAAACAAAACCCAGAAAAAATACTTCCACTAATTTACTACTTGAAACATTTCTACTTTTTCCTACAAGTCTGTCTGTAAATTGTGATCCTCTTTTAATAGGACAATGACTTTGTATCTTTTTCTACAGACAGCAACATGAGCATGGAGTCCTCCAGGATGGTGAATAATTTTTCTGTATCGTATAAAATGTATTTTGTTAGCTTTAAGACTCCCACTGGTAATATTATTTTAAGTTTAGAATTTTTGTCATATTCGAGAAACCACTTTTAAATGAACTGTACAATTTCAGTGTGTTTCAAATTTTCTTATTCCATAAGTGATCCTAAATTTGATGATACTCATTAACAAATCTGCTGGCAATACTCACTGTGATGGCATAAGTCCTATGTAACCTTTGTTGATATTAGCATTTTCACTCTAATCAAGAAATTTAATTATATTTCAATATAATTCATATAACCCACTACCTTTTCATTAATTGGCTCATCAGACAAATATGAGAACATGCTCACCACTTCTAATAGAAATTGATCTCTTCCTGTTTTTATTAATTTTTGTTATAATGTGTTATTTTTTAATAACAAAACTATTTCTATTGAGCTCATGGATTATTATTTTTGTTTAATCTTCCACTTGACATTTACTTGATTTCTTTAATAAAAACATTAAGATGCAAAGGAAGAGACACTTCATGTACTCCAAATCAGGAACCTGTTGTTTTACCCTTGCTTTATCAAGAAACTCCAAAATATGTCTTTTCAGATTACAAATAAAATTACATATTCCCAGCTCTACTAGGTTTTAGCCACATCACCAACATATGCATTATTCTCCAACATGATTGGAAGTATGTGTACAGGAGGATTCATAATGAAGAGAAACAGTCGTGTTAATAAGGTATTTTAATATCTTACATTTGCATTGTTTACAATCACATATGAGCGAAGAAAATGTGACAACACTGTAGCATTTTACTCTTTAATTGGTTATTCTGTTCTTAAAACTCTATCTTCCTTTTTCTTTATTTACTCCCCTGCTGCCTAATTCATTGCCCTTATGGTTATTTTTCCTTGGTTCTCTTTACTGACATTTCTTCCTCTATTTTTCTTTAGATAAAAATCTCTCTAATCATTCTTTGTCTTTGATTTTCTTCTTTCCTCACTCAAAACTTTCTCCCTAGATTTCATCCACTCATTTTAACCACCACCTATTTTTTTTGAGAAATCCTCAAATTATACTTCTAGCCAAAACTACTTGCTTTAGCCCATATGGCCTCAGGTTATTAAAAACTCAGAATATCCCCCAATGAATTAATCTCTTCTAAATTGCTTCTTCCTTGTATATTTTGTATCTCAGTGAACATCACTGAAATAGTTGTGTTCCAATATGGAAATAATTTTGTCTTATCCTTTTACTCCAGCCACCTTTATTTTTGGGGATTCCCAAATATAGGGTTCTCTATTCAGAAGCATAAATATCCTTTCCTCTTGCTCAGCTGCAAAGGGAGTATGTTTAAGAATTTATAGTGGGACCCATTTCTTTCTTCTTACTTATGTGGATTAACTCTCACTTTTTTTTTTTTTTAAGATTTTGTTTATTTATTTGACAGAGAGAGACACAGTGAGAGAGGGAACACAAGCAGGGAGAGTGGGAGAGGGAGAAGCAGGCTTCCCGCGGAGCAGGGAGCCCGATGCGGGGCTCGATCTCAGGACCCTGGGATCATGACCCGAGCCGAAGGCAGACGCTTAACGACTGAGCCACCCAGGTGCCCCTTAACTCTCACTTTTATGTGTTGGGTGAAATAAAAAGTTTCAACCAAAATTAGAGTAATATCTTTAAGCAAGAGATATGATTTGTTGCTAAAACAACAATAGCTTCTTTTGGGGTAGATTCAGCTCTGTGCTGTTAGTCATAGGCTTCTCCCAAATGCTTTCTGATCCATTACTGCTGCAATCATCTTAGCCCTTGCATGAGATTTCTGAGGAGAGCCAGGAAATGAATCAAAGGCCAGCACCCTACTGGTAGCACTCAGAGATCAAGTCAAGCTTGATTGTTGATTTACCCAATTTCATTCTGGCTGTCACAGTTCTTGGGACGGGGGCTCACACAGGGAGGCAGCTACCCTTAATACTGTACCTGAGGACAATGTGTCTCTATTAAACTACTACTAGCTGGAGTTCAGGCAATGTGAAAGTTTGGGCTGGTTGCAGATATAGCTATCTTAATGCTTGAAAAAAGAAGGTGATGGGAATATAAGCCTTATTGAGAAATGTGTGCTTCAGGAAATAATAAATTACTGTCCCTTAATATTTCTAAGATAACTTCCTGATATTATTCATGTTTCAAACCAGGGTCATACATACTAAAGCAAAGGGCAGGATAGACTTGCCATCCTGATAATTCAAAATGAAAAATGTCAGAACTGTGTGTGTGTGTGTGTGTGTGTGTGTGTGTGTGTCAGAGTGCACATGTGTCTGTTCAAGAGTGTATGTGTGTATGAGAGCAGAAGTAGGAGGGGGATAAATGTGGAAGAGATAGAAAAAGTAAAAGAAACTGTAATAAAGAGAACGAAAACGAGAAAAAATATTTCAGACTGCTTTTCTGGTACCACCATGTCATTAAAAACTGTAACCATTTGCAACTCTTCCAAATCTCTCTCTAAGCATCTTTTTGACACCATCTGCCACTGCCTTGAGGCTTCCACCATTATTTTGTCTTGATTGTTAGAAAAATCTACTACCAGACATCCTTACTTTGAGTTTTCTCTCTCCTCTAAATCAATCTATAACTTTGCCATAAGATTGACTTTTCAAAACACAAATGTGTTTATATATTCCTCCCCTTTTAAAATTCTTCAAGCTATTCCTACCAACTTAAAAATAAAAAATCCTAAAACTTTGATGTCCTAGCCCTTACATGGGCTTCAATTAATGAAAAACATATGAGGTGGGTGGGTAAAGATACCATAAGGATTTGTGAGTGTGATGAAGTACCTGTATTACTTAGGGACACATATACAAGTGGTAAATTAAAATTGTTAGGAAAACATAAAAATATGTTAGGGTAGTTTCTTAATATTTCAGACAAGAATCAGAATAATAAAAGTAAGTTATTTAATCTTCCACTGGTAGAAGATATTTTATCTGTACTGTTTAAGGCAGGAAATGAGCAAAATGAAATAAAAAATGAGCAAAAATGAAACAAGAAAAAATGAGCAAAAGTGAAACAAGAAATGAGCAAAAATGAAATACAGTATATGAAAAAAATAAGGGGCAGAAATAAATCATATTTAACAAAAGGAAAATTGACAATTCATTTCATACAGTTAGTATACAACTGTGGTTCCATAACATTTTAAAGATACTTAAAAAATTATAGCCTTATTTTACCCATAAACATAGAAATCACATCTTAGTTAACCAAACCCAATAATAATATTTAAGACACATAATTTTAAGTGGAGTTTTTCTCAGGAATGCATTGTAAAATCTATAGTTTCAACAATAGGAAATTTATAAATATAATTTCCATATTAGATTTTAAAGGAGAAATACAACTATCTCAATAGAATTATCATAATCATTTGAGTCAAGGAGAACTTACTGAATTTGACAGTTATACACCTAAAGTCTAGAACAAGAATCATGCTTACTGGACAAACTTGAGTTACATTCTCTTTACAGTCAGGGATGATACTTGCCATATTTTTTTTACACAGTACTTATGCCCCTGACCATTGATATAAGACAAGAAAAAGAAGAAAAAAACAAACCTGAGGATTAGAATCTAAGAATCTGAGTTTTGTACATGTTACACTAATCTACATGGAAGATCACATGCACAGACAAACCACTTTATATGCTTCCTAGTCTAAGAACATGCCATATAGCAAGAGTTGTAGGTGGGAAACTGGAGGTCACCTACTAACTGCCAGCCACATGATAAAAAACTTTCTACAGCACAGAGAAACAAAATGACATTTGCTAATGTTTGCTAGCTACCATAATCACTCCAAATAGCTCTTTCATCCCAGGATGCTAAGGGAGATTAGAACTGCCACTTGGCCACTGAACTTACTGGAACAGCAATTCTGCAAGGCAGTACTGTGGAGATATGACTGCAGTCAGTAACTCACATGCCAGGGCCTCCTAGTTTTTTTACTCTGATTCCATGGATTTTGTTTAATAAAATCTCAATTTGTTATTATGTTTTTTGATGAATTTCCTGAAATTTTATGTGATTGACTCTGCTGTTACCAGCTTAAAAGATGTCTGTCCAGGGGAGAATTGTCCACGGTTGCAAAAGTTCTACCAAGCCACTATTAAGTGTGACTGCATAAGTTCCCCCAAGTAGAGTCACCTAGGTAAGCCTAGTCAATCCATGCAACAATTAGAGCTAATAATACACTGTTGTTTTCAGCAATTAATTTTGGGGTAGTTTATTTTTTAAAGTTATAATCGACATATAGCATTATATTAGTTTCAGGTGTACAATATAATGATTTGTTAATTGCATACGCTTTGAAATAATCATAATATCATCCACCACCATGCAGTTACACACTTTTTTTCTTTACTTTTGATCAGAAGATTTAAGATTACTCTCTTGACAAGTTTTAAATATGCACTACAGTATTGTTGACTGTAATCACCGTGCCATATATTACAACACCATGACTTATTTTACAAATGGAAGTTTATACCTCTTTATTTTTTTTTAACATGGGGCTTGAACTCACAACCCTGAGCCAAAATCAAGCGTCGGATGCTTAACTAACTAAACCACCAGGGTACCCCAGAAGTTTATACCTCTTGGTACCCTTCACTTATTTCTCCCATCCCCCACCTACCCTCCCCTCTGGCAACCACCATCCTGTTCTCTGTATCCATGAGTTTTATTAGTTCATTTGTTTTGTTTTTTAGATACCACATATAAGTGAAATCACGGTATTGGTTTTTGTATTCTCTAACTTATTTCACTTAGCATAATTACCCTCAAGGTCCATCTATGTTGTCACAAATGGCTAGGTTTCGTTCTTTCTTTATGGCTGCATAGTATTCCATTTATTTACACACATACACACACACCACACCACACTGTCTTAATCCATTCATCCACTGATGGACGCTTACCATGTTTCCATATCTTGGCCATTGTAAAAAAAAAAAAAAAAAACTATGCAAAGAACATGGGAGTGTATATATCATTTCTAATTAGTGTTTTCATTTTCTTTGGATGAGTACCTAGTAGTGAAATTGCTGGATCATGTGGTAGTTCTATTTTTAAATTTTGAGGAACATCCATACTATTTTCCATAGTGGCTGCACTAATTTGCATTCCTACCAACAGAGCACAAGTGTTCCGTTTTCTCCACATCCTCACTAACACTTCTTATCTCTTGTCTTCTTGATACTAGCAATTCTGAGAGGTGTGGTTTTCCTTTGCATTTCTTTGAAGATTACTCCTGTTCAGCATCTTTTCATGTGCTTGTTGGCCAACTACAGGTCTTTTTGGAAGAATGCCTATTCAGTTCCTCTGCCCATTTTTAAATTGGATCATTTGGGTTTTTTTGCTATTGAGTTGTAGGGGTTAATTATATATTCTGGGTATTAACCCCTTATTGGATGTATGATTTGCAAATATTTTCTCCTATTCAGTAGGTTGTTTTTCCATTTTGTTGATGGTTTCCTTTGCTGTGCAGAAGTTTTTAGTTTAATGTAATCTTTCAGTATTTCTTGTGTTCCTTTGCTTTTGGAGTACAAAATATCAGCATCAAGACCAATGTCAAGGAGCTTCTCTCACTGCTATGTTTTCTTCTATGAGTTGTATGGTTTCAGGTTGAATATTCAAGTCTTTAAGTCATTCTGAGTTAATTTTTCTATATGGTATAAGATAGTAGTCTAGTTTCATTCTTTTGCATGTTGTTGTCCAGTTTTCCCAGAAACATTTTACTGAAGAGAGTGTCCTGCTCTCACTGTATATTCTTGCCTCCTTTGTTGTAAGTTAATTGATGATATTTGTGTGGGTTTATTAATGGGCTCTCTGTTCCATTAATCTGTGTCTGTTTTTATGCCAATACCGTATTATTTTGATTATTATACTTTGTAACATAGCTTGCAGTCAGGGAATGTGATCCCTTGAACTTTGGTCTTTCTCAAGATTCTTTTGGCTATTAGGGTTTTCTGTTTTGTTTTGTTTTGTTTGTTTTGTGGTTCCATACAAATTTTAGGATTGTTTGTTCTTATTCTATGAAATATGCCATTAAAATTTTGATAGAGACTGCATTTAATCTGCAGAATGCTTTGGATATTATAGACATTTCAACAATTCTTCTAATTCATGAGCACAGACTAAATTTCTTTACCAGCGTCTTACTTTTTCCATCAATGTCTTATAGTTTGCAGAATATAGGTCTTTCACCTCCTTGGTTAAATTTATTTCTAGGTATTTTATTCTTTTAGATACAATTGTAAATGAGATGGTTTTCTTCATTTCTTACTCTGATAGCTCATTGTCAATAAATGCAGTATCAATAAATGTAGTGTCAATAAATGCAACAGATTTTTGTATATTTTGTACCCTGCATCTTTACTCAATTTGTTTCTTAATTATAACAGATCTTTGATGGAATCTTTAAGGTTTTCTATATAAAATCATGTCACCTGCAAATAGTGACAATTTTACTTCTTCCTTTCCAATTTGGATGTCTTTTATTTCCTTTTCTTGCCTAATTTGCTCTAAGACCTCCAATACTAAGTTTAATAAAAGTGATGAGAGTGGGAATTCTTGTCTTGTTCCTGAACTTAGAGGTAAAGCTTTCAGCTTGTCACCACTAGTATGATATTAGCTGTGGGCTTGTCATATATGGCTTTTATTATGTTAAGGTAGACTCCTCTACATTTGTTGACAGTTTTTATCATAAACAGACACTGAATTTTTTCAAATGCTTTTCCTAAATCTACTAGGATAATCATAGAATTTTTATCCTTCATTTGGTTAATGGGGCATATCATGTTGATTGATTTGTGGATGTTGAACTATCCTTGCATCCCTGGAACAAATCCCACATGATCGTGGTATATAATCCTTTTAAGGAATTATTAAAATTGGTTTACTAGTATTTTGTTGAGGAATTTTTTTTAAAGATTTTACTCATGTATTTTAGAGAATGAGTGGGGAAGAGCAGAGGGAGAGGGAGAAACAGACTCCATGGTGAGCACAGAACCCAATGTGGGGCTCTATCTCAGGACCCTGAGATCATGACCTGAGCTGAAATCAAGAGCCAGATGTGCAACCAACTGAGCCACCTAGGAGCCCCTTGTTGAGGACTTTTGTATCTATGTTCTCAGTGATAATGGCCGATAATTTTCTTTTTTGTGTGTGATATCATTGTCTGCTTTTGGTATCAGGGTGCTGCTGGCCTCATAAAGTGAGTTTGAAAGCATCCCTCCTCTTCAGTTTTTTGGAGGAATGTGAGAAGGATAGGTATTAAATTATTTTTTAATATTTGGTAGAATTCACCAGTTAAGTCTTCTGGTTCTGGATTTTTGTTTGTTGGGAGATTTTTGATTACTGATTCAATCTCCTAGGTGATTGTCTGTTAAGATTTTCTATTTCCGCATGATTCAGTCTTGGAAGATTGTACGTTCCTCGGAATTTATCCATTTCTTCTGGGTTTTCCAATTTATTGGAATATAGTTGTTCACAGTAGTCTCTTATGATCCTTTGTATTTCTGTGGTATCATTTGTGACTTTTCTTTCATTTCTGATTTTATTTATTTGGGCACTCTTAGTGACTGTAGCTAAAGGTTTGTCCATTTTGTTTACCCTTCAAAGAAACAGCTCTTACTTTCAATGATCTTAAATTTTTTTAGTCTCTATTTCATTTATTTATTCAATTTGATATTTGTTATTTCCTTCCTTCTACTAACTTTAGGCTTTGCTGGTTCTGCTTTTGCTACTTTAGGTGTAAAGGTAGATTATTTGAGATTTTTCTTGTTTCTTGACGTATGCCTGTATTGCTATGATTTCCCTCATAGAACTGCTTTTACTGCATCCCATGAATTTTGGTATGCTGTATTTCCATTTTCATTTGCCTCAAGTTATTTTTTGTATTCTCCTTTGATTGCTTAATTGACCTATTGGTTGTTGAGTAACAGGTTGTTTAATCTCTATTTATTTGTGATTTTTCCAGTTTTCTTCTTGTAATTGATTTCTAGTTACACATCATTGTAGTTTGAAAAGATGCTTGCCATGCTGCCCATCTTCTTAAATTTATTGATACCTGTTTTGTGGCCTAACATCTGATCTGTACTGGAGAATGTTTCATGAGCATTTGGGAAGAAGGTGTCTTCTTCTGTTTTTGGATGGAATGTTATGTATATATCTATTAAATCCATCCAGTCTAATGCGTTGTTTAAAGCCAAAGTTTCATTATTGATTTTCTGTCTGAATGATCTCTCCATTGATGTAAGTGTGGTATTAAAATACCCTACTATTATTGTACTACTGTCAATTTCTCCCTTTAGATCTGTTAATATTTGCTTTATATAGGTGCTGTTATATTGGGTGCATAAGTATTTACAACTGTTATATTCTCCTGTTGGATTGACCCCTTCAGCATTATATAATGCTCTTCTTTGTCCTTTATTACAGTCTTTGTTTTAAAGTCTATTTTGTCTGATATAAGCATAGCTACCCCAGCTATACCAATAAAATAATTATTTTGTATGTCTAAATATATTTTTAGAATAGCTATATTCTCATATTCTTGAAAATTACATATCATAACTAGATTTTTTTATCCATCCTTTTAGAATAAAGAAAGTCAAGCGAAAATATATTTATAATTTTGTTTTAAACAAAAAAAAATGCTGGATTGCCTATGAAATCAATCTTATGAAGTGTCAGGATTCTTCAGAATAGTAATCATTCTTTATTCTCTATCTATCTTGTTTCATCCATTACAACAAAGGGCATGGTGACAGTCCTTCTTGGCAGTAGTCTCATGTATTCCTTCTCCCTTAGTCTGTAGTTTCCAAGGCCTGTAAACAGAATTTTGTATATGTACCTGCCCACCACTTTAAAGGGGGAACACATAGATTTTTAACTGCCTATTAAATGTGAATGAACTCCACCCTGGCAGAAAATAACTACCGTATTCAACTTTAATAACATCCTTTCCCAACACTCACATTCCTGCAGATCTCAATTTAAATCGGGTAGTATACAATCAAAATACTCTTTGTTAATTCTTAAACTAACAATACTTGTTGAAAGTATTTAAAATTCTGTGCACATATTTTCTACAAGGAATTTCTGACGTGTAGAGTTTATTTTTTCCCTGACATTACATTTCTCCTTTGAAGTAAATCAAGAGCTGGCAGCTGTGCTGTTAGCGAGTTTGTTAGCAAGTCAGAGAGTGAGATATCTACTGTTTGTAAGAGTGAAGATTGTAGATCATTATTTAGAGTACAGTTTCCAGTTTACTATATCTTGTTTCTTTAACTATGTAGTTTCACTAATGAGGAAAAAAAAAAAGTGCTTTGGGATACTTGTGGCAAGTTAGCTGTATCTGCATGTGGGTAAATACGGAATTCACTGTAAGTATGGATAAAATATAATCAAATTATGTGACTCAAGGGAGGCCAAAATATCATTATGAATTACCTCAGAATACAACAATTTTTGAAATTCTCTCAGAACACCACTATGAAGGATCAATTCAAAATGAGAAAGAAAAGCATAATTCAATGTCTATCAACATAAGAAACCCTGGGCAGTGAAATAAAATATTATGTATGTGCTAATAGCAATCTATATCCCCCTTATTTTCCAGTTCTCTACTTTTTCATACTCAGTTGCCATACTTTAAGGATGCCTATACACATAAAAATGAACATTAAACTTAAAAGGAAAACTGGAATGTTATAAAAGATGCCCCTCCTAGGATGAATTATTATACCACGAGAGACTATGGATTCTGAGAAACAAACTGAGGGTTCTAGAGGGGAGAGGGTGGGGGGATGGGTTAGCCCGGTGATGGGTATTAAAGAGGGCACGTTCTGCATGGAGCACTGGGTGTTACACGCAAACAATGAATCATGGAACACGACATCAAAAACTAATGATGTAATGTATGGTGATTAACATAATAAAGTAAAATTTTAAAAAATGTTAACCTTGATTGAAGGAAATGTATCACTGGGTTAGGGAAAAATTCTCAACTTTTCTGCACAACACCTGTCAGGTTGTTGTTTTTAAACTCATACTTCAGGTATAAAAACTAATCAGAAATCCTACCAAATCTGTGAGGTAGGCCTGTAACACAAACCATCCCAGAAACCCACTAAAAGTAGGACAAGAGCCTGACAATATTTTCTTAAAATATTCAACCAAATATAAATTTTGCTAATAGTTTTGTAACTCCAGAGTATCAGTTTTTCTTTCAAAGTAGATAATAAAGTTTAAAGAAAACACTTATTTTTAAACTAAAAGATATTAAAAACAGACCACAATGCTGACATATAAAATCATGTGATACTTTCTTTTTTTTTTTAAAGATTTTATTTATTTATTTGACAGAGAGAGCAAGAGAGCACAAGCAGGGAGAATAGTAGAGGGAGAGGGAGAAGCAGGCTCCCCGCCAAGCAGGGAGCCCAATGTGGGGCTCGATCCCAGGACCCTGAGATCATGACCCGAGCCGAAGGCAGACGCCTAACCATCTGAGCCACCCAGGCGCCCCTAAAATCATGTGATACTTTCTTAAAAGTCACAACAAAAAATCCCTAAGAACT
This sequence comes from Halichoerus grypus, assembly GCF_964656455.1. Lineage (NCBI taxonomy): Eukaryota > Metazoa > Chordata > Mammalia > Carnivora > Phocidae > Halichoerus > Halichoerus grypus. The sequence goes on along the minus strand of NC_135727.1, from coordinate 103,651,281 downwards.
AAGTAACTTATTAGAACATATGCACTCTCCTCCTTCCCAGATTGTCATTTTGGAAGTTTATATCCTAAAATCCAGACTATGCTCAGCAAGGAATACATAGCTATCTGCAAGGAAACATGTGAATTCACAAGAAACTATTTTTTGCCATATCAGGGATCCTAAAAGGGAACAATTTCTAAATACACATATTCAGAAAATGATACTAATACCTCAGTTTAATATCTGAGGTATTAAAAACTAGATATGTAAAAAGTTGACCAAGTCTTCTTGCCTAGTAGTTATACAGAGTAAACAAGAAAGCAGAATGCCAGTCTATAGACTCAGTTACTAAAAAACATAAAAAATAGTAAAGTAATAGTTGATAGGGTAATTTAATTCATTGTTACACATGTCCACATATGTACCACACTGATGTATAATAAATTGAAAAAATGATTTTTAAAAATAAAAAACCCAACAGAGGGGAAGTAAGTGAAGGGATGGGTGGAACAGGTGATGGGGATTAAAGAGGGCACTTGTTGTGATGAGCACTGGGTGTTTTATGGAAGTGCTGAATCGCTATATTGTACACCTGAAATTAGTATTACACTGTATGTTAACGAACTGGAATTTAAATAAAAACTTTTAAAAAACCACACACCTTCAGCAGAATTTCATTTGTGCTTTGTGCCTACATTGTGATAGGTTTTTGAAGTACTAAAGGGAGCATGCCTGGGCCAGGGGGAACAACTACAAAAAAAGATACAGCATTGAGGAATTTCAACTCTTTTCATCTAAAATATTTTTAACAGTAATTTCTCTTTGATATTTGCTTTCTGAATACTAATGGCACCAAACTTGCACCCATTAAAGCTAGATTTGAATTGGAAAAGACAAAAATCAATCAGTCAAAGATTACTGAAGAACATGAATGATTAATTCATGAATGATACAGTCAGTGTAATTTATAGCTAAGTGCTTGTTTCTCCTATGTGGATCAAAATTATACCAAAAATAGTTTCAGTAATGGAATTCCAGAAATAGTGAATAATTGTCACAGAAGCGAAAGAAAGGCTTCACATTTTAAGACAAATATTTTGAAAAAAACTGTTTCCAACACTTAAGCTGGATTTGCTTAGTAAATGATCAATGATTTATTATTGCTTTAATTTCATATGTATAATAGGGACAATGAAAATTAGAATAATTGCTGTTATTATCATTGAAAATGCAAAGCTTATTTGTGTACTCGGTAAAAGTACCAGCAATCTAGGGGTTTTTGGGAAAGCTTATGTTTTACTCAGGTCAGTACAATTGAACCTGTTGCTATATTCCCATCTGTTTCTAAATGTTACTCCAGGCAGCTACAGGGACCATGTCTTCTTAGTAAGTCACTGTATTCCACTCTGGATACAGTTCTTCCCTCACTCCAATATGCTAACAAATGTCAAATATATTACAGAATTTCATGTTCATTTTAATATGTCAGGGTAATTTGCACAGAAAATAAAACATCAGATACTATAAAGTCATTTGTGCTTAAATAATTCCATACCTAGTGTCTCTAGGTAGGTACATAAACTACATGAAATTCTTGAGGATATTCTCAGCACATCTACTGCCTCTCTGTTTCTAGTTTTCTTTGATCTCATTCTCTCTAGCTTACTGTGAATACTTAAAAACCTTCTTTTATCAAAGTGTTTAGTTATCTCTTTCTCCTACTTTTACAGATTTAAGCTTTACCCCAAACACAGATATAGATGGGGGGTCAGCCTTTGTACATGGAAAAGCCCATTCCAGCTCAACAAGATATCATCCTAACCAAAAGAACATCACCCATAAGATTTATTGTACCAACCCCACCAAAATGTTAGTTTGGGATCATTTTCTCCTTTTTATCTTGTTCTGTTACAAATATATGAATTAACTACTGCATTTCTTTATTCATATTGCTTTCCTTGGTTTAAACAATTTGATAGATGCAGACAACATAAAAAAATCCCTGAATTTTATTTCATACATTCTGGTCAGAGAAAAAAAATTAAAATAAAACAGATCCAATAATTCAATTGGATGAGTGCTATTAGGGAAATATAAAGTGCCTATCCTGTCCTAGAATATAGAGCATAATTTTCTAGGAATCTAAGACTTCCACTCTTGGAAGATAGAGTAAGAGGAGTTGTTCCTCTCTGAAACAACTAAAAATGAACAAAATATACAAAATTGTGATTTAAAGGCATTATACATCCAGCAACAAAAATCGGTGACCCCTATGAACAGGGAAATTGCAAAGTGAGCCCTATGATATGCCTCAGCTTAGTGCCTGGGGAGTTTCCAGGCTGTGGTACAAGGTTGCAGACTTCAAGTAGAAACAGGAAATCTTGCAAACACGAGAAAAGGGAGCTATGATTCTGGAGAGGTCAACCTGACTAGAACTGGCAGGGCAGAGCACCAGAAAGGAAAGAGTCCGCACAGAGAGAAAGCTCTGGAGATGTGCAGAGCTCTCTTAGAATGTTCAGCTGAGTATTGATCAGTATATACAATTAAGAAAAATAATAAAGGCATGGGAAAGAACAACCCAAAAGGATTTGAGGAAATAATAACCAAAACTAACACAGGGCTGTAATAGTTCATGTTCCTGCTGGACCAAATAAGAAACCTCATAAATCATGGACAATCAAGCAGAGGACTCTGTAGGATTTCGCATTAGTAGTGAAGCAAAATTTGCCTTTGACAAAAGGCTGGTCTGCTGTTACAAAACAAAGATCAGAAGTAACTTAACTGTATTCTGGAATGAAGTTCAAAAATATTAATAAGAATATATGAATTTATGTGAATATTTATATGAATATATCTATCACCCAAGAAAGTAGAAATTCCTATATTTTGAAATTAATCAAAAAATTATCAGGCACCCAGGGGCGCCTGGGTGGCTCAGTCGTTAAGCGTCTGCCTTCGGCTCAGGTCATGATCCCAGGGTCCTGGGATCGAGCCCCACATTGGGCTCCCTGCTCTGCGGGAAGCCTGCTTCTCCCTCTCCCACTCCCCCTGCTTGTGTTCCTGCTGTTGCTGTGTCTATCTCTGTCAAATAAATAAATAAAAATCTTAAAAAAAAATTATCAGGAAGTCAAAGAAGTAAGGAATACATAATGAGGAGAAAAGCTAATCAAAACTGCACCAGAAATGATACAGGCGACAAAATTAGTAGCCAATGTGTTCAAGAAGCTAAATACAGATAATACTAATTAGACACAAAAATATTTTTTGAAAAACCTAAACAAAATTGTATTGATGAAAATGAATGAGATGTAAAGTATCCTAGGGTTAAAGGCAGCATAGAGCAGAAGGAAGGATTAATGAACTTAAAGACCTACAAAGAGAGTTCCTACATTTTGAAATTAATCAAAAAATTATCAGGCAGTCAAAGAAGTAAGGAATTCATAATGAGGAGAAAAGCTAATCAAAACTGAACCAGAAATGATACAGGTGACAAAATTAGTAGCCAATGTGTTCAAGAAGCTAAATATAGATAATACTAATTAGACATAAAAGTATTTTTTAAAAAACCTAAACAAAATTGTATTGATGAAAATGAATGAGATGTAAAGTATCCTGGGGTTAAAGGCAGCATAGAACAGAAGGAAGGATTAATGAACTTGAAGACCTACCAAGAGAGACTATCTAAAGTGAAACATAGCTAGGGGCGCCTGTGTGGCTCAGTTGGTTAAGCATCTGGCTCTTGATTTTGGCTCAGGTCATGATCCCTGGGTCCTGGGATAGAGCCCCATGTGAGCTCCCTGCTCAGTGGGTAGTCTACTTGTCCTCTCCTTCTCCCTCTACCCCTCCACCCCCCTACTAAATAAAAGAAAATCTTTAAAATGAAATACAGCTAAAAAAACTGAAAATAAAATGAAATACAGAAAGATAAAAGACTAAAACAATCTTAAAAGAAAAGAGTGTACCAGTAAGCTTTGACGTAACTTAACACACATTCATACATATGTATTTGAAATTCCCAAAGAAGAGAAAGTGTGAAGGAAACAAGATATTTGAAAAAATAACCAATTTTTGTAATGATGAGTACAAACCCAACAATTTCAATAAAAGTCAACACAAGAAAGTTGGAAACAGCTAAAGCAAGGAATATCATAATTATGACAAACAAAAATTTTAAAACAGCCAGAAAATAAAAGACCTGTTATAAGTAAGGGAACTAAGAATGACAGCAAAAATTTTTGCCATAAGCAATGCTAACGAGAAGGCAATAGAGCAGCATCTTAAAAGTTGAAAGAAAATACTGTTATCCTGTAATTCTATAACCAGTGAAAATAGTTTTCAAAAATAAAGGTGAAATAAAGATACTCAAGACATACACAAACTTTTGACAGCCAGTAGATCTGCACTACAAGAACTCTTAAAGGAAGTACTTCGGGCAAAAGGAAAGTATTACCAGGTGAAAATCATGATATATACAAAAAAAATGAAGAACATTAGAAATTGTCACTGTGTGAATAAACCTATAATAAGTATTTCTCATTATTTAATTATCTTTAAAACATAATTGATTTGTTAAAGCAAAAATAATAATCTGTGGTGTGGGGTTTGTAATATCCGTAAAATGTATAACAATGACAGCACAAAGACTGGTAGGAGAAAAATGGAAGGATAGCATTATAAGTTTCTTTTCTTCCCCCTAAGTTTCTTATAGTACACATTAAGTGCTATAATATCCCTTGAAAGTAACTATTATAATTTAAAGGTGTGCACTATAATCCATAAAGAGGTCTGCTATAAACCATGTATCATAAACCATAAACCATAAAATGACACAAGAAACAATTATAGTTAATAGAAAACAAAGTGAATTAAATGATAAAAATGATCAAATAATCAATACTAAAGTAGAAAATGTGGAAAAAGAAAAAAATAACAAATGAAGTAGAAAGTAAGTCCCACATGATAAATTTAACCCAATCCTATCAATCATTAAATATAAATGGTATAAACGACCCAATGAAAAGAGACTGTCAAATTGGATAAAATACAAAACCTAATTATATTCTGCAAAAAGAAATCAATTTCAAATATAAAAACACAAACAGGTTAAAAGTAACCTGCTAACGTTTAATATGCTAACATGCTAACACTAATCATAGAAAGCTGGAGCACCTATATTAATGCAAAACAGAATAAATTTCATAGTAAAAAATGTTACTAAGGATAGGGGCACCTGGGTGGCTCAGTGGGTTGAGTGACCGACTCCTGGTTTGGCTCAGGTCATGATGTCAGAGTCCTGAGATCAAGCCCTGAGTGGGTCTCTGTGCTCAGCGCTGAAGCTGCTTGGGATTCTTTCTCCTCTTTTGCCCCTCTCCCCACTCACACTCTCTTTCTCTAAAATACATAAATGACATTTTTAAAAAGTGTTACTAAGGATAAAAGGGGCCATTTCTCAATGATATATGGGCCAATTCAACAAGAAGACCTAATAATCCTTATATTTATGCAACTTACAATGAAAAAATCCACAATTATAAACAGAAATTTCAATGCTCCTCTCTGTATATGTTATAGGACAAATAGAAAATCATAAATGTTATGAAGTCTTGATGGTATTTTATTATTTTTGGTGCAACTGAATATGGTGGTTTTTTTAAATTTTAAATTTCTCTTTCTGTGACTTCATTTTTAGTGTATAAAAATGCTACAAATTTCTGGGTATTTATTTTGTATCCTGCCATTTTAGTGAATTTATTAATTCTACCACTTTTTTGGTGGAATCTTTAGGATTTTCTATGTATAATTATCATGCTGTCTGCAAATAGTGACAATTTAACTTCTTTTTTACCAATATGGATGCCCCTTATTTCTTTTCCTCATCTAAAAACTGCAATGAGATATCACCTTACACCTGTTAGAATGGCCAAAGTAAAAAACACAAGGAACAACAAGTGTTGGTGAGGATCTGGAGAAAATGGAACCCTCATGTACTGTTGGTGGGAATGTAAATTGGCACAACCAGTGTGAAAAACAGTATAGTGGTTCTTCAAAAAATTAAAAATAGAAATACCATTTGATCCAATAATTCTACTATTGGGTATTTAACCAGGAGAAACAAAAACATTAATTCAGAAAGATATATGCACCCTGATGTTTACTGCAGCATTATTTACAATAGCCAAAACATGGAAGGAACCTGTCCAACAGACGAATGAATTAAGAAAAATGTGGTATATTTTTACATAATGAAATATTACACAGCCATAAAAAGGATGAGATCCTGCCTTTTGCGATAACACGGATGGACCTAAAGGGTATTATGCTAAGTGAAATAAGTCAGACTGAGAAAGACGAATACCCTATGATTCCACTCATAAATGGAATCTAAAAAAAAAAAAATGAACAAATGAAAAAAGCAGAATCAGAACTATAAACACAGAAAACAATCTGATGGTTGCCAGTGGGGAAGGAAGGAAGGAAGGAAGTGCGGGTTGGGCAAAATCAGTGAAGGGGAGAGGGAGATACAGGCTTCCAGTTATGGAGTAAGTCACAGGAATAAAAAGCAGAGGACAAGGAATAGAGTCAATGATATCATAAGAATGTAATGGAACAAATTGTAGCTATAGTTGTGGTGAGCACAGCATAATGTATAAAAGTATTAAATCACTAAGTTGTACACCTGAAACTAATGTAACATTGTGTGCCAACCACACTCAAAAAAAATAGTCTTTTTCAAAAAAGATTTTATTTATTTATTTGGGAGTGAGAGGGAGTGTGCAAGCACGAGTTGGGGGGGAGGGGAAGAGGGAGAGGGAGAAGCAGACTCCCTGCTCAGCAGGGAGCCCAATGTGGGACTTTATCCCAGGACCCTGAGATAAGACCTGAGCTGAAGGCAGACACTTAACCGAGTCACCCAGGTGTCCCCCCAAAAATAAAGTCTTGATGAACACAATAACCACATTAATCTAAGTGATGTGTTAGAACATTCTTTTTTTTTTTTTTTAGATTTTATTTAGGTTCAAGTTAGTTAACATATATTGTATTACTAGTTTCATGGATAGAATTTAGTGATTCATCACTTGCATACAACACCCAGTGCTCATTACAAGGGCCCTCCTTAATGCCCATCATCCAGTTAGTGCATCCCCCACCCTCCTCTCCTCCAGCAACTCTCAGTTTGTTCTCTATAGTTAAGTCTCCTATGGTTTGCCTCCCTCTCTGTTTTTATCTTATTTTTCATAACAAGATGATATAAATTGTTTTCAAGTGAACACAGAAGGCACACTGAACTAGAACCTATTCTGAGCCATAAAAGCTATTATCAAATTTGCAAGGATTAAAATCATACCAAGTATCTTTTCTGACAATTAAATTCAATTAGAAGTCAATTATAGAAAACTATCTTGAAAATCCCCAAATATTATGTTTAAATAACCTATGCATCAAATAAGAGATCAGAAAGATTAAATTTATTTTTAACTGTATGAAAATCAAAACTAAACATCAATATATGTGGGATACGACGAAGGAAATGAATAGAGGGCATTTTTTTAGAGAGAGAGAGAGAGCAAGCAAGTGACAATGAGCAGAAGAGAGGCAGACAGAGAGAGAATCTTAAGCAGGCTCCACACCCAGCCTGGAGCCAGATGCTGGTCTCCATCACGACCCTGAGATCATGACCTGAGTCGAAACCAAGAACTGAATGCCCAACCCACTGAGCCACCCAGATGTAGAAGGCATTTTTATTTAGCATAAAATGCCTATGTTACCAAGGAAGCCATGTGCCAAACAACATTCTCAGTTTTTATCTTAAGAAACAAACAAAAGAGCAAATTAAATTCAAAGTCTGCAAAAGAATGGAAATAATAAGGTTAAAACAGAGTGCAAATCAATGTCATATATAATAGGAAAATAGAGAAAAACCTATGTAATAAAAATTTCATCTCTGAAAACACATATGGATGGCAAATTAGCACATGCAAATATGGTCTACAATGCAAATTAAAAACATAATGAGATGCCATGATATACCTTTTAGAATAGCTAAAACAGAAACAAAAAAAAACTGCCTATATTAAGTATCGTCAAGAATGTGGAATCACTGGAACTCTTATATACTGCTAGTGTGAACTCAGAATGGTACAATCACTTTCAGAAGTTCCAAGCACATACATCTACCATATGACCATCCATTCTGCTCCTAGTTACCCACCTAAGAGTAGTAAACTCTTATGTGTAGACACACTTGAATACAAATATTGATAGCAGCTTTATCTTTAAGAGCAAACACATTAAACAATAAAAACCAACAACAACCCAAAATCTTAATGTGGCCATCAACAGGAGAATGGATAAAATAATTTTGGTGTATCTATATTATGAAGTTGCCATAAAAAGCAATGAATTGTTTATACAGGCAACAACATTGGTGGATCTCAATATAATTATAGTAAAAGAACCCAGATAATTAAAAGGGCCCATACTGTATGATTCCATTCATAAAAATTCTAGAAAATGCAGATGCAAAGTGACAGAGAACAGATCAGTGGCTGCTTGGGGATGGGGATGAAATGAAGTAGATGGAAGGATTAAAAACTTAAAAAAAATGTTAAGAGATTTTATAATCTATATTGTGATGGTGGTTTCACAGATATATATGCATACACACACACACTTGTTAAAACTTACCAAAGTGCAATATTTAAATATGCACAATTCACTTTATACCAGTTATACCACAATAAATCTGTTAAAATTTTAAAAGCATCAGTCACGCAATTTAATCTTTATATGTATAAAATCTATAAATGCCACAAAATGTAACAGAGTGGGGCATGATGGTATGTGTGTTGTGGGCACAGGGAGAAATGGAAGAATTGATTGTTTTTTAAATTGTATAATCCCCACCATGTCTACATAGTGTAACATAATTGAATGTACAATATCAAAGAATTCAAAACACCTGAATTATAGTAACTTGCTCCCAATTAAGTAGCCAAGTAAATTTAGGTAGTTCATTTCTTTTCTCCATAGATTTGTAAAATACAGGGCTTTCCTCAAGGAACTTTGAAGTTCCTCTGGACTCTAAAATTTCATCTCTAAATCTAGGTAAGGAAATGAATTTCTGGTTGAGCTAACCCTCAGCTGATTCGTGACAATGTCTATAACTTCCTATAAATTAAATATAATAATACCCTTCATAAGTGTTAAATTTTCCAAGGCCTCAAATTATTCAGTGTGAGATTAATAAAATAAACAAGGAAATTAAACACAATAGCCTATTTCCTGTAAAGCAATACTCTAGGCATCTGCACATTTCTCTGTCCTTCCTCAAATAATTTCTTTTTATCTGAGGGTATGTGCTCCTCTGGATTTCCCCAAATAACTTTCCATTTTAAATGTTATTATGGGATTAGATTTCAAGTTATATAAATTTGCAACAGTCAGAGATGAAATCACAAACTGTTATTATGAAGTTTAACCATCTGAATATCTCATGATCAAAAGTTCATAGTTACAGGTATTCAAAAATTAACTGACCATTATGACTTTTTAAAATTTGAAAATTGTACAAAACCCTTTGATACAGATATTAATCAACTGTCCAGATGAAGAAACTGAAAGAATAATCACAATGTTTTATTTCCTATATGATACCCTAACCAGCACTTTTTCTTTAGATTGAAATCAATTCTATCCCTGCACACAGTTTCTTTTCTCTTATGCTCATATATCATAAACTATAATAAGATAAAAGCTTATAGATTTTGATTCCTAGCCGTCACCTTCCTATCACCATTATGTACAAAAGAAAAATTGATTCTGACCTTGAAGTCAGAGTGTTAAAAATAAATCTCTGCTGCACCGATGTTCCTTTTCTGTTTCTGAAATAACTGTTTAAACTCACTCAGGGGATTACTTTAATGATCCACTAGCTTTTTATAAGTACTAAAAATAAGTAAAAGAGATGTTTGTGCAGGAAAATGTTTATCAGTTCCTAACACATTTGAAGGAAAAATATAAGTGTGTTTAAAAGATGCTGAGCCTCCCAACACAGATATTCATGTGGCCTCTATTACTCAAGATTCTATCTATTATTGAGAGAACTTACCATAAGACGTATGTTAAGTCAGGGTGCTATAAATATTTATTTAAAACACTTACCTAAAATCAAACATGATTTTCAATTGACAGGATACAGAAAAGACATGACAAATCAAGCCTAAAGGAAAAAATTCCATACTTTACATTTTTCTGATTATAACCCTTATTTAAGACTTGATGTAAATTTAAATAGTCACACAATATCTGCATAATTTATTTTTGCAATACATATTCAACATGACATATGTAAGCTTTAAGTTCTGTAAACATTTTTTATTATAGAAAATAGTGAAGTTGCAAAAAAACACTACAAGAAAGGAGAAAATACAAAACACATTCTTGTAATTTATTAATGATAGGACAATCTTACATAAGAAGTCAATTGAAATTACAAGAATAGAAACTGTCACAAAAATCATTGTAGAAATATAATCTTTGAAACTACTATAACTTTCAAAAACCAATGTATTGAAACTTGAGGATCTCATTAGTAATGACACTATAAGACCTTACCAGCATAGCTCCTTTGCAGAAAACAAATAAAAAACTGGACCTTATACTCAAAGTACACACATACAGGCAGTGGAAAGTGAACAGAAGCTGTCAGAATCTAGTGGTGAGTAACAAGCTCAACGGAGAGGGGCGTATGAGGTGAAAGTTCACTTTTATGAATTTTAGCCTCAAGTCTGGTACAACTATTCAGGAGATGAAATAACAAGGTATTAGAAAAACTGCAGCATTTCTGGTGAGCCAAAGAACTGAAGATAGGGAAACAGTTGTTGAAGAATATGGTGAGGGAATCTCAAAAGGGAAAGTCCTAATTCTCTCTACCCACATTTCTGCCTGACCTTTGACATACACATGCACAGAAAAGAGCAAAAGCAGCTCACCTAAATGAAGAAGATCTGAAGTAAGGCCAAAGCTGCCACTCCAAAAGCAGTTTGCAATTTAAATCCAACTAAGATAATTGCTTGTTAAAAGTAAAGAACCATCACATTTGACAAAAGTTTAAGAATCCAAAACCCTTAACACTTAGTATCTGTGTGTCCAGGATACAACTCAAAGTTAAGCAAAAGTAGGAAGCCAGGGAAATGGAACAAAGAGAAGTCAAATTAAACAAAGACAAACTATGCAATGACCCAGATTTCGAAAATAGCAAAAAAGGATTTTAAAGTGGCTATTTTAACAATCCCCAATTAAAGAAAGCCTAATATGTTCACCATGAATGAAAAGATGGCAAATGCCATCAGAAAAATAGAAACAATAAACTAAAATAGACACACAGAACATAAAAAAAAATAAAAAATAAATCACTCAATGGATTTGCCAGCCAAATGGAAATGACAAAGATAAAGTGAACTTGAAAAAAAATCAATAAAAATTATCCATTTGTGCAGAAAAAAGATGTAAGATAGGAAATAAATGAGCAGAGCCTCAAAGACCTGTTAGGTAATATGAAACAATCTCCCCTACATGTAAATGGAACAAATTCAGTAAAGTCGCAGGATACAAAATCAACATACAGAAATCCATTGTGTTTATATACACTAATAATGTAGCAGCAGAAAAAGAAATTAAGGAATCAATTCCATTTACGATTGCACCAAAAATGTAAGATTCCCAGGAAAAACCTAACCAAAGAGATAACAGACCTTATTCTGAAAACTATAAAATACTGATGAAAGAAATAGAAGAAGACACAAAGAAATGGAAAAACATTCCTTGCTCATGGATTGGAAAAACAAATATTGCTAAAATGTTCATACTACCCAAAGCAGTCTACACATTTAATGCAATCCCTATCAAAATACCACCAGCATTTTTCACAGAGCTGGAATAAACAATCCTAAAAATGTGTATGGACCCACAAAAGACCCCAAATAGCCAAAGCATCCTTGAAGAAGAAAGACAAAGCTGCAGGGATCACAATTCTGCACTTCAAGTTATATTACAAAGCTGTAGTAATCAAAACAGTATGGTATTGGCACAAAAACAGACATAAAATCAATGGAACAGGATAGAAAACCCAGAAATGCACCCACAACTATATGGTCAGTTAATCTTCAACAAAGCAGGAAAGAATGGGAAAAAGAACATCTCTTCAACAAATGGTGCTGGGAAAACTGGACAGATAAATGCAAAAAATGAAACTGGACCACTTTCTTATGCCAAACACCCACACACACAAAACAAATAAATTCAAAATCGATGAAAGACCTAAATGTGAGACAGAAAATCATAAAAATCCTAGAGGAGAACACAGACAGTAACCTCTTTGACATTGGCCATTAGCAACTTCTTTCTAGATATGTTTCCTGAGGCAAGGGAAACAAAAACAAAAATAAACTATTGGGACTATACCAAAATAAAAAGCTTCTGCACAGGGAAGGAAACAATCAACAAAACTAAAATGCAACCTACTGCAAATGACATATCTGATAAAGGATTAATATCCAAAATCTATAAAGAACTTATACATCTCAACAGCCCAAAAAATAATAATCCAATTAAAAATGGGCAGAAGACATGAATAGACATTTTTCCAAAGAAGACATATATATGGCCAACAGACACATGAAAAGATGCTCAACATGACTCATCATCAGGGAGGGAAATACAAATCAAAACTACAATGAGATATCATCTCATACCTGTCAGAATGGTTAAAATCAACAACACAAGAAACAACAGGTGTTGGCGAGGATGTGGAGAAAGGGGAACGCTCTTGCACTGTTGGTGGGAATGCAAAGTCGGGCAGCCACTCTGGAAAACAGAATGAAGGTTGCTCAAAAAGTTAAAAATAAAACTACCCTATGATCCAGCAGTTGCACTGCTAGTTAGCTACACAAAGAATACAGAAATACTAATTTGAAGGGATACATGCACCCGATGCTTATAGCAGCATTATCTACAATAGGCAAATTATGGATGTAGCCCAGTGTCCACTGACTGATGAATGGATAAAGAAGGTGTGGTATACATATACAATGGAATTTTATTCAGCCATCAAAAAGAATGAAATCGTGCCATTTGCAACAACACAGATGGAACTAGAGAGTATAATGCTAAGCAAAATAAGCCAGAAAAAGACAAATACCATATGATTTCACTCATGTGGAATTTACGAAACAAACAAATAAACAAAGGGAAAAAAAGAGAGAGGGAGGCAAACCAAGAAACAGACTGAACTAGGGAGAACAAACTGATGGTTACCAGAGGGGAGGTGGGCAGGAGATGGGTTAATTAGGTGATGGGGATTAAGGAGGGCACTTGTTATGATGAGCACTGGGTGTTGTGTGGAAGTGCTGAATCACTCTATTGTGTACCTAAAACTAATATTACACTATATGTTAACTGGAATTTAAATAAAAAATTGAAAAAGAAAAAAAAACAGAATCCCAGAAGAGGAATGAAAAAATAAGGCAGAAAAATCTAAAGAAATAATGTCCAGGGACACCTGGGTGGCTTAGTCAGTTAAGTGTCTGCCTTCAGCTTGGGTCATGATCCCAGGGTCCTGGGATCAAGTCCCACATCAGGCTCCTTGCTCAGCGGGGAGCCTGCTTCTCCCTCTGCCCTACCACTCCCCCTGCTTGTGCTCTCTCTGACAAACAAAATCTTTAAAAAAAAAAAAAAAGAAAGAAAGAAAAATGAAAGAATTTCCAAAAATTTCCCACATTTGCTTAAAGGTAAAAAAAAAATTATAAACAGAATATGTAAAAGTACACAAATCAAACTGTTGACAGCTAGAGAAAAGAGCAAAACTTGAATGCAAGAGGAGAAAACCTATTACCTACAGGGCAACAATTCAACTAACAACTTACTCTTTCACCAGACATTACAGAGAGTAGAAGAGAGGGGAATAGCACTACTCAAGTACTAAAACAAATAAAACTGTCCACCCAAAATTCTATATAAAGAATGTTCTATAAAATAATCTTTACCAGTCACAGCAAAATAAAGACACCGTCAGATTAACCAAATAAGGAAAGAAATAAATATGAAAATTTGTTGCCAACAGTCATATATTATAAGGAATGCTAAATAAAGTTCCACAGGATGAAAAGGAGTAATACCAGATGGAAACTCAGATGCTCTGAAAGCAATAAAGAATACATCTGAAATCATAAATATCTGGGGTTATGCAAACGAATATTTACATTATTTTTCCTCTTAATTTAAATATCATACATATAACTGATGAAAGCAAACATTATGTCATCATTTTATGGGGTTTCCGTTACAGAAATATCACACATGTAATAAGCATAAAGGGTCTGAGAGTAAATACGTTAGGTTTTATAGGCCATAAAAGCTCTTTTGCAACTAGTCAACTCTGCCGTTGTAGCACAAAAGCAGCCACAGATAATATTTAAGTGGAGAGTTATGGTTCTGTTCTAATAAAACTTTATTTACAAAATAAGCAATTGAAGTATTGATCATTGTTTGTCAACTCTGGCATAAAATTTGAGGGATATATGGACCTATTGGGTTTCAAAAATTCTACAATTTATGTGAAGTGCTAAACTATTTATATTTACTGTTATTGGAAAGTAAAAGGTAACATTTATTTTAGTTCTCAGAATAACTATTAGAAAATGCAAAGACATATGGTTAAAAATCCAGTAGGAAAATTAAAATTCTAAAAATATTTCAAATAGGGGTGTCAGGAGGGGCGCCTGGGTGGCTCAGTCGTTAAGCGTCTGCCTTCGGCTCAGGTCATGATCCCGGGGTCCTGGGATCGAGCCCCACGTCGGGCTCCCTGCTCCGCGGGAAAGCCTGCTTCTCCCTCTCCCACTCCCCCTGCTTGTGTTCCCTCTCTCGCTGTCTCTCTCTGTCAAATAAATAAATAAAATCTTTAAAAAAAAAAAAAAATAGGGGTGTCAGTGTGGCTCAGTCAGTTAAGTGACTGACTCTTGGTTTCCACTCAGGTCAAGTTGGGGTCATGAGATCAAGCCCTCATTGGGCTCTGAGCTCAGTGGGGAGTCGGCTTGGGATTCTCTCTCCCTCTCCCTCTGTCCCTCCCCCACTTCTCTTGCTTTCTCTCTCTCTCTCAAACAAATAAATAAATCTTTAAAAAAATAAAAAATAAAATATTTCAAATAATCTTAAAAAATGAGGGAGGATGAAAGGAATAATGGAAAGCAAGCAAACAAAAGGTATTATAGAAGAAACAAACAATAAAATGGTAGATGCCAAACTATATATTTGTATTTAATGTTAACAGGCTACAACAAAATGGTGGAAATTTTAAGAAAGGATAAAAAAAAAAAAAAGAGAGAGAGACCTAACTTGTGTCCGCAACATACACACTTTAAATAAAATAGGTAGACAGTAAATGAATGGAAATGATGTACCATAAAGACAGTAAGTATAAAAAGTCTTAAGTGGTCATATTAATAACAGATAAAATAGATATCAAGATACAAAACACTACCAGAGATAATGAGGAATACTTCATAATGATAGTGTCAATTATAAAGAAAACATAATCATGCATCCATGAAGCAAAACTGATATCATTAAAGGAATGGATCAATAATTCCAAAATCAGAATTGGAGACTTTAACATCCCTCCTTCGGCAGCTGATACAACTATGTCAAGTGAAATAAACCAGACACATTAAGACAAATATTGTACGATTTCACTTACATGTGGGCTCTAAAAAATACATCCATCAAACTCATAGTAACAGTAGAATAGTGGTTACTAGAGACTAGACAATCAGGGAAAAGGGGAGATATTGATGAAAGGATAAAAACTTCAGTTAGAAGATGAACATTCTGGAATCTCAATGTATAGCATAGTGATTATAAATATTAATAATATACTGCATACTTAAATTGTGCTTTGAGAGTAGATCTCAAGTGTCTTACCACAAAAAATGAACAGGTAACTTTGAAAGATGATAGCTATGTTCATTAGTTTGGGGTAATCATTTTAAAATGTATACATATAGCAAAACATAATGTTGCACACCTTAAATACAAACATTTTTGTCAGAAATAAATTTAAAAAATTTTAAAAGAACTGTGCAAATATTCAACAGACACAGAAAACTAAAAAAATTTACCCACTTGATTTGATTTGTATTTATCGGAGTCAAACACATTAGAATACAAATTTTTTACATACCCACATAGTACATTACTGTGACAGACAATATGGTGAGCCATAAATCAATTTCCAATATATTACTATATTTTAAAGAATGAGATCATCCAGAGTGTGTTCTCTAGCCACAAGATAATTAAAGATCAGTATTAGTAACTAGAAAATCCCCCATATTTGGAAATCAAATCATATATTTCTTTTTTTTTAGAGAGAGAGAAAAAAAAGGGAGAGAGAGAGTACATGCCAGGGTGGGGAAGGAGCAGAGGAAGAGAGAATCCCAAGCAGGCTCCGCACCCAGTGCAGAGCTAGACACAGGGCTCGATCTCATGACTCTGAGATGATGACCAGAGCTGAAATCAAGAGTTGGATGCTTAACTGGCTGAGCCACCCAGGTGCCCCAAAACATGAATTTCTAAATAATAGACTGGTCAGGGAAAAATCAAAAAGGAAATTAGAAAATATGTTGAACTAACTGATAATAAAACAGATAAAATTTAGGAGATACAGCTTAAGCAATGCTTAGAGGGAAATTTATACCTTTAAATACCATGTTAGAAAAGAAGGGAAATCAAAATCAATTATCTGAGTTTCCAACAAAACAAATCAGGAAAAGCACAGAAACTAAACTCAACCTAAGTAGATGGAACGTTTTCATAAAGCTAAGAGCAGAAATCAATACATTCAAAAAAGAAAAACAGAAAAAATAAAAAATCTCTCATGCTCCCTCTATCTCATTCTCTCTCTCAAATAAATAAATAAAATCTTTAAAAAAAAAAAAAAAGTGGGCGCCTGGGTGGCTCAGTTGGTTAAGAAAAAATAAAAAAGCCCTAAAGCTGGTTCTTTAAAAAGATACATATAAACTTACACCTAGAAAGAACAAAGAAAGATAAAACAGAAAAAAACATCAGGAATTAAAGACAGTACATCACTGCAGATCTTACATAAATTAAACAGGTAATAAGAGAACATAATGAGGGGCACCTGGGTGGCTCACCTGGTTAAGCATCAGTCTTTTGGCTCAGGTCATGATCCCAGGGTCCTGGGATCTGCCCCAGCGAGCTCCCTGCTCAGCAGGGAGTCTGCTTCTCCCACTCCCTCTGCCCCCCCATATAAATATAATCTTTAAAACAGAGAGAGAACATAATGAATAACATTGTGCCTGCAATTTCATAACCTGAATGAAATGAACAATTCTTTGAAATATATAATGACCAAATGATCCCCAAAAAAACAAAGAAAATTTAATTATCCTTATGTAGAGTATTGACACTGCAATTTAAAATGCTCCATAAAATTCAACCAAACAACATCAAAAAAACGCTTTTGGAAGAAGTGACAGGTGATTTCCAACAGACACTTATGGAGAAAAAAATACCCCTGCTGAATTCCTTATGGTAATATAGGAGAAAGAAAAATGCCCCAACTAATTTTACCAAGCCAACATTTCCTGGCAACAAAAATAAAGATATCCCATGAAAAAACATAAATAGATAGCCCTAATGAATGAAGATGCAAAGCAGCTCTTAAAAATCTAGCAAATTAAATCCAACAATATGTAAAGATAATACATCATGTCCAAACACAGCTTATCCAAGTAATGCAATGCTGCCATACAAATCAATAAGATGACAGACAATGCAATTTTTGAAATGGACAAATGTTTTAAACACTTAGCCAAAAATGTATGCAGATGGACAATCAGCACTTGGAAAGACACTCATACTCTCTGGTCACCATGGAAGTAAAAATTGTCATTGATATGTTAACACCACATATTTTCAATGTACAGCTAACAGTAGAACTATAGATAACAAGTGCTACGGAGGGTGTGGAGCAAGAGGAAATCTCATACATGAGTGGTGAGATTGCAAAGTGGTCAACCACTTTCAAAAGCAGTAAGGCAGTGGTATATCAAGTAACTGAAACACCAGAGACCCAGAAATTCTACTAATTTTTTTACTAAGAGAAATAAAAACATATGTCCATATAGTATCCATCCATTAATCAAAAAGCCCCAAACTGGAAACAACCCAAATCTCCACCATCTGATGAATAGGACTGTGGTACATGTACACTATGGAATACTACACGGTGATGGAAAGGCATAACATAGTAACACAGACAAGTACTGGATAATTTAGTGAAGGAAATCAAACACAAAACACTACATATTATATGATGGCATTCAAAGGAATTTCTAGAAAATCTACACTGACAAGAAAAGGATAAATGGTTGCCTGGGGCCAGCAGTTGGTGGATGTAATCAAAGGACAGAAGGAAAAATTTTAGTGTGATGAAAATATTCTATATTTGAACTGTGGTGGTGGTTGTAGTCTACATACAATTACTAAAATTCATCAACTGAACACTTAGAATGGATGAACTCTTAAATTAGTCAGAGAAAGACAAATACCGTAAGATTTGACTCATATGTGGAATTTAAGAAAACAAACAAGCAAAGGGAAAAAATAAAAGAGACAAACCAAGAAACAGACTCTGAACTCTAGAGAACAAACTGATGGTTACCAGAGGGGAAGTGGGTAGGGAGATGAGTGAAAGGTATTGGGGATTAAAGAGTACACTTGTCATGACAAGCACCAGGCAATGTATGGAGGCATTGAATCACTATACTGTAACCTGAAACTCATGTACCACTGTATGTTAACTGGAATTAGAATAGAAACTTAAAAGGTAAAAATAAAATACAATGGGTGAATTCTCTTGTATATAAACCATATATTTTTGCTAAAGCAAAACCAGAATGTGTTTTTCAGTCTTAAAGTGCTTCTCTTTGTGTTCCCTAGATTCTCTATATCCTACTCTGAGTATTGTGGATACTTTTGTCTTTTCAATCCCAAGCCACTCCCCTTCCCCATCTTGGTAACATCATCAATTCTAGGGTTTCAGCTATTGAAGTTGTCATGTCTAGGCCACAGGACTCACATAAAGACCTTAGCTTCTATATATCTCGTGGGCCTTTCAAACTCAGCATTTAAAAATTTTATCTCCCCACGTGATGCCAGTATGGTCTTTCCAAAGAGCTCCTCTCATCATTTAATTCCCCTTGTTATAAGCATCAGTGGCTCCCTGAAGCTTTCAGGATACAATATCAATTTCTCCAATCATAAAGAGTAGGCCCTTTATTATTTTGACCTTGGCTTTGCTCTTTATCATCTACTTCGACTATTCCCTGTAGGATCCCTTTCATCACGGGTCAACAACTAAAATGCTTCAGGGTGTGTACAGAGGAGGCAACATGAAAGAAAAACAATAGCCCAAGCGTGTTTTATCCGAGTCCCCAGTGTCAGAAAGCCACAGGTGTGCTGGTGAAATGGAGAGTGAAGACCCCATCTAGGACGTTATGCAGCTGTCCTATTGCTCCTACCAACTGCTGCCATCTGGGTACAGGTTTAACAGTTCTGACTTATCAAGATCTGATTTTTATGTGAAATATGATAAATATTTGAAGATATTATTTAGAAACTTAAAACACTGAGCAAATCCAATGAAACTTTTTAGTAGCCTGGATTCTCGTTCACAAGTCCAGCAGAACATTAATGTTTCTTAACCTAGAAAGTTCCTAAACAGTCTTTACCATTTAAATTTACTTATCTCTAAGGGAGTCTTCCCTAGTTCCCTCTGTACTAAAAAAAAAAAAAAAAAAAAGATTCAGATGACCTATGTTTATACTTCCAGGGTAAATACCTAACAATAATTTTTTAAAAAGATTTATTTATTTATTTTAGAGAGAGAATGTGTGAGTGGGGGGAGGGGCGGGGGGAGAGGG
The DNA here is from genome assembly GCF_964656455.1 of Halichoerus grypus. NCBI lineage: Eukaryota > Metazoa > Chordata > Mammalia > Carnivora > Phocidae > Halichoerus > Halichoerus grypus. Next base: position 103,631,302 of record NC_135727.1, on the reverse strand, counting down.
AGAGAGAGAACCTCCAACAGACTCCCCCCTGAGCAAGGAGCCCAACACAGGGCTTGATCCCAAGACTCTGAGATCATGACCTGAGCTAAAACCAAGAGTCAGATGCTTAACCGACTGAGCCACCAAGGCACCCCCCAATAATTATTATTTACTCTCTGCCATTATATTAGTAATATAATAATATAACACCATTATATTAATCCATTTAATTTCTTCAAAACAGTGAGGAAGGTGCTTTAATTGTTTCTATTTTACAGATGGTGTCAATGGGTCACACAGAGGTTTAAATAACATTCCAGATATACAGCTAGTAAATAATAAAGTCGGGATTCAAATCTATATAATATTATAACACAGCCCACATTATTAAACACTACAGTGTAACGATTCTCGGATTTTATGACACAGTACTCAATTATCGTTATGTCTGTACATTTGCTCTCTGGACTGTTAAATACTTGAAAAACAGCAATTACGTTTTATTTTTCCTTTCATTCAAGAGACGAAGAACTTATTAAATAGGTATTAGGTGAATGAAGGAACAAATGAATGAGGTGATGAGTTAATGAACATTTTCAATATTGTTACTATGATTTTCAATTTCAGAAGTTTATATACACCCACTGTAAAATTTCAAACAGTAAAATGTAAATTATATAAAGTTCCCCCATCCTCTTATTCCCTCTTATTCCTCTTGTCCCTATCCATAAGTCCCAGGGATAAAAACTGTTAACAGTTTCATGGTTTTCTGTTCTTTAAGGATTTTTGTAATAATCTCTATAATTTGAAAAAGGGACTATGGAACCAACATAACTGAAAAGTAGACTTGATTTTAAGAAAAACAGTGAAACATACAACTCTCAGAAGGGACTAGAATAAAACCTCAATAGCTGTTAAGATCAGTTTTCTCCAAAACTTGTAAGAAGTCATATGTAGCTTATCTGCAATATTACACATAGGTAAACTAAACTGTAGAATTTAAATATTATCAAGGCTATCAAATTTAAACTGAATTTGAACTAATTAAAGGGAAATGAGTTAGTCTCAACAGTGACCTAAACCACTCTGAAAATCATACCTCATGGGTGCGCTGCAATATGGAAGGGAAAACAAGAGGGATCTGGTCTTTTTTTTCCAGATATGAAACATGTGCACTAGTATCATTTGTTGTTTGACAAATTCCAACTACAAGTAAAATGGTGGGAAGGAGACTTACGGACTTTTGTATACAAATGCTTACGGCAGGTGACCAGTAGAATATATAGATGATCAAATTCCACATGCTTTGATGAGAAAAGTGAACTGATAAATACAGAGGGACAAAGCTGGTACATGCCCTTATGCTACAGAATGAATGGGTCCACCCACAATCCAAAGACTGAAACCTAATCCTCAATGTTATGGTGTTTGGAGGTGGGGCCTTTGGGAGATAACGAGATCATGATGGTGGAGCCCTAGTGAATGGGATTAATGCCTTTGTAAAAGAGAACCCAAAGAGCTCCCCTGCCCCTTCCTCCATATGAGGACACAATGAGATGGCAGCCCCTCTTTGAACCAGGAATCAGGTCCTCGCCAGACATCGAATTTGATGGCACTTTGATCTTAACACTTCCCAGCCTACAGAACTATGAGAAATAAATTTGTTGTTTCTAAGTCACCTAGTGTATGGTGACTTAGGTTCTACAGGTACAGGTACTACAACACCCTACATAAGAATCAGATGGAGAAAAACTTCTTACTCGGTGATTCCTAAAGGAGTGACACCGAGCAGAAGGCACTCTTACTGCTAAACCAAACCCCCAACAGCAAACGTATCCTACACTTCTTCAGAATGCTGAGGTCTGAAAGTACCTGGACCATATTCAGCTGTGCCTAGGGCCTAACTGACTTTTTTTGGTGATTCATCAATCAGGTAATTACTTCCCCCCAGGATCCCCTACAGCTCGCCTCCACAGGGAAATAGAGCAGGTCTATGTCTGAGCAGAACTATGTGACAGATACCTTACATCGCAAACAGAAGGCCTGTTCTGCCACATGCATGACTAGGGCCTAAAGCACGTTGCTCTCTTTTTAGTCAACAACACAAATAATCAGCACTTTGGGCTTCCGTCAGGGATTTCAACCATAAACTGACAGAATCTGGGGCTTGCCAAGATCTTGTTGGCAGCATCTGTTACTTGTGGGAGACATTTAACTATTTATTAAGTGCCAATTAGGTACCCAGCCTCATGTTGTGAGAAAGCATTACATAGTTTCAGGGATATGAAAACTCTGGGAAGAATAAAAGTTCGAGTTCACAGTGCTTTGAGGAAGGGCTAAGAGCATGAGAAAGGTGTGGCTTAGGAGGAAAATGCCCCCTATAATCCCACTAATAATTTGTAATTGTTAAGAAAATCATTCAAGATGATAACTTGTTATTACATCATTTTACTAGCAAAATTAAAACAGATTTCCATAGGTCTGCAACACCTTCTATAGCGATTTAAATTCATGTGTAAGTTTCCCGTGGGTATGACCGATTCATCATACTATTTCCCTCTTTGCTTAACATACTGGGTGAAGCACTTTTAAAAATGAAACAAATATTTCCTTAAGAGTAGACCTCAATTATAACATCCTGGAAATATTCATTTCATTCAACAAATGTGTATTGATTAAGCCTCATGTTCTAAGCAATCTGCCATACAGTGGGTGTGATGACATTTAAGCATAATCCTGTTTTCATGCAACAAATAAATTAGTAATGGAGATCGAATTCACTATGGCAGTACAAGAAATGTGACGTAAAGGAATAACAAAATGCTACCGTAAGTAATAACTGTGATTGAGAGGTGTTCGTTGGAAGGGAACTTCTCAGGAGTTCCCCATTTAAAAGAAGTCATGGGTGCCAAAGCATTAGTGGATAAGGAAAACGTAAAAGGTTACGTGAGACATTTTTACAACTGTAAGATATGTTCTAAGAAAAAAATTTAAGTCTAAAAATGATACTAGTGCACATGTTTCATATCTGGAAAAAAAAGTGGAGTAAGCTCAGGAAGCATGAGAATGGAGACAGCAAGATGTCCTCATCAATGCCTACTCTTTTTACCACACTCAGCATTTGTCATTTATAGGAATCAGTGTTGTCAAAAGATGCTGGAATTGGCTACCACCAGATACGTCTTTCTAGTGATACAGGTAGCACGAAAGAATGGCGAAGCCAAGGATTTTAGAAATGAAGTGTTCCCATCTGTCATCTGCTGCCATTTTAAAAAGGAGAATATTGTCATCCAAAAAAATGAAATCTTGCCATCTGCAATGACGATGTGGATGGAACTGGAGGGTATTAAGCTAAGCGAACTAAGTCGATCAGAGAAAGACAATTATCATATGATCTCACTGATATGTGGAATTTAAGAAACAAAACAGAGGATCATAGGGGAAGAGAGGGAAAAATAAAACAAGACGAAACCAGAGAGGAAGACAAACCATAAGAGACTCTTAATCACAGGAAACAAACTGAGGGTTGCTGAAGGGGAGGGAGGTGGAGGGATGGGGTAACTGGGTGATGGACATTAAGGAGGGCACTTGATCTAATGAGCACTGGGTATTATATAACACTGATGAATCATGGACTTCTACCTCTGAAACCAGTAATACATTGTTAATTAACTGAACTTAAATTTTAAAAAATGGAAAAAAATAAAAAGGAGAATATGCTGAAATTAGGAAAATCAGTGGTTTCTCTTTACTTCTGAAATTTGGTTTCATTTTAACACTTGGTTTGTTATTGTGCCTATACCCAATCTGTTGGTACTCTTCATACTTCTCCCTGTGTGGTAGCTGTTTGCATATAAATATTCTCTTTTCCAATAGGTTGGAAACTTGATGAAAGTAGGGACTGGGTGTCAATCTTATGAGAAAGAGCAGCGGCTGATGGAAAACTATTATTACTTGGATACTAGCTACCTCTGAAGAAAGCTGGGGAGGTGCAGAATAATTTCTACAAAAAAACAGAACTTTCATTAAAATATTTTTTGTTATTAAAAGAAGGAAAGCATTAGCCTGGAAATAGAGAAAAATCTACCTCTAAGTTTTATCAGAAAGGCTAAAAATTCAGTCGATTTGTTTCAAGGGAAGGAAAATTAGGCTTTTCCCCTTTTATTTGCTTTTCTATTACCATTTCCAGCAAATATAAAATTTCCAGCTGGTCTCTTACGCTGTCAGAGCAATTGAGGTTTTCTCTGTGGATTTGACGAGAGAGAATATTCCTGTCTTGATTGCCATTAATAGAAATGTTACACATGTACATCGACTATGAATGAATCCCAAATGTTTTAAATAGGTCTATGTAAAGAAATGCTTGAAACAAAGGATGAAAAGGGAGTGCTACCAAGGGAATGGGAGCTGCATTTTTATGCTATTAAGTTCTTAAACATCAACTGATATTCAAGTTCTTCATGACTAAAAAAACTAAAACACTCATCCTCTGTGTATGAACTATTAAGTGACAATCACCTTAAGACTAGCTTTCTTTTCTTTTTAAAATAAGGATGTAAAAGACTACATTGAGAATAAAAACTTGCACTACCTTTGATTAAGAAAAGTCCAGTCTTTTACATCAATTTTATTACTCATAATAAACACTTAACAACATTTATCTAATGTAGCATTCCCTACAATAATACAATGCCAATTTGACCGATGTTTACTTGTAATGTATTAATATATCCTACACATTCAAACACTATACCTATCACAAATACAAAGAGTGATATTTATCTTCTTTTTTATTTAACACAACAGCACAGCAGAACATTTGGAAAAGACATGCTTGCACTTGAAGGACATAACACTTGAAATGTTTTCCTCATCTACTCACCAAGGATGTAAAACTGTGTTGCAGCATATATCTAGGTTAGGGAGTATTTTGGTCATGCTTTCAAGCTGAAGAATCATCTTAGTTTTGGCATCAGGTGGACCAGATAAATTCATTCTTAGTCTCAGTAATTTTAGACAAGTTCAGCATATGTTAGATTTCAGCTATTGGCTTCCAGAATGCCAAGTTCTTTATTAAAGTATTTATACTCACATGTCAGGCCCTCCACATCCATGGTTACTTTAATTAGCTTTTCTAGTTCCCTCTCTGGTTCTCAAGTTGTTTGTTTGTTTTAGAGGTTTGTTTTTTTAGAAGGAGTATTTAAAAGCAATATGCCCTAGTGATCAATAGCACATATAAGCTCATACCTTATCTCTAGCTCTTGCTAGCTTTGTTAGCTTGATTACTTCATCTTTCTACCATTCAGTTTCCTAATCCATAAACTTGGAAAATAGCAGTAACTTCCCTCAAGAGGTACTTGTGAGGGACGCCTGGGTGGTTCAGTTGGTTAAGCGTCTGCCTTCAGCTCAGGTCATCATCCCAGGGTCCTGGGATCAAGGCCCGCATCGGGCTCCCTGCTTAGTGGGGAGTCTGCTTCTCCCTCTGCCTGCCGCTCCCCCTGCTTGTGCTATCTGACAAATGAATAAATAAAATCTTTAAAAAAAAAAAAAAGCAGTTGTGAAGATCAAGTAAGGCAACAAAGATGAAGTTTTCAGTGTAGGGAATAACTGTAAATGTTGTAGTAAATTACCTACCATCCTCACTGTTATTACTATTCTCCTAAGTGAAAAGCTGGATGTCATATAAATGGAAGCATATTCAGAATGAGTGTTTTAAAAATGTATAGTTACCTACATGTGTAAAATTTCTACTCCACATACTAGGGGAATGATTTGGAAACAAGTCAGATTTTGAATAATGTGTTTTTGTAAATTTTGTTAAATTTACTATTAGAACCACTTTTATTTAAGAAGTTGATTTCTTGGTAGAAGAGGTATATTGTTTTGTACTAATCCTCATTTTCTACATATTACCAATGTTTAAGAAAAACAAGGATCAACTTTCAAAAAGTAGAAAGTGTGACCAATTCTCCGGTTTCCTGAAAAGCAATCAGGTTTCCTTTCATCCATTTACATAACATTCAGGTTTTTTAAAAATAATCAATATTTGGGGATACATTATGTTAGGAAAGGTTAAATAAAATATAACACATATTTGTATTTATTTACCAAAGCAAGAATGGGAGTTAGCACTATCTAAATCAGGCAATAATCTTCTGATTTTAGAAAAACAAGCATTTCTTTCTATTTGATGGAGGCTATAAATATTTGTAAAGATGTGGTATCTCTTACATATTTTTAAATTGGTGAAATTCTTAACAATAAAAAATGATTAAATTTATTGGCAAGTAGAAGTTTATCATATAAAACTAATAAAGATGCAAAACACAGCTGCTAATTTAAGGACAATTTTACTGCCTCTTTTTAAGCAATTTTTTCTACTTTGTTGTTACTTTTAATTAACTATTACAATAGACAATGATTTTCTATTTCTCATTGATAATGTGATGTCAACATGAAAGACACAAGTAATGTGACTTCATAAGGGTTGCCCAGCAATTCACAAATTATCACATTTAGTTTTCAACCCACTAGGCCAGAAAATATCAATACTACCACAATATGTAGTAGAGGTGCTATTTGAACCAAGGACTATGAATCTATAAGAGTTCCAGAGTCTAACAACTAATGTCTTATAAGCTATGTTTCTTTGTCAACAATGGGTAGAGCAATGCTGTGTAACTCCTAATGAGGTAGGCATCCAGATGGTATAGCACATTCCTGGCCATGCTTACCTCCTCAAGGGTAAAACCGTAAGAGTGTATGCTGCATAATTTTTTCAACAACTGAGTAGCCCTGGCACATTTCCTTGGACTCTCTACCCTGCTCAAGTACCTTTCCAAGCACCAAGAAAAAGGTCACTCCCAGCTGGCCCAACCATTTGGCAGTCTTAAGGGCTGAGGGGATGAACATATTTTATCATGCCAATCACCCATTCATAGTTTTCTGTGTTGTGACATGCTGGTTGAAAAGATTTGGTCTAATTTACAATAATTACTAAGTATCATTTACTGACCAGTGATGTTGATTATATTAGTATCAATACAAGGAAACTGCTATATTCTATCAATTTCAGGATATCTCTTGAATTTCTATAGTTCCTTCTTCCCTACAACATAATCTGTTATGATTATACATGCTTCTATCTTTTTACGGAATATACTATAATGCCTTAAGTGCCAGGCCTGGGCCCTCTAGATTTCATCTATACGCCCCACATCTCTGTGGAGTGTTGGCCCCAGCATGTCTTAATAATCTTGTTTGATGATTTTTCCTCAAGTCTACATTAAATGTTCCATCATTCATACCCAAGATGAGGTTAATGCTTTAGGATTTTTTTTTTCTTTAACAGTGGGAATGAATGAATTTTTTTGTTTGTTTGGTTTGCTTTGTTTTTACTTGACTTGCTTTGAAACAGTTCCCATTTTTAAGGTACTGGCAAAAATGTGGAAGGCATTCTCTTATTATAGAACACAGTAAAGCCCACCCACCTACAAAAATTCACGTCCTCAACCAGGATGTAAAAGTAGCTACCATGAGTTTTTCACTATAATTTGTGCTAAAGGTAGTAAGAGAGAAGATACACTCCTTTAGGAATATGCAATCTCATTTGAGAGCTCTGTAATACTTCAGAGAAACAAATTACCCACACTGTAGCATAAAGCATATGCAGATACTGCACAATGCAATATAAACACGTCACCTTAGACTAACATAACACAGTGTGCACCTACTTAAATTTTTATGAGACATTATGGTCAAAGCTTATAGTTTTGCCTCACAGAACACACTGTATTTGCTTGAACCCTTTTTGTCTTTCATATGGAAGTTCAATTGTATTAGGTTGGAGTTGTGTGCAGGAAGTCAAAAGCTACGTCTCATTTTTAGTTGAAACAAGTAACATGATGTCCCACAAGTGAAAGTCAAAACAATTTTCCATTATTCCTTTTCGTATAAGAATTTTAATTGCTATCTTTTAAAAAATTACTTTCTAAGCTTTATTAAGGTATAATTTTGCACATCTAACGTATACATCTTGAGATTGGACATATGTATGTACTTGGGATACCATCAGCTCAAACAAGGTTCTAACCATATCCAACAGCTCCAAAAATTTCCTTGTGTTCTTTTGTGCATGCGTGTGTGTGTGTGTGTGTTTTTTAGTAAGAACACTTAACATAAGGTCAAGTTTCAAAGTATATAATACCATGTTGTTAGTTATAGGTACTACGTTGTACAGTAAATCTCTAACATGTGTTCATTTTGTTTAAGTGAAACTTTATACTCATTGAGCAACAATTCCCTATTTCCCCCTCTTCCCAGCCCCTGGTCACCACCACTCCATTTTCTGCTTCTATAACTTTAACTATTCTAGATACCTCATAAAAGTGGACTCCTACACTATTTGTCCTTCTATGACTGGCTTATTTCACTTAGATAATGTCCTCCAGGTTCATCTAGGTTGTCACAAATGTCCTGATTTCCTACTTTTTAAAGGCGAAATAATATTCCATTAAATGTAACATACCACATTTTCTTTACCCTGTAATCTGCCAATGGACATTTGGGTTATTTGCAGATCTTGGCCAAAGTGGATAATACTGTAATAAAGACGGGGGTTCACATATCTCTTTGAGAGCTTCACGTCAATTCTTTTGGGTATATACCCAGAAGTAAGACTGCTGAATCATGTAGTTCTAGATTTAATTTGTTGAAGAACCTCCATACTGTTTTCCAATGTACCCTTGTACAGTGTTAATAGGAATATAAATTGGTATAGCCAATTCACTGAAAACGGTGAGGAGATTCCTCAAAAAATTAAAAACAGAACTATCATATGGTCCAGCAATTCCACATCTGGGTATTTAGCCAAAATAAAATTGAAATCAGAATCTCAAGACAGCATGTTGAATTTGGAGAATGCCAAAGACAACATTTTAAAAACTGCCAAAGACACAGATTGCTGACAAAGGAATAAGAACTGGGCTACATTCAGACTTATAACCAGCATTACTGCACAGTCGCTTCCAAAGCTCTTGTGTCAATGACTGAAACTGGACTTTAAATACATATAATTTACCTACCACATGCAAGGACAGAGAGCATTTCCAGAAATTCAAAAACTGAAGCAAGTTATGTCTCAGGTGTCCCCTCCAAAGACGTTGCCTGTGGCTACACTGAGCAATTAGAGGATGAAAAGCAAGAAACAGGAAGAACATAGGATTAAATTAACAGAAGAATTCACTCCGTAGTCAAGTGGTAAAAGAAACTCCAAGGTGACATCTCTATAGCAGGCTTAGAAAGTGATTAACAGAAACAAAATCCTGCATCGCAGTCAACAGATACATGAAACCAAGAAAGCCACAGACTTGTTGATCTACTGATAGAAGTTACATTATCTCACGAAGAGTCTGACAGTATTTATAATGTGAAGGGAAGACTTCCTTTATTTGAAAAAAATTCGCAACTAATATTATGATGTAGAATCACGGATTAAGTCTCCACAAGGATTTTTTTCTGATGTACAGCACCTCAACTGAGTTCACTTCCAGGTTGATCTGTACAATTCAACCAAACAGCAATCTGAACCTGGGTGCTCCCCAATGTTAGTGGTTTATGCCATTTTCACACCATATAAGAACTATAGATCTCTCCATTCCTTTAACTAGGGTTCCAATCTATCTCAATCCAAAATTATCTTAAGAATGGTCACACAAAGCTATTTTCATCATTTTTTGATTGTTGTTTTGCCTCTTAACTAGCTACTTTCAGAGAGTGACGTCTACAATAAACTTCACGGCCTCCTTATAAGAAGTAATAACTGCGGGGTACCTGGGTGGCTCAGTCGGTTAAATGGCTGCCTTCGGCTCAGGTCATGGTCCCAGGGTCCTGGGATCGAGTCCCACATCGGGCTCCCTGCTCGGCGGGGAGTCTGCTTCTCCCTCTGCCCTCCTCCTTGCTCGTGCTGTCTCTCACGCTCTCTCTCCCAAATAAATAAATAAAAATCTTTAAAAAAAAAAAAAAAAAAAGTAATAACTGCAAACTAAATGGGCAGTCAAATGGCTCTAAGACTAATTTATTCAAAACAACAACTGGAATGGATTCCACAATGGATAGAGTGTGAATAAGAAAATATAAGTTATTAGGGATGCTATCAAACAGGCTTTTTTCTTCTAATCTTTAGCGAGAAAAGAAATCCAATGAATTCAGGAGGAGGGGAGTGGTGTGATGAACAAGTCAGTCAAAAACCTGTCATGGCAGCAAAACTATAATGGCTCATAAAAAAGTTACAATATTTGAAACTTGATCATTTTTACAAACTTATTTTAAAGTAAGAAATCGCATAACAAGTATTTCTCCATAACCAAGTATATATGCAAAATGAAAACCCAAGGGCTTTTTTATATTCTTAACCATGTTAAATAAGTACTCCTGAAGAAAAAAGGCATCTGTGTTAAACAGCCAAAATGTGTATTATAGTCAGACATGTAGGCAATTGTCCTGACACTATGAAATAACACTGTCCTTTAATACCATGCCATATGTATTATTTAACACAAAGACATACACACCCACTCCTCCCTCTGTTTCTACATTCTTGATTCTATTCCATTAATGTATTTGCCTATGCCAGCACAAACACCATACTGTTTTTATTAAAGTAGTTCCACAGCCTGTTTTGATAATCTGGTAGGTAGCTCAATTATCACAACCAGCCCTGTTTCTTTCTTAGTTCGATCATTCATTTCTTCTTTTATTCATTCATTAATTCATACATTGATGCTATTTTTTGTTTTAAGATTTTGTATATTTATTTGACAGAGAAAGACACAGCAAGAGAGGGAACACAAGCAGGGGGAGTGGGAGAGGGAGAAGCAGGCTTCCCTCGGAGCGGGCAGCCCAATGTGGGGCTCGATCCCAGGACCCTGGGATCATGACCTGAGCCGAAGGCAGACGCTTAACGACTGAGCCACCCAGGTGCCACCTACATTGATGCTATTCTTACACACTTATCTTCCCGATAATCTTTAAATACAACTTGACAATTTCAATTAAATGCCTGTTATGTTTTTGAGGTTTTTATTATTCTTCCGATTTTTCCTCTATGTTTATTAAAATACAACTGACAAATAAAAGTGCATATATTTATAGTGTATGACTGGATGTCTTGCTATACATAAACAGTGTGAAATAATCTCCACATCAAGCTAATTAACATACCCATCACCTCACATAGTTACTATTTTTTATTCTTTTGTGGTGAGAACACTTAAGCTTTACCCTCTTAGAAAATTTCAAGTATATAATATTAATTATAGTCACATTGCTGTACATTAGACCTCTAGAACTTACTCATTTTGTTTAACTGACATTTTGTATCCCTTGAGCAACATTTCTCACTTTCCTCTCCCCCCCCAACCCCCTGGCAACCACCGTTCTACTCTCTACTTCTATGATGGACCATTTTAGATTCTACATATAAGTAACAGCATACAGTATTTCTCTTTCTGTGTCTGGCATATTTCACTTGGCATAAGGTCCTCCACATTCATCAGTGTTGTACAAATGGCAAGATTCCCTTCTTTTTCAAGACTTAATAATATTCCATGTATATACATACCACATTTTCTTCATCCATTTACCTATTAATGGGCATTTGGTTGTTGGATGTGAATATATTTTAAATTGCTACTTCTTCTGTTGAATTGACCCTTTTATCCTTATGTAATGACCTTCTTTGTCTCTAGAAATAGTTTTTGACTGAAAGTTATTTTATCTGGGCACCTGGGTGGCTCAGTCGGTTAAGCAGCTGCCTTCAGCTCAGGTCGTGATCCCAGGGTACTGGGACTGAGCCCCGCATTGGGCTCCCTGCTCTGTGGGAAGCCTGCTTCTCCCTCTCCCACTCCCCCTGCTTGTGTTCCTGCTCTCATTGTGTCTCTCTCAAATAAATAAAATCTTAAAAAAAAAAGTTATTTTATCTGATATAAGTATGGCGATTCCTGCTTTCTACTGTTGCCATTTGCAATGGCTATCTTTTTCCACTGTCTGCCTATGAATGTCTTTTTAAAGTGAATTTTTTTTATTACGTTATGTTAATCACCATACATTACATCACTAGTATTTGATGTAGTGTTCCATGATTCATTGCTTGCGTATAACACCCAGTGCTCCATGCAGAACGTGCCCTCCTTAATACCCATCACCAGGCTAACCCATCCCCCCACCCCCCTCCCCTCTAGAACCCTCAGCTTGTTTCTCAGAGTCCGTAGTCTCTCATGGTCCGTCTCCCCCTCTGAGTTCCCCCCCTCCAAGGTCCCCCCTCCTGCTATCTTTTTTTTTTTTTTTAACATATAATGTATTATTTGTTTCAGAGGTACAGGTCTATGATTCAACAGTCTTACACAATTCACAGCGCTCACCATAGCACATACCCTCCCTAATGTCTATCACCCAGCCACCCCATCCCTCCCACACCCCACCACTCCAGCAACCCTCAGTTTGTTTCCTGAGATTAAGAATTCCTCATATCAGTGAGGTCATATGATACATGTCTTTCTCTGATAGACTTATTTCGCTCAGCATAATACCCTCCAGTTCCATCCACGTCGTTGCAAATGGTAAGATTTCATTCCCTTTGATGGCTGCATAATATTCCATTGTATATATATACCACATCTTCGTTATCCATTCATCTGTCGATAGACATCTTGGCTCTTTCCACAGTTTGGCTATTGTGGACATTGCTGCTATAAACATCGGGGTGCACGTACCCTTTCGGATCCCTACTTTTGTATCTTTGGGGTAAATACCCAGTAGTGCAATTGCTGGATCAGATGGTAGCTCTATTTTCAACTTTTTGAGGAACCTCCATACTGTTTTCCAGAGTGGCTGCACCAGCTTGCTTTCCCACCAACAGTGTAGGAGGGTTCCCCTTTCTCCGCATCCCCGCCAACATCTTCGCTTCCTGACTTGCTAATTTTAGCCATTCTGACTGGTGTGAGGTGGTATCTCAACATCGCTCGGCATCAGGGAAATCCAAATTAAAGTAAATCTCTTGCAGACAGCATATCGCAGGATTTTTTTAATCCATTCAGCCACTATATGCCTTTTTTGTGGCGTTCAATCCATTTACATTTTTTTCAATTCATTTTCATTTAAAGTAACTATTGATAGGTGAAGACTGAACACTGCCATCTTCTTTGTTTTCTGCATGTTTTGCAGTTATTTTGTCCCTCTCTTATTCTCTTGCTATCTTCATTTGATGAACATTTGCTGTTTTCCAGATTTGCTTTCCTTTCTCTTTATCTTTTATCTATTACAGATTGTTTTCTTTGTGATTAGCTCAAGGCTTGAATGAAAGATCTTATAGTTACAACCATCTATTTTGCTTTGATTACAACTTAACTTCGATTGCACATAAAACTCTAAACTGTTGCACCTCTCCCCACATGCTTCATGTTCTTGTAGTCACAGTTTGCTATTTATACTGTGTATCCATTAACAATTTATCACTTAACTTTTAAATTAGAATCAAATGCTATTTATGCACCTACATTATTTTGTACATGTCTATATATTTAACTTTACCAGTGAGATTTAAGCCTTCTTCAACTTTCATGTTGCTATATAGCATGTTTTGTTTCCATTTGAAGAACTCCCTTAAGCATTTATTGTAAGACAGGTCCATAGTGGTTATGAACTCCCTCAATGTGATTTTTGTTTGTCTGGCAAGTACTTTATCTCTCCTTCATTTTTTTTTTTTTTTTTTAAATTAGGCTCCATGCTCTGCATGGAGCCCAACATGGGTCTTGAACTCACAACCCTTAGATCAAGACCTGAGCTGAGATCAAGAGTTGGACACTTAACCGACTACACCACCCAGGCTCCCCTCTTCAATTTTAATGGATAATTTTTCTGCATAGGTTATTCTTGGTTGGTATATTTTTTCTTTCTGTACTTTGAATATATCCTCCTGGCCGACAAGGTTTCTACTGAGAAATCCATTCATTATCTTAGGGGGTGTCCTATAATATGATGAATCATTTTTTGTCTGCTTTCAAAATGTCTTCTTTGACCTTAACTTTTAATAATTTAATTATACAGTGTCCCAGTATAGTGTTCTTTGGGTTCATCCTATGTGGGATCTTTTGAGCTTTTTATATCTGAATGTCCATTTCCCTCCCAAGATTAGTGAAGTTTGTAGGCATTATTTTTATATATAAAGAACTTATAAAACTCAACACCCCAAAAATGAATAATGCAATTAAAAGACAGGAAGACATGAACAGACCTTTTTCCAATGAGGACATACAGATAGCCACCAGACACATTAGAAAATCCTAACAATGCTAAACACTGACTCATCATCAATCAAATACAAATCAAAATTACAATGAGATATCACCTCACACCTTTCAGAATGGCTAAAATCAACAACACAAGGAACAACCGGTGTTGGCAAGGATGTAGAGAAAGAGGAACCCTCTTGCACTGCTGGTGGAAATGCAAACTGGTACAGCCACTCTGGAAAACAGTATGGAGGTTCCTCAAAAGTTAACAGTAGAAGTACCCTATGATCCAGCAATCACACTACTGGGCACTTACCCAAAGAATACAAAAATACTAAATTCAAAGTGATACATGCACCGTTATGTTTATAGCAGCATTATCTACAATAGCCAAATTATGGAAACAGCCCACTTTCCACTGACTGATGAATAAAGAAGAGATGGTATACACACACACACACACACACACACACACACACACACACACACACACACACTGGAATATTACTCAGCCATAAAAAAGAATGAAATCTTGCCATTTGCAATGACATGGATAGAGGTAGAGAGTATCATGCTAAGTGAAATAAGTCAGTCAGAAAAAGACAAATACATATGATTTCACTCATATGTGGAATTTAAGAAACAAAGGGAAAAAAAAGAGAGAGGGGGGCAAACCAAGAAAAAGACTCTTAACTATAGAGAACAAACTGATGGTTACCAGAGAGGAGGTGGACTGGAGGGATGGTGAAATAGGTGATGGGGATTAAGGAGTATATTTGGTGTGATGAGCACCAGGTGTTATAGGGAAGTGTTGAATCACTATATTGTACACCTGAAACTAATATTACACTTATGTTAACTAGTACATAAAAACTTCAAAAAAAAGCAAAATAAAATAAGCTATTTGCTCCTTTTTCTCTCTTGTCCTTCTGGGACTTCCATAATGTGTATATTGATTCCCTTTATAAAGCCCCATAGGGGCACCTGGGTGGCTCAGTCAGTTAAGCATCTGACTCTTGATTTTGGCTCAGGTCATGATCTCAGGGTTGTGGGATCAAGCCCCACCTCGGGCTCTGCACTCAGCAGGGAGTCTCCTCTTCCCTCTACTCCTCCCCCTGCTTATGCTCTCTTTCTCTCTCTCTCTCTTTCTCTCTCTCTCAAATAAATGTTTTAAAAATACCCTATAAATCCTAGAGGGTTTTTTTTTTTTAAACTTTTTCATTGTTTTTTTTTTTTTTCTCCTCTGACTGGATAATTTTTAATGCCCTATGTTTGACTTTACAGCTTCTTTCTTCTAACTGACTGAATCTGCTGCTGAAGATTTCTATTTCATTTTTTATTTCTTTAATTGTATTTTTCACCTCCAGAATTTGATTCTTTATCAAATCTCTTTATTAATCTTCCTGTTTTGTTCACATACTGTTTTCCCCTTTTCATGGAGTTGTCCAGCTGCTCTCCTGTAGCTTACTGAGTTTCTTTAAATCAGTTACTTTTTCAGACAACTTATATGTATCCATTTAACTAGTGTTAGTAACTGGAAATATTTCATGTTCCTCTGGTGGTGTCATGTTTCCTTGATTTTTTTGTATGTTCTTTGTACCCTTGCATGAATGTCTGCACATTTGAATGAACAGTCACATCTTCCAGACTTTATGGACTGGCTTCAGTGGGGAAGGATCTTCACCTGTGGTTGGGTGTGAGGGTGCTGGCTACATAGGGTAAAGTATCTCTAGCTCTGGAGGTCAGGGTTGCACAGCAATGACAACTCTAGACAGTAACATCAGGTGAAGTCAGTCTCAGTGAAGATCGTGGGTGTCCTTGTTGATGAAGGCTATGGGTATCCATGGAAGCAGCAGCAGCAGAAGATACTGGGGTCTTTGGCAGTGAAGTCTGCTGGGGTCCTCCTTTTCTTCTTGGGGGAAGTTGCCAAAAAGGGGATCCCTCTTGGAACTGGGGCATTGGTACATGCACAGCGGTACCAGGAGTGTATGTGGTGGCTCTTTCCATCAACCCAAAGGGTTTCAGTGATGTAGACTCCAGGAAGCTCCACAGGTGGGGTCAATGACAATGAAAACTGCAGGGGGTATCAGCAAAATCTGTGGGGGTCTGCGGTTGTTTGATGAGGACTATTAGGGTCCTCTTGCTCTCCTTCTCCCCTGCTGGGTGGTCATCCGCTGAGGCAGCTGGGACTGCAGGATTCATTTCTGAAATGTTTTCTTTAATAATGTTTGGTGCCTCAGGGCAATTTGTTCTGTTTGTCTCTATCCCTGTCTCTATAGTATATCATCCCCCAGTTCTCTCTGCATGTCTTGTGATGCTTACATCATGTTAGTCTCATGATAGACATACTTCTTATGTGGAAAATGAAATCCAAGAATAAAGAATTCAAAATAGGGGACAGCCAGCTTCTGGTATCTTAAATCCTGGGCCAAGAAATTGCCACAGCATCACTTTCACCATATTCTAATGCTAATTAGCAGTCATAGTGCCCTCTTCACTTCAAGGGGATGCTAGACCTCCCATATTAATTGGAGAAGTTTCAAATAATTTGCGGCCATCTTTATGACAACTTCCTGATGCTTCCAATATAAAATTTAATCTCCATACACACCATTCATCACTGGGCCACTGACTACCTTTCTAGCATCAGTTCATGAAACATCCACCCACTGCATCTGCTGCCCCCTCCCACACTGACTCTACTAATAGTCTCTCCAGTGCACCATGCTCTTATAGCCGTTCTTAAATACTTATACTTCCTTGTTCTTCAGTAGGCAACAATTAGCTGACAACCACTCCATCACCAGAGTCAACAGTTTTGCCAAATGAGCTATGTTCAATTTTCACCTTAGAACTATATATTTTTTTAAAAAAACACCATTCCATCTGTGTAAAAGCACTTTTATTTTTTTGTTTTTTTTATTATTATGTTATGTTAATCACCATACAATACATCATTAGTTTTTGATGTAGTGTTCCATGATTCATTGTTTGCATATAACACCCAGTGCTCCATTCAATACGTGCCCTCCTTAATACCCATCACCAGGCTAACCCATCCCCCCACCCCCCTCCCCTCTAGAACCCTCAGTTTGTCTCTCAGAGTCCATAGTCTCTCATGGTTCGTCTCCCCCTCCAATTTCCCCCCTTCATTCTTTAAATCAGTAAAGTTTAAGCTGTTAATATCAGCATCCCAAACAACAAATCAGTAATTCTGGAATAGAGTTTTCGCCATTTCAGAATAGGAGATAGACTTTGAAAAACATATAACCTTTATAACCTTTATAAATGGGTCTTTATGGTATCATTTTTACTATCAGTGTGAACATGTGCATCTTTGAAATACACATGCATGGAATGCCAGAGCAAGTCACCTTGAAGTATCACCAAGAAGCAGGGAGCAAGGGGCACCCTTGAGTTTAATATACGTGCTTCATGAGCTGTGAGGATGATGGTAAGTTTGTAGAACACCGTATCCTTTGTCACTACATAAAACTCAGTGCTCCTGAATATGGAAATCTGCCTAGCATCTTCCACACTGCATATACAAATGCTAACCAATGCCCAACACCTTATGGAACATTAACGTTCCCTTCTCCTTTGCCTTTATCACAATCAACACTGAAAGAGAAAAGGATCCTATACAACTTCAAAATGTACAAGAATAACTCAGTGGCAGAATAAAAAGTTGCTAGAAACTGTACAACTTACAGGGTAGATTTATGATTTCATATGAATGCTCATACAATCCTAAGGGAAGTTAACCAGAGCAACAAAAACCCTCTTGGGTTATAAGATTTCATGTTACATAAATTCTCCCTTGGAGAGTTTCTCTCTGCTATGACGACAGCCATATAACTACACACAAATACTACCAAATAGCAATTACCTACATATGAATTAAGCAAATAAATCCTAACTCTTATCTGCCCCCAAGGTGTCTCAAATTCTCTTGTCAGGGTACCTAGCTGCAATGAAATGACACTGTAGCTCAAATCCAGATTTTGAAAAGTATTATTTTCAATTATCTGCACAAATTCAAATACCAATAATATATTTGGTTGAAAAAATATGAATTGATGCTCATAGAGTAAGAATGATTTCCAAAATTTTTAGCCCCACCCCAAACACACCTCAGAACTTTTACAAAGTTTATCGAATTGTTCCAACAACTCAATAGTAAGGAAGAACAGGATATTGCTATTTTAATATGCTCCCCAGGTGGACAACTAAATTGGAGAACTGCACGTTTTATATATTATCAGGCCCCAGAATCAGAGTGAACAAGTTCAAATCCAACTTTTTTTCTCCTACTGGCTATGTGAAAAGAGGCAAATTATTTTAGTACTCCATACCATAGTTTCTCAACTCTAAAATGTAGATATTATCTAAATTATTATTGTATTAAAAAAAACAGTAATTCATGTTTAGTCAGTAGCTAGTAAGTATCAAATAACAGTAGATATTTTAGATTTATTTTTCTGATTGTATTTTCTTCATCTCTTTTGTGGCTATAACCTGACTTTTCTCAGAGAAAATGAAGATTATATATTTTAAAAATGTGTAGCTTTACTATATAAGTGATCCCAGTACATTATTTTCCAATATCTTAATTTTTTGGTACATATGACGGAAACAATATTCATCTACTCTGATTTATTTACCATGTACTATGTGCAAGGTACTGAAGATAATATAATGTGCAGTACAAATGTCCCTGCTCATCATGAACTAATAGCTAACAAGTACAAATTGATTTACAAAGGCTGACTGCTTTTGATGTTCACTTCCAACAGGACATAAAATTGTCATGATGACTTTATAGATGAGAAGACAGCCTCATACACGTGGAGACTTGTCCACAATCTCCTAGCTAACAAGTATCAGAAATAATTGACGCATGAGGCAACAGGGTGGTTACTCAGTTAAGTGTCTGACTCTCAATTTCAGCTCAGGTTATGATCTAAGGGTTGTGGGATTGAACTGTGTTGAGCCCCACCTTGGGCTCTAAACTGGACGTGGAGCCTGCTTAAGATTCTCTCCCTCTCCCTCTACCCCTCCCCACCACTCATGTGTGCTCTCTCTCTCTCTCTAAAAAAAATGTAAAAGAAAATAAATAATTGATACACGTTATTCTAGCCCTTCCTCTTTCCATCCTACCTTTCTGGTTTGACTCTCCCAGCAGAGCTAGCTAGCTAACTACCCATAATCATGCACCCCTTCCACAAGATAGAGTCACTGCTGGGAGAAAGCTGTTGAACAAAGGGTTAGAATCTTCACCCCCCAATGGTTGGATGGAGCCATGTGTCTTATTCCACCTTGTTAAATTTTAGTGAAGTGATGTGTATGCCTCTTGGGCAAAAGGGAGCTGGAGACTTCTCCATACTTACTCTTCAGCAGCAGCCTTGGAGACCATGTTAAAGAAGGCAGCATTATGAGATGGAAGAGTAAAAATTCCTTAACAAACTACACAAAATCAGGATGAATAATATAATCAGTCCCTGAGTTCTACTTAAGACTATACTTTTTTTTTATGTCCCCAGTAGCAATGGTGTATAGTTTAGGAAGTGTCAGAAAACCAGGAGATTCCAAGAAAAGATGATAAGCCCTATAATGGAGTTGAACATAGAGGGAGCACAGAGAAAAAAAAAAAGAACGCTGGGAATTTTGAAAAGGCTCTAAAAAAACAAAAAAGTAGAATAACAAATAGGTTTTGCCAGTTAGAGAAAACAAATACTCAATGTAATAGATTTCAAACAGAATACACTCTGCAATGCTCTGATAGACTACCATGTTCAAAAATAAGACTATTTGGACATGTTTACATTTATCTATTGATGTGCAACAAATCACACCAAAATCTAGTGGCTTTGAGCAACAATCAGTAATTGGCTCACGACTACAATTTAAGCAGAACTTGACTGGGACGGATGATATCTACTCTATGTGGCATCAGCTGAGGGTGACATGACTGAGGGGTGGGAGAATGGAGAAGCCACTTCAGGATGGCTCATTCTCATGGCCAGCAGGTTTGTGCTGACTACTGACTTGTGCTTAGCTAGGCTGAAACCTTCACTTCCTCTTTATCCAGGCCTCTCCATATAGTCTGTGATTCCTTACAGCAGGATGACTGAGTTCTAAGACCAAGGCTACCAAAAAGCAGACTGTGGGAGTCTGTGTCATCTTTTAGGATTGAGCCTGGGAAGTCATACAGTGTCACTTCTGCCACAGTCTCATAGTTGAGATGGTCACAAAGGCCCATAAAAATGCAAGGGAAGGGGACGTAAATGGTATCTCTTGACAGAGGAGTGACAAGGTACTAGAAAACACAATTTGTTGTAAAAATACCAAAAAGTGGGGAAAAAAAAATCTAAGGATGATAAGGTAAATTATTATCTACCTTGAAAATCTGTTTTAATCTCCAAATGTTTTGTCAGATTGACAAAATGAGGCCAAGTATGTGTTTCAACCTAACCACAGAATTTCAGGCTGTTTCCTATTACTTTTTGCCTATAGTGTATGAGGTTAATAAGATCTGAGACAGCACTGAAAGCTATCAATGTAGACTTTCCAGTTTGATTTGAAGCCAAGCCAGGGGCTCTGAGAAAGTTGTGGTTGAAGGTTCTCAGCTTCCAAAAGGACTAAGTAAATATCATCATTTAACAACTATGTCCTGTTGAGTTGGAGAATTTACAGAGGAAGGCAACTGTAAGGCTCCTGGATACCTTACTTAAAATACACTGACTTCCAGACACCCTCAAGAAAATCTATAAACTCTTCTGTTGAATTGTTTCAAATATAATCTAAACTAGAATCAAAGAGCCTGGGTGGCCAGTCGGTTAAGCATCTGCCTTCGGCTCAGGTCATGATCCCAGGGTTCTGGGATCGAGCCCCGCATCGGGCTCCCTGCTCAGCGGGGTGTCTGCTTCTCCCTCTGCCTGCCACTCCCCCTGCTTGGCTCTCTGTCTCTCTGACAAATAAATAAATACAATCTTTAAAAAATAAATAAATAAACTAGAATCAAAGAGTAGGTGCAATGGCCTTGATCTTCTTTTGTTTTTTTTTTTTTTAAGATTTTATTTATTTATTTGACAGACAGAGACAGCGAGAGAGGGAACACAAGCAGGGGGAGTGGGAGAGGGAGAAGCAGGCTTCCCGCGGAGCAGGGAGCCCGATGCGGGGCTCGATCCCAGGACCCTGGGACCATGACCTGAGCTGAAGGCAGACGCTTAACGACTGAGCCACCCAGGCACCCCTGGCCTTGATCTTCTTAGGGTTTCATCTTTTACATCTTAACTAGTTACACTTTATGCACATACTCTAGATTCTACAGATTCAAGGATACATAAGAGCTCGCACCGCCCCCCTCCAACCTCTAGGCTTTATAGTTTAGTATAGACAGGACACTAGGTAACTGTAGGAGAATGTGATAAACACTATGGCAATGAACGGTATTATAGGGGACAGGAAAAAAAGCGGTTAACTTTGAAGGTTTAGAAAAAGCTCTAAGAAAAGACATTTCAGCTGGCCCCCAAAGAATGAACAGGATTTGCCAGGTAGAGAAGGGAAATGAACACTTTAGTAGAAGAGCAGACATGACACAGGTGGCATGCTGCAATGAATCTGTGTGATAACCAGCTAAGTACATTACATGAAGCAATTTTATTAACATTATTATTTTTCATCAAATAGTAAAAAGGAATCCTTTGCCATGAGATTCTGGAACACTGACAGCTCTCCTGCTCAGAGGCTCTGTTTGATCGGAGTCCTCTGTGTGGTTTTGGACATGTAAATAAGTAAACACTGTGTAGAGATACCAATAATGGCTAGGAGGACATGCAGGCTCACACCTGTAAGCAATCTGGACTGTGGAAATGAAATCGCATCAAGCAGCTAAAGAAAAAAGGCAGTGCCTTGAAAAGAGATACACCCTTCTGCCCTTAAAAGGACCTACTGTGTTATCAAGAAGAAACAGACTGCCAATCATATTGTCACAAGCACATCTTCTGGACAAAGGAAAAATGTACAGATACATCGATGTATACTGACCTGTGTGATAGACATATACATTCACATATACAAATGGCAATTGGTTAACATTCATTCTCTGTTTGCTGTTTAAAAAAGGAAACAAATGAAACCTGAGGAGGTTCCAGCTAGAGAATGAACATTGTATAACATAGGGTGTAAGGCTAATGGTTTTCAAATTTGATAGCATATCTGAATCATCTGCAGAGCTTGTTAAAACACAGATTTCTGGGCGCCTGGGTGGCTCAGTCGTTAAGCGTCTGCCTTCGGCTCAGGTCATGATCCCAGGGTCCTGGGATCGAGTCCCACATCGGGCTCCCTGCTCGGCGGGAAGCCTGCTTCTCCCTCTCCCACTCCCCCTGCTTGCGTTCCTGCTCTCGCTATCTCTCTCTCTGTCAAATAAATAAATAAAATCTTTAAAAAAAAAAAAAAAAAAAAAAAAAAAAAACACAGATTTCTGGGGCTTGCCCTGAATATCTATTTTACCAGGTCTGGGGTGGAACCCAAGAACATGTATTTTTTTAAAAGTTCCCAAGAGGGATGCCTAGGTTGCTCAGTCATTAAGCGTCTGCCTTCGGCTCAGGCCATGATCCTGGGGTCCTGGGATCGAGCCCCGCATCGGGCTCCTTGCTCAGCGGGGAGCCTGCTTCTCCCTCTGCCTGCCGCTCCCCCTGCTATGCTCTCTCTCTCTGACAAATAAAAAAATAAAATCTTAAAAAAAAGCTCCCAAAAAACGTTGATACTGCTTGGATTTTAATCCTGAATGACAATCTTGATTTTACCACTTAACAGTTGTTAAACTTTGGGAAAGTTCATCAATTTCTCTGTGCTTCAATTTCCTTATTTGTAAACAAAGATATGGCACAGCGTGAGGCTCCATCCATATACCCTCCGAACTCACCATCTTAGTTCACGTTGGAGTCCCACTGCAAAAACCTCCCACTCTCTACCTAAGGTTCTCTGTTCTGGGTATCCACATTGCTGGCCTGAAGTGTTATCAAGTTCGTGTCCAAGGAGCAGCTCCCGGGCAATAACGGATAGCAACTGGAAAATAATATCCTCAGGTGAGACAGCTCTTAGTCATGTTCTTACCAGTTTTCAAAATTTGGTCCTCAAACCAGCTGCATGGCCGATACCTGAGAACCCGTTAGAAATATTGCACATTCTCAGGTCTGGTCCCTGATATACCATGAAATCAGACTTGGAGGATCAGCCTCAGTACTACAATCTAACAAACCCTGCGGGGGATGCTGATGAGTACCAAGGTTTGAGAAGCACTGCTTTATATCATCTTCCAAAGACCACCAACAGAAATGAGGCCAAGATGCCCTGAACAACAACTTCCTTATTAAATATCTCATTAAAATATCATTTTCTTTGCTGTCTTAACTCTCTGCCTTCTTTATTGGTGCTTCCTAGAATTACTACACACACACACACACACACACACAAAAAAAAACACATATACTCTAAACCTTGTTTCACTATCTGCCTCTGTGGTAACTTATTCTGTAAAAAGAAAAAAGATATTAATTGAGTCTATGTTTAATAGGACTCCTATGAAAACTAAATGAAATAATACATAAAAAGTGTTCAGTGGGGGCAGCTGGGTAGCTCAGTCAGTTGGGCATCCGACTCTTGATTTCAACTCAGGTCATGGTCTTGGGGTCATGGTATCAGGCCCCACATTAGGTTCTGCACTCAATGGGGAGTCTGCTTGAGATTCTCTCTCTCTCTGCCCCTCCCCCCCCAAATAAATAAATACATATTTTACAAAAGGGGTTTAGAACAGTGACTGGCACATGTTGAGATACCAAGGAAAAATAAGCTACAATTCTGATTTGATTACTAATAAAGATACTAATCTAACAAGAACGGATTTAATATTTGAATGTTCCTTTTTTTAAGATTTTATTTTTAAGCAATCTCCATACCAAACATGGGGCTCAAACTTAGCACCCTGAGGTCAAGAGTCACATGCTCTACTGAGCCCACCAGGTGCCCTAATATCTGAATGTTCTAAATAAAATGACAAAAAAATCAAGTAATAATTGTCTTTGGTTTTGCAAGTTAGGAAGCAGCACAATTTAATCATAGGATCTTACTAGGTTCTTTTCCATAATTTTCATCTTTCTGATGTATAAAATCTGTCAGCATTTAAAGAACTCTCCATACTCTTTTGCCACTGCCAGCATTCTGTGATTTAATAATTATGGCCACTGGGGCGCCTGGGTGGCTGTCGGGTAAGCATCTGACTCTTGATTTCAGCTCAGGTCTTCATCTCAGGGTGGTGAGTTCAAACACCTCATTGAGCTCCACACTGGGTGAGGAACCTACTTAAAAAAATAATAACAACTGTGGTCACTTTCATAGGGATGAGTCCCTGAACACTCATCTATACTTAAACTTGTGAACTTGTGTCCATCACTATCTTTTTAAAAATCTACTTCATTTTGGACATTTTCTCTTCTGTTACCAAGGTATTACTAAGTATATGTGCTGCCGAAGCGAGCACCCGAGGTATTACTAAGAAAGAAAGCCCAGAGCAATGTCACCGTGGCTTCCTAAATACCACTGACATTTGAGCAATTGGACATGATAATAAATAGTAATTACTTCATAAGTGAGTCCCAAAGTTGTCACATCTCCTTTTCTGACAGAATGATGCCTTCCTGTTAGTTCCGGCTTGAAGTCCTGTACAGACATTTGCCAGAATGATGATTTACCCCTGGGAATGGTCTATAGTAGGGGTTTAGCATCTATTTCATCAGCATAGATGATTCAAAGAAAATGCACTGGATACCAAATGAACAAATCCTCCAAATTCAGAATGAATTTCTTAATTTAGCAGCTTAATCTGAGATATATTGAGAATTGAGAATTTTATTTAGAGGTATAAAGATAGTACAATGAATTATTTCTCTTCAAACTAGCTTCGTTAACTGTTAATTTGCCAAATTTTCATCCTCTCCCTGTCCTTATTAAACACACACACACACACACGACATATACTGAACGATTTGAGAGGCAAAGATATCTGGACCATTAACCTATACATTCTTGAAAATTTATCTCCTAAGAACAGGACGTTCCTCCCCCTCATTAAAATAAAATTTTGTAATGATTCTGTTTTATCATTAAATTCATAAATAAAACATCTGACTAGACATAAAATTAGGGAAAAATACTCTTTTTAAGTACTATTTAAATACTCTATTTTTAAATACTATTAAATTTAAATACTATTTAAATACTATATAAAACAGTATTTTTTAAAATTGGGGAAAAAACACTGCACTATTATAGAAAAATATAAGAATAAATACCAAGGAAAAATTAAATAATAATAATCTATAGTAGATGTCCAAAAGAACACATCATATTGGTGATTCAAATACTATAACCTATGTTATCACCAGTGACATTTTCAAAATCCTAAATTCCTGACATGCTTCTGAACAAAACAAAGTACAAACTTCCCTGAGTACATCTACAGAATCACTGAATTATTGGAAAATATGCAGAATATTAAAAGAGTGGAAAAGTGCTTTGTGTTGCTATAGAAAACAAAGTGTCTCTGCTCAGACAGATATGAATAGGCTACGCACCTGCATAAGTATCTGGATGTAAGGCATTATAAAGTTCTGTGCGATGGAGAGGCAATTCTCTACTGTGCAGGACTAAGCTGTGCATTACAGGGTGCCTGGCATACTTGCCTTGCCCATTTACTTATCCCACCTTTTCCCAGACACCTCTTAGGTAAGTACAACTCTCAGTGAGAATAAGTGATTTAAAGCAGAATAAGTGCAAAAACTATTTGAAGCTATGTGGCTTTTGCAAAATATTTCATTTATATACTTTTTTTATGCAACGACTTAATAAAACCAAAACTGTATTCATTTGGTCAAAAAATTTAAGGACTGAGAACCTACCTTTTCATGATTCCTGTAATACGGGTAGCTACACTCAGAAATTCTTCTAAGATTATGCGGACCAGTGATGAGCCTCCAGATGGAGCATTCATACATTAGATTTAAGAAACATAGTAGAGTCTTCAAGTAAACTTGATTTATTTGCTAAGATTTTGCTACTCATTTTGCCTTGCCCACAATTCCTTTAGAGAATATTAATATAAAACTTAATACTTCTATTTCTCCTTAAGTAACTCCAATGTCAAAATAACATGGTCATACAAATATAAGCTATTTTATTTCAAATATCTAATAATTTACCACTAGGACATTAAATCAAGTATATAATGAACTTAAATACTAGCTATACAATTTTTTAAATTATAACTACATCCTGAGTGATCATGGGTAACAGTTGAGTGTACTGGTTTAATGGCAAATATACCAATTATCTGAAATTAACTTTATTTGATTCGTGATTTTAAATAAGGTCTCAAATGTATATTTTAGACTTCTGGGAAAATGGCAGAGTAGGAGTATCCTCAGCTCATCTGTGCAGGGACACACCAAGATAAGAGCCTCATCCCAGATAACAGTCCCATCAGTGAAACTAACTCAGAAAATAAACCAAAGACTGGCAGGACAGAATTTCCAGTTAATTTTAGAGAGGAGGCCACATAAGAAATGCCAGGAGGGACAAAAACTCAGTCTCGAACCAAATCCCTAGTGAGAAATTACAAATGGGAAGGACACTAGAAGCACGGAGAAGGGAGAGAAGCAGACCCCACACCAAGGATCCTAGGCATGGGGGAGCTGTACTGGGAAGACAGGCCCCCATAACATTTGGCTTTGAAAACCAGTGGGGCTTAATTTCACTAGTTTTTGCCATCAGTGGGGTTTAACGCCGGGTTCTTTAAAAATCAGAGGGTTTAGCTCCGTAAGAGCCAGAGGACAACAGGAAACTGAGGCTCTGCCCTTAAAAAACAGAAAAACAACTAACCCAGGCAAGATATAGCACAGAAGCAGCAGTTTGAAAAGCACTTGGGGTATATATGCAGATTTATTTACTAATCTCAGAATGTATGCTGGAGGGGCAAGGATCTTTAGGACACTTTTCCAAGAACAAAAGTGCTGGTAGATACAATTTCTTTCCGTGTCTCCACACTAGATAGTCTGATATTCCAAGGCAGCAGGAAGAACACTCTCCAACTATCTTGCTAGGAACTGTGTCCTGTCCCCATAATCCCCTGAGCGTCTATCTCACCCAACACATTCCACCCATTAGGTGTCCTTCCAAAGCATCTCCTACCCCATACACACTGCAAGCAACCCTGGCAGGGAACACTGCCACTCCAAAGTGACTCATGCCCTGGGGAAAGTGGAAGATAACCACATACATCAGTGTGCCTGTAGTCCCAGCAGCCAAGCTACAGAGCTGGCAGCACAGAGAGTGCTCTATCAGTGCAATTGCAGCCCCAGCAGATGGTTTTGGGGGCAGGTATTTGATCTGACTGCTGGCCTAGCTCACCAACCAAAATCTCTCAGGGGGGCTATAAAGAGAGAGATCCCTGCAGTGTGGTTATGACTGAAGCCTGATCAGCTGGACTGAAGGTAGGCATTGCGTCTCACTGATGGTCTCACCCACCAATGAATATCTCTCATGGAACAAGAAAGGGAGAGTACCCTGCAGGCTGGTACAACTGCAGCCTCAGCTAACAGGCTGAGGGCAGGCATGTAGTCTGACTACTGACACTGTCTAACTACAAACACAAGGCAGCCCCAGACTGCCCCTTAATAGCACAAGGACCAACCCTGTCCACAACAGGCAAAGTGGGCCATTGCAGCAGACTGGACTAAAGACAAATGCGGCTCAGCCTCAACAGTAGGGTACATACAACCCACATATTAGATACTTTTAGGGCAAATGGTTCTGGTGATCTGGAGCACTGTGCTACAGGTCACTCCTGGACCTCTTCTTCATTAGGACACTACTTTCAAGATCAGAAAACATAGGTGACTTTCCTAATAAATAGAAACAGACACATAGAGTTAGACAAAATGAGGAAAGACAGGAGTATGTCCAAAATGAAAGATAAGACAAAACCACAACAAAAGAGCTAAATGAAATGGAGGTAAGTAATTTGCCTAATGAAGAATCCAAAGTAATGGTCATCAAGATACTTACTGGACTTGAGATAAGTGTGTAGGATCTCACTGGACTTGAGATAAGAGTGTAGGATCTCAGTAACACCCTCAACAAAGAAATAGAAAATATAAAAGGAGAACTAATCAGAGATGAAGAACTCCATAATTGAAATACAAAATACACTTGAGGCCATCAGTAATAGAAGAAGAAAAAATGAGACTAGATTAAGGGAATTCAGTGACATCATCAAGTATAGTAACACTTCATTATAAGGATCCCAGAAGGTGAAGAAAGAGAGAAGGGGGCAGAAATTTTTTTTGAAGAAATAATAAGTTCAAAATTCCCTAATCTGGTGCAGGAAACTGAAATCCAGATTCAGGAGGTACAGGCAGCCCCCAACAAAATCAACCCAAGAAGGTCCACACCAAGACACATAATAGCTACAATGGCAAAAAAGATTGATAGAGAATTTTAAAAGCAGCAAGAGAAAAACAGCTACATACAAGGCAAACTTCATAAGGTTATCAGCTGATTTTTCAGCAGAAACTTTGCAGGCCAGAAGAGAGTGGCATGATATATTCAAGGTGATGAAAGTAAAAAAAACTGCAACCAAGAACACTCTATCCAGCAAGGCCATCATTCAGAACAGAAGGAGAGATAAAAAGTTTCCTGGACAAATAAAAGTTAAAGGAGTTCATCAACACTAAACCAGCCTTACAAAAAACACTATTCTTTGATGACAAGAAAAGGCCATAATCAGGAGTAAGAAAACTATGAAAGGAAGAATTTTCACAGGTAAATGCAAACATATAATAAAACTAGTAGATTACTCATTAAAAATCCAGTATGGAAGTTAAAGCAGTAAAATAAATTATACCTATAAAAATTAGTGAAAGGATTCACACAGTAAAAGAATATAAAGTATGACACCATATACATAAAATGTGGGGGGGCTAGTAAAATCTTAGTGCTTTTAGAATGGGTTTAAACTTAAGTGAAAATCAACTTAAAACAGACTGCTATATACCTAAGTTGCTGTATATGAACCTAATGGTAACCACAAAATCAAAAACCTATAACAGATACACAAAAAATAAAGAGAAAGTAATTGAAGTATATCACTAAAAAAAGCTATCAAACCACAAGGGATGAGAGAAGGAACAGCAAAGAACTACATAAACTACCTTAAAACAAACAAACAAACAAAAGACAGTAAGAATCAGAGAACATCTCCAGAAATAACAACAAAACAGGTAAGAAAATGGCACCAAAGACAGATATTTCAAAAATTAACTTGAATGTAAATGGAATCAATGCAACAATCAAAAAACATAGGGTGAATGAATAGATTAAAAAAAAAAGAGCCATCTATATGCTGCCTAGAAGCTATCACTTCAGACCCAAAGACACATGCAGAATGAAAGTGAAGGGATGGACAAACAGTCAACATCCAAATGGAAATAAAAGAAAGCTGGAGTAGCAATAATTTTAACAGACAAAATAACATTAATATGAAGACTGTAACAAGAGACAAAGGAGGACACTATATAATGATAAAGGGAATAATCCAAGAAGAGGATATAACAATTGTAAATATTTATGTACCTAAATTCATAAAGCAACTATCAAAAGACATAAAGAAGA
Source organism: Halichoerus grypus (assembly GCF_964656455.1). Classification (NCBI taxonomy): domain Eukaryota; kingdom Metazoa; phylum Chordata; class Mammalia; order Carnivora; family Phocidae; genus Halichoerus; species Halichoerus grypus. The sequence continues at coordinate 103,601,306 of NC_135727.1, read as the reverse complement.
ATTTGACAGTAATACAATAATAGTAGGGGACTTTAACACCTGCTTACAACAGATGGATCATCCAGATAGAAAATCAGCAAGGAAACAGTGGCTTTGAATGACACATTGGACCAGATGGACTTAACAGATATATTCAGAACATTTCATCTACAAACAGCAGAATACACATTCTTTTCAAGTACACATGGAACACTCTCCAGCATAGATCACATTAGGCCACAAAACAAGTTTCAATAAATTAACAAAGACCAAAATCATATCATGCACCTTTTCTGCCCACAATTGTATGAAACTTCAAATCAGTCACAAGAAAAAATCCGGAAAGAATACAAATACATGGAGGGTAAATCACATACTACTAAGCAATGAATGGGTCAACCAAGAAATCACAGAGGAAATTAAAAAAATACATGGAGACAAATGAAAATGAAAACAGTAATTCAAAATCTTTAGGATGCAGCAAGAGCTGTTCTAAGAGGAAAGATTATAGCAATACAGGTCTACCTCAAGAAACAAGACAAAGCTCAAATCAACAACCTAATCTTACACCTAAAAAAGCTAGAAAAAAGAAGAAAAAAACAAAGCCCAAAATCATTAAAGGAAGGTAAATACTGGAAAAATAAATACTGCAAAATAAATGCTGCAAAAATAAATGAAACAGAGACTAAAAAAGAAAAAAAAAGTATCAGTGAAACCAGGATCTGGTTCTTTAAAAATATTAATAAAATTTATAAACCTTTAGCCAGACTCATCAAAAAATAAGAAAGAGAACTCAAAATCAGTAATAGTGGAGGAGAAACAACCATCACCATAGAAATACGAAGGATTATAAAAGGATATTATAAAAAACTATAATCCAATAAATTGGACAACCTAGAAGAAATGGATAAATTCCTCAAAACACATAACCTTCCAAAACTGAATCAGGAAGAAAAAGAAAATTTGAACAGACCAATTACCATCAATAAAATTGAATCAGTCATCAAAAAACTCCCAAAAAACAAAAGTCCAGGATCAGATGGGCTTCACAGGTGAATTCTACCAAATATTTAAAGAAGAGTTAATACATATCCTTCTCAAACTATTCCAAAATACAGAAGAGGAAGAAAAACTTCCAAATTCATTCTATGGGGCCAACATTACCCTGACAGCATAACCAGATAAAGATGCTACCAAAAAAAAAAAAAGAGAGAGAAATACAGACCAATATATCTGATGAACACAGATGAAAAAAAACTGTCAACAAGGTATGAGCAAACTGGATCCAACAATATATTTTTAAAAACCCTTCACCACAACCAAGTGGGATTTATTCCCGGCATGCAAGGGTGATTCAATATTCACAAATCAATCAGTATGATACACCATGTTAATAAAAGAAAGGATAAGAACCAATGATCCTTTCAATAGATGCAGAAGAAGCATTTGACAAAGTACAACATCCATTCATGATAAAAACTCTCAAAAAGGTAGGTTTAAAGGGAACATACCTCAACATAATAAAGGCCTTATATGAAAAACCCACGGCTAACATCATATTCAGTGGGGAAAAACAGAGCTTCTTCTCTAAGATCAGGAAGAAGACAGGAATGCCCACTCTCACTGCTTTTATTCAACATAGTACTGAAGTCCTCGCCATGGTAATCAGACCAAGAAGAAAAAGGCATCCATACTGGAAAGAAACAAGTAAAACATCCACTATTTGCAGATAACATAGTACTATATGTAGAAAACTCTAATGACTATACCAAATAAACTACAACTGATAAATGAATTCAATAAAGTTGCAGAATACAAAATTCATATGCAGAAATATGTCACATTTCTGTACTCTAATAATCAAGTAGCAAAAAAAGAAATTAAGAAAACAATCTCATTTAGAATTGCACCAGAAAGACTAAAATACCTAGGAGTAAATTTAACCAAGGAGGTAAAAGATCTGTACTCCCAAAACAATAAAACACTGATTAAAAAAAAATTGAGGATGACACAAATGCAAAGATATTCCATGCTTTTGGATTTGAAGAACCAATATAGTTAAAATGTCCATACTACCCAAAGTAATCTATAGACTTACTGCAATCTCTATCAAAATACCAACAACATTTTTCATAGAACTAGAACAGATAATCCTAAAATTTTTATGGAACCACAAAAGACCATGAAATAGCCAAAGCAACCTTGAGAAAGAACAAAGCTAGAGGTATCACAATTCTAGATTTGAAGATAGACTACAAAGCTGTAGTAATCAAAAGAGTATGGTACTGGCATAAATACAGATACATAGATCAACAGAACAGAATAGAGAGCCCAGAAATAAAGCCACACTTCCATGGTCAATTAATCTATGACAAGGAGGCAAGAATATACAATGGGGTAAAGACCATCTCTTCAATCAGTGGTGCTGGGAAAACTGGACAGCTACATGCAAAAGAATGAAACTGGACCACTTTCTAACATCATACACAAAAATAAACTCAAAATGGATTAAAGACCTAAATGTGAGATATGAAAACACAAAACTCCTAGAAGAGAACATAGGTAGCAATTTATTTGACATCAGTTGTAGAAACATTTTTCTAAATATGTCTCCAGAGGCAAGGAAAACAAAAGCAAAGTTAAACTATTGGGACTCCATCAAAATTAAAACTTTTGCACAGCAGAGGAAACCATCAAGAGAACAAAAAGACAAACTAATTAATGGGAGAAGATGTTTGCCAATGATATATCTAATAAGGGGTTAACATCCAAAAATAAAGAAAAAACTTATAAAACACCAAAAAACCCACAGAGAATCTGGTTAAAAATAGGCAGAGGATTTGAATAGATATATTTCCAAAGAAGACATACAGATGGGCAACAGACACATGAAAAGATGCTCAATATTACTAATTACCAGGGAAACGCAAATCAAAACAACGAGATATCACCTCTTACCTGTCAGAATGACTAAAATTAAAAACAATGAGGAACAAGTGTTCACGGGGATGTGAAGGAAAAGCTCCCTTGTGCATTACTGATAGGAATGCAAATTGGTGCAGCCACTGTGGGAAACAGTATGGAGGTTCTTCAAAAATTTAAAAATAGAATTACCGTATGATCTAGTAATTTCATCACTGGGTATTTACCCAAGAAATATGAAAACACTATTTTGAAAAGATATATGACCCCTATGTTCACTGCAGCATGATTTACAATAGCTGCACAGTGGAAGCCACCCAAGTGTCCTTCAATAGATGAATGGATAAAGAAGATATGATTTTGTATATATAAAATCTCACACACACACACTGATACACACCATGGAATATTACTCAGTCATAAAAAAATGAGATCTTGCCATTTGCAAAAACATGGCTAGACCTAAAGGGTACAATGCTAGATGAAGTCAGTAAGAAAAAGACAAATACCATATGACTTCACTCATACGTAGAATTTAAGAATAGAGAGAACAAAGAAAAAAAGGGACCAAAAAACCCAGACTCTTAAATATCGAGAACAAACTGGTGGTGGCCAGAGGGGAGGTAGGTGGGGGAATGGGTGAAACAGAGAAAGGGGATCAAGACACTTACTGTGATGAGCACTGAGCAATGTACAGGATTGTTGAATCATTATATGGTACACCTGAAACTAATAAAACATCATATATTAATTATACTTCAATTTTTTTTGAGAGTAAGAGAGTACACGTGTGAGCAGGCGGGGAGGGGAAAAGGGAGAGGGAGAGAGAGAATCCCAAGCATGCTCCACACCCAGCACAGAGCCCGACAACCTTGAGATCATGACCTGAGCCGAAATCAAGAGTCGGGCACTCAACCGACTGAGCCATCCAGGCACCCCAACTTTACTTCAATTTCCCCAAGTACATTTTTAAAAAGCTAGTTTTGGAATACAGTATTAGTCTATAGTAACCTTTTTAAATGAAAAACAGTAAAAAATATATACAATGTGTGCAGTAGGTAATACCTCGGTAATATGCTCTTATCTAAAAATATCAAGGGGGTAAATTATGAAAGACAATATTCCAAATGTCTACTTCCAAATTTAGCAACCCATATCAGAGGTACCTAATAAAATTGAAACAGGAATCTTAATTACAAAAGGGTAAAAGGTGTCTCTGTGACCTAATTTAGGTGTGGCTGGGTAGTACAAACTGTGCTCTGTAACTTATATATTATGTAAAAAAAATCACAAAGTTGAAAAAATGATTCTAATGTTTTTTTTTTTCAAAATAATTTAAAGTGAAAAAAATGTCTGTGGCATATTTAGCCACTGACCTCTATCCTTTCCTAGTTATGATCAAGAAAAAGATGAAATCACAAATGCGATCCGTTTCCTTTTTCATCTCGGTTAGTATTTTGGATAAAAGAGAAAGAAAACAAGCCTTTGTTTTATGCCCAGTAGTACAAGTGTCACTACTTGAGACATTATATTTTAAAGCCATATAAAAGTAAAATATATTCTCTAATGAACAAATTCTGTAATAGGAAGAGATGAGATTTACCCAAGTTCCTGCTTCAATTTTGATGTAGATATTTTTTAAGTCATTTGGCTTCAGAATGTGTATCAACTCTACCAAAACATGAAATTCACTTACATATCCTATATCTAGGAGTCCCTGTTCTGTTTCTTCCACTACAAATAAGTGAAGAAGGTATAAGCTTCCAATTTAAGGATGTATATTTCACTAAATTTTACTGAATGACACCCTCAAGAAAACCAAACTGTCCAGAAAAATACATGTACATATGTGTGTATGTACATATAGGTATGTGTATAAGTAGCATATATGTACTTACGCAATCTCTCTACTGGTAGAGAGAAATCAGAAAAAGCACAGGATAACTCAGTCTCTCATCCACTGTACAGAGTGGCTTCCTTCATCAAAGTCAAATGTAATTACATTTTGTGTCATGTTAACACTAGACAGTAGATTGAGTGCAACTGTATTTGGAGTGCAGGTTTTGATACAGCTGTCAAATACCAACCAGAATCACATTTGAATTTACAACCCAGAACAGAAAGGCCTTTTCAACCCTTTGAACTGAACATGGGAAGCAAAAGTTTTAGATAGAATGCATTTTGACTTTTGAGAGTTGCTGCATTTAATAAAGCTTTCTGAAAAGAAAATAGCCATGAATAAATATACTCCATGACATGACTAAAATAATTTTCCTCAAGAATCCATTTATGGGGGCACCTGGGTGGCTCAGTCGGTTAAGTGGCTGCCTTCGGCTCAGGTCATGATCCTGGGGTCCTGGGATCGAGCCCCGCATCGGGCTCCCTGCTCAGCGGAGAGCCTGCTTCTCCCTCTCCCTCTGCCTGCCGCTCTGCCTACTTGTGCTATCTATCTGTCAAATAAATAAATAAAATCTTTAAAAAAAAAAAAAGAATCCATTTATGGAAGAATGCCATTTATCACCAGAACTCTGAAGATCCTATAGTTAAAACTACCTGAAAAGAACAACTTTGAAAAATTTGGGGGGCATTATTTGTTTAAAAAATATCAAGATTTGTAAACAGTCACACAGTTACTTACAGCTATTTCACTTTAGTTGTAAAGTAATCAATGTGTTTACTCTTGAGAATGAACTTAAATACTAGTTATTGGCATAGTCTTAAAATCATAATATTTCAATGTAGAGCTGATCTTTTTTTAAATTTTTATTTATTTAAGTAATCTCTACACCCATGAGATCAAGAGTCACAAGCTCTTCTGACAACCAGCCAGGAGCCCTCCAATTTAAAAATTTTATATTTTATATTATTATATTATATAATTATATATATAATTACATATAATTATATTATATATTATATATTGTATAATTATTTTATATTTATATATTATAAAACAACATGCAAAATAGGACATTTAAAAATACAAATACATGAAGAGAATATATAACATACAGAAAACATAAAACATCGATACAATTTCCATATGGTGCTGAAATTATAGGTAATCTTTATTTTCTTTCCCATGCTTATCTGCATTTTAAAAATTTTCTATAGTAAGCTATTATTTTTGTAACAAGAAAAAAATAAAATACATAAATATGTTATGAAATTTTATTACTGCTCTCTGGTTATGTAAACTTGTGTGGATATCTCTAGTTGGCAATAAAACCACCAAAAATTATCAGGGAAAAGGAGAGAACAATGAGAATTAGACATGTTTCAATTTTGTGTCTATATTACATTAAAATATAACTTGTTGCCTCTGCATTCTAAAAAAAAAAAAAACTTGCAAAATGGCAAGTTAAAAAGAAAAGATCTAATTTGTTCTGATGGTCTCTTTTCTATATGTCCATCTTAACTTACTCCCCTTCCCCCGAAAATTAGGTCACTTTCTCAATTGTGGATCTGTGAGTAAACTGCTGTGTTCACTTGGACCAGCAAGTGAACTTTCTCACACTTCAAGAGAAACATAAGCAACATATAAAAGCCAGAAAAAAAAAGGGGAATCACTGTAAAAAAAAAAAAAAAAAAAAGCTGCTTTTAGGGCATTAAGTGGGAGTTTTAGCAGTTTCCCAAAAATGGCCTCAGTATTTACCACTGGATTGTGGGAAAACTGCAGCAAAACTCTACCTCCAATGGAGTTAAATCACGTAAAGCAGCTCCAATAGAACTTGCCATGATAACACGTAAGATATTCATTAGACACATGTGGCTCTTGAAGGAACCATTATGTATCCAGTACTAAATTTTAAATTTTACATAATTTTAATTAGTTTAAATTTAGATGGCTACATGTGACTAGCATAGCCAAAATATTCAACTTAACGCTTACTTTATGTCCTTGATCCAAAGGAGGGAAGTTAGTTTTAGAGTAAATAAAATGCCAGAATGTATTTTAAAAGCTTTAATGAGATATACTTTGCATACCATAAAACCTATCCATTTTAATTCTATAATTCAGTTTTTTAATATATTCAGAGAGATGTACAATCATTACCACAATCTTCAAACATTTCAGCATCCTAAAAAGAAACTCTGTACACATTAACATCACTCCCTCCCCCAATGTCCAGCACTAGGCAATCACTAGTCCACTTTGTATCTCCATACATTTGTTATGCTGGACATTTCATATGGAATCATGGATCGTGTGGTCTTTTGTGACAGGCTCCTTTCACTAAGTATAACGTTTTCAAAGTTGGCTCATGCCATACATCAGTATTTCATTCTTCTTATTGCCAATAGTCCATTGTATGGATATAGCACATTAAATCTATCCATTTGCCAGCTGCTAAACAACATAGTTGTTCGCTCTGAGTAACATGAAAAATGCTAACGTGAATAACCCAGCACATGTTTCGTGTATGTGTTTTTATTAGTATATACTTAGGAGTGAGATTGCTGAGTCATATAGGAACTCAATGTTTAACATTGAAAGGGCTACAAAAGTGTTTTCCAAGGCAATTGCACCATTTTACCTTCCCTCCTGAAATGTATGAAGGTTTCATTTTCCCATGTGTTCATCTCACTTGTTTTGTCTGCCTTTTGTCACAGCTCTCCTGCTGGAATTGGAGCGCTATTCCATAGTGGGTTTGATTTGCAATTTCCTATCACTAATAATGCTGAGCATCTTTTCCTGTACTACTCAGAGCAATGTCTTTTTGAAGAAATTTCAATTCAAATTATGTGCCTCTTTTTAATTGGGCTATTTTTCTTTTTATTATTATGAGTTCTTTATATATTTTGGGTGGGAACCCCTTATCAAATATATATTTTGCAAATATGGCGCCCATTCTGTGGGTTGTCTTTCATTTTCTGGACCGTATAATTTGCAGTACACAAGTCTTACATGCTGATGAAGTCCAATTTGTTAAATCTTTGTCACTCACACTTCTGTTGTTGTTATCTAAGAAACCATTACCTAACCAAGGTCAGGTACGTTTACTCTTATGTTTTCTTCAAGTGTTTTGTACTTTTAGCTCTTATATGTAGGTCTAGTATCCCTTTTGAGTTGTGTATAGAGTGAGATCAGGATCTAATGTCTTCTTTTCTTTTTCACATGGATATCCTGTTTGGCCCATTTGTTGAAAACCTTATTCTCTCACTCATTGAATTATCTGGACACCCTTGTTAAAAATTAACTTATCATCAGTGTATCTGTTTACTTCTCAACTATCAATTCTATTTCATAATTTTATGCTTATCCTTATGCCAGCATCACACTCCATCATTACTGTGGCTTTCTGGTAAGTTTTGAATTCAGAAAATATGAGCCTTCCCCTCCCCCATATCTTACTCTTTTCTTGCAAGTTCATTTTGGCTGGTTTTTTTTGTTATTGTGTTTTTGTTGTTGTTGTTGTTTGTTTGTTTTGAGAGAGAGGGTGGGGAGGGTGGGAGGGGGCTTGATCTCACAACCCTGAGATCATGACCTGAGCCAAAATCAAGGGTCGGACACTTAACCAACTGGCATTCAAAGCTGGGGAAAATGTGACTATAAAAAGATATAGAACAGAACCAGATTCATTCTCCAACTGAGAAGCTTTCTAAACAAAAAATTATGTTTGTTGCATGGGGATTCATCATCTTTCCAGAGCCAAGAGTACAGTTCCAGTGTGGGAAACAGTAGAAATCACCTGCTGTTTTGTCAAGCACCAGGCAGTGGTGTAAGGGGCCATGTCATGCTAGGGACACTGGCAATATGGCTCAAGTAGAGAGGAGAGACCTCCCTGAACATCTTGGAATAAATAGCTTCCTTCATACCCCCAGGAAGGCCTTACCTTTCCAGTATACTCTGTGACCTAGAAAAAGGTCCATGGTCTAGAATTAAGCTCAAGACTAAAATCGTATCATGTTAATAAAGAATAAAACCATATCTAACATATGCAAGAGGAACCACAAATAATTTAACTGCCTGGGCAAACTCAATGCCCTTTAAAGGAGGACGCCTCTCCACAAGGTATCACTCACAGTGTCCATCACAGAAAAAATATTAAAACGTTCAAGACATGAAAGGAAGTAGGAAAAGTGTCTCACAATGAAGATCTGGAAGAGAGTATCAATATGCCTTCCAGAAAAGCAACTCATGCCTGGATTTACACATGTAGACTTTCTTATCATAGTCTTATCATTGCCTACCATGTTCCTGATGATTTTTCAGCAAAAGTATTATCTGGCAAATGGCTGCATCTTTTTATTAAATATATTTTATTTTGCTAAATCTTCGATAACACACTGCTCACAGCATCCCAAAATCATGACACTCAGCAAATTTGAGAAAGTGACTATCATACCATAACTTGAAATGGGCTTTCATGAGGAGGGCACTGTGGCATTTTTCTCCAGTGGAAATCTTTTAAGCCTCTGATGAGTGCTAAGAAGAGGTTGATATGCTTACTTCACACTCCAGATCTACCCTGATACAGATTTCCCACTAGGTTCAATTTAACTGTAATCAAAGATCTCTGACTCAACTGTGCATCCGCTAATCCTTATATATCTTCTAACATCTCCATAGAGTAGGTCTTGTTTTATTGCCTGGTTTTCTTCTTTATTCATTAGTTATTACCAGACCTGTAACTTTTTTCTTTTAAATTTTCAAAAGATGTGGCAATGATTTTTTTAATTTAAATTCAATTAACCAACACAGAGTACATCATTAGTTTCAGATGTAATGTTCAACAATTCATCAGTTGCATAACTTACTAATTTTCTATTACTTATTTTCTCCAATAATGTGGTCCCTGTATCCCTATCTGTCAAGTCCATGGAGCATATAACAACTTTCTCTTCTATTTTCTAAGCCTCAGTTATCTTTAAACTCTTTTTTAAAAGATTTTATTTACTTGAGAGTGAGCGAGCGTATGAGCGAGGGGAGGGGCAGAGGGAGAGGGAGAAGCAGACTCCTCACTGAGCAGGGAGCCCAACTCGGGGCTCGATCCCAGGACCCTGAGATCATGACCTGAGCCGAAGGTGACACTTAACCAACTGAGCCACCCAGGTGCCCCTATCTTTAAACTCTTTATGTGAAGGAGTATTTACTACAACTAGGACTTTAAAGTCTGTAGGTAGAACTCCACAATCAGACAGCAATCCTAAAAGCTTTTTATTTATTATTTTTAAAATTTTTAATTTAAATTCAATGTAGTTAACATATACTGTATTATTAGTTTCAGGGGTAGAATTTAGTGATTCATCAGTTGCATACAACACCCAGTGCTCATTACATCAAGTGCCCTCCTTAATGCCCATCACCCAGTTACCCCAGCCCCCCACCCACCTCCCCTCCTGCAACCCTGTTTATTTCCTAGAGTTCAGTGTCTCATTATGGTTTGCCTCCCTCCCTATTTTCATCTTGCTTTATTTTCCCTTCCCTTCCCGTGTTCATCTGTTTTGTTACTTAAATTCCACATGTGAGTGAAATCAAAGCTTTTTAAATGAACTGTTCCACTTGTTTTGACCTGTTGTTCCTATAGCTGTATGAAGTAATATTGTGCTTATTTTCTCTAGTAAATATCTGTAACTCTTTTAGTTGTATCAGAGAGAAAATGTCAGGTCAAGTCCTAATTTCTTAGACTGGGAAGTGCATGTTTCTACACTCTAAAATTAACCATGTTTTCAAATTTCAGCTGCTTTCCAAATGCTATATGCTACAAGAATAACACCTGTTTTATTACCATGCTCCACCTCTGACCACATGCTAATTTCACATCATTGCACTGTACATTTCTAAAAATTTCTATGGTCAAGCCAAATCTCAACCTCCTCCTGGAATCCTTCCCTTCTAACATGTAACTCTCTCTGCCCATTTTCCCTCCATCTAAACTGCAATAAACTGTCTGTATTATTTCCTGATCTAGCCACTTAGTTAATAGTTACGTACATAAAATGTAAATAAAGTTCATTATATGAAATCTCTCAACAACTAGATATAAGGAATAGGAGAACATAGTTTTTTTATTTCCTTCTATCCCCTGTAACATAATACACAGCACCTAATGTCCCCTCCCAACACACACATATACACACACATCCTGATAAGGAAGAACATTAAATGAAGTCATTGAGAAAGCAAAATACATGTTGAAGAATGGTTCACTTGATCTCAAGCATGTTAAAACTATTTCTAAAAAAAATACAAATAAGAAACTAAACCTTTTCTAAATATTTGGTTCCTTGTCTTCAATACCCACTAAAAAGAAAGTTCCTACTTTTAACAATGTAACATTTTTTATACCTTTTCTCCTTTCCTTACCTCTACTTACTTTCATTTATCCTCACCTTTCTCTAAGCAAAAACAAATTTAAGGGGCGCCTGGGTGGCTCAGTTGTTAAGTGTCTGCCTTCAGCTCAGGTCATTATCTCAGGGTCCTGGATCGAGCCCCGCATCGGGCTCCCTGCTCAGCGGGAAGCCTGCTTCTCCCTCTCCCACTCCCCCTGCTTGTGTTCCCTCTCTCGCTGTGTCTCTCTCTCTGTCAAATAAATAAATAAAAATCTTTAAAAAAAAAAACAAATTTAAAAGTTCAAAACTATAATGAGATGGTTAAAGCATACCATAATTTGTTTCCATAAATTATCTAAGTAGAACAGCTTTGTAACTCCTGTGATTTGCTCTTTTTCTGCACAGAAGCTAAAGGCTAGCTTTATAGCAATAAGATTAATAGAACGTGTACATACTAACTGATAAAACTGAAAGCTTTGTGTTCAGTCTCTGTTCAATTGTTTCTCATCAGACAGAAGTTGTTTTTTTTTCCTTTCCTCTAATCCCTGATCTACCGCCTCTCGGTAGTCTGTCCAGGTTCCAAATGCTCTTCAGTTTTATTCAGCGTTCAGGATTCTCTTATCTACTGATTAAGACTAACTTATTTAGTTGCATTTTTTTCTGGAAAAAGCATACCAGTAAGGGGAGAATATAGTTTGTTTGTTTTTTTTTCAGTTTCCCACTGGGAAGATAAAACTCAGTAATCTTTTTGTGTAGCAGAGATAAAAACAGACAAATGTAGTCAAGACAGAACAATACACAGGAGAATTCGATTTGATGTCCCATGAGGGCCATGGAAAGGAGATGCATGCATTCTCTCTGCTCAACAATTTAGATCCAATCAAGAGAAACTGTACATTTACATGAAAAGACATGCTAGATAAAACAGGATATTTACTTTTACTTTTCAGATGCTTCTGATGCAGGGATAACAGGAATATTAATCACAATATACTTCAAAATATAATCCATTTAACAAACCCTTACCATAACACACTGAGGCCTCTCAAAGAGGAAGTACTGCAGGTTTTGAAAAACAAAATTGCATCATGCCTTCCACGTAACTCTGTTTTTTCAAGTGCATAGTCCATCACTGACATTCAGCACTAAAAAACCATGAGTGTCACTGCACATCTAACAACATCCTTTCTCCACTAACCCTGACCCACCCACAAGTTAAACCGAAGCAGAATCATTAACTCAACTGGAGAAAAACAGACCTTTCATGTTTCTTTTATTCCACTTGGGTAAGATCTGAAAAATGTCCATCTCTTCTGCAAGCTTCCTTCCAGGCTCCCTTAAAGTAAATTACCATAAAAGCCAAACCTGCATGAATCAATAGACTTTACCCAACATATCAAAAGTGCTGAAATGGAGACAAATAAAAAAGCATCACAAGTCATCAATAATAAATTAGTTTGTCTGCAGTAGTCACATCAGGCCAATGTGAGAAAGACCTTACTCCTGAGCTATTTAGCAGCTCTAGCGTAAGAAGATCCCACTTATGCAAGAGACAATTTAAAGAACAATGAAGCATTTTCATCCACCCCCTTAAATGACTTTTCTCTTACCTTCATTAACTTATTAATTAAAAAAAAACCCATTAAGTTTTTCTTCCACTTGACTTTGTGTTTTAGGCACTTTTGACAAAATCATCAAGACCACATGTGACAGAAGGATCGTGACCCAATTTCCTACATGAATTTCATCCAAGATTCTGTGAACCCACAGAACAAACACTGAAGGGGAGATTTGGGATTTCAAAAGGAAGTAAGGTCCTAAGGAAAAGGTGGGTGGAGGGGTGATTTCAAAACTATCCAAACAAGCTGTAGGAATCCATGAGTCAGAGATGGGTAATTACAAGACGTGATGGGTATTAGAGAGGGCACGTATTGAATGGACCACTGGGTGTTATATGCAAACAATGAATCATGGAACACTACATCAAAAACTAATGATGTAATGTATGGTAATTAACATAACATAATAAAAAAATCCAAAAAAAAGAGGTTATTTTGGATAAATTATAATTTTAATGGTCTCTCAGCTGCTAGTCACTCTTTTCACCCTTGTCAGAGATTTTCATCAATGTTCTATTTAATACTCTGAGCACAAGCAGAACGACAGCCAACATAGTTAGGCCTCTGGCACATGGCAGACATGGATACAGAATCAAGTTTATCAAGTTCCCTGTGGATCTGACATTTTCACATGTGTCACATCCATGTAATTTTTTCAACCACAAATACAAGTCTTTTGGGTCTCCTTATTAATCGCTGCTACTGTCCCCACAAATTTTCACCAGCTTTGCCTTCTGTGCCCTATCTCCAGAGTCCTATTTCTTTAACAGCTAAAAGAGATGTCTGCATACCATAATTTCCAGAATGTTCCTTCTCTCACTGCTTTAACTGTCCCTCAAAAGTAGAGGCTGCCTCTCCTACACATCGCTCCCACAGGGTTGAGGTTCTGTGACTGCTAAACTTCTGAATGTCTATTCTATATTATTATTCATTCACCTTCATATAAAAAACTTTAAGACCTTGATCACAGCACATAACAACACTGTTCACTCTCAATTCTCCCTATTTTCATCTTTAGAACTTCTTGTTACTCCATCGTTATCTAGGACTTGGGATCCTTAACAGTAGCCTTTCCACCAACTCCAAATCCATCAAAACAGAGAATTTCAATCTATATTTTATTCACTGTACCCATGTTCTCAACTCTCATTCAGTCCTCACTCAATCCCTTAAAATCTGTTACTCCAATGACACTGTTCTTGCCAAGGTCATCCATTCCATGCCAATCACTTACTCTGATATTCGTGCTTTAGTTATTGTCTTATTGACATTGGCTTACAAAAGGAATGTTCTACCTTTGGAGAGTGGGGGAAACCTGTTTAACTTTTCAAGAGGGCATCTCTATTTGAAGGGATCACAGGAATATAGAAATCAGCACATCCAAAACTGAACTCATCATCCTAGACTACTATTTGGGTATAATTAGTCTGGGAATGTCAAGCTCATCAAACCATAACATCTTCTAATCATGAAATAATATGGAAAGTTTTGGCAAAACACCATAGAAATTAGATTTGTGCAGTGTTATGTGCACATCATTTTTTTTTAAGATTTTATTTATTTATTTGAGAGAGAGAATGAGATAGAGAGCATGAGAGGGGGGAGGGTCAGAGGGAGAAGCAGACTCCCTGCTGAGCAGGGAGCCCAATGCAGGACTCAATCCCGGGACTCCAGGATCATGACCTGAGCCTAAGGCAGTCGCTTAACCAACTGAGCCACCCAGGCGCCCAGTGTGCACATCACTTCTTAATCAACAGATTAGTAAGTCCATTACAAGGAAAAGCAGTTAGTTAAATGTTGACCCTCATCAGTAAAACCATTATAGATCCTGACTAATAAAGTCATAATTCATTTAATTAAATATAAGAAATATAATGTTTAAATCACAACCAACTATAGTGTTCTCATTCCCAGAACCAATCATCCTGTATCTACAAAAGTACCTTCAGATTTGTTTTGGCTGCCATTTTAGAAGTGTGGATAGAGTGATAAATAGCTTAGCATATAAGCAGTTTTAAAATAGAAAAATCTCGAACATTGGAAGGGGGCTTTTATTTTGCTTATGAAGAAAGGGGATCCTAAGGACAACTCTAAGGGCAGGAACTGATTACAATAATATTTTATCAGAAATAATTCTTCTACACAGCCTACTGCCTTCTACATTGCCATAATCTGCCTCATCTCCTAAATTCTTCCTCTCTGAGGTTGTTCAAACAGAGGCTAGTTATCATGTGCAAAGCTCACTGTGGAAGAATTTTACTTTCTCAGTATGAGTCGGACTAAATGGCTTTAATGTCATCTCATAAACAGAGATTATGTTTCATCTTGCACATGAATCAATATCATTTTACTACTCTACTTTCTACCAAATTTAAACAAAATAGGCTTAACTAGACATTTTCTAGAAATTTTTTAAAAAGCTTCCATTTAAGATTAAAAAATAATTTCGTTTTAACTAATTGTTAGCTACAATTCATGATACTTTACTTTTTTTTTTTTCCCTATCACCTCCAACTTTAAAACAGCTAAGAGTCCCTAAATCAGGATTTGGTAATTCCCTCACTGTATTGGGAAAGGTAGAAAAATAATAGCTTCTGAAACAGGAAGAAGTACCTTTACTTCTAGTCATTCACCTTGCCAGCAATTCCAATATTTCATCGGTACCTATGAACAAAACAGAATGCTCAGGGAAATCTACCCATTTAATCTGCTTCCTCTGTGCTAAGGCAGAAATGGCTTACTCAACCATTATAGACTCTGGAGAAAGTTACAGCCCCACTTTACAAAACATTAACCATTTTGTGGCTTTCCTTGACTTTAATCCTCAGTCAGGTTCTTAAGTATAGCACTCCCTGCACTGTGTACTGGATGGAAAGTTCTGGTTTTGTTTTTGACATTATTTTTCTTTGCTAATTCAGTGCACCTTACATTTCAATGTCTTTGGGAAGAGCAACAACACATTTTAGAAAGAGAGGCCTAAGTCTTTGCTTATGATACTTATGCCAAATGCATAGCTTTGTCACCCCCCCCTTTGGGTTAAAACTAAGAATTTATTCTCTTACTTTATGAGTCACAGTTTTAAAAGGCCTTCTTTTATCATGTGTGAGTGAAACAAACATGAATATTGTCACAGTTATCTTTACTGTTGATTCAGATAATTCATAGCTATAGTAGCTGCCACAACATTTTAGGTTCCTTCCAGCAACTCTGCCCTCTTCTAATCTCTCTCTTTACAGACTGAGCCAGAGCGGTATTTTCAAACCTGTGGATCTAATCCAGTCCCACCGTGTTCAACGTGTATCAGTAGCTTCGCATCCCTCAGAGGATCCACACAGCTGTGGCTTTCCTACCCCAGCAGTCTTATCTCACAGCAACTTTTGCACGTCTGCCACATGGGTATGAATTCATTTCCTCCAATCAGTAGTCCTTCTGTTTTGAACCGTCCTTCCAAGATGCCCTCCCCCCATTATCTACCCAAAAACACTTAAACCTTGAGAGAAATTTCAGATAACTTTCTCAGAGAGGACTACGCTGACTCCAGCTTAGGTCAAATTTCTTTGCTATGGACTCTCATAAAACCATGCCTCCATTTTTTTTTTTAGATTTTATTTATTTGTCAGAGAGAGAGAGAATGTGCACAAGCAGGGGGAGTGGCAGGCAGAGGGAGAAGCAGGCTCCCCGCTGAGCAGGGAGCCCAATGTGGGACTCGATCCCAGGACCCTGGGATCATGACCTGAGCCGAAGACAGACGCTTAACCAACTGAGCCACCCAGGCATCCCCATGCCTCCTGTCTTTCAAAGTAGTTATCTTGGAAGTTACTCCTGCATTCAATAGTGGAATTGTTTAATCTATGCCATTTTTACACAGGAGCAACGTTTCTCAACTGTGACATCAATTGCATTTGGGCTCCATAATGGTTTGCTGTGGGTGGCCATTCTGTGCGTGGCCATTCTGTGCAACGTAAGCTGGGTAGCAGCATCCCTTGTCTCTATCCATCAGATCCCGACAGCACACTGCCTCCTCCCGCAATCAGGTTTTGACAATCATAATGACTCCAGACACACTAGTGTATACTGGATTAAGGTAGAGCTACCAAACCATTAACTCCATGAAAATACTGACATATGTTTTTGATCACCAGTTTACCTCTATGCCAAGCATAGTGCCAGGTTTTAGTGGGTACTTAATATTTTTAAATGATAAATGTTAGGCCATGAAGTTATGTTTATAGCAGAAGCTGAAAAAACATTTTACCAAAAGACGAGAGCCATGAAAAACGCATCTAATAATTTATTTTAAGCTTTCAAATACTAAGGTAAATATACATCATTAAATACACAAAAAGAAGCTAATTTAACTCTGCTTTAAGTACTTTTCAAGAAGCTAAGCATTTCTAGAAGTGAGATATAAGATGTAAAAAAAAAATCTACAATTTAACAGTGCTTCCCCCTTTCAAATTACTCTACCTCTACTTGAAAGAGGACCTATACAAGTGCTCAAGTTGATAAAGGTAAAACATTATGCTTAATTCCTGCATATTCCTTGGCTCACTCTGATTTTAAATAAGCTGAAATTTATTTTGTACATGACTGCATACAGAGATTAAGTTTGGGCTACTAAAATTAGTAGCTGGTCTTGCCAGTGTTTAACGACTTTAAACATTTAACCACTGAACAAAAGATTGATATTATACCTCAAGGGAATTATGCCTTTATATATCTCTGCTCTTTTAATTCAAAATAGAAACTCAGCTAATATCCATAAAAATATTAATAAAAATTCAAATGGCTTAAACCAAAAGATTGTGTTATGATAAGAACAAATTTAGCAGCCTATCTTTAATTCATCACACAGGACTCAGTGTTCTGGAGTTGTGTTCCTGGGTACATTATAATTAAGTTAATCGTGGATATAATAATTGTGACTTATTTGAATGCATCCACTCAAACTATTTTCCCAAGCCCCGTATACCTGTAAGAAATTTACCTGTTCTTAGACTTGGTTGGTATTTACAATAGGATTATCACTTCAGATGAGACAAGACAGTTTTTATAAAAGTTACGTGAAGCATTCTGGGGTCCAACACAGAAACCACATATTTTACTGTATACACTTAACACCAGCCTTTAAAAGGATGATTTCCTGAAGTTAAAGAACTCACCAGTATTTTCTGGGTGTGTTTCTCTGAGTTACGTAGGGTAGTGAAGAAAAGAAGACAAAAGTCAAAAATTATTTTTTTCTTTCCCTATTCAATGCTTTAATATTTCTCTCCTAAACACTATTTTTCAGTTAAAGTATGCTAACTACCAAAAAATGATCTCTGATATAACTCAACAAGGGTGTAATGTCCTTTGGAAAGCAAAATATAAAGTAATTGGATCTAAGGAAACCAAGCTGATTATCAAACACACTTTTAGCTGCAATCCCATAATGTGCTACATAGGTCTATGACAAAATATGTACACTCCTTTGCTATAAATATTTTTATTATGAAAATGCAGCTCGATCTTAAAAGAGCTATGTTCTGAAATTAAAAGAAAAACATACGTACTAAAAATTATCATTAAAAATGCCTTAGGAATGTATCACCTTGGGAACCAACATCGCTCACTTATGGCACTCTACTGGGGACAAACATATCACAGTAAGTGCCACCAGACAAGTTTTCCTTCATAATGGGTACAGACAGCTATTTATTCAGTGGGGTTCCAGAAGAAACAGTCATTAGGTTTGGTCTTATATGCCTCACACTTAGGAAAGTTAAGTACTTCCATTCTGAGAGGCACATGGAAATTCGGGGTTCTGAGCAAACAGCAGATTCACATCTCTTGCCTCAGTTTCCTGTAGGATGTGCACTCAAAAATGAGAGGAGGATACAAGGCCCATAATAATATTTTATCTCTGGCTTTGTTCTATAGAACTTTTATTATTATTAAATTCATGTTTAGCCTGACTCCAGAGTCACAGAAATGACTTTATGTTCACTTATATCTTCCAATCTAAAACTAAATTGGCAAACTATTTACAAATCATTTACCAAGGGAGTTTAATCTAAGTTTTAGGATTTTAACCTTTTAAAATTTGGTTTTATAAAGTACACCAATCCATTCATTACAAGATTATAAAATACAATGACCCTAAATATACAGGGTCGATTATAAATTTCTTTTTTCCCCTGACTTCCAATCTGTGTACCCTGTAAATCTTACTCTAACCACCTCTGTTATCCAGTAACTTTTTTTTATTATTGTTATGTTCAGTTAGCCAGCATATAGTAGTACATCATTAATTTCTGTTGTAGTGTTCAATGATTCATTAGTTGCGTATAACACCCAGTGCTCATCACCACAGGTGTCCTCCTTAATGCCCATCACCTGGTTACCCCATCACCCCATCCCCCTTCCTTCTGTAACCCTCAGTTTGTTTCCCAGAGTTCAGACTCTCTCATGGTTTGTCTCCCTCTGATTTTCCAGTAACTTTTTTTTTTAATTTTATTTTTTTTAGAGCTTCATTTTTTTTTTTTTTTAAGATTTTATTTATTTGACAGAGAGAGCACAAGCAGAGAGAGAGAGAGGGAGAAGCAGGCTCCCTGAGGAGCAAGGAGCCCGATGTGGGACTTGATCCCAGGACCCTGAGATCATGACCTGAGCCGAAGGCAGACGCTTAACCGACTGAGCCACCCAGGCATCCCTTTCCAGTAACTTTTATATGCTCTCTACTACCCATGGGTTCACTTCTAAACTAGGCCTTCTGGCTTTTTGCCTTCCACTGTCTGATCCTAGTTTACTTTTAACTGTACATACCACTACTTCTATATATGTAGTAGTTCAGCTTGTCCTATTCACCAAAAAATGTCATTTTATTTCTTGCATCTTCACAGTGTGCTTATCTCATGCCTTTGATCCTGAATTGTCTTCCCATCAATAATTTCTCATCTAGCGCATACCTACTCTATTATAAGGAAGGAAGGTCATATGTTCTATAATTGTACCATAATACTTTCCTTTTCTTAGCTCATCTGATAACTATTAATGGCCCTTCCTTTTTTTAAGATTTATTTAGTTATGTTAGAGAGAAAGAGCACACGAGCTGGAAGAGGGGCAGAGGGAGAGGGAGAGAATCCTCAAGTGGACTCACCTCCCAGCGCAGGGTCTGACATGGGGCTCCATCCTGAGACCCTTAGATTATGACACCAGCAGAAATCAAGAGTCAGACACTTAACCACCTGAGCCAGCCAGGTGCTCCTGGCCCTTCCTTTTATTAAGAATCTATATTTCAGGGGCACCTGGGTGGCTCAGGCGGTTGAGCATCTGCCTTCGGCTCCAGTCATGATCTCAGGGTCCTGGGATCCAGTCCTTCATCAGACTCCCTGCTCAGCAGGGAGCCTGCTTCTTCCTCTCCCTCTTTCACTCCCCCTGCTTGTGCATGCTCTGTCAAATAAATAAATAAGATCTAAAAAAAAAATCTATTATTCCAGTTAGAACCAGATATGTTTTACATATTATTTTATTCAATCCTTAAAACAGTGAAATGTAAAGATGACTCTTCTCATGCTAATGCATGAAAATTTAGGCCATGAAACCCACTCAAGGTCAAAAAGCACTGGTATAGAGGAGCTTTGACATGACCTAAGAATACTTTGGCCCTAATGCTCTTTCCATATATAACACGAGGTCTCACCCCCAACCTGTGCCTTCCGCTGTGATTTGTACAATTTGCTTTGTTATTAATTTATTTTATATGGGAAATCTCTCACAGCTACATTTTGATCAATCATAGGAATTTTCTAACATTCTTAATCATGGTTCTGAGAACATGGAAAGTGTTTTTAAAAATAACTGAACCATTCACTTTTAAAAAGAACGTATTGAGTTGGTAAGTCTTTTTTTATTCTATTTCTCTGATGCCACCAGTAACAAAGTATAGCAATTTATCAAGGAAGAAAATAGATGGAAGAATTTATACAGAATTGGTTCTAAACCATAGGGTGATAAAAGTTCATTTCTTCCCCTTCAGGCCTCAGTTTCCTTGTTGGTAAAATGAGCTTAACTCTAAAATCATTTATACTTTCAACATTCCAAGCCAAACTCTCGGGATTACTGGACAGTTCAAATGAGGTAAAAATAAAGAGGCTTTCATAGAAAATATTATAAAGACATAATGAACTAATAATTCTGATGTAGTTCTAATAAATAAAAGAATAAATTCATTTGCAATATGTACTTATGAGTGGCTTGATTTATTTAGTGGCTCTAATTCTCAAAATGTGCCAGAAATTTCAAGGATTCAAATGTATTTTTATACTGAAATGCACTAAAAATGTATCCCAATCAGATTAAAAGCCAAGCAATTATTATTATATAAAGTTATCAATTTTTTATTTTAAATATTTTAAAAATGCCTTATACTAAGTATTTATAATAGTTATTTTTTACATTTTAATTATATATGTGGCCTTTGGCACATTGACAGCGTGTTGGCTTTTAACATTTCCAAATTAAGTTTTCATCATTAGTTTTGGTTTCTGTGTTGTAGTTATTTCATAATTATTTCCTATGGAGGAAAATGTCCCAAGTCGTCTTTGAGAGCTTGACTTTCCCCTTTGATTTCTGCCTTTTGTTTATGAGAAAAAGAACTACTTATGGAAATGCGGTATTTCATATTTCAGTAATCAATCAAAAGCAATAAATACTGCACAACCAGCATCTTAAGAATGCACTTAGGTATCTTATTGATCCCCAGAACATTAAACCTCTTACCAGCGTTATGACTCTATTCTGCTCTTAGACGCATATGCTGTTCCTAGTGATGTTTTTTTTTTAAGATTTTTTTTTATTATGTTATGTTAATCACCATACATTACATCATTAGTTTTTGATGTAGTGTTCCATGATTCATTGTTTGCATATAACACCCAGTGCTCCATTCTGTATATGCCCTCTTTAATACCCATCACCAGGCAGGCCCAGTGATTTGATTTTATGGAGAACTGTGTTCATACAGGCAAGGGTGAAATTATACCTAATGATGAACTCTGTAAGTGCATTTTAGGAATTTTTTATTACCTTCATGGGAATTAACATACATACTATATATTTAACTTTAGGAACCTTACCACTTAAAAAAAGAATTAACTTGTAATTCAGTATACACATTTACTTCTACTCTCTTTGGAAGCTGCCAAATTTAGTTAATATGAATTATGTGCAAGCAAAATAAAGTACAACAGCCAATATGGATCCTACAGAGCTATTTCAAATACTATGTATTAAATTTATGTTATTTAGATTTGATACAAATTTACATGTAGTATTCCACTGGAAATATAAATGTAAGTAAGGCATACTCGGTGAATTACATTTGAAATCTCTCAGTATTCAGGAGGGCAAAAGGGAGTTACAATCAGTTCTGCTATAACACTTGTTCTGAGAACATGAATTTGTTTCAGTGCAATTGTAATGTTAGGAACAATATAAGCGTAACACAAATTATGTGCTGCATTTGTGCAGGATTTTTTCCATGAGAACTACTAGGTAAACTCAGAAAATTGCAGCTCACTGAACGGAACAATGCAGAAGCATATAAAACATATGCACACACCTCAAGCATATACCAGCTATGACCACAATCACATCTCGTATTACAACTTTACTTCTGATTTCAGATAGCTCACCTTCTATCACTTCACAATAACTCACAAATACAAACTCTCCCCATGCCTGTGTGCACAAGCAAATTTCAGGTCTTTTACGAGGTAAAGTACCTGACTTACTGAAGTATTTATATACGTATTAACTGCCTATCTAACATGTATAAAATTGTGATATCATTCTCATTAGATCCCTATGTATTTTATGTGACAATGACAAAACTTTTTTTAGTGCTTTTCCTTTATCTCCATTTTCTGTAAGCCCTATGGCTTTTATTCCACTATTTTGCACAATGCAATGATTTTTAGGAACACATAGGTCATTTAATAGCAGACTTGAGCATATTATGAAACTATATAAAAATACCTTCTGATAGCATAGTGATCTGATAAAGAAAATTATAATTTTACAAAAGTATTAGTTATTATATGTATATAGTATAAATTTATGTATAGAAATCCACTGATACCCTGGGTTTCAGGAAAGCAGTTATAAAATGAATGATCAGCAGGAAATGAATTATAGTAACATTTCAGTCCATCTACTGTCATAACATTTTTTATCTTCATACTCATAAACAACAAAAGGAAACATTTCATATATTGGTTTCTTTAAAAATTAATTTAATTGTTATAAGAACACCGAATATGACATCTACCCTCGTAATGAATTTTAAGCCTACATTATCATTGATGAAAGATACAATGTTATAAGTAGATCTTTAGAGCTTATTCATCATGCTTAACTGAAATTTTATGCCTGTTGATTAGTAACTCCCCACCTTCCCCTCCCCCTAGCCCCTGGCAACCACCAAACCACTCTCTGATTCTCTTAATTTTATTATTACATATACCTCATGTAAGTAGAATCATGTACTATTTGTTTCTCTGTGACAAGGTTTCACTTAGCATAATGTCCTCGATGTTCATCCATGTTGTCGCTTACGGCGGAATTTCTTTTTAAAGGCTGAATAGTACTCCATTTTTACATATACTACATTTCTCATCCACTCATCTGTCCATGGGCATTTGTGTTGTTGCCACATTTGGTTATTGTGAATAGTGCTGCCATGAACATAGAAGTGCTAAAAGCTCTTTGAAATCCTGATTTTAATTCTTTTGGATAAATACCCAGAGGAGGGTTTGCCAAATCATATGCTAGTTCTTGTTTTAATTTTTTGCAGGATCTCCATATTGTTTATCACAGCGGCTGTACCATTTTGCAACGCCACCATCAATGAGCAAGGGTTCCAATTTCTCCACATCCTCTCCAACACTTGCTGTCTTTTGTTATATACAGAATTGGTTCTAAACTTGTTGTGATCTAAGTTTATTTTTTCACCTGTAGTATCATGCCAAGATCTGTTTCCATGCTCTCTATTCTGTTCCATTGGTCTACTTGTCTATGGTCTTGTTTACCACAGTTTTATATGCCATGTTATATTATAGAAGCTCTGCCTTTTTGTTTCACTTCAAGAATGTCTTTGCTTTCCTAAGCCATTTACAGCTTGCTATAAATTTTAGAATTGGCTAGCTGAATTGCAAAGCAAAACATAATAAAACAAAACACCTGTTGTGATTTTTATTTTGATTGTTTTACAGTCAGTTTTCAGGGAATTTTCACCTTTTTAATACTGAACATTCCAATTCATGAACAAGGGAGGTTTTTCCTTTTTTTTAATTCTTTTATCTCTCCATAAAGTTTTATTATTTCCTCCGTGATGGTTGTATACATCTTTTGTTTGATTCTCCTGTAGGTACTTGATTCTGATGCTATTGTAAATGGCTCCTTTCTTAGAAATTTCACTTTCTAAATATTCATCAATATATTTTCAATTTTTATAGAGCTATAATTCACATACCATTAAATTTACCCCTTTCAAGTGTACAATGAGTGATTTTTAGTATATTCACAAACTTGAGCAACTGTCAGCATTATACAATTCCAGAACATTTTGATCACTTCAAAAAGAAACCACATGCCCATTGACATTCACTTCCCATGGCCATCCACAACCCCTGGAAACCATTAACCTACTTTCTGCCTCCATAAATTTCTCTATTATGGATATCTTATAATTGAAATTATATGTATACTTCGGTGTTTGGCTTCTTTCACTTAGCATGTTTTAAAGATTCATCCATATTGTAGCATGTACCAGTATTTCTTCACTTTTTATGATGGAATATTTTACTGTACGGATATACCATTTTGTCTAACCATTTACCAACATATGGATGGTTTCCAGTTTCTGGCTATTATGAGCAACAATGCCATGAACATTCATGTACAATTATTTTGTGCTTTCAATTATTTTCAGTACCTAGGAATGAAATGCTGAGCCATATTGTAACCCTACAATGAACTTTTTGAGGAATGACCGAACCAGTTTCTACAAGAGTTGCACCATTTTATATCCCCACCAGCAATTTATGAGGGTTCCAATTTCTCCATATCCACACCAAATTTACTAATGTGCATATTTTTTTCTACCTATTGTAGTGGGTGTGAAGTGGTCTCTCTTATTTTGATTTGCATTTCCCTAAGGGTTAATGATCCTGAGGATCTTTTCATGTGCTTATTGGCTCTTTTTATATCTTCTTTAGAAAAATATTTCATCAAAGCATCCTCCCATTTTTGATTGGGTTAATTTCCTTTGTATTATTAAGTTCTAAGACTTGTTTATGAATTCTAGATCCTAGACTCTGATCAAATATACAATTTACTATTATCTCCCATTCTGTGGTTTCTATGTTCACTTTTCTCGATAGCTTACTTTGAATCAAAAATGTTTTCTATTTCAGCATAGTTAATTTATCTACTTTTTCTTTGGCTCTTTGTGGTTTTGGGGTCACATTTAAGAAACCATTGCCTAATCCAGCATAAGGAAGATTTGGGTCTTTGTTTTCTTATAAAAATATCATTTCAGTTCTTCACTTAAGTTTTTTATCCATTTTTAATTTTTTTATTTTGATAAGACATAGAATATTTCCTTGGCAGATAATACAAAAGGTAAAGAAAAACCTTTTATAATCTCTAATTAAAAGCAGACCAATAATCTAACAGTCATTTTAATGGGGAGAAAATTAAACTTATTTTGTATCAGTATATTATTGACCTCATTATTTTTTTTATTAGTATCAGAGGTAGAATTTAGTGCTTCATCTGTTGCATAGCACCTAGTGCTCATTACATCAAGAGCCCTCCTTAATGCCCATCAACCAAATACCCCTTTCCTCCACCCACCTCCCCACCAGCAACTCTGTTTGTTTCCTAGAGTTCAGCATTTCTTATGGTTTGCCTCCCTCTCAATTTTCATCTTTTATTTTTCCTTCCCTTCCCCTAATGTTCACCTCTTTTGTTTCTTAAATTCCATATATGAGTGAAATCATATGGTATTTGTTCATTAATTTTTGTAAATGGTGGGAGTGGCATCTCAGTTTCATATCTAGTTGTCTTTCCACCAAATTTGTTGAAAATATTATTTCCCCCCACAGAATCTTGGAACTCTGATTAAAAAAAAATCAATTATGAATTTATGAGTTTACTGCTGAACTCTCAATTCCATTCCATTATATGTCTATCCTCATAACAGTGTAATAGTCTTGATTACTCCAACTCTGTGGTAACTTCTGAAAATGGAAAATCAATCTTACAACTTTGCTATTCTTTTTCAACATTGTTTTGCTTATACTGCATCACTTGAATTTCCATATGATACTTAGGATCCACTTTTCAATTCCTGCAACAACAAAAAAGACAGCTAGAGTTTTGGTAGAAAATTTCTTGAATCAGTAGATGCATTCTGGGGATATTACCATCTTAAAATGATTAAGTCTTCCAATTCATGATTATGGGGTATCTTTCCAATTACTTAGGTCTGGAAAAGAGATTCTCCCCTAGAGCCTCCAAAAATGAATGCAGCCCAACTGTTACCTTTATTCCAGTGAGGCTCATTTTGGCTCATTTTGGACATGAAACTGTAAAGTAAGAAAAAAATTGTATTGGGTGCCTGGGTGGCTCAGTCGTTAAGCATCTACCTTCAGCTCAGGTCATGATCCCAGGGTCCTGGGATTGAGGCCTGCATCGGGCTCCCTGCTCCACGGGAAGCCTACTTCTCTCTCTCCTACTCCCCCTGCTTGTGTTCCTGCTCTCGCTATTTCTCTGTCAAATAAATAAATAAAATCTTTTAAAAAAAGAGAAAAAATCGTATTATAAAAGTGACTGTTATAATAATTTGGTCCAGCAGCTATAGAAAGGTAATATATTTTCTATCCCCAGTTTGCTGAATATATTTTTTAATCATGAAAAGTTGGATTTTGTCAAATGCTTTGTTGGCATTTGTTTTAGCATGTGTTTTCTGAATCTCTATGAATAAGGTAAATTAGATCATTGGTTCTCATATTTTGAACCAACTTTGCATTCCTGGAATAAATTCTACTTGAACATGGTCTATAATTCCTTTTAATATGTTGCTTCCTTCACTTTTCTATTATTTTGTGTAGGATTTTCTCAAAATCCTTATACTGTCATTTATGTTTCATCAACCACCACTCTTCCTTCTTGCAGGTTATGGTCTAATTTCCCTTTCATTTCATCCTGGGGAACTTCCTATATTTTGTAGGGCTGATCTACTAGCCATGAATTCTCTAGGTGTTTATCTGTCAATGTAATAATTTCTCCCACTTTTTTGATGCGTAGTTCTGTTGGATATAGAAATCTTGGTTGACTTTTTTTCTTTTCCATCACCATTCTTAGTATGTTATCCCACTGCCTTCTGACCACCATGGTTTTTGATGAGTAAATAGCTTTTAATCAGATTGAGGACCTTTGTATGTGAGGTTATGTGAGAGCTTCTCTCTAGCTGTTCTTAAGATGTGTCCATGTATGCATCTCTTTCGGTTTATCTTACTTGGAATTTGTTGAGTTTCTTGGATGTACAGATTAGTGTTTTCATCATATTTGAAAATATTTCAGCCATTATGTCTTTCAATATTGTTTGTTGTGCTTTTCTTCATCTCTTCTTTTGGAATGTCCACTATGCATATCTCAATACACCTGAGGGTGTCTCAGAGGTTTCTGAGACTCATTTCAATTTTCTTCATTCTTTTTTCTTTCTGTTGTTCAGACTGGATTATCTCAATTGATCTATTTTCAAGATGGCTAATAATTTCTTCTGCCCACTCAAAAAACCTGTTGATCATCTACAGTTAGTATTTTTAAGACATTTTAAAAAAAAAGTTTTAGGTTCACAGGAAAATTGAGTGTAATATACAGATACTTCTTATGTCCCTCCTGCCCCTACACATGTATAGACTCTCCCATTATCAAATCCCTCACCAGAGTGGTACATTTGTTCTCAAGTAATGAACCTATATTGACAGACCATTATCACCCAAAGTCCATGGTTTATCTTAATGTTCACTCTTGCTGTTGGACACTCTATGAGTTTTGACAAATGTATAATGATGTGTATCCATCATTTTAGTATCATACAGAGTATTTTCACTGCCCTAAAAATCCTCTGTGCTCTGTGTATTCATCCCCAACCCCTGGCAACCACTGAAGTTTTTACTGTCTTCATAGTTTTGCCATTTACAGAATGTCATGTAGTTGAAATTATATAGTATGTAGCCTTCCTTAGGTAGGGCAGGATGGCTCTAGAAGGCTGGAGTTGAGTATTTCCTTTCTCTCATATGCAAGTCTGGGACTGACTAGATTAGGTATTTCTCTTCCTTCAGGTCAGTCAGGCTCTGGTTAAATAGTTTCTCTTGAGGGCAGGCATTGTTAAAAAGAACAATGTGTCTCTGGCAAATATTAAAAGAGTTACTTTTCCATCCCCCTGCCAAAAGCAGGAAGGCCATTTTCTGTGATGTTTATTGTATGAAACTGGTAAAGCTCCTGGAGGTAAATCCCACAAAATTTGGAGGGTAGGGTGTCACAATGAGCCTCTAACAATTACAGGTCAACTTTTCCTACCCCTGTACTTGTTCATGTGATAGTTTCCACTCATGAGTCTCTACTCTGGTGATCTTTGACTCCCAGTATTTGTCTATGTTTCTTTGATCTTGAGAATTATAGTCTTCCTTGTGTCCTCATCTCTTTTATGGATCCTAGGAGAACTGTTCATTTTTAAGTCTGTTCATTTTTTTCTCACCGGATGTTAGGACAGAATGGTGACTTCCAAGCTCCTTACACACAGAACCTGATATTTAATATTCTTACAATTTTTTTCCACTCCAGAAATTCTAAATTTTATCCATTTTCATGTGATTTCTATCTCTTCTTTAATATTCTCTTTTGGTGAGACACATGCTCATATTTTCCTTTAGTTCTTTAAACTTTTTTTTTTTTCAGTTCTTTAAACATAGTTGAACTAGCTGATTTAAACTTTTTCCATTAAGTCCAACATATGGGCTTTAGAGAAAATTGTTGGCTTTTATTTTTTCTTCCTAGAGATGGGCCATTAATTTTTTTTTCCACATCTAGTTTCTGTTTTATGGAATGCTTCGCAAATCTGCAGGTTATCCTCGCACAGGGGCCATGCCAATCTTCTATCATTCCAATTTTAGTGTATGTGCTGCCAAAGCAAGTACTAGTATTTTTCTTCTTAAACTGGGCATTTAAACTAATATAATGTGGCAATTCTGGAGATTAGACTGTACTCCCTCCCCAAAGTTTGTTTTTTGCCTGTTACTATTTTGTGTGTTTAGTGACTTTTCTGAATTCAAGACAGCTGACAGTCTTTGTCATATGTGGCCACTGAAGTCTCTCTTCAGCATCTTACAGGCCAACTAATGATTAGACAGAAATTTGCTTAAATTCCTGGAACCAATAAATCTGCAATCTTTCCTAAGGGGCTGTGTGTGCAGGTTGGTGATACCAAAGTTCAGCAAGGTACTGTATAACTCTTATCTTCACTTCCTATATTGGCAAAACTTTAAGCTCAGCCTGAGGTTAGAGACTAGAATATTCTTAGGGCTTTCCTACACTGTGTACAATTCTGGGTATGTACAAAGCTCTATGCGTGTGCATGGCCTTTTGGACTCTGAGAAAGATACTGCAGCTTTTCAAAGCATTGCATATACATCTTGTTACTTGGATTTTACTTTCAAGCTTTTGGATTAGCCTATTGTTTACTTCAACTTTTAGCTTCTACTATAGGCAACTGCAATGTTAAGTATTTGCCTTTTATTGTTTTCAAGACTCATCCCCATAAAAGGCTGTTAATACTATGTGAACTCTCAATCAGGTCAAATAAAGACAGTATTAAGAGTAAGATCTTCCGTGGACCAACCAGACAGGGAAAATAATGACAACTTTCTGGGAATGGGGCTTGGAAGGAGCTCCAAGCTTACTCCTGTCCCCAGGTTGCTGGTTTTAAGAGTTACCTCAGAAAAAGGAGTGGAGGGTCATTATACGTAACAAGATTCAGTCACTTTTTTTTAAGATTTATTTATTTGAGAGAGAGAGAGCGTGCACACACATGAGCGGGCAGAGTGAGAGGGAGAGAGAGAATCTCAAGCAGACTCCATGCTGAGCATGGAACCTGACGTGGAACTCGATCTTGTGACCCTGAGATCATGACCTGAGCCAAAACCAAAAGTCTAGTCATTGTTTTTCAATAAACACTACCTGGATTGCTGAAGACCTTTGCTTAATTTCCAGAGTTTGGAAAAAAATTTGATGCTGAGAATGTTTTCCATGGTCTCATTGCTTTTATGGAGAAGAGGATTTCTGGAAGGGCCTAATCTGCAATTTTCGCTCAAGTCACTACCTAATTTTACTATACTGATTTTTTTAAGTCCAGAAACCTTGCTAAGGCCTTTAAACTCAGGTTGTTTTTTGAAGATTATTTTGTTTTTACAGGAATACAATGCTACAATCCACAAATAAAGATGATTGCTATTCTCTTTCCAATTCTATAATTTCATTTTTTTTTCAGCCTATTGCACTGATTAGTACTTCTACTATCATGATGAAGAGGGGTAGTGATAATAGTCATCTTCCTTGTATTCCCCATCTCAGTCAAAATGCTATCAGTTTTGCCATAATCATTCAGATAAAAATATTCTCATCCCAGTTTACTAAAAAATTTTACCCTGAATAAATTTTATTAAATTGTAACTGTTATCTTTTGAGATAATCATATAGTTTCCTTAAATTATTAATGTTGTGCATTACTAAGTATTTAAAGCATATCAAAAACCATGGATGTATGGTTTTAAGATAGCCAGCTATAGCAAATGATAAAGTCAGCAGGCAGAGATAACAATGCTTTACCATTTTCAAAGAACGAATATCTGGATATATTCAATTCCCACAACCTGCTTGGGTAACACTGAAACAATGATCCAATTTAATGAAGTTCTCTCCTGTCAACCCTATTAGATGAATGGGGCTGAATAATTACTGACTTTTTTTTTATTATTATTATGTTAATCACATTACATCATTAGTTTTTGATGTAGTGTTCCATGATTCATTGTTTGCATATAACACTCAGTGCTCCATGCAGAACATGCCCTCTTTAATACCCATCACCAGGCTAACCCATCCTCCCACCCCCCTCCCCTCTAGAACCCTCAGTTGTCAAGTTCTAGCTTGGCCCTATGTTTTAAAACCTTTGTGAATAAAAATAACATTAAAATATTCAAATAAGCTCCAGTGACTTGTTTTTCCCAGGGTTAAAGAGCATATACACTGTTGACAGAATGCTTGGGTGTGAATTCCAGATCTTTCAGTTAATGGCTGTGACTCTGGGCATAGCTCCTCCGTGTACCTTGGTTTCCTTCTCTATTAAAATACCAACAGTTTCCTCCCAGAACTCTTTTTTTTATTTTATTTATTTATGGGGAGAGAGCGCATGCAAGTGAGCGAGTGCACAAGCAGGGGGAGGACCAGAGGAAAAGAAACAAACAGGCTCCCGCTGAGTGTGGAGCCCAACGTGGGGCTTGATCCCATGACCATGAGATCATGACCTGAGCCAAAGTCAGATGCTTAACCAACCAGACACTTAACCAACGGAGCCACCCGGGCAGCCCCTCACAGAACTCTTGAAGGATTATGTATGTTAAGTTTATCGAGTGCTTGGAAAAGATCCTATTAATAGAAAATGTTACAAGAGTGTCAGTTAATATTATGTATTTCCTATCTACTTTAAGAGTGCTGCCTAATATGTGGATGGGTTCTATCATTGATATTACTACCCATTTCTATAGCCAATATAAACCTGCAGTCTTATCTAATTAAGAGGTAAGATAGTGCTATTTAGATTGCTAGTATATAATGTCCATCCTAAAAAAATCAGAATTATAATTGGGAATTAGTTTTTTAAATCTTATCTCTGCATCCACCTTTTACTACCAGATCTGTAACTCATGCATTAATGAAAACTTCAGTTCATCATACAGACATATTACAGGATTTTCAGTCTTGTTAAAACCTTGTATAGAACAGCTTTAAGAATCATAATGTTTGATGTTTTTCCTTTAAAATGGTAATTTTCTGTATCTTATAAAGAAGTCCCAGGTTATGAAGTAAGCTCTTCCCAAAATACTACTATAAATTATTCCCAAGTTAAGAGTCATCCCTTCATAATCATCAACAAATTTAATGCCAGTCATATAAAAAGCAGAATATGGAGGTAAATGGTCCATTGTATTAATGATGCAGAAATCATACATGGTGTTTTGAGTCAAACAAGACATCAAAGGACATAAGCAGCAATAAAGATGATGACGGCTTTCTAGAAGTGAGAGAACATCTTGGGGGAAAAGCTCCCTGTGACTTTTGAGACCCTACTTTAACTAATAGCAGCTTGTGAGAGAATATACCTGACAAGGTTTCATTCAAGTTTCATGAGAAATAATAGAATTGGTCAAAGCAAGGGACACCATGGTAGCACTTGAAACAGTGTTGGTAAATATGCAGCTCTCTTTCCTTCATTTATTCTTTCATTCAAGAAATACTGCTAAGCTCCTGCTGTCCAGCTGGTGTCAGAGATCTAAGAGAAAAGGACTGACGTGCTATCTTTCCTCATGGAGAGGAGGTAGGCAGTGAACAAGCAAGCAAACAAATAGACAAAATAACTTTAATATATTTAGTAATTTTAGTAAAAGGTATGAATAAAATAATCAAAATTAATGATAACAAAGAAAAGCTAGAGGCAGGCATACTTTAAGTAAGGTTCTACTGGAAGCCCTCACTGAGGAAATGACAAAGCATTTGGACTCAAACCTGAAAGAGAAGAAGTCTGCCACAGGAACCACTAGTGCATATTTGCTGGCAGTCATGTCCTACATGCTCAGAGCTTCCGCCATTGGTGAATCATGACATTTTTTGGAAACACTAGATAAAAACTCATTATCTTTCACAACTCACTATTTCCAAATCCATACTACATTCCTGTTAGCATGTAAAGTGAAAATTACTTGCATTCTGGGTCTCAATCTCTTAACAGCAATCATTTTTTTTTTCACCACAATTATTAATTCTATGTGCTCTTCATTTTCTTGCCAGAAAATTCCACTCCAGGCTTATTTTCTCTTCTGATGTTTTTGATCAAAGCCTTGTCTTTGCACTTAGGGACTCCCACCATTCATCTGTGTACTGATAAGAAGTTCATCCACTGAAAACAGATTCTTAGAATTATCTTAACTTTCACACAGTAATGCTAAGTTTCCTATCAGCCTATCTGGTTTCCTTATTCACTGGTATCCTAGACTTGAACTTGACAAGGAATACAACCTCAAACTTGTTGCTCAGCCCAGCTGATAGTTGTATCTTGAAGTACTGTATATTCATCCCTCTATCTGTGAGATATTTATACAAGCTGAGAATCAAACTTTCACACTGGGGACAGAACACTTCACTCTGCTGGCTATACGGCCCCTCCATCCCTGGTGGTAGCTCCCAAGGCTCTCCAGAAGACCTTAATTTTTATGAACACAGGGGCAAGCCACAGCTCCTTGTACAAATACCCTTTAGTCAAGAAAAGATACATAATACAACTTTAGCCTTCATAAGGGGACCATGTTTTTTTTTTTTAAAGATTTTATTTATTTATTTGACAGAGACACAGCAAGAGAGGGAACACAAGCAGGGGGAGTGGGAGAGGGAGAAGCAGGCTTCCCGCCAAGCGGGGAGCCCGATGTGCGGCTCCATCCCTGCAGACCCGAGCCGAAGGCAGACGTTTAACTACTGAGCCACCCAGACGCCCCAAGGGGGACCACATTTAAAAAAAAAAAAAAATTCACTCTTCTACGCAATTGGACTTAACAAGCAGTACTCAGGTGCTATGTCCTCCCATTGGTTTTGTAAAAATACAAGATATATCCAAAGGAAATACCCTGCTGGGTGTGCCAGACAGATACTGTTGAGGTCTTGTTTTTCTACATTACTCCTACTTGAAGCCTCAGGTATAAGGTCTAGAAGAAATGTTTTCTGTGCTCTTTAGGTCTAGAATGGTCAGACATCTTTAACAATTAAGACATATCTAACTGCATATTCCTTTGCTTGGCTTGTGATAAATTTGACATATGCATTTAATAGGCCTGCATGTGTGAATTATATTTTCTCTTCCTGCTTTTATTTGGTTAATGACTTACATCTTCGCTAAAAAAAATAATTTACTCAACACTTACTATGTACCAGAGACTGTGGTGTTTACAACGTAAAACCATGTTTTACAGGGCTTGATGTGGCTTGCAGAGGCAGCTTGGGAACCTGGGAAAGAGGGGGACTGGCCAAAGGAAATGCAACAGCTCTCCTGGGGCTATGATGTGATCTTCTCAATCTCATAGTTATTTGAGTTACTCCAGTCTCCAGCCGACTCTTCACTTTACCCTTGCACCCCTACCAGTTACTTCCATGTTGGTTCCTCCTAAAACAAATATTAAGCTGAATTCTGACTTACAAAGCATCTATGATTATGAGGCTAATCAAATTCATTTTTATTGAGCAAACCAATGGGTCTGCCATCTTACCAGCTCTGTCAAAAACCAAATTATTTCAGGCGCCTGGGTGGCTCAGTCGTTAAGCGTCTGCCTTTGGCTCAGGTCATGATCCCAGGGTCCTGGGATCAAGCCCGCATCAGACTCCCTGCTCAGCGGGAAGCCAGCTTCTCCCTCTCCCACTCCCCCTGCTTGTGTTCCGTCTCTCGCTGTCTCTCTCTGTCAAATAAATAAAATCTTAAAAAAAATAAATTATTTCGGGCGCCTGGGTGGCTCAGTTGGTTAAGCGACTGCCTTCGGCTCAGGTCATGATCCTGGAGTCCCTGGATCGAGTCCCGCATCGGGCTCCCTGCTCGGCAGGGAGCCTGCTTCTCCCTCTGACCCTCCCCCCTCTCATGTGCTCTCTCTCATTCTGTCTCAAATAAATAAATAAAAATCTTTAAAAAATAAAAAATAAAAAAAAATAATAATAAATTATTTCATAAAACATACCCTACAATCTCTCCACCGAGGACATATCTCACGGGATCAACAAACTGTACTAAATACGAAGCTTAAAAACAGGGATGATCACAGATAATTTCCACTGGATTTTCTCAAAGATTTGCCTCCTGTCAGATGTAGTGTCCATTTTTTTTTCTTTTTTAGGAATTCTGTCAGTAAAGGTTTTTGTTTTGTTCTGGGCACTTTTCTACAGATGGGTTCTTTTATTGGTATTGTACCAAAGTTCTTTGTCACTGATTTCCCTGCTTTTCAGGTTGTCCACCTTCACAAAGGCTTTCCGCTGCACTCAACTGACATAATATTTCATTATAAAAGAACTAGTGACATGACAACATAATTTGAGTCGCCTACTTGTTAAGAAGAACATCTGTGCTAGTAGTGTATATAATAAACCTGTCTGTCCACAGATATATTTTAAACAGCCAAACCATATTTTTGTCTCATAAAAAGATATCCTATCTTTAGTGTCTAAAGCAAAAATTGCCCCTGAAATAGAGCATAGAAACATTAGAGTCTCTAACCCGGCTGTGACATATTCTTCTAGGATATCATTGAAAGAGCCATTAACTCCCTGGGTATCCATATCCATCACGGGCCTGACAGCATACGGCTGGCACAGCACACGATGGGATAAGTGAAGTAAGATGGGAAGGGTTAAATTAACCAATAAGGACGTGAAGCACACAGGGTCTAATAATACCAGGAAGTCCTTATCCCACTCCCAGGCCTGAAGGGATAATGGGAAGGAACATTAATACCAGACCCAGTGAGAGCTGAGCTTTGGAAGAGGGACCATGTAACAGCAGTTGTGGCCACAAAGAAAAATTCAGCCACTGTTACCCTGAAACAGAACAGTGTGAGCCAGAGCAATAAATACCTCTTTCTCCTCTAATCCTCTCCTCTCTTGCCAGTGATTTCCAACGAGTCGACACATTCCAGAAACCGGAGTACAGAGACTCATGTTGACAGAGCCCAGAGAGATCAGGCTCTCCAGTATTAAGCACACAGAGTGGAGAAAGGCAGAGTATAAAACTGGAAGAGGAAGCAAAAAAAAAAAAAAAAAAAAAAAAAAAAAATCTGGCCTAATAAATTAATGCCACTATCTGAAAAGTATAAATAATCATTCCCTGAGTTTCCTGGCTTGTAAGGGAGATTTAAAACTAAAATGGTATATTTGGGAAAATAATTTATAAATTCCAAAGCATTTCACAATAATGAAGTGTCAAAAAAATCTGCCTGTTTAGGAATTCAGAAATGACTAGCCAAATGTAATTAGTTTCACTATTTTAAGTCTATTTTTTTATAATGAAGAGCTTAAAAAACATTAAGACACTTTTAAAACTGTAGCTCTAAAACATTCCCCTATTTGAACTCTAATTTTCACTTGTGTTAATGAAGCAATGATGAACACCTTGCTGTCTAACTTGCTTCTGTAATTTGAATTCTTGAGCATTTTACATCTATTATTCAATTTTTTTTCTGTAAAGGTGGCACCTATTAACACTCTTTATAACAGAAAATTGGTATCTGATTGCTTTATTAGAGATTGATTTTCTTACTGATTATATGTACATATATCCACATCATGTACTTTGCATTTAAAAATAGTTTTTCAAAATTTTGTCACTTTTTGACTTTTAAAATCATTTTCCTGGAATAAATTTCATTTCGTTGGCCTCAATTTTTTTTAAATATTTTATTTATCTATTTTAGAGAGAGAGAGTAAGTACAGGAGGGGAGGGGAGGAACAGACTGGGAGGGAGGGGGACAAGCAGACTCCCCGCTGAGTGCCAAGCCCCATGGGGATGGATCCCAGGACCCTGAGACCATGACTTGAACCGAAATCAAGGGTCAGATGCTCAACAGCTCAAGTGACTGAGCCACCCAGGGGCCCCATACCTCAACTCTTATCTACACTTTCCTCCCTGTTTTCTGTAGTAGAAATTCTCTTTTTTTCTCTATTAATCTGTTTGAAAATGATTTTGGTATAAAAAAAGGTCAAAGTAAAGGTCTAATATTTTACCAATTAGCTAAACAAATTTCTCAGTATCATTGCAGCATAACACTTTACCTTCTGATTGGTGCGGAATATTTTATTATAAAGGCATTGATTAGTGTTTTTTTTTTTATTTTTATTTTTTACAAATAAAGGACATTCATTTTGACTTATATTGTAATCAACTTCAGTGCATTGTGATTTTTCTGGATTCTATAGTTGTTGAGTCACTGAGTATCTGACAAAGCTTACAGCCTTTACACACAGATAACTGATTAATTTTATGATTATTTACCAATTAAACTTCAGACACTGCTTCAGTGTTTTCTGGTGTTACTGTTATGGAGAAGTCTAAGACCTGTTGATTTTTGTCCTCAAGTACACATTTATTGTTGATTTATTTGTTCTAGTTAGATGTTTGCAGAAATTAAAATTTTTTAAATACCACAGTAATTCCTCAAAACTATATGGAACAGTTTTGTTTTGTTTTGTTTTTTCAGCTCAATTTAGTTTCCGTCTCTTCAGCTGGTTGTGGTTTTGTCTCAGGCAAACATAACTGTACAATGAAACATTCTGAGTTTTTTTTCCTCCCCCACATTACTTTCAGGTTTATATTCCTTTTTTTGCCTACATTGCTAAAGGATTAGTTTCTCAATTCTCTCCTCTACAGATTCAGTTTTCTCTAGTGTTATTTTCGTTATAAGCACTCATAATTCTTAATTTCGCTATTATGTTGTTAGCTTCCTTCCAGTCTTAATTTTATGGATGTTTCTTTTACTCTCCACTTATATTTTACATGATTATGTTTTCAATATAGGGCATCTATAAAACATTTTTAAATTTATTCATGGAACCCAGATTTATGTATCATTTGAAAAGACTGATCTTTTTAAAATTTTATTTTTAAATATTTAAAATGTATTAGTTTCTTAAACCTTTGAGAGTTTTTCATGGACACCAGACTGTTTTTTTGCTTTTCTCTATCCATCCTTCTCTATGGAACAGTGGAAGACATCCAGAAATACTGTTCAGCAATCTTAGGAATGCCCTCAGTCCCACTCACTGTCCAATAGAATGTGGATATTACCCTGTCTGTAATTGAAAGCTGAAATGTAGGTGGATGTACACATCTTCTAGATCAATGAGGGTCTCAATCAGAGGTTTACCACCATGATTTTGTAGAGCTGAGGTAGACTTATCCTGAAAGGTCTAACACTAGGAAAAGTGTTTTTTTTTTTTACACTGTGCATTGTTAAACTGTAGGAGTTCTTGAAGATGCTCTGGGCCGCCACACCAAGGAACAAGCAGAGGCCTTGATGAGTATGGTTCTGGTAATCTTGCCTCCACTTAAACTATAGACATAGAGCATCTCTGGTTGAAGTACGTGATTAGTGAAAACATTCTGCTACTCAACAGTAGTATCTAATGGAGCAGCGCCGCCCCAAATCTCAATCAATCACCTAGTTAGCTTTGTAAAATTCAGGTTCTCATGTGTATATCGGACTGAGTTTAGAATTCCACATTTCTAACAAGCCCCTGGGTGATGATGATGCCACATTTCTGTAGCTTGCATTTTAAGTCACTGAGTGCGGTAAGAGTATTTGAGTAATTTCAGCTCTGTTTTCACTGGTTGTTACATATCAAATACTATGCATGCCAGGATGTGATCTTCCCAGACATC
The DNA here is from genome assembly GCF_964656455.1 of Halichoerus grypus. NCBI lineage: Eukaryota > Metazoa > Chordata > Mammalia > Carnivora > Phocidae > Halichoerus > Halichoerus grypus. The sequence goes on along the minus strand of NC_135727.1, from coordinate 103,562,723 downwards.
TTTGTGCCTCCATTAACAGTATTTTCTGTGAGGAACTATGTGTTCTTAGAATGCAATATAACAAACCTGGCTTTCAGAATCCTATGGTATTCCTTACTGGTACTATATGTTTTTAATTTGTCTTTTTGCCATGATTTGTCACAATAGTAGCTGTCCATCACCCCTTAAACAAACCTCCCAACTTGAGGAACTTCATACATGAACCCCATCCTCTCAAGGTTGAAGCAAATTACTTTTCAGCCTCCTCTGAAGCTAGAGCATCAGTGGCCATGTGTTAGAACCACCTCATTCAGATACACTGTAGCATGAGTCTTACTCTTATCAGTAATGTGAGGGCATGGAAGCCACTTCCTGGTAAGGAACTGCTTCGGAAACACACACAGCAGATATCTAAGTTCGAGTCAACATGTATACATTAACAAGTGTGAAAAAACATCTGGTCTCTATTCTGAAGGTAGAAAGTTCTCCAATGAAACAAACAGAATCATAATTTGGATACCATCCCATACTACACATCCTCAAAGCTTCTCTGCCCTATTCCTCTCACGTTCAACAATCCTACCCAGGAACAAACCAGGAAATATCAAGTATGTTTTCATTAATCCCTCTTCCATTTTAAATATCTAGCTTGGTTTCTCTTGTGGAAACTAATAGGCCTGACCAATACAGTCTTCCCCCAGAGAAAGATTTCATTTTTAAAACAAAAACCGTTTTTCTCTATTGAACAGTAACTATCTACTAGAATATAAAAAATACATTTTTGTATTAGAAGACATACTGGTTTCATGAACAAGGGAAGAACACTATGAGCAGATGAAGAAGTTTGTTCCAAAGCTTAGTTATCAACAGTCTGTGAAAGATGATTAAAAATAAAAACATGGGAAGAAGAAACTGCTTATGGTATTAACAAAAGAAGGAAAATAATTAGACATATTTCCATGTATAAAATTCATATGAAATCAGTTTAGTCTGTCTGCCACTCTATAATGCATTTTTTTTCTGAAAAGAGGCATTCTGCATTGTTAAGGGCAGCAAGTCCAGGAAACATAGTAATGTTCCTTGTTTTGCAATAATATTGATAGTTTCTTCAATTTCAGTTCTAGTCTGCTTCTCTTAAATTGGCAAAAAATAGATTGTTGAAAAATCAGCAGACTCCAACTCTGTCTGTAACAATGTTCCTATAACTACATTTGTAATGATTTTATATATAAAATGCACACCATAGAATTTAGCTAACCAAATAATAAGCACTTCCTTTTGTGCTTTGAAAAAATAACCAAGTAGCTTTAGGTTGAAAAAAATGCAAAAAAAAAAATGTATTAAATTCTTAAAAAAATTTTCCTCAACATATCTCTCCTACATATTTGCTAGCATTTTTTCCCTCCCACAAAAGTAAGGAGGGCATTTTCCATGCCTTCAGATTTTCCTGAAATTCTGTTATTTCTAGCCAGAAATCAAAGGAATGGAGAGTATAGAAGTATTTCTGAGGTAATAAACAATGATCTCTTACAATGAAAATAAAGGACAGAAAATACTTATTATCTTCACACTTCACTCAGCTCAGGTTCACCTTCAGTTTTCCTTAAGTCATGTGTGAGAGACAAGGTAGAAAGAAATTATAAAAATGTATCGGGGCGCCTGGGTGGCTCAGTCGTTAAGCATCTGCCTTCGGCTCAGGTCATGATCCCAGGGTCCTGGGATCGAGCCCCGCATCGGGCTCCCTGCTCTGTGGGAAGCCTGTTTCTCCCTCTCCCACTGCTTGTGTTCCCTCTTTCGCTGTGTCTCTGTCAAATAAATAAGTAAAATCTTTAAAAAAAAAAAATGTATCTAGTCTGCCTTTTTTAAAAAAAATTAAGGCACAAAAATTTTATTTTAGTTTCAGAGGTAGAATTTAGTGATTCATCAGTTGCACATGACATCCAGTGCTCATCACATCACGTGCCCTCCTTAATGTCCATCACCCAAGGACCCCATCCCCCCGCCCCCTCCCCTCCAGTAACCCTCAGTTTGTCTCTTGTAGTTAAAAGTTACTTATGGTTTGTCTCCCTCTCTGTTTTCCTCTTATTTTATTTTTCCTTCCCTTCCCCTATGTTCACCTGTTTTGTTTCTTAAATTCCACATATCAGTGAAAGCATATGGTCTTTGTCTTTCTCTGACTTATTTTGCTTAGCATAATACCCTCTAGTTCTATCCACATCATTGCAAATGGCAATATGTCATTCTTTTTGATGACTGAGTAATATTCCTGTGTGTGTGTGTGTGTGTGTGTGTGTGTGTGTGTACACACACACACCTGCTTTATCCATTCATCTTGTCGAGGACATCTGGCCTCTTTCCATATTTTGGCTATTGCAGCTAGTCTTCCTTTTAAAGGCAGTTATCAGGGCGCCTGGGTGGCTCAGTTGGTTAAGCGACTGCCTTCAGCTCAGGTTATGATCCTGGAGTCCTGGGATCAAGTCCCACATCGGGCTCCCTGCTCAGCAGGGGGTCTGCTTCTCCCTCTGACCCTCTTCCCTCTCGTGCTCTCTGTCTCTCATTCTCTCTCTCAAATAAATAAATAAAATCTTTAAAAAAATAAAATAAAGGCAGTTATTAGTAACAACTTCTCCAGATTCTGATAGCTCTTTTGAACATGTAAGATATTTAGAGCAAAATTCTTACTAAAGATGTCACCTGTATCTATGAAAGAATCATGTTCTATTTAAAACCAACACAATTTAACATTTCTCAAATGGGAAGAAAGAAATTACAGGAAAAAAAAACATTTAACCATCTATGTATGTCTGGTATGGCTATTTTTCTCAAAGTGAATGGGAATTTTAAAATTGGGCAAAAGGTCACTTTACATTTTTGTTCTGTATCTTTTGAAGTACACCATCTATAATAATTTCAGAAGTGTTTTGTTGTTTTTCTATAGATCAAGAAACATTAAAAATATAAAGTTTCATGAGCAATGAAGATACACATCATGCTTCCTATTCTGCTATTTGGCGATTTTTTTTTTTTTTTGAGAACCATTTAGGAAATCTCCACAGTGGTGCTGTATGAAATTTATGGTAACACTGCTTCCTCTGGGGATTCCACCCATAGATAACTCCACTTATGAAAGGCTTATACCTACTGGACTATGTTACATCACACATTCCTCTTCAGGTCTCTCTTAATATGTATTCTTTGCAGAACACATACATGAAATTCCACCTTCAGATTCAAGACAAAAGTGTCTGACTAGAAATAGTCTCACCCAATGTAAGAAAGAAACTATATGTTGAGGAGGGGAATGAGGAATTTGTCTCCTTGAAGGCCACATTTCAGTCTTCAGATATCTAGAAATAGGACAGAAAATCACACACAAGAAAGGAAATGTTCACAGGGAGAGCTCAGAGTGAAATATTACTTAGTTTTGCAGACATTTTAATAGGTGTTTTCATCTTAACTCCTTCAACTAAAAGCACTCAGACTTAAAAGAATGTGAACATATTTCCCACTTCTCTGATATTTGATTTCTACTAGGATATTGAGTACCAAAAGGAGGCCCCATAAATGCCCACAAAATGTGCAGGAAAAGCTTTATAGTTCCATGAAACTGTAAAATAGAGGTTTCTGGCTCACAGAAGGACAAATAGATACAAGTCTAAAATGTACACATACTTTTTTTCCCAAGAAAGAAATCTCTGTGTCAAAACTCGTAAAGATTAATTACCCACTGATTGTAAGTACTCTTAATTTCTTACTAATGCTACTAACAGGTAATAAACTATGAAATGGTACATCTAAATGTTATTTTTCTAATAATATTTTATTTACTAAAGAAGGTCTACTAGCAGTTAGGTTATTTAATTTACTTTTTAAAGATACCTAAGTAAAATATGTCAAGCCAAATAATCAAGTTTTTGTATTTAAATGGATTAGTATTCTAAAGATGGATATATTTTTTATATTATTCATCCAACTTCTGATTATGTAATTACAAATAAACCCAAATGTCATTTTCTCTGGAAGTCTTCATTTCGAATTAAGCATGATTTCTTTCTTCCTCCAATTTTACTTTGTAACTTTAATGATACATCATATTCTCTCCTGCAATATTTATATTATTCCCCTGCTCAACAATCAGCTTCCTGAAGGCATGTCATGGATCTGATTCTTTATTCCATTTCTACATCACCTGGTTGTAGTAGATTCCACGAGAAGCCAAGATTCATTACCCCTTCCCTGCGCCCACACTATTTGCTATGTAACTGCATTTCCCTGCAGTCATGAACAGGATAACATGCCCTGTCAACTGACCTTCCACTCAGCTATGAGACTTGCTTTGACAAACTGAATGGTATCAAACACGGTATAAGCAGAGGCTTAAAACAAACTTGCACATGGGACTTGAGCTCTCTTGTGCCTCTACCATTGACTTGAAACATGGCCAGGCTTAGTTGCTGGAAGATGAGAGAACTAGATATCCAAATCATCAAGCCTACCTAGTTAAAACGATAGCCAAGTGACCCTCAGATTTGTGAAGAAACCTACTTAGAAGGCACAGAGGTGCCCAAATGATTCCAACTTAGAAGAGCTAAAGCCTGCAGGGATAAGAGAAATAAATGTTGCCTTGAAGCCAAGTGTTAGGATGGTTTGTTTAAAAGCCATAGAGAACAGGTGTTTTCATTTATGTTGTAAATAGTCCATGCTAAAAGAAAAAAAAAGAATTACAAATTCTTCATTTGGAAATTCGTCATAGAAAACAACATGGATGCAGTAAAATGAGCCACCAAACCTAACCAAAAATTTGCATGAGATTGTGATTTGAATCAGTTTCCAGTAATGTATAATACAGTATGGCTCAGGCACATTCAGCTACAGGGATATCCAAATGCCCTACTCCGACCAGGGTTCTCAACACCTTGGATATATTTACTGATTTCTGGGGGAGGGTGTAAATAAATAATAAGAGTCAGGGTTGGTTTGCTTGTTTTGAGAGTTACTTTTTTCTTTCAAAGTTCAAGAAAATGGAAATTATACAGATGCTCAAAGTAATTTTCATCACTTCAAAGAAGATATACCAGTAAATCAGAGATAACAAATATGCCCTCAGAGAGCTGTTTAGTCATTGAATAGTACTAGTAGAAATATGGCTGTAGTACAAGAGGGAATATGGGAGAGGGGGGAAAGATGGCGGAGGAGTAGGGGACCCTATTTCAACTGGTCCCCGGAATTGAGCTGGATATCTACCAGACCACTCTGAGCACCCACGAAACCAGCCTGAGATGTAAGAAGATCTGGATCTCTACAAACAGAATATCGCAGGCGGTTGGTTTTGAGGTACGAAGCGGAGAGCCGTGATCCTGCAGGCAGATATCGGAGGATAAACGGCAGCGGGAGGGTGCCTGGCTGTGGGGATCCTACACCGCCGGTGAGTGACAGCCTCGCGCTGTGGATGGGCACAGACTCGCAGACCGGTAGCGTCGGGAAAGGACTTTAGGGCAGCCCCCGGGGTGGAAAACGAGACCGGAGGGGTCACGCGCACACGAACTGCAGGCCCCCCGGACAGAAACCGGAGCAACGGTTGCGCGCACGTGAACTGCAGCCTCCGAGATGGAAACCTGGTGCGCCGGGGTCCTGCCGGTGAACTGCAACCCCCGGGGGTGGAAACCCCAAGCGGCGGAGTCGCCCGCGCGCGAACTGGGAGCGGCTGGCGGTTTTAGAAGCACAAAGGGCAGAGACGTGCCCCGACCTGGAGGCAGGACTGGGAGCGCCACGGAGGGGCGCACAACCCAGGACGCTGCAGTTTATAGCAGCACGGACAGAAACGGAGACGGTGTGGCCTGGAGAGCTCACTGAAGAACAGACTGCGGCCTCTCTGCTCTGAGGCAGAGGGTTGGAAACGGTCTCTTCTGCTCTGACTCGCGGAAAGGATGCGGAAAGCCACCAGGGAAAGGCGCCAGAGAACAAAAGCCCCAAAGACTGATTCCCACTGAGCCCATCCCCCGCCACAGGGGGGCAGGGCAACTCCACCCAAACAGGGTTGCCTGAGTAACAGCGCGGCAGGCCCCTCCCGCAGAAGACAGGCTGGGAAAACAAGAGGCCAGCAACCCTGAGGTCCCAAGAAAACAGGTGCATCTTGCTTGGGTTCTGGTCAATAATTTGGACTCTATACATTCCCTCAAACACCCCTCAACAGAATGACTAGGAGGAGGAGCCCCCAAAACAGAAAAGACTCAGAGATTATGTCTTCTGCTGCAGATTTACAAATGGATGCAGATATAACCAAGATGTTGGAGATGGAATTCAGGCTAGCAATTGTGAAGACAATGGCTAGAATGGAAAAATCAATTAATGGCAACATAGAGTCTCTAAGGGCAGAAATAAAAGGTGAATTGGCAGAACTTAAAAATGCTATCAATGAGATCCAATCCAATCTAGATAATCTAACAGCTAGGGTAACTGAGGCAGAAGAGAGAATAAGCGATCTGGAAGACAGTATAATAGATAAAAAGGGAAAAGAGGAGGCAAGGGAAAAAAAAAATTCAGAATCCATGAAAATAGAATCAGAGAAATAAGTGACACCATGAGGCGTTCCAATGTCAAAATCATTGGAATCCCGGAGGGAGTGGAGGGAGAGAGAGGGCTAGAAGATGTATTTGAGCAAATCGTAGCTGAGAACTTCCCTAATCTGGGGAATGAAACAAACATTCGAGTCCTAAAGGCAGAGAGGACCCCTCCCAAGATCAAGGAAAACAGGCCAACACCCCGGCATGTAATAGTAAAACTTGCAAATCTTAGAACCAAGGAAACCATCTTAAGGGCAGTTAGGGGGAAGAGAGTCCTTACCTACAGAGGGAGGAACATCAGAATAACGTCAGACCTATCCACAGAGAGCTGGGAAGCCAGAAAGGCCTGGCAAGACATATTCAGGGTACTAAATGAGAAGAACATGCAGCCAAGAATACTTTATCCGGCAAGGCTTTCATTTAGAATGGATGGAGAGATGCAGAGCTTCCACGACCGGCAGAAGTTGAAAGAATATGTGACCACTAAGCCGGCCCTGCAAGAAATATTAAGGGGGGTTCTATAAAAGGAGAAAGACCCCAAGAGTGATCTACAACAAAAATTTACAGGGACAATCTATAAAAACAACGTCTTCACAGGCAACATGATGACAATTAATTCATATCTTTCAATAATCACTCTCAACGTGAATGGCCTAAAGCTCCCATAAAACGGCACAGGGTTGCAGATTGGATAAAAAGACAGGACCCATCCATATGCTGTCTACAAGAGACTCATTTTGAACCTAAAGATACATCCAGACTGAAAGTGAAGGGATGGAGATCTATCTTCCATGCCAGCAGACCTCAAAAGAAAGCTGGGGTAGCAATTCTTATATCAGACAAATTAGATTTTAAGCTAAAGACTGTAGTTAGAGACACAGAAGGACACTGTATCATTCTTAAAGGGTCTATCCAACAAGAAGATCTAACAATTGTAAATATCTATGCCCCCAACATGGGAGTAGCCATCTAAATAAGCCAACTGTTAACCAAAATAAAGAGTCATATTGATAACAATACGTTAATTGTAGGAGACCTCAATACTCCACTCTCAGCAATGGACAGATCATCTAAGCAGAAAATCAACAAGGAAACGAGAGCTTTGAATGATACATTGGACCAGATGGACATCATAGATATTTACAGAACATTCCATCCTAAAACAACAGAATACTCATTCTTCTCGAGCGCACATGGAACTTTCTCCAAAATAGACCACATACTGGGTCACAAATCAGGTCTCAACCGATACCAAAAGATTGAGATTATTCCCTGCATATTCTCAGACCACAATGCTCTAAAACTGGAACTCAATCACAAGAAAAAATTAGGCAGAAATTCAAACACCTGGAAGCTAAAGACCACTCTGCTCAAGAATGTTTGGGTCAACCAAGAAATCAAAGAAGAACTTAAACAATTCATGGAAATCAATGAGAACGAAAACACATCGGTCCAAAACCTATGGGATACTGCAAAGGCAGTCCTAAGGGGGAAATACATAGCCAACCAAGCCTCACTCAAAAAAATAGAAAAATCCCGAATTCACCAACTAACTCTACACCTTAAAGAACTAGAGAAAAAGCAACAAACGACACCTAAGCCATGCATTAGAAGAGAAATAATTAAAATTAGAGCAGAAATCAATGAATTAGAAACCAGAAACACAGTAGATCAGATCAACGAAACTAGAAGTTGGTTCTTTGAAAGAATTAATAAGATTGATAAACCACTGGCCAGACTTATCCAAAAGAAGAGAGAAAGGACCCAAATTAATAAAATTATGAATGAAAGGGGAGAGATCACGACTAACACCAAGGAAATAGAAACAATTATTAGAAATTATTATCAACAACTATATGCCAATAAACTGAGCAATCTGGATGAAATGGAGGCCTTCCTGGAAACCTATAAGCTGCCAAGACTGAAACAGGAAGAAATTGACAACCTGAATAGGCCAATAACCAGTAATGAGATTGAAGCAGTGATCAAAAACCTCCCAAAAAACAAGAGTCCAGGGCCTGATGGATTCCCTGGGGAATTCTACCAAACATTCAAAGAAGAAATAATACCTATTCTACTGAAGCTGTTTCAAAAAATAGAAACAGAAGGAAAACTTCCAAACTCATTCTATGAGTCCAGCATTACCTTAATCCCCAAACCAGGCAAAGACCCCATCAAAAAGGAGAATTTCAGACCGATATCCCTGATGAATATGGGTTCCAAAATCCTCAACAAAATCCTAGCTAATAGGATCCAACCATACATTAAAAGGATCACCCACCACGACCAAGTGGGATTTATCCCGGGGATGCAAGCGTGGTTCAACATTCGCAATCAATGTGATAGAACACATTAATAAGAGGAGGGAGAAGAACCATATGGTCCTCTCAATTGATGCAGAAAAAGCATTTGACAAAATACAACATCCTTTCCTGATTAAAACTCTCCAGAGTATAGGGATAGAGGGTACATTCCTCAAGTTCATAAAATCCATCTATGAAAAACCCAGAGCAAATATCATCCTCAATGGGGAAAAGCTGAGAGCCTTTCCCTTAAGATCAGGAACACGTCAAGGGTGCCCACTCTCACCACTGTTTTTCAACATAGTACTAGAAGTCCTAGCAACAGCAATCAGACAACAAAATAAATAAAAGGTATTCAAATTGGCAAAGAAGAAGTCAAACTCTCTCTTTTCACAAACGACATGATTCTTTATGTGGAAAACCCAGAAGACTCCACCCCCAAATTACTAGAACTCATCCAGCAATTCAGTAATGTGGCAGGATACAAAATCAATGCACAGAAATCAGTTGCTTTCTTATACACTAACAACGCAACTGTAGAAAGAGAAATTAAAGAAATGATTCCATTTACAATAGCACCAAAAACCATAAGATACCTCGGAATAAACCTAACCAAAGAGGTAAAGGATCTATACTCTAGGAACTACAAAACACTCATGAAAGAAATTGAAGAAGACACAGAAAGATGGGAAAATATTCCATGCTCATGGATCGGAAGAATAAACATTGTTAAAATGTCTATGCTACCCAGAGCAATCTATACCTTCAATGCCATCCCGATCAAAATTCCAATGACATTTTTCAAAGTGCTGGAACAAACAATCCTAAAATTTGTATGGAATCAGAAAAGACCTGAATCGACAAGGAAATGTGGAAAAAGAAAAACAAAGCTGGGGGCATCACGTTGCCCGATTTCAAGCTATATTACAAAGCTGTGATCACCAAGACAGCATGGTACTGGCACAAAAACAGACATACAGACCAATGGAACAGAATAGAGAACCCAGACATGGACCCTCAACTCTATGGTCAAATAATCTTTGACAAAGCAGGAAAAAACATGCAATGGAAAAAAGACAGTCTCTTCAATAAATGGTGCTGGGAAAATTGGACAGCCACATGCAGAAGAATGAAACTCGACCATTCTCTAACACCATTCACAAAGATAAACTCAAAGTGGATGAAAGACCTCAATGTGAGACAGGAATCCATCAAAATCCTAGAGGAGAACATAGGCAGTAACCTCTTTGACATCACCCACAGCAACTTCTTTCAAGATACATCTCCAAAGGCTAGTGAAACAAAAGCAAAAATGAACTTTTGGGACTTCATCAAGATAAAAAGCTTCTGCACAGCAAAGGAAACAGTCAACAAAACAAAGAGGCAACCCACAGAATGGGAGAAGATATTTGCAAATGACACTACAGATAAAGGGCTGGTATCCAAGATCTATAAAGAACTTCTCAAACTCAACACCCAAAAAACAAATAATCAAGTCAAAAAGTGGGCAGAAGACATGAAAAGACACTTCTCTGAAGAAGACATACAAATGGCTAACAGACACATGAAAAAATGTTCATCATTAGCCATCAGGGAAATCCAAATCAAAACCACACTGAGATACCACCTTACACCAGTTAGAATGGCAAAAATGGACAGGGAAAGAAACAACAAATGTTGGAGAGGTTGTGGAGAAAGGGGAACCCTCTTACACTGTTGGTGGGAATGCAAGTTGGTACAGCCACTTTGGAAAACAGTGTGGAGGTTCCTCAAAAATTTAAAAATAGAGCTACTCTGTGACCCAGCAATTGCACTCCTGGGTATTTACCCCAAAGACACAGATGTAGTGAAAAGAAGGGCCATATGCACCCCAATGTTCATAGCAGCAATGTCCGCAATAGCCAAACTGTGGAAAGAGCCGAGATGCCCTTCAACAGATGAATGGATAAAGAAGATGTGGTCCATATATACAATGGAATATTACTCAGCCATCAGAAAGCATGAATACCCAACTTTTACATCAACATGGATGGGACTGGAGGAGATTATGCTAAGTGAAATAGGTCAAGCAGAGAAAGTCAATTATCATATGGTTTCACTTATTTGTGGAACATAAGGAATAACATGGAGGACATTAGGAGAAGGAAGGGAAAAATGGGCAGGGGGAATTGGAGGGAGAGATGAACCATGAGAGACTATGGACTCTGAGAAACAAACAGGGTTTTAGAGGGGAGGAGGGTGGGGGGATGGGTTAGCCTGGTGATGGGTATTAAGGAGGGCACGTACTACATGGAGCACTTGGTGTTATACGAAAACAATGGATGGTGGATCACTACATCAAAAACTAATGATGTATTGTATGGTGACTAACATAATAAAATTAAAAACTACAAAAAAAAGCAAGAGGGGATATGATATATTAGAGAGTTATAGAACATAATGGGAAGCAAGAGGAGAAACGACAATGTACAAAGATAATCAGTGTAAGTAAAGATGAGAGCCACACATAAAGATTTTTCCTATCATTTGAAGCACTGTGTCCAGCCTTAACTGAACTCTGTTTTCAATTTTGTGAACTAATAAATCCCCTTCTTTTCATGAGCAAGTTCTTAAGTGAAGAGTATTACTGAGCAAATGGGCGATTTTCACTAAAATGAATTGTAATCCTATTCTGTATTATTTACACCATAACAAGGTGACAGTATATCATGTGCCAGGCCATAGTTCAAAGGACTAAGTCCCTTGCAAAAGTTTCAGTCTCAACCCTTTACATCTGTGATTAGAAGAGGTAAGTACAGAAAAGATAAATTTTGCAACAAGAAAGGAGTTTGGGAAAGATAAAAACATAGAATTCAGCCCCAGAATCATAAAACATAACTGACTGATGCAGGGCCCAGTAAAACATATATGAAATACTTCAACACAACGATTTTATAATGTAATTGCTCAGAGAAACCGATAAATCCATCAAATAACTAAAGAGGAATGCAAGGTTACATACTTTAAAGGATTTATTCTTGTGTAAGAGAATATGAACATTGTAGGCATCAGTCTAACGGGAGAGAAAAATACAATTAATTTGATGTGGGCTACATAATAGACACATAGATAATATACTGGGTCCAGGACCCAGAATTTGATTTCTAATTCCTTTATTCAATCAAGGGAACAAGGGTCTCTTGGAGAAATGGCTGATTCTAGGTATGACTGAGGTAGAGAATATTTAAGATGAGCCTGGAAACAAAAAGTAGTGTTGCCCCCCCGCCACACACACACACACACACACACACACACACACACACACAGATGTGGGCATGTCAAAGGGATACAGGAACCAAGTAAAAGAACTTCCAACAGCCAGAACGTGAATAATTTGGGCAATAAAAAATAGATATTAGATCACAGCTGACCCCTGAATAATGACTTCCCCCACAGTAGAAAATCCACACGTAACTTTTGACTCCCCTAAAACTTTCCTACTTCCTGTTGAAAGGAAGCCTTAACAATAACATAAACTGTTAACAAATATTTTGTATACTGTTCGTATTATACACTGTATTAATAAAGAAAATATTTAGAAAAATCATAAGGAAAAGAAAACACATTTACAGTACTATACTGTATTTCTATATATAAAAAAATGTCCATACAAGTGAACCCACGCAACTCAAATCCATGTTGTTCAAGGGTCAAGTGTATAAACAAATACAAAACATACATCCATGACTCCAAAATTATATAAATAAATGAATGAGTAAATAAATGAGGAAGAATAGAGTAATATCCTATACAGAAGAATTCCAAAATTTATGGGCGTATTTGATCTTTAAGGAGATGGAATATAATTCCTCACTCCATTAGTGTGAGGTGCTCACAATAACTACCCCTCAAAGAGGACAGTATGGAAAAGGGTACAAAAAATAACTTTGCAGTGGAGAAACCAGACAAACACTACCTCAGCGAGGTGATCAAGGTCAACATCAACAGGGCAGGTCATGACAACAGAAGGGACCCTTTGTATTATGTGAAGAGAATGGCACTTACCTCTGTGATATACTCCCAAAACCCATGATCTTAGTCTAACTGTGAGAAAAGCATCAGACACATCTCAGTTTAGGAAAATTCTACACAACACCTACCTGCCCTGTACTTTTCAAAGTTGTCAAGACAATGAAAAATAAGCAAAGTCTGAGAAACTGCCACAGCCAAGAGAAGTCTAAGGAGATGTAAGAATTAAATGTAATGTGATATCTTGTATGGAATCCTGGAACAAAAGCAAAAAAAAGACAAGTGACCACAACTGAGAAAATCTGAATAAAATATGTACTTTAGTTAATAATAATAATAATAATAATGTATAGTGTGTCATTATTCATGACAAATGCACCCCACTAATGAAAGAAGTTAACAGGGGAAAGTGAATATGAGGTATACAGGAACTCTCCGTACTAGCTTTACAAGTTTTCTAAACATCTAAAATTACTCTAAAATAAAAAGTGTATATAAAAATATAATGCCATATAAGCGCAGAAGAGAGTGTGACCATCTATCCGCCTGTGGAGGCATCGGGTCAAGGAAAAGCTTTTTCTTGTACCCTAGGTAAAGCTTTCAGAGGTGGTAACGTTTGAGTTTGGTTTTAAAAGATAAACTGGAGCTTGCCAGAGAGAGAAGGGGATTATAGGCAGAAAGAAGAGCAGGAATAGATGCTTGGAGGCAGGTGTTCAGAGGCACGGTGTTCAGAAGAGGAGGACATCTCCACAACCACCAGATGTTTGAAGGCTGCTGTAAAAGAAGTTGAGAAAAAAAGTGTGACTAGAATACAAAAAAAACTTTGCATGCCATAAGGAGTTTGGATTTTATCCTGACAACAGTAGACTAGAGAGAGAGATTGAAGCAGAGATGGAGGGTTTGTCTGCTTCAGGGATAGTAACCCTCATGGCACTGAAGATGATGTGAGAACCGTCTGGAAGCTGGAATCCATTTAGGAAGTTTATACTGCTTTCTGAGTGACAGCTAGAGAGGGTGTAGTACCAAGAGACCAGATTTGGGAGTCATTTCATTAACAGCTTAGCAAGATTTGTTGGCAATCTGAGCAGTAAAGGTGAGGGAAGAGAAAAGCAAGCTTAAGAGGATTCTGAATTTCCCCGTTTGGTTTACCAGGTAGACAGTACTACAGTTACCTGAGGGTAAATAGAGGGACGATAATAGTAAATTTAAAACAACAGGAGTAGTGATTGCAAAGTCTCAGTTACAAGGGCCATAAGGTTTATTTGATAAGTGTTTCAATTTTTCTCACTCCTATTTGCGTGTCTCCATGTTGGACAGCATCCATTTTTATTCAGTATATATTTATCTTTCTGAAATTAATTTCAACAAATAGTTTTTGAAGTAACTGCATGTGAAGAAAAAAAACCCTCATCTTCCCCAAGAAAGTCTGGCCTTCCATGGAAGTCAAGAACTACAGAATATAAGTGGTAGGACTTACATAAGAGTCCCTTAATGACAAACATCCTTCCAACCCAGCACATAGCCTACTTTATCTAGCTTGGCAGTGGAGGGGCTGGTCAAACACGGGGCTGTATTGCCTGAGTTACTATCGTATCCTTACTATCTTGTAACACGGGGTTTGTTCCCTTCTCTCTCCATGTCCCGCTTTTTTGTCTTACCTGGTGAATAGATCAACTTAAATTTGTTATTGAGATCATTAAGATAGTACCAGGAACATACTAACCACTCATTAAATATTAGGCATTTATTACTACTAGTATTAATCTTCCTTGAAATTTCCTTCATTTGGCAGAAAGCAGAATTACAGCAGTAAAAGAAGGTTTAAAAACAAATTTTGACAGTTTCATAATATAAAATGCACATCAATATACATAGAATTATTAACTTCCTTTCTAACAGCCCTATTCAATATGTAAGATAGGTTGTATTACCTCCAATTTATAAGTATAGAAATTGAAGTTCTGAATACCTAGGCTACTATTACAAGGTTGCAAAGACAGGTTTTTTCTTTTTTTTTTTTTTTTTTAAGATTTTATTCATTTATTGGACAGAGAGAGACACAGCAAGAGAGGGAACACAAGCAGGGGGAGTGGGAGGGAGAAGCAGGCCTCCCACTGAGCAGGGAGCCCAATGCGGGGCTCAATCCAGGACCCTGGGACCATGACCTGAGCTGAAGGCAGACGCTTAACGACTGAGCCACCCAGGCATCCCAAGACAGTAGGTTTTGAAGCCAGGCAAGGACCCTACGCCTTCTGTGTCTTGTTCTACCCAGCATTCTCTCCATGTCAGAATTTTACCTGTTTGAATAGTAACTGAAATATATTTGAGGGCATAATTGATATTTGTTTAGGCAGATAAGGGTTCATATTGTAGCTTCTCCACTTATTATCCAGATGACTTTGGAGGAGTTACTTCTCTAAACTTCTATTATTTAATCTGAAAATGGAGTAATATTTGCCTCTTAAGGTATTTAGGCATTGATTAAGGCTATGCATATAAAGCACTTGGCAAACTGTTGGCATACAGGAAGAACTCCTCATAATCTATTATTCTTTTTTTAAAAAAAGATTTTATTTATTTATTTGACAGAGAGAGACACAGTGAGAGAGGGAAAGCAAGGAGAGGGAGTGGGAGAGGGAGAAGCAGGCTTCCCACCGAGCAGGGAGCCCAATGCGGGGCTCGATCCCAGGACCCTGGGATCATGACCTGAGCCGAAGGCAGATGCTGAAAGACTGAGCCACCCAGGCGCCCCTCTATTTATTATTCTTATGCAAGTGTTCTAACATAAATTTTATCTCTAAGGAAGAAGACTAATAGATTTGCTGAAAAAGGAGAGTTGCTTAGCCCGCAAAGCAAAGTATTATTATCCAATGCAACAATATCCTTCATTGGATTAATGTGTTCTCAAGTAGCTAGCCAGATACTCCGGTTTAGTTATGATAAACCATAACTATTATATTATCATTTGTATTGCTATTATTATATACAAGAAAAATTATGGATAGCTTATATCTAAGAAAATCACCATGGATATTAAGATCACAAGCTGTACAGTGCACGGCCTCTAATTTTATACTTCAAGAAAACAGCAGAAAAGCCACTTTGGTTCATTAGCTTCCCAGTTTGTATCACTAGGCACTTTGCCACTCTCTCTCCCTCAATTATCTTACTCTGATGAGATGCCAGCCTAAAGGTGGCATTCTATGTATTATAGTTATACTTATTTCAGGATAATATCTGCTACTTTTTTTTCCCAAAACAACAAACCCCAGAAGTGGGGTTACTTTCATTCTTCTGGCAACTGTTGATAAGAACACCAGTTAAAAAACTTAAAGAAAAGCAGTAGATTAGCACATGGTATCTCCTCCCCGCACCTCCCCCAACTCTGGTTTAAGATACACGCTGAGGGGTGCCTGGGTGGCTCAGTCGGTTAAGCGTCTTCCTTCAGCTCAGGTCATGAACCCGGGGTCCTGGGATCCAGCCCCACTTCGGGCTCCCTGTTCAGCGGGGAGCCTACTTCTCCAATTCCCTCTGCTCCCAACTGCTACTCCTGCTCTCTCTCTCTCTCTCTCAAGTAAATAAATAAAATCTTAAAAAAAAAAAAAGATACATGGTGAGCACCTTTTACATACTGGGGATTATGCTACATATTGTTTCAAAGTTGCCTAAGACTTGTTCCCAGGACCTAAAGAGCTCACTATTTAGGTGGGAAGACGGGCGGGGGGTGGGGGGGGAGGGAGTCTATAATGAATATGACAAGAGCAAAGAAAAATCAATTTAGTTTACTCAGGGAAAGATATCTCTATGCCATGTTAATGGATATGAATGACTTTGTTTTTGTTTGGTTTTCCATTTTAAAGGCAGGGCAGGTCTTACATGAATTTCAACGAGGACCACCGGTGATACAATTAATCACTGTAAGCAGAACGTGCAGCCATTTCTATGAGAGCACATAAGGACAGCTATAAATATTTGAGAACTCACTATGTACCAGCTATAAATATTTGAGAACTCACTATGTACCAGGTACCTTTCTGAGTCAATCATTATCTCATTGGATTCTTACAACAGCCCTATGAGGTATGCATCCCCAGCATGTTCATGTTACAGACGAGTAAATACAGGATTAGATGATCAAATAACTTGCTCAAAGTCCCACAACTAGAAGATTAAAGAGTCCGGATTAAAAATCACGGAACACAATTCCAGGACTAAGAGATTAATACTCTAGTCAATAGAGAATCTTCTCCAAAATGGGGGAATATAAATGTAAGAAATTAAGCAGATCCTAAAAGCTATGCTTTCTGAGCTCATAGCTGATTACACAGGGGACCCAGACTGCTCTGGCTCGCCCTGCTTATTCATCGAGAGAGAGAAGGAATATGGCTTTTCCCGTTTCTCCTCCCTTCATCTCCACAGATCTTTTAACAGACCCAAGAATAACATTCAGGCTGCATTATGTTCCTCTAACAGCTCATCATCTAGACCAGCATTTACCATGGGTCTTCCACAGGTTACTACTTCCATAGGATATTTATTGGTATACGTAAAAATAGAGGTGTGTTGTAAGACACGTTTGGAAAATACTGAAAAATGATCAGTTTCACATGCTCCCTCCCAGCAGTATCTCTCAGAATCTTTAATAAACATTGTGAATTTCCAATAGACAGGGCATACTATGCAACACATTCTAAACTTACTTAACCAAGGAATTTCTATTTCTTCATGGACACTTAATGGACCTAGTGTTCTATGGAAGGCATTTTGAGGGAAACCATTCTGGAAAGTTCCATATAATTTTGGAATATCATCAAGATCAGAAGATGCATTCATATTTCTCTCTCTTGAGTAAATCAGGTGTCTTTCTATAGGCCTGTTGCTTAGCGACAAAGTAACCTGAAGAGCTTAATGAATCACCTGAAAATCAAATTATCGATAAAGTACACTATCACGTTGTATTATTGGGATAGTCATTTAGCTTTTTTCATATTAGGAAGAAAGAGTCATATTTAAAGCCTACAAGGTAACACAAGCTGCCTGATAAATTGATTAAATAAGCATTAGAGCACACTTTAGGATTGCTTTATTGTAAATAACAGAATTGACAACTGTATTACAGGATCTACATGAAACATTCCTGTAAAAGTGACTCCCTAGAGGACCTCAACCCAAATACTGAGGAGCACACATTTTCTGAAAGGGGAGAAAACCTATCAAAAGCTTCTATCTTGTAAGCAAAGTAGGAGTTATTTGCTTCCGTTAATTTTTTTAACTTCTCAGCAGTGTTTCCATTTTAAAAAAAATCTCCTGTGGTTCCTAGATACAGAGTTCAGATTAGTTTGATCATTTCCCTGCATCTGATTAGCCCACCATAATTTCTAAGCTTGGTCTCTGACACAGAGTAGGTACCTAATAAATATTTTTGGAAATAATGTATTGACTTGTACTTTTCCAAGTACAAAAGTAAACCTTCACTAACTACCATTAACCAAGTATATTCTTCTCTTCTAGTCACACTACCCTGTCCTCAATTCCCATACCTCTTACTGCTTACCAAAGTGCCTCCCCCCTCTTTACATTCAGTAGCATGATTAATGGATGTTCTCAGTTTCTGCCAGTCATCATCATCACAGCCACATCTGTTTAAATACTAGTAACAGAAGCACTCTTCCTAACAACCAGGAAATCAAACCAACCTAAGCATCCATTGACTGGTGAATGGATAAGCAAAGCTGAGATATATCCAGGTGGTGAGATACCGTTCACCATAGCAAGAATGAAGTACAGGCACATGCTACAACATAAGGAAACTTGAAAACATCATGCTAAGTGAAAAAAGCCAGCCCCTAAAGACCACATAGTTTATGAATCCACTTATATGACATGTTCAAAAAAAGGCAAGTCTGCAGAGACAGTAAGTACATGAGTGACTGCCCATGCATGACTCAGGGTAGAAAAGGGGATTTAACTATAAATTGGCATGAGACATCTTAACATGGTGATGGAAGTTTTTTATTTATTTCCTTTTTTAAAAAGTTTTTATTTCATTTCCAATTAGCTAACATACAGTGTACCAGTAATGATGGAAGTATTTTAAAACTTTATAGTGTTGATGGCTGTATAACTTTGTCAACTTACTAAAAAAAAAAAAAAAAAAAGTCACTGAATTGTACATATGTGAATAAATTCTATGGCATGTAAATCACACCTTAATCAAAGTGTTAAAAAATACTAATGAATACCACCACTGTACTTGCCCAACACAAGGATTCTGCGCATCAGCAGCAGCTCATGAGCTAACATACCTTTGTTTTATATAACTTCTTTTTTTTACAGAGACATTCATTTTGGAATTCTTTTGACATTATTATTATTCTAGTAACTATTTTAGAAGCACTCATTTAGTGAATATGCTTTTACCATCAGGAGACAGATATTTCATTTTCAGCATAGCTGACTGTATTACTGTAGACTAATCCCTTTTTGTTCTTTGATTCCTTTATCTTAAAAAGAAACCCACAGCTAAGATCATCCTCAATGAGGAAACACTGAGAGTCTTTCCCTTAAGGTCACGAACAAGACAAGGATGTCCACTCTCAGCATGTATATTCAACATAGTACTGGAAGTCCTAGCCACAGCAATCAGAAAACAGAAACAAATAAAAGACATCTGAATCATAAGGAACAAGTAAAACTTTCACTATTTGTAGATGACATGACGTGATACACACACACGTGTGTGTGTATATATATGTGTGTGTGTGTGTGTGTGTATATATATATATATATATATAAACAAAAAAACATAAGACTCCACCAAAAACTTGCCAGAGCTGATAAATGAATTCAGTAAAGTTGCAGGACACAAAATCAACATACAGAAATCTGTTGCATTTCTATACACTATTGAAGCAGCAGAAAGCAAAATCAAGGAAACAATCCTATTTACAATTGCACCAAAAACATTAAGACACCTAGGAATAAACCTAACCAAAGAGGACAAACACCTGTACTATAAAAACTATAAAACACTGATGAAAGAAATTGAAGATGACACACAAATGGAAAGACATTCCATGCTCATGGATTGGAAGAATACTGTCAAAATACCCATACTACCCAAAGCAATCTACACCTTTAAAGCAATCCCTATCAAAATAGCACCAGCATTTTTTACAGACCTAAAACAAACAATCCTAAGATTTGTATGGAACCACAAAAGACCCTGAATAGCCAAAGCAACCTTGATAAAGAAAAGCTAGAGTCATCCCAACTCCAGACTTCAAGGTATAATACAAAGCTATAGTGAACAAAAGGGTATGGTACCGGCATGAAAATAGATACAGAGATCCATGGAACAGAAGAGGAAACCCAGAAGTGGACCCACAACTACATGGTCAGTAAATCTTCAACAAAACAGGAAAGAATACCCAATGGAAAAAATACAGTCTCTTCAAAAAATGGTGCTGGGAAAACTGGACAGCTACATGCTGAAAAATGAACTGGACCACTTTCTTACACCAGACACAAAAATAAATTCAAAATGGATGAAAGACCTAAATGTGAGACCTGAAATCATAAAAATCCTACAGAAGAACACAAGCAGTAACCTCTCTGACATTGGCCATAGCAACTTCTTTCTAGACATGTCTACTGAGGCAAGGGAAACAAAAGCAAAAATAAACTACTGGACCACACCAAAATAAAAAGCTTCTGCACAGTAAAGGAAACAATCAACAAAACTAAAAGGCATCCTACAGAATGGGAGAAGCTATTTGCAAATGACATGTGTGATAAAGGGTAAGTATCCAAAATTTATAAAGAACTTATCAAACTCAACACACAAAAAAAATGAATAATCCAATTAAAAAATGGGCAGAAGACATGAATAGGCATTTCTCCAAAGAAGATCCAAAGATGGCCATGAGACACATGAAAAGAAGATCAACATTACTGATCAAGGGAAACACAAATCAAAACTACAACGAGGTATCACCTCACACCTGTCAGAATGGCTAAAATCAACAACACAAGGAACAACAGGTGTTGGTGAGGATGTGGAAAAAGGGGAAACCTCTTGCACTGTGGGTGGGGCTGCAAACTGGTACAGCCACTCTGGAAAACAGTATGGAGGTTCCTCAAGAAGTTAAAAATAGAACTTGCCTATGATGCTGTAATTGCATTCCTGAGTATTTATACAAAGAATATAAAAATACTAGTTCAAAGGGATACATACACTCCAGTGTTTACAGCAGCATTACCTACAGCAGCGAAATTATGGAAACAGCCCAAGTGTCCAGCAACTGATGAATGGATAAAGAACATGTGGTGTCCACACACACATAAACTGGAATATTAGTGAACTATAAAAAGAATAAAATCTTGCCATTTGCAAGGACATAGATGGAGCTAGAGAGTATTCTGCTAAGCGAAATAATTCAGTCAGGGAAAGACAAATACCATATGATTTCACTCCTATGTGGAATTTAAGAAACAAAACAAATGAGCAAAGGGAAAAAACAGAGGGGAGGCAAACAAAGAAACAGAGTCTAAACTCTAGAGAACAAACTAATGGTTACCAGAGGGGAGGTGGGTTGGGGAGATGGTGAAATAGGTGATGGGGATGATGGAGGGCACTTGTGATGAGCACCAGGTCTTATACGGAACTGCTGAATCACTCTATTGTATACCTGAAATTGATATTACATGGTATGTTCACTAACTGGAATTTAAATAAGAGTTTTAAAAAAACTAACAAAAATAAAAAGATGCCCCCTCTTTATAAAGTATTTAAATATTTGACTTCAAATGGAGTATATTCTAAATACAATAATTAAGTTATTTAAATAATATACTGAGATGATTATTGCTCTAAAGAAGATTGGCAAAATTTAGTTCCATTTGATTTGGTTCAAAAGCATTGGAAATTGAAAGCTACTTCAGGCTCCCTGATGAGCAGGGAGTCTGCTTCTGCCTCTCCCACTCCCCCTCCCCCTGCTTTCGCTCTTTCTCTGTCAAGTAAATAAATAAAATCTTAAAAAAAAAAGAAATTGAAAGCTACATTGTTCCCTCCCAACACAAAAACGCTATATTGCCACATTACAAATATAACAAATTGTACCCTTTCATAAGAAAGAAATACATCAAAATATAAAACTGGGGAAGCACCTGGGTGGCTTGGTCGGTTAAGCATCTGCTTTCAGCTCTGGCCATGATCCTGGAGTCCTGGGATGGAGCCCCCTGTAGGGCTCTCTGCTCAGCAGGGAGCCTGCCTCTCCCTCTGCCCCTTCCCCAACTTGTGCTCTCTCTCCCTCTCTGTCTCTTTCTCTCTCTCACATAAGTAGATAAAATCTTTAAAAAACATATAAAACTGGGAAAACTGATACTGTTCGATAATAGTATATCCATACATGGTTACTCAGGAATATTTACAATGCAAAATATTATAAGGAATTAAGCACTTGAAATTTAAATATTGTTTTCCTAAATACACATAAAATGAAAAAAAAAATCCACGATTTGTGTGTGCAATAAAATTCTTCACATATATGCAAAGAGCTAATCTGAAAACTAGATTTTTTAATTGAAGTGATCAGGTGATAACATATTTTTAAGTTAATGTAGTAAAACTGCAAACTTTTTGCAGATATGATTTTTTAAAGTCTGTAAGTAAAATATATAGATTTTTCACCATTCTTATGATTTGATTTTTTTTTTTTAATCAGGAAGAGCTGAATGCATTTCTCTTTTGGTATATGTTATTTTCCTAAGAATGCCACTTCTCACTTATTATAAAATGTTTTCCCACCTTTAAAATTTTTTTTTCTTAACCAAAGTAATATTAACAATTGCAACTATCTGAAGGGTTTTTGACAGTCACTGAATACTTTTAAATAAAAGAGAAAATTTCAAATTCACTGTCTTGGAGAATAAATATCAAGAGACTTTTATCTTTAAAATAGCAATTCCATACAACTTGGACATTAACAAGGCTACATTTTACAAGGGAGACATTGAGCTCTCTCTAAGCAACCTCCAGTTCTCACCCTTTCATCAGCCCAACTTCTGCCTCTTCTCTACCTATTTGAAGCCCCAGCCCAACCAATTTGGCTCCAGTGACTTTATTACATATAGTAGGTGACATTAAATGACAATATTTTGTACAAAACTTAGTTCACCTTACTTTACCTTATAATTCAGGAATCAGGAATCACATGCTTCATGAAATGTATTATTAGAAATATTCAGCAGTCTTTAAAAGCCACAATTCCATAGTTACTCTTTACTTCCCTATCACTTAAACACCTAATAAAACATTTCAAAAGAATCCAAAGCCATTGCCAGGAAGGGAAGGCCATGATGAAGTATTATTGTGCATGCCTTCTCCAGCCACTCATTTTGTTGAATGATTAAAAGTTTATGTGAATGATATGCCTCACAACCATAAAGAAATGAGAAACCACACACTCTTAATTTATGATCTGTTATCATAATGTAGGTAGGATATACACATTTGCAGTAACATTTCATGCCCAGTGATAAATGGTTTTAAGGTGTCCGTTCAAATGGCAGGTCATTTATGGTAAGTCTATTTCCTCAAAGTGATACACTGACCCAGAAAAATCATCCACTGCTTTAAAGATCACTTTAGGATTGTTAATAAGATTTATATGCCCTTTACTTCCAAATCTGAGAGGAAAGTTCACACTTTCTACATAAAAGGACTGTAATTTTGGTTTAATTGTCAAACTAAGCATGTATTGAAAGATTATGTGACTAAATTTTCTAAGAGTCTTATGAGGAAGCAAATGGACTCTAATTCAGAAACCCTGTCCCTTAGAGCAGTGCTTCTCAATCCTCAATGTTCATAAAAATCAAAAGAAAAGCAAAGCTGGTGGCATCACAATTCTGGACTTCAAGCTCTATTACAAAGCTGTAATCATCAAGACAGTATGGTACTGGCACAAAAGTTGACTGGAGAGTTGAGGGTCTATTTCTGGACTCTCTATTTTGTTCCACTGATACAGACACATAGATCAGTAGAATAGAATAGAGAGTCCAGAAATAGAACCTCAACTCTATGGTCAACTAATCTTCGACAAAGCAGGAAAGAATGTCCAATGGAAAAAAGACAGTTTCTTCAACAAATGATGTTGGGAAAATTGGACAGCCACATGCAGAAGAATGAAACTGGACTATTTCCTTACACCACACACAAAAACAGACTCAAAATGGTTGAAAGACCTAAATGTGAGACAGGGGTCCATCAAAATCCTAAAGGAGAACACAGGCAGCAATGTCTTTGACCTCAGCCGCAGCAACTTCTTCCTAGAAACATCGCCAAAGGCAAGGGAAGCAAGGGCAAAAATGAACTATTGGGACTTGCATCAAGATAAAAAGCTTTTGCACAGCAAAAGAAACAGTCAACAAAACCAAAAGACAACCGACAGAATGGGAGAAGATATTTGCAAATGACATATCAGATAAAGGGCTAGTATCCAAAATCTATAAAGAACTTCTCAAACTCAACACCCAAAGAACAAAGAATCCAATCAAGAAATGGGGCAGAAGACATGAACAGACATTTCCGCAAAGAAGACATCCAAATGGCCAACAGACACATGAAAAAGTGCTCAACATCACTCGGCATCAGGCAAATCCAAATCAAAACCTCAATGAGATACCACCTCACACCAGTCAGAAAGGCTCAAATTAACAAGTCAGGAAAGGACAGATATTGGCGAGGATGCAGAGAAAGAGAAACCTTCCTACCCTGTTGGTGAGAATGCAAGCTGGTGCAGCCACTCTGGAAAACAGTATGGAGGTTCCTCAAAAAGTTGAAAATAGAGCTACCATACGACCCAGCAATTGCACTACTGGGTATTTACCCCAAAGATACAAACGTAGGGATCTGAAGGGGTACGTGCACCCAATGTTTATAGCAGCAATGTCCACTATAGCCAAACTGTGGAAAGAGCCAAGATGTCCATGGACAGATGAATGGATAATGAAGAAGTGGTATATATATACAATGGAATATTATGCAGCCATCAAAAGGAATGAAATCTTGCCATTTGCAACGATGTGGATAGAACTGGAGGGTATTATGCTGAGCGAAATAAATCAATCAGAGAAAGACATGTATCATATGACCTCACTGATATGAGAAATTCTTAATCTCAGGAAACAAACTGAGGGTTGCTGGAGGGGTGGGGGGTGGGAGGGATGGGGTGGCTGGGTGATAGACATTGGGGAGGGTATGTGCTATGGTGAGTGCTGTGAATTGTGTAAGACTGTTGAATCTCAGATCTGTACCTCTGAAACAAATAATACATTATATGTTAAAAAAAAAGAAGATAGTAGGAAAGGTAAAATGAAGGGGGGGAATCAGAGGGCGAGATGAACCATGAGAGACTATGGACTCTGAGAAACAAACTGAGGGCTCCAGAGGGGAGGGGGGTGGGAGGATGGGTTAGCCTGGTGATGGGTATTAAAGAGGGCACGTAGTGAATGGAACACTGGGTGTTATACGCAAGCAATGAATCATGGAACACTACGTCAAAAACTAATGATGTGATGTATGGTGATTAACATAATAAAATTTAAAAAAATCACATAGTCATCTGATCGACTTTCATATTCTGATTCTGTAGATTTGGAACGAAGCCTGAGATTCTGCACTCTAATAAACTCCCAGTGATGCCAAGGCTACCAGTCCCTAAACCACACTTTGAGTAGCAAGCAAGGGTTTAAGGTTACCATCTTATTAACAAGGCAAGGCCTAAAAATTAGATGAAAAATTAGAAAGTCCATTATGACCTAAATCTTAAGTCCTGTGGAGCAAGTAAAAGAAAAATAAAAATGAACTCAATGGCAGGAAAGGGCATCATATGCTAGAGTTGCTGGAAAACTTTTAGGGCTTCATCATCACCCTGCAGGACTAAGTACAGATTAGTTTCTCTCTGCCCATCTGCAGCCTACCTTACCTTAAATCCATTATATAAATTCTATGTAAAGCTGGATAAAAGTTGCAAGGGAGGGATCTGTAAACTTAGATGGAGATAAAACTTACATCTTTATTTATATTAACCGCCAACACTTCCTTCAATTATGAATGTAGACAACACTTTTGTAGTAGCAGTGACTGCAATTTTATCATTATCAATCTCATAGATACAATACATACTAAAGGCTACAAAATTATAAGTTAATAAATCTGAGCAGCAAGATACAGTTATATAATACAACAAAAGCATACAGATCACCGTATTAGGGTTTGCTTCAATATTTTATTACTGTATAATTTCTTTTATAGTCCTTTGTATTTTATTTTACGCATTTAAATGTATTTTTCTTAGAAGAGATCCTGAGAGGTTACGGGACTCCCAAGGGCATTCACACCACAATCATCTCAACCACAGTAAGCCTACCTCCTCTTTATCACTTCTATCTCTGATTAGATTATAATTCTCCCAGCAACAATCTGATGCCCCACCACTCCTCCTTAGGTCAGGCTAGGTTTCTGCCCTTGATTTTCCAACAGAACACTCGGGTATATTCATCATCCTGTTTATAACTTTCTTTTCAAAGTTTATGTCCTTGCAAGTATTTCTGCCACACTCCAAAAGCATTGGAAGGGAAGGAAACATGACCTCTATGTATCTTTCATATCTGGCACATAATACTTTGTATATTACCGTTGAATACTCTAAGAAAGGAAACAAAATGATGGATAATTCAAAGTAAGCACAGGGATTAAATGTGATGCAGAGGAAGATTTCCAGTAAGAAAGAATATAACCAGAATGGCCTTTGCAACATATAAGTGCTTCAAGTCAACACACTGTATCATTTATACAATGCACAATGTTACATTCCAATTGTATCTCAATAAAGCCAAAAAAAAATAGAAGGTATAGAGAAGAGTGTTGAGACAGGCCTACTTGAGAGATCAATATTGTATCTGTAAAATTAGACAAGTGGAGGCAGGATGTTGGGTCCCACTCACAGAGAGGTCTTGATTAGGTGGTGAGTGCCTTCCTCTCATAAGAGCTCCTTGATCTTCACCGATTCCTACCCAGGAACTCAAACACTGAAAGGAACCCCCTATGAGTTCACTTGTCAATCTACTCTAACAAGAGCTAGGAATTTTCATTGAACCATTTGGCAAATACAAGGTGGCTATAGCTTTGTACCTTTTCCAGGTAACTGTTTAACTTCAAAGTTTTCAGATACACCGAAAACACAAATGTTTACAATGACTCCATTAGGATTCATGTGGTTGAAAGACTTACAGCATTCTAAATGATTGATAATATACTGATGAACTGAGAAAATCAGCCAAAAACCTACCCAAATGCCAAACTGATATTTTAAAGCATGGGCCCTGAATTCTACAGGAAAAGCTGCATTCAGCTACTACTAACTATTCACATACTAGAAAAGCCTATCTCAACTCTAAAGAAATTTTCCCCAGCTCCATCATTACTACCCTCTTCTAAGCTACCATCAGGAATCTTCTAGTCTCTACAACAGCCATCTAACTAGACTTCCCGATTCTTCCCTTGTCCATTTTCATGTTTTTTTTTTTTTTTAAAGATTTTATTTATTTATTTGACAGACAGAGACACAGTGAGAGAGGGAACACAAGCAGGGGGGAGTGGGAGATGGAAAGCAGGCTTCCCGCAGAGCAGGGAGCCCGATATGGGGCTCGATCCCAGGACCCTGAGATCATGACCTGAGCTGAAGGCAGACGCTTAACGACTGAGCCACCCAGGCGCCCCATTTTCATGTTTTCTTAACCCAGTATCCAGGGTTATTCTTGAAAAACCAAGGCTGATCATGTCACTCCTTTAACTCTCCAATTATTTCCCCATTGAATCAGAACAAAAGTCAAAATCTTTACAATGTCCACCCAAAGCCCCAAAGTACCTCACCTCCTATCACCTCCTGATGTCATTTCTTCCCCTTTCCCCTTGCCTCATTGTACAAGCACAAAGACCTTCTTGTTGCTCATTGAACCCAGCAAGCTTGCTCCTCCATTAGATTCTTCTTTCACTTGCTGTTCTCTCTACATATAAAGTTCTCCCATCTGATCTCTGGACAATTCTCTACTTCACTGCCATCAGGTACTTGCTCATGTCAGTATCTGAACAAAACCTTCATGAAATGAAGTTTCTCTAAAATTTATAGTACTGTCATCACCCTGGAGCCCCTTTTCACCCCACGTGCTTTATTTTTCTCTGTATGCTCTTATCAATACTTGAGAGTACTTATCAATACTTGAGATAATATCTCTATTTTTTGGCAAATGTCTGTCTTACTCTATATGAATGCAAGCTTCCTAACAACATGGATTTTTGTCTTTTGTTGTTTACTACTGATCCACTGAATCTAGAACAGTGCCAGGTCTCTACTATAGATCCCAAGTGTATTTTTTTCCCACAGAAATGAAGGTGATAAGAAAACAAGCAAGCAAGGAAGAACAGTTTCATGTGTGAAGCACTAATAAACACATATAAAATATATTATTGGTTCTGTTTCTCTGGAGAATCCTAATATACTTCTTAATACATACAAACTAGACCCTTACAATCCAACCTCCATTCTACTGCCAAATTAACCTTTCTTTTTTAACTTTGTATTTTAATCATCCAGTGCTCATCACAACAAGCGCCCTCCTTAATCCCCATCATCTATTTCACCCATCCCCCCACCCACCTTCTCTTGGGCAACCATCAGTTTGTTCTCTATAATTAACAGTCTGCTTCTTGGTTTGGGTCTTTTTTCCTTTGCTAGTTTGTTTTGTTTCTTAAATTCCATATGAGTGAAATCATATGGTGTTTGTCTTTCTCTGACTTATTTCGCTTAGTATTACACGCTCTAGCTCTATGCATTTGCAAATAGCAAGATTTCATTCTTTTCTAGAGCTGAATAATGTTCCATTGCATGGATATCTTGGGCCACTTCCATACCTTGGCTATCGCAAATAATGCTGCTTTAACCATAAGGGTGCATGTGTCCCTTTGAATTAGTATTCTTGTACTATTTGGGTAAATACCTAGCAGTGCAATTGCTGGATCAGAGGGTAATTCTACTTTTAACATTTTGAGAAGCCTCCAACCTGTTTTCCACAGTGGCTGCAACAGTTTGCATTCCCACCAACAGCGCAAGAGGGTTCCTTTTTCTCCACATTCTCACCAACATCTGTCTGTGTTTTTTATTCTAGCCATTCTGACAGGTATGAGGTAATACCTCATTGTAGTTTTAATTTGCATTTTCCTGATGATGAGTGATGATGAGTATCTTTTCATGTGTCTGTTTGTCATCTGTAGGTCTTTGAGGAAATGTCTGTTCATGTCTTCTGCCCATTAATTGGGCTATTTGTTTTTTGGGTGTTTTCTAAATTCTTTATATATTTGGATACTAACCCTTTATCAGGTATCAAAAAGAACTTTAAAACATTAAAGACCTTTGAAATATCTTCAAAGTTTAATTTCCAGAAATACAGAAAAAAACATTCCTATTTAATAGACTTTAAAGAGTTTGAATTGTGAAATGTTCAGTGTGGCAAGGTTGACTGAAAAGGCAGAAAACCAAGTCATAAGACTTTTCAACAGAGTGATAAATGACATCAGCTAGGAAAAAATACAAATCATCGAGTGTCTTTCCGTACACGTGTTTATTTAGTTTTCATTTGGTACATTATAAGAGGGCACATTCCAAAAACTATTATATGCAGAGAACAATCCTTTTCTTTTTTTTTTTTTTAATTTTTTTATTGGAGAACAATCCTTTTCTAATCCTTTACATTCATATGTTCCCAAGGATCTCAACATTATAGGGTTTACTGCCTTGAGCTCAATCAAAGTGTGGCACAATTTTAATGTGAATCCTTTATTGTCCTGTAAGGTCATGGCATAACTGATTTTATGGAGAACAGGTAGTTCTCCTTTCTTAATTACTTGCTCTGCTCTTTCTCTTCCACACTGAGTACAGTATCCAGTTATTCCTATGGTCTGCAGTGACCAGATTCCCTCCACTTCCAGAGGCTTTCTGGGAAAGGAAGTAGAAAAGCTGTATAGGGATGTGTGGTACCTGATTTTCATCACCCAGTCAAATAAGACCTGTGAATTTCAAGACTTAGAAAATCTTCTTTTCAGGACACTCCCACTTGGACATCGGAGAGCAACAGTACCTACTTGTTTGGCTGTTTCAGGAGGTTCTTCAGGTAGATGAAGAACCTACTTCTGCCTGGGCTGCTCAGCAGACAGTGAAATTGTTTAAAGGCTTAGGCAAGTTCCCTTTCTTTGTTGCTTCTCTGTTTGATGTTTTAGAATATGTCTGACTCTCATTTTCAAGCACCAAATCTTCATCAGCCCCAAGTTTATGGCCACCGCTTAACTTCCAGGTATCACCTGTTACCTGATAAACACACTCTTTAAGTTTTCTCAATTTCATTTCCTGGTAAGGTTTTAGAACATTCCCTGTGTATCTGCTGGCTTTTTTTACCATGTACCTCTTGTTTTTTTCTAACAAGTTTTTGCCTTTTCTCATTCTTCTCTTCTTCTTTCAGATACACTTGGGACAATTTAAATGAATGAAGCCATGAGGTAGTCACAGAAAGAATTAAAGTAAGAAGAGCAAGCAGTAAGAAAATCTGGCCACACAGCAACATTAGATCTTTAACTCCTAGATTGAGGATCCCACACCAGAGCTCCAGACACAAGAGGAGGAGAGCAGAGAGGAGGAAAATGCCAACGACCCCATGAGACGCCATGATGACGGGAGCCCCACCCCTTTCCCAAATTAACCTTTCTAAAAAGTTATTATTATATAAATCCTTTGGGGAAAAAACTCAATGGCTTCCTCAGAATTTCAGGACAAAGCACTTACCAAACACAATTATTCACTGTCCTGCCCCTGTTCTCCCACATCTACTCTCTCTCTCTCTTAAACACTCCACACTCACATAGACATTGCTCCAGATATATATATAGTTATTTGTAGCTCCATGGGTAAAGACTGGTATTTCAAACATCCATGTCTTCACATATGCCATTCCTTCTTCCAGAAATGCCATTTCCACCTTGCCATATGGTTCATCAATTCTCCTGCTAAGTCTTTAGAACACTTTACATACTGCCAGTAAGATGGCATCCTTTTACCTGTATCATAGTTTACCTCTATTGTAGCATTAATTACTATTCTCGGGGCAGCTGGGGGCTCAGTCAGTTAAGCATCTGCCTTCAGCTCAGGTCATGATCCCAGGTTCCTGAAATCAAGCCCCAGATCGTGCTCCCTGCTCAGCAGGGAGTCTGCTTCTCCCTCTCCCTCTGTCCCTGCTCGTACTCTCTCTCGCGCGCGCGCGCGCGCTCACTCTATCTCAAATAAAGTCTTTTAAAAATAGTAATTACTGTTCTGAACTCATTTGTCTAACATATTAGATAGTAATATGCTCCCTTTTAGTCACATGCTTCCTTTTCTTTCAAATTCATTAGTCCAACTACAATGCCTGAGATAGAGAAATCAGTTTACAATGTTTGCTAACTGAATAAAAAATTAAGTAAAAGGATTCATTTTTGAATACCAAGATACATATATTCAGGATAACAAAAACGAGTTAGTACATGATAAATATGGCATTTCCTATCAGTGGGGAACATAGTAATTATTTAATAAATATTACCCATTTAGGGAAAAAACAGCCCTACATAAACCAGTTGTGGAGATAAAGTACATATTAATTAAGGATTTTAATATAAGTAATAAATCCATGAAAATATTACAGTGAAGTGTGAATGAGAATTTTTTAAAAAATCTTAACAGGGAACTATTTCATGATAATAACACCAAAAGGAAATTCCATAAAACAAAGTGATGAATGGATTTAACTACATAAAACTTGTGCACATCAAAAAATAAAAACAGAAATATCACTTACAAAATATAAAAAAACTATGTAAATATATATACATAAGGGAAAAGCACAACAATCTTATTATACGAAGACCTCATACTAATCAAGTTAAAAAAGTAACTCAGTAGAAAATAAAACAGAGAATTTTAAGTATAAATGGTAATATCAAAAGTATGCTCACTCTAATTACTTACCAAGAACATACAGATGTAATGAGAGGTCTGTTTTCATCTATCAAACATATCTAATCTGGGCATAATATGGAGGAAGAGGGTATAAAAACTGGTAGATGGTGCTCAGAATACAATTCAGTAGTATTTGTCAAGGCTTCAAAGTATGCATTTTCTATGAATCCAAAACAAATTTATCTTAGCTTATGCATGAGCTCAGAGATGACAAAGGTTTTACTCATATTTCTAATAGGGACAATTTTAAACAACTCAACTGTCCAACATTACTGTATCCATTAGATTATAATATATTCACCCAATGGAGTATTAATAAAGAGGGAGTACAACATTGTGGTTAAGAGTCCCACAGACTTATATCCGATTCCTAGCCATACCGCATAGCAGCTCTAAGTCACTGTATACTTTTCTTAACTTCCCAGCTTTAATAGTCCCATCTATGGAATGGAAATAATACTAGAACTCAATGTTTATGTCAATTATATAAACCACACAGCAGTGTTTGATGAATAAGCACTACTGAATAATCCTATTAAAAACATTGAAGAATATGTTTTGATCTAGAAAGGTATTTACACTTTAATATGGAAGAAGAGCGTTATGAAACAAACACATTTCATTTAAAAAGAGAAGACATAGAAACAACCTAAACACCCTTTGATTGATGAATAAAGAAAATGTATGTATATGTGCGTGTATCTCCATTTAATTATTATTCAGCCATTATAAAGAATGAAATCTTGAGATATGCAACAACACGGATGCATGGATGGACCTTGAGGGCATTGTGCTACATGCAACTCAGACAAAGATAAATACCATATGATCTCACTTATGTATGGAACGTAAAAAAACCAACCAACAAAAACAGCTCATCGATAGAACAGATTGATGGCTGCCTGAGGTAGGGGGCAAAATGGGTGAACGGGGTCAAAAGTTGTAAGCTTCCAGTTATAAAATAACTAAGTCAAGGGAATGTAATATGCAGCATGGTAACTATAGTTAATAATACTGTATTGCATACTTGAAAGTAAGAAAGTGGCTCTTGAAAGTTCTTATCACAAGAAAAAATTTAGCTGTGTATGACGATGGATGTTAACTGAACTTTTTGTGATCATTTTGGCCATACATATACATATTGAATCCTTCCATCATACACCTGAAAACCATGTTATTTCAATTCTACCTCCATAGAAAAAAGGACTGATATATAGGTCTTAAAACCTGTAAGACTGGTTTTCTTTTTCTTAATTATCCACAATGTTATTTTTTCAACAATATTTTCCTTATTAAAATATTAAGCAATCTTAATGCATTTCCCTTCTGTTTTCAACAAGGGAAAACTCATTCTTAATAAGCTATTTCTTCAGGGGCGCCTGGGTGGCTCAGTCGTTAAGCGTCTGCCTTCGGCTCGGGTCATGGTCCCAGGGTCCTGGGATCGAGCCCCACATCGGGCTCCCTGCTCCGCAGGAAGCCTGCTTCTCCCTCTCCCACTCCCCCTGCTTGTGTTCCCGCTCTCTCTGTGTCTCTCTCTGTCAAATAAATAAAATCTTAAAAAAAAAAAAATAAGCTATTTCTTCAAAATGATAAATTTTATTAGATAAAATAGTAAAAGTTAAATTTTTATTTCTATTTGTATAATTCATTCTCATTTACAGAACATTTGGCATAAAAATAAAATGTAAGGTAAAATTGATCGAGTATCAAGATAAGCATGTATTCTACAAGTATATCTTTTAACATAAAAATAGTAATTTAAGCACATTGAGAGCAACAATTATCTCTCTGTGCACCAAGGATAATTTTTGCTCAGCTCATGAAAAATCATAATGCAAACATACAAGAGAACCAAATAAATTGAATGTATAAAATGTATTTTTAAAAGATATTTTTGATGGGTTCATCTCTAAGAAATTACCACCAGCTATTATTTTATATTACCATTGAAAAACCAGTGAGATCTCCAAAGGTACCTTCTATTACAAGTGCTGCATTATGTTCCTCCCACTTCTTCAAAATATCCTCAGAACTTTATATTTATGGTTGGCCAAATCTCACTTAAAAATAAAGAGGAAAACAAAGAGCTGAGCAAACACTAGAATACTATATTCTATATGCTATTCCACAAAACATTAAAGCTACAAAATGTGTGAGGAATGGGTTCTCTACTCAAGTAATTATGAGAATTGCATGCTATATATACTACACTTTGTATGACATACTATCTCTAAGCCCAGAGATCACACACTCTTTTTTTTTTTGAAAAGGACCAGATAGTAAATGTTTTCAGCTTTGAAGGCTACAGAATCTCTGTCACAAGCTCTGTCATTGTAACATGAAAGCAGCCACAGATAATCTATCAACAAATAGGTATAGTTGTGTTCCACTAAACCTTTATTTATAAAAACAGATGATTGGCTGGATTTAGCCCATCCTGGCCAGGGTTTGCCAACTCCTGATATCACCTTACTAAAGGAGCAGAAACTTATGCAGGGAAATTCTTGATTTTTTTTTTTTAACACATAACATTCTGAAACATATTTAAACATAGATCAATTTTTCTGTTACACCTAGGAACACATGTGAGGACACAGTATTTAAAATATTTATTATGTTCTTGTGTGTGAGTGCAGTAGGGATGAGGGATGGTATTGAGTAGAAAGGGTGATTCACAAAATGACTTTTCTCTGGAACTGCATTTAATCCAAACCTTAAGAGTATCAACTCTACTGCTTGAACAAGCAGAATTTAGCTGGTCAACTTTATTGTAAAAACTGTGTGTCTCTTTGACTTTGCTTTTTTATTTCCATGTGCCTACTCAGCGGTTCAGAAATTTAAGAACACAAAAACAGTTTGAAGTCATATCAACGTATGACATAAAACACGTGTCTATTCTCTTAGCTTTAAAACCAGGATCCAATTTTAAAAAGTGTTATGTAGGACAGATTGAATGAGCATGGATTCCCCCCCTGCCCCACTCCTAGATCACCACCAGACTTGTCCAATACCCACTGATTCTCTCAACTCAGAAACAAACTGAGGGTTCTAGAGGGGAGGGGGGTGGGGGGATGGGTTAGCCTGGTGATGGGTATTAAAGAGGGCACGTACTGCATGGAGCACTGGGTGTTATATGAAAACAATGAATCATGGAACACTACATCAAAAACTAATGATGTAATGTATGGTAATTAACATAATAAAATTTTTAAAAAATAACTCCTTCATTTCAGAGCCTCTCCCACCAGTATTTTGCCTCACTGAGTCTCTTTGTATTTATATCTCTTGTATCTTTGACCTAATTTCATTCAAATGAAGTGATTTACCCTTTAAGAACACTGTTTAAAGAAATGTTCAGGGGCACCTGGGTGGCTCAGTCGTTAAGCATCTGCCTTCGGCTCAGGTCATGATCCCGGGGTCCTGGGATCGAGCCCCACATCGGGCTCCCTGCTCAGTGGGAAGCCTGCTCCTCCCTCTCCCACTCCCCCTGCTTGTGTTCCTGCTCTCGCTGTCTCTGTCAAATAAGTAAATAAAATCTTAAAAGAAATGTTCATATTCTTCTTTGTTCTCAGTGAAATTAAAAAAAAACAAAAACTATATGGCCTCATTTTTCTGCCTTAACGTGATACACAATTTTAAGTTGCCCAGTTTGTTACAAACTGTAAACACACGCAGACCAGTTGCTCACACGACCGTGGTGTTAGAGCACTTCCACAGATACTTGTCCCTGACAGGAAACGACTGTCTGGATGATGCCTGATACCTTAAGTATTTTATCTGACTACTAACCATTTAGACTGCAGCCACATCAAAACTCCAGTTCAGGGAATGGTGTAATCCAGGTACCTGAAACCACATTTTGAAGTTCCTAGAAATCTAAATTCATGTTGAAATCAGTCTCCAGAATGAATATCCTCCTGTTTTCTATCTTTCTCCCTAGATTCTGCATGCCCTTTTCAACAAGTTTGCTTCTTTCTCATCTGGTCTTTTGGGCATCAAGTGTCCTCTCCATAAAGCAGTATGGCTCTTAAAAAAACAAACAGGAAAACCAGTTTCAGGTGCATGAGATTAACTGATTAGGACTTTTTAATCAAATACCCATTATATACAAATTGTTTCTGGGGCTTAGAAGGCAAAAAAGGGAAGAAACAAGAGACTTTTTGCTCTTATGATGAATGTTGGTCTATACATACCACAATTTCAGTTGACACTAACTCAGAAGAACTTGGTGTTAAGAGGATATGCGTGCTAAGTACTATCTTGGTTTAAGCAGACCTAAAACAAGAATGTGTATACATAGTTTATTTTAAAAATACAGGGAACTCCGGGGGGGGTGGCAATGGATACAGAAGAGGGAAAGAAGTACTGGACAATAAGGTATCATGGTAGAATGGAAATTAATCCTGTGTGAAATTCTGAAAAACATGTGAAACCTGCATCTCCTACTGTTTGCTCTGGAATTGTTAGGGAACTCGCAAGAACCCTGAGTTGAGGTTGCCCAGAGTTTCCATTCTCCAGCTCTCTGGCTTCCTACATGTGTGAACAGAGCAATGTGGGTTCAAGGGGTAGGGAATTAGGCAGAGACGGAGATCCTGGCATGTGAGTACTGCCTGACTCGGGAGCCTGACAGGGAGGGGCAGCGTCACAGAGGAAGAAGAGACTTTTATTTTGAAGGATCCATGAGAGGTTACTATGAGGAGAAGAGGGGCAACCGATATACAGGTAAAAGAAATAGAAAACAGGTCATAAAAGCAGGGGTTCACTATTCTTCTTAAAGTTTGGTACTTGATGCCCTGAAACTCTTCAGTTTGATAGTAATTACAGATGATATGCCACTAGACAATACTGAATACTTGAGGGACATAGATCTGGTCTTTACTCCTGCATGTTTGTCTTTTCAAGAATGTTATACAAATTGATCTCAGAAAACAAACTGAGGGTTGCTGGAGGGGTGGGGGGGTGATGGGAGGGATGGGGTGGCTGGGTGATAGACACTGGGGAGGGTATGTTCTATGGTGAGTGCTGTGAATTGTGCAAGACTGTTAAATCACAGATCTGTACCTCTGAAACAAATAATGCAATATATGTTAAGAAAAAAAAAAGAAGATAGCAGGAGGGGAAGAATGAAGGGGGGGAAATCAGAGGGGGAGACGAACCATGAGAGACTATGGACTCTGAGAAACAAACTGAGGGCTCCAGAGGGGAGGGGGGTGGGAGGATGGGTTAGCCTGGTGATGGGTATTAAAGAGGGCACGTTCTGCATGGAGCACTGGGTGTTATATGCAAACAATGAATCATGGAACACTACATCAAAAACTAATGATGTAATGTATGGTGATTAACATAATAAAAGAAAAAAAGAATGTTATATAAATTGAATCATACAGTATATATCCTTTTGTATCTATATCCTTTCACTTAGCCTAATGCTTTCAGATTCATCTATGTTATTGTAAGCATCATCATTAGTTTGTTCCCTTTTATTGATTTGCATAGGTTAATTCTTTTTAAAGGAGTTTCATTTGGGGGGACTGGGTGGCTCAGTCAGTTGGGCGTCCAACTTTTGATTTCAGCTCAGGTCATGATCTCAGGGTCATGAATTCGGGCCTCTGAGCTCCATGCTGGCATGGAGTCTACTTAAAAAAATAAAAATTAAAAAGCTTAATTGAAAAGAAATTTCACTGATGTAAACCCCCCAAATTGTACAAATGTGTACAATTCCACGATTTAATGCAGGGATGACAGTTCTACATATATACCACTTAGGGAAAAAGCAGTCCATTACCAGGACAACAGAAATACTAGTATATGGAATCTCAAACTTAACCATCGATCTTTGCAAAGGTAACCAGGAGGCTCATATTTAAGACCATATTTGCCTTGTAGAGGGACATCAGCAGAATGATGGACTAGGAGTCTCCAAGCTCTCAGGCCTCCACAGAAACAAAGTTGGAGGACTTATCCTACCAGATGTCAAAGTTTTAATTTATACATAGACACAGTGAAATATTATTCAGCCATAAAAATAATTAACATGCTAATAATTAACATGCTAACATGAAACAACACAGATGAAACTTGTAAACATGTTAAATGAAATTAGCCAGACACAAAAGGTCAAATATTGTATGATGCCACTTATATGAGGTCCCTAGAACAGGTGAATTCATAAAGCCCTAAAGCAGAATAGAGTTTACTAGGGGCTGCATGAGGGTATTAGGGGATTTATTGCTTCTTGAGTACAGAGCTTCTGTCTAGAACAGTAAAAAGTTCTGGAAATGGATAGTGGTGATTATTACTCAACATGATGAATTTACTTATTGGCAGTGAAGTGTACCTTTCAAAATAGTTAAATTAGTGAATTTTACATTACGTATATTTTACCCCAAAATATCATAGTTGCCTTCCTTAAAATTTATGTAAGGGGCCCCTGGGTATCTCAGTGGGTTGAGTGTTCAGCTCTTGATTTCCACTCGGGTCATGATCTCCGGGTGGTAGGATCGAGCCCCAGGTTGGCTCTGCGCTCAGCATGGAGTTTGCTTCTCTCCTTCTCCCTCTCCCTCTGCCCCTCTCCACCCTCCCCCCGCCCCCCCACCCCCCGGCATGCATGCACCTATGCTGTCTCTCTAAAGTAAGTGAGTAAATAAATCTTTAAAAAAATAAAGTTTATGTAAATTCAATCACAAAGCATCTACCTTTTTGTAGCTGGATTAGTACTGTTTGTGCTGTTCATCCATGTCAGGACCTAGAGTTGTAGTCCTTTCACTCTCCTTGCTGTAGAATAGTCCACCCTGGATAAAGCATTACTTACCTATCTATTCTACACTAACAGGGTTGGTTGTTGCCAGTGCTGGACTTCATAATGATGCTGTGAAGCACTATTTTAGCTTCCGTAATAGGAGAAAAAACTTGCTTTTGTCATCACCAATTGTTGATAAATGGGACAAAATACCATAATTCTCAGAGGTTATTAAGCCAGTGTGAGAAATCTTAAAGTGCCTTACCTATAGTCTGTTGAAAACATGGTTCAATTTAAATATGCCAAACTTACCTTCAACCTGTGCATGACTTTAATTTTCAGCTTTTTTCATACCTGACCGGTTCGAGTGTGCAAGAAAATGTACGTACTTTCCCTAGATACTTGTGTATTAAATATTCATCTGTTATAATAATAGAGATCTACATATACATTTCTGTGTATATACACACAGCCTTACAGTTAATTAAGCAAAAGGTATTAAATATGTCAGTCTTTTCAAGTAGAAAAATTTCTTTATATTTCAATTTTTAGAATTCTTCTAAATCTTGATTTCTAGATTGCATTTTATAAGACAGATTTATCAATGCAATCTTGTCAAATACATGTATAATGACAAATCCATTTCCATTTCTTCCAGGTTGTCATGAAATTACCCCTCCAAAAGTGAGAAAATACCAGCTTCTTAGAAAGCATGTTAAATTAGCTTTTGAACCTTCTTCCGTCTTCCCTCTTCCCTTGAGGAATTCTTAATCTCAGGAAACAAACTGAGGGTTGCTGGAGTGGTGGGGGGTGGGAGGGATGGGGTGGCTGGGTGATAGACATTGGGGAGGGTATGTGCTAAGGTGAGCGTTGTGAATTGTGTAAGACTGTTGAATCACAGACCTGTACCTCTGAAACAAATAATACATTATATGTTAAAAAAAAAAAAAAAGAAGGAAGACGATAGCAGGAGGGGAAGAATGAAGGGGGGGAAATCAGAGGGGGAGACGAACATGTGAGACTATGGACTCTGAAAAACAAACTGAGGGTTCTAGAGGGGAGGCGGGGGGGGGGGATGGGTTAGCCTGGTGATGGGTATTAAGGAGGGCACGTTCTGCACGGAGCACTGGGTATTATACACAAACAATGAATCATGGAACACTGCATCAAAAACTAATGATGTAATGTATGGTGATTAACATAATAAAAAAAAACTTTAGGTTAAATCTGCTAAGTTAACATTGGCATGTCCTCGCAAACACTTCAGTGATGATAGTTTGGATAAGAGGTGTTGACTTTCAATTCTGAAGTTACTCAGCTTGGAATCCCTGATCTGCCTGGTATCCATGGATACTGTAGACTAACCAAAGCGTCTTCCATCACTGAGTAAATACACATGAATGGAGATACTACATTAATTACCAATACAGAAAAGTTTAACCAGAGTACGCAAAGAGGAAGTTAATTCTACATGGTATTTTAAGATCAAGCTGGTAATTCATGTAATGTTAGAAGTTTATACAGTACATCATACAGTACTGAATATACGAAGCACTGAGTTTAGGGGATGATTAAATTTTTTTCTATTAGTACAAGGAGATAAAAATGATTAAAGGTAAATGGCCAGGACATGAGCTGTAATGACTCAAATGATAAAAATATACTACTTTAACCTTTTCCAATGGAATGAAATTTAATTTCAATACACTGATTACCTTGTACTTTTGTGCAAATCAAAAAGTTTCTTACAGGGAAGAAGTTGAAATTGTCCACATAGGATATCTCTACCTTCCCATGGTTCTAGGATTAATTATAATTTTTGTTATTGTAATATGTCATCTAATTATGTTATTCCTAGGTTTGTGATACTTAAAAAGATAGAAATGAAATCAATTGATTATCATCCTTTGAGCATTTTCTTAACCTGAATTTTAAATAACTACAGAAATGGCAATAAAGCAATTTTTCAGTCTTAAAGTGGTCATTAATTGTCTTCTCTAATAATCTGATTTCAAACACTCAACCAATTGGCAAATAGGTTACTGTTGAAAACTGTATGATTTATTCGTGAATGTGAGTTGCTAAATAACTTTTATATAATACGATTCTGGCACACTTTTAGACTTTACCAAATAATTACATCAGCTATTTTTCCAAACTGAGATGTTGCAACCCCTGCAAAGTCTATCAGGGAGGCTGACAAATATAGCGACAGGGCTTGTGTTGTGGACAAGAGGTACTGAGTGGTGGAAACAGCAGAGATCTGAGCAAATATGCTACACTCTACTTCAGCCACCATTTTGTGTAGAAAACAGCTCTGTTTTCTTCTCATTGTGTCCTATTACCCCCTGTATCCATTGGTTTGTCACTAAAGGGATGAAGAAAAATAATCTATAAAAATTTTTATTACTATACATCTTGAAGCTTGTTGAGTTTTCTTAGTTTTTCTCAATGACACAGCATCATTTCCAGCCTGATGTGGAGGGATCCAACAAGGATGCTTTCAAGGGCAAATGGGATTTTTAATTACTCTGCTAAATGACCCAGGATAATCTTCAGTTCTTTTTTTTTTTTAAAGATTTTATTTATTTATTCATGAGAGAGAGAGAGAGGCAGAGGGAGAAGCAGGCTCCCAAGCAGCAGGGAGCCCGATGCGGGACTCGATCCCAGGACCCTGAGATCATGACCTGAGCCGAAGGCAGACGCTTAACCATCTGAGCCACCCAGGCGCCCAAGGATAATCTTCAGTTCTTAAACTACATTTAGGGCAACATTACTTATTACCTATTATTTCTATTAATGTTAGTTTTCTGATAGCAAATCAATTTGAAAAATGCAGCTAACTCTTTGAGGTTAGCCGAACCTAATAAAGTCTCTCAACAGCCTGTAATACGTGATTTTATTTAACCCACATATTCTCAAACATATATGATCTTAGATTCCCCTTTTACCAAATAGCTATTATCTTTTTGTAAAACACTAGGGAGGCTCTAGTTTCG
Organism: Halichoerus grypus; assembly: GCF_964656455.1. Taxonomy (NCBI): domain Eukaryota; kingdom Metazoa; phylum Chordata; class Mammalia; order Carnivora; family Phocidae; genus Halichoerus; species Halichoerus grypus. The sequence continues at coordinate 103,521,029 of NC_135727.1, read as the reverse complement.
AGGAGTATTTTTTTTCAATTATTGTCATGTTCTTAAGATTAATAACTATTACTTAAAGTAAAAAAATACAAGTATACCTCAATACTTACTGACATAAAATAATTACTATACATAGGTTAGCTAGGCTTGCGCTGATCTTGTTCAGAATCAGATACATCAGCTAGGCTCCTTGGGTCTCTTATCCTTCCTAGACTAATGGGTTAGCAGAGACAAACTCACTTCATGTTGATGGAAGAGGCAAAAGGGAACAAACAGAAATACCAAGGCATGTTAAAGCCTGTGTTTGGACATGGCACACTTTTACAACTGTTTCATTCTCTTTCTAACACAAGTCATCATATGGCTAAGTGCGAAGTCAAGGGGGCAGGGAATAGAATGTGCCTTCAGGGAAGAACTATAAAGTCACATGAAAATGGTATGGAAATAAAGGGTGAAACATTAGGACTAATAATACAAGTCTTTTCTTCATTTCAGGAGCTCAGCTGTCAGTTCAAATCGGTGTCCTTATTATTTCTTCTAATGTATTCTTAATAAAATTTAGGCTGGGAAAATCAAGCACAAAAATGTACATGAAGGAAGAATAGACAGGTTCTCAGCAGAGGCTCTATGGTTGTTTTCTTATGAATAAAATCCACCATGTGTCGTGAATAAACTTGGTGGCTACATATTTTGGGCTGCCCAGGGTATCTATTTGTTTATTGCCTGGTTCCTGACACCTGGAAAGGAGATGATGTGTGAAGCTTAGGTCCAGATAGGTGGAATGTTTTTACCATCAATGTTGTTTTTTTTTTTTTTAACTTACTGATGATTTTTCTCTGATTTTTATTACTGCTACTACTACTTAAATGAGGATTAGTCAAGGGAGAAATTGATGCATGGCCTATTTTAAGATTCATCTTAGTAAGTAGATATAAATCAAACAATTCTGGAAACTGCAAGGATAAGGTATAAATTATTTTTTTTCCAAATTATTCACTTTTTCCTTCCATGCAGGAATAGTTCTAATTTTTCACTTTCTTGACTTCAGCCTTGTTTTGGCCAATGAGATTTATTTTGGCCAAGGGATGGTAAGGCAACACAACGTTTTGAAACATCCAAAGAAAAACTTTTAGATGCATTACAAATTTCCACCTGTCTTCTTCCTCTTAGTCCTCTGCATAAGATTTCTAAGTTTGGAACTGGAGCTCACCCTTCAGTCTGTAGCCTGGAATTGAAAGACGGAGGAAGCCAACCTGATCCTAACCTACAGTCTAAAGTGAGTAAACACTAATTTGAAAAGACATATGCCCCCCGATGTTTACTGCAGCGTTCTTTACAATAGCCAAGATATGGAAGCAGCCCAAGTGTTCACCAATGGGTTAACAGATAAAGAAGATGAAGAAGATGCACAGTGGGATATCACTCAGCCACGAAACAAATGACATCTTGCCATTTGTACCAACATGGATGGATTTAGAAGGTATAATGCTAAAAGAAGTCAGTCAGTCAGAGAAAGACAAATGCCATGTGATTTCACTCATATGTGGAATTTAAGAAACAAATAAACAAAGAAAAACAGATACAAAAAAACCCACAAAAACTCAGACTCTTAAGTAAAGAGAACTGGTGGTTGTCAGAGGGGAGGTGGGTGGGGGGCACATAAAGTAGGTGAAGGGAACTAAGAGTATATTTATCTTAATGAGCACTGAGTAATATATAGAATTGTGCAATCACTATGTTGTACACCTGAAACTAATATAAAACTGTATGTTAATTATACTAGAATTAAAGAAATAAATTTTAAAAATTTTTAAAAAGTGAGTTCACAAATTAAGTCATGTAAAAATTAAGAAAAATAATTATTGGTACGGGCTATTGAGATATGCTTATTACATATCATGAGCTGCAAAAGAGACTAATACATAAATATCTGAGGGTGTGGGACTACTTAGATAGCATCTGAGTGCTAAATGAGCACAGAAAAACAATTAGCCAAACAGAGAAATCTCACAGGACTAAAGAGAACATGTACTCCTTTCTTAACCACTTCAACAGCTTTGTGTCCTGCTTGGGTTTTGCTATTATCAACGTTTTGCTCACAACTGAAATAAGAGCTAAATAGACCATCTATCAGGATTCCTGGGAAATACTGTTTTCAAAATAGTTTTGTCTCATTATACCAAAATGCCAATATATCATCACAATTCCAGTGTTCTGGCTTTATATTCCATGTTTTAGGCTTCTTTCTTCCCATTAGAAGCAGCCCAACATAATTGTCAGTCTTGATTTTTGACACATTGCTTATACAATTTGGTATCTTCGTGAACTATAGCATAATAACAATCCCATTCCCCATTTGTAATCTCTTACATCTAGAATAACTGAACTGTCTGGCTTCAGTGTTCCCTAATCTTAAGAAACAAACATAAAACGGTAAACAACCTGCCATTTACTATGTACCTATACCGCACGACTGAAGGGAAAATGCCAGTACAGTTAGTTTTCAATTTGAGACTCATGTAGACCAATCTACTTTTCTACAACATAAACTTTTATGAGCATTACTAAGAAAAAGTTGAAGCATATCATTCATTAATTTATGCACATCTAAGAATTTAAGTAGTATATGCATAGCTCAATATATTTTGCATTGCCTATTATCATTATTGGTGAGTAGACTAAGTTTGAATGGGCCCATAAATCAATAGTTCTTAACTTTCTGGGATTAGCCTGCTTTCTAAAAATACAGTAATATATCTATTCCCTGGCCATGGACTAGGAGCATGGACAAAACTGTTAGGGGGAAAGGAGAGAGGGTGGAGAAACCACAGTCTTAGATTAGAGCTCAGTAGACACTTGGCTGGCTACTTCCTGGTCAAGTGAATACTGCTTAGCCCTTATTACAAAATCCAAACCATTTAAGTTACCATATGCCCCTATGAAAAGGTACATTATTTTACCTACTGGAATTCTCTTGTAAAATGGAGAAGAGAACATTTTAACTGAAAAACACACAGATCCATCATCTGTTTGTCTAAAACTCACTGTTACAGTGCATAGAAAAATCACCAAGTTACCAGTCATTCCAGCTTTTGAGGCCAGGCACCAAATCCACGTCCTAATTCATTGTATCCCTACATAAATATATGTCAACAGCCACATACATTATTTTGAACTGAATTATAGGAGATTATACCGTATTACTGCTCACATAGCTTTAAAAGCGTCGTGTGATTCATTATAATTCACTATACATAAGAAAATAATGATTTTAGACAGATTTCTTGCCAGTCTAAGGCATTTAAAAAAAAAACATTTAAACTACAACAGGGCAAACATTTGTTAATATTCTCTAAGCATAGGCCCTCAAAATAAATTATACAGTAATTCATTCTTTAGAAACTCAAGTCTTAGAATCAAGGAGAATGTTGCCTGTAAGCTGCAAGAATTTATCTTCAAGTATCACTTTACAAATAGACAGGAATGCATTTTAATTTTATGAAGTCAAAATAATTTACATTAAAAAATAAATCTGTGTCCAAAGTTAACACAATCCTGAATAAAAAGTTATCAATAAAACACATATACTCCTAATGCTCACCTGAATATGAAGGGAGGCCTGCAAGAGAGTAGCATGTAGGCCCATTTTAGCTGAATACCGCAAGAGACATGTGTTCTCACTTCAAGTACGTCACCACAGAATGGGGATACAGCCATAAAATGTCCCTTGAAACCAAGGGAAGATTTCTCAACATAAAAGGCATGAGAGGGGCACCTGGGTGGCTCAGTTGTTAAGCGTCTGCCTTCGAGCCCCGCATTGGGCTCCCTGTTCAGCAGGAAGCCTGCTTCTCCCTCTCTCCCTCCCCCTGCTTGTGTTCCCTCTCTTGCTCTGTCAAATAAATAAAAAATCTTTAAAAAAAAAAATAAAAGTCATGAGAGCCATCATCTACAGCTACGGAGATTGGTTTATAAATGAGCTGTGGAACGACTCCTCATGTTAAAAAACATCACATGTTAATGCTTCAAAAAGTGGAATAGCTGTGGTTTTAGAGAAACAGAAAAATCTTAATTACAGTATCACTTTTGAGACTGACTAGCTTTGAGACATTGGGTTATTCAGTACCTGAGGGCCTGTTTCTCTAAAAAGGGAAAATGAGGACTTGAGAACTCTTGGGAATTAACACGTGTCTCATCACAATATGGTGGACACCAAAATCATGTCCCAGATATCACGTGTTAAAAAGTCAGATCTGATCCAATGTATGGTGGGGGAGTTGGCAGCAGAGGTAAAGGAATTTAAGACTCTGCCTTTCATTCTGATTCCTATCATAGAGCACTTGCTCACTCCTCCAGGGTGTAATAAATGTGCCTGATACTCTGGTTCATACAAACGTGTGGTCCTGCCTTGGAAATTCTCTTCAAACAGAAAGATGAGTACCAGGACTGAGATTGGGGTCCTGACATCAGCTAGTACTAGCAGATTCCTAAATTTCCCAGTAACATGCTCTACCTACCTGAAAGGATGCTCTCCTTCTACTCTTTTGTGAAGAACAATCTGGATTCTCCTCCTAGAACATATTATTCTCCATTCTGTACTGTTCAACTGTCCCTCTAGACCCCTGGCAATTATTTATTACAGCATGTGCCTCATCATCTTTATCCCAAAAATCAGTGGGGATTTCCAATCACAGAGCCACACCTGAGTACACTTACATTCAAAGATACCATGATTCATGCTTGCTTGCCTACTCACCATGATTTTGGAAAATGGAATTTTTCACTACTACGCATTGGTTGACCACCTCAAGCTTGTTTATCCATGTCACTATCTAAGGATGTAAGGCTGCAAATATTAGAAGTTAAAGCATTATCCTGATTTTACTTCTAAATCTTGTAATCTGTCAGCCTGTTCTGACATACCTCAGTGCCCAGGAATGTTGATTAAAGCAGGTAAGACCATGACTGACCATCACTAGATCTACCGAGGTACAATCCAGGAGCTAAAAAAAATAATAAATCTTCATTTCAATACCATCTCTGCTACTCACTAACTCAGTTTCTTTAACTCCAAGTAATGAATGTGAGGATTCACTGGTATTGCTGATGTGAAAAAGAGTAGCACAGAGACTAGCTAGTGTAGTTATCATGAAAGAAAAGATGTGCTCCGTTCTGCATGGAGCACTGGGTGTTATGCACAAACAATGAATCATGGAACACTATATCTAAAACTAATGATGTAATGTATGGGGATTAACATAACAATAAAAAAATTAAAAGAAAAGAAAAGAAAAGAAAAGATGTGCTCCATACCTGGAAGTACTTAAAATCCTACTGTGTTATTTATAGAATATGAATCAACTGGATAATAATGTGGTAAGTCAAGTACTAGATGATAAGCTATAGGATCCATGCAATAATAGACATTCAGTCAATACTCTTGTGAGATAAGCCTACGTACTAAGAATTTAAATATAATGACAGAAATAGAGGAGGAAAACACAGATGATAAAGGAGACTTTACAAAGAGTAAGACATGGCGCTAAAATCCCAAGAAATGCAGTATTTTCATTCTCATTCCTTATAGCAAAATGACATAATACACAATCTGTAAGGATAAGAGTAATTACACATTAAGACAGCTTACAATATAAATAAAAGACAAATGAAAATAATGAATATTGGAATAACCAAGATATCAAGAAAATAGCATCAGTTAGGTTAGAGGCCTAAGGAATACATAAAAATTGACAGAATGCTCAAATATTAATTATCATTCCATTTTCAAGATGTGGATCCAAAGTTTTTGGAAAAATAAAATTTATACAAACACTTCACATATTCATATATATATTCAACTACTAGAAACTATGTAGGAACCCTGTTATCATAGTCCTCTAAGTTTTTTACCACCTACACATTTTAATCTTGTTAGAAAAGAAAAAGACTATATAGTGCTATTTTGAAATGGAAAAGAACACTGAAATATATGTGTAACTACAATCAAAGACTGAAAGATGTGTTTCCAAGCTTTCACACTTTTTTTTTAAGTTAGGGACAATCATTTGAATCTTGAGAAGTAGATTTGCTTCAGAGTTTAAAGTTCATACTGGTTTGCCTATTTAGCTTTAATTTTGTATAAAGGGTTTTTAACTACTGCTAGTGGGTAGATCACATGAAATTTGTTTAAAAACCCATGCTACTATCTATGGACATTAATCTGCAAATATTAAAAGTTACAGGGTTATCCTATTTTTAATGATTTAATGCAATCCACTTTAATCTTCTGTGGCAGCCGACTCTAAATCCCTCAAGAAAACATCATTTCTATTGATTATAAATTACAAAATAACAGCACCCCCATTTTCTTCATTCCTATCTATAGACTTTTTTTTGCTATTCTTTTTTTTTTATTATGTTATGTATAGACTTTTTTGTTTAACTTAAACTTCTTTACTCCTTTATTTTGCTCATCCCTACCCACATCTATAGGCTTCTCTTCAAGAGGAGAATATTTTTAATGCATTCTTTCTAAATATGTCCTGTTCCAAAGAGGACTACTGCTGACATCCACTGGAAAGACCTCACACAAAAATATTTTGATTAAAATGATATAGATGAATATATAAAGGCACATACGTATATCTATAATCATGCATGCACATGCCTTCTTAAAGATGTATACATATCAAAATACTATAACCCAGACTTCCATTGTTTCCTTAGTTATGTTTTCCTTATAATCAAATTCACACAGGAGTATACCAACATGTCATAAACCTTTACTATAGCTCCAATTGTAGGAAAAAATATTTCTGACTTGAAAGAAACAGGTCTGGGGCCCTTCTATGGTAACTCATTGAGACAGAAGTATAGCTTATGTCCAGTAATAGAGGATTTTTCTCTAACACAAAATTAAAATTATCAAAGCACAATGGAAATGTATTAAGTTTGAATATTATAAAATCACTGGTATTAACACCTCTTGCCAAAAATGGCAATTTAATATGGTTTAGTAATACGAACTTTTTAAGCATATAGACATAGTATCTCATAAGGGGTTAACATCCAAAATATATAAAGAACTCTTACAACTCAACAGCAAAAATCAGTCTGATTAAAAAGTGGGCAGAGAATCTGAACAGACTTTTTTTTCAAAGATGACATACAGATGGCCAACAGGTACTTCAAAAAATGCTCAACATCACTAATCATCAGGGAAATGCATATCAAAACCACAATGAGATCAGATTTCACACATCTTAAAATGGCTATTATCAAAAGGACAAGAAAAAAAAAGTGTTGGCAAGTATGTCAAGAAAAGGGATCCCTCATACACTGTTGGTAGGAATGTAAATTGTTGCAGCCATTATGGCAAACAGTATGGAATTTCCTCAAAAAAATAAAAACAGAACTACCATATGATCCAGTAATCCTACTTCTGGGTATTTATCCAAAGAAAATGAAAACATTAATTCAAAATGGTATCTGCACCCTTATGTTCATTGCAGTATTATTTGCAGTAACTAAGATGTGGAAGCAACATTAAGTGTCTACTTACGGATAGAGAAAATGTGTGTGTGTGTGTGTGTGTGTGTGTGTGTACACACACACACTATAAAGTATTATTCTGCCATAAAACAGAATGAAATCTTTCCATTTGTGACAACACGGATGGACCTTGAGGGCCCTGTGCTAAGTGAAATAAGTCAAACAGAGAAAAACAAATACTGTAAGATACCACATATATGTGCCATCTAAAAATTAGAACAACCAAAGTCATAGGACTGGTTGCTGCCAGAGCTGGGGGAGGGATAGATGAAGGGGGGTCAAAAAGTACAATATTCCAGTTATAAAAGCACTGGGTGTTATATGCAACTAATGAATTGTTGAACACTGCAACAAGAACTTATGATGTACTATATGTTGGCTAATTGAACATAATGAAAAATAAAAAAAATATAGATTTCTGGACTTCAGAAATCCAAGGGTCATGAACTTACATTTTTAACACAGCCCTCAGGTGACTCTTATGCATACTAATAATAGAAAATTCTAATAAAGAGGTATATTGACTTTGGAGTCTGATGGATTAAAAAAATAAGTCATAGAAATGTAATGTAGATCATGGTGACTATAGGTAATAATACTGTATTGTCTATTTGCAAGTTCCTAAGAGAGTAGACCTTAAAAGTTTTTAGCACGATAAAAATAAACTGTGTTCAGATGGATTTTAAACCGACTTATTGTGGTGATCATTTTGCTATACAAATATTGAATCATTATGTCATACACCCCCAAATTAATTTAATGTTAGATCAATTATACCTCAAAAAAGTTTTTTAAAACAATACAGGCATACAGGGCCAATGAATTAAGTTCTAGTCAATTTTCCCAATTTCTTTTTTTTTTTAAAGATTTTATTTATTTATGAGAGAGAGAGAGAGAGAGAGAGAGAGGGAGGAAGCACACAAGCAAGGGGAGCAGCAAGCAGAGGGAGAAGCAGGCTCCCTACTGAGCAAGGAGCCCAATGAGGGACTCAGTTCCAGGACCCTGAGATCATGACCTGAGCCAAAGGCAGACGCTTAACCGACTGAGCCATCCAGGTGTCCCCCAATTTCTTATAGTAGTCTATCATCTAGGGCCAAACTTCCTATTTTCACAAGTGCAGTAAGCATTCAGAGCAGGTCTCTGAAGAGCAGCAGAGATAAGAGGGAATGGGCATAGCCTAGTGATAAAGCCCACAGTGATGAAGACCATAAACTGTGTTAAAGTTCTCTCAGAAGTAGACAGCTTGATACTGTTGGACAAGTTCCTTTGCTTTTTTATGTATCTATTCACTCACTTAAAAAAAATAAACAGATCTTACCCATACAAGGTCTGTCCCTGACAACTTCATCCCCAGAGCTCTAAATACCAATACTGATTTTATAGTACCCTCTCTATATGCTTCAGTGAACTCTCTACTTTTCTTGCCTAAACTACAGCATATGCACCATCATGATCTCATGATGATTTACTTCTAGGTTAGAAAAGGATCATTCTACACCCTTTTCCAATTTCATGTCAGGTCATACCACTTCTCTAAAAACAGGTTTTAATATTTTGTTTCACTTATACATTGCAAAAACTCCTCAGAGGCCTAATACATTTAAATTTATAGTTAAATAAATTTTTAGGAACTAATCACTCTTCTCAAGCTCTATGGGAGAAGTCTATTTCCTTGCCTCTTTGCTATCAGGCTTGGCCATGTGACTTGCTTTTGACAATGGAATATAAACACAAACTTTCAATGTCTTGCATGGTTTGGCTGGGTTCCTTGTAATTCTCTCATCTGTTTTTGGCAAAAGCACTGCCCAAATACCTCTTATTTTCAGAAAGAGGAGTCCCATGGAACAGAAATGAAGACACTCAGCCTGGGAAAGTGATTTTTTTTTCATTATAAACCACTGAGATTATTGGTTATTTTCATGCAGCATTTTTGCAGCAATAGCTGACTAATACATGAAGAAAATTAAAGCCCACAGAAGAGCATTTAAGATTATACAGCTGAAAAAAAAGTCCAGACTGGAATATAAACCCAGGGATATTTTACCTCTACAGCCCTGCTATTACTCTCTAATTTATATAATCCTCTATGCATGGAAATATCCTTAGCTTAGAATAGACTCTGGGTAACTATTTATTTAAAAAGGAAGACAAACATGAATGAGTAAAATTACCATCACCTACAAAAAAACTTAACATTTGCTTTACAATACCATCAACTCTCAATGCTCTAAGACAAAACTACTAAACATTTTTATGTTAAAATATTTGTACAGATTTGTGTGTATACACAGGATACTTTCCCTATTATTTGTCTCACTAGCCTCCATGTTAAAAAAAGCCTGCTTTCTGCAAGCACAGCCAGACAAATAAGTGTTAGATAGACTATAGCAATGCTATGATAAGAAGGATGCAAGTCATTTATGGATCATGTACTTGTTATAAGCCACACATTTACGATAGTGTTGATTATGCCAATTGGATTTCTTGAATTCCTCACACATTACTTCAGTCTCCACCTGCAGATGTACATTGCTACATTTGCTTGTCTCTTATCAAGTTATTTTTAAGAAGGAAAAATGTTTTAGTTACATCTTTTCCTCCCAGTAACTATTTTTTTCCCCTGAATCTGAAGGGTAGATAGGTTTAACTTTTTAAGATATAGGATAATTGAAGATTTAAAAAGGTTTTAGTGCACTGCATTAGTTCAGTATTGTTTTAAGGTTTTGTTGAAATTTTAATTTTGAGAAGACTCAACTATCACTGACATAAAATACAGTAGATTATACGTACAATTAATTTACCCTTCAACAAGCTCAGCAGGTAATACATAAGATAACAATTAAAGATTATGGAATCTACAGGAAAATCAAGAATAATTTTTTCAGCTTAGTGAGAAGCTCCTAAATTTTGCTGGAATAAAACGCCTGAAAGTGTCTAAACTACAACAAAATGTTATATACACACTTGATAAGTAAACTTAAGAATCCTATGTGTTTTCACATAAGTAATCAGCAGAGTGTAGGTGATTCTGCTTTGAGGGTCAGAGTATTAGCCTTAAAAATCAACAAAGTTTTTTCACTTAGTCCTTGAGAAATACTGATGTTTGTGGACTGCAGAATACTTACCTAACCCAGTGGCAGATGCACCTGCAGGACAATCACAATACTTATCTTTCACACAGTACCATACATGTTCCTTCTCTCTTAGAGTAAGCCCAATAGAGTGGGAACTGGTTCAATGTTGTATACACCGTGCCCAGAAAAATTAAAGTATACTAACACCACAAAAGTACAGAACACAGAACCGTCGAAATGTAGTACTGGAGTGAAAGAAAGTAATGGAGGCGCAGAGAGATAAAGATACTAGTTTGCGGGGCGCCTGGGTGGCTCAGTTGGTTAAGCGACTGCCTTCGGCTCAGGTCATGATCCTGGAGTCCCTGGATCGAGTCCCACATCGGGCTCCCTGCTCAGCAAGGAGCCTGCTTCTCCCTCTGACCCTCTCCCCTCTCATGTGCTCTCTCTCTCTCATTCTCTCTGTCTCAAATAAATAAATAAAAATCTTTAAAAAAAAAAAAAAAAAGATACTAGTTTGCAAACAGAATTAGGGCTATATTCAGGACCCAAATTTAGGTTTCTTCAGTATCAATTCTAGCCTTCCTTACACCAAAAAGATATAAAATGGGAATACTAGATATATCAAAATGGTTTAAAATGATATAAAGATATACCAAAAAGATATAAAATGGGAACACTAGTATACACAAAATGGCTTAAAAATGATGTCAAAGGCTTTACTGGACCACACATAAAACAACAATAATTTTCACAATACGGAGTATAACACAAGGGATTGTTTTCAGTGGATGAGGCAAGGTAGGTACCTAAGATACCTGTGATGCCAAAAAGTATTTAACTTAAAATGTAATTTCAATGGAAATTTATAAAATGCTGCATTTGTATAATGTTAATACTCAAAGTACCACACAAATATGTATGGCAAAATAAAAAGATACAAATATCAAATATTCTGTATCAACACATGATAATTAGCAATATTATGAATAGCTAATATGGAATTTTAAGACAGATAACTATGAAAATCCACTAAAAAAGAAAACAAATATTTTCCTATGTTGTGACAACCTATAAAAATTAGTGTATTACTTTATTCTTTAATACTTAGGAAATGAGCTAGGTGCTAGCCCTCCTTAGTCTAAGAAATATAATCTTGTAAAAAAAAAAAAAAAAAAAAAAGGATGAATTGACAAATGGATAAATGGATGGTTAGAAACAAGAGTGATGAAGTCACAGCTATTTCCAGAGTGGAATGAAAAACATGGAAGAGGCCTCTAAACCAGATATGGAATAATGGGTATTTGGCAAGTTTTCTTCAAAGGTATGAATGTTGAACTGAAGCTTGAAGGGTGAGTAATCATTACCTGAGGGGGAGAAAAATAGGTGAAGGGAAACTCAGAGAGCTAGAACCAGTGTTCATGGATACTAATGCAGGCATGAAAGCAGATGGTTATATTCAGGAGACTTCGAACAGCATGGCAGGAAGAACATGTGATTTGAGTTGGATAATGTTGAAACCTGAAACTGAAGCAGTCTGCCGAGCTCAGCCCACATCATGCACTATGCTAAGTTGTATGGACATTACCTACACAACAATGGGGAGCTAAAACAAAACGAAACAAAACTTTAAGTTGAATTCCAGGAAAGATGACGGTTTCTTCAGTTCCCTACTACCTAACTTGCTAACAGTGTACCCCACCCCCATATTCCCCTGTAGAAATGCCCCCTCTGGCCAGGCCTCAACTCCAGGTCCCCTCCCACAGCAGACTCCAGAAACCTTGCTAAGAATGTGCCCCAGCTGCACATACTCTGTGGCTCTGCCCCCTCCAACCAAGCCAGCCTGAGGTCACCTCCCACCAGTGCAATTCTTGCTGGCACCATAAGCCCTGCCCCTGTGTTCCCTTGCACTTTGGGCCTACTACATCTCTGGCAAAGGTCTGGTCTGACTCAAGCCCAAGGTAGCACCAGACTTGCCCACTAACACAGAAACCAAACCCTGCCCACAATAGGCAAAGGGGGCCACTGCAGATGACAGAACTGAAAGCAAAAGTGGCACAGCCCCAACAGTAGGGCACAAGCAACACACATAGGAGACATCCCTGAAATGAGAGGTGCTGGGGAGCAGGGGACATTTCATGGCAGGGTACGAAAGGATCTCCAAGGCCGCTATTTTCAGGAGCAAAAGATGTACCTGACTTTCCTAACAGAAACACACACAGTGAGTTAGATAAAATGAGGAGACAGAGAAAAACATCCCAAATGAAAGAACAGGACACAAATCACAGCAAAAGACCTAAATGATTTTTTTCATTGACTCTTAAGAATGAAAGAGAAGTGAATTGCATTAAGCCAACATATACTGCTCTACCAAAAAAGCTAAGAAATGGGACAAATGAAGTTTTTTAAGGAGGTTAGAAGTAATAGGATTCAAAGTTTATGTCCAGAAATTTAGTATCTCAATCTCAGAACTACAGCCAGGTTAAGTTTATATGTAGTACTTAACTATAAACATGAGTGTTAAGTGTTAGTGTAAATGTGATCATTCCCATCTTCTTTTCACAAGATTATCTTTTCTACAACTGGCAATGTTCATTTTTTTTAAAAAAGATTTTATTTATTTGAAAGAGAGAGACACAGCGAGAAAGGGAACACAAGCAGGAGGAGTGGCAGAGGGAGAAGCAGGCTTCCCGCGGAGCAGGGAGCCCGATGTGGGGCTCGATCCCAGGACCCTGGGATCATGACCTGAGCCGAAGGCAGACGCGTAACGACTGAGCCACCCAGGCGCCCCTGGAAATATTCATTTTTAAACACTCCTAATACTTTATGTTTTCCTATTGTTTTCAGTTGTTATTTACATAGCTAATTTTTGTTTATACTTCAAATAGTGAAACTGTATCAAAACAGTACGGATGAAGGGTGAGATATGTACAATAAATAGATATCACAGATCCTTTCTTAACGTTCTCCATGATGAATAGAATTACATTCTCTAAGATGTCCTCAGTAATTAACAGATTATGTTGTACACCTGAAACTAATGTACCATCATGTGTCAACTGTACTGCAATTAAATAATTAACAGGTTACGATTAAATAAGTAAACAGGAAAAATTACATATAAAATCATAAAATAACAAATGTTGACATCTGTTTTAACTTAGAGAATATCTACAAGTCATGCCTATTTTTTCCTGTAGTAATAAAAGAAGTTTGTTCATTCAAATTTAAATACTGTTTTACTTTATTAAGGGCGAAGTTTTCATCAATCTTGTTTCTGGTCACACTGAACAAGCTTTCAGTTTAACAGTTTAAGTACCCCCATGTGTCCTTCTAGTTATTTCAGGTATGTGGAACCTGGTATCCAAACTGAAAGGCTTTGAAATAAGGCATACAAGGGTCTAAGAGAAGCATCCCACCAAATTAATGCATTTCAAAACATTTTATAATGGGCTTCAGACAAGTGCTACCTGATTTCATAAGATATTGCAAAGCTACTATAATCAAAACAGTATGTTACTGGCATAATGACAAAAATAGAGACCATATGGTCTATGTATCTTTGATAAGGGTGCCAAGAACACACAACAGGAAAAAGATGGTCTCTTCAACAAATGGCCCTGGGAAACTGGATATCCGTAAGTGAAGTAATGAATTTGGATCAATATCATATACCATACACAAAAATCACCTCAAAATGGGTTAAAGACTGACCCGAGGCTGCAAAACTCTTAAAAGGAATCACTGAAGTTTCAGGGTATTCATGTTGGCAACGGTTTTATGGATAGGACACTAAAAGCAGTAACCAAAAAAGACAAAAATAGTCAAGTGGGACCTATATCAAACTAAACACTTCTGCAAAACAAAGGAAGCAATCAACAAAATAAAAATGCAACCTATGGAATGGGAGAAATTATTTGCAAACCTTGTGTCTTAAAAGAGATCAACTTCCAAATTATTTAAGGAACTCCTACAACTTAGCAGTGTGGAAAACAAAAAAAAACTAACAGTCTGATTAAAAAGTGGTCCAAGGACTTAGAACTTTATCCAAAGAAGATACACAATGGCCTACAGGTAAATGAATAAAACCTCAACATCACTCACCAGAAAATACAAATCAAACCCACGATGACGTTATCACCTCACACAAGTGAGATTAGAACCCATATAATACAGAGAAGTTTATAAATTGTATTCATGCATCCTAATTTTGAGTAAAGTACTTAGAAAATTCTTTAACCTTGTTTTCCATTTAACTAGTCTTCCTGAAATACCCATTTGGCTCTTCAACTCATCTAATGTGTTCTTATTTTGACTATCTTATTTCCACACAAGAATTCCAATTGGTTCGTTTCTTTTAAGAATGTTTTTCTATTTCACATTACCATCATCTTTTTACCTTGTTGAGAAAACTCTTAAGTTATTTTGCATTCTATTTGGTCCACTCATTATTTGTCTAGTATAAGATGGTCCTTTTCTGTCTTTTAGAATGTTTGTCCTCCTCATATATCTTGTTTTCCTTCATGGGATGATATCCCTCCTGTTTTCATCTGAACCTTGGTGATAATTTATATTCAGTAGTAAGGACTAAAGTTATTCCCAAATTCGTGTCTCTCCTGCTGAGTTTATCGAGTAGTTGTAAAAATGTATCTCAAGATGAATACCTATGGAGGTATAACCTGGGCTCCAACAGTTCCCATCCATCACGTCTCACCAGTGATACTGTTTTTTTAGGGAATTTGCTCCTGATCTTTCCTCTGTAGGGCTGTATTCGCAATGGTGTCTATGGGAAGGGGGGTGTCTGGACACCTGGCTAGCATTCTTTCTCTTATTATCTACACTCACCATAACCAGACTCAAGAGCTACTCTGAATCTATGAACAGTTCTAGATTAATTGTATTCTCTGCCAAGTAGACTTTTAACATTTCTAATTAACTATATTCTAAAGCATCCATTTCAATCCAAGACACTTTTAGAAAATGCTCAAATTTATAAAGTGAGTAAACTTGAAAGGAATTTTTTTTTTACCAGCTCAAGTAGTCCTGAAATTCACTCTAATTTATTGCCCATACACGAAAGGAAAAAAAAGTGTGATATTTACCTTAATATCAATAAATGAACAATCTAAAATTAAAGATACAGTCTAAAACTCAATCCTACAACTATCACAGCTGGGAAAGTCATTAAGAGGCAGCTGGTGGCTGAAATCCTGCCAACCTGAATCTATCATTCTGTTTTTGCAGTATTATTGTGAAAATCTTCTTCCTCGTATATAGAGATTCTCTAATTCCCACTCAGTTTCTTCCTGCTTTTTGACCTTTAACAAATTGGCAACCTACTGTCCTTCTTATCAGTCACCTGATGACTGTGATGATCTTTCACAAGACAGTATTAAGGCCTCAGACTCAGGACTTCCAAACCCTATAGCCAATATAACTTAGTAACTAACTTACAGTCAGATTATTAATTAAGTCAGACATTCACTTGGAAATTGTTTAGTATGGGTTTTTTCCTTTTCCAGATATACTGGAAACAGATACACTGTTACTATTATATAATTAATATACACAAGCACCCAGGACTGTTGAGAAGCTACTAATTCATTTATGTAAAAATAAAGAAATGCCACAACTTAAGCTGTTTGTAGTCATCAAAAATACATTCAAAAACATAGTGGAACATGTGGACTTATTCTGAGACAGTGCTATAATAAAATCTTGATTTAAATTGCCTAATAAAGTCATTATGATTATATCTACAGATGTAATTAAAAATTTACCATAACAAAAACCCTTAGTACTTTATCTCTAAAAAAAAAAAAAAAAAAAAAAAATGAACTTGCATTCTCTTTAAAGGCAAATGGGAAAAAAACAAAAATCACAAGTATATACCAACAATGACATTTTCTTTTATACACATCATTTTTAGGGTGCAATGTACATCATTAATGCATGAGTGAAACAGGCAGAGAATTTCACTTTTTGCTTTTTAACAGCTTTATTGAGATATAATTGATATACAAAAAAACTAGACATGATAAATGTATACTATGATGAGTATGGAGCTATGTACACATGCAGGAAACCATCACCTCCAAAAGTTTCCTCCTGTTTGGCTTTGTTTTGTTTTTGTGCTAAGAACATTTAATATACTTTCAACCAATTATTAAGTGTACAATACTGAACTGTTAGTCACAAGCACTATGCTGTACAGATCTTTACAACTTGTTCATCTAGCATACCTGAAACTTTATACCCATTGAAAAGTAACACCCCACCTTCCTCTACCCCAGCCTCTGGCAACTACCATTTTCCTCCACATTTCTAGCAGTTTCACTATTTTATATTCATCTTAGTGGACTCATTCAGTATTTATCCTACTATGACCAATTTATTTCACTGAGCATAATGTCTGCCAGTTTCATCCATATTGTCACAAATGGCAGGATTTCCTTTTTATGGCTGAATAATATTCCACTGTATTTACATATCATACTTTATTTACTCATATCCATTGATAGACACAAGGTTCTTTCTGTGTCTTTGGTATTGTGAACATGCTGCAATGAGCATGGGAGTGCAGATATTGCTTTGAGATCCTGATTTCAAATCTTTTGGATATATGGCCCAAAATGTGATTGCCAGAGTATGTGGTAGTTCTATTTGTAATGTTTTGAGGGACCTCCATACTGTTTTCCATAGTGGCTACACCATTTTAAATTCCCACCAACAGTGTAAAAGGGTTCCCATCTCTTCACATCCTCATCAATTTTTTTTTCTTTTTTCCTTTTTTTTGTTTTTTTTTTTGTTTTTGGTAAAAGTCAACCTAATACATGTGAGGTGACACCTCATTGCATTTTTAATTCACTTTTCCCTAATCATTAGTAAAGCTGAACGTCTTTTCATATACCTGTCAGCCATTTGTAGGTTTTCTTTGAATTCAATGCTTTCTCCATCAAAATCCCAATGGCATTTTTAACAGAAATAGGAAAACAATTCTAAAACTCATATGGAACCACAAAACACTATTAATAGCCAAGCCAATCTTGAAAAACAACAAAAGCATCACACTTCCTGATTTTATAGTATATTACAAAGCTATAGTAATAAAAAACTGATGATACTGGCATAAGGATAAACATACAGACCAATGAAACAAAATAGGGACCCCCAAAATAAACCCAAGCATAGCTAGTCAACTGACCTTCAAGAATATCAAGGACACACAATGGGAAAAGAATAGGTCTTTAATGGCCTTGGGCAAACTGGATATCCACATTCAGAAGAATGAATTTGGATCATTATCTTATACTATACACAAAAATCAAGTGAAAATGAATCTAAGAATTAAATGTAAAATCTGCCAATGTACAAGTTTAGAAGAAAACATGGGGAAAAATTTGACATTTGTCTTGATAATGATTTCTTGGATATAACAATAAAAGCACAGGCCACAACAGAGAAAAGTGGGACTACATCTAACAAAGGAAACAGCTAACAGAATGAAAAGGCAATCTACAGAATGGGAGAAAGTATGTGCTAACCAGGTATCAGAAAATGGGAGGGTTAATATGCAAAAATACGTAAGAACTCCTAGAACTCAATGGCAAAATAAAAAAAATATGCCAATTAAAAAAATGGGCAAATGTCTTTTTTGGTATTTCTCCAAAACATCTGTTTTAGAAAATCAGTACTATTATAATGGTTACAAAACACTGCATTAATTCCTTACACAGATTTATCAATCTGTCGCTCCTTGAAGGGAAAAAACATCCCTGAAAACTGGTAAACAACAATTATGTATAGAACATTTTTTCCAATTTACCAAGCTATTTAGTCTGCAAAACATTCACTGTAGCTTCATAATACACTAGTTCCATCTTGTCAGCTTTTCTCTTCAAATTTTAAGTTTTGTTAAAGCAAATCATACATGTAGGACACTATTACATTGAGATCTTGGCAGTTGTTACAGGATTCCCTATTTCTGGTATCCTAATGCTCTTGTATTACTGAAATTCCACTGAAAATTTTTATGTTTTAGATTCATAAACTTATGAACTCAAGACAACACAAACTTGCCTTCCATCTCAGGCCTCTTTGAACTTTGTTTTGGTCCAGCATCACTCATAGATTTTAAGGATTCATTAGGAAACATAAGCCTGGTTTCTTATCAACACTTTCACTTACGGTGTTTTATACAATCAAATCAAGAAGTATCAGCATCCTAAATTATGACAAACTGGTCCACAGGTCTGGTACAGTTTTTCTCTGCTTCTCCTAATCCTCTCCACCATTCACCCTCACCAGGAATTGTCCTCTAGGTGGGATAGAGAATTCCACAGAGCCTCTCCAGTTGATTCTTGCTCGAATGATCCCTACAGCATATTTTTTAAAAAGACCTATCCATAAAGGGGAGAAAAACCAAGAATGCTGGTTTTGCAAATTCTTTAGTCATTTCAAGCAGTTTAGGCCATGTATTTACTACCATGGGCTCTGAAGCCAGCCACGCTGTTGTATTTTTGTGAAGTGTCCTAGTAAAAGAATAACAAAAACTGGAAAAATGTATTCATTAACTAAGATGTTTACTAGAATATTTCAAAGGAAATGATACAATCTCATAGTTTTATCTGTGTAATATATCCAATACCAAGACAAATGAGCATAGTATATTGCAGTAATTAAATGTGCAGGCTCTGGACAGAAACTGTGTGGGTCGATAGCCATGGTCTACCACTTATAAATGGTATGCCCTTGGGAAAGTCAATTGTCACTACATGACTCGGTTTCTTTTATTCAGAAAAGGACACAGACTACCTTGAATAAGCTACAACACAGAAAACATTTAGACTCTTATCAGACTGGTAGTAAATAATCTTGTTAATTATGATTAATTCATTAATGAGTCAAAGTATGATATTTTATAAGTTTAAGTGTAATCATGAAAAGCACTGTATAAAATGCTCACCACATGTATTCTATATCATGTATGTTTTAATAAGTCCTTTAGAATGTCACATGATTAAATCAATAAATTTGCATAGAATTTGCAAAATTATCATATCCTAAGTTATTATGTGGTGTATGTTTATTTTTTTAGTCATTTTTTTAAGATTTTATTTATTTGACAGAGAGAGGGAGAGAGAGAGAATGGACAGGGGAGAGGCAGACGGAGAGGGACAAGCAGACTCCCTGTCAAGCAGGAGCCCGATGCGGGACTCGATCCTAGGACCCTGGGATCATGACCTGAGCCAAAGGGAGACGCTTAACCGACTGAGCCATGGAGGCACCCCATGTTTAGTCATTTTTAAAATAAATCCACCAGTGAGGAACCCATATATACATTTTCAAATCCACAGTGGCAAAGGGAGTTGTAACTCTTCAAATTTTTTTCCTTCACTTTTAGCTTACCAAGCTATTAAAAAAATTACCTAACAACTACACTAAAAGCATTTAAACTCAAAGCACCAATGAAAACATGATCAACAGGCACAACAACCCAATGTCTTAACAGTTATTTTCTCCCACATGTACTAAATACTTTTTTTTTTTAATGAAGAAGTTAGTAGCATTCCAAAAATTTCATTCCCCTTGCAAATGAGGGACATTTATCTCATGGTAAATTGTAGAATATTACCATTGTGATTTCACAGGAAAGAATGAAAAGCAAACACAATTTACCAAAATACTCAAATGGGGCTAGTGTTCACCACAAATTCTATTTTCCTGTTAAAAAGATTTCAGGAATAAAACAGCAACTGAGAGCTAAACTTTGTCTCTTTCAATGAAGTTGCTACCTCGTCTGACTTACCAGAATGCAGTCTTTATTCCATCAAATTTAACCTACCAAACACGAAGTCTTCAATCTCAGCAAGGTTAAATAGGATAATGGGCAGATCCTCCAAAGCAGACAGCCAGAGACCTGGAGTGTGAGACCTTGTTCCAGAACTGATGGACTGTGCAAACTTGAGAAAATCATTTCAGGTCTCAGGGCTTCCTGCTCAACCCTCCCAAGAGTTTGAGAGATAAACGAGCATAATTCGTCAATGGATTAGAGATCAGGGTCATATAAACCTGCAGACACTCAGATAAACATTAAGGAATTAAGACACTGATCAAGTTCAATTTAAAAATACAAACCGGGTTTTCATTTTTGTATTTAAGAATGTCAATATGAATTTCATTAAAACAGTAACAGCCAGGAATAATATCATTAAGGATTACAAACTACCACTGAGTATTTCAGAGAATATATTTATGAAACATACCTTTAAATGGTTCCAAAATGTGTCACTAAAGAATATAGGCACAAATGTAAGATTTTAGAAATATCTTAATAGATTTAGAAAATTTTCCTATAGGATATTTTCAGAATCCCATCAATTTAGGGTCAACTTTTAAATTCAAAACAATGTGCTCTCCAAAAATTTCAAAATCATCTGCTTCAGTCAGAGGGGGAAAAAAATCAACTATCCAATTTGTTACATTTTTTCCCCTGAACTAGATATAAATGGAATCAGTTTTTGTGTGTATCTTTAAAAGATATTTACCATATTGCAATTAAGGCTCAATCTGAGTAAAATGCAAGGATTAAAATTTCAGGAGTACACTTTGTGAAAAGTGACAACACAAAATAGTAACAAGAACTTCCTAGAAAATTATTGAAATGAATGAAGCAAAGAGAAAAACCTTAAATGGAACTCTTAACAGCCAGATGTTCATAAACATACCATTTCTTAAACATATTGGTCCATGAACCTGTTTTCCTTGTAGCACTGATTTAATATATGCATCATTTAGGGAGGGTTTCAGAGTAGCAGGTCAAATCATCCACGTGCATGCATTCACATTATTAAAGATTAAGTTTCTCATTTATGTAGCCCAAACACAGAGAACTTCAACAGAAGTTGGATAGCTAACCAGGTCGGCATTAGATCTGGGCCTGGCTTTCTTCTACCAAAGGTCTCTAATGAAGGAACATTACCTACGGGGAGTTTTCACTTGATCTGAGAAGCTAGACTTACTGCTCCCCTCTTACACTTGGGGCTTATATACTAGTTCAAGAATTTGTATCAACAGTCTATGTTCTGCTAATCCAGGGTATACTTACTAATACTGATGCCTTCTACTACCTCATATTCACTTTAAAAAGTCCACATCATCCACTGGGAGAAAACAGAACCAGTGCTAAGACAGCGTTAATTAGGAGTTCTTCCTCTAGCTTTCTAGGACTCTGGAAAGACTTTTTCAAGAAATATCCTCAAAATTAATATTCTACAGAACATGCTTTGAGTATGGCTGCTCTAAATATTTTGAAATTTAGCCTTGGATCATGAGAACATTGGGGAGGGGCGTGGGTACACATAACACACCATATTTTGGCTCTTTAGAGAATTGGTTTCATTCTATTTCATCACGATCCTTCACAGTAAGGAACACCCACATGTAATATATACTACTGTGATTATTACTGGGATGTTGTTACATAGTGTTCTCCAACACACAGTACACGTTAGTCTCAGTACCTATAAAAGTTATGGCCCGCATGAGAAATTGCTTTTAACCTACTGGGTACTATGAACCTCTGAAATATACACATTTCGTTCTTTTCTTTGGCTGCTCCAGAGCTCAAAGTCAAATTTATAGCTAACACCTAGATACTGTATCGACTCGTATGCTAAAATTACTTCCAGATTTATCCATTTCCATGATTTTATCTTCTCATTCTACCAATTGTATATTTTATATGCCACCTCAAATTACTGCAGAAATAATGTAGGGTGTACTTAAGTAGATAAGCAAATATTTGTATTTTAGATATATTCATGTAAAATATTAATTCTATGCAATTATATATGTATTCATTGAATAATGAATATAAATGAGTTTTAGTCCAAAGGAACTAAATAGGGTTTAAAGCTATTAGTGACTTAATATGATTCAATAAATATAACATAAAGGCACACCTTTATTCAAAGAAAGCCAACAAGAAAAGCATGTTTGATTTTGTTTCTGAAGACCCTGGTTTGAAATCGTGTGTTTTATCACCTATATGGCTTTAGAAAAATAAATTAGGTAACATGTAAAAATGTTCTGAATTTAAAATGCCATATAAACTCAAGTAATTAACACAATCAATATCAATCAAACCAAAAGGAGTAGGTATAAGAAACACCAGTGGGAAATGAATCTGTGTGAAGGTTCATCCCTTCCCAGAAATGCTTGAGGCACTTTTGACTTTAGCCAGGCTTCCTTGTATAGTCTGCTTATGGAATTTATTAGCTAGAAGTTAAACAAAGGTCTTCCACAGGCTGCTGGGTCCTTTTTCCTGTTTTAACTGAGATATAATGGACTTACACACAGCCTAACAAATTCTATGTACAGCATAATAAACTGACTTAAATGCACTGTGAAATGATTATTATAGTAAACTTAATTAACATCTATTACCTCCAATAGGTAGAAAACAATCTTTTTCCCTTGTGATGGGAATTTTTGGGATTTACTCTCTCAACAACTTTGGGGACTTCTTATTTAATAAAATACTTTTAAGAAGGTATACCTGGCCTGTCTGGATTTTGTCTTCTAGATAAACCTGCAATTTATGGATTTATGAGCCACTGTTGTGCTGGAGAATGGTTAGTCATGTAGTCATTCTTGTCATGTCTAGACCAGAGAGATTCCAAAGGACGTGGATTCCCTAGGCTTGCTTACACCACACAGATTTAACAGTCACTGAACCAAACTGTGTCACTGGGCAGGAAGCTACATCTGCTGGTTTAGGGCCTTCCAGGTGCTGGATTGGTAGCTGATGCTCCCATTTTATAGCCTTCCCTAAATCATTACCAAATGACTGGTTAGTACATGGGACATCTATCCCCTCCTCCAAACCCACACCCATTCCCCCCAACTCTTTCCATGAAAAGGAATTAAGATTTAGAAAAACATTTGATCTACACAGCAAAGGAAACCATTGACAAAGTGAAAAGGCAACCTACTGAATGGGAGAAAATATTGGTAAATCATGTATCTTACAAGGGGTTAATATCCAAAATATATACAGAATTCATACAACTCAATAACAAAAAAACAATCCAATTTAAAAATGGACAGAAGAGGGCGCCTGGGTGGCTCAGTTGGTTAGGCGACTGCCTTCGGCTCAGGTCATGATCCTGGAGTCCCTGGATCGAGTCCCGCATCAGGCTCCCTGCTTGGCAGGGAGTCTGCTTCTCCTTCTGACCCTCCCCCCTCTCGTGTGCTCTCTCTCTCATTCTCTCTCTCACCAATAAATAAATAAAATCTTTAAAAAATAAAAAATAAAAAAATAAAAATGGACAGAAGATCTGAATAGACATTTTTCCAAAGACACACAGGTGGCCAACCCACATGAAAAGGTGCTCAACATCACTAATCAGGGAAATGCAAATCAAAACCATAGTATCACCTCACACCTCTTAGAATGGCTATTATCAAAAAAAAAAAAAAAAGAAGAAGAAGAAGAAATAAGTGTTGGTAAGGATGTGGAAAAAAGAGAATCTGCATGTGCTTTTCATGGGAATGT
Source organism: Halichoerus grypus (assembly GCF_964656455.1). NCBI lineage: Eukaryota > Metazoa > Chordata > Mammalia > Carnivora > Phocidae > Halichoerus > Halichoerus grypus. Next base: position 103,496,873 of record NC_135727.1, on the reverse strand, counting down.
AAAGGGATGCAGCCATTATGGAGAACAGTATGAGGTTTCTCAAAAAAACCTAAACTAAAACTATGATATGATCCAGTAATTCCACTTCTGGGTACTTATCCAAAGGAAATGAAAACACTAAAAAAATATCTGCATCCCCATGTTCACTGCAGTATCACTCACGATAGCTAAAGCATGAAAGCAACCTAAGTGTTCACTGATGGATGAATAAAGATCTACACACACACACACACACACACACAATGGAATACTACTCAGCCATTAAAAGAGGGAAATCCTGCTGTTTACAACAACATGGATGGACCTGGAGGACACTATGGTAAGTGAAATAAGTCAAAGATAAATAACCATATAATCTCATTTTTATGTGCAGTATAAAAACAAACTCATAAATAAAGAAAACTGGGGCATCTAGGTGACTCAGTCTGTTGAGCACCCAACTCTTGATTTTGGCTCAGTTCATGATATCAGAATCAGAAGATCAAGCTCGGCATCAGGCTCCACACTCAGCACGGAGTCTGTTTGAGATGCTCTCTCTCTCTCTCTCCTCTCCCTCTGCCTCTGCCTCCCCATCACTTGCACTCTCTAAAATAAATAAATAAAATCTTTATAAAAATACAGAAAACAGATTGGTGGTTGCCAGAGGTGGGGGGTGGGTAGAGTGGGTGAAGGGAGCCAAAAGGTCATAGGGATATAAGGCACAGTATGGTGACTGTAATTAATATGTTAATTAATACAGTAAATAACATACAATAGAGTATATTTTAAAGCTTCTAATAGATCTTACTAGTTCTCATCAGAAGAAAAAAATTGCAACTATTTGTGGTGATGGATGTTAACTGGACTTGTGATCATTTCCCAATATATACAAATATCAAATCATTATGTTGTACACCTGAAACTAATATAGATCAATCATATCTCAAAGGAAAAAGCATTTGATACACAATAAAATGAAGAAAAAATAAGTCATGACTGAGAACATAACAGAAAGAAAATATTATGGACCCCAATAACCATGGGTTCAAATCAAGCTGTGTGAAACTGGGGAAGTTATACAAATTTTCTGAGCTCCAGTCTCAGCACTTGTTAAGGGAGGAAATGATAAAACATCCACAGTACTGACATAAAGGTTACATGATATATAGATGAAACACCTAGCACAATGTACAAAATGAATAAATGAAAATATAGGCTCAACTTAGCAAACAGAAAATATAATCCATTTCCAGAAATCTGCACAAAATTAGAACAGAGATAAGACTAGACATAATATATGTAACAAAGTTGGGTTTTAGCCTCTGTTATCAGCCCAATATTCGCTTTGTGTCTTTGTCCATGGCTTCTGGCAGTAGAATGCCCACTTCAAAGTCATTTCTCAATTCTATGAACCGGTGAGTAATCAATGATGTTATGGTCAAGCAGGTTAATATCCTCTCTCTTTAGAAAAACAATGTGTCTAGTACGAACAAATAAGGACATTAGATGTATAGTTGCTATCTGTACATACACTTTTTTAAAAAGACTAACAGAGAGAAAGAGATAGTGAGCACAAGTGAGGGACAGAGGAAGAGCAAGAAGCAGACTCCCTGCTGAACAGGGACCCCAATGTGGGACTCAATCCCGGGAACCCGAGATCATGACCTGAACCGAAGGCAGACACTTAACCGATGGAGCCACCCAGGCGCCCCTGTACATACACTTTCAATTATAAATAAACATTCTAGATGAAACGTTTCCTCATACCAGCTGAAGCATATAGCATGAACAGTATATATACTGTAATTGTAAAATATAATGCCGCAATGATTATACTTTTGAAGCTGTTGATTTGGTGTAAAAATGAATTCTTAGTAATTTTCAAATAGTTAAATAGGCAAATAGATTCTGAGTTAATATACATATTAAGACAATGTGTTACGTAGAGAACTTTAAGTAGCTGGAAATTATGTACAAACATTTAATACAAGGAAGAGAATGGAGATATTACAACCTAACTAATTTTGTGGAACAAGTCTGTGTGCTTTCCTAATATTAAAATAGAAATTTTCAAGAGTGAAATTATTTTACTGCATTTAAGCCATGATGCTCAAGAAAAAGTCCTACACTTAAGAATTATATTTTTTAAGTATAAATTAAAGCAGAATGTCAAATTTGTCACCTCAAGCCAAAGGAGAAGTATATCTAAAGTCACATACAATGTCATGAAAAACTGCCTTTCATCCAGACATAATAAAGAATACTGAGAATATGAAGAGGTATATGTTATAGAAAAACTGCCCCCCAATGTCTTCCTCCTTCATTACCTGGGTTGAAAATAAATACGTTGGTATTTCAAATGTGAATCATAGGAGCTGACAGTATTGAGAACAATGATGCCAAACTTAAAAACGACTCATAAAGTGTTTAATTAAAAATTATTTTTAGATAAATGCATAAAAAGTAAATTTTAAGAGAGGGATGTTTGACTTTGACTTTTATTTCAATGGAATATTGATTTCAACACTCAGTCTTCAATAAAGTGTATATTGGGTACATCTCTAAGACAGATTTCAATGTTCCTTTACATATAACGGAAACGTCATTCTGCTAAGATGAGACCATTTGATGAACTCTTACCTATTTCTGCTATAATTCCAACTTAGAAGCTAAGGGAATCAACAGAGAAAACATGTACCTTCACCTTAATTCTGATTCCAAACAACAAAAGCTGATGCACAGCATAAAAGCTATAGGAAGCTTGTAACACTTCAAGTGTTAAAAAGAAGGAAATGCTAGAAGCACATATATACTATATATATTAGGAAAACACATTCAAGACAAAGTCAGAAGATATATTTGAAAAAAAGATTTATTTGCAAGCATGTCTAGGCAGTATGGTATCATAACATGGACTCTAAAATACATACATATTCATATGTATCTCCCAAGAAATGTAAGACACTAGAAGAGTTCATTTCTAGTGGCATATTAGGTAAGACCCTATAGAGAGAAAAAGGAAACATCTATAGAAAACAGTATCACTGTTCTTAGATTTCCTATTAGCTAAAATTTAAGGAGACACCAAAAAGGAAGTAGGGGCAATGACCTAAAATAAATCTAAATAAGAATAGGTCAAGTATACTATAAAAATAGGCACCAAGAAATGTAAAGCACACAAAGTGAATGGGCTACCCAGAGCAACACAACAGAAGGAAAAGAACATTATGGATAAAGCAAGGAAATGAAGCAAGTACTACATCAAAGGTCCAAAAAAGACAGTTGAACTGTGTTCAATGGCAGGAGTCTTCAATCCTTGTTTGACTTACCTAGTGTCACCCAGGGAGAGCAATCACCAAATTCTACAGCCTAGAACAAACAAATTTAGGTGAGGATAGATAACAAAGTTATTAAAGGAGCGCTCATCTTTTTTTCAATAAGTCCAGAGGTCCTGGTCTTCATTAATTCAATTTCAGGTCAGCAAAGAACTACCAAACACTGTTATAAAGTCATTATTGGTTATCTTTATGAAATCATGAAGATTTCATCAATCATTACAGAGATGAAAAAAATTTTTGACTTTGAAAGCAGGAAAAGATAACAGCAGAAGAACGGAGTTCAATGTGCAGCAATAATTGGAAAAAATGCTTTGATGGAATTTAGAAAATGACCAATCAATTCAGTAAGCACAAATCAAGGGAAATTGGCCTTTTGGGTTTTTGTGGATTTTGTTTTTGTTTTTGTTTTGTTTTGTTTTGGATAGAGACAAACGAATCAAAGGGAATCCACAACATATTTTTCTATTGCTTTGAAAAAAGGTGGTTTTTTTTATTCCAAGAAAGTCTATTTTAACTTGTTTTCCTAACAATCTTCAATATTTATGCAGTCAATAGGTTTTATCCATTTATTCATCATAGTGAGAAGTACAAGACAGTGGTCAAAAGCACCTGCTCTCAGATCAGACCGCCCAGGTTTGAGTCCTGTTTCGTGTTTCTCAGCTGTGGGAAATGGCAGAAGTTATTTCTCCTTTCTTAGCTGTACAGGATTATGTGCAATGACCCATGGCAAGAAGTCCTCGTACAAATATCAGCCTTAACTATGACTTTATTTAACGCTCATTTAGTCCTCACAAACACGCCATGGAATATATCACGTTCCCATTTTATAAGGAAGAGAAATGAGGTTTAAAGGAATTTGAAATAGGTCTTAGGCTACTTAGAAATAGCTGATCCCATTTAGGATACCTCCCATGATTTGATGGCCTATTGCTTTTCCAACAGTTAGGAAATTTGACATTTGAGTTCTTAAGCCTAGTTATCCTAGTTAGAGTCCCCATAGGTATAGAACCACCTTTGTGTTTCAGTAAATAGTTTCCTTTATTTTTCCTAAAATGATAATTAAAAACCAGTAAATTTTAGTCAGTGTTAAGCAATAACAACTGTAAATTTATACTGGCTTAGACTTTTTTTTTTAAAGATTTTATTTATTTATTTGAGAGAGAGACAGAGATCACAAGTAGGGGGGAGGGGTAAAGGGAGAAGCAGACTCCCCACTGAGCAGGGAGCCCAATATGTGGGACTCAGGCCCAGGACCCCAGGATTATGACCTGAGCCGAAGGCAGATGCTTAACCCACTGAGCCACCCAGGAGCCCCTGGCTTAGACTCTTAAAAGCATTAAAATAGGGGCATCTGGGTGGCTCAGTCAGTTAAGAGGCTGCCTTCAGCTCAGGTCACGATCCCAGGGTCCTGGGATCAAGCCCCGCCTCAGGCTCCCTGCTCAGCAGGGAACCTGCTTCTCCCTCTCCCTCTGCCTGCCGCTCTGCCTACTTGTGCTCTCTGTCAAATAAATAAATAAAAATCTTTTTAAAAAAGCATTAAAATACAACTGTGCATTTACAAACCATGTTTCAACACTTTATATTCCCCTTTAATCAAAACAAACTTGCTTTTTTTTGTCATTGCTCTTGTTCTGCACTGTTAACAGAAATCCTACTGATGAATATATAAACTACTGCTCTCGTGAAAAATGAAGCATTTCTATTTGGCGGTCTTTAAAAATTTAAGTCAATGCTTATAAGAAGCATTTAATATCAAGTTGTGGGTATCCCTGGGAATCTTTACTTTGTTCTTACCCCATGCTCAGTATTTTGCACATCAGCAGCTCCATGTTTGTCTCTGAGGCAGAGCGCTGAGTTGTGGAAATATAGCTATCCTCCTAGCCCATCAAATAAACTTAGAGTTAGCAGAGAGAAAATTCAAGTAAATAACCTCTCTCTCAACAAAATGTCCATGTGGGGTACTTGATACAAAATCCGTATAAGTATAAACTGGCAAGCTCAATACTGATGAATCTGGTGGTTCTGAGACATTAACATACTTGTGTTCAGATTCCAGAGTACATGTGGCAAAGATTCAAGAGGTACTTACCTAAAGGGGAACAAATATGGGTTTTGGAGTTCAACAGACCTGTGTTTGAAAACCATTTCATGCACCACTAGGTTTCGTGTTTGAATTTGTTCAAGTCTGTTTGGATTCAGTCTATTTACTTGTAAAATGAATGAGTGAGGAATGATGCTTAATCTTCAGAAAGATTGAGTAAATCCAACAGCAAAATCATACCCGGCATCCATAGGAAGGGCTCAGCTTGAGCTCCTTTTCTTCCCTTTCCTTTCCTGCCTGCCAGTAACCTAAGGGCCTATCCCCTCCCTTGATGAGACTTCAAGCAGACTATAAGGAAATCAGATGGAAACTATATCTAGAAATGCAAAAGGTGAAATATTGGCAAGAATTATATTGGTAACCATAAATAATATGTACTTAAATTGTACTATGAGTTCGGCATTGTGCTAAGTACTTTGCCTGTACTGTCTTTTTCTTTCAAAAACCCTAATATAATTTTATTTATAAACTAGACTGGGTGATGGGGTTCCTAGACATTGGCCAAACATTATTCTGGGTCTGTCTATGAGGGTGTTTGTGGAGGAGATTAATGACATTTTGTTGTTGCAGTGGTTTGGTTTCAATCTCTTTTTTTTTTTTTTTTTGGACATTTGAATCAATAGACTGTGTAAAACAGACTGCTGTGCCTAATGTGGGTGGGCCTCATCCCATCAACTGAAGAACAGAAAACAACAAAAGGCCTAGTCAGAGGGAACTCCTGCCTGATTCAGCTAAAACATTGGTCTTTTCTGGTTTTCAGACTCGAACTGAAAGAGAGCTTATCCTGGGGTCTTGAGCCTGTTAGCTTTCAGACTGAAACTTACACCATCAGCTCTCCTGGTTCTTAAGTCTTTGGACTTGGACTGGAAATATACCATTGGGTCTCCTGGGCCTATTGCTTGCCAACTGCAGATCTTGGGACTTCTCAACCTCCATTATCCACAATCCAAGTCCTTATAATAAACCTCTCTCTCTCTCTCTCTCCCTCTCTCCACACACACACACACGCACACACGTACAGACATGCACACACAACCCTACCGGGAATCCTGACTAATACAGTTAACTACTGTTACAAACTCAATTTTTAGATGTAGCCTTAAAGAGATTATGGATTGCACTGTCATCAAGTGGCAGAGCTGCAAGTTAGCACTAAATCAAATCTATCTACAGCCAAAGCTCAGGTTGTTAACAGTATATACTTATCAGTCATTATAGCCCAGATGCAACTCACTGTATCTATTTTCCCACAGTCCAGAGATTAGAGCTGACAGGGATCAGAAAGCGAGGAAAACAAAAAAAGACTGGAACAGCTTGAGTGCAATACACTGAACAGCTCAAATCCAAGAGCAAATGATGACAGACATTCTGCCTTAGCATGGGGAGAGCACAGGGAATGGTGGGGACTATAGAGAACCGAGCCCTTTCTCCCCAGTGTAAAAAAAAGCTACAAGTAGATAGCTCTAGTCAAGTCCAGCATCACGGGAAGGTGGGCCTAACACTGCCAGCCCTTTCAACTATTTGAGAGGGACCAGAAATCTGAATTTTATGAAAACACAGTTTCTAAATGTTGCCTAATAACAATTTATATTGAGACATAGCAAAACATGTCCATAGGCTAACTGGAGGCAGAGACTAAGCCAGCGCGAAGATGAGAAAAAAAATCTCTCACTCTCTCTACCCACCCATGTACCAATCTATCTAGCCATCCATCTACCCACCCAGCCAGCCATCCTCTGCAGTCATCCCTTTCTTTTGGCCTCAGGAATGTCCACTGTTGCAGCGTTCCTACTCTGTGTTCTTAATTCTTGGATCCTATATCCCAACTCTCAGAGGCAACATCCACCCCTCAAACTATATACGCTGCCATATAGGAAGAAAGAGTTAAAATAGAGATCACATAGCACTAAAGATTTTCAGAAACCATGGTATATGCTATGGACCAGTAGTTTCTAATGCAAAATACCAGGACATCTTTTTGAATATCCAAGCATTTCAAAACCTGTAACATCAGTCATACTTGTAATAGCCATTTATTATGATGTATATGTAAGATGATAAAAAGTGCTATTAGTTCAGTGATATTTTATATGAATTTACACGAGTTAGTAACAGCACTTTCTATATACTTGGAAAAGTGTGTGTAAATACATATGTATACATACACTAGACATTGAACATATTAGTATGTGTTGTATCTACCCAATGTCTGATATATATATAAATACTAAATATACACACATACTGTATATGTACACATACTATATATGTATATGCACACTTTATATCAGGTATAATTTAATCAGTTGATAGACAGCTTTGTGCATTGAGATTCTCAGTTTCTTAGATTCTTCTAGGAAATGTATGACTTGCTATCAGCAACCAATTAAGCCATCCGTTAGTGATATATGTTAGGTGAGGCAAGTAGGCACAGTCGTATTCATTTCTTATTTCACTTAAATATTTTCCAAAGCAATGTGTTAGGCACAGTGGACACACGCAAGCATAATGTCTCCAGGAAACTCTAATAATACACGCCAAAATAAATACGTACCCATAAATACAGTAAGAGATGTGGGTATGCCAGAAAGAGAGTGAGCAAAGAGAAGAATGAGCATCACAGAACTTTTCTTGGAGTGAGCATCCATTCAATTGATCACAGGAGACTTGATTTTTTTAAACATGATGTCATTTAAGCTCATGGGTGAGGAAAACAGACAAGGTTATTTTGATGCCTCTGTAAGACCAAGTTATTGACAGTCATGTATTCTGTCTACAGGAAAGGTGGCTCCATTTGACTTTAGTTATGTTCTAATAAAAGGAGCAGAGAAGTATACTTCAGCCAAAATTTGGTTGCTTGTTAGAAACTATTTGCTCAGCAGATTTCTCCTCAATCAAGAAGCTAAATGCATAATAAAAAAAAAAAAAAAGGTGGGGGGGAGGTATGGAGGAAGAGACCTCTGATACATATTAACATTTTCTGGAAAATAACTGCAACTATAACGTAGATATAATTATTTCTATAAAACCCTGAATGAAATGCCTATTTCATTTAAAAAGTACCCCTACAATTAACCTGCTGATGAGGAATGACCCAGGGAGTGATGTGTTCAAAGGTAACATTTGTAATGGAAGTTCAAGGCAGAAGCAAAGGCTCTTGGGTAAGAGAAATCAGTATTCCAAGAAGCACTCAGGTCTTTAAGATTCATTTCCTGATGCCAAGCATATTAATAGGTTTTCTTAAAAGTGGTCTAAATAACATATGTGTTCCACCGTCTCCAGGGGTAGCTGCTCAATGTGGATTCCTAGGCCCAACTGTCAGAGCTTCTTTAGTCAAGCCCAGGAAATGCCACTTTAACGAGGCATTGTGGTGCTCTCCATGTATTCTAATATTAGAGTCACTGAATTAGAGAAATAAACTCTTTCTCCACTACTGACAGAGGGCAGTCATATGCAAAAGCTATTTCAGAAAGCACACTCGAAGATCCTGAATTAAATTTTAAAGCACTAATTATGAGAACTGTAGTTTCTGTGAATAACCTCTTGCAGTAGAGATGATGGAAACAAAAATGTAACATTAGAAACAATCACTCTACTATTTACAAGCAAAACTCCCGACTCTTAGCAACCACGTGGCTAATCTTCGGCTTTTCAGCCATGGCAGATATAATTTGGGAACTAGATTTAATTGCCATTATCTGTAGATACCAGGAAGTTGAAAGACTATAGCAGACATTCCTGGCAAGAATACCCAGAAACTACATGTACCCCCAAACGCATTTTCTTCAGGTATCAGCTTCTTCTGGAGGACAATCTATGCCTTAACATCACATATCAATCTTTTTAGTCCACTGTGATTAGGGTAACTACATTCCCTCCATCAAATACTAGTTTAGGAAAGGGCATGTGATCTATTTCTAACAAATGAAACAAAAGAGTATCTGCTGGGAGACCTTTGAGAATGTCTCCTTTGCATTCTGGCCTCTAGACACTGTTGTGTGAGAATATGGTACTTTGATCTGGGGCAACCACTTCAGAAATATGGGGGATGGAGGGGACTGAAGAGCAAGGATGGGGGGAGGGAGGCGGGTTAGAGAGAATGAAAAACCTAGGCTCTCTATGGTTTCTGTGAGCCCCTGAATTAACTGTTAAACAATCTACCGCAAAGTTTTATAAGCCCCATTGTGGGGGAAGGAATAAAAACAGCTGGACTGATGTCCATTTTCTCCCTTTACTGGGGATAAAGAAAGAAGGCAGGTGACATGATGTATTTTCCTTGTAAATATGCTCATAACTGGGCCTACTTGTAAATACACTGATGACATCTGCTTTGAGCAAGAGACCTACTATCTAGAATGTTCTTACCAATATTTCCACAAATAAAAATTATTTAGAGTAAATAAACCCATAATCCATGGAATTATGAGACATGGCTTCTTTAAAAATATTACTTAAGCCAGCGTGTAAAATGGAGATATTTCATAGCCTAATCACTCCTTGCCTTAAGAGGACATATGAACCTTCTCTTTTACTGTGTATGCCCCATGCAGGAAGCAAAGACATGAGGAGCTACCCAGGATGTCCCAGACTTCCACCTCAGCAGACAATCTGCCTTTTTTTTCCCCTTTGTCCTTGAATTATTAGTAATGCTGACACTGGATAAGACCCTTAGTTCAGATTTGACAATCCTATCCTTTGTGTTGGCTTGCCCATCCTATTACTAGCTAAAATGAAAAATCTCCTATTTTTTTTTTAAGATTTTATTTATTTGGCAGAGAGAGAGAAAGAGAGTGTGTGCATGAAGAAGCAGGGGGAGGGGCAGAAGATGAGGGAGAAGCAGGCCCCTCTCTGAGCAGGGGAGCCTGATGCGGGGCTTGATCCCAGGACCCTGAGATCATGACCTGAGCCAAAGGCAGATGCTTAACTGAGCCACCCAGGCACCCCAAAATCTCAATTTTCAAGCCATTCTGAATTGGGTCTTCTGTATATCAATTGGGATGCTGCCTGAAGAAAGTAAGAGAACTACAATGGCCAGTGAAAGAAGCAAAAGCATTGAGAAACACATACTAAACAAGGAGGAAACCAGCACAGAAAAACCTGGAAGAGAAAGGCTCTAGCTAAGAATTTAATCAACAGTTAGGAAGAAGAGATTGTTAATTAGCACAAAAACCATGCCAATGTCTGATCGTATTTTCAAAAATTTACTATTAAGTAGATACTCTTTGGGGGAGGGTGGGAATCTTCAAGCCAACAAGCCCAGGATTTTTCCTCTAATTCACACAGATGGGTACCTACTGCTTTGGCCAGAGATTATCAGACACTAGCTGGATACCTGAAAAAAGGTGGGCCAATCAGACACTCTGTGAAATTTTAAATGAGGCTAAGGCTGTAACCAGTCTGTGCATTGCTGGACCTATAGCGTGCAACACAGGAGCTACAAGGAGGACACAACTTCCCTGGTGGGGGACTTAGCTGATAAAATTGATGTGCTGGGCAAAAAAAAAACAAGCAGGGATGCCATGAGAAGGAGAAATGAGAGATGGACAGACAGCTCAAGCAGCTTTGGGTTGGTTTCGATTTCATACATTCCAACAATTCTAATACAAATATATATATATATATATACACACACACACATATATTTATACACACACATATACCACAAAAAGATATGAAACAGGATGTGACTGAGTTAGTTCAGTATACTTTCACTTCTCCTCAACCAGGCATTTAGTTTTCCCCATTAAGCATTGATTTTAAAAAGTCATTTCAAACATTATGTTGGAGACCAGACATTTGAGTTTACTTTCCTGGGAATGGAAAGGAGGTGACCAGGCAATTCTTACAGCTACAGACAATTCCTGTCTGCATCAGCTAGCCCATGCATAGTATTCTGACTCAGAATTCAAATGTATAGAGAGAAACGACCATGTGCAGGTCGTGAATAAATCTTTAACCATAATTACACAATATCAGAGACACAAATATGGGGTTCCAACATTGGAAATATGAATAAGTCTTCTATACAAGAATGTTCTGACCACGTGTGTGTGTGTGTGTGTGTGTGTGAGAGAGAGAGAGAGAGAGAGAGAGAGAGAGATTTAAGTAGTTCTTTAAGTGGGAAGAATAATGCTAGAAGCTGCAAATAAAGACAGGAGAAGCATCAAGATGACAGAGTAGTTGCTTCTAAGATCAAATATTGTGGTTTTGCAAACTCAATTTATTGCATTAAAATGGACTTTAGCTTTACTCAATATCAGGGAAGTAACACAATGTCCTCTATCAGCCCTTCATTTATCTCCTTGCTGGCGAAAATTACTTATGAGACTCCTTTGGTTCTATTTTACATAAATTGCCAACTTTAGGGAAATACACTGGAGCTCCAGGTCCATGCCTGATCTACAAGTTAATGCTAGTTCCTTAAAGTAAGGACACAGTAAGAGTGCAGAGTAGCCAAGTATTTTAATTATGATATAAAACAAAGGAAAAGACTCAAAATGCCCAGAAAAAAAGGTCTTAAATAAATAGAATGTTAAAGAGACAATAGGCCCAATATGGAGTCACTTGGGCTAAGCCCCTATCAGCAAACAAAGATTTACTGTGTAACCTAATTGCAGTCCCAGCCTCTCCCAGGAATGTAACCTCAAAACAGTCAATCTGGAATTACTTGGTCAGCACTAGTGAGGTAATCCACAAAACAGACCCCTTTCCATCTCCCATAGGAAGGTGACCTTGACTGAAACAACGCACTCTTTGCTAGAAACTTCCTTTTCCTTCCCCTTTTGGCCAAAAAAAAAAAAAAAAAAAAAAAGCCTTTTATTTTCTAAAGCTCTTCAGAGCTCCTTTTATCTGCTAGATGGGATGCTGCCTGATTCACAAATCATTGAATAACGCCAATAAAATCTTTATAATTTACTCAGCATTAATTCTGGTTTTTAAAAAAGAATAAAATAGGAGCCTGGATGGCTCAGTCAGTTAATCATTTACCTTCAGCTCAGGTCGTGATTCTTGGGTCCTGGGATCAAGCCCAGCATCAGGCTCCCTGCTCAGCAGGGAGTCTGCTTCTCCCTCTGCCTCTCTATCGCTCATGACTGAATAAATAAAATCTTTAAAAAAAAAATAAAATAGAAAAATAGAAAACCTAATCGAGTGAAGGAGAAAATAAGTAATATAGACAGAGACTAATGTGTTAGATCTTGAGCCTATAGGTTTTGAATAACTATGTTATTCTGGTCTAGACTAGTCACTATGTTCCATTTGTATTTTGATCGCAATATGACAAAGGTGATCCACTCTATATATTGTTTTAGAAAAGTATTAATAATACTCATGACACGATGTTATTATCTACAGAAGAGCTCAACCATAGCTACTGTGAGTCTATCCTTTTGTTATCTACCAATATTACTGGACAATGATAGAAGTACAGAATGGCATTAACCAGTGAGAGTGACATACATTAAATGCTTGAGAGAATTAAACCTAATTTTAAGCTACATATATTTGGATAAATATGCTGAGTAATTTATGAAGCGACTTTTTAAAAAAAGAGCTGCATGAGCTTCCCACGTTAATGACTCATATACCAAGATCAACATACAAGCCGAAGGTAAACAGTTATTCTTTAACAGGGTGGCCTGAACATGCAAGCACCTCACCCCTAGTTTTATTCTGCACATTTCCTAAATTTTACTGAAACTTTCTCTGGTTCTGAACCACAGTTATTCAATGATCACACATACATTCCATTATTTTATTCAAAGAGGTTTACATTTTTTTAGGCAGACTAGCAGTACCGGTACCTTTTTTAACAGTGCCATTTAGGGATCCCTAGGAAAATTCCAAACAAGACACAGAACTTTGGTTATTTTGTAGACCTCTAGTCGATCAGTCGCAAAGAAAAGGTACAACACAGTAGAAATACTTTCCTAGGACTTGCAAATTTCAAAACAATTAAACAACAACGATGAAAAATCCTTCTCCCTGGAGCATTTCAAAATTCCATTCCAATTTCCACTTCTTCCCACCACAAATTTAGCTGTCCATATATCATGACACAGAAGGTGGGAAGGGAAGAAACACCAGGAGAGGCAGTGCAGTGGCCCAAACTACAGAAACCTTTAGTCTTTGTCTTAGGGAAGTTCCTTGTATCTTCCAATGACCTCCAGGAATCTTCAGACACTTGGTCCATGAGGTCTCAATGATCAGTCTTTAACTGACATCTTTGGATTTAGATTTCTTGCCCATCAATAGGTCAGCTGAAACATACTCACCTAGCAACTAGGATCTGCTAAGACAAGGAGAAAAAAATATTCCTAAGTAGTTGTAGGGCTGAGGGCAGGCAGCCCCAAGATGGGCCACTTTGGCATGAAGACTATTCTGAGTTGAAGGCAATTCAGACCCTAGGGGCCCAAGAGAAACTTTTGCTTCTCCCTTAACTACACAGAAGAATCTAAATTGGGGAGCTTTCCCAGACTAAGGGTTATTAGCAGAGATAAATGTTATCTGAGTGGCCCATCTGGGATGGCAGGGCAAACATCTAATTACCTAACATCTGCTCTTCTTTTTGCCCTGTCAAGTGCATTGTTTCCACTCAAGTCCCAGACCCCTATTTCCTTCTCCTTAGTTCAGGATGACATATAGACCTCATGTTGCCTGTCTTTGGAATTTTTGTATCTGTGTGGACTTCCCGTATGTATGCTATTAAATTTGATTTTCTCATGCTAATCTGCCTCATGTCAATTTGATTCTTAGTCCAGCTAGAAGGACCCTTGAAGGGGAAATTCTTATTCCCCAACATAGTTAAGAGCACAAGCTTTGACTGCCTGACTTTGAATCCAGGCTCTGTAACTTAATAGCTGTGAGACCTTAGATAAATGATTCATTTGCTTTGTGCCACAATTATTTCCCTGCAAATCAAGAAAAAAAAACAGTATTTCCATTGTATGTGAGGAATTACATAATATTGGTAAAATGCTCTGAAAAGTACCTGACAAGTTAGTATGAAAATAATACGAAAGCTATTTATAAGAAGGGAATGAAGATTATCAAGTGGTGGGTCTATTTGATATGCATCAGGGACAAAGTGTCATTTAAAGAGCTTCTGGCTATTTGTGACTTTTAATTTAATGCTGAAAGATACCAAAATCTGTCTTTGGAGAGATGCCTTCCTTGTGCTGGGAGTTAATGCCTTGATAACTCTTGGTCAATCAGATGTTTGAGTTAAATTCCTATATACCAACAAAGGAATGCCACTTGATGTTGGCCAAGTAAAGGAGTACTTCCAACTGAGATATTACGTATACTGGTAAAAAACTGTGAACTGAATCCTTTCTTTCCATTGGTTGAAGCCAGGGGAAACTCTTCTTTTTGTCTCTGTATGTGCAGAAAGCCAAGAGGAACTCCAAATAGGAAAGGGGAGAGCAGCCATGAGCCACAGGGTACTGAACTGAAGGCTGAGAGGAGAGCCCTCAGAGATGGCATATGGCCGAATGACTTCAGCAGCACAACTGTCCTATTTCACACTACGTGTTCTTATCTTGTGCCACTAACACTTTCAGTTGTTCTCAAATCTCCAGCAAACATTACAGCCTGATGCTAGCTGTACTATGAGGAAAAGAAGGATAGCCTGTGTCCATGCTGAGAGGAAAGCATTTTGGGGAGAAAATACATCAATCTAGAGATACAGTTACAAGAAGGAAAAACATGGCCGACAGTAAAGCTTGGATAGCAGCAGACTGGAAAAAGATGTGACAGGCCACAAGCAAGATGGATTCGTTAGAACTCTGGGTCTTAGTATTACTAAGGGTGAGTAAGATCATCAGAGACTAAAGGAGACCTCCTGCAATCATAGGGCTAGGGAGCAAATGGGTGGCGTCCTTTAATTTGCATATTGAATGCAGGATGTCCCCCAAGGATAGAAGACTTGAGGACACTTGCTGTATATTGGTTTAATATTATTTCAAATCCACTTTTTCATGACAAAGACAAAATTGTTTTTAAGAGTAAAAAGTTTTGATGTAAGAATGAAGTAAGAACTCAGTAGCTCAGCTGCTGAGGAACCCCACTGGGAGCTTATCAAAAACATAGGAAGAAGCAACATGTCAAGGCGATGTTTACACTATAAATATCGAGTTTGTGGGAACTATCTGAGGGTGTTCAGTTTGGGTGTGGTGACTGCTGATCTACTAGCTCTCCAAATAGTTTGAGGCAATTAGCTCCTGCCATGGTTCAAGTGGATCTTTTAGCGACAGTGGTGAGAGCCGAGCAGTGCCACAGAAGATGATCATCTTGCCCATCAATACCAGTCCATCATTCCCCAACAACATGTCCAGCAACAGGGGACTTTGACTTTTGTGCCGGAAGCTGAATGTCAGCACCTGACTGGCTAAGCCATCTCTCCCGAGTACCAACTCGTACAAAAGTATGCCTCGACTAAAATTTGGACTTTATTCCGTTCACTACCCCCTGCCTCCAACAGTAGTGTGATTAATCTATCATTGATTTGGAGTACGTTATTTCTTTATTGGCTTATTGAGAGACATCATCCTCTACGCTATTTGGCTTGTGAAATTCCCATAGTGAACTGGTGTTAAATAAATTGCTGACAAAGACAAATTCAGTCTCTGAGCATTATGTTGCCTCCCGAAACAAAACAACACTGCCTGAAAAAAATGGACAAAGAAATGCATTACAGAAGGCTGGTACCATGTTTAATTATATTTGTGAATTTTCACACCACACAAACCCCCAACAACACTTGGCAAATGCCACATAACCAAACCACAGTTAAATGTGAATTGTATTCAGATTACCCATGATTTGAGTTTTCCTAAACCATTGCCTTTTAGAGAATAAAAAAGAAATGTAGTAATTAAGAGAATGAAGAAACATTTAGAAATTCACCCAAATGGAGTATCATAGGACAGGGATGCAGCATGAGAAACTAAGAGCACACAGCAAGAAGTTTCTACTTCCCCCATTACATAATTTTCCAAAGGAAACACAAAATAAGAAGACGAGCATCTGAGTATTACATGTGACTCCACAACTGAAAGTATGAAAATACTACAAGCTCAGTTTTAATTTAAAAAACATCTCATTGAACTTCCATGTTTACACCTTTACTACTGGTCTAACAGCATTTGAGGAAAGGAAAAAAAAAAAAAAACGACAAATATTCCAAAGGACATGAAGACAAAGAAGAGAAAAATACAAAACATAATAAAATATCAACAAAATATTGGGAGCTAAAAAAAATCTAATAGAATTACCAAGGGAAAATAGGAGAATAATAAAGGATTCTCATTTGACAGGGGAGAGAGCATGAGAAACTAAGAAGACAACAAGAATCAAACTAATCTGTAGTAAAGAATTCTCCAGAATTTACAGAAACTTGAACATTTGAAACTATGGACATGAATGGATGAGGTTAAAGAGATGAGCGTTTCTAATGTGTATTGGGATCACCTCAGCCTCAGATCCCTTTTCCAACTTCACCCCCATCAAAGGAAGATAGGAGGTTACTTCTCTGGAAATGCTGATCCAGAGAGGATTTAGAGGCAGGACACTGAGCTTACTTGTGAAGAAGACAGAAATAGTGAACCGACAACAGGACAAGGATATAAATGATACTGAATGGCCAAACTACCAGTCTCCTTTCCCAGTTGATGCCCAGAACTCTAGTAGCAAGACTTATATCCATACCCCCTACCCTCCAGGAGGAAACCAGAAGGTTTCCCTCCGGGTCAATATGTCCCAAAAGAAAAGACCTCAACATATAGACATTTGGGGACCTCCTGGGGAAATAGCTACACCCAATCACTCTACAGTAAAGCCAGCCTGTTGAAGATACCTCCCCAGATATATGGAGATGTTAATTAACATGTCCTCCTCTGTGTCTTAGGCCTAAATTGGCAGTCAACAGAAACCAGAAATTTGAGGGTCTCACCTTGAAAGAATGATCAAATCTCAAGTCAAACAAACAGCAGGGATACTTGTAGTATACTTTTCTACTTGTAGTAGAAAAGACAATGTCAATTTGAAGAATGCCTTAAATTCATAATACAAGTAGAGAGATATAGGAAAATACTGTATAACAAAAAAAGAACCTAAGACTATAAAAAGTCATGTTGAACAAGCTAAAATTCTTGTTGGACATTACATATAGGATAGCAAAAGTAAGAAAAACAAAACCAGTAGAAAGGTTCAGAGGTAAATATGAGGATGCCACTCAGGTTGTAACATCACAAGATAGATGGAAAACAGCAGATATTCACTAATGGATTTTCCAAATGAGAAGGGGAAATGCAGAGCAGGGAATTTACTAAGAATATGAGAGAACTGCCATGGGTTTACTAAGAGCCTAAGTTTGTAGACTGAAAGGGGCCCAGAGGGTCTGGCAACAATAGAGTCACTTCAAGACAGAAAATCATGACATTTCAGGACACTGGGAATAAAAGTTACAACCGTGAAGAGATAATCATAAATCCAGTCTGATTCTTCTCTTTTTGAAGTTATGGCCACTATCTAACTTCTATGCTTCCTTAAAATGAAAGAATAAGCATCAACTTTAAAAAAAAAAAAAAAAAAAGTGTTCTTGCTAAAATATTGCTAGAAGATAAATATAACATTTCTAACTTTATGATTCCATAGAACTGCTACAACATAATTCAGAATTTTATAGTTAATCCTCCCTAAAACAAAGTAACTCTTAACAGCCTATGACCAAAGCAGTATTTTTACCTCAGTCCTTTTCCGCTACTTCTTATACTGTGACAAAGCTGATACCAAATGCACATAAATTACATTTTCCTCAGTGGGAAAAGTCCATCCTAGTTTAAGTGTTTTGCATTTTTGTTTATTTTCGAAATCCAGGTATATACACGTTTTCTCCTAATAACTCAGTATGAAATTCTCACTCCTCAATTACTTTGAGTTCATACACTTAATTTTGCTTTCATCAGTTTAAGAAAATTTTATTTGCTTTTTTTCCTGAAGAGCTTCAAAATTATTTTTTTTTGGCAATATATTCCTAGCATAGATGACCATTGCCATCAACTCATCATCAATGTGAGAAGCCATGAGCCACAACTTGCTGATGGAGCTTTACCCTGTAGACCAAAATGTACTTAAACCTGGGGTGAGGTAGCATGAAAACAATTGTCTACAGTGAATTACAATTATTGAGTATTTCTTAAGCCACTATTCCCTGACCCAGGCAGCTCAGCAATTTCCTGAGAAGCGGGGTATAGCTTCCTCGACTACAGAAAGCTTTTACTCTGAAGTTGTTTTTGGTTTGTTTTGTTTTGTTTTTTAAGTAACAAGCACACGAAAAATATAATGAAACATTTATACTAATACTTAACTGTAGAGAAACTCAAGTGGTAAGCTTTCAGATACGTGAAGATCTGACTTTATCAAAATAAAGCTTAAACGGAGCCGTTCAGCTCCAGGAAACCTATTTTCCAAACCCCACGTCTAGAAGCATGGCCTGACAGCGGGAATGAACATTTAAAATGGAATTTATCCCAGAACATTTGGGAAGGGTAATTACCCAATCTGTAGTTAGGAAGCAGGCTCACAGACAGTGCCCCCAATAATGAGTTGTTTTTAAAAGTGAAGATTTCAGGAAGGCTAGAAAGTGTAAAGGGACCAGAAAAAAAAAAAAAAAAAGAAAGAGACACTGAACTCCTAGGTTCAAGGAGCTTCCTTATCATCAGCTCCAGATGTCTCCATTCTCAGCCCTGGGACGTGCTCATCTCTTTGTGCTCTCACATCAGGACGAAGACGGACGGGAACAAGTTCATGGAGAAGGGAAGCACCAGGGTAATGGCTCTGCAGCCAGACAATGCACAGATAGCGAGTCCCGCTTGCAGTGCAAAAGGACACGCATCTTCTAAAACAGGGATTCGAATCCCCCCGGGCTTCTGTGTGTGTCAATTTAACCTTTTGAATTAGAAGCTTTGAACTCCTGGAAATGAACTAATGCTTTGTGTAAACTACGGGAAACAGATGGGAGTGTGTTCCAGGCAGCACATTTAAATACAAAGCCCATTTTGTACCTGCAGAAGCTGCTGTGCTGCCTCCAAGGACAAATCCGAGTTCAACAAATCAAATGAAGCTCCCCCACTACTCGGCTCAAATTCAGAGGAGACAAGTACTTCTGCGCTTTCCAAACATTCACATTATCACAGAAATGAGAAGCGTATGCTCGGTCTGCCATCAAGAACAAGGACCTTTTAGTCTCCGAGTGTTAAACGGCATCTTTATGGTGCTACGACAAACTTTCTCGTGGCCTCATCCCCGAATTACAGATTTGTGCTGTTTTCAGTCCTGACAACTAGCACTGGAGAAGAGATGGCTACATTGAAAAGCACTGAGTTCAAAAAACTTCTGTTCATTTTTGCATTTAAAAGGCAAAATTTAAGAGAGGTGAAAAAATAATGCTTCCCTGTGTTACAATCATAATTTTTAAACTTTTTGTTGTGGTAAAAATCTACCCAAGATGTATTCTCTTAACCACTGTTGAGTGTGCAATTCACGGGTATTAAGTCCATTCATATTGGGCAGTCATCACGACAGCGTTTTTCATTTTGCAAAACTGAAACTCTATACCCAGTAAAGAGTTCTCTGTTCCCTCCTCTCCCCGGCCCCCCACAATCACCATTCGACTTCGTCTCTAGGACTGTGACTACTCAAGGTTCATCACTGAAGTAGAATACAGTATTGACCTTTTGTAATTAGCTCATTTCACCTCACGAGGTCCTCAAAGTGAATCCATGTGTCAGAATTCCCTTCCTTTTTAGGACTGAATAATATTCCACTGCAAATGCAAATATGCCCTCACCACGTTTTGCTCATCCATTCATCTTTCAATGGCCAAATGGGTTGCTGCCATGTTTTAGCTATTATGAATAATGCTATGAACGTGAATAATCATAATATTTAATGCTTGTTTGAGGCAACTTATTTCCTAAACAGATATAGGTACAGGTTTAGACAATGTTAGCAGCCATCTGTATGATATACCATAAAAATCACCCAATTTTTATTAACAGACATAGTAATTACGATAAATTATACTCAGAACTTTAACCAGGAATAGGCTAAGAGCAGTAGAAGGGATGTTATTCTAAATACACAGAGTTGAAATGGATAATTTTTCTTTTATTTTTTTAAGGATTTTATTTACATATTTGAGAGAGTGAGTGAGTGAGAGAGAGCACGAGCAGGGGCAGAGGCAGAGGGAGAAGCAGGCTCTCCGCTGAGCAAGGAGCCCGATGCAGAATTTGATCCCAGGACCCTGGGATCATGACATGAGCCGAAGGCAGACACTTAACGACTGAGCCACTCAGGCGCCCCAGGATGGTTTTTATTTCTTGTGGAAGGAGAAGAATCAGTGAATGAGGGAAATCGGACCTAAGTTAATCACCACATTGTGTGGATCCCTAAAGCACACACAGAACACTGAAACCTATGCTAACAAGGAAGAAGACCAAGGCTACAGGATATCTTAGGAAGCAGGAAAAGGATAATTTGGTCTGCATAATAAACCCTAAATTTTACCCTGTGATTAATTACATTGTCTTTCTCTGGACAACACAGGCCACATACTGAAATAGAACAGAACGAGGAGGTGACATTTTGCAGCTACACACGCACTGTTTTGATTTCCTTTATAAATTGTCAAAAATATCTATTTCTAATACACAAATTTTCTGAACCTTAAAAGGAAATCTAAGACGGTAGAGAGGCAAACTTCATTTGCAAACTATTTTTAAGGCTAAGCCTACACCTCATGTTAGAAATTCCTCGGTTTTACTGCCAGTCACACATTCCCAAAACTAGCCTTTTGCCAGGTTTATCCAACCACTGTAGGCAACTGTGGAAATATTTTTTGCTCCTAAATATTGTAATTTATTACCTGCTCTCCCCAGCACTCAGCCTAAACCAGAAGTATTAATTTCAACCCCCCCATGATATTTTAAGACAACTTCAACAGCAGGGGTGAGCTTAAAGGGCATATAGGTTTTTGAATCAAAATACCTGACAATTGCTACTCTACCGTAATTCAGCCTCCTCACAAAAGATCCCTCACTCCACAAGTTCAAGAACCAGAGCAAAGTAAATCTCAGAACTCATGCATCAAGTTCTATCTTTTAAAGTTAATGGTTTAATGTAACAGGGTTTTTTTTTTATTTTAGAAGATTTTATTTATTTATTTGACACAGAGAGAGACACAGCGAGAGAGGGAACACAAGCATGGGGAGTGAGAGAGGGAGAAGTAGGCTTCCCACGGAGCAGGGAGCCCGACGCGGGGCTCGATCCCAGGACCCTGAGATCATGACCTCAGCTGAAGGCAGACGCCCAACCGACTGAGCCACCCAGGCGCCCCTAATGTAACAGTTTTATGTACCGAAGACTGAGACAGTATTTACTGAAAGCACAAGTCACAGGCTATCTGGTGTATGTGTAAAAGGTTATCACAGGGTCTGGCAATTACAACCTTGCTTTCTCTATCCACCACACCATTTCTGTGAGTTGCTGCTTGTTGAGAATTTCCCAATTCACAATACATATTAATCTTTTAGATCTGAGGACAAGAAATAAGATTTCCCTAGAACGTTCATAAACTCCTACAATCATAAATTACTCCTAACATATAATTCCAATGCTCTACATTTTCTTTACCCTGTAGGGACTTATAAAACATGATTAATAAATAAAAGTATTAACTTTAAAAAGAAACCTAGCCCATAGTGAATACTAAAACACTGAGAAATGCCAGTGAACAATACAGAGTAATATTTGAATAGCTAATGCTCAGACTTCCTAGCAAGGTTAATATGAACGTCACTACACCAAATCATGTGCTGAAATTGCCAATTTGAGAACTTATTGGTTCTCAAGCTCATTTCTTGGAACATGACTCATAGGATTTTGATCAAGTATACTAGGCATATAAACTGTTTTATATTCAAGAGTGACTCATCTGCAGCAGCAGACACACACACACACACACACACACACATACACACACAGAATTAGAGCATGGCAAAATCTGAAAGACTGATTAGATCTCAACCACGTGTCTATGAATGTTCTGAACCTGGCTCCCATAAAGGTCTACCATGTGGCTATAGATCTTGCATACGTGTAACATTTTTATGTTCATTTTTAAGCTTGAATTCTCTCAGCTGGCTTATAACACATTTTTCCAGTGTTCCAACTGTTTGTCCTCATGATATAAGGCTCAGGAAAACAAATTTCTGGAGAAAGGCTGGGAAAAATCCTATCCTCACATGGAAACACTACTGAGAATCCTTTGTCACTCATTAGAAAACGTGTGGGTACATTCTTTCCTCATTAGAGTTTAAGGCCAGACCTAAAGGTGGGCTCCACTCAGAGGGGTCAGTTCTTGACATGGCTTTAGAAGAAAGGAAGTTAAATTTGAAGGATAAAATTTTTTTAAATTTCTTAATGATAGCATGATAATCCGTATTTCTTTGAAAATTGAAACTATGTATAGACCAAAGAAAATAGTATTGCAGCACTCTTAACCTCAGTACCTGTACATTGTCCACGATTACTTCTAGACAATCTCTCGCACACTACACTTGGTATAAAGCATTCTTTTTTCTTTTTCTTTTTTTAGAGTGTGAGAGAGCAGGAGCAGGGGGAGGGAGAGGGAGAAGCAGGCTCTCTGCCAAGTAGGGAGCCTGATGTGGGACTCGATCCCAGAACCCTGGGATCATGACCTGAGCTGATGGCAGATGTAAAGCATTCTTTACATACACACATCACATGTTGATTCTTCCCCAATTTCAACAGTGTATTCAGAAATTTATCACTTGCTTTTATAAGTGCATTGTAGGGATGCCTGGGTGGCTCAGGCGGTTAAGCATCTACCTTCGTGTAGGGTCGACTCATGATCCCGGGGTCCTGGGATCGAGTCCCACATCGTGCTCCCTGCTTGGCAGGGAGCCTGCTTCTCCCTCTGCCTGCAGCTCCCCCTGCTTGTGTGCTCGCTCGTTCTAACAATAAATAAAATCTTAAAAAAAAAAAATAAGTGCATGGTATTTGATTGATTAAACAAAAATTCATTTACTCGTATTTATGTTTCTTATAAACAAATCTTCAGAAAACCTCCCTACATCTGCAATCTTTTGTACTGTACATTGACTTTTCAATGTTTACTGGCCAAATACAATTTAACTTAATTTTTTTTTCTTAGAGATGGAGGTGGGGGTAGGGTCAGAGGAAGAGGCACAGAGAGAATTTTAAGCAGGCTCCACACCCAATGCGGAGCCCCATGCAGGACTGGATCTCAACCCCTAGATCATGACCTGAGCCGAAATCAAGAGTCGGAAGCTTAAACGACTGAGCCACTCAGACACTCGGTAAGTAATTTTTTAATGAAACAAACTCCACAATTTTTTCTTCATTTTTATTCCTGCTCTCATTATGAGTTTTTATTGTTACCCCTATCCTATTCATAATTTTTTTGATGGCGAGATTTTGTCTAACTTTAACTTTGACAATTTATGTCTAAATAATGAAAATGTATTTCATTTGGTAAAGCGCTTGATTTTGCCTTTTAATGCCAATTCACTTAATAGGATTTAAGAAATATGTTAACGTTTTAGGTCATATTTAGCAATTAAGATTAAACTTTGAAGATGGGGGCCTTTTTTTTTAGTGATATTTCTACTTCTGGGCACTTTCTTCATCCTATCTCCTTAATATTCATTATTGTAAAATTATATGGCAGCTAAGAGTAACTTTACTTTTAGACAAAAGGCAGAGGGCCGTATTTGTATCAAACAACACAAACCATAAATTACCATATTTATTTAGGCAAGAGGGCCAATGAAAGTTATTTATAACTATAGATTAATCAGTAATAACATTTTTAAGATACCTGAGCATATGCTTAATATCTCAGGTCTGGGCTGTCATGAAACTTTTATTGCCTATAAGAAATGCTAGTAGTTTTCCAGGATATAAACTTTTGCTTCCTAGAGAGTAGAGCACATTATGAACATGCTTTCAATAGGACTTCATTTTCTGATGATAGAATACAGATGTGCACTCTCACTCTTTCTGCCCTAGGCCAGACACCTTTGGATATTACAGATGTTTCATCCTAGAAAATTTTTCAACTGACTTTAAAAGTAGATTACACCTAATTAAAATGCAAATCTTCTACTATTTAAAAAAATTTAAAGATAGTGGTGCATAATGAAATAAATGAATGCTTTGAGAGGTAGGATGGCAAAGAATTAAAAGGGAGGTAGTTAATAAGCCCCTATAGAGAGTGATGTGCGTTCTATATACAGGGCCTCTTGATGACAAAAACCTCTCAATCTAAGAAATGTTTAGTAAAAAAAATGCTTTTAGGAGGCAAGGGTCAATCCTGGGTCAATGAGGAAACATAACTGGTAATAACCATGTACATTACAAGACTACACCATCTCACTTTACCATTTCCTCTGCGTCGTAATAATGATGTGTCTGATGGCAAAGCATACAATGGACTTGTCTGGTACAAAACAGAGGATTCAAATTTTTAGTTAAGTCTACTTACTTGTTTTTGTCTCAGGCCTAAACTTAATCGATTTTGGAATAGAAAACTGATTGAGTTATCTACTTTTATTATTGGAGATGGGGTCACCGGGAATCCAACTGTGAAAGGGAGTTTGGGTTGTGTATGCAGGAGGGCGCTCGGGTTCAACACCTGCAGAGAGAACAGGGAAGCAGCAGGCATGCACAGAGACAAACTCTCTCCACTCTGAGCCCAACAGCAGCTTCTGCCAACCCTACAGAATGCCCTGGAGCTAGAATGACTCTACAGAGTCTTCTCAAATACTTCTGAGATAAAAAGGCTTTTACATGCCCTCACAGATCAGTCTCTGAAGGAGGTCAACCCTAGAGAGTAGCAGGACCCGAGGTACTTCTCTGCAGCCGAGGCAGTCCCTGAATGGAGCTGACAGCTGAGGGCTCTCTACCGACAGCGGTTCCTCAGTTTGGGTAAAACATCCTTCTAGAACACGGTGACCCTGGCAAAACATCCCAGCATCTGCCACATGGAGTTTATTTTTCACAAAATAGAAAGTATTTCCTGAATCCCTTCATAGTTAGCATTTTTCCCCTCAAAATGAAAACCTAAAAACATAATAGGTGAAACACTTTCATACTTTTCTGACTCGACTCTACAGGGTGACCCAAAGTTTGATCCACAACGACTGGCCTTCCTTTCAATCAGACTGCCTGTAAGGACTTTGAAAGACAAAATAGTTACATGTTGGTTCATCAAAAGGGAATGGATGGTGTCAGCATGATAAAAGCACAGCCTATAGCAGATTGACTTCTCAAGTGTGTGTGTGTGTGTGTGTGTGTGTGTGTGTGTGTGTGTTTGCAGGAATTCAGGAAAAGTGGTTTATAATTTGTTTTCTTTAAATATGCACTCTTCATAGTAAAAGACTTTTGAGTATACTCCTCAAAAATAGATCTAAAACATGTATTTCCCATTTCCTTTGCCCATACCTATCTCACCCAGGCTCCCAAAGATTTTCTTTCATCTTTGGGCATACCATACTCATTTAGAGATGAGAATGGCATGCTTCGGATACTAGCTAAAAATCAGTTATTTGAACAGTAGAGCCAAATTAGAACACAGACCTGCCAGATTTCCTGATTCCTAGTTTGGAGTTAGTTATGCATCACCTCAGGAATGCTGCTCTCCGTTTGCTAAGAGGCATACTGTGAATGTTCAGTAGGTGCCCTATTTATTGAGGTTATAAAGCAGTATGTAATGAAACCTCGATGTTATTTTGGCTTTAATGCCATGCCATTCTGTTCCTCTATATATGACCTCTAAACTCAAACAAAATTCCACTAAGAAATAAAAGACACTCCACTAGTATTTTAGAGAGGGTTTAAAGGAGTAAAAATTATGTGAAAGGAGTAAGATAGGGAAAAGCATGGAAAAGCAGGAATATGGAAGTAACAATTCGGAACCAATGACAAGATACGATAGGTTTTTTGGGGGAGGGGTTGTTTTTTGTTTTTTTAAGGGATGTAGAGGAAACAGCATTTCTTTGTGGGGAGTTGGTGGGGATAAGAAGGGAGACTTCAAATTTCCCTAGTTAATTGATATCACTGGGGTTTAATCAGCCTACTCAGCAAATCAACTCTCACCATAAGACTGATATAAGCATCTAATTGTATGAGCATGTGATTTAAGTAAGCCCACAACTTATTGTGCACCCTCCAGACCTAAGTGAAAACAAAACAGATGAGCATCTTTATTCATATTAAAAAAAAAAATTGCCCTGATAAAAGAAAAAAAAAATCTACAATTGCAGTAATTATCAAGAATAAACATTCATTGAATTGATAACAATGTCATTTAAGGGAATATTTCAAAGGACTCTTATCATGTGTTTATTTTGTTATATATTCCATAAATACTGGTAAAATTATAGCTATCAGTACTTAGGATTTTCACAGACAAATCTGGTTTAATTAAAAATAAAAGTTCTATTCCATTTCTCAGAAAACTCCCATGAGTATCTTGAATGCAATTTCCTCATTGATTTTAATGTAAATATTGTCTAATATTAGAAGGGATGAAAAATTAGGGAAATAGCAAGAGAGTGAATTAGAAATATTGGGGCACCTGGGTGGCTCAGTCGTTAAGCGTCTGCCTTTGGCTCAGGTCATGACCCCAGGGTCCTGGGATGGAGCCCTACATCAGGCTCCCTGCTCCCGGGGAAGCCTGATTCTCCCTCTCCCACTGCCCCTGCTTGTGTTCCTTCTCTCACTGTGTCTCTCTCTGTCAAATAAATAAACAAAATATTAAAAAAAAGAAATATTGATTTATTTTTTCTGAAAAATAATTACTACTACCAAATGGCAGTTACATTTAAGTTTTGGTCCTTAGGAATGGGAAGAAAACACACAATAAAAGCATGATTTATTCTATATATTAACAGACCCTGCCTTATCCCTCTGTATCTAATTAAAGTACATCCAAGATACAGATTTTTAACTACTTTTTAACTTGATTTGTTTAAATGTCCATCAATTTTTAAAAAAAATTTTTGACCCTGTTTTGATTCAGTGAATAAATTGTTTTATAACTAGAATTTTAATCAAAAACTTTAAGAATGTGTAATATGACCATTAATCTGAACCAAACTGTAATTGACTTAGTGTTAGAGAATAGCTACTCTATCACAAAATATGAATTTTGGGGTGCCTGGGTGGCTCAGTCTGTTAAGCGTCTGCCTTCAGCTCAGGTCATGATCCTGGGGTCCTAGGATTGAGTCCCGAGTCGGGCTCCCTGATCTGTGGGGAGCCTGCTTCTCCCTCTCCCCCTGCTTATGTGCTCTCTCTCTCTCGCTCTCTCAAGTAAAATAAAATCTTAAAACAAAAACAAGTATTTCTATGAAATAAAATAAGCATTTCTCACATTTGACTAGCTATAATTAATAATGTATTTCTCATGGGGTTCATTCTGGAAATTTTCTTCGTAAGAGAGTTCCATTTGTGATTCAAAACCAGCCTATTCCCAAACCTATAGTTATATGACCTCAGTAATTCGCCATGCATAAATTTGAGAAAATACATTTCTAAATGTATTTGAGAAAATACATTTAGAGATTTTTTGGTGCTTCATATAGGTTAACTAATAACATATTTTACATTATATATGACTTAGGCCATGACAAACACTGTCAAAGCCTGCTTCTTAATTTTAAAATAAATCTCTAATGTCATAATATATAGACAGGAGAATAGATTCAATACAATTATTTTATCAGGAGCAAGGTATCTATTAAAGCTATGGAATTTGTTTTATTTTTTACATTGCAGGTCAATTCTCAAATTCACTTTGCTTTCTTATTGAAATGTACGGAATGGGGGCGCCTGAGTGGCTTGGTTGTTGGGCGTCTGCCTTCGGCTCGGGTCGTGATCCCAGAGTCCTGGGATCGAGCCCTGCATTGGGCTCCCTGCTCGGCGGGGAGCCTGCTTCTCCCTCTCCCTCTGCTTGCTGCTCCCCCTGCTGTGCTCTCTCTGTCTCTGTCAAATAAATAAAATCTTTAAAACAATATATGGAATGATCAAAGTACCCTCCGGTTCCAATCACTTGACCAACACTGTAGTGTCATGTCCATACTGAGTTCTCTCAGTCCGCCCCACGTACTACTGCATCTACACCCTCAATGCTTATTCCAGTTCAATACCCTTGTTTCACATACTGCAGCACTCACTTTTTCCCCTCTCTGAGGCCACATCCCTAGGACAGTATATATTCCTTCTTCTCATCCAGTAAAGTTTTGTTTTGCACAGTCTTCTAGATCTATCTGAATATTTCCTTCTATATGTATTTCTGACTGACCAGGAATCAATCCAGTCCTTGTCTATCCTTTAGAAACAGCAACAAACTTTTAACAAGATTTAAATGATTCACATAATTATGTAACCAAGTAAGGGTAGAAACCACATTTATGAGACACATTTTATGAAAAACATCTTTTCATGGGTGGATGTGAGATCTCACCTCCAACTCTCCCCACAATATACTGCACAGTAGTTTCAAAGACTCTGGGGGCATTGGTAGCCCTTTCTGGATCCCACCTTGGTGACTCTAATATGCCACCGACATCTGATTGAAACAGGTATTATCAAAGAAAATATAATGATGGGGTGATATGTTTATATTACACTGATGGACAAAATCATTACACAATTGTATGCATGTTAGGTTTATACTCACATGTTTTACCACACTTACTTATATATCACATATCATAAATACAAATCACTTTTATCCTGTCGATATAGAATGCACATATATAGTATTATACCTTGTGTCTACACACATATATGTTCATGTATATATGTGTAAATATATATGAATGCACACACATCAATGCTAACAGTTTAGATGAGGGTTACTTAGGTGATTTTTTTATTTGGGCTATATTCTGTCAGTTATTTTTAGAACATTCTCCACAAATCATTACAGAAACTATATGCTATTTAAAAAAATATCAGGATGACCCTCTTATAAGCGGGGTGATTATCATCAGGGACTAAGGCCTTACAGCCTGCTAGAGAAAACACTGAGTAGTGTAGAAGGCAAGGAGGTTTCAAACCAGATAGACAAGTCAGCTGGAATAAACCAATCGATCCCTGAGTTGATGTCTTTTCATTCATACACACTTAGACTTTCTACTTTCTATTTCCCAGATTAAGCTCCATGAAACAATCCACAAAAAAACTTCTCAAAAAAAAGTCCACAATAAAATAAGTTTGAAAAACTTCAGTCTTCTCTTGAATTTGCTATTATGTACTTAAGCCTAAAAAATCTCTCAGAAATGAAGCATTAAGAAATTTGCTAACATTGTTTAACCTATGTGCCCCAAACTTATTTGATCAAAGTGTATTAAAAGTACACGGAATAAATGTTCCAAGAAGTATAAGCTTACAAACTATTCAAATTCAATAGAGGACAATTTAATGAAGAAAAAAATGGCATATTGTGGTAGACAGCAAAATATTAGTTCAAATAATTCTGGCTGGTGATCCTTCTTTTCAAGAATTTACGATGTGTTAAATATACATTCTATAGTTATCTACCTTTAGTGACTGAGTGTGTGCTTGAGGGATTTGGGGCAGAGGGAAGCTCTGCTACACTCCTGACAAAGCAGAATAGCAAAGGAAAACATTGGTTTGGGCAAACAGCTTAACCAAGAACTTAACTATCTGTAATATCACCTGTTCATCTGTGACATAAAATAGACACACATATGCATCATATAACATTAGTTCTATTGGATTTAAATAGTAATTTAAAAGGAGAAGATATACAAAGGATACACAGAATTTATGATCAAGCTCCAGTTAAATACTCATGTCTATAGAAGTCTTCAGTCATTTCAACTGCCTTGGCCCTCTCCTTTCAGTGTTCAGATAGGGGTTAAACGGCTAGGATTAAAGAACCACTCATCTTCATGTCACAGGGACGCATACTGTAGGAGCAACTCCATCTCCAAAAGCTCTGAACAGTCCTGTACGGTTCTTTGTTTCCTAGAACCAAGAATTTCTCACTCCTTCGTGTTTTTAACCAACCAGTGATTGCTCACCAATTCCTTCCTAACTTCTGTAATAGAGTACCGTTTCTCAAAGTGTAGTCCTTAGAACAGCAGGATCAGCAGCACTTGGGAACTTGTGAGAAATGCCGCTTCTCACAATTCACTCTACAACTACTCAATCAGAAAACTGAAGGTGAGGCACATCGATCTGTGTTTTAAGCCCTCCAGAGAATTCTGACACACACTTAAGTTTGAGAACCACTGCAGTTGAGAATTGAGACTGCTATCTGTCCAGGATATTTGTAATAACCATAGCAGATCGTCCTTGTATCATCTCACAAACCTAATTTTAAACGAGCCAAAAATTTTTAAACATAGAAGTTATGTTGTAAAATAAAGTGCAAGCAGTCCAAAATTTATACAAGATATATCTGAAAATTGAATTGAAAATTGGCATAATGAAACTTGGAACATACTTCCCCACGGGCCTAATGCTACAAAACTGTGGCAGAGGGATGAAGCCATTCCAAAGAAGTCCATTCATATCGTTACATAATTGTCCTACAGTGTTCAGAACACTAATTTTATTTCTGAGAGGAGTGACAACGAGGTTTAAGGAAGAAAGGAGAAGGTTAAAAGAGGAAGGAAATCGAAGAAATAGGAGGAGAACTAGCTACCCCCCTTCTCTTTTTGGTGTAGTCCTAACACCAATGTAAAAAGTCAAGTCAATTTTTCTTTGACTACATTAAAACTACCTACATAGATAAGAATCCTAACTTTTATCAAAGTCTCCTTTACCACAGAGCTTCCTTCTCTCCTCAAACTTCCCGCATCACAATAAGGTAGAGTATGTCTATTCTGCTTCCAAGCTCTGAACCTGGTCAAACAATCAAAAATGCCTTAGGGTTCGAAAGGAAATAGGATTTAGGAAACAGAATAAGGAATAGTGTTATATAGTATTCCAGTATTACAGAGGGTATCAGGGCTCTCAAGAATTATAGGTCCATGTTCTAGGGAATCTCCTCTCCTTTTTTGACACTACATGTCAAACAAAACACACCTTTGGGCTTAATTTTCCCTATTACCTCCCAGTTTGTCACCTCTGTGACTAAGAACACTTCTCTTCTACCCGCTCCCATCCCAAATCCCAATTTGGGCAATGAAGGATCAATGTTAGAAAGAAAAAGAATGAAGTTAATTATTTCACATTTCGGTGTGAATGACTATTCAGGCTATCAATGGTCTTACAAATTCAGGTATCTAACTCATAGTCTGCAAGTTATTCTCTACTCTTCTAACTCATGAGTCCTCTTAGCTCTTATTTTTATCACAATTGTGAAAATAAAGGGAAACTTCACTAGAGTCCAAGGCTAGAAGGGAGGACCATACCGATCAAGGTCAATTACAGGAAAAATTATCAATTACTTACAGGCCTCAACAGAAGAATCCTCAGCAGGAAAGAATCATCAATTGGAGGCCCCAACAGGGAAAAGATATACATTCTATCTCCCACAAGATACCAGCTACCTTTCAACAACTCGACTTTTGTTCTAAGCAATCCCAACTGCCTCCCTCTTCCCCATAAAATAGCATTCCTCTGCTTCGTCTGGACTTGCCTATGGCTGTACCTTAGCAGGCATGTCCCGAACTACAAAATCTGTTATTGCCGAATAAACCCATTTTTGCCGGTAAAATAACGGACAGTTTTATTTTTAAGGTTAACACAATAGATTTAATAGATTTTGGGGTGGTATTTTCAGAGTGCCTAGAGGAGGGGTACAGACCACTTTTGTAGGCATAAATCATCGAGAATTGCCAATGACCTTTCACATACAATCATGAGAAAAACAGAAATCTTCTATAGTTGCACAATCTAGCAAAAACCAAAAGCCAAGTTGAAAACAAAAACAAAAAACACAGAAGCCTGGACCAGCAAGAGAGTGCCACGGGTGCTCCAAGCTGCTGGCTCCAGCCAGGCTACCAAGAAGCTCTTGAGCACGGTCAAAGTTCTACTGTGTTCGGAAGTCATCACATGACAGACCTGACTGGCTCAAGGTTTCACTGACCTTGGGCACCTCTGCCTTCTTGTCAATCTACCTCATCAAACATAATAAAGGTGTTTTAGAGTATAAAAGAAAATACTCTAATACTAACACAGTAGGCTCCACATAGTGATTACATCAGTTCCTTTGGATTCACGCATCTGTGAGAAAAAGTTTTATATGGATGCATGTCAAACCAGCATTGGTGTTTTGCACCATTACATGAAAAAAAAAAGAAAAAAAAAAGGAAAACAAGAAGTACAAGCGAGAGCTTTTCAAAACTTTTCAAAACAGGAATTCTTACTAGAATTCCTGGTAGAGACTCAGTACCCATGTCCACACCAGCCAAACAAAATATATCAGAGGCTCTGTAGGAGGGGCCCAGGCATTCACATTAAAAAAAAAAATTCTAGGTAGTTATATAGCTCAGTATAGAGAATTACAGCCAGGAACTTCATGGTTACTGCTGTCTCCAAATTTCCTCATGCACAAATGATAATTCCCACTTGTGTTTTCTGAAGAGCCTGACTAATATTCTCTACCTTGGTAAGAAGAACATGTAATTATAGCTCTCCAGTGACTTCCCCACCAGGTCACACTACTACCTGTCTTTTTGCTCCTTAAAATTCAGCTTCCCTTTAATCTTTTGCAAACTCCTACCACAGATTTAATCCTTGTTACTATGTGCTTTGAGTAAGAACTTCTTTAAATATATTCACGTAGAACTATCTTATTTGAAATATATTCAAGCCACAATAATGTCTTTTTTCCATTTTCTACTCATTTTTGTGATGGTTTGACAAGATGATTCCTCAGGACAGGTGATGATAAAAGAACTCCCCTACCATAAATAATACAAATTCAGAACTGATAACTCATCTTTGGTACTTCAAATGATGTTACTAGAAGGGGCAGTAGTAACAGGGTAGTGTGGAGAAGGGACAGGGCAGATGGGGGCATTTTACAGCAAAAGATGCTTCCCAAGTGAACCAGTTTTTAGTTACTATAATGGCAGAACAGAGGTCCTAAAGGTGTTCTCAAGTGGTCATTCCAATCAGCTTTTATGGATTAAAATATAGCCGTATATCATTGCCATGTACATACTGTGCTTGTCTTTGGGCATATGCCCGCTGTTGTCAGGAAAATTATGCCCATTCTCAAAATAGCATGTCAGTTTCATGGGATAAGACAGGTCAGGTTTCAGTGGAGATCAAAATTGAAAGGATGACTTAATGTCCCTAAACTAGGGACAGAGTCAGGGCTATTAAATCTTTAAGTCCATGGGCCATGATGGGCTTCACCTGTTTTAAGGCAATGAGGAGTGAGAGCTCATGACCCAAGCCTAACTTAAATTTATGATCATATGAAAAGGAGACCTGAGGGTTTAAATGTCACTTTCTGTGTTACTATGACAAAAGCCCCAACTGTTCAGAAGTAAACAAAGTAAACCAATTCCCCTAACTGAATATCCTAACACCACTTCCCTCCCCTTCCCAAAATTCAGTAGAGGCTCTACAAGCCAAATATTCACCGTCTTAGCATGAGCTGCATCCAAGCATGGTCCTGTAATACAGTATTTGCCATGAGACCTAAGCAGCAGTCTGTTGGAGGGAGTCTGGAAGAGATCCCACTGGTAGTTCTTTTTCTTTCTTCTGGTCGTGCCTGAACAATAGCTGTCAATGAGTCATCAGAAAGAAAATGCCAAGGCCATCACAGAGACACCAGCTCCGGAATCATGGAGCTGCCAAGCCCAAACCAGAAGCAGCCAACCGCCAAGTATCTTGCCATATAAAACGTATTAATGGCTAGTTATGCGGCTACCTTCACGGGAATGCACATCTAACGGATGTACAACCTCAACATAATGGATTTTTTTCAAGTTATTTATCTTCTCATTAATATTTCCAGGGTTATACTAGTAAATAATTAATAGTTAGCTCTCCAAGAAGAAGAAATCCCTGAATAGTAGCATTTGCTCATTTCTGTGGCATAAATAATCCTAGCAGGGTAATTTCAAGAGACCAACATGAGGTCACTGAACTTGGAGATAGGAGGAGAGTCACCCGACTGCCTCTCCAGAGCCAGGGCAAACCAGCTCTAGTACATCACCGCACATTTCCCTTCTAACTACATTTTCACAAAACTATTAGAATTCATTAATGTTACTTTCAATTTCATTATAACTGAGAACACACTTTTGACACAGAGAAAGGTAGAACTCAGAATCACTAAATGTCAAGATAAATTGGCTAAATTTATTATACTGGAAGCAGCTATCAACTTTATGCAAAACTTAAAGTAGAAACTTCGAAGTTGTCCTCAGTCTCAAGCCAAATGCACTCATTAATTCAATATGAAAATTTCTAATTTTCCTCCTTGGTGGAAAGAATAGAATCTAATTCACTATCATACTGAGAAAATGTAATAGATTTGAAAACAACATTGGTATAATGTTAAGTAACTTGCATGAAAACATGTTCTAGCTCCCACAAAATTTCCACGACTCTATCTGTAATTCAGAAGGAAAATCGAAGTTATCTCGTCTCCTAGTCCTTGGGTCTATTTTTGCAATAGGGAGGCTGTCATACCCAATTGCCTAAAACAGAATAAAACTTACAGTTTAGTACAACGTATTTTAGTAGCTGTTATCTATGGAAAGTACTCCCTACAATTTCCTTAGCAAGGTCTCCCTGGAGAAGAATCCTTGTACATTCTTGTAAAGCAAAGCAAAATCTTAACACTCCAGTTTTTTGTTTTTTTCTTTTTTAAAGCACCACAACAGGTCTTGTACAAACATGTTCCGTGAATTACCCCAATCCTTTAGGATGATATAAGCATATAATTTTCCTGGGATGAAAAGTACAGGCTTCATTACCACAGTGATTTCTTACTTACTAAATGGCCTAACAAGAAAATATTCCCAGTTGAAATTGGTAGTTCTGAAAGAACGGTTATTCAACAGGTCTTCTCATTTCTTAGTAAAATCCCCAATAACTTGGTCTAATTTGATTCTTGGTTTATCCTGAGAATACCTAATCGTTTACAGCATAGCAATGTAAGAGCATGATTTAAGAGCATTAACTCAAACTGAAAACATAGGTTCAATTACATTGTATTCTTGTTTTTAATAGGGATAGTTAAAATACTAAAGAAATAAGTCAAGTGTGTTTTAAAATAGTTGTTTAGCCTAACTTTATTATTCTGTACAGTAGTCTCCTTATAACCACTGGAGATAGACAAAATCAAATATATCAAAAGTTCTGATGGAACAATCTTCCATAATTGGAATTTGGAATGAAATACGGAATCTATCAAAGCAAATTGGGTCACTAGAATGATCTTGTAGCAGTCTCCAAGATCAGCCCAAGAATAATCTTTTTTTATACCTTTTTTTAAAAAGCAAAAACTGCTTAACTAATTTACTGCTGAAGAAAATACCCGTACTTCAGGGTTCAAGAGGTTAAAAAATCTTTCATGAGAGAAATCCATAGGTACACTTTACTCAATTATTTATGTATTATTCTGTGCCAGTAAAACATCTAAAGATGCCAGGAGATGCCAAATGAATATAAACAACAAAAGAAGTCATTAAAGAAATCAAGGCTAGTTAAATTTACATCTGGTTTAAAAAGATTAACAGCATGGGGCTGTTTATGTTACATTGAGCTATTTCTAATTACAGGAAGGCATACCCAATCAGTAGGAGATCAAGTGCCCCTATTTGCGGTATCCTAACAGGAATAGACAGTTGTAAACATACTGTATCGAAATGCTTTAAATGCTGAGATTTTACCTTTAAGATATCTGAAACTTATCTGAAAGAATGAAAGCTCTGGTTTGTGTTACTCATTTTGTAACAAGAGAGTTTTCACCCAGGATATATGACTCTTCAGGTGTATACTCACGTTGTGAATACGGAGGTCATGTATGTAAACCATAATCACATCAAAGTATTGCCTTTATCGCCAAGTAAGCGAAGAATATACAGTTGTGATAGGAATAAATAATAAATGATATAGCGAAATTTCCACACTGTTGTGATTTCACATCACACGAACACAGACCACTGTATAAAATCAACCTGAAAGGTTTATTATAATCATGTTTGTGTCCTCAATCTTTAAGAGAAAGTTCTGCTTATTACAGTATAAGAAATAATCTCCAATATGCCACTAAAAATATAATTAAACATCTTATGTTAACTTTTTTTTTATATCCTTTGAGGCATTTTAATAACACACTCTAAAATTTCTCTTACCATTCAACTAGGTCTAGAAACTGACTCATGATAGAGAAATGGTGGGGGGTGGAAAGAGATATTGCCAGTGTAACAGGTTTTCGGTTTGCTTTGTTTGGCATCACAATTAGCCCCACCACATTATGCTTTCCAATGCACAGCAATTGGCTACAAAAAGC
This sequence comes from Halichoerus grypus, assembly GCF_964656455.1. NCBI lineage: Eukaryota > Metazoa > Chordata > Mammalia > Carnivora > Phocidae > Halichoerus > Halichoerus grypus. The sequence goes on along the minus strand of NC_135727.1, from coordinate 103,459,891 downwards.
ATTTATTAATAGCAGCCACCCCTTATGCCTCAGAATTAAGAAAACAAAATCAAAACCTAAAAAAAAAAAAAAAAACCTTACAAGACTAAGACCTTGGTTTTATAAAGGTACAGAAATTAAAATATTCGAAGTCAATTTTATTTTATATTTAATAAAAGCCCCCTAACCCCTTAAAGGGAAGGACCTATCAAAAAGATAAAGGCCAATTTTGAAAATTATATAACCTGTTGGACCTAGAACTCACCCCACCCAGACTTCTTACAGATCTAATAAAAGCTCAGTTTCACAAATGTAAAAAATAAAATCAATCATTGCATTTAAAAAAGTGTCTCTCTACCATAGTGGCTAATATGGAACCCAAAGTTATATAAAAGTAGATGGAATTTTCTTTAGAGATGGAGTTGAACAAGCCATTTTTAAAACACATGAACCTAGTTTTGAGAAAATAGATGTAGATCTTTTTCTGCCTCTCTCTTAGGCTGACAAGGGTAGAAGAAGCACAATGAAACATAGAGTTACTTTGGAGAATTAATCCTTAAATTAATACATTTTTTCCAAAATAGTACTCTTTAGCAGGTTTATAGTAAATATCCTTCTGCATATTTCAGATACTTACAGCAACAAGTTACTATGTAATAAAACATAAACAACAGTAACTTTAACACAATGTATGAAACTACCAAATCTATTTCTTCAAACTACTATTTTAGGGTAACTACTTACAGCCAATTCTGTCATTCTAGGTGCTGCATGATTAACGACATTGCACTTAAAGTTTACCATTTTTCCCTTTAAAATCTGAGAAGCCTTTTAGGTTATTAATTGGATGAGGAAAAGAAGGCAAGTAGAGTTTTAAAGTGGGAAAGAACTATTTGTCCCAGGCACTGTAAGAGGCACCATTCTTTTTTAAGTTATAGGCGTCCTTACCAATTTACACTACTTGGGAAGAGAAATCCTGCGCTACAATCTTCTAAACCCTTTGCTGGTCTGTAGCTCACGCAACTCCTGTGTTTCTTACTCATTTCTGTTTGCTACTGTGAGATTTCTTTTAACCTCACTTCAGCAATACACTTGGACGGTGACTTTATACTCCGTCCTCTTCAGCATCCAGCAGAGTATGTAAAGAAATCTGGAACGATCCTGTTATTTTGCTGCCCACAGTCTGGTGCATTTCCAAGGGCTAGAGCAGCAGATTCAAGCAGCTGAAACTTCATCCGCTGGGAGAGCTTAACAGCTGCTTCCATTTGCAGCTTTCCCCACCTATCCTGGTTTACAAGCGTTTGCATATGCAGGCCCAAACTACCAACCACCAGAAGATTCCTTACACATGAAATTTACACATGGGGGAGGAGGGGGGAAGCGCACTATGGAGGGCCCCGAAAAAACCTCAGACTTTCCGTTCCTGCTGCTTTACTGGTTTTCAACTCGTACAGTTAGGCTCCAGGCACGCAAGCCTTCCTGTCACCCCTCTGACATTCTCCCTTAGCACAAACACGAAGGGAGATGAAACTTCTCGGATTTCTTAAGTCTCCACTCGGCCACACCCTGACAAGGCATGCCCTCTTCACACCTCCTCTCCCTCCTCAAAGCCAGGACAGTATTTCCTTAAGTTGGTCTGTTCCTTCCTCTACATTTAAAATTCAAAACAAGTTACCCTTCATAATAAAACCGATATCCGGCGGCTTTCTTTCAAAAACAAACAAGAGACAAAAGTCCCTCACCAATAGCCACTCGACGCAAAAGGAAAACTTGACTTTCTGCCTTCCCGGAGAGCAGCACCCCCTCCGCCCCCGCACGCGCCCTGCGTGGTCCCCCGCCCTCCCCACGCGCGCGGGGGCGCGGTGACAGTCCCCTACTGCTCCTCCGCTCAGCGCCACAACTTTCCGAAACCCTGTACTAACTTCCAGGGCACAGCCTGGGCGGAGAGCAGCGGGATCCGCCGGATACCCCCCCACCAAAAAGCAAGACAGCGAGCTCCTACCAGCGCGACTCTTGATGACGTCGGTGAATCCGTCCCCAGCGGCATCTTCCCGGGTCTGCTCCGGACCCCCCGGCTGAGCCATAGCCACCCGCCACTTGTCCCGGCTCCCCCACGCCCCAAACTTTGGGAGGCAGGTGGGTCCGCGCCGTCCGCCTGATGCTCTCCAAAGCAGGTAGCTTGCTGGAGATCCGGTGTGTCTGAACGCGGATTTCTCTCCTCCCCGGGGCCCACAGCCACGGAAATAGGGATGCGTGGGGAGGGGGGGTGGGGAGGGATGGCGAACTGGAAAACACAAACACCGACACCTGGGTTGGTTGAAAGGGATGCCGTCAAAATGTCCAGCCCATGCTTGGAGAGGAGGAAACAGGTGTTGTTCCCAGCGCCTGACTCTAAAATAGAGAGGGCGAGGCCTGCAAGGTGAAAGCCGAGGAGGGACCCGGTGGTCAATAAATCCACAAACAAGTTGGAGACTCGCTTTTCCACGCTGCGCAGAATCGATGCAAAAACAGGAGCAATTAGGGAGCTGCTTGCTAAAAGCAGCACGTGAGGTCATGAATGATTTAGCATTGCCACTTATAAGATGACTACACTGAGGAGAAGGGTCACTTACTTTTGCTAGCTGGGTCACTTACACGTGTGTACCCCACCGTTGTATCTTGACTTGAATGCACTGACCAGAAATGGGGAACAGGGCGCCTGGGTGGCTCAGTTGGTTAAGCGACTGCCTTCCCCTCTGGTCATGATCCCGGGGTCCTGGAATCAAGTCCCGCTTCGGGCTCCCTGCTCAGCGGAGAGCCTGCTTTTCCCTCTCCCTCTGCCTGCCGCTCTGCCTACTTGTGCTCTCTCTGTGTGTGTCAAATAAATAAAATCTTAAAAAAAAAAATGGGGAACAGAGGCCGAGCATGATCATATTCCTTAGGAGATTTCACCAAAACTTCCCACCCCTTCTTTGAGTGTGTATATTCACTCTGACCGCCTCCTCCATCCCTTCCTCCCACCACTGAGGCTAGAATTAGATTGGACTATAAACAGCTCATATGACTTTATTTTCTAAAAATGTCAGAAGTGACTTTCATTTGGTTAGTATCCTTACTCCCCCAGCCCACCCCACCCCTCCACAGGTATAATTCATCATGCACTTCTTCCTGCGGTAGCCGGGTCACCCTAAGTCCTGCCCATTGCCTACCAAAGAAAAATGAACTTTACAAGCAGAACTTGGCAAGGGGCCTAGCAACAGCTAAGGATTTTCTTTTCTTGTTTTCTTCTGCATTTCCATTCAGAGTCGATCCTTACCCTCTTCCTAAAACACTGTTTCTCTACCATTGGTAGACAGTGAAATCATCTGAGGAGTTGGACAAAACTCTAATGCCTGGTTTCCACCCCTCCCCTCCCCATGATGATTAATTGTTCTGGGCTCTCACCTGGACATCAGGATTGTAAAAAAAAGCTCCCAGGTGATTACAATGGACAATCAAGTTTGAAAAACCATTGATAAGAGGACTTATAAACAGTCAATTGGGTGCCTTCATCAAGACAATTTTACCAGTAACCCTTTTCCATCCCATTATAATGCCTTTGATTAAAAAACATATGTTTGCTGTCCTATTTTCCATCGCCAGATTGGCCATTTGCATGGCAGTGGATAATTTGACAAAAATGTAGTAGTTAGGTTTAGTTCCAGAATTCCTTTAGATTAAAAATAGACTCAGGATGGAGTCTCCACTAGGTGACTCTCAGTTAGCTTCAGTCTGAGTAGTTATGCCTATTGAAAATCTGTCTTTGTTGTTGTTTACAGGCAGACCTCTTGGGTTTCCCGAGTGCCTATTCTTTTGAGACGTTTCAGTTCTCTAACAAGTTCATCAAGTCGAAATATTCAGAGAGATAGCATAGCTCTTATTTCAGAAAAGAATACAAGTGTGAGCATGGTCCAGAAAGTTTTAACAAAATCACAAAACCTGTGGCCTACTGTATTTTATATTATCATTCTTCTATAATCAGAAAAATATGGTATTGGTACAGGGACAGACAAAATGGCAGAACAGAATAGAGTCCAGAAATAGATCCAGCCAAAGAGAATACACTGTATATGACATTTCTGTCCAGTCATTAAAAAATGGAATATATAATTACAATGTTTTCTTAGAGTTAGAATCCAGTAACTTAATCTATATAAAAAATAAGTTACATACAGATTAAAGATCCACATACACAAAATAAAACCTAATAAATGAGAAATCTATAAAAGCTTAAGTTGTGGGGACATTCTTAAACCAAACGCTAATCCCAGATGACTTGAAGGAGAAAACTGTCACTTTCAACTACATAAGAAATAAATATTTCTATAAAGTCAAAGGCATAATAAAGTGAAAAGGCAATAAACAGGAAAACATTAAAAACATTTCTAAGGAAGACTTAATATCTCTACTTTAATAAAAGTGTACAGATCAGTTTTTAAAAGACAATCCAATAAGAAAAAAAATAATATGTAACTTAAACAGAAAATTCACAAAATTTGGACCCCAAATTATTATCAAAATGAACCAAATCCAGTGCTTTATTAAAAGATATCCAAATGGTCCAAATGGTCACCTGATTTATAATAAAGGTAATACTGCAATTCAGTAGGGAATAAAAATTCCTGTCAATAAATAATGTGGGGTCAATTAGAGATTAGATTTTAGACTTAAATGTGAACACTGTTAAAGGAAAAATGCTAAAACTGCTAGAAGATAACATAAGAGAAAGCTTCATGACCTTGGGACAGACATTTTTAAAATAGGATGTAGAGGCACTGGAGTGGCTCAGTGGGTTAAGGGTCTGACTCTTGATTTTGGCTCAGGTCATGATCTCTGGGTAGTCAGATCGAACCCCACTTCGGGCTCTGCACTGGGCATGGAGCCTGCTTGGGATTCTATCTCTCTGTCTCCCTCTGCCCCCCCCTTCCCCACGCGGGGTCCCACTCTCTCTCTCCGTCTTAAAAAATAAAATAAAATAGGATGTAAAAGCACTAAGCTTAAAGGGGAAAGATTGGCACAGTGACTTAATAAAAATAAGAAATTCCGTTTGTCAGAGGGCCTCAGTAAAAGACTGAAAAAGAATATAACAGAGATCACAGAGTGGGAAATGATGTGTGTATATGTAAAAAAAAAAACAAAAAAAAAAACCTGCTAGTATCTAGGATATATAAAGTACTCTTACAAATCAATAAAAAAGAAAACCCGATTTTAACAAAAGGACTGAAACGTTAAAAAATGTTTCACCAAAGAGGATATCCAAATGGCCAATGGAAGTAAGAAAATATGTTAAATATTATAAAAGTATCAAGGTATTAAAATTTAAACCACAAAGCAAAATAACTACACACCCATTGTAATGATAACGATCAAAATCAAAACAAAACTGAAAATACTAAATACTAATGAAATGGAATTCTTATACACTGTTTATGGGCGTGAAAATCTACACAACTTCTTTGAAAAACCCAGTGGCAGAATATTCTTATTGAGATGCAACGAGATCAGACACATTCAGGGTGGTATGGCCGTAGACCAGAATATTCTAAAACAAAAATTTTGCATAGTGCGTACCACAGGAATTCCATCTTTAGGTATATTACCACCACCAGCAACAACAAAAACATAATTGTATCAAAGATGAGAACAATTGCAGCATTTTCCATAATACTCAAAATTAGAAACAACCCTCATTTTCATCAACAGTAAAATTGATAAAAAATATATGACTATATTTATAAAAATGAATCTATAGCTGTGAAGAAGAATGGACCTACTGCTACGTGCAATGACATGCGTGGATTCTACAAACATAATCTGAGTGAAGGAAACCAAACACTAAAGATGCCTACTCTGTGATTCTAGTTATATAGGGATTTAAAGCAGGTAAAACCAAATTATGGTGATAAAAGATAAATCTGGTTATCTTTTTTTAAAAAAATGTTATTCATTTATTTGAGAGAGAGAGACAGTAAGAGAGAAAGCACAAGCGGGGGTGGGGGGAGGGAGGAACAGAGGGAGAGGGAGAAGAAGCAGGCTCCTCGCTGGGAGTCCCAGCGAGAAGGGGGCTCAATCCCAGGACCCTGGGATCATGACCCCAGCTGAAGGCAGACACTTAACGGACCGAGCCACCCAAGGACCCCAAATCTGGTTATCTTTGGAGGGAAGTGATGATTGGAACCAGACAACAGGGAAGCTTCTGGGATTCTTGTAATGTCTGTATCTTGTTCTGAGCGATAGATATACTTGTTTGTTTTGTAAAAACTAATTAAGCTGTGCATTTATGATTCATGTTTTTCTTTTTGTTTATTTCCATGTGAGATTCCAGTCTGAAAAAATAAGCATGAGTTAAAACTATATGTAAATATGTTTAAATTTTTCTGTGAAATACTGTTGTATGAAACAAGCAGATTGCAGGTTAATATTTATAGTATCTCATTAAAAAATTAACTCTGTACCAGTGTATATACTGTTTCTATCAGCAACTATAGGAAAACATACGTATGAACACACAAAAGGGAAACTATGACATTTTGGGAAAATGAAGCAAGATTTTTTGAACTTCTGAAATGGGTAAGCTTTGAAAGACTGAGAGAGTAGGTAGCTAGAAATGTTGCTCATTATTTTATTCTATTACAAACATCTTCAAAAGTTAGTTTGAAGTCTGCCTGGAAAGTCTCTGGTGTAGATGATCAAGCAATGAAAAGGAAACCATTACAATCTTCCCTATTCCAAACCCATTCTGTTGTATTTATTTCAACAAATATAAAAGACAGACTTCTTAGCATTTTCCTATTCAGAAACTATGAGGTTAGAAGGGGCTAGAATACCTCTAGATCAGCCGGTTATTTCTACATGAATGCTTAAATGACCCATAGACATTTTAGATATTGTTCACTCAGGACATTTTCTCTCCTAAAGGAATTCCATAGACTCCTGCTAACCTTTCAGTTATTCTACACCAGGAAGTATTTGCAACTAAAGAAATAAAAAGACATTCAAATAATATCATGGCAAAGAGTTTCAGATTACCAGCTAAAGCCATTTATTTTATGAACTGCCCAACTAGAATATGAATAACATGGCATGTTTAACTGAAACTCTACCACTTTAATTATGAATGCATCATGGCATCCTAGAAGCTCTCAAATATGGCATATCTCTATTATACTAGAAATAAGTGTTCCACATGGTTTCATGTAGTTTCATTTAGCAGATAATGCTGGAACATATTTAGATGTATGTTTCATGCACTGCCATCACTTCTGTATAGAGGTATCCATTGATTCCAAGAGAGAACTTTCATGAATCAACAGGGCTATTAGTTGGTTTTCTCTTAACACAGATATTTTAGAAAACACAGTTTGAAATAAATGTATTTTAGGGATGCAGAGAAAGCATTTTTCCCCCTAGGAGACTGGAAGATTAGTTGATATTTTTAGATTCCTGTCATGGATTCAGCAAAATTTTCTAAGAAACATTTTCTACACAATCAAGGGTAATTTCAATCACCACACTTTCCCATTCTTTCCAAACCGTTTTTTGTTGTTGGTTTTTTTTTTTTTTTTTGAAATTTTTGACTACTAGAATTATCTAAATTTAAGCATTTTCTTCTGGTATGTCCCCACACTGGGAGTATTTTAGGAGAAGAGGGAATGTGTTGATATTGAGGATCTATTGATAACTAGAGCTAAAACCTAGATATGGGACCTTTCTGTGCAGTAGTGGAAATGTTCCCATAAGCCATGCTGCTCAAGGTCAGTTTTATAGGTTGAATCTTGCAATGAGGTTAATTTTCCTCATTCTGGTTGTTACCAACAATGGTGAGTCCCAGAGGTGGAGACACCCGTGAACTTTTCAAAGACTCTATGCCAGAAGAAGACACCATTTTTTTTCATATAAACCCAACACACACCCATATACTTTAAGGGATAAGGACTGAGGTTTCTCATAAGCTTCCCCATCATAAATACTCTAAAAGCAGCAAATGAGTGGGTTTCTCCAAATGGTTTCCTTTTTTTTTTTTTAAGTTTTTCTTTAAATTCCAGTCGGTTAACAGACAGTGTAATATAGTTTCAGATGTAAAAGATAGTGATTCAACACTTCCATACAACACCGGGTGCTCATCACAAGTATCACAAGTGCCCTCCTTAATCCCCATCACCTATTTAACCCACCTCAGCTCCTTGGATAATGCATCAAAGAATAAAACGTCCACACTTTCATCTCTGTAAGTGATTCTCTTTCAGCCCCTAACACCTCAAGTCCATTTTGACTGTAGCCTTGTGTGATCCTAATAAGAGACCCTTTCTTTGCGGATTACAATACGAACACTTGTATAGTTCATGGCTGACATTTATAGAAAGGTCTTGATAAAGTTCATTTTATTGGGAAAATTAGGTAAATATATATATGACAAACAGAGAAAAGAAAGATGATAAAATAATTACAAATGTAGCAGAGGCTGTTGATGCCTCATGTATTCCTTTGGCACACACCATCCCCATATGTCCCCACAGCCTCCGACCGCAAGTACTGGCAACTTTCTGCCTGAAGGCATTCTCTGGCCTTGGGAATATGCGAGGCTCATATTTAGAGCAGGCCATAAACACCATGAAAATAATGCCCTGGAAGCAGCCTGCAATCGACGACAGATGGGAGTTGGTGGATAAATATTTCAACTTCTTGCCCCAAGATGGGATAACTCTGAGGCACAGATCACTATCTCCCAAAGGCCCCCAGCACTATTAAGACACTGTATTCACTTCCTTTCTTTGTCTCTATCACTTCCCCATTTCCCTGCTAGTGGTATCACTTCCCAGAGGCATCATTTGCTTTCAGATTCTTGTCTTAGGATCTGCTTCCCGTTATAGCTCTGCCACTGATGATCTGTGTAACGTGGAGAAACTTCTGGATGTCATTTATTTATTAAAAGACTGGAATAGATTACTTGGTAACTAACGTCACAAACAGTTCTAAAACTGTAATTGTTTGGAGAGTCCGTGTTTACCAAAAATTATCAAATGCATTGCCATGCCTGATTCAATCACTGAGAAGGAGAAGTACACACTTTTTTTGGGGTAGAGTTATAGCAGAGCTGTTTTCAGATGTCCATAATGTTGGGTAAAAGGTCAGCCTCACAGGCAACAGAAGGAAGGTTCTGAGTAAAACTTTTTGCCCAAATTAAAATTCCAAAAGTTAAAGTTGCAAACAGTCTGCATACATAAGAAATAAATTTGACATGGGCCAAGTAAAAAAGGAATTGTTGATTGAACTTTTTTTTATCTAAGGAGGCCAAAAAGAACAATTATCAGTTTCTTTTACAAATTGATTCATTTTGTATTCATATTCATTCAAATATCCCTAAATTCTTGCCCAAATCTGTCTGCTGACCACACTGATCCTCATTTTTTTTTCTTTATCTGAGTGGTGGACTGTATTTCCAAAAATTATGACAATATTTTCAGTTCCAAATGCACTTCTAGGACCTTGGCACTGTCCACTCAAGAAGTATAGTCTCTTTTCCTTTCCCTAAGAATTGGGGAGGCCTTGGTGACTGCCTTGATGAATTGAATGTGGCTGAAGTATGCTGGGTGACTTCCAAGGTTAGGTCATAAAAGGTGATAAAACTTTTGCCTGGTTGTCTCTTCTGGAATGCTCACCCTTGGAACTCAGCCCCTGTGCTGTGAGGAAGCCAAGCAGCCACATAGAAAGGCCAAGGGTAAGTGATCAGACTACAAACCCAGTAAAAATCCCAACAGCCAGTGTCAACCATCAGACCTATGAGTGAGGAGGGAGGGAGTTTTTAGATGATTCCAGCCCTCAGCCTTTGAGTCATTCCCTATGATAGCTTGTGGAAGAGACCATCTGTTCATGTCAAACTCTACCCAAATTCGCAGATTCATGCGCAAAATAAATGTGGTCATTGTTTTAAGCCATTCTGAGGTGGCTTGCTACATAGCAGCCTGTTACCAGAACAATCGGTAAAGTGGAAACATTACCTACCAGAGATGTGAGGATTAATGAAATAATGTAGGTGAGAACAGTTCATTAGCTGTGAAATGCTACAAATATAAAAAAACTGTCATTTAGTTCTGGCCTCTATAGAACTTAAAACACACAGGACATAGAAGGCATACACATAAATATTTCATAAGTGCCCTGTGAATGGTTTAAAAAGGTGCTCTAAGAAATTAAATACAGAGAATCAAACTCTGTACGTGATAAAATCAAGTATGAGAATTTATATAATCAGCACATATTTCTCTACACTGCATACATGTATTTGGACTTGTATTCAACTCATCTATACGTGATCTAAAACTGAACAAATTTGATGAGTGACCAAAAGTGAAGTCTTTCAAACAGTGGAAAAATATCCTCTGCAAATCCATAGACAATTCATCCAGTGTCATGGTTTCAAGTACAGTGATTTCTCAGCTACAACATTTTCCCTGAAATCTTGACTTGTGATTGAACTGCCTATCCCATTTGTCCATATAGATAGTTAAAAGGAATTTCAAGTTCTTGCCTGCACCCCCCCTTACCTGTGATCTGTATGCTCTTCACCCATCTCAGTTAATGGCTCCAGCATTTACCTGGTTACCTAGGCCCAAAACCTAGGTGTCATTTATTTTTCTGGGACACCTCATATCAATCCCATTTCTCTCACATGCAAAATCAATCTGTCAACAAATCCTGTGAGCTTTACCTTCAAAATGTATCTTATACTGGGCATTCTCATGACTTCTATTACCCTACTCGGTAAGTCACCAACTTCCATCAGAGCTGTTCTCTGTGCTTCTACTCTTGCTCCACTACAGGAATGTTTGTGACAATATCCAGAGTGATCTTTTTAAAATACTTAGCAGGTCAGATCACTTTCATTCTTAATTCTTCCAGTGGCTTCTCATCCCACTGGGATTGTCGTCCTACTTCATTAAGCTTATTTCCTAATACTTCCTTCCCTCACTCACACTGTTCCAATTATACCCATGCCTCATACAATATTCCACCGTTGAATACTCTGGATTTTGCCTTGCAATGACCTAAAACACCAGAAAAAGACTCTAATGACTTGCCATATTGAGATTGAGGCTAATTGTGCAATATCTGATTCCAGGCTATTTACCTCATTTTATGTGTGCTGAGGTGTATGTGTTAATAGGGGGATATATATATATTCTAATATATCCTAGGACTTTGTTAGATGCTAAAATTACAGTGATAAGTAAACATTCTTGTCCTAACGGAACGTCCAGTCCTTTGGGGGAGGGAGGGAAGCATTGGTTAAATCACCACAGGAACAAATGTACACTTACAGCTCTGTCAAAGTGATACATGTTGTTTCAAGACCTATAAGAGCAGCACTTAGCTTCTTTGGGAAAGGTAAGAAGAGTTTCTGTGAGGAAGAAATGATTCGAGATCTGTTCATAAGAGCGAACTAACTGAAGGATCTCTCTTTTCAAGTCCTGTCTATTACAGCCAATGGCCTATTCATGGTCCCTTCTTAATACAAAATACACATTCCAAAGTGAGTATGTCCAAAATATGATTCTTCATCTTTCCTACCTACTTCCACCAGATCTGCTATTCCGAGTGCCTTCTCCATCACTGTGAGTAGCAACACCAATATTCCAGGTCCTCGGGCCACAAGATTTAATACCATTCATTGACCCTCACTTTCTCTCTCGCACCTCACCTTTCAAATATATCCAGAATCCAACCGCATCACCCCACCTCCAACCCTGATTCAAGCCATCACCATTACTCTCCCGAATTATTTCATATCCTCTTATATGTTTTTTGGGTTATGACCTACTAGTGAGTCATAAAATTATTAACTGAGTGCCTTGTAAACAGCAGTAAAACAAAGTCATAAAAAATAATAGAAAATATCAAACTGCATAATGCATAGAGAAGATAAATATGGTTTTGTAAAAAATATATTTCCATTTTATTTATACATATATGAACACATCTACATATGTCTATCTGCATATGTGCACATATATGTATGTATATATCCTGAATCTCAATGTTAAATTTTCTTACTGTGCATCAGTTCAAAAAATTTTAAAGGTATTGTGGAGTCTCCATGCTTCAACTTTTAGCTTCAGTACAGACTATTCTCAAAATATCAATCAGAGGAATGTTCTTTACGGGTGATAAATTTTAATTAATTAACTAATCACAAATAAGGCAGATAAAGATATTTATTCAAAATGTTTAATGGCCTCCTATTTCATTCCAAATAAAATTCAAGTGTAAACCCATATGATGGCCTAGAAGAGTCACATATTCTGCCCTTGCTTTCTCCTTTTACCTCTAACCTAATCTCCTACTCTCATTCCTGCTCACCAAACGCAGTTATTCTTGCTGTTTTTAAAACATTCTCAGGGCATCTGGATGGCTCAGTCAGTTGAGCATCTGACTCTTGGTTTCAGCTCAGGTCATGATCTTGGGGTCGTAAGATTGAGCCCCACGATGGATTTCACAGTGCAGAATCTGCTTGAGATTCTCTCTCTCTCTCCCTCTGCCCCTCCCCAGTGCACACTCTCTCTCAAATAAATAAATAAATAAATAAATAAATAAATAAATAAAATCTTTAAAAAAACACACACTCTCAACACATACCAACCTCAGGACTTTTGCACTTGCTCTTTTACCTGCCTAAAAGACACTTCCATTTATATAACTTCATGGCCTGCTCCCCTGCCTCTTTCAGATATTTGCTCACTTTCTCATTGAGGCCATTGGTGACCTACCTATTTAAAATTGCTGTCACTCATTCTCACTGCCCAATATTCCCCATTACCTTTGCATATTTTATGTTTCTCCACAAAATTCAAAACTTCTGAAATACTACCTGGTTATTTTACTTATCTAATTATTTTCTGTCTCTCCTGAGTCATGATAGAATGTGACCTTATCCAAAAGGGTAAGGCTTTTTCATCCATTCTGTACTCTGCACCATCCCCTGGGTCTAGACAGTCTTTATTACATAGAAGTTAATTGATGAATTGTTGGATGGATGGATGAAAGAAAGAAAAAGAAAGAAAGAAAGAGAAAGAAAGAGAGAAAGAGAGAGAGAAAGAAAGAAAAAGAAAGAAAGAAAGAAAAAGAAAGAAAGAAAGAAAGAAAGAAAAAGAAAGAAAGAAAGAAAGAAAGAAAGAAAGAAAGAAAGAAAGAAAGAAAGAAAGAGGTAAGAATTCCAAGGAGTGGGAATGATATGCAAAACTGTTCTCTGGCTGGAAAATGGGGCAGAGCATGAAGCATTGAGTAATGTATAGAATTGTTGAATCAATATGTTGTACACCTGAAACTAATGTAATATTGCATGTCAATTACACTTCAATAATAAAAATAAACAAAATGAAAAATGAAGTGCTGATATTGGTAGCTGACATATAGTATTTGTTCACCAGATTATAGTGGCTATTATTATCTCTGCTAAATTATTATCAATTAAAAAATAGTCGTGTCTAATGTTGACTGTCAAGGGGAGTTGGTACAAATGGACAACGATCCCGAAGGATCTTAACTCATCTGCCCCAGCAGGACCTACTGCACTTTATCTGTGAATCCCTGGGTCCACCATCAGTAAATCTAGGTGGGACAAAGGAACCATGAGTAACTACAGCAGCACATGCAAAATATCTCCCCTAAATAGACCACTGAAATCACCCAAGTCTTTATCCTCGGTGGTTAAGAAATATAGCTTTTGTTGCATTAAAGGCACATTTTTGACCTAGGTGTATAATCTAAAAATTATTTTAGATCACAACAAACTGGGATAATATTTCTATCTGGTCAGAATATGAAATTCTGTGGTAGTGTTTTTTTAAAACTTTTTCACTGCAAGATGAAAAACTGCCATTTCAAAGCTGCAATGAATTTTCAGAGTCACAAGAATTAAAGGTTGATTGTTCCATTGTTTGGAGAAAAAAACCCAAACATCTGAAAGGATCTTTTAATTTCACAAATGCAAAGCCCCCATGCTCTTCAGAAAGAGAGAGCTTTGAAACGCTGTGTTTTTTCCTAAGTTGTATAGACAGAGATCATATTTCCTTTTGAGAAATGGTTATTGGCTCTGCATGGCTGTGAGTTGGTGCTTGTTCCCATGGAGTTCTATGTAGCCTTGTTTGAGTTATTTATTTGCTGGAGACAAGAAGCTGAGAAGGAATTGGATTGCTAGGAGGACTTAGGGACAGAATCCTCACCTCACATAGCTGCCAAACATACATCATAACAGTAAAGGCTGTTGATGTCTGGCATCGGTATGAGCAGCCGTAGACCTCTAGAAAAGGATGATTGTAACCAGATAGCAATGATCTAATGCAAGGTAGCAGTAACACGGCCGGAGTGTGGGGGACCAGAACTAACTAGAGGGTAATTGAGGCTGGGTGTATTAGCATCCTAATGCTACTATAAAAAATTACTCCAAACTAGGTACAACAGAAATTCATCCTCTCACAGTTCTGGAAGCTAGAAGTCTGAAATGAAGTATCAGCAGGACTACGTTCCCTCCAAAGCCTGTAGGAAGAATCCTTCCTTGCCCTCTTACAGCTTCTGGTGAGCTCCAGCAATCCTTGATGTTCCTTGGCTTGCAGCTTCATCCCTTCAGTGGCTGTCTCCATTGCCACATGGTGTTCTCTCCCGATAACTCTGCATCCACATTTCCTTCTTCTTATAAGAACACCAGTCACTGGAATAACCCGCCCTAATTGAATATGGCCGCATGTTAACTCCATTATATCTACAAAGCCCTGATTTCCGTATAAGGTCACGTTCACCAGTCCTGGAGATTAGGACTTGAACATATATTTTTGAGGGATGAAATTCAACCCATAACAGTGTGGGGAGGTAAGTTCCCTTAGAAAAATAGAGTAAATAAGAAAATAGAGTAATTTGTATACTTGAGTGAAGTCTGATTTATTTATTCTTCTAGGCTGCTGAGGCTTGGATATGTCGTATATACAGGTATTTAATAATAGAATCCGTGCTCGTTGATTCTAAGGGAGAATCTGTCCAATAATTGGGTAGTAAAGTTTGAATGAAAAGTGTATACAAATTAAAAGACATCCTGTGAAATAGGTAACAGCTCTGTTAGTTTTATGATGTGACTCGGCAAATATTTATTGTTTTGAAATTTTCAGAGGACCTGTATTCAGTTCAATTGTTTTCCTTTACAAGAATAAAGAATAACAGATTTACCTTTATAGGAAAAAAACAACACCATGAATTAAATATCAGCCATGCTTCTGAGGATAATACCAACAATGGAAATTCATCGTTAGTGATTTTGTCCTAAAAATTTAACATAATTTACATTGTGAAGTGTTTACTGAACTGCCATATGCCCATGGCATAGTGCCATGTTGTCCTGGGGAGTTTGACACTAGAGATTATTATTTTCACTTAAAAAAGGCAAGTTAGATAGAGAAGTAAAATGAGATGAAGTTTACAAATGCAGTAGCGAAGCTGGGATTAGAAGGTACATCTAATGCAAATATTGTTTTCATAGTTGAATAATTATCAGACATTATTTTATGAAAAGCCATCATGATTTTTCATTTATTATTATATGTGATATTTAACATATTTAAGTCATAACAATATTATAATATCTAAATATGCTCTAAAATATGCTCTCCATTTACAGTATTTAAATAATAACAAACTATTTATTAAAACTATAATAGGAAAAATCTTGATGGCTTCATATTAAAGTTTAACTAACAATAATCATATACAGTGTAAAGTAATGGTATATTTTGTGTTGTTTACAGTACTCTCACTTCTTCTTAAAGTTTCAGTGGTACTCTGATGGGCAAATCTTTTTTTTAAGTTTTTATTTAAATTCCAGTTGGCTAACACAAAGTGTAATAGTAGTTTCAGGTGTACGATATACTGATTCAGCACTTCCATACATCACCCAGTACTCATTACAGCAAGCGACCTCCTTAATCCCATCTTCACCCATCCCTCATCCACCTCCCCTCTGATAACCATCAGTTTGTTCTCTAGAGTTAAGAGTCTGTTTCTTGGATGGGCAAGTCTTACCAATGACCTCCCCACTAAGAGTTCCTGACAGGGGGATGCCATGGATGGTGATGATAATGATGGTGATGATAATAAATACATAGCCAAGTTAAAAAATTTACTACTTTATTAATAGCAAGGTAGCAACCCTGTAGCCTCTAATGTACCACTTCACTGGTAATGTGTGGGGAAACCTTGCCTTCAGCTTAGAAACCAAAGGGAGGCTTCCTGCCACACAACCTTTTCAAATTGCCCTCCATACTCCTGGCCTGGCCCAGGTCAGTTTACCCTATGAGATAATGAGACAGGACAGTTTACCCTTTAGAGATAAAAGACAGGTTGGCACACAGAAAACATAAAGTGCAGGAGAAAGGCAGCTCATCAGAGCTTAAGGGCCAATAGTTCTTTGTACATTTCTGTATGCTTTGGATAAAAAATTATTTTATCCACTTCGGATAAACTCAGTCTCTTGAGACAGCAGGTGACAAAAACAGTTAATAATCCAAACCAATTTACAAAAGCCATCTGTAAGGATTTTAAAACAGTCACAATTCAACACAATCCATATGAAAATTTCAATGGCATTTTTCATAGAAATGGAACAAACACTCTTAAAAATTATGTAGAACCATAAAAGACCCCAGATAGCCAAAGCAATCTAGAGAAAGAATAACAAATCTGGAGCCATCATGCTCCCTGATTTCAAACTATATTATAAAACTACAGTAATCAGAAGCGTATGGCATTGGCATATGAACACACACACACACAGATCAAAGGAATGGAATAGAGAGCCCAGAAATAAATCCAGGCTTATATGGTTAATTCATTTACAGCAAAGGAGCCAAGAATATACAGTTGGGGGGAAAACAGTCTCTTCAATAAATGGTGTTGGGAAAACTGGACAGCTACATGCAAAAGAATGCAACTGGACCATATCTTACATCATACACAAAACTCAACTCAAAATGGACTGAAGACCTGAATGTGAGACATGAAACCACAAAACTCCTAGAAAAAACAGACAATGATTTTTTGGATTTGACACCAAAAGCAAATGCAACAAAAGCAAATATAAACGAGCACGACTACATCAATTAAAAAACTCCTACACAACACACACACACATGCCATCAACAAAATGAAAAGGCAATCTACTGAATGGGAGAAAATATTTGCTAACCATATATATATCAGATAAGGGGCCAATATGCAAAAACATAAGAACCTCATACAACTCAGTAACAAAAATAATCCAATTAGAAATGGGCAGAGGAACTGAATAGACATTTTTTTCCAAAGAGGACATGGCCAACTGGTATGTGAAAATGTGTTCAACATCACTAGTCACCAGGGAAATCTGAATCAAACTACAAGGAAATATCATTGCACACCTATTAGAATGGCTATTAGCAAAAAGACATGAACTAAACGTGTTGGCACAGATGTGGAGAAAAGGGAACACTTGTGCACCATTGGTGGGAATGTAAATTCATGCAGCCACTATGGAAAACAGTATAGAGGTCCCCCCAAAAATTATAGATAGAACTATCATGTGATCCAGCAATCCCATTTTTGGGTATTTATCTGAAGAAAATGAAACCACCAACTCAAAAAGGTATATGCACCCCATATTCATTGAAACATTATTTACAACAGCCAAGAAATGGAAGCAACCTATGAGTCCTTCAGTGGATGAATGGATAAAGAAAATGTGGTAAATATATATGCAATGGAATATTATTCAGCCATAAAAAGGAATGAAATATTGCCATTTGCAACAACATAGATGGAACATAAGGGCCTTATGCTAAGTGAAATAAGTCAGATGGAGAAAGACAATTACCATACGATCTTACTTATATGTGGAATCTAAAAAAAAAAAATGAACTCACAGATAAAGAGAACAGATTGGTGGTTGCCAGCAGCATGGAGCTGTGTGTTGGGGGCAGAAAGTGAAATGTGTGAAGGTATGAAAGTCAAAAGGTACAAACATCTAGTTATAAAATGAATAAGTCATGGGGATGTAATGTGCAGCATTGGTCACTATAGTTAATAATACTGTACCATATACTGAAAGTTGCTAAGAGAATAGATCCTAAAATTTCTCATCACAAGAAAAAAAGTTACAACTATGTATGATGATGGATGTTAACCAGACTTACTGTAGTGATCATTTTGCAAAATACAGACATATTGAATCATTATGTTGTATACCTGAAGTTAATATAATGTTATATGTCAGTTATATCTCAATAGAAAATAAAACATGACCACAAATTATTTGAGACGTAGATGCATATACTTTTCTACTGAATCTAGGTTAGCTTGTGAAGCTTCAACCAATACAGTATGGTGGAACTGATGTGGGGCTTCTAATGGCTAACTTGTAAAAGGCCAGGCAGCTTCCTCCTTATTTGCTGGAGCACTTGCTCTTGGAGCCTGGGGAAACCATGTAAGACGTTTGAACACTCAGATACTGTTGTGCTAGATAGGACATGTCTAGGTATTTCAGTTGACAGAATCCACTGAGCTCAGCATTCTAGCCACCTCTGTCAAGTCAATAGACAGGTATGTGAATCCACCTCAGTAGACCAGGCCATCTGTCAGCTCAACATCACTGAGAGACTTCTGTAAATACCACCGGTCTTGTTTGAATTTCTGACTCATAAATTTATGAGATAAAAAAAATGATTATGGCCAGGATGCCTGGGTGGCTCATCTGGTTAAGCATCTGACTCTTGATTTCAGCTCAGGTCATGATCTCAGGTCATGAGATTGAGCCCCACATTGGGCTCCATACTCAGCGGGGAATCTGCTTGAGAATCGCTCTCCCTCTCCCTCTGGCTCTCCCCTCATGTTCTCTCTCTCTCTCTCATTCTATCCCAAATAAATAAATCTATAAAAAGTGATTGTGATTTTAATACACCAAGTTTTGGTGCTGTTTGCTCTGAGGCAATGGATAACATAAACACAATCACTTTGGGAAAATAAGCCTTCCCTCTCCCATCATTCATTCCTTTTATATATATTTATATTCTTAACAGATGTTTATTGAATGTGTCCTATGTGCTATGTGTTTTCTGGGACATAAGGATATAATAGTAAAGGAAACAATAAAAATCCCTATTCTCATATAGGTTATACTCTACACAGGAAAGACAAATAAAAAATATAATAAAATATATGCAATATATCAAGTGGTGATTATTGCTAAAGATGAATCAAAATAAAGCATGATAACCTAATGGAGAGGACCAGAGGTAAATTACTATTTTACATAGTGAGGTCACAAATGGCCTCTTTGATAGGATGTTATTTAACTGGAAACCATCAGGTAATAAAGTGAGAATGTAAGTCACATCAGTATCTGGGGGGAGAATATTAGAGGCAAAGTGAACAGCCAGTGCAGAGACTCTTAGGTGAACTCACTGTGGACCCATTCAATGACTCAGATGCTGAGGAATTTGTTTAATTTTACGGTTTTGGTACAAGTTTAAGTGAGGGTATGTAGGTGATTACTAGGAAGTAGAACATGGACAGGAGTCTTCCCTTCTTTATACGATATTTGTATAACATAACTAAAGGAAAATTATTATCTCTTGTTCCCAACAATTTCAACCATTGGTACTAAAAATGATGTTTTCTGTTTCTAAGGAATTACATAACATTAATAATTCTTGTACTGATATTAAAAACTGGGGCAAGAACCTGAACAAAGAAACGAAAATATAAAATTAGAATGAGTCTGAGAAACAAACTGAGGATTCTAGAGGGGAGGGGGGTGGGGGATGGGTTAGCCTGGTGATGGGTATTAAAGAGGGCATGTACTGCATGGAGCACTGGGTGTTATACGCAAACAATGGATCATGGAACACTACATCAAAAACTAATGATGTAATGTGTGGTGATTAATATAACATAATAATAGAGAATCAATTTGGACTGTTTATGTTCTTTATTCTTTCATACATCCATTCATACATACATCTACAAAGTGCTAAGTTCTTTGTTACTAATTTGCAAAAGGTTAGAAGAAAAGGCAGAATATATACTACTATCTAGTGTGATAGGGCTGAAACCATACCAATAAGCAAAACAAATCTATAAATAAGTGGATACTGTGTCAGAGAAAATGCTATGTGTTCATCAAATTTTATTTCAACTTTCTCTTCTTGAAAAGACTGTATTTTGCATCCTTCTTAACAGCTAAGTTAGGATCAGGTGTTACTACCAGGCCTGACCATAAAATGACCTGTATAATTCACCTCTCTTCTGTCTACCATGGCAGTTCCGGAAGTCATGTGTTTTATTTTATTTTTTATTTTTTTAAAGATTTTATTTATTTATGAGAGAGAGAGAGAGAGAGAGAGAGAGAGAACGAGTGGGGGAGGGGCAGAAGGAGAAGCAGGCTCCTCGCTGAGCATGGAGCCTGATGCAGGACTCGATCCCAGGATTCCGGGATTGTGACCTGAGCTGAAGGCAGACTCTTAACTGACTGAGCCACCCAGGCACTGGAAGTCATGTGTTTTAAATGGTTTAGCCACATGTGATAGAAGGAACCTGGATCCCTAAATCACCACGTTGATTATTTCCCAGGTGAGCCTCACCCAACCCTTGTTGGTGTGTGATCTGAAGAAGTAAAAAATAATAATAATAATCTTTGTTTTATCAGACCACTGAGATTTCAGGGTCTATTTGTTACTGCAGAAAAACCTAGGCTATTCTTCGTTATGAAGGGAAGGAAGGAAGAATGGAATGGAGGGAGAGGAGGAAAAAAGATACACTCAGCAGTGGGGTGAGGAAAGAGACAAGGAAGATATTTTCTTGACCAAAGAGTAGATGTGTTAGACATGTGCTGTTCTCTCGTTTTAATCAAAAGGCCCCAAAACACACAGTAAACCACTGGCCAGAATGTAACCATTTGTACACATCAACTTGAAGATTATAGATGTGTTTTGGTTTCATACTGATTTCCTCAAATTAATCCAATTATCAATTACCATGAGGTAGCTTGATTTGTCTACTGCTTTTGCTTTTAGGTATTTTCAAGCAACTTCTTGTTGGTCAAACTCATAGTTTAGTAGTCTCAGAAGCATCTTCTCTACCAGGAAACTTAACACTGCTTCATTTCAAGGCCTTACATATTGGCATCTGTTGAAGCAGCTACTCTCCAGCCTCTATTCACTTTTGTGAATTCAGAATCTCTGTGATTCCAAACTGGCTCTGTTCTAAACTCTTGCATGTTGATTAGCCTCTCCTTGTGCTGCCTTTACATATAAGAAAATGTTGACAGATTAGAGATCTAGATTCAATATAGGAGTAAGGTAGTTATATAAATGAGACATAATTCCTAGTGAAATCTTCATATCCTTACCATTAAAAATAGTGAAATTACTATATTTACTCTAGCTGTCCCCAAACACTTGTCCTGACCATAGTGAGTTCTGTCTTCATGTTGTATCTTTATATACAAAATTTAGCATTTTTTAACTGAACAAATCATTGATGCCTGTCCTCTTTTACTTTGCTGTACTGTATCTACTCCTCAGTTCAGCTCCTTAAGAGAGTCTCCAAGGAATGTCTCTTTTTTTCTAATAGAAGAATATAACAGACATTCTTTAAATGTTATCTTAAGTCCTAAGGAGCTGACAGAAAGAATAGATACATTACCTAAAGTCTTATGTTAATGTGTTTATCTTTTTATTGTTTAACACACTGGTGACTTATGTAGAGGTTTTCAGACTTAGTGCTTCTGCCCAAAAGCCACTTCTATCACTGAGCATGACTGATTTTCTAGGAACCTACACCTTACACTCATTTTGCTAGTACTATGCTGGAGAAGGAAACTTAGAGCTCACCATACCCATGCCACATCTCAATCGGCAGATGGTATTGGTGGGTATGACTTCATATCTTGGGAAAATATAAAAATGGCAATAAATCTCCATTGTTTTCCTCTATGGCTAACTCAAGGCTCATGAATACTGGAAATAAAATAACTCTAGAGGCTAACTGTGACATATGCAACAAATCCAGCAAACCCAAGTTCCTTGACCTTGTCTAATGGTTGTATCCATCCTGTGGAGTTTTAATTCTCATGCTAATCCATCAATGCATTTTAGGGGGTGATAAAAGAAGTTATAGGTAATCATAAAAATATGTAGTTGAGAGATGTGAGACACTGAAGTCAGAAATTTAATTTTCTGTGGAAAAAAAAATGAGAGACCCCCCCACTGTGACAGATTTAAGTTAATGTATTAGGACATTAGGAGAAGGAAGGGAAAAATGAGGGGGGCGGGGAATTGGAGGGAGAGATGAACCATGAGAGACTATGGACTCTGAGAAACAAACAGGGTTTTAGAGGGGAGGGGGGAGGGGGGATTGGTTAGCCCGGTGACGGGTATCAAGGAGGGCACGTACTACATGGAGCACTGGGTGTTATGTGAAAACAATGGATCGTGGATCACCACAACAAAAACTAATGATGTATTGTATGGTGACTAACATAACATAATAAAATTAAAAAAAAAAAAGAAAAATAGATTAAATGTATACAAGACTGGTGACACAGGAATCATGAAGAAAGTAAAGCTTTGAGAGAAGTTATTAAGACAGAAAGTGAAGGCATTTGAGACATGAAAAGTGATCTAAGTCCCAAGAATTACAAACCGTGTGTAATGCATCTTACCGAAGTTAAAGTAACACGTTCCTTCTCCTTGTGATGAATCATTACAGTAGCCCTTGGGCCCACAAGTTAAAGTGAGACATAAATCAAATTGACCCAACCTGATGACATAAATAAGCAGTCAGTCTTTCCCAACATCTTACTGCAGCTGACGGTCCTGGATTACTACCCAATGTATGGAGACAGCACAGTAGACGACAGAGAATACTGGAGAATGGAATTCTGGTTTTAGAGCCAGAAATTTATGAGATTTGGTAAACAACGTATCTGGTGGCTGTTCATTTTCCCTACACAATGAAAATGAGAGTATCACATTCTTTCTTACTATGCAGTTGCATTTGACAAATGAGGTAATTTTTGTAAAAGTAGACTGAAAATTATATCACCAAGACAATTGTGAAGTATTAGATTACCTCCAGAGAAATGAGTTAGAGGCATAGTAGCGTTCCTTCCTCTGGAAGACAACTACTGGGCATCAATTGTAATCTCGTATCTATAGATCTCAGGTGAATCCAGACCAGGTTTTAATCATCAGAAAAAAAGGCTAAAATAAGTCATCTGGATGAAACATAAAGTAATAATAACTCAGGTGCACATCTTAACCCTTACTGGACACTAGTCAGACCTTTATTGGGACACTGGGATTTGCACTCATTCTTATTTTATATAGAAAATTTATACAGACTGAGCAGAATCCAGATCATGAGAAAAAAGGAAAACACACAATTATTCTAAAAAAACAAGTTGGAGAAATTGAGCAGTATAAAAAGTCAAAGGTTTAGTTTCAGTTTTCAAGAACTAGGTAATTATTAAAAGGAGATACATGTTATAGAGGCATTTATTTCATTTTTTCTCCAATTTTAGGTGAATTTGAAATTTTCTTAATAAACAATTTTAAAAACAGAAAAAAACATAAAAATGCATCCTTTCTTGATCAAAACTCTTCAGAGTATAGGCATAGAGGGTACATACCTCAATATCATAAAAGCCATCTATGAAAAACCCACAGCAAATATCATTCTCACTGGGGAAAAACCGAGAGCTTTCCCCCTAAGGTCAGGAACACAGCAGGGATGTCCACTATCACCACTGCTATTCAACATAGTATTAGAAGTCCTAGCCACAGCAATCAGACAACAAAAAGAAATCAAAGGCATCCGAATTGGCAAAGAAGAAGTCAAACTCTCACTCTTTGCAGATGATATGATACTTTATGTGGAAATCCCAAAAGACTCCACCCCAAAACTGCTAGAACTCATACAGGAATTCAGTCAAGTGGCAGGATATAAAATCAATGCACAGAAATCAGTGGCATTCCTATGCACCAACAAGTCAGAAGAAAGAGAAATTAAGGAGTCGATCCCATTTACAATTGCACCCAAAACCATAAGATACCTAGGAATAAATCTAACCAAAGAGGCAAAGAATCTGTACTCGGAAAACTATAAAATACTCATGAAAGAAATTGAGGAAGACACAAAGAAATGGAAAAATGTTCCATGCTCATGGATTGGAAGAACAAATATTGTGAAGATGTCAATGCTACCTAGAGCAATCTACACATTTAATGCAATCCCTATCAAAATACCATCAACTTTTTTCAAAGAAATGGAACAAATAATCCTAAAATTGGTATGGAATGAGAAAAGACCCTGAATAGCCAGAGGAATGTTGAAAAAGAAAAGCAAAGCTGGTGGCATCACAATCCCGGACTTCAATCTCTATTACAAAGCTGTCATCATCAAGACGGTATGGTACTGGCACGAAAACAGACACATAGATCAATGCAACAAGATAGAGAGCCCAGAAATGGACCCTCAACTCTATGGTCAACTAATCTTTGACAAAGCAGGAAAGAATGTCCAGTGGAAAAAAGACAGTCTCTTCAACAAATGGTGTTGGGAAAATTGGACAGCCACATGCAGAAGAATGAAACTGGAGCATTTCCTTACACCATATACAAAAATAGACTCAAACTGGATGAAAGATCTCAATGTGAGACAAGAATCCATCAAAATCCTAGAGGAGAACACAGGTAGCAATGTCTTTGACCTCAGCCGCAGCAACTTCTTCCTAGAAACATCGCCAAAGACAAGGGAAGCAAGGGCAAAAATGAACTATTGGCACTTCATCAAGATAAAAAGCTTTTGCACAGCAAAAGAAACAGTCAACAAAACCAAAAGACAACCGACAGAATGGGAGAAGATATTTGCAAATGACATATCAGATAAAGGGCTAGTATCCAAAATCTATAAAGAACTTCTCAAACTCAACACCCAAAGAACAAATGATCCAATCAAGAAATGGGCAGAAGACACGAACAGACATTTTTCCAAAGAAGACATCCAAATGGCCAACAGACACATGAAAAAGTGCTCAACATTGCTCAGCATCAGGCAAATCCAAATCAAAACCTCAATGAGATACCACCTCACACCAGTCAGAATGGTTAAAATTAACAAGTCAGGAAACAACAGATATTGCGGGGATACGGAGAAAGGGGAACCCTCCTACACTGTTGGTGGGAATGCAAGCTGGTGCAGTCACTTTGGAAAACAGTATGGAGGTTCCTCAAAAAGTTGAAAATAGAGTTACCCTATGACCCAGCAATTGCACTACTGAGTATTTACCTCAAAAATACAAATGTAGGGATTTGAAGGCGTACATGCACCCTGATGTTTATAGCAGCAATGTCCACTATAGCCAAACTGTGGAAAGAGCCAAGATGTCCATCGACAGATGAATGGATAAAGAAGATGTGGTATCTATATACAATGGAATATTATGCAGCCATCGAAAGGAATGAAATCTTGCCATTTGCAACGACGTGGAAGGAACTGGAGGGTGTTACGCTGAGCGAAATAAGTCAATCAGAGAAAGACATGTATCATATGACCTCACTGATATGAAGAATTCTTAATCTCAGGAAACAAACTGAGTGTTGCTAGAGTGGTTGGGGGTGGGAGGGATGGGGTGGCTGGGTGATAGATACTGGGGAGGGTATGTGCTATGGTGAGCACTGTGCATTGTGTAAGACTTTTAAAAAAATAAAAATAAAAAATAAAAGAAGATCCATGACAGTTATTGTTAATCATTTTCATTTCAACCATTCACATATACTGATGTGACTACACTCAGAGCACTGCACTGTGCTAGACAGATTTAACAACAATTATACCAAATGTAAAATTAAATATAGCCCTTGCCAGGGAGCCACACGGGATTTTACAGTCAGGTTGAGGAGAAAGGGGCCAACACTGATAAAGCATTTAAATAACAATGTTTTTTTTGCATCTGTCCGGAAGCTCCAATTTGACCTGAAGAGAAAGATAGTTAAAGAGATAATTGGGAAAATAAACCCTCAGTAGTGTTTTGGACATTGAATCTCTGATGAGTTTTAACACAGGATAGACAAGTACCAGCTTTAGTTAAGTGACAGAATATTGGATTTCTTTTTCAGCTTTTTAAAAGCGGTACTCTTATACTTTAATTCTTCTAAAAGTTGTAGAAAAAAAGTTTAACATAAGTTCCTGCAAAGTAAATGGTTAGTATATTTATATAAGGGCAAAGCCATCTGTACTGAGTGATTGTGATTAAAAGTTGAGAATTGGCAGATATACAATTGACCCCTGCATTGTTCAAGGACACTGACTCTCTATCCACATAGTTGAAACTCTGTGTATAACTTCTGACTCCCTAAAAATTTAACTTCTAATAGCCTACTGTTGACCAGAAGCTTTACTGATAACATAAACAGTCAATTAACCCATATTTTATGTGTGTATTATGTATAGTATTCCTAAAATAAAGTAAGCTAGAGAAAAGAAAATGTTATTAAGAAAATCATAAGGAAGAGCAAATACATTTATAGTACTGTATTTATTTATTTGGATCTTATTTATTTATTTTGAGAGAGAGAGAGAGAGAGAGAGCACACATGTGCATGTGAGCAGGGGGAGAGGCAGAGGGAGAGAGACAGAATCTCAAGCAGACTCCACATTGAGCACAGAGCTCAACTGAGATCATGACCTGAGCCAAAATCAAGGGTCAGACGCTTAACTGACTGAGCCATCCAGGCACCCCAATTTTATCTATGTCTTTTCTCTTTGTTTCATAGTATTTCCTCTCCAATTTTTTTCTCCATAAGTTTTCCCTATTTCTATATATGGCAGAATTATTCCCCCCAGACATGCCCACTCCAAAACTCAAGCATTCCCTTCCTTTCCCTTCATTTCTCATCCAAATGATTTGCTATGAGCCATTCAACAACTGTACCACATTTTCACCACCTCTCTTAATTCTCAACAATGAAATTCAGAATTCAATTACATAAAATTTTTGCTTCCAATATCATTGCTCCCCCAATTTATTTTGCAGACTGTTGCAAAATTTACCTTCCTCATATGTTCTCTAATTATGAAGACCCTGCTTAAATATCTTCAATGAATCCAATTGTTCTGAAGCACTGTATCTCAAAGTGCAATCCCCGGGCCAGCAACACTGCGATCACCTGGTATTCAAGTCCAACTGAATCAGAAATTCTGGAGATGGAGCCCAGCAATTTGTATTTGAACAAGCCATTTAAGTGTTCATTTTTTTGTACTAATAGACTATTTTTAGAGCAGTTTTAGGTTAACAGAAAAAAATTGAGCAGAAAGTACAGAGAACTCCCATATACCTTCTCTTCCCTGCATATTTTCCCCTATTATTAACAACTTGCATTTGTGTGATACATTTGTTAAAACTGATGAACTGATATTGATACATTTTTATTAATTAAAGTCCATAATTTACATTAGGGTTCACTCCTTGTGTTATACAGTCCCATGGGTTTTGATAAATGCATAATGTCATGTATCCACCATAATAGTATCATACAGAATTGCCCTAAAAATCCCTTGTGTTTCACCTGTCCCTCCCCCTCTCCCTCCCTCCCTCCCCCTGAGCACCTGGTAACCACTGAAATTTTTATTGTCTCTATCATTTTGCCTTTTTCAAAATGTCATATATTTGGATTTATACAGTATGTAGCCTTATCAGGCTAGCTACTTTCACTTAATATGCTTGTAAGTTCCTCTGTGCCTTTTTGTGGCTTGATCACTCATTTTTTTTTTTTTGTAGCTGAATAATATTCCATTGTATAGGTATACCACAGTTTTTTAATTTGTTCACCTCTTGGAAGGCATTTTGTTTCCAATTTTGGGCAATTTTCCAAAGTTTCCAATTTTTGGCAATTATGGATAAAACTTCTATAAATATCCATGTCCAGTTTTTGTGTGGACATAAATTTTCATCTCATTTGGATAAATACATAGAAGCATGGTTGCTGGATAATATGGTAAAGAGTAGGTTTAAAATTATCTTCCAAAGTGGCTGTACCATTTTACATTCACATTGGCAGTGAATGAGAATTCCTGTTGCTCCACATCCTTGTCAGCATTTGGTGTATTCAGTTTTTTGGATTTTAGTCATTCTGATAGGGGTATAGCGGTATCTCATTTTGATTTGTAATTCTTAAATGACATGTGATGTTGAGCATCTTTTCACATGCTCATTTGCCATTAGTGTATCTTCTTTCTTGAGGTGTGTGTTCAAATATTTTGCACATTTTTCAATAGGAGATTTTGTTTTCTTATCGTTGAGTTTTAAGTTTTCATTATATATTCAGGATATGAATACTTTGCCAGATATGTGATTTGGAAACATTATCTTCCAGTCTGTGGTTCATCTTTTCATGGTTTTAACAGTGTCTTTCACAGAGCAGAAGTCCTAATTTTAATGAAGTCCAACTTACCAATTATACCTAAAGTTGATACTGTACTGAATTAAGCCTAAAAGGAAACTCAACTTGGTGACTATAGGTCCTAGTTTGCTGAGGACAGTCCTGATTAATGCCTATTGCATCAATGTAATAATTGAGAGTGCCCCCTATTCTAGTTTATATAACAAAGTATATGGATACCTTACTGTTAACACTTTTAAACAGCTTTTTAACTAAGACAACATGGGCCTTACATTGATCATTGAACTGTTTAATGCATGAGTGGAAAAAGTCTCTAGACAAATGCCTAAGCATTGGAAAGGTAAGATAAATACTCCATAATATTCTTAAAAATGTTTATTCATTTTGCCACTATGAATAGTGGTGGTGTGTTAGATATTAAAACTATAGTTTTTTATGTATATGATTGCAATGAAACTTCTTAAAATTTATTTTTATTACATATCAATATAAATATCTTGATTTTTAATACAATAGAAATTGTTTATTTGGGGATATATATGAACTCTTATCACTAGGAATCTTGATAATTAGTATGGCAGACAGAAGACACCTGAAAGTTACTTTTCAGTTCCTCAGATTGGTGCTTCTAAATACATAGAATGACTATTAATCTTATACTCCCCAAAGGGGCCCACAGAAATAATGAGAGATTTTCTTTTAGATGGATGACTTTTCACTTTGCAATTAAAAAAGGGTAAGGAGGTCCTTCATCAAACTTTTATTTAGGGGAAACGGGGTGTCATGAAAGAACTTAAGGCTATTACTAATTAATAATATAAAGTTACAAAGCAGAAAAAAATCAAACTTTCTTTGACTTCCTACAGATTTTAAGCAGCTTCATTGATTAGCTCTTGATAGTGATAAGATTTCCTGGAAACACATAAGAGAATTTATAATGTGGTCAGATCTTTATTATTATTATTTATAGGCACTATTTTTTTGTAAACTACATAAATTAAATATGTCTTATTTTAGCAAGTGCACTGTTCACACTAAAAAAATTACATTTTGAAATTATTAAACCTCTATTGATTGCACAGGTCGTTAAAAAAAACATCTTCTTTGCTGGCCTAAGAGAAACTATACCTTATAAAATAATTTAATTCCAAAGTTTCTCTTTGTTCTAGAATAAACAACTTTACTCTAAGAAGTCTTCCCCAAATCTGCTGCACTAGACTGGATTCCTCTATGGCGGACTTCCCTCACACTCTGTGTCTCTTTCAAAGCACTTGTCACATTTTATTTTAATTATTTATTTAGATGTGTGTCTTCCTCACCAGAATATTCATTCTATGAGGATAGGCAATGTATCTTTGTTATCTTTTTGACAGTCAGCACATAGCATGATACTTTGAATATAATAGGGGCTCAATAAGTAAGTACATATGAGGCAAAAGTTGTAAAGTTTTAGACATTATATATGGTGAAAACACAACTTAAAATGTGGTTTACCTTTTGCAATACAAAAGGAGGTATATGAGAGCAAATTCCTTAACAATCTAATCTGGATTTACCAAAAGTATTAAAATAATGTTAAAGTCTACAAAAAAAAATTGCATTACAAACATGAAGTTGCTTTAGTCTCCTTAGTACTATTATTCTCTGTTCCTTACAATTTCCTAACATTTTCAATTATTTCCTTTCATTGTTCAGCTTCCTTTCTAAGCATCAACTCAAATGTCATGTTCTCAGAAAGGACATCCCTGATTCTGTATTTCAACACCCCATTTATTACCTTCATAGATGTTATCACAAAATCCAGTCACCTTGTATATCGGTTTACTATCTATTTCCCTCTCATTAATTTAAATTCAGTATAGGCAGAGACCTTGCCAGTTTTCACCACTATATCCTCATGTCTAGCAAAATGCCTGACATAGTTAACCTAGGAAAGAGTGAAGGGCTGGAGGAATGTGTATGCAAATACACACATACATTACAGGAAGTTCAATAAAACAGTGTTTACAAAAAACATGTAAAAAGTAAATAAAAGGAGATAGAGTTATTGTGTTTGCCACAAATAATTCCTGATATATTTTCATTCTTGGGGTCATGATAAACTGCTTGAGTTCAAGACTTGTCAAATCCATCTTTCAGTGATCTAGGATTATGTACTATTCTAAAGCTAGATGTTTTTAAAAATCTACCTCTAAGTTTAGGCCTTTGTGCTTTACAAAGACTTCTTGATATGAAAAGGATGTTAGCATCTGATCTCTCACTTCTTTAGAAATTACTTAAACTAAGCATACTTGTTAGTTTCAAGATGTAAGGAATATTATTTGCATATATGTAAGAATATTTAATTTGGCATTAAGCTTAAGATTGATCAGAAAAAGCATTAAATCTGACAGTTACTCTAAATTGGTTAACTGCTATTCTTTGAGACAAATTTTCTGTAGTTTTATGTAGTCACAAGATTTTATTTAATAGGAAATAACAACACTCATTTTAAATAATAAAGTTTGCCCATGTGTGTAATACTTTATATAAGCACATTTGTTGTCAGGGTTCTGGCAAGAAAATAAATGGGTAGTTAAAAAGAGTTTAATAAAACTCATTTTTAAGTTGTGGTCAGGGTTTAGGGAAGCAGCAAGTAGTAATGCAGGGCATGGGCTGACATCAAGAGGGAGTCATGGCTACCACAGAGGTCAGCCTCTCAGGACAGAAAATGCAGGGAATGGAGCAGATGGGATATGTAAGCAAACTGGGCACAATACAACATAATGCACATGTAAATGAGTTCTGGAAAGGCTTGCTTTTGATACCAAAGCTTTACAAATTTTGAGAAAAAAATTAGTAATTTTATTTTTATGTCTCTCCTCTCTTTTTGTCATGCTTTGTATCTAAAAGGAGGGTTGAGTTAGGGGGGCAGAGAACAGGCACTCTTGCATACATATGCTCTTGCTGACATCCTTAATTTTGAGCACAATAAATGTAATAATATAAACTAAGCTCACCAATGATATAGTATGCAATCTTGTAATCAATGAGATGACTTGGATTGGCCTCACAGTTAAAGAAATACTAACAAAAATACTCAAGACAGTTGGAGAGCTTTTACTACCTGAAATTACACATGGCTTGGAAATTCCCCTTACCTATAGACCTAGTTTCCTGATTCATTTTTTTCTTAGTATGTTATGTATGAAATTTGAGTGTTAGGTCTGCATTTGGGGAGTTTTAACCTGGAGGTATAGTAAAAGAGGAATATAAGGAATAATAAGGTAGAGTATCTTAAGATCACCGTGGTTTTAAGGTAATTCCTAGCCCAGCATATCCAGAAGGTTATCACTTTCTGTTCCTCTTTGTATAGGGCTGACTGGCTGCTGAAGATGCTTTCTACATGATGAATCTTATCAAGTTCACCTATGTGGGATTCTCTCTAGCTTTTAAATAATTTTTCATATAATGGGGTGAAATGAGAATAATAATAATGATGCACATTTGACCATCTTGAGTAAAATGTGTGGGAGCACAGCCTTTATATGATAAAAAAAAATAGAGAATAAGATAGGCTCAAATCCTTGTATCAGGGAAACTCTGAGTGGAAAGAAAATTACTCAAAAGTTTCTTCCTTTTCTTTCCTTTATTTTCTTTTCTCTCCTTCCTTCCTTTCTTTTTCCTTGACTCCCTCCTTCTCTCTCTCTCATATTCTTTCTTTTTCTTTCTTCTCCCTTTTCACTAGGCATTGCCCTGAATCCCTCTAGGAAAACAGAATAGAGTCATGTTTGAAATATATATCCTCTTGGGGGGTGCCTGGGTGGCTCAATCAGTTAAGTGTCTGACTCTTGGTTTCAGCTCAAGTCATGATCTCACGGTTGTGGGATCAAGCTCCAAGTCAGGCTCTGCGCTCAGTGTGGAGTCTGCTTCAGATTCTTTCTCCCTCTCCCTCTGCATCTCCCCTTGCTTATGTTCTCTCTCTATCTCTATCTCAAATAAATGAATAAATAAAATCTTAAAAAAAAGAAATATATATCCTATTGGAATATTTGACACTAAGAGAGAAATCAAGTCCACATCAGACAAGTGACAATGTCGTGGCATTCAGATGAATTGAAGTTGCATTACATAAAGCTTCTAATCAGCACATATTGTACAGAAACATGTAAAAGAAACATGTAAAATACTTAAGATTTTTGAAATGGATCTAATACTTTTAACATTTCAACCGACATATTTTCACTCCCCCTTAAATCATCTTCCTTTTTATCCATCTCCATGATTGGACCACAAAACTCATCATCCGAGTGAATAAGAGAGGAAATAAGAGAGTATGTACCACTAAGAATAAAGAGGTCAAATAATAGCTTGACTCTAAAATTTGCCTCGCCTCATAAAATTGAGGAAAAATAGTCTTTCTGAAGACAGAATCAATTTCTCAATCTCACAAACTTGTGACAAGTCAAGAGCCAGTTGTGGTGAACGAACTAGATCTACTAGAACTTAGACATGTCTTTCATCATGTAGACTATGCCTTCCAACACTAATGATGAGCCATAAAACTTGGTGGCTCCAGAAGAAAAGAAGAACATGGTATGAGTGGAGTCCTTACCACAAAGAAAAAAAGGAGGAAAGTCCACACTTTGCCCTTTGAGTGCTAATCAGAAAGAAAAGGAAGAAAAGCAAAGGAGAGAAGGGGAGGAAGCTATGTGAGATACATATGTCTTGTCTTTTGTCCTCCTATCTCTGCCCAATTCCCTGAAAGAACATGGCTTAGGTCAAGGAGAAGAAAAAGTAGAGATGGTCTTTTGTTAAACATTCTTTTACAGAGGACCTTCTAATCCTACTCTACCCTGGACCCAACTTGGGCATGGGGTGGGGCTCTGTAGCAGAGTAAAAATTGCATCATAGAGTGATTAGACAAAGAAAGAGTCTGATTAAGTACTCATGGAATATACTTGATTTTAGGTGGGGAGGAGTCAGGAATGAAGAAATTCCCACATGCCCCCAAGGTGAATCAAAGAAGTCAGCTGTTTGTCTGTCTGAAATTTACCCTTTACCCAAGGCTAACAGAAATTACGGGGTCTGGAACTCCAGGTACTATAAGACTGAACCTTTTATGTAATGGAAGATGAATAAGACCAGAACTGCCCACACTATGAATAGAAAAGTCTTTGTGTGGGGGACAAAATCATGAGGAAGATTAAATAAGGAGGCCATTTTTCTTTGCGCTTCTGAATGTAATGATATTGCATTTGTGACTTCACAACATGCCAGGACTAGCCTGGAATGTCTGAGAATCTGGGTATAGCAAGAATTTATATGTACCATGGGTTAGATGAGACACCTAAACTAAAATTAGTGAGAGAAACCATGTTGAGGCCTTGGCTACAGTTGTGAAACAGATGGTTTCATTTGCAGAGTTACATATGGATAGAAACCATGTAAGAAAGGGTCATCTTTAAGAGTCTGCCTTAACTCTGTATTTTTTGAAAGGACCGAAGTCATTTTCAGAAAGTAAAATCCAATTACAGCAGCAGAAGCTCTCCCATTAGTATAAGGTTTGGGGTAAATCTGTGCTTGAGAGGAAGAAAGAAAGAGTATAATGCTTCCTTGAAAGTTTATAGGAAGCTGGAAAACTGGTCTGAGCAGAGCTGATTACAGCAAGTGACCATTGACTTCTCTTCCCAGAAAGCAGAGGACAGAGACTACACAACGACCGCCCCCCCCCCCCCGCCGCCCCCGGCAAAGCAGGGATTAATAGGAAATGACGTTGGTGGGAATGTCTCCTTTTCCAGCTGTTTTTAGGCCGAGGCCACTGCACATGCCCTGATGATACAGACCCAGTAAGGCTCATTTCCATACAAGGGAAACTATCTAATACTTAAGATTAGATTAAATTTGACATTAAAGAAGCTTTGATTTATTTGTCCATCTAAATACAGAGAATTAACTGGGACCCAACAGCATTTGTCATTAACAACTTCCTTCTTCACCATATTGCACTTTTTTCATCATGGCCTCTCCTACTACTATCAACTTTGATCCCAGTTTGAAGGCCAGAGTTTGAAATAGATAATAAAATGCAGTATTTTCACTGGAAAATACAGGAGGAATTTAATTAAGGATAATGACTAAAGAGAGTTTTTCCTAAGGGCATGGCATGTCTTATGAAATAACTCATGAATATGTTGCAAGCAAACCAGAAATAGGAAGAAAACCTGGGTGAAGATGACTTTCCCAAGTCTAGAGCTGTAGGAATCTCCAAGAAGGGCCAAGGAGCCATCATCAGTAAAGAACTACCTGCAACTTCAGTAAGACGTGAGAAGTTTACATAGACTGTCTCACTCAAAGTGCTAGGTCCCAGAGGAGGTAAGGTACCGAATCAGGGAACAGCTGAAGGCTAGGGTAGACAACATGAGAAATACAGCTGAAAGAAAACATGAAGTAGATTCTAACCAGGCCTAAAATTTTTCTAAGAAGCATAGACGTATAGCAAATCTGAGTCTATTTCAGGCTGAGAATCTGAATAGCTGGATCGAGCCCAGACAAGGTTGAGTCAAGGAGAAGAACTGTACTGCCATGTTCAGTAAACTGTGTCAGCCAAGTCAAATTCTGGCCAGATTTTTGGAATAGGCACTTTTTCTCAATTTCTCAATTTCATTGTTTTTGTCTTTTCCTCTTCTATTTTGATTATTCATTTTCTGCCTCATTTTTTTAGATAGGCTCTTTTGCAAAAATGTCTCAATTTTTTTAGCTAATCTGAAAGAAAGGAGGCTTGTCCTCAAATAAAGTAAACTGTTTTACAAAGAGTGGAGTGGCAAAGAGAGATGCTACATTGGAAGAGGTTGGAGATCTGTTTTCCTGACCAAGGAGATGCTGCATTCATATTCTATAACTGCATTCAGATATGAAGCAGGAATCTAGAGGTGGTCACCCATTTTCTGATTTCAGAGGTAGCTATGTTTTGTTTGCCTGGTATAATGCTTAAGAAAATGAAATTTACTTGATTATCTTCAATTAAGACATGCACTCCCCAGTTTAGTCATAGGCCCACCACTGACCGTACCTTACACTTTCTATTTTGTCTCTTTTCTACATGTTTTCTATAGGGAAGTGGATGTATAACTCTGAGAATGGTAACAGTGTATTACTACTCTTTCCCCCTACTAAAGTGTAAGACCCACAGGGGCAAAGATTTATCTCAGTACTTGAACAACTAGGACATTGTCAGGCATTCAATACACATTAATTGAATGAATTCATTAATACTATGGGACAATATAATAAATTGCCAGTGGTTGAGCCTCTAGCGTTATTAACAGGGTCCTTATATTACATCTCAGGGACTGCTGTATTCTGAAAAACTTGATCCTAATGAATATATCATACTGTCTGTCCCGCTCATCAATATACCTCCTTACCTGCTTATTTGTCAAGTAAAATAAATCAATATACCTCCTTACCTGCTTCTTTGTCAAGTAAAATAAAGCCACAAGTTTATAAGCATATATTAGGATTTTAATATTTCAATAAAGCATAGATATTAAATTAAGCATACAAGGAAAGTGATATTATCTGAAAGTTAGAATATTTAGGCCAAGAGATATAAAATAAAAATCTTTTAAAACTAAAAATTAGAGTATAATGAATCAATTTCTTTGCTTGCAATAGCAAATAGATGTCACAAGAGCTGGATTAAAGAAATTGAATACCTGTGAACATGACCAGTACTTTTGCCTGGTGAAATTTAACTGATAAAATTATTTTTTAAAATTTAAAAAAAATTTTCACTTTTTATTTGAACTCCAGTTATTTAATGTACAGTGTAATAGTAGTTTCAGATATACAATAGAGTGATTCAACACTTCCGTACATCACCCTGTGCTCATCACAGCAAGTACCCTCCTTAATCCCCATCACCTATTTCACCCATCCCCCGACCCCCTCCCTTCTGGTAATCATCAGTTTGTTCTCTATAGTTAAGAGTCTGTTTCTTGGCTTGCCTCTCTGTCTTTTTCCCCTTTGCTCATTTGTTTCATTTCTTAAATTTCACATATGAGTGAAATCATACAGTAGTTGTCTTTCTCTGACTGTCTGACTTCGCCTAGCATAACGCTCTCTCGCTCCATCCATGTTATTGCTAATGGTAAGATTTCATTCTTTCTGATGGCTGAGCGATATTCCATTGTGTATATCACCATACCTTCTTTATCTATTCATCTGTCAGTGGGCACTTGGGATGTTTCCACAATTTGGCTCTTATAGATAATGGAGCTATAAACATTGGGGTGCATGTATCCCTTTGAATTAGTATTTTTGTATTCTTTGGGTAAATACCTAGTAAGGCAATTGCTGGATTAGAGGGTAGTTCTATTTTTAACTTTTTGAAGAACCTCCATATTGTTTTTCACAGTGGCTGCCCCAGTTTGCATTCCCACCAATAGTGCAAGGGGGTTCCCCTTTCTCTGCATCCTTGCCAACACCTGTTGTTTCTTGCATTGTTGATTTTAGCCATTCTGAGAGGTGTGAGATGGTATCTCATTGTAGTTTTGATTTGTATTTCCCTAATGATTAGTGATGTTGAGCATCTTTTAATGTGTCTGTTGGCCATTTGTATGTCTTCTTTGGAAAAATGTCTATTCATGTCTTCTGCCCATTTTTAAATTGGATTATTCATATTTGGGGTGTTGAGTTTGATAAGTTCTGTATAAATTTTGGATACGAACCCTTTATCACATGTGTCATTTGCAAATAGCTTCTCCAATTCCATAGGTTGCCTTTTGGTTTTGTTGATTGTTCCCTTCACAGTGCAGAAGTTTTTATTTTGATGTAGTCCCGGTAGTTTATTTTGGCTTTTGTTTCCCTTGCCTCAGACATATCTAGAAAGCAGTTGCTACATCTGATGTCAAAGAGGTTACTACCTGTGTTCCCCTCTAGGATTTTAATGGTTTCAGGTGTCACATTTAGGTCTCTCATCCATTTTTTAGTTCATTTTTGTGTATGGTGTAAGAAAGTGGTCCAGTTTCCTTCTTTTGCATGTTGCTGTCCAGTTTTCCCAACACCATTTGTTGAAGAGACTGTCTTTTTCCCATTGGACAGTCTTTCCTTCCTTGTGAAGATTAGTTGACCATAGAGTTGTAGGTTTATTTCTGGGTCTTCTATTCTGATCCATTGATCTATGTGTCTATTTTTGTGCCAGTGCCATACTGTTCAGATCACTAAAGGTTTGTAATATAACTTGAAGTCCGGAAGTGTGATGCCTCCACTTTTGTTCTTTTTCAAGGTTGCTTTGGCTGTTTGGAGTCTTCCGTGGTTCTATACAAAGTTTAGGATTGTTTGTTCTACCTCTGTGAAAACGTTGTTGGTATTTTGATAGGGATTACATTAAATGTATAGATTGCTTTGGGTAGTATAGACATTTTAACAATATTTGTTCTTCCAGTTAACTGGTAGAATTATATGACAGATTCAGAATTTATAATTATAAAGAATATTAGCAACTGTTTAGTTTATTGCACATTCTTTTTTGTTTTGTCTTATTTTGCCCTTTGTTTTTCACTCTTATCTTTCCCCATGGCATATGGTTCTTGCTGAGCTATGAATTACAAAAAGCTGCCCCTTGATCACTGGGATAACCACATGACCCAGACTTGGCCAACCACACTCATCAATAGGAATGCTGAGGAAGTCCTAATAATACAGTTTTAGTTCGTTGAATACTTCAGGCAGGCTTTGCACAGTTGCATGAACTAATAAATCACCTTCTTTGTTTATGTTAACCATAGTTGATTTTCTATTATGTGTAACTGAACAAATCATGATTAATGGGCGATATTAATACCTTAATTATACAGAAGACAAAATTGTGCTGAAAGAAGTTAAGGAAATTACCCCATACCACTCTACTAGATAGTGAACGATCCAAGAATAGCTTGATGGCCTAGTATTCCGTCTTTCTTCTTTAAACTTGTCTTTTAGGGGCGCCTGGGTGGCTCAGATGGTTAAGCGTCTGCCTTCGGCTCAGGTCATGATCCCAGGGTCCTGGGATCAAGTCCCGCATCGGGCTCCCTGCTCAGCGGGGAGCCTGCTTCTCCCTCTACCTCTCTCTCTCTCTGTCTCTTATGAATAAATAAATAAAATCTTAAAAAAAAAAAAACTTGTCTTTTAAACTTCCCTGACTTTTTCTTGTCTCTGCTATTTCTTCTTCTTTTGTGAAAACATCTACTTTTGTACTATTTATGTGTTGGGATATCGATACTACTGGGTCCTTTTGCTTAAGTACAACTTCTTCCAGTTCTGCAACTTCATGACTACTTAGTGTATTCAGGAGCATCAAATGTCTCCAACCATCTGTTTGCAGCTTATTATAGAAATGGGATTAACTTGCTTTAGGGGATTCATAAATGAGCTCCAGAAAACTCTAAATGTCCTCTCCATTTGGAGGTTTATACCAATTCTCTCTTCTCATATATTCTTTCTTATTCAGTTAGACCAGAAAAGTAGAGAGAGCCCATAGCCATCACCAACCATGACTTTGTCACTCTTCTAATTCCTACTTCTAATTTTCGACTTTATTTTAATATTAACAATTTTTAGGAAAAATCTAACTTATCTAAAAATATCTAAATATCCAAAAATTTAAATAATTTTTAGTCACGTGTGATCAAGACCTTCACTGGCCAACAAAATCAATTGCCCTTCCACAGTGGACAGCCCTAACTGAGAAGCAGCTGGTCAGAATAAGTCCATGTTGGCATGTAACCATCTAGGTGTGACCATGTGACTAATTTTCATCAATGGAATTCAAGTGGAAAAATGAGGGCCACTACTGGGTCAAGGCTTTGCAAAAAGAAATGTACTACTTCCTTTACTTTTTTCTCCTTCCATTAGTTGAACATTTAAAAATGTAAAGTCTAACAGCTGTACTGTGATACAGTAACCATTAGCCATATGTGACTGCTTAAATCTAAAATGATTAAAATTAAATACAATTAAAAATTAAGTTCCTCATTCATCCTAGCTACATTTCAAAATATAGCTACATTAGTAGCTATATTCTCATCATTACAGGTCATGCTGTTGAACAGCACTGGCTCAGAAAATGTAGAGACAAGATGGAAAGAACCCTGTTCATCAGATCTTATCGAGGAGAGCCACCTAGCCACTGGACACTTTATGAGAGTGTGAAATAAACCTCTGGTTTGGTCAATTATACATTTACATATTTTAGGATGCATATTTCATAATATTTTGGCCTATCCTAACTAATAAAGAAGCTTAATGGTTATTTTTAAAACATTTTTAACATCTCATCAAACATCTAGAAGATGCCCTATCTCCTTATGTTTTTTGTTTGATGGATTCTTTTCTTTTTACATTCCACATCAAAATAAAACCGAACGTGCACCTTAAAGCAGAAGGGTTTAAGACACAGCATTTGCAGGAAAATAGTCTAAAAGAAGTTTCTCACAGAAATGCATTCACAGTGTAGGGGTAATGCTGAAAATTCAGGTTTCTGCCAACTCCTGCTTTCATAAGATAATATCCTCATAAGCATGAGGCCATGAAGGGCACAGTCTTTGAGCTCAGAATCTTTGGGTTTGAGTATTGTTTCTGCCACTTGATATCTGCAAATTTTGTATTTTTATGACTATCCATAAATAACACCAGTTGAGAGAGTCGGAGAAGTTAGGCAGACAGAGATCAAAAATCAGCTTAATTACTGATAAAAACAGGGCTGGAGAATACGGATTAAATGTGTCACAATAATGAGCTTCATGATACTCCTGACCACACCAGTTCAGATCTTGACACAATCAACTAAAGGGAAATTTTGAGTCTTAAGGGAGGACTTGCTCAGGATTGTTGCCTTTCACTGAGGGGAGAAATTGAGAAAGAGGGCAGAAATAGTGTGAATTCCCAAAGTTTAGGAATTTTGTTAGATTAGCATCACACAATTTATATATTCAAACTAACTTCTGTACTTTCCAACATGATAATTCATTTCCCCACTGTGGGTAGGCAAAAAAGTAGAGCAGAGGCCCTGAAAAATATAGAGAAAATGTCTCCTCTAAAAAATCAGAAGGAAAAGGTGAAAGGTTTTGGTATTTTAAGCCTGTTTCTTTCAATAGAAAATGGAAGTGTTAATAGTACTTGGGATTGCTATGAGTATTAAATGAGATAATTTGTGTAAAGAATTTAACACAATCTCTTATAAACAGCAAACTCCTACTAATTGAATTATCAGTAATAATAGTAGTAAGGCTATTATTATTATTTTTTAATTTTTATCTGTTGCCTGAACTTCCATAATTGAGTACATTATTTAGTAGACTTACTGGAAAACTTATGACATTTCATTTCACCATAAATATTTCATTTTGTATGAAATACAGAGGTTTTTTGTTTGTTTGTTTGCTTTTTGTTTTTAATGAAGCCAGTTGGAAGAGAACTATGCTAGATTCTTAAGGGAGGGAAATAATGAAAGAAAGTTTTATGGAAACTCTAAGCAAATGAGCACTCCACTTTCTTTATAAATTTGTCTTGGTCCGGGCCTGCACTTAAACAAGTGCTTATAAATATCTGAGAGGAGAGTTATATATTTCAATTTTAAAAGGTAAGCATTGATTCTTTAAGTAAAAAATATATAATAATCATATAGTCTTATAATTAGCATTTATGATGGGGAAAAATACTAGGGAACACTGAGACCTAACAGGACTGGAATCATTCATCCATCTGTTGAGCTTTACTAAGCCCCTGAATGATTCTTTAATGTCAGTTCATGACAGCATACTATGGGGTGTTGAGAATACAGATACATTCAATGCTGATTCTGCCTTCAAAAACATATAGACTAATATATGGAGTATGGGCCTAAATATTATAATTCTGCGTAGAAAGTAATGGCTCATAATAAAAAGTAAAAATTAGGGCTTTGAGAGTTCAAAGGAGAAATGCTTACAGCTGAAGAGTTCAGAGGAAGTATTATGTTCAGCTGTGGGGTGGTTATGGGGGAGCAAAGCATCAAAGGAAGCTTGAAGAAAAGAGCACAGGGTCTAGGTAACTTTTGCACAAACGTCATGGCGGTGTGGTGTTGTGGCTCATGACGCAGGTGGTGGAATTTTGAGTACTACACTGTTTTAAAAGTTCTGAATTGGTTTAAAAACAAAAGATATGAATGACATGGATGTAGTTTCTGAAGAAGTGGTATATGTGAATAGTGAGAGAGCCTAAATGTTGCTACCTCTTCGTAGACATGTTGAAGTAACAGTTACACAAGATCCGTACTCAAGAGAAGGGAACCTTGCAGTGAAGATAAGAAAGAAAGGAGAGAGATATATCGGTCTCTTTCACATGAGCACACAGTATATTAAAAACTAACTTGAAATACGGTAAATTCTATTGTCACATTTCAAATAAAAAAAGTTTTGGAGTAGTGCAGTCAGTTTTGAGTATAAATCTTTAAAAGAGCATATGAAAAACTCAAAAAAATTATAAATCATGAAACAGATCTCCAGTTTTTGTTCTTTTACAGTGGATACCTAAAATACAGAACATTATGGGCAGGCAACTATACACACACACACACACACATGCATACACACACACACACATACACACATGCGCACAGATTCATAGAGATGCATATAAGCAGCATAGAACATGCTATTTTATACATGAAAGAATTTAAAAGTATATTTCTATTTCCATTTGTTTGTTCTCTGTATATGTAAGTTAAAGTTATCTACATTTAAAAATACTCCAGTAAGTTTCAGTATGTCCATTGTATTTCAACTTTTTATAATTTGCATACTGTTTAGTTTTATCTGCAATACTGAACCACATATAAAAGCTAACAATAAGGAAATGTCTGTGTTTCTCCACTGGGCTGAACATATACTGAAATTGAATAGCAAACGATGAATTCTATTATGCAAAACAGAAAATATGCAAGAAGAATATGTTGAAGTATTTTAATGGCTCTTCAACTACTTCCAATAACGGGGACATAGATAGAAACAAACTTTTTTTTTTTCTTTCCTGGCCTAGCCCCTCTGTTTCAGTGGTCTCCAAACCTCTTGTTCATGCTCCCTCTAAAGGGATTTTGAAAAACGTTTTATTCATTGCACATTTATAATGCAATATCTTTTTAACCTAAGTTTAAGCAGTTGTGAAAGATATAATTTCCGGCATAATACATACATTGACATTTTAAATAAAGCAGTTACATATGTCTTTTAAAATAGCTCATATTATCCAAATATCATAATGGTCTGATACAACAACTCTGGTGTGAAAAATAATGCACCAACAAAGCTCTTATTTCACAATCAGATATTTTGTATTATTCTTCTCCTTGAAATCATATTAACATTGTACTTCCTCCACATAATCTTAGCATAATATGAGCTATTTTATATTTGAGAGTCTTTTATTGATCACGGTAACTTATGTTTCTGAAACAA
Source organism: Halichoerus grypus (assembly GCF_964656455.1). Taxonomy (NCBI): domain Eukaryota; kingdom Metazoa; phylum Chordata; class Mammalia; order Carnivora; family Phocidae; genus Halichoerus; species Halichoerus grypus. The sequence continues at coordinate 103,416,969 of NC_135727.1, read as the reverse complement.
AACACTTACCTGAATTGACAGTATTTTTACAAATTTTCTGTCACCATAAAGCTCTAAATGCTAAATTTTCTTCTGTTTTGTTACCAATTGTACATATTAGTAGTAAATAATCAGAGCAATGTGCATATTTTATACATTTTGAGAAAAAAATCAAACTAAAGCATAAAACATTATCAGAAGTGTATTCCTAAATGAGGTGAAGGAGTTACGTTCTTTGCTTCTTCAACTGGTTTATGTATCTGTAGATGGATATCAGTTATTGCTAGTATGAGTCAAAATACGATATCAATTCTATTTCTTTTTCTCATTTTAGACATCTAAGTGCTGAGTAAACTTCTTCATGAACATAAATAGATATTAATCAAGTTATGTTATAGCAATCTCGCTCAAGTGTTTGTACTCCTTCTGAGTTATTTGGAAGCTAGATTAAACCATCTTCGGTTTTGTTGAAAGCAAAGAATTGAAAATCACCTGAACTGCAAAACAATTTGATACCCAGTCATTAATTGTATTGATTTTCTTAACATTGACAGCAATATTGTAAATTGTTCCATTGTCAAAACTATAGGTATTTATGCCAGTTGACAACCCTAGTATGATAAGTGAAAGGGAAGCCTTTCTTTTGTAAAGTAAGAGAGGGTTAAAAGGAGGGGGGTAAAAGTGAAGAGCAAGTGGGGAACCAGGATGATGCCTTGACCCTGATACTCATTCTCACTCATAAAAATCAGTTTTAGGATAGAATACACACGGGAGTTGAAAATATGCAAATTGCTTGGCTTATAATGATCTACACCCCTATATCCGTTTGAATGTCCTTAGGTACCTCCTGGATACCACTTTTCTTTTCTTTTTTTCTTTTAAAGATTTATTTATTTATTTGACAGAGACACAGTGAGAGAATGAGCACAAGTGGGGGAGCAGCAGGCAGAAGGAGAGGGAGAAGCAGACTTGCAGCTGAGCAGAGAGACCGATGTGGGGCTCGATCCCAGAACCCTGGGAACATGACCTGAGCCAGAGGCAGATACTTCACCGACTGAGCCACCCAGGTGCCCCTGGAGACCACTTTTCTAATTATCTTTCTCCATTACCATCGTATCTTTAGATATGTTTTCACTTTTTTTTGGATAGCAATGGACATGATAGGAGTGAGGGGAACAGAGTCTGGTGGAGGCGCTTAACTGCCAAAAGCCAGATGGATGTGATGATCATATGTTAGAAGGGTAGGAGTGGCAACTGAGGAGGTCTGACTGAACTTCAGAGTTGGTTAATCGAGGATGAGTACCTGGGGGCAACTATATATGGGTGGCCAACTAGAGTTTTACTCAGTCTGTGCTGTTAAAAGAAATAAAATATCAAGATCCATTGCCTAGCTCCCAGCCATGAGCTAGTTTTCAGATGTGAAACACATTGACTGAAATGAGTCATGATCTCCAGGAGAAAAGAAAAACAAAACAAAACAAAACACTCTTCAATACCATGGGAAGGGATATATAGTAATGGTTACATTAGTTTTCCCCCAAAATGATTTACAGTCATTCATTCAGTTCCACTGGGGAAAGAAAAATACCCAAACATTTCGAGGAAGTTGACAATGATGCTAAAGAGGCCCTAAGCATCATTATGCTCCCCTCTCCTAGTAGAGCAAAGGCATGCGGGGAATAGGTAATAAATAGAGTCCTGCCTGAGCTTTGGCTTACCGTGGGTGGGCTGGGTCCGCAAATTCACCTCGTGGTCCTTACCCTTGTACCTGAATGTATAAATGGCATTGACATACTTGGGAGTTAGCACAACCCCCACATTGGGTGCCTGACCTGTGGGAGTAAGGGCTAACATTGTGGGGAGAGCAAAGTGGAACTCTTTTGCATCACCCAACATTCTAAATCAAAAACGTTTGGCATCCTGGGTAGTGTACAGCAGAGATTAATGTCACCTTTCAAGATATAAAAGATTCAGAGTGGTTGTTTCCACAATATCTCCATTTAGTTTTCCTGCAGAAACTGCTGGAACCTGGATGATACAGCAGACTAGTGCAAACTCAACCAAGTAACAGGCTCAAGGACAGCCACTAAGGGACAGCGGATCATCCTAGCCTTGGGTACATGGCTCATGCCAGTGACATGGCGACGGCATTCTTTTCTAGTAGTTTGCATTCACATAGAATGAACAAAAGCATTCATAGTTTTGCTCCAGATTTATGTTAACTCATTTGCCATCTGTCATGATATAATGCAGAGAGCTCAACTATCCAGACATCCTGCAGAACATCACATTGATCCACGACGATACTTGACTAAAGTCTAGATGAAGAAAAAGTGGCTAGCATGCAAAAAGCCTTGGTGAGATGCATGCTCTCAAGAGGGTGAGGGAGAAGCTCAATGAAGTTTCAGTTTTACATCCCTCACACTTTTAGGGACATGCTTGGATATGCCCTCCAAAGTAAAAGAAAAGTCATTTCATTTTACACCTTCTATCCCACAGAATCAAGTGCCACATTGGCAAGCATCTTTAGGCTCTGAGGCAGCATGTTCCAACACTACAGAGACTGCTCTAGCCATTACACTGCATGTCACAAGTTTTGAGAACAGCCTAGAGTATGAAAAACGCACTGTAGTAGGTCCAGATTGTGACGTAAACGGCCCTGTCTCTCATACAACATGGTAACCCCTATGGTACTGGAGCTATTGGTATCCGTGGGGGGAAACAGTGCTATGTGAGGACTATGACAAACTACAGCGGATCAGTCACCACTCAGGACCCTCCCACTGCCCAGTCCTGCTTCTGCCTGCTCCCTTCCACAGGTGTTGATCACACATAAATGTTGCTGACTCCCAACACTGTCTCAGGATCTGCCTCCAGGGAATCTAGCCTGCAGCAGAAGACAGAGAAACGTAGTTTCCTCTGTGTCCATGGAGAAAGAAGATAGTTTTCCGAACATAGGGTATAGATTGTACTACACCAAGTGTTCCTTCCTCCTCTCTGACTTTTCGGGACCACCTCCTTCCAGTGTATTTTGGGAAAACAGAGTTTGTCTCATCAGGTGTACTCTTGAGTCATTTCTCTCTTTGCCCTTGCTCTGCTATCTTCTTTCCTCTTCATTACTCTTGGTTCTAGCAATAATGGCAATAGCTATCTCTTAATAGGTGGCAGGCACTCCCCAAATTCTGTGTAGGAATTATCTTACACAATAGTCACAATAGCCCTATTATTACCCTCATATTACAGATGAGGATACTGAGCACATTGGGGTTGAGTAACTTCCTTGAAGTTACACAATTAACAAGGAAAAAGCTGGGTGGGGTGCCTGGGTGGTACAGTCCATTGAGAAGACAACTCTTGGTTTCCGGTGAGGTCATGATCTCAGGGTCTTGAGATCCAGCCCCAAGTCGGGCTCTGCGCTCAGTATGGAGTCTTTCTCCCTCTCCCTCTGCCCCTCCCCACCTTGCTGTCTCTCTCTCTCTCTCTCTCTCTCTCTCTCAAATAAATAAATCTTTTTTAAAAAGCTGGATTTTGATTCCAAATATTCCAACAAGATTCAATGTTTCCAACATTGTATTTTCATTAACTGGAAGCACCTGCTATCTATCACTGTCCCATCTGGATCTATGCTTGATATAACTCCCATTCCTTCCTACAAAATGCCACTGACCAAACACAACCAGAGTTAACAGAGTTTTAATGAATGTCTTGGGTATTCCAGAGTGATTACTTACAGGGTAATAGAAATTCTACATACAATCTCAGTCTTCAGTTTTCATAGACAATTAGCAATCTTTACTTGCCATGGAAGTTCCCTGTTGGCTGTGACCATTCCTAATTGCCTAATTTCCTGCTAGAATCTAAGATCTTCTCTCACTGTAAATTAACCACCCTGATACCATTACTTTCTGTTTATGGGCACCTTTCCCCTCGGTCACTGAAGACACAACTCTCAAATCCCTGCTATTTTCTATAATATACCACGTTAACCCTTTCTTTGCTTTATTCTTTTTTATACAATATGCCATTGTAGGTTGAGAAGGAAAAGACTTGTTCTCTTTTTAAAATTTTTTAAATATTTATTTATTTATTTGAGAGAGAGAGGTGGAGGGAGGAGCAGAGGGAGAGGGAGAGAGAATCTCCAGATGTGAAACTCGATCTCACAACCCTGAGACTGTGAGCCTGAGCTGAAACCAAGAGTCCATGCTTAACCAACTGTGCCACCCAGGCGCCCCAGGAGTTGTTCTCTCTTTAAAAGAAAAGAGCCAGCAAGGTGTTAGCCCAGACTAAAAGAAAAAGCAGTCTCTCTTGAGAATATACTTAACTATTTTCCAAAAAGTTTGGGATACTTGAATTTAGTCTCTTTGTAAAAGTCGTTTTCTTACACTCTGTAGTAAATATGCATATAAATATTTTAAAATGTGCATGTAAAATCACCCATTTAAGTTTTTTTTATTTATTTCACTATATTTTATTTACATTGCTAATACTTTCTTTGGCTCTGACACAATATTGTAATTATTTTAGCTTTATAATGTCCTTCCTTCCTTCCTTCCTTCCTTCCTTCCTTCATTTGTGGGGTTACTCTATTGAAGTAAGGACACAGATCTGGTAGTTCTGCCCTCTTGGACACTTTTTTGGATACCTTCTTGAAATCTTTCATACTAACCACATGTCCCTAAATCACTCCTGTGGAACCCTCAAATGCTGAGGAATAGACTTTAAACACCTCTCTCAGACCCCACTCAGATGGGACCATAATAGCCTTGCCCTAACTTTTCCTGGGGGACCACAGTGTTCAATGGATTATAAAGGGTGCAGTGGCAAATTAGGAGGTTGAGCAGGAAGCCAATTCAATTACCCAGAAGAGACTACCTTAAAATAATCCCATCAACAGAAGTAATCTATTTGGGTTACCTGATCTATTTGCCTACTCTGTGCCTTTTGCTTTTTAATGATAAAATTCTACATGATTCTTTTCTATGAGAATCATCATTTCAAAATCAAACTAAAGTCCCTTCAAAATGAGCTGGTCTGTTATAAAATAAGTAAATCATGGGGATGTAGTGTACAGGATGGTGACTATAATTAATAATACTGCATTTCATATTTGAAAGTTGCTAAGAGAGTCAGCCTTAAAAGTTCTCATTACAAGGAAAAAATTCTGTAACTATGTATGGTGAACGGGGTTAACTAAACCTATTGTGGTGATGATCTTGCAATATATATAAACACTGAATCATTATACTGTACACCTGAAATTAATATAATGTTACATGTCAATTATACCTCAATTTAAAAAAAAAGGCTGATCTGGAAATAGTATATACAGAGTAGGGAGAATTGTTTGATTTATGCTTGCTTCTTGCCTTTTATTCTGAATTTTCTGAAAACTTGATTGCTATGTTCCTCTATATTTGTGTAGACCATATCATTTAACCAAGTGGATTTTCATTTACTGAATTCACTTACTCATTTTAATTTTCAATTCATTTACCTGCCTGAATTCCGTCTTTTTGTAAAAGCAGTTTTCCCTTACTCTATGTAGTAAATATGCATATAAATATTCACATAAATATGCATGTTAAATCTTACCCATGTAAGATTTTTTTGTTTTTTTTACTATGTTTTATTTACACTGCTATCAATTTCTTTGGCCCTGACACAATATTATAATTTTTTAGCTTTATAATGTGTTTTATTTCTTTAAAGGTCACATCTTCATTCTTGTTATTTTCCTAAATAACAGCAGCTTTTTTTTTTTTTTTTAAGAGGGGGGTAGGAAGGGGCAGAGGGAGAATGAGAGATAGAATCTTCTGCAGGCTGCATGCCCAGAGCCGAGCCCAACATGAGGCTTTATCTCACAGCCCTTGAGATTATGACCTGAGCCGAAATCAAGAGGCAGACGCTCAGTTGACTGAGCCACCCAGGCACCTCAACAACAGCTTTTTGTACCCACTTATTCTGCCATATGAATCCAAAATAATTTATTAATTTAAAAAATCCTCATTGAGACTTTCACATGAATAGCTTTATAAATTAATTCAAAGACCAACAGACATTTTGAAGACACAGATCTAGAGCAGATTTTTTTTACAATTTTTTTCTGTGAAATATTCCTTATGTAACAAAGTGCATTAAGAATGTTTAACTAACAAAGTTGTTAAGAGAGTGAGTTCTGGATTCAGATAGCCAGAATTCAAACCACTCATTGACCACTCACTGGTTATCTGACCTTATGCAAGTTACTTAACATTAATGAATCTTTCTTTCCTCACCTGTAAAATAGACTAATAATTGTACCTATTTCATAATGTTGTAAAAATTAAACAAGGCAATCTGTGTAACTCAGCATAATGCTTGGCATGAAGTGATTGTTTAGTAAACATTATTTATTATTATTATTACTAATTCCATCATCCTTAGGATAAACACAAAAATTGTTAAATTGTCTTCCAAGTCCTTGACTAAGCTCATCTCCATCTTTTAGTAAGACAAATGAGTGATTTTGTGTATTAGGAAAAGATCTAGATTTACATTATAGAGATAAGCAAATTTAAACTATGTAGTGACTTGAAAAGATTTTTGCCTCTAAATGCCAGAATCTAGGTTCAAAAGGACAGAAAATCTATGAGTAGAGCTTTTGAGTAGATTTTGACTTAGTTTCTTGACTACATTAGACCAAGCCAACAATTTTGGAAGAAACCCATTATGAAGTTACATCATAGAGGTCAAATTTTCTAGACTTGGATTCATTCCACTTTGAAGGCCTCTTGGTTTTTTGTCTGTGCTAATATCTTGATTGACATGCCTGTCTGAAATTGGTGTTTATGGTATTTAATTTTATTTGCTTCTCGGTCAATCCTTGGACAAGGTGCATCCCTGTGGCTTCTAGGGGATTAATCTTGAGTCATCTGAATTTATTCACAAAACCATGATCTGAAGTAAATGAGCCATTAGTTTAGTGCTACAGTTAGTAATTTGCTAAGTGTTGAGTATCATTAACCTGAAAAGACACATCTTGTAAAAACACAAATTTCTCTCAGAATCAATATGGTATTTCCATAAATGTTTCATTTTCTGGGATCTGATTCAGAAATGCACGCTATTGCATCTCTCTGATCAAATTAGACCATAAGTTACATGCTGGGCTGCTTTTTGTTGCTGTGGGATGTTGGTAGCCTATTATCTCCCTGCTAATAGTCGCCTTAGTGGCTTCCCATGGTGTTCCTTCCAAAGTTTCCAGGCCATTGTTTTAAAAATATGTTTAGGTCTTTTATAGCAAATGGTTGTTAATGTATTGTTTGTAGAACAGAGGAGAAGTGGAACACCACAATCTGTGCTGGTGGAGAGCCATTTTCAGTTGCTGCTTTGCTATTAACATGAAAGGATCTTCACTGTTTCTCAGAAAATTCATTGTACTCAATTTATAGTCTCTGTGGGGTTTATAGACTTTTCTACAGAAGACAAAATTCTGTGTTTGAAAGAATGAGAAGAGGTTATCTGTGAGATTATAAATGGCGCTTAAATGTATATTATGTTTCCATGTTTATGTATATTCAGACTTTTAAAAATGATGTATTCAGTTTGCTGTATCCCATTCAAATATTATCTTCTTTATGATTAATTGCAGTTACAGAGATAAGTCTATAGCTCAGAAAGTTAAAAAAAAAAACCCACAGGATGAATGTCCTATTAATTTTAAACATATATCAGAAGCATTAGATCATGTAGAAATACATGGGCCGGTGACTTAGTTAGAAATTCGATATGGATAAATTCTTGCAACCAAATGTATACATCTATGCATCTTTTAGATGTTACCATGGAATCATTTGAATTCTTTTGCATCTTATCCGTAAGGATGCCAACAAGGATTCTGATAACTAGATACAGATGAATAATGCTTTATGTGGAGCAAAAAAAAAAAAAAAAAAAAACTAGGAAAAAAACATGTAAGTGATTATATAATTAATAACCAAATGGCATAATCTATTCATTTATTTAATATTTTATGGCATGCCTGTTATGTGCTGGGTACTGGGCAAAACCAAGGAATAATCCAGAAGATTGTGATATTAGAAAAACCCAAAAAAGCGTATTTCAGGAAGAAGAGATTGGTAATTGGTATCAAATGCTGCTAAAATTTCAAGACTTCAAGGGACACCTGGGTGGCTCAGTTGGTTAAGCGTCTGCCTTCGGCTCAGGTCATGATCCCAGGGTCCTGGGATCGAGTCCCACATCAGGCTCCTCGCCCAGAGGTGAGCCTACTTCTCCCTCCGCCTGCCGCTCCCCTTGCTCGTGCCCTCTCTCTCTCTATCTCTGACAAATAAATAAATAAAATCTTTAAAAAAATAAAATTTCAAGACTTCAAGATTTCCATAAGAAACTATAAATGATGCAAGCAGTGAGTTGAAGTGTAAACTCACAATTTACTTCATAAACATGGTTATGAAGGAGAAAGAGAAATGAAATACTGGCTTAGAAAATCCAGGAGAAAGGATATCTCAAGGCTCTGAGAGATTTACAGCATGATAGAAGCCACAGAGGTGCAGAAGCTTTGATCTTGTAGGAGGACACCTTATCCCGCTTTAGCAAGAGGGAATGCTAAGAGATGCTTCAGTGAATCCCAAGACTGCAGATATAATACTCTTTGGCCCCATTGTGTATTAGTAAACTTTGGTCCTAATGGTTATCAAGGTCAATTACCTTAGCTAGTACAGGAAATCCTTTCTTGCATCTGCTGGGTTATTGTCCATTTATGATAAAAACTCAACAAAGTGTGTATAGAGGGAATGTACCTCAACATGGAGGTACAACAGTGGAACAGAATCAAAAGCCTAGAAATGAACCCATGCTTATATGGTCAATTAATTTATGACAAAGAAGGCAAAAATATACAATGGGTAAAGGACAGTCTCTTCAATAAATAGTGTTGGGAAAACTGGACAGCCACATACAAAAGAATGATACTAGATTGCTATCTTGCCCCATACACAAAAACTAACTAAAAATGGATTAAAGACTTGAATGTAAGACCTGAAACCATAAAACTCCTAGAAGGAAAATAGGTGGTAAACTCTTTCATATCAGTCTTGGTTATAATTTTTTTTTTAATTTGACCCCAACAAAGGCTAAACTAAACAAGTTGGACTACATCAAACTAAAAAGCTCTGCACAGCAAAGGAAATGATCAACAAAATGAAAAGGCACCCTACAGAATGGAAGAAGATAGTTGCAAATCGTGTATCTGATAAGGGGTTAATATCCAAAATATATACAGAATTCATACAACTCAATAGCAGAAGGAACAATCCAATTAAAAAATGGGCAAAGGACCTGAATGGACTTTTTTTCAGAGAAGACATACAGAGGGCCAACAGACACATGAAATGATGCTCAACATCACTGATCATCAGAGAAATGGAAACAAAAACCACAATGATATATTATCTCACAGCTCTTAGAATGGCTATTATATAAAACAACAAGAACAACAATAATAAATAACAAGTGTTGGCGAGGATGTGGAGAAACATTCACTGTTGCATTGCTGGTGGGAAATAAGCTGATGCCGCCACTGCAGAAAACAGTATGGAGGTTCCTCAAAAAATTAAAAACAGAACTACCATATAATCCAGCAATTCCACTTCTGGATATTTACCCAAAGAAAACAAAAACACTAGTATTAAAGAGGGCACGTTCTGCATGGAGCACTGGGTATTATATGCAAACAATGAATCATGGAACACTAAAAAATAAATAAATAAATAAATAATAAAAACATATATGCACCCCATGTTCCTTGCAACATTAGTTACAATAGCCAACATATGGAAACAACCTAAGTGTCCATCATGGATGAATGGATAAAGAAAATGTAGTATGTATATACGATGGAATACTACTCAGCCATGAAAAAAATGGAAGATATCTGCCATTTGTAACAACATGGGTGGACCTAGGGGGCATTATGTTGCGTGGATACATCAGACAGAAAAAGAGATCAGACTGTATGATCTCACTTATATGTGGAATCTAAAAAACAAACACATAGAGACAGAAAATAGATTGATGGTTGCCAGAGGTGGGGGGTACAGGGATGGGCCAAATGGGTGAGGTAGTCAAAAGGTACAAACTTCCAGTTATAAAATAGATAAGCCATGGGAATGTAGTGTACAGCATGGCGACTATAGTTAATAACACTGTATTGCATATTTGAAATCTCTAAGAGAGTAGATCTTAAATGTTCTCATCACAAGAAAAAAAAAATCTGTAACCATGTATGGTGACCGATGTTAACTAGATTTATTATGGTGATCATTTCACAATATATGCAAATATTAAATCATGTTGTATAACTGAAACTAATATAATGTATGTCAATTATACCTCAGTAGAAAAAAAACTCATCATGAAGTCATAGCTCTGTTTAAAGACTCCACTAGTTGCAACTGGCTATATCTGGCTTAATTTATCTATTTATTTAGATGCTCAGCTCTTCATCATTTATCCAGTGGAAATATTTTTCAGCTGGCTTCTTTGAACTCTTTAGCAAGCAAACATAATATTTTTTAAAAAGTTGTTCATCCTTTTTGACTCATAAGATGCTCAGCTTGTAGCAGAACATTTTAAGACAAAAGGGGAGGGAAAAAATTTCATATTCCTAGTTTATGATAATTATCCCTAAATCGAACTGTCTAAGACTATAAATTTCCTAGACGGTAGTTCAATATGTTATTTTAACCTCCAGAAATAAAGTTTGATATAAAGATCTTGTAATAATGTAAAGGGCCCAGACATCCCTAAAATCCCAACATGTAACAAAACCTCAGTTCAGATCCAATTTCAGAGCCTTGTCCAACTTCACCATCGAAGGATTATTTCCTTTGGTATTATAGGATAAAGCCCTTGATTAGGGATTAATCCAATGTGGCCTTGTCAATGCCTCTAAATTGTTCAATTCTCTCTTAGTCATTTCTAAAGCTATCTATGCTCTCTGAAAAATTGGATGTCCTGGACCATACTGACTTTCAATTCCCCTAGAAATAGCACCACCTAGGTCCCAAAGTGTTATAGGTTGAATTGTGTGTCCCCCTCCCCCAAAAAGGATACGGTGGAGTCCTAATGCCCAATACCTCAGAATGTGACCTTATTTGGAGGTAGGACCTTTACAGAGGTAATCAATTAAAATGAGGTCATTAGAGTGAGTTCTAATCCAGTATGACTGGCATCCTTATAAACAGGGGAAATTTGAATACCAGACAACACACAGGGAGAACACATATGAAAATGAAGACAGAGATCTGGGTAATGCTTCTACAAGCCAAGGAACACCAAAGATTGTGAGAAAACCACCAGAAGCTACGGAAGAAGCATGGAACAGATCCTTCTGCATGGTCCTCAGATGAAAACAGCCCTGCTGGCATCCTGATCTCAGACTTCTAGCCTCCAGAACTGTGAGAGAAAAAAATTTCTGCTTAAGACCCCCGGTTTGTGACACTTTGTTACAGCAGCCCTAGAAAACTATATACAAAAAGTCTATTTCATTTGAGCCAATCTAGGGACGGGAAAATGTTACATGCTTCTGGTGCTCACCACGTTATTTCATATGAATACTTGTTGTCTGATCAGAAACCATGTAGGTCACTTTAAAACCAACAGCTCCTTATATGTTCATTTCACACTAACTATATTAAATATTTTCTTATTTTATTCAGATATAAAAGCTTTACGACCCACTTGTTTTCTTTCTTAGCTACTAGATTGTTTCTTCTTCGTCTGATGCAGCAGTAAAGTGAGCTCCACAATCTATTGAAATGAAGTCCGCTGGGATTTAGGTTTCATTCATCTCTCCTCCTCTTTTCGCACCAACAGAAACAGTGAATATTTTCAAGGCTTAGGGATTTTTTTTTTTTTTTTTTTTTTTTACCAGCCCATACTTTGATTCTTTCTAATCATAAAGAAGTAGACATCTCGGATGCCAAGACCAGTTAAAGGCCTTTACAGCCTTTATCCTGAATCTGATCCACAAAAAGCAATATCCAGGTATTGTCTGTACTCCATTAAATGTCCCTACGTGAAGGTGAGAATATTTAATAGTCACAACAATTTTGATCCTCAGAGTTGCTTACCTTACTGAATGACCGGGTGTCAGTGATGACATATTCTGGCCCATAGACAACTTTCTGTAGAGAAAACACAGGAAATATTTCACCAAACGCTGGGAGCATGCTAACCCATTTTTATTTAATTTTTTTTTTTTTTACTTTTTTCCTGAGGTAGAAATAGTTGTTCCATGATTAAATACAGTGACAGTTCTTCCTACCTTACGTGAGATACAAAAAGACACAAGTCTCCCTGATCCCTTTATGGAGACATTCTACCCTAGCTAAAAGGTTCTGGATCCCTAAACTGTGCAAATAACTTCCAAATGTCAATTATTTTCACTCACTGTAGGTATGCAGCTTATTTTTCAAGAAAGACCCCAGCAAACTGTTTATTAGTCCAATCCGTTCTGACCAAAAGGATTATCATATGGCAATGCCAGGAATCTCAGTCCCCATTTAAAGAATGCACATTAGGAAAGTTTACAAGTTTTATTCAGTTATTTTTCTATAAAAATGGGATCATTTGTATGCCAATAGCTAAAATAAACATGGAAAAACCTGCATGTAAATTTATGATATATACTTAGGAACAATTTTAAATTTTCTAGGTATTTTCCACTAATTTTTGACATTGATTTGACACTAATTTATATCTTTTGGATTTTATTTTTTAAATTAACTTACCTTAAAAGTTTAGTGTTTTCAAGGAACTGTTAGATTTTTTAAATTGAGATATACTGTATTATTAGTTTCAGAGAATTTAGTGATTCATCAGTTGCATACAACACCCAGTGCTCATTATATCAAATGCCCTCTTTAACGTCCATCACCCAGGTACCCCATCCCCCTAAGAAACTGTTAGATTTAATTGTTGCCTCAGAAAGGCCTTTTGAGTTTGTGACCACCTGATGGCAAAAGTTCCTGGAGCCTCTTTTAGGCTATTATTCTTGCTTGATCTCAGCAAGAAATATAAGTCACTGTTTACTAAGTACTTACTGTGTGCCTGTCACATATATTATCCTATTGATTCCTTACAATAGCATTGTACATGGGTTGTATTTTTATTCCATTTGACCGATAAGAAAAATAAGGTACAGAGCAGTTAAACAATTTGTCTACATTTATAAAATGATGCTCTAGTAAAGAAAAGATACAAAGCCAGGTCAGTATGACTCCAATAACCATGCATCTTGGGTTCAAATTCTGCTCCAGTGTTACCTGGATAAACAACCTTAGAGAAGTTACATTAACTCCTTAGCCCTCAATTTCTTCATCTGTGAACGGGGTTGTGTTTAGTATTAAATAAGACAATGAAGAGTTTAACAAGAGTCAATGCTCATGAAATGCTAGCTATTATTTTCTTCATTATTAATCTACCTCATTCTTTATCATCCATGTTCCCTGATCTGAACGCTTGATTCTTCTATGACTAAGCTTAGAACCTTTCTATAGAGTAGTTGCTAAATGACTATGTGTTCTGCCATCATCTTTAACTCCAATTAAGTATTTCTCTTTGAGCTAGTTCCTAAGTAACTCCAGGATCCCCCCCCCCTTAGCAATTTCCTATGTTATGGTATTAAGATTAAAAATTAGCATTAAATAATTGCATCTGCTCACTTGGAATAGCATGTAGACTAAAGCAGCCAGCATCTAATGCTTCAGCACCCACACAATTGAACTTCACATTCTGCATTAATATTCTTGGGGGAAGTCCCATTTTAATTATTTTTCTTTTCATCTTCAGTTCAGTTCAGATAAAAGTATTTCCTTAATATTGCTTTTACAACACTTGATTCGACAACACTTTTTTATCTTGTTATATTAGGACACAGTTTTTCTTCCTTTAGAATTTTCGTTAAATGGCAAGAGCAGTGTGTATTCATTTAGCTATTTGGAATCAAAGAAAAGGTTTCTAGCTAGTTATCTGTAAATGCCTTAGCTTTGTTTTTATCTATATCAGAAACTTGCACATTTCTTTTTTGTAGTTTTTGTCTGAATTTTTTATTCTAGAGAAAATCTTTCTCCAAGAATATCTAAATGTCCAGGAATGTGTGAAGGAAAAAGTAAAAATATAAATCACTGCAACTACCCTGGTCACAACCCACACCACAGAGCTATCCAGTAGAGAGTCTGTGCATAACACATACACATCATTTTATTTTACTTTATAAATATTTTTTTTTTATTTTGGCAAAGTAACAATTTACTTCCCTGCCAGTTTCCAAGTGTGCACTGCAACAGAGTCAACCCCATGCACATTGTTGTTGCAACATATTCTCAAACCCCTCCCATTCTCTATGACTGAAAGCCTACGCCTACCAAACAAGAAACTGGCGCCTCTCCCTCCCCTCAGCCTCTGGCAACCACATTCTGTTTTCTGTTCCCATGGCTTTGAAAACGTCAGAAGCATCAAGAAGTGTTCTCATGCGGTCTCGTCTTTCTGTGATTGGCTTATTTCCCTTTGCATGAAATCCTCAAGTTTCATCCATATTGTGACATACGACAAGATTTCCTTCCTTTTTAAGGCTTAATAATATTTCACTGCATGTGTACATCCAAACAATGCATGTGTACATTATTGATTCATCCATCAGTCGACATTCAGGTTGCTTTCACCCTTTGACTACTGCGAATAGTGCTGCAATGAACATGGGTGTACAAATATCTCTTTGATAGCCTGCTTTCGAAGGTATATGAAAAATATTCTTTTCTTTCCTTTATAAATTTTTATAGTTTACATTCCTTTACACTTTTCTGCTTTAAATTATTAACCAACAATTTCCAATATGTAAATCAATCTGTTAAAGCCTGTTTATCCTTGCATTTACTGGAGAGCTGTCCATTTTTTTTTAAATGTACTTGAGAGAGAGAGCAAGCGAGAGAGAGGGAGCACGAGCTGGGGGAGGGGTAGAGGGAGAGAAGCAGACTGTCCGCTGAGCAGGGAGCCCAACATGGGGCTCGATCCCAGGACCCCAGGACCATGATCTGAGCTGAAGGCAGATGCTTAACCGACTGAGCCACGCAGGCGCCCCCATTTTTTTACATTAATATCAGTTATGTATATGAAGTTGTTAGCATTCTTACGAATTGCATTTTTAGCACAATGGTTTTTATTTTATTTTATTTTTGTATTTTAATTCAATTAGCCAGCTTACGGTATATCATTAGTTTCATATGTAGTGTTCAATAATTTATCTGTTTCATATAACACCCAGTGCTCATCACATCATGTGCTCCCCATCCCCCCACCTACTTGCCCTCCAGCAACCTTCAGTTTGTTTCCTATGGTTTTCCTATAGCTAAGCGTCTCTCATGGTTTTTCTCCCTCTCTGATGACTTCCCATTCTGTTTTACTTCCCTTCCCCTACGGTCCTCTGCACATTGGTTTTTAAAAATAAATTTAAAAATGTAATAATGTAGGTTTATACATACATTTAATCATACTTAGATTCACAGGAATGCACTTGCTTTCAGTGTAACTATTTATACTAATTATTTGAAGGGTGAATCAAAGCAAGAAGAAATAATGTTATCTAATTGTAGAAAAATCCCGTCTTAAACATTTTATCTGGTGTAATACGCCTTTGCCTATGCAGTTGTAAGGGAAATGTAAATAATTCCATTGTTTGTTTGTTTACCTCTTCTGACTACTCCCAAATCCACGTGGATGAATTTGGAAGGAAATGGTAAAAACAAAAGAACAGCTAAAACTGAGTGTTCTTTTTCTTAGGATCACTTGGATTCCAGGATTTTTCTTTCTTCGATAAAGGTTACAGAACACCATGTTATGAATGCAAGCACGGACTATTTCCCAGCACAGCTCCGTTCGCAGGGCCTCTGTCTATAAGGGCTTTGCATTAGTTCCTCCTTAGGATACTGCCATTCGGGATATTTCTACCTTTGTAAGGGAATTAGTCTTAGATCTTTGACATCTCCCAATCAGATAACCTTTTTCATTCTCTAGAGATTAGGGCAATTGACAATCAGATTCTGTCCTCCCAAGCATCTTCACATGAAAGACATTTAAACAAGCTTCAAAGTGGTTTTGCCCAAGAGAAAAGGTTTCCGTGCAATTAGGAAGAACACTTACCACCCTGCCATCTGTGCCTTCTGTCAGGTTTTTATGCCTACTGCTTCACACATGCATCTTCCATTTCTAATTGTATTTGTTTACTTTGAAAACAGATTTTCTCACAATCAGTGAATATTATCCATATTTTAGATAACAATGACATTTTAACATCTTGATTAACAATATAGTTTAAATATTTACCATTTTTAAAAAATCCATCAGATGCACAAATATCCAGTATTTGTTGCACAAGGAACAAGTTAAAATTAATTATATTAAATTAATTAACATTCAAGAATAAGTATATATAATAAAGACATTTAAAGTGAAAATTTCAGAATCTTTCATGTCATCTCAAGTTCATTTTGTGCTTTATAATGTGAACAAAAAATTACTTCAATGCAAATGACAATATTATGGATCTGACTTTTTTCCCCAGGATTTGGAAGTAATTAATGCTTATTTAATATGCATTTACACTATTTTAATGCTTTATACATTTTTAAATGCCAAGTTCCTGGTCTGTAAATTCTATTTGGCTTTCTAACATGTTTTTTTCCCAGATTTGATCCTTCAGAGTACAGACATTGAGATATCCTCTTTTTTTTTTTAAGATAGAGAAATGCACCTTTAACAAATAACTACCAACTTTCCAAATTCCTTGTGCCAATTTAAATTACCCCCAGCAGGTAAATGGAAGTTCTGGTTGCTTCACAACCTCACCAACATTTGTTATTTTTTAAATCTTTTTCATTTTAGGGGCATCTGGGTGGCCCAGTCAGTGAAGTGTCCGACGCTTCAGCTCAGGGCATGATCTCACGGGTCTTGAGATTGAGCTCCGTGTGAGCTCCACGCTCAGCAGGAAGTCTGCTTGAAGATTTTCTCCCTCTACCCCTCCCCCCCAACTCTCTCTCTCAAATAAATAATCTTTAAAATAAAAAAAATCTTTTTAATTTTAGACATCCGGTGGGTATATAGTGTCTTAATACCTTTTTAATGTCAAAACCATAAAGCATTTTAAATAAAGGGAAAAATGGAATAAATCTGCTGAATTGTTGTACTATAGTACATGTACTCTTCTTGTGAATTTCTGAGTTTTAACAAAGTTAAGAGTTATGTTTAGGTCAATGCCATATCATTCTGTCATCCTGATGTTGCAAAAACAAACAAACAAACAAAAAA
This sequence comes from Halichoerus grypus, assembly GCF_964656455.1. Lineage (NCBI taxonomy): Eukaryota > Metazoa > Chordata > Mammalia > Carnivora > Phocidae > Halichoerus > Halichoerus grypus. The sequence continues at coordinate 103,399,629 of NC_135727.1, read as the reverse complement.
CTGTATGTGGGTTTCCAAGATTGGATAGAAATTATTCAGATTGTGAAACCTTTCCCCAATTCCTAGAGATGGAATTTGCTAGACATTAGCTAGTCTAAGAAGGCAAGGAAAGCTCACACATTCTACCAGTTTCTTCATTTATTTACTGTAACATTTTCTAAATGTATAGTTCCAGGACTAGTCCTCTAATTGCCTTCTGGGCAATTGCACGTTGATACTCCACCAACACTAAGCATGGCAATTAGGGTGATTAGCCTATGGAGGAAAGAACATTGCACTGGGAATCTAGGAACTACTTTCATGATTTGTCTCTGCCTCTAACTGGAATTGAGCTTTTAAACATGTCATTGAACTTTTATTTTGTAACATCCCAAGAATGTTCCCATCTCAGGGACTTGCACTTTTTCATGCCTCACTCCCTCACAGCCCATGCAGGTCTTGCCGAATTGTAATCTATTTAAAAGGCCTTTCTTGGGCGCCTGGGTGGCTCAGTTGGTTAAGCGACTGCCTTCGGCTCAGGTCATGATCCTGGAGTCCCAGGATCAAGTCCCACATCGGGCTCCCTGCTCAGCAGGGAGTCTGCTTCTCCCTCTGACCCTCCCCCCTCTCATGTGCTCTCTCTCTCTCTCTCATTCTCTCTGTCTCAAATAAATAAATAAAATCTTTAAAAAAAAAAAAAAAAAAAAGGCCTTTCTTTGTCTTTTCTTTTTCTAATAAAAGCCATTTGTTGACATTTTATAATCTTTCCATACTTTCAGAATGGGTCTCTGTGTGTATATTAAACATATCATCATCATTATTAGTTGTTTGAGACACATTTTTCACATCTGTATAATTAGCTGAAATACTGAGTAAAATAACATTACTAGTACCTCTTGTTATTTTTTTTTTAAGATTTTATTTATCCATTTGACAGAGACAGAGAGAGCACAAGCAGGTGGAGCTGCAGGCAGAGGGAGAGAGAGAAGGGACCCTGACATGGGACTCGATCCCAGGGTCCTGAGCGGTATCTCGGGGATCCTGGGTGGCTCAGTAGGTTAAGCATCTGCCTTCGGCTCAGGTTATGATCCCAGGATCCTGGAATTGAGTCCCACATCAGGCTTCCTGCTCAGCAGGGAGTCTGCTTCTCTCTCTCCCTCTGCCTCTCCCCGCTGCTCTCTCTCTCAAATAAACAAATAAATAAAATCTTTTTAAAAAACACAAAAAAACCCAATGATACCTTTTTTCACCCTCATTTATCCACTTTCCCTCATTTCCTTAAGGATAAAAGTAGCATCTTGATTGTATTCCTCACCTTAGTCAAAAGAATTTTATATTTTCACTAATACTTTCCTATGTGAGTTTCCAACTCGCATAGTAAGGGGCCCTTCTTTGTCCACCCTAGTTAAAAGATCACCCTTACCTAACCCTTACCTCAGAACTTCTGACTTTATTGTCTTTTAGCACTATCAGTATGCAACATCCATAGAGTGAATGAATTTGTTTTATTGTTTTTCTTTTTTCTTTCAATGGTGTAAGCTGCCATTTTGACTGCTTATCACATAGGAAAATCTCAAAAATACATCTTAAATGAATGAATATTGTTTTGTTATCTCTGAAATGATTAGAATAGACAAAATGATGAATAAAATCTTTTCTTTGATTAAAATTTTGATTCTATGACTGTAAGAGAAGTAATTATCTTCCATGGAATCATGACTCCCCCTCCTATATAATAGAATGAATTCTACCTTGAGAAAGAAGAACAAAACTGGAGGCATCACACTTCATGATTTCAAACTAAATTTCAAAGCTACAGTATGCAAAACAGCATGGTACTGCATAAAAATAGACACACAGACCAATGGAACAGAAACAAGAGCCCAGAAATAAACCTATGCAGATATGGTCAACTCATTTGATAAGGGATCCTAAAATACTCAATGTGAAAAAGATAGTCTCTTCAACAAATGACACTGAGAAAACAAGATACTAATATGCAAAAGAATGAAATTAGACCCTTGTTTTATACCACTCACAAATATTAACTCAGAATGGATTAAGGACTTAAATGGAAGACTTGAAACCTTTAAAATCCTAGATGGAAACATAAGGAAAAAAACTACCTAATATTGCTCTTGACAATGATTTTTTATATATGACACCAAAAGCATAAGCAACAAAAGCAAAAATAAACAAGTGGGACTACATCAAACTAAAAAGCTTCTATACAGAAATAGGAACAATCCACAGAATGAAAGGACAACCTAAAAATGGGAGAATATATCTGTTACCTATATGTCAGATAAGAGTTTAGTATCCAAAATACATAAAGAACTCATAGAATTCAATAATAAAAAAGCCAAACAATCTAAAACCCTAAACCTCAATGTGATGGTATTTGGAGTGGAACCTTTGGGTGCTAATTAGATTTAAAAGATGTTAGGAGGATGGGGTGTTCATAATGGGATTAGTATCCTTATTAGAAGAAGAAGAGGCCAGAGTTAGTTGTCTCTCTGCCATGTGAAGACACAGCAAGAATAAAGCCCTATGCAAGTCAAGAAGGTTTTCACAGACAATGACTCTGCTGGAACTTTGATCTTGGAATTCCCAGTCTTTAGAACTGTGAGAAGTAAATGTATGTTGTTTAAGCTACCTGATCTATGATATTTTGTTATAGCAGCCTAAGCTAAGACAGGATCTGTAAGAAACTAGTCCTATCAAGTTTAACTGGAGAGTGTAAGAATAAAATAAAGTCATACAAAAATATTCTATCAAAAATAGGCAGAGGAAGTGAAAAATGTTTTTCCAAAGAAGACATACACATGACCAACTGTACATGAAAAAGTGTTCAACATCACTAGTCATCAGGGAAATTCAAATCAAACTATAACGATGTATTACTGCACACCTGTTAAAAAGGCTATTATCAAAATGACAAAAGATTAAAAGTGTTACAAGGCTATAAAGAAAAGGGAACACTTGAACACCACTGGTGGGAATATAAATTGGTATAGCTACTATGGAAAACAGTATGGAGGTTTCTCAAAAAAATAAAAGTAGAACTATCATATGATCCAGCAATCTGACTTCTGAATATATATCTGAAGGAAATCAAATCACTATCTTGAAGAGATATATGTACCCTATGTTCACTGCAGTCTATTTACAATAGTTGAGATATGGAAACCACCTAGGTGTCCATCAAAAGATGAGGGATAAAGAAGATGTGGGATTTATGCATAATGGAATATTATTCAGCCATTAAATAAGGAAATGGATAAACCATTTTCAACAACATGGATGAACCTTGAGAGGATTATGCTGAGTGAAACAGGTCAGAGAAAGACAAATACTGTATGATTTCATATGTGGAATCTAGAAAAACCAAAATCACGGTGGCTGCCAGGGGTGGAAGGGTAAGAGAAATGGATGAATGTGGTCAATGGGTACAAATTTCCAGTTATAAGATGACTAAGTTCTGGGGATCTCATGTACAACATGATGACTAATATATATTATATTACTATAATATTGTAATTTATATTCGAAAGTTGCTAAGAGAGTAGATCTTGAAAGTTGTCACCACACACACACACACACACACACACACACACAAGTAACCATATGAGATTATGGATATGTTAATTAACCTTACTGTGGTAATCATTTTGCAATACATATATCAAATCATCACACTGTACGCCTTAAACTTACACAAAGTTATATGTCAATTATATCTCAATAAAGCAACAAAAAATCTACCTAATATATGTTCCCTTAAAAGTAAGTTACCAGGGGCAAGGAGGTGGGGGAATGGGCTAATGTTGATCAAAAGGTACCAAGCTGAAGTTATATAGAATGAGTAAGTCTGGAGATTTAATGCACAGCATGATGACTATATTTAATAATACTGTATTGCATACTGGAAATTGGCTGAGAGTAGATTTCAGGTGTTCCCATCACACACAAAATTTATGGTAACTATGTGAGGAAATGTTATGTTACTTGGTTTGACTGTAGTCATCATTTCACTGTATAAATAAATGTATGTCAAATCATGTTGCAAACCTTAAATATATACAATTTATATTTGAAAAATTAACAATAAAAAATAAAAATAATGTTCCACATTGGGAGTAATAAACACTAAGAACCTATATCTCTCATTTTTATACTGAATTTTAGACTATTTTGTATTGTTACTTACTGATTGTGTTTGTGTGTGTGTGTGTAACGTTTTTCAATATCATAAGTCTCTCCAAACTTATAATTGGTGGAAAAATCATCTGCAATGTTGAATGACACTCTTCAAGGCTCTAGATACAAACTTCACAGCACACAACTCAAGTGGACAAATTTTCTTTTTATAACTTTTTTTTAAATTTTATTTTATTATGTTATGTTAGTCACCCTACAATACATCATTAGATTTTGATGTGGTGATGCACAATTCATTGTTTTCGTATAACACCCAGTGCTCCATGCAGTACATGCCCTCCTTAATACCCATCACTGGGCTAACCCATCCCCCCACCCCCCTCCCTTCTAAAACCCTCAGTTTGTTTCTCAGAGTCCATAGTCTCTCATGGTTCATCTCTCCCTCTCATTTCCCTCCCTTCATTTTTCCCTTCCTTCTCCTAATGTCCTCCATGCTATTCCTTATGTTCCACAAATAAGTGAAACCATATGATAATTGACTTTCTCTGCTTGACTTAGTTCACTTAGCATAATCTCCTCCAGTCCCATCCATGTTGATGTAAAAGTTGGGTATTCATCCTTTCTGATGGCTGAGTAATATTCCATTGTATATATGGACCACATCTTCTTTATCCATTCATCTGTTGAAGGGCATCTCGGCTCTTTCCACAGTTTGGCGATTGCAGACATTGCTGCTATGAACATTGGGGTGCATATGGCCCTTCTTTTCACTACATCTGTGTCTTTGGGGTAAATACCCAGGAGTGCAATTCCTGGGTCATAGGGTAGCTCTATTTTTTAATTTTTTGAGGAACCTCCACACTGTTTTCCAAAGTGGCTGTACCAACTTGCATTCCCACCAACAGTGTAAGAGGGCTCCCCTTTCTCCACAACCTCTCCAACATTTGTTGTTTCTTTCCCTGCCCATTTTTGCCATTCTAACTGGTGTAAGGTGGTATCTCAGTGTGGTTTTGATTTGGATTTCCCTGATGGCTAATGATGATGAACATTTTTTCATGTGTCTGTTAGCCATTTGTATGTCTTCTTCAGAGAAGTGTCTGTTCATGTCTTCTGACCATTTTTTGACTTGATTATTTTTTTGGGTGTTGAGTTTGAGAAGTTCTTTATAGATCTTGGATACCAGCCCTTTGTCTGTAGTGTCATTTGCAAATATCTTCTCCCATTCTGTGGGTTGCCTCTTTGTTTTGTTGACTGTTTCCTTTGCTGTGCAGAAGCTTTTTATCTTGATGAAGTCCCAAAAGTTCATTTTTGCTTTTGCTTCACTAGCTTTTGGAGATGTATCTTGAAAGAAGTTGTTGTGGCCGATGTCAAAGAGGTTACTGCCTATGTTCTCCTCTAGGATTTTGATGGAAACCTGTCTCACATTGAGGTCTTTCATCCATTTTGAGTTTATCTTTGTGTAGGGTGTTAGAGAATGGTCAAGTTTCACTCTTCTGCATGTGGCTATCCAATTTTCCCAGCACCATTTATTGAAGAGACTGTCTTTTTTCCATTGCATGTTTTTTCCTGCTTTGTCGAAGATTATTTGACCATAGAGTTGAGGGTCCATATCTGGGTTCTCTATTTTGTTCCATTGGTCTATATGTCTGTTTTTGTACAAGTACCATGCTGTCTTGGTGATCACTGCTTTGTAATACAGCTTGAAATCGGGCAATGTGATGCCCCCAGCTTTGTTTTTCTTTTTCAACATTTCCTGGGCGATTTGGGGTCTTTTCTGATTCCATACAAATTTTAGGATTGTTTGTTCCAGCACTTTGAAAAAGGTCATTGGAATTTTGATCGGGATGGCATTGAAGGGATAGATTGCTCTGGGTAGCATAGACATTTTAACAATGTTTATTCTTCCGATCCATGAGCATGGAATGTTTTTCCATCTTTTTGTGTCTTCTTCAATTTCTTTCATGAGTGTTTTGTAGTTCCTCGAGTATAGATCCTTTACCTCTTTGGTTAGGTTCATTCTGAGGTATCTTATGGTTTTTGGTGCTATTGTAAATGGAAACGTTTCTCTAATTTCTCTTTCTACAGTTGCATTGTTAGTGTATAAGAAAGCAACTGATTTCTGTGCATTGATTTTGTATCCTGCCACATTACTGAATTGCTGTATGAGATCTAGTATTTTGGGGGTGGAGTCTTTTGGGTTTTCCACATAAAGTCTCATGTCATCTGTGAAAAGAGAGAGTTTGACTACTTCTTTGCCAATTTGAATACCTTTTATTTCTTTTTGTTGTCTGATTGCTGTTGCTAGGACTTCTAGTACTATGTTGAACAATAGTGGTGAGAGTGGGCAACCCTGACGTGTTCCTGATCTTAAGGGAAAGGCTCTCAGCTTTTCCCCATTGAGGAAGATATTCGCTGTGGGTTTTTCATAGATGGATTTTATGAACTTGAGGAATGTTCCCTCTATCCCTATACTCTGAAGAGTTTTAATCAGGAAAGGATGTTGTATTTTGTCAAATGCTTTCTCTGCATCAATTGAGAGGACCATATGGTTCTTCTTTCTCCTCTTATTAATGTGTTCTATCGCATTGATTAATTCGCAAATGTTGAACCATGCTTGCCTTCTGGGGATAAATCCCACTTGGTCGTGGTGGATGATCCTTTTAACGTATTGTTGGATCCTATTAGCTAGGATTTTGTTGAGGATTTTGGAATCCATATTCATCAGGGATATCGGTCTGAAATTCTCCTTTTTGATGGGGTCTTTGCCTGGTTTGGGGATTAAGGTAATGCTGGCCTCATAGAATGAGTCTGGAAGCTTTCCTGCTGTTTCTTTTTTTTTTTTTTTAATTTTATTATGTTATGTTAATCACCATACATTCCATCATTAGTTTTGATGTAGTGTTCCATGATTCATTGTTTGCGTATAACACCCAGTGCTCCATTCAGTACGTGCCCTCTTTAATACCCATCACCAGGCTAACCTATCCCCCACTCCCCGCCCCTCTAGAACCCTCAGTTTGTTTCTCAGAGTCCATAGTCTCTCATGGTTCGTTTCCCCCTCTGATTCCCCCCTTCATTTTTCCCTTCCTACTATCTTTTTTTTAACATATAATGTATTATTTGTTTCAGAGGTACAGGTCTGTGATTCAACAGTCTTACACAATTCACAGCACTCACCATAGCACATACCCTCCCCAATGTCTATCACTCAGTCACCCCATCCCTCCCACCCCCCGCCACTCCAGCAACCCTCAGTTTGTTTCCTGAGATTAAGAATTCCCCAGGGAATCCATCAGGCCCTGGACTCTTGTTTTTTGGGAGGTTTTGGATCACTACTTCAATCTTTTTATAATTTATAATGATCTCTCTATTGATTCCCTCTTCAACTCAGTAGGACACAATTGAACCTAGTCATTTCTGTAAAAACAATTAACTCGGTATTCTGTTTTTCGTTCAGTTCAGCGTTTTCTACATTAGGAAAGTATTTACTTTCCCCCTTCTTTTCCCTGAGGTGGTATTTAATTAAGGATGTATATAGGATGCTCATATAGAATTTAAAATATGTTAGAGGAGGGGTAATCTGGTTCTAGGTTCTCATTTGTCCATCCCATGCATCCTTTGGAATATTTCTTGTTCTGTCATGCTCTCAGCTGTAATCATTTTCCATCCTGACATTTACTAAGGTAGTCAGGTTCTCTCTGAATTCCTAGATCCATGTTACTTTCTGACATACCACCCTGTTATTTCAACAATGTGACTCTTAGGATCTGCCAGCTAGCTCTCTCACATATTTGCAAGCTCTATTTTTTAGCTTACCTTTGTGCCACTCCTGAGAGCAGAGGAAAATCTGGCTTCTCTCTCTTACCATTCTGGAAACATAAAAAGCTCCATGAACTGTCTCAGACCAGATTGATGTGTTTAGCCAAACCTCATGTCCTTGCTTACTTTATCTGTTCTTGCACCATGCTGAAGTGTAAAAAAAAAAAAAAAGCTGGACTCTTCAAGATCTCTGGGTGACATGACTAAGAAGAGTAAATATTCTGACAACTTTTGAAATTTTTAATCTGTTTTGGAGTTCTAGTCCCCTTCCACCCACACCAATACTTGGATATGTCTCCAATGAGGCATCCCGGAAGATCAAGATCCTATCTCAGAAACTCACTCTAGCATCTACTGTGTGTGGTTCTTTTTAGGCTCTGTCCTTTTTCCCCAGTCAAGGGGTTTCTAGTTAAATTCTGTTTTGGCCCACATTCCATTGGGCAGTAAAAGTCTAGTTTGAACAGTAACTGCCAATGGGGGAAACAAAGCTATTTTATAAGCTCAGGAAATTTATGAATTGAAAAATGTATTGGTTGTAATAATTGCAAGACAGAGATATTACATATGAATTCATATGTCTATTTTTGCATTAAATTACTGTGGATTAAAACTAAAACAAATATGTATGCCAGAGAAATACTCAACATCTTGGGGGATAATGAAATCAATTTAGGCATAAAATCTTCCCTCAAAGAGTTTATATGCTAATAGAAAGAGACATGATTGTTCACATATAACTCTAACACACTGCAGATTGTGTACTATAATAATAAAGCATATTAATAGTTACAATTTATTGAGTTAATATTTGCCAAACCTTATGCTTGGTACTTTACACAATTCAACTTACATATTGCATAAAACAACCAATAATTTTGCTATTATTATTTCAATATACAAAGAAACCTCAGGAAGGTGAAGCCCTTTGCCTATAGAAGCTGCATTCTATAAGAACCCAGAGAAAAAAGAAATTGATGCCAGTGGGCTGGGATTTAAGACCTGCCTCATTAATTAAAAGGCATTTGAACTGGGTATTTCTTGAAAGTGGGTGAGATTTTCACAAATATATTTAGAGAATAGTTTAATGACATCAAAATAATTATAAGGATTTTTAAGTGAGGAGGTAACATAATTAGAGCTGTATTTTGAAGACAGCTCTGCCACAAGTATGAAGAAAATGGTGGAGAGTAAAAATACTTCTTATCAAGGAGAAAAAAAAAAAACTAGATGTCAAAAGCATCTTGAATGAAAATTGATACTATGAAAAATAACTCTCAAAATCCCTGAAATTTAAGGTAGTCTGTAAAATTAGAGTCCATCTATGTACCAGCACTCAAAAATACAGTGAACTTAGAAGCCAGTGATATCTATATACTCCAAAAGGGGGGGGATACTTAAATGTCTATTGCTATCACACAAATTTCAAAAATGCCATCATTTGGGAATTATGTTGTATCAATTAATGAGTACTTAAAGGCTCTTTTTCAATCTTTGAAGAAAAATAAACAGCTATAGTCATCTAACAAGGTGATTTATCGACCTAATCAAATGGGGCTTCTCTGTTGAACCAACAATAAAATTATTTATGGAGTTTGATAGATTGTACATAGGCATTATTTTGTCACCTCAACATTATGTTATCAATGTGATAACATATAAGAAATTGGGCAAAATATCAAAGAGATTACACATTTTGGAAGTCAATGTTTTTATCTGAGTTACAAGTCAAATTTTAAAAAGACTCTTTTAAGCAATGCCACTTTCCAATGTAGCCAATCGGTTTAATAATTAATTACTAACATCTCAGCAGTTTTGTGCAAGTGGTACAATTATGAGTCTAACAAAATCAAGATTATAGCTTTCATAATTGTATAGGTCAATTAGATTCCCACAGATAAGGATTGCTATTGATGAGGATTATATTCAACCAAACACTGATTTTACTGGATATTAATATGAATTATGTTATAAAGAGTTTCTCTGGTCAAATTAGTTTGAGAAATATTAACTTCAATAAAGAAAACATATTTTTGTTTTGTTTTATTTTTACTGTAGTCTTTCTCTTTACTTTTAATGTGCTCACATGAACTGCAAATCTGTAAAAAAGAATATAGTATGTAGTATTTCTCAAAATAACGTGATCACAGAATCCTTTATTCCCTAAACATTTCAACAGACTATTACGTTGTAAAATACACCTTGAGTATTCTACTGTATGCCATATAACAAAGCCTCTTGTAGTACGTGTTGTTTTCATATTCAGATTTAAATAACCATGATACATTAGGAAAAATGCATGATTACTTCATATATGCATATCTGGTTTACTACTCTAGTCAAATAATAGTTAGATGGAGGTTAATAATGGTCACATTTCATAACACAATTGCTATTTGATAGCTGGTGATCACTTATTTTGCATTTCCACATAGTCAAAGATTTAAGTACATGTAGTTTATTTGGAGGGAGAGGTAACACCAGCAGGAGCAAAGGGATGTGAGACAGGAAAGGCAAGGGAGTTGATAATGGGTGTGTTCATATGCCACCTACCGCAATGGACAACTAGAAATTAATCCTGCAGGGAAACCTTGGAAACCATGAAAAACAAACAAAAAAATACTTTTCCATATTATTGCGGCTATGGGGCACTGGGGCTATGATATTTTTATACCCACATACTAGTCAATCCTTTGTTAAGGGCTGCCCTGGTGGGCTGGCAGTGGGGAGTGGTGAGAGAAATTATTTCCTAGGCAATTCTGGCCAAAGTAGTTTCTAGCAGTGCTCCCCAACACATTATCTATTATCAGAATATGTTTACTAATTATGGGAAGAACTTTCCAAAATGCTAGTGCATGTGGAACACTGAATAAATTGCAGAGAATCATTTGATAATAGACTAATGGGAGTTTAGAACAAGATGGTAAACTGGGCATGCATTTCTAATTTCCCAGCCAGATGAATATTCAAAAAATGGGGGGAAAAAGTCTTGCAGGGGGAAAAATTACTAAAGTACTGAGAAATAAGGAAAAGTACCACTAGTGGTCCAGAAATGTTGAGAAAGTCCTAAAAGTAGATAGAATGGTATTGACTGGAAAAATGAGATCTCAATATATACAAATAGGCTGTTTACAGGTGATACTGCTTCTATGGTAGCTGCAAGCTAAGAGGCAGTTCAGGCAGGAAAGGAAAAAGTCCTGAAGGGTACATCAGGATGATTAATTAGAGAACATTGTTTGGAAAAGCTATGTTTATTGCTTTCTTTTTCCTCTTTTATTTATGCTAAGTACCTGACAGAAAGCTGTAAGTTAAAGCAGTGGGTCTGAGTTCCGAGGCTGGAAAGTAAAAGCTGAACTGAGACTGTCATTAGACTATCAGGAGAAGTGTGGGATCTCTCATAGTCAGAAGACATCCCCATGAGGAAAATCTTCTTTCCTTCATTCAGCCAGAACAGAGATTACGGCAATCAGATTAGGAAGGAGGAAAGAGGTGCTCAAAAACGGTGTTGAGCACACAAATATGAATTACCAAACATTTGAGGCAAACAAACATCACAAAGAGTAAAATGCTAAAATTAAGCAAGAATAGATGTAATACTTCTCACCTTTTCAAAAGAGAGGAGAAGACACTTAATAGTTCATGGCTGAGTAGAACAGACTGCTAAGGAATGAATTATCACATAATAATGAGCCAAAAATCCTTTCTCAAGGCAGGTTAAATGAGTAAATGCTGGGAAGCAAGAGAGAAAAACTGAACTTTGGCAAAATAGATCCATATGTACCAATATTTTTCTAGTTGGATTTCCAAAGGGAAAGGTTAGAGGAAATATGAGGGAAAAAATCAATAAATCACAGGAGAAAATTTCAGACTTAAAAAAAGACCTACACTGTAAGACTTAACTATCCAACAGCCATTTGGATGGCAAACAGGATGAATGAAAATTATCCACAGTGAGACACATAGTGATGAAATGTTAGAACAACAAAAATAAAGATAAAATCCTTAAATGGTTCCATACAGAAAAACAATACAGGGCACTCTCAAAAGAATATTAATTACATTGGTGTCAGACTTCTTTTCTCTTTTACCATGTTTTTCATTTATCATTTAGCTTAGATTTTCTCTTTCAATTTTTGAAAATTATGGTATAGATAACATACAGGGTTACACTGGTTTCAGGTGCACAATATAGTGATTCAATAATTCTATACATTTTTCAGTGTTCATCAAGAGAATTGTACTCTTTCCTGAAAACTACAAGACATTGATGAAAGAAACTGAAGATGACACAAAAAATGGAAAGACATTCCATGCTCATGGATTGGAAAAACAAATATTGTTAAAATGTCTATACTACTCAAAGCTATCTACAGATTAAATGTAGATTGCTTTGGGTAGTATAGACATTATATATATATATATATAATCTTCCATTGTGTATATATATATATATATATATATACACAATGGAAGATTATTCAGCCATAAAAAAGAATGAAATCTTGCCATTTGCAATGACATGAATGGAACTAGAGAGTATAATGCTAAGTAATGCTGAGTAAAAGAAGTCAGTAAAGAAAAACAAACACCATATGATTTCACTCATATGTGGAATTTAAGAAACAAAACAAATGAGCAAAGGGTAAAAAAAGAGGGGGGGGACACAAACCAAGAAATAGACTCTATAGAGTCTGCTATAGAGAACTGAGGGTTACCAGAGGGGATGTTTGTTGGGGGGGGGGAATGGGTGAAATAGGTGACGGGAATTTAGGAGTGCACTTGTCATGATGAGCACTGGGTGATGTATAGAATTGCTGAATCACTGTATTGTACACCTGAAACTAATATAACATTGTATATTAACTATACTAGAATGTTTTTAAAAAATATAAGTGTACTCTTAATTCCGTTTAGCTCCTGACCACATCTCTTCTCCTCCTACCCTCTTCAGTGTGACCCTTCTCTACATTTAGCTGTGGAGAGTCTATTCTGCCAGTCTTTGGGTAATTTTCTGGGTTATTTACAGTGATGTGGCTGTTATCTAGTTGTATCTGTGGGATGAGGTAAGCTAAGAGTCCTCTTACTCCATCATCTTCCCTAGAAGTCTGTCAGACTTCTTATGCACAACATCAGATACCAGAAAATATATAGCAGGAATACTTGTTAGTAAACAAATATTAAGAAAAACTCATGAACATTAAATACAGTCGATTTAATAGGAAAAAGAACTGACATTCATCAAATGCCTATGGATTTTAAATTTTGTGATGTAATTTAATCTCACTGGGAATTCATAAGGAAAGCGTGGAGATACTAATTAACTTACCTCAAGTAACACAGAAGCTATGGGTAGATTTATAATACAAACTCATATTTATTAGATGCCATAAGCTCTCATCCTATCCATTTTTATTCTCAACATAACTCAACTATTTTCAACTATTACTAGTTCTAGACTCATGGATTCTTTGGTGACTTTAGAACACAACTTAAAAAGCAAGCAAGTCAGTAAAACTAACTAGGCCCCAGATGTCTTCAAGAGGACCCTTAAAAGTACTAATGATTTTTAGCTTATCCAACTCTGTGGAGCCTAAATATATTTTATCTAGCATACAAACTCACTTACAGTAACCTGGCATTGGGAGGCAAAATGATCTCATTTCAGAAACTGATGAGAGATTTAATATTTTCCCAATTTTAAAGGTGGGGAAATTAGTAACTACTTAATGTAACATACTTTGATAGTGTCAAAACTATGACTAGAATCCAGGTCTTTTGTTCTCAGGATATACTAGTCTAAGAAAAAAATAAATACAAATTAGACCATTGAGAAAGGCTTTTCATTTTTATAGAGAAGCAGCCACAAAGAAATTTAGAAGAAAAAATGACACAGGTGTTATGAATAATTTTGTAAAAATTACACAAGCCACAGAAAATGTCATGACAATTCTAGACTGAAATCTGAGATTAAAATAACATAGTTATATAGAAGATGACATGGTTCAGGTTTCAAGTTTGGACACTGAACTTTCCCTGCTTGAATTAACACCATATATACACTATAAAAAATTATGCACACACTTACAGTTGGACTCAAAACAAGAAAGAGAAATGGAAAGGTATTTCTATAAATACTCACAATAAAACAACAAAAGCAGGAAAGAGACCAAAGCAGTTATATTATGACATCCTCCTGAGAAACAGGGCCATTGTGAGTATCATAAAGCTAAAGCTGACACTAAGAACATGACTTGGAGGCAATCACAATCCAGGATGCATTCAAAGAGGCAGGAGAAAAAAAAAATCTCACTGCAGAGTGTGTAAGCCTGAAATGCCAATTATCTGAATAAGGCCAATGCCATGGGGAGAAACACCCCAACAGAAGATAGCACTTAATACTGGAGCACTAGGAATATTAGAGTCATCAGTACAGGCCTAAAAATAAGTGCACTTAATACCCTCGATAAACAAAGGAATTATGCCCATTATGTTAGTTAGAACTCATAAAAATGAAGAGTCATGAAACAATAAATGGACACTTATGAGGATAAACCAATTTGTCATTTTGAAAAGCAATAGTGTTGAAATAAAGTAAAAATCTTAGCACAGGCTTTTATCTAAATGAACATAGGGTGACCCATCCCCCCACCCCCCTCCCCTCTAGAACCCTCAGTTTGTTTCTCAGAGTCCATAGTCTCTCACGGTTCATCTCCCCCTTCGATTTCCTGCATTTCATTTTTCAGAGGTACAGGTCTGTGATTCAACAGTCTTACACAATTCACAGCGCTCACCTTAGCACATACCCTCCCCAATGTCTATTACCCAGCCACCGCATCCCTCCCACCCCCCACCACTCCATGGGGATGGGTTAGCCTGGTGATGGGTATTAAAGAGGGCACGTACTGCATGGAGCACTGGGTGTTATACGCAAACAATGAATCATGGAACACTACATCAAAAACTAATGATGTAATGTATGGTGATTAACATAACATAAAAAAAAAGAACCCAGCATCAAAGCATTTTAGTTGCTTAGATTTGTTTAAGAGACATTACATTACCTTATCTTCTGATGGCCTAGAGATTTCTCTTTTAAAACTTGTTATTTTTTTTAAAAAGGACATCAATGACTGAGTCAAAATGTGATTCCAAGAATCAGACTTAAAGTGAAGGAAGTTTCAGAAACAGCTTACCCATTTACTGTGCTTATATTTTCTTTTTTATGTATGTACAAGAAAGGATTTTAAAAATCTAGAATTTTTAAAACAATTCAAAAGGAGATCTTTCAATACAAATTTTTCAAGTGAAAAAAAAAAATGAACATAGGATGATTACCTAAATGACCATAGCTGAAGAATAAGTGAGTAGGCTAAAAGGTGAGGTGTAGCAGTTATCGGAAACAAATTCAAAAAAACATTTTTAAAAAAGGAAGACCAGGAACAAATAGTTTGGAGGCATACATAGATCCAGAATTTGCAACATTTCTCTACTAATATTTCTGAATAAGAGGGTAGAAGAATGTTGGGTTGAAAATATTTGAAGAAGTCACAAATGAAAATTTCTCAGAATCAGAAGTGTACATGGATTCCGATACTGGAAGAACCCAATGTGTACAGAGAGGGACAAATGAAAAAAAATAAAACTTGCCTAGAACCTTGCAGTTTAAATTCAGATCAAGGATAAGGAGAAATTCCTAAAGTTTAATAATAATAGAGATTCTCAAATTCCCCTACAAAATTCCCGTAAAAATTTTCAACCAACGTATCAATATTTAACAATACCCAAGAGCTTATGCTGGTGCTCTTATTATTATTTTTTTTTCTTTCAGAGTAGAAAGTAACGTTTAAACACATTAATCACGTTTAAATTTCTTTTGAATTATTACCTTAAAACTGCTATAGCAATTAAAGGATGATTTACTCTTTGGGATCTTGTGTCATAGATTTCAGGATTATTGCTGCAAGAAATCAGCAGTAATTTATTTTAATGAATGAGGAACATTGTCTAAATATATTCTCAAATCCTACAGTCTTGCTGCTTGAGTATATTAAATTGTATGAGTTATTGATGGGAGAAAAATCTCATAAGTAAACAGGAAAACCAGGATAATGTTCCCACCAGTACTCTGATACTGTTCTTCTCACTAAAAAATACATTCTTCCATTTGGTAAAATGACCCACATTTATAATTTATGAAATTATCTATTATATATCTACCTAATCTATCATCTTTCAGTACACCCACTCACCCACCCACCCACCCACACACACACACATATACCTTCTACCAATGTATTTGAGTATATAAAATGATCTGCATGGTTACTGTTTTACATAATTATGTCATATATTTTAAATTATCTGTAATTTTCAATAGTTGATATTGACATCGAATTTGAAAATACTGGAGATTTTAGAGTCAACTTCAAGGAATATCCAAGGAAAAATAAATGGGATGATCTATTTATATGTATGTACTTAAATAAAGGTCAATGGGATGATCTACTTATACATATGTATTTAAACTTATACATATGAATTTATACATATGATCTATTCATACATATATATGTAATTAACTGAACGAATGATCTTTTTAAGGCATTTTATGATTTTTTTATTGATGTATAATTAACCTATAACATTATATTAGTTTCAGGCAATCAACATAATTATTTGATATTTATAAACACTGTAAAATGATCAGCACAATAAATCTAGTTACCATCCATCACCAGAGAAAGTTACAAAAATAAAACCCTGCCCACAACAGGCAAAGAGAGCCATTGCAGATGACTGGACTGAAGGCAAAGGCGGCTCAGTCACAACAGCAGGGCACACACAACACACATAGAAGACACCCCTGCGGTGCCAGATTCCGGTGAACAGGGGACATTTTACTGCAGGGCACTACAGGACCTCCTCTTCATAAGGCCACTACTTTCACATACACCTAAAATATTATTGACTATAGTCACCATGCTATACATTACCATCCCATGACTTATTTATTTTATAATTCGAAGTGTGTATCTTTTGAACCCTGAACCTGTTTTATCCACTACCCAATGTTCCTCCCTTCTAGCAACTACCGTTCTATTCTCTGTATTTATGTATCTATGTCTCCTTATCTGTCTTTGTTTGGTTTGGTTTTTAGATGCCACATGTAAGTGAAATCATATGGTATTTGTCCTTCTGTGTCTGACTTATTTCACTTAGCACAATTTCCTAAGATCTATCCATGTTGTTGCAAATGGCAAGAGTTCACTTTTTTATGACTGAGTAGTATTCCTTTATACACACACACACACACACACACGTATATATATATCTGTATACCACATCTTTATGCACTCATCCTTTGATAAACAGTGAGCTGGTTTCTATATCTTGGGTACTATAAATATTGCTGCAGTGAAGATGTGGGTACATAAATCTTTTCAAATTAATGTTTTTGGGAGCGCTGGGTGGCTCAGTCGTTAAGCGTCTGCCTTCGGCTCAGGTCATGATCCCAGGGTCCTGGGATTGAGTCCCACATCAGGCTCTCTGCTCAGCGGGAAGCCTGCTTCTCCCTCTCACACTCCCCCTGCTTGTGTTCCCTCTCTCCTTGTCTCCCTTTCTCTGTAAAAATAAATAAATAAAATCTTTTTAAAAATCAATGTTTTTGTTTTCTTTCAATAAATAACTAGGTGTGGAACTGCTAGATCATGTGGTAGTTCCATTTTTGTTTTTCTGAGGACCCTCCATACTGTTTTCCATAGTGGTTGCACTAATTTACATTCCCACCAACAGTGCATGAAGATTCCCCTTTTCTTTACATCCTCACCAATACTTGTTATCTCTTGCCTTTTTAATAATATCTATTCTAACAGGTATGAGGGGGTAACTCAGTATGGTTTTTTCTTTTTATTTAAATTTTAGGTAGTTAAATGTCTGTTAGCCATCTGTATGTCTTCTTTGGAAAAGCATCTATTCATGTCTTCTGCCCATTTCTTAACTGGGTTATTTGGTTTTTGGGTGTTGAGTTTGATAAATTCTTTATAGATTTTGGATATGAACCCTTTTTCAGATATGTCATTTGCAAATATCTCATTCTGTAGGCTGCCTTTTAGTTTTGTTGACTGTTTCCTTTGTTGTGCAGAAGTTTTTATCTTGATACAGTCCCAATAGTTCATTTTTGCTTTTGTTTCCCTGGCCGTGGTGACATGTCTAGTAAGAAGTTGCTATAGCGGAGGTCAAAGAGGTTGCTGCCTGTGTTCTCCTCTAGGATTTTGATGGATTCCTGTCTCACATTGAAGTCTTTCATCCATTTTGAATTTATTTTTTTTATATGCTGTGAGAAAGTGGTCCAATTTCATTCTTCGGCAAGTTGCTGCTCAGTTTCCCCAGCACAGTTTGTTGAAGAGACTGATTCTTTCCTGCTTTGTGGAAGATTAGTTGACCATATAGTTGTGGGCCCATTTCTGGGCTCTCTATTCTGTTCCATTGATTTATGTGTCTGTTTTTCTGCCAGTACCATACTATCTTGATGACTAACTACTTTGTAATATAGCTTGAAATCCAAAATTGTGATGCCTCCAGTTTTGTTTTTCTTTTTCAGAATTGCTTTGGCTATTCAGTGCAGTTTTGATATGCATTTCCCTGATGATTAGTGATGTTGAGCATCTTTTCATTTGTCTGTTGGCCATCTGTATGTCTTATTTGGGAAAATGTCTATTTAGGTCTTCTGCACATTTTTTAAACCACTTTGTTTTTGTGTTATTGAGTTGTATGAGTTCCTTATATATTTTGGGTATCAACCCCTTATTGGATACATGATTTGCAATATTTTACCCCACTCAGTAGGCTGCCTTTTCATTTTGTTGATTGTTTCCTTTGCTATGCAGACCTTTTTAGTTTGTTTGAGTCCTACTCATTTATTTTTGCTTTTGTTACCTTTGCTTTTGGAGACAGATCCAAAAAAATCATCACCAAGCCCAATATCAAGGAGTTTACCAACTACGTTTTCTTCTAGGAATTTTGTAGTTTCAGGTCTTATGTTCAGGTCTTTAATCCATTTTGGGTTAATTTCTGTGTATGATATAAGATAGCAGTCTAGATTCATGCTTTTACATGTGGCTGTCCAGTTTTCCCAGCACCATTTATTGAAAAAACTGTCCTTTCCCCCAATCTATATTCTTCCTCCTTTCTTGTAAGTTAATTGACCATATATGTATGGGTTTATTTCTGGGATCTCTATTCTGTTCTATTGATCTATGTGTCTTGTTTTATGTAAATATCATACTATTTTGATTACTGTCACTTTGTAATATAGTGTGAGACCAGGGAACATTATGTTTCTAGGTTTGTTTTTCTTTCTTGAGATCACTTTGGCTATCTGGGGTCTTTTGGGGTTGTATACAAATTTAAGGATTATTTCTTGTATTTCTGTGAAAAATGCCTCTAGAATTTTGATGGGCATTGCATTAAATTTGTAGATTGCTTCAGGTAGTATAGACATTTTAACAATATTAATTCTTTCAAACTATGAGCAAGAAGTATCTTTCTGTTCATTTGTGTCTTCAATTTCTTTAACAATGTTTTACAGTTTTCAGTGTACATATCTTTCACTTTCTTGGTTAAATTTATTCCTAGATATTTTATTTTATTTTTTAAGCAATTAAAAAGGGGATTATTTTCTTAATTTTTCACTCTGATAGTTCTCCATTAGTGTATATAAATGCAATGGATTTTTGTATATTGAGTCTATATCCTGCATCATTACTGAATTTGTTTATTAGTTCTAACAGGTTTTTTGGTGGAGTTTTTAAGGTTTTCTATCTATAAAATCATGTCACCTGCAAATAGTGACAGTTTTATTTCTTCATTTCCGATTTGGATGTCTTTTATTTCCTTTTTTTGCCTAATTCCTCTAGCTAGGACTTTCAGTATTATGTTGCATAAAGGGAGTGAGAGTGGGTATCTTCTTCCTGATCTTAAAGGAAAAGTTTTCAGCTTGTCACCAAGTATGATGTTAGATATGGGTTTGCCATATATGGCCTTTGTTACATTGAGGTGTTTCCTCTATACTCACTATGTTGAGTGATTTTATCATAAGAGGATGCTGATTTTTCTCAAATGCTTTTTCTGCATTTATTGAGATGATCATAAAATTTTTAGCCTTCATTTTGTTAATGTGGTATATCATGTTGATTTATTTCTGAGTGTCAAACTATTCTTGCATCCCCAAAATAAATCCCAATTGATCATGGTGTATGACCCTTTTAAAGTATTGTTGAATCTGGTTTGCTAATATTTTGTTGAGGATTTTTGCGTCTCTATTCATCAGGAATATTGGCCTGTAATTTTCTTGTGTGTGTGGTGTCCTTTTCTGGCTTGGGTATCAGAGAAATGGCGGCCCCCTGAAATCAGTTTGGAAGGCTTCTCTCATCTTCAGTTTATTTGGAAGAGTTTAAGAAGGATATATATTAAATCTTTGTAGGTTTGATAGAATTCACCAGTGAAGCCATCTGGTCCTTGACTGTTGTTTGTTGGGAGATTTTTGATTATTGATTCATTCTCCTTACTACTAGGGTGTCAATTCTGATTAACCAGTTCTTCATTATTCAGTCTTGGAAGATTGTTTGTTTCCTGGAATTTATTGATTTCTTCTAAATTGACCAACTTGTTGGTATGTAATTCTTCATAGCAGTCCTATGATCCTTTGTATTTCTGTGGTATCAGCTATAACTTCTCTTTTATTTTTTATTTTATTTACTTAAGCCCCCTCTCTTTTTTCCTTGATCAGTCTAATTAAAGGTTTGTCGATTCTTGTTTATCTTTTCAAATAGTGACCTTTTACTTTCATTTATCTTTTCTATTTTCTTTATAATCTCTATTTATTCCTTCTCTGAACTTTGTTATTTCCATCCTTCTACTAAATTTGGACTTTGTTCTTTTTCTGGTTACTTTAGGTCTAAAATTATATCGTTTATTTGGAATTTTTCTTGTCTCTTGAGGTAGCCCTGTATGGCTGAATTTCCCTCTTAGGACTTCTTTTGCTGCGCCCCATAGATTTTGGTATGTCATATTTCTGTTTCCATGTGCTTCTAGATATTTTACTTCTCCTCTGATTTATTGGTTGACTCGTTGGTTATTCAGTAGCATGTTGTTTAATCTCCACATATTTGTGATTTTTCAAGTTTTCTCTTTGTATTTGATATCTAGTTTCATACCATTATAATCAGAAAAGATGCTTGATATGATTTCGGTATTCTTAACTTTTTTGAGACTTGTTTTGTGGCCTAACATATGATCTATCCTGGAGAATGTTCCATGTACACTTGAAAAGAATATATATTCTGATGTTTCTGGATGGGATGTTCTGTATATGTCTATCAAGTCTATCTGGTCTAATGTGTCATTTAAGGCCAATGTTTCTTTATGGATTTTCTGTCCAGATGATTTATTGTTTGATGTAAGTGGGGGTATTAAAGTTCCTTAGTATTAATGTATTGCTGTGGATTTCTCCCTTTAGATCTGTTAATATTTTCTCTATACATTTAGGTGCTCTTATGTTGGGTGCATAAATATTTACAAATGTCATATCCTTTTGTTGGATTGACCCCTTTATCAATGTGTAATGTCCTTCTTTGCCTTTTAGTACACTCTTTGTTTTAAAGTCTACTTTGGCTTATAAAAGTGTTGCTACTCCAGCTTTCTTTTCATTTCCATTTGCACAGAACATTCACTTCCATTGCTCATTTTCAGCTCAGGTGTGTCCTTACATCTAAAGTGAGTCTCTTACAGACAAAATATAAATGGGTCTTGTTTTCAGGGATTTCGGTGTTTTTTAAATCCATTTAGCCACTATACCCTTTGTTTCGAGAATTTAGCCTATTTACATTTATTTATTTATTTACTTTTTATCTTGATTAAAATGGAATCTTTATTCATTTTTTTAAATTTTATTTTATTATGTTAGTCACCATACAATACATCACCAGTTTTCAATGTAGTGATCCACGATCCATTGTTTTAGTACAACACCCAGTGCTCCATGCAGTACATGCCCTCCTTAATACCCATCACTGGGCTAACCCATCCCCCCACTGCCCTCACCTCTAAAACCCTCAGTTTGTTTCTCAGAGTCCATAGTCTCTCATGGTTCATCTCTCCCTCTCATTTCCCTCCCTTCATTTTTCCCTTCCTTCTCCTAATGTCCTCCATGCTATTCCTTATGTTCCACAAATAAGTGAAACCATATGATAATTGACTTTCTCTGCTTGACTTAGTTCACTTAGCATAATCTCCTCCAGTCCCATCCATGTTGATGTAAAAGTTGGGTATTCATCCTTTCTGATGGCTGAGTAATATTCCATTGTATGTATGGACCACATCTTCTTTATCCATTCATCTGTTGAAGGGCATCTCGGCTCTTTCCACAGTTTGGCGATTGCAGACATTGCTGCTATGAACATTGGGGTGCATATGGCCCTTCTTTTCACTACATCTGTGTCTTTGGGGTAAATACCCAGTAGTGCAATTGCTGGGTCATAGGGTAGCTCTATTTTTAATTTTTTGAGGAACCTCCACACTGGTTTCCAAAGTGGCTGTACCAACTTGCATTCCCACCAACAGTGTAAGAGGGTTCCCCTTTCTCCACAACCTCTCCAACATTTGTTGTTTCTTTCCCTGTGCATTTTTGCCATTCTAACTGGTGTAAGGTGGTATCTCAATGTGGTTTTAATCTGAATTTCCCTGATGGCTAATGATGATGGACATTTTTTCATGTGTCTGTTAGCCATTTGTATGTCTTCTTCAGAGAAGTGTCTGTTCATGTCTTCTGCCCATTTTTTGACTTGATTATTTGTTTTTTGGGTGTGGAGTTTGAGAAGTTCTTTATAGATCTTGGATACCAGCCCTTTATCTGTACTGTCATTTGCAAATATCTTTTCCCATTCTGTGGGTTGCCTCTTTGTTTTGTTGACTGTTACCTTTGCTGTGCAGAAGCTTTTTATCTTGATGAAGTCCCAGAAGTTCAATTTTGGTTTTATTTCACTAGCTTTTGGAGATGTATCTTGAAAGAAGTTGCTGTGGCTGATGTCAAAGAGGTTACTGCTTATGTACTCCTCCACGATTTTATTGGATTCCTGTCTCACACTGAGGTCTTTCATCCAGTTTGAGTTTATCTTTGTGTATGGTGTTAGAGAACGGTCGAGTTTCATTCTTCTGTATATAGCTGTCCAATTTTCCCAGCACCATTTGTTGAAGAGACTGTCTTTTTTCCATTGCATATTTTTTCCTGCTTTGTCGAAGATTATTTGACCATAGAGTTGAGGGTCCATATCTGGGCTCTCTGTTCTGTTCCATTGGTCTATATGTCTGTTTTTGTGCCAGTACCATGCTGTCTTGGTGATCACTGATTTGTAATATAGCTTGAAATTGGGCAACGTTATGCCCCCAGCTTTGTTTTTCTTTTTCAACATTTCCTTGGCGATTCAAGGTCTTTTCTGATTCCAGAGTTAGGGATGTTTTCCATTATTATTTCTTTTTTTTTTCCATTATTATTTCTTTGATTAAGTTTTCTGCCACTGTCTCTCTCATCTCCTTCTGGGACACCTATAATGTGAATGCTATTCTGCTTAATGTTGTCCCATAGGTCCCTTAAACTATCTTCAGTTAATTTTTTTTTTTTTTCTTTTCGCTGTTCTGTCTGGGTAAGTTTCACTGTCTTGTCTTCTAGATCACTGATCTTTCTTTGGCTTCACCTCGTCTGCCAATGAATCTCTCTAGTTTATTTTTCAATTCAGTTATTGTATTCTTCAGTTCCTTAACTTCTATTTGGTACTTTCTTGTATTTTCTGTCTCTTTGTTGAAGTTATCCCTGTGTTCATCAATTATTTTCCTAAGTTCAGTGAGTATTTTTATGACCATTATTTTGAACTCTTTATCAGGTAAATTACCTCCATTTTGTTAGTCTCTTTCTGAGGTTTTATCTTGTCATTTCATTTGGGATATATCCTGTTTCCTCATTTTTCTTGACTCTTTGTGTTTGTTTCTATGTATTTGGTGACATGGCAACCTCTCTATCTTGAATTGATAGTCTTGTGTAAATGAATTTGTTATTCAACCTTGTGCTAGCTGTTGATTTCTCCCAAACTTTTGTGATTGTCTAAGCAGCCTGATTTATTCTGAATAGGTCCCAGTTGTTGAGGGAGTGCCAAGACCTGTCACTCTTCCAAAGGGAGGGATCTCAGTCAAAACCTAGAGTCAGGCTGATTGGCAAACAGACCTTCAGGCTGTAGCTTTTAAATTAAGCAAACATACACAGCCCTGTGGGACTGCAATGGTAAATCCTACTGGCCTTCAGATAAGGCAATCTGGAGATGTCCCCTGGACAACAGCTATAAAAACTGGGATAGCAGATGAGTGTATAAGCTCCTTTCTGGGAGGTACTAGTGAGCTATAGGGAAACCAAAGGAAAGCACAAAGATGGTGTCCCCCACCATTTGTTCACTAAGAGCACCTCTGTAGTCTCTAGGTGTGTGACAAATCTGAAGCCTGTTCCTCAGGCTAAAGCTCCAGGACAAGTAAATATGCCTTTTTCACAGAAAGACTGGGTGTGTTTCAGTCTACTGTCTGTGCAGTGCCCTGGCAGTGATCACCTGTCAAGAACTGCCTGATTGTTACTGTCCAATAGGACTCAGGAACACAAGCTCCCACTTGCCACTAGAGTCAGGCAATCAAGGGGAGTCCCCTGTGTGGTCTGTGTATATCTCTCAGCTTTAGTGAGGCAGCTAAAGAATGCAGGAATTCTGCATGCAAATCAGCTTTAGCAGGGCAGTCTTTCCTCTCTGAAGCACCTGTTGACTTTAGCAGAGCATCAGGAGAGTTCAGGAACTGTGTGTGCCTGCTGGCTTTGGCAGGGCTGTGGATGAGTGTAGGAACTGTGTGCATCTGCCAGCACTAGCACGGTAGAGGGAAAATACATAAATGGTGCTCCCTAACAACTCTGTCCAGGAGAGATTCCCAGGAGGACCCTGTCCCTCCAGCTGACTTTTTAAGATTAGCAAATGGATCTCCTTCATGAATAGTCTAGGCACTTTTCAAACTGCTACTGGGCCCTGAGGTGAGTGAATCTGCATGCAAGCTATTTACGAGTGGTATCTCAATTCCTTACAGCCATTTGGATCTCCTAGATATAAACCCCATTGTTTTTCAAGGGTAGATGTTTTGGGGTCTCATCTCTCCAGCGTAGGTCCTACGGGCTAGAGTACCTGCTGTGGGACAGAAGCCTCTCACTCCTCAGGGAGATGCACCTGCTTTAAGAAATCCCTCCTGATTGTGGGTTGCTGTGCCAGAGGTAGAGTTTTTGTTGAGACTGTATTTCTGCCTTTCCCACTCTGCTCAGAAGAGCCCTTTTATCCTTTGTCGTGGAGGAGCTGTTCAGATTGTTTTTAGGTCTTTTTCACAGGGAAGTATTTCATATATTTGGTTGTCCACGGGAGGAGGTAAGTGCAGAGCTTCCTATGTTGCTATATTGGACAACCCTCCCATTATTTTATGATCTTGACAGGCGTTACTAAAGGCTTATACTTGACCAAAAAAAAATCTATGACTAAGATACTCAGTTGTTTTAAAGGATTAATTCAAAATACCAGTGGGTAAAGAGAAGAGATACACAAAAGCAAGAAATGGTAAGTCCATATATATAATTCCAAAAACAATAATGATAATTTAGCAGAATGCAAGTGTAGTTCTCAGGTACATATTTCTCATGTTCCTACTTTCAGGAACAGGAAAAAAATTTATTAGTTTTAGGGCAAGAAATGTCCCACTCTTTTCCAAAATAAGTGTCCTGGTGGGATGAATTAAAGTGAAGACTAAAAATACAGCTCTAAAATGGTAAAAATTTATAGGTGAGTTCAATAAATTGGGGAGGAAGGAAACAACAGAAAGAATGCTTGAGAGATTTTCAGTATCAACTGTCTGTGCTGTAGAACAAATCTGTAGTTGCTGCTCTCCCCTCAATGATGTGATATTGTTTTCAGTGGGGCAAGGAAAGAAGGTGCTGTTTTCCAGTTTCAGTGTTTCTCATCCAGCTGTCCAGACAGTTAAAGGACTTAGGTTGTAAAGGCTGAGTTTTGGAAAATCACGCAGCCTGCCTCTGGGACACAAGTGAGCATCTTACTAGCTTATTTACAAATTTATTTAAAATACCAATTATAAGTATTGAGAGATAGGGAAGAAAGACAATGTTCTTCTTTAACTAAAAAATGATCAATAAACCAAATACCTAAGAGGCTTCCTTAGTATATCTCTTTTCTACTTCCATTTTCTTCTGGTTACTACAAGTCCCCAAATGTTCAAAACTAGAATTGGATAAAGTAGGGAAAAAACCTAGTTAAATTTAATAAAAACACGACACAAACATCTTTGCATAGGACATGTATTGTTTTTACATAATCCATATAGATTAATTGACTTTCCAATTTTTAAAATCAATAGGCAATAGGAGAGACTTTGTGGGAAAATAGTGGAGTAGGAGAACCCTAAGCTCACCTAATCCCATGATACAACTAGATTACACCCACATCAGTGTAAATAACAGACTCTCCACAGCTACATGCAGAGAAGAGGCCTCATCTAAGAGGGTAGGAAGGGCAGAGATGTGGTCAGGAGCTAAATAGACTTCTGGGACTGTCTGCAGGAAGGAGGAACACCATGGCAGCAGAGAGGGGGAAAAAAGAGACCCTCATGTCAGGCACCCCAGGCACGGGGTTGCCTGCACAGAGAAGAAACATTTAGCTTTGAAAACCAGATGGGCTGCATTTTGTGAGTTCTTACAATCAGTGGGACTTAACACCTAGAACTTTAAGAATCAGCGGGTTCAGCTCTGGTGTAATAATAGCCCTCCATTCAGTTTTAAGGGTTAACTTGCTTCGGGCTTACACACTCCTTCCTTGCTGACCTAAGTCCCTTGCTCTTTAGCAGAACTAACTTAATTTCATTGAGATCTTCAGAACACTGGCCTTGAGGTGTGAAAGACCAGACTTTCCCAGAAGATAAGGCTTGACTGCACTTGAAAACAGGTGACTAACCTCCCTTCACGTACCTGGAGACCCTGCATTCTTTTGCAGAAAGAACAAAGCACTCCTGCACATCATGAAACAGGAACCAGACCCGCTCACACAAGCCCCGAGCACTGAGATAACGCTTGTAGCTAACACCATCAAGTCGCACATAATCAAGAAATGCTACGCACCACTGCATTCCATTTACTGAATAACTACCCTGCATGCCTTTAAAAATCCCTGGGCTGGGCAGAAACCTCAGAGATGGTCTTTGAGACATTAGTCCACCATCTTCCCAGGTTGCTAGCTTTCTGAATAAAGCAACCTTTCCTTTCCTACTGCCACTTGGCTCTGCAGTGTTGACTTTCCAGTGGCAAGCAGCTGAACCTTTCAGGAACCAGTTCTGTCTGGTAACAACGGGAGAGGCTGGAGGGCTCTCTTAAGCTACCCTTAAAGAGATAGCACAACAAACAGCCCTGTGGGGATAGAACATAGAAGCAACAGTTTGAAAAACACCTGGGGTATACAGGAGGGAGATTTGTTGGATAATCTCAGATGATGTGCTGGAGGTGCAGGGATCTTTGGAAGAAATGAAGAGGAACAAAGGATTGGCTATGTGCCATTTCCCACCCCCTTCCAGCCTGGACACATGGAAACTTGTGAGAATCAGCACAGCGCCAACAGTGGCTACCTAACCTGCTAACAGCATGCCTCATCTCCACATTCTCCTGTGGACATGGCCCCTCCAGTCACTCCTCTGCTTCAGGTATCTTCCCACAGCAGACACATGCAAACCTTGTTCCAACCTGGCCTGCCTGGGTCTCAGAGACTGCAAGTCCCCTCCACATGGACCAGCACAAACCTTGCTGGCACCATGTGCGTGTCCCACGCATTCCTCTTTGCTCCCCCCTTCCAAAACACCATTGGCCAGAGCCCATTCAAAGTGGTGCCACAAGCCTGTCAGTGTGCAAGCAGTCCTGACAGGAGCTAGACCACTCCAAAGTGACTCCTGCCCTGAGGAGAAGGGAAGAGAACCACATACACCAGTCCAACCACAGCCCCAGTGGTGGTCTGGGGTCAGACATCTGCTCTGATTGCAGGCCCTGCCCACCAATGAAATCTTCTCAAAGGACAATACAGGAAGAGTACCCTGCAGTCCAAAGCTACTGCATCTCTGGCAAATGCCTGGTCTGACTCAACTCAATCCCAAGGCACACCCTACTAGCCCACTAACAACACAGAAACCAAACCCTTTGCCACAATAGGCAAAGAGAGCCATTGCAGATGACAGGACTAAAGGCAAAACCTGCTCAGCCACAACAGCAGGTAGCATGCAACACACATAGGCATCACCCTGAAGTGCCAGGTTTTGAACAGGGGACATTGCACTGTAGAGCACTACATGACCATTTCTTCATAAGGCCACTACTTTGAAGAGCAGGAGACATAGCTCACTTTCCTAACATATAGGAAAAAATAAAGAGAGTCAGACAAAATGAGGAGACAGAAATATGTCTCAAATGAAAGAAAAGGATAAAATGAGAGCAAGAGACCTAAAACAAAATGGAAAGAAGTAATACGCCTGATAGAGAATTTAAAAATAATGGTCATAAAGATACTCACTAGACTTGAGAAGGTTGGAGGACCTCAGTAAGACCCTTAGCAAAGAGACAGAAAACATAAAAAAGAACCAATCAGAGATGAAGAACTCAATAACTGAAATTAAAAATATGCTAGAGGGGCGGAGCAAGATGGCGGAGGAGTAGGAGACCTGGATTTCGTCTCCTCTCAGGAATTCAGCTGGATAGGGATCAAACCATTCTGAACACCTACAAACTCAACAGGAGATCGAAGAAAAGAAGAGCAACAACTCTCTGAACAGAAAAGCGACCACTTTCTGGAAGGTAGGACGTGCAGAGAAGTGAATCCGAGGCGATATTCGGGAGGATAGACGGCGGGGGAGGGGCCTCCGTCGGCCGCTTCTGGCAAGTGATAGAGGCACGGAGCACAAAATCGGAACTTTTAGAAGTCTGCTCCGCTGAGGGACGTCACTCTGGTGGCGAAGTGGGGAGTGGAACCCTCGCGGGACAGTGTGGTCTCAGGACCCTCGGGGTCACAGAAAGACCGGGGGTGCCTGAGTGCAGCAGAGCTCCCAGGTATTGGAGCGGGGAAGCCGGCTGCAGAGACGGAGCCCAGGCGCGGGCTCTCAGCTCGGGGTTGCCATAAACCGTGATCCGCGGCACAGTCGGGCCACTGCTCCTCCAGCAGGGACCCAACAAGCGGCAGATCCGGGGAGACTCACCTTCTTCTCCCGGGAGGAGCGGCGCGGGAGCGCACCGCGGGGATCTGCTGGGTTTGGAGACTCCACCCGGGGTCGGATGCCAGATAGAAAGGCGCGGTCACAGGCCGGGTGAGCGCGGAGTGCGGCCGGAGACCAGGGAGACGGGAGTGACTGACGGCTTTTCTCTGGGGGCTCACTGAGGAGCGGGACCCCGAGTTCTCGGCTCCTCCGGGGTGGAGACTGGGAGGCCGCCATCTTCACTCTCCGCCTCCAAAGCTGTACGGAAAGCTTGCAGGGAACAAAAGCTCCGGAGAGCAAACCCGAGCAGATTACTTAGCCCGGACCGGCAAGGGCGGGGCAATTCTGCCTCCGGCCAAAGACATTTGGGAACCACAGCAACAGGCCGCTCCCCCAGAAGATAAGCGAGAACAGCCGGCCAAGACCAAGTTTACCGATCAGTGAGAACGGCAGAACTCCAGCGCTAGGGGAGTACAGCACAGAATTCATTGCTTTTTTCCCCATGATTCTTTAGTCTTTCAAGTATTTTATTTTTTTTTTAACTGTCTTTTTTTCTTTTTTCTTTTTTTCTTTTTTTTTGAATTTTTCTTTTTCCCTTTTTCAACCAACATCTTATCAATCCCTTTAAAAAAAAAAAACATTTTTATTTTTCATTTTTAAAGTCATATTCTATCCCTTCATAGTAGTTACCTGTATTTTTGGCATATATATATAAGTTGTTCTCTCTTTAAAATTTTGAGATAGTTTCTTCTAACAGATCAAAATATACTCTAAATCTCTAGTGTATGGTTTTTTTCTACTCCCCTGCCTGATCACATTCTCTCCCTTTTTTCTTTCTTTCTTTTTTTTTTTAATCCTCTTCTTTCTTTTTTCAAACAACTTATCAAATCCTTTTATAAAATTTTTTATAATTTCCATCTTTACAGTCATATTCCATCCCTTCATCATATCAACCCTTATTTTTGTACATATATAAGTTTTTCTTTCTTTAAAATTTTGGGAGGGACTTTCTTTTAACAGACCAAAATACACCCAAAATCTTGTGTGTGGCACTGATCTATAAACCAGCCTGATCATATTTGATCACATTCTGTTTTTGTTTTGTTTTGTTTTGTTCTGCTTTTGTTTGTTTTTATCTTTATCTTTTTCTTTTTTCTTTTTTCTTTCTTTTTCTTTTTTCTCTCTTTCCCTTTCTTTTCCCACTGCTTCAGGTCTTTTCTGATTTGTTTAGAGTACATTTTCTGGGGACGTTGTTACCCTGCTAGCATTTTGTTCTCTCATTAATCTATTCTCCTCTGGACGAAATGACAAGACGGAAAAAATCACCTCAACAAAAAGAACAAGAGGTAGTACCGACTGCCAGGGACCTACTCAATACGGACATTAGTACGATGTCAGATCTAGAGTTCAGAATCATCACTTTAAAGATACTAGCTGGGCTTGAAAAAAGCATGGAAGTTATTAGAGAAACCCTTTCTGGAGAAGTAAAAGAACTAAAATCTAACCAAGTAGAAATCAAAAAGGCTATTAATGAGGTGCAATCAAATATGGGGGTTATAACTGCTAGGATAAATGAGGCAGAAGACAGAATCAGTGAGATAGAAGACCAAATGATGGAAAATAAAGAAGCTGAGAAAAAGAGAGATAAACAACTACTGGATCACGAGGACAGAATTCGAGAGATAAACGATACCATAAGACGAAACAACATTAGAATAATTGGGATCCCGGAAGAAGAAGAAAGAGAGAGAGGGGAAGAAGGTATAATGGAGCAAATTATAGCAGAGAACTTCCCTAATTTGGGGAAGGAAACAGGCATGAAAATCCAGGAAGCACAGAGAACCCCTCTCAAAATCAATAAAAATAGGTCAACACCCCGACATCTAATAGTAAAACTTACGAGTCTCAGAGACAAAGAGAAAATCCTGAAAGCAGCTCGGGAGAAGAGATATGTAACCTACAATGGTAGAAACATTAGATTGGCAACAGACTTATCCACAGAGACCTGGCAGGCCAGAAAGGACTGGCAGGACATATTCAGAGCACTAAATGAGAAAAATATGCAGCCAAGAATACTATATCCAGCTAGGCTGTCATTGAAAATTGAAGGAGAGATAAAAAGCTTCCAGGACAAACAAAAACTAAAGGAATTTGCAAACACGAAACCAGCCCTACAAGAAATCTTGAAAGGGGTCCTCTAAGCAAAGAGAGAGCCTAAAAGCAACATAGACCAGAAAGGAACACAAACAATATACAGTAACAGTCACCTTACAGGCAATACAATGGCACTAAATTCCTATCTTTCAATAGTTACTCTGAATGTAAATGGGCTAAATGCCCCAATCAAAAGACACAGGCTATCAGATTGGATTAAAAAACAAGACCCATCGATATGCTGTTTGCAAGAGACTCATTTTAGACCCAAAGACACCCCCAGATTTAAAGTGAGGGGCTGGAAAACCATTTACCATGCTAATGGACACCAAAAGAAAGCTGGGGTGGCAATCCTTATATCAGACAAATTAGATTTTAAACCAAAGACTGTAATAAGAGATGAGGAAGGACACTATATCCTACTTAAAGGGTCTATCCAACAAGAAGATCTAACAATTGTAAATATCTATGCCCCTAACATGGGAGCAGCCAATTATATAAGGCAATTAATAACAAAAGCAAAGAAACACATTGACAGCAATACAATAATAGTGGGAGACTTTAACACCCCCCTCACTGAAATGGACAGATCGTCTAAGCAAAAGATCAACAAGGAAATAAAGACTTTAAATGACACACTGGACCAAATGGACTTCACAGACATATTCAGAACATTCCATCCCAAAGCAACGGAATACACATTCTTCTCTAGTGCCCATGGAACATTCTCCAGAAGAGATCACATCCTAGGTCATAAATCAAGTCTCAACCAGTACCAGAATATTGGGATCATCCCCTGCATGTTTTCAGACCACAATGCTTTGAAACTAGAACTCAATCACAAGAGGAAAGTCGGAAAGAACTCAAATACATGGAGGCTAAAGAGCATCCTACTGAAGAATGAATGGGTCAACCAGGAAATTAAAGGAGAATTTAAAAAATTCATGGAAACCAATGAAAATGAAAACACAACTATTCAAAATCTTTGGGATACAGCAAAGGCAGTCCTAAGAGGAAAGTATATAGCAATACAAGCCTTTCTCAAGAAACAAGAAAGGTCTCAAGTACACAACCTAACCCTACACCTAAAGGAGCTGGAGAAAGAACAGCAAATAAAGCCTAAACCCAGCAGGAGAAGAGAAATAATCAAGATCAGAGCAGAAATCAATGAAATAGAAACCAAAAGAACAGTAGAACAGATCAACGAAACTAGGAGCTGGTTCTTTGAACGAATTAACAAGATTGATAAACCCCTGGCCAGACTTATCAAAAAGAAAAGAGAAATGACCCAAATCAACAAAATCATGAATGAAAGAGGAGAAATCACAACCAACACCAAAGAAATACAAACAATTATAAGAACATATTATGAGCAACTCTATGCCAGCAAATTAGATAACCTGGAAGTAATGGATGCATTCCTAGAGATGTATCAACTACCAAAACTGAACCAGGAAGAAATAGAAAACCTGAACAGACCTATAACCACTAAGGAAATTGAAGCAGTCATCAAAAATCTCCCAAAACACAAAAGCCCAGGGCCAGATGGCTTCCCAGGGGAATTCTACCAAACATTTCAAGAAGAATTAATACCTATCCTTCTGAAACTGTTCCAAAAAATAGAAATGGAAGGAAAACTTCCAAACTCATTTTATGAGGCCAGCATTACCTTGATCCCAAAACCAGACAAAGACCCCATCAAAAAGGAGAACTACAGACCAATATCCCTGATGAACATGGATGCAAAAATTCTCACCAAAATACTAGTCAATAGGATCCAACAGTATATTAAAAGGATTATTCACCACGACCAAGTCGTATTTATCCCTGGGCTACAAGGTTGGTTCAACATCCGCAAATCAATCAACGTGATACAATACATTAACAAAAGAAAGAACAAGAATCATATGATCCTCTCAATAGATGCAGAAAAAGCATTTGACAAAGTACAGCATCCTTTCTTGATCAAAACTCTTCAGAGTATAGGCATAGAGGGTACATACCTCAATATCATAAAAGCCATCTATGAAAAACCTACAGCGAATATCATTCTCAATGGGGAAAAACTGAGAGCTTTCCCCCTAAGGTCAGGAACGCGGCAGGGATGTCCACTATCACCACTGCTATTCAACATAGTATTGGAAGTCCTAGCCACAGCAATCAGACAACAAAAAGAAATCAAAGGCATCCAAATTGGCAAAGAAGAAGTCAAACTCTCACTCTTTGCAGATGATATGATACTTTATGTGAAAAATCCCAAAGACTCCACCCCAAAACTGCTAGAACTCATACAGGAATTCAGTCAAGTGGCAGGATATAAAATCAATGCACAGAAGTCTGTGGCATTCCTATACACCAACAACAAGACAGAAGAAAGAGAAATTAAGGAGTCGATCCCATTTACAATGGCACCCAAAACCATAAGATACCTAGGCATAAATCTAACCAAAGAGGCAAAGGATCTGTACTCAGAAAACTATAAAATACTCATGAAAGGAATTGAGGAAGACACAAAGAAATGGAAAAACGTTCCATGCTCATGGATTGGAAGAACAAATATTGTGAAGATGTCAATGCTACCTAGAGCAATCTACACATTCAATGCAATCCCCATCAAAATACCATCCACTTTTTTCAAAGAAATGGAACAAATAATCCTAAAATTTGTATGGAACCAGAAAAGACCCCGCATAGCCAGAGGAATGTTGAAAAAGAAAAGCAAAGCTGGCGGCATCACAATTCCGGACTTCCAGCTCTACTACAAAGCTGTCATCATCAAGACAGTATGGTACTGGCACAAAAACAGACACACAGATCAATGGAACAGAATAGAGAGCCCAGAAATGGACCCTCAACTATATGGTCAACTAATCTTCGACATGGCAGGAAAGAATGTCCAATGGAAAAAAGACAGTCTCTTCAACAAATGGTGTGGGAAAATTGGACAGCCACATGCAGAAGAATGAAACTGGACCATTTCCTTACACCACACACAAAAATAGACTCCAAATGGTTGAAAGACCTCAATGTGAGACAGGAGTCCATCAAAATCCTAAAGGAGAACACAGGCAGCAACCTCTTTGACCTCAGCCGCAGCAACTTCTTCCTAGAAACATCGCCAAAGGCAAGGGAAGCAAGGGCAAAAATGAACTATTGGGACTTCATCAAGATAAAAAGCTTTTGCAAAGCAAAGGAAACAGTCAACAAAACCAAAAGACAACTGACAGAATGGGAGAAGATATTTGCAAATGACATATCAGATAAACGGCTAGTATCCAAAATATATAAAGAACTCATCAAACTCAACACCAAAAGAACAAAGAATCCAATCAAGAAATGGGCAGAAGACATGAACAGACATTTTTCCAAAGAAGACATCCAATCGGCCAACAGACACATGAAAAAGTGTTCAATATCGCTCGGCATCAGGGAAATCCAAATCAAATCCTCAATGAGATACCACCTCACACCAGTCAGAATGGCTAAAATTAACAAGTCAGGAAATGACAGATGTTGGCGGGGATGCGGAGAAAGGGGAACCCTCCTACACTGTTGGTGGGAATGCAAGCTGGTGCAGCCACTCTGGAAAACAGTATGGAGGTTCCTCAAAAAGTTGAAAATAGAGCTACCATATGATCCAGCAATTGCACTCCTGGGTATTTAGCCCAAAGATACAAAAGTAGGGACCCGAAAGGGTACGTGCACCCCGATGTTTATAGCAGCAATGTCCACAATAGCCAAACTGTGGAAAGAGCCAAGATGTCCATCAACAGATGAATGGATAAAGAAGATGTGGTATATATATACAATGGAATATTATGCAGCCATCAAACAGAATGAGATCTTGCCATTTGCAACGACGTGGATGGAACTGGAGGGTATTATGCTGAGCGAAATAAGTCAAACAGAGAAAGACATGTATCATATGACCTCACGGATATGAGGAATTCTTAATCTCAGGAAACAAACTGAGGGTTGCTGGAGTGGGTGTTGGGGTGGGAGGGATGGGGTGACTGGGTGATGGACACTGGGGAGGGTATGTGCTCTGGTAAGCGCTGTGAATTGTGCAAGACTGTTGAATCTCAGATCTGTACCTCTGAAACAAATAATGCAATATATGTTAAGAAAGAAAAAAAGAAGAAGAAGAATGTAGCAGGAGGGGAAGAATGAAGGGGGGGAATCGGAGGGGGAGAAGAACCATGAGAGACGATGGACTCTGAAAAACAAACTGAGGGTTCTAGAGGGGAGGGGGGTGGGAGGATGGGTTAGCCTGGTGATGGGTATTGAGGAGGGCACGTTCTGCATGGAGCACTGGGTGTTATGCACAAACAATGAATCATGGAACACTATATCTAAAACTAATGATGTATGGGGATTAACATAATAATAAAAAATTAAAAAAAATAAAAATAAAAATATGCTAGATGGAATGAAGATTATAGTAAGGGAAGCAGAACAGATAAATGACCTGGAGGAGAGAATAAAAAAAAGCAATCAAGAGGAACAGAAGATAGAAAAAAAATTAAAAATGAAAATGGACTTAAGGAACTCACAGATAAGATCAAGCCAGAAATGTTAAAGAGGAATCTGAGTGGAAATGAAAGACGGTAAGTAGGAGTAAGAAAAGGAAGCACAAAGCATTAAAATAAGTATATCTATAGTAATCAGTCAATGATTCACAAAATAAAGAATGTAAAGTATACACAATACAAATAAAGCATGGGGGAGAGGTGTAAAGAATGGGTTGAAACTTTTGACCACCAACTTATAGACTGCTACATGCATAAAATATTATATATAAACCTAATGGTAACCACAAATCAAAAACTGGTAATAGACATGCAAAATATAAAGAGAAAGAAATTAAAGTATATTACTAAAGAAAGCCAACAAACTGTGGGAGAAGAGAAAAAGAGAAGAAAGGAAAACTGAAGAACTATAAAAACAACTATAAAACAAGTAACAAAGTGGTAATAAGTATATACCTATCAACAATTATTTTGAAAGTAAGTGGACTAAATGTGCCAATCAAAAAAACACAGGGTGATGGAATAGATAGAAAAGCAAGACCAATCTATAGGCTGCCTATAAGAGACTCATTTCAGGTCTAGAGACACATGTGGATTGAAAGTGAAGGGATGGAACATCACTTATCATACAAAGTGCTTATCATGAAAAGAAAGCTGGGGTAGCAATATTTATATTGGACAAAATAGACTTTAAAAAAAGACTGTAACAAGAGACAAATAAGGACACTATATAATCATAAAGGGAACAATCCAAGAAGAAAACATAACAATTTTAAATATTTATGCACAAAACATGGGAACACCCAAATACATAAAGCATCTAATAACAAACATGAAAGAACTAATTGACAGTAATATAGTAATACTAGGGGACATTAACACCCTCCTTACATCAATGGACAGATTATCCAAATGGAAAATCAACAAGGAAGTGATGACTTGGAATGACCCATTGACCCAAATGGATCTAACAAATATATTCAGAACATTCCATCCTAGAACAGCAGAAAAACACATTCTTTTCAAGTGCACATGGAACATTTTCCAGAATACGTCACATATGAGGCCCCAAAACAAATCTCAACAAATTCAAAAAGATCAAAGTCATACTATGCATCCATCTTGACCACAATGCTATGAAACTAGAAATCAACCACAAGAAAAAAAAAACTGGAAAGAACATAAATACATGTAGGTTAAACATGCTACTAAACCACAAATAAGTCAACCAAGAAATCAAAGAGGAAATTAAAAAAAAATACATGGAGAAAAATGAAAATGACAACAGAACAGTCCAAAATCTTTGGGATGCAGCAAAAATTGCTCTAAGAGGGAAGTTTATATGATACAGACCTTCCTCAAGGAGAAAGAAAAATCTAAAAAGAAAAAACAGCTCACTAACATTACATCTAAAGGAGCTAGAAAAAGAAGAACAAACAAAACCAAAAACCAGAAGAAGGAAGGAAATATTAAATATTAGAGCAGAAATACATAAAAAACTATCCAGAAAAACAACGAACAGATCAATGAAACCAGGAGTTGGTTCTTTGAAAAGATCAACAAAATTGATAAACCTTCAGCCAGACTCATCGAGAGAGAGTGAGAGAGAGAATGAGTGCACTCAAATAAACTCAGAAATGAAAGTGCAGCTATAACAACTGACCCCACAGAAATACAAAGGAATGTAAGAGAATATTATGAAAAATTATAAGGCAACAAATTGGACAACCTAGAAGAAATGGATAAATTCCTAGAAACATATAACTTCCCAAAACTGAATCGGGAAGAAATAGAAATTTGAACATACTGATTACCAGCAATGAAATTGAATCAGTAATCAAAAAAAATCCCAACAAAGAAAAGTCCAGGATCAGACACCTTCACAGGTGAATTCTATCAAACATTTAAAGAGTTAATACCTATTCTCAAACTATTCCAAAAAGTAGAAGAAAGAAAGTTTCCAAATTCATTCTATGAGGCCAGCATTATGTTGATACCAAAACCAGATAAAAACATTACAAAAATGACAATTACAGTCCAATGTCTCTGATCATAGATGCAAAAATCCTCAACAAAATACTAGCAAACCTAATCCAACAATACATTAAAAAAAAAAAACATTCACTACAATCAAGTGTGATTTATTCCTGGGATGCAAGGGTCCTTCAATTTTCGAAAATCAATCAACATGATAAATCACATCAACAAGAGAAAGGATAAAACCACAAGATCATTTCAATAGATGCAGAAAAAGCATTTGACAAAGTATAACATGTATTTATTATAAAAATTCTCAACAAAGTGTGTTTAGAGGGAATATACCTCAACATAATAATAGGGATATATGAAAAACCAACAGTTACTATTATAGTGAATAGTAAAAAACTAGGAGTTTTCTCTTAAGGTCAGGAACAAGAAAAGGATGTCCACTCTCACCACTTTTATTCAGCATAGTACTCGAAGTGCTAGCCACAGAAATCAGACAAGAAAAAGAAATAAAAGGCATCCAAATTGAAAAGGAAGAAATAAAACTTTCATTATTTGCAGATGACATTATACCATATATGGAAAACCCTAAAGACTCCACAAAAACACTACTATAACTGATAAATGAATTCAGTAAGGTTGTAGGATATAAAATCAATATACAGAAATCCATTGCATTTCTATACAGTAATAATAAAGTAGCAGAAAAAGAAATTAAGAAAACAATCCCATTT
Source organism: Halichoerus grypus (assembly GCF_964656455.1). NCBI lineage: Eukaryota > Metazoa > Chordata > Mammalia > Carnivora > Phocidae > Halichoerus > Halichoerus grypus. Next base: position 103,360,916 of record NC_135727.1, on the reverse strand, counting down.
TCAATACACCAAAGACAATAAAATACCTAGGAATAAACTTAACCAAAGAGGTGAAAGGTCTATACTCTGAAAACTATAAAACATTGAAGAAAAAAATTGAAGACAACACAAACAAACGGAAAGATATTCCAAGTTCATGGATTGGAAGAACAAATATTGTTAAAAGGTCCATATTACACAAAGTAATCTACAGATTTAATGCAATCCCTATTGAAATGTCAACAGCCTTTTTCATAGAACTAGAACAAATAATCCTAAAATTTGTATGGAACCACAAAAGCAAAGCAGTCTTGAAGAGGAAGAACAAAACTAGAAGTATCACAATCCCAGATTTGAAGATATACTACAAAGCTGTAGTCATCAAAACAGTATGGTACTGGCACAATGATAGACATATTGAGCAATGGAACAGAAAAGAGAGCTCAGAAATAAACCCATGATTATATGGTCAATTAGTCTTTGACAAAGGAGGCAAGAATACACAATGGGGAAAAAGACAGTTTCTTCAACAAATGGTGCTGGGCAAACTGGACAGCTACATGCAAAAGAATGAAACTGGACCATTTTCTTATACTATACACAAAAATAAAGTGGATTAAAAATAAATAAGCTGAGTATGCAAAATCCTAGCTCTTTATTTTATAGAATTGAAAAGATAATATAATTGTTAACATTTAGGGAGGACACACTAAATCTCATTCTGATTTATATAAACAAAAGCCTCAGTCTTTATGATCATACAATATGAGTAATTTTTAACGTTTATCAAACAATACATTCAGTGTGTTTTAAAAATATATTACCTTTAGGGGCACCTGGGTGGCTCAGTCGGTTAAGTGTCTGCCTTCAGCTCAGGTCATGATTCCAGGGTCCTGGGATCAAGCCCCACATTGGGCTCCCTGCTCAGCAAGGAGCCTGCTTCTCCCTCTCCTTCTGCTTGTGCTGTCTGTCTCTCTCTCTTTCTGTCAAATAAATAAATAAAATCTTTAAAATAAATAAATAAATAATAAAGATATATTACCTTTATATATAGTATCTTGCAGTTCACTGTGTTGTTTTAAGATAAAAACAAAATATAATATGGAAATATATTTTACAAGCTAAGTTGCTATATTTTCTTATAACTACAGAAGACAGCATTATAGAATTATGAAAATTTACAGATTGAATATAATAAAACACCCTCCAAACCTAGCTGAATTATATTACAAATGATCTCATTACTTTAAAAGAAAGACGTCTATGTCTTATTGATGTCAGAATTGTTTGTGGTAAAGGCTGTGTCCACCTTGTAGTTGGCTGTATTGTGGCCTATGAGTTGTGTTGTGATGTCTTTCCAGGCCAAAGAGAGAGAAGACCGTGGAGGCAAGTCAAATAATTGAACATTTTAGCCCCAAAGTCTCTTCTGCTCACATCCATTGGTCAAAATGAGTCATGTGACCAATTTAACTGCAAGAGAGGTCAGGAATTGCAAATATATATGGATATAAGGGATTACCAATAGCAGTCTGCTGTACCAGCAAAAATTATTATTAGAAGATTTCAATTTTTGAAACTATAATTTTAAGATGAGGAACCATTTTGGCTTAAATTTAAGTTTTGCCACCTGACTCAACATCTCAGCATAGGGAGTTTTTTACATAGTATATTTTGAAGTTGTTATAATTATTATTATAATACAGTCTTCTGAGCAATTTTTCACTAGAAAAATTTGATATCAATCACTCACAGTGTGCTGCATAAAAATGAAAATACATCAATATGAATCTCAGAAAAAACATGAGAAGCATGGAACAGAACAAAATATGAGCATATAAAAGAACAACACATTCTAAAATATCTAGAGATCAGGTCAGACATACCAATATCAACTTGAACATGGAGGATAATATATATACTGCTTAAAAATTCAAAGATATTTAAAATACTTAGGAAATATAATGCTCAAAATACATCAGAATGACATGCATTAATGGACATTGCCTTTTACATCAGCCTATCACCAAGTGCACAAGGAGCTTTTACCAAGATTAAAAATATGCTGAATCATAAAACAAATCTCAATACATTTTAAAAGTTTGAGCTATTAGGCCACATGTTCTGTGACCAAAATGGAATTAGAGTACAAGTCAATAAAAATAAGGTATCTAGAAAATACACAACTATTTATTAAATACTTTCCAAACTATTCAAAAACCAAAACACAAGAAAAAGATTTAAAAATCCTGTAAGTGATTTATAATGAAAGGATAACATATTAAAATTTGTGGAATGAAGTCAAAAACAAGCATCAGGAGAAAACGTATAGCCTTGAATATAGTTTTTAAAAAAGAAGACATGTTGGGATGCCTGGGTGGCTCAGTCAGTTAAGTGTCTACCATTGGCTCAGGTCATGATCCTAGGGTCCTGGGATTGGATCGAGTCCCACATTGGGCTCCTTGCTCAGCGGGGAGCCTACTTCTCCCTCTGCCTGCGACTCGCCCTGCTTGTGCTCTCTCCCTGACAAATAACTAACTAACTAAATACATGAATGAATAAATACAATTTTTAAAAAAATTTTTAAAAAGACATGTTTCATCTAAATAATAAAGATTATACTAAGCCCAAATGTAATAGAAAGAAGGAAATAATAAAGATAAGGAAAAGAGCCACTTAAATAAAAAGTTGCCAGCAATGGAAATGTTTAGAGACTCAAACTTTAGTTCTTTAAAAATTCAAATAAAATTCATAAAACTATAAGAACATTATCAAGAAAAAGAAGAAAAAACAAATTACCAGTAACAAGGAAAAAAAGATACCACTACAGACTCTACCAACTTAAAATAATAAGTAAATATTACAAACTTTATTCCAATAAATTAGTCAACTTAGATATAAATTGGAGAAATTATTTAAAATATACAATTTATCAAAATTGACATGACAAGAAATATAAGACCTTAATAGCCAAATTTATTAAATAAGTCATATGTGAATAACAATATATATTCTCACACAGAAAAATGTAATCCCAAATGGATTAATTGGTTATATCTACTATTTAAGGCTAAAATAAGACAAATCTTAGAAGTTCTGTCGGAAAACAGCAAAGGAGAAATCGCTCCTGAGTTCATTATAAAAGGCCAGGTAGGCCTGGTACCAAATTCTGGCAAATGTATTAAAAGACAAAAATTTGCAGTCTTTTATCCTTTATGAGCATACATGCAAATGTCATAAACAAAATATCAACAGAACAAATCCATCAATAAAGAAAAAAAGATAACATATCATAGTAAGCAGAGATTTATTCCAGGAAAAAAGGACTAGTTTAACACTTAAAAATCAGTCAATGTAATTATTTCATTTACAGAATAACAGATAAAACCAAATGAACATTTTGATATGCATAAAAAAAGCATATGATACATTTCAATAACTTCATGGTGAGAACACTCAAAAGTAGAAATAGAAAGAAACTTCTTCAATATGATTGACTGATGATAGCATCTGTGAAAACACAGCTAGTATTATACTCAAAGATGAATTTTTCAATATTTTCTCCCTAAGAATGGGAACAAGGCATAAATATCATTCTCAATATATTCATTTAATATTTTACTGGAGCCTGTAGATGTCCAATAAAGAAAAAATGTGGCATATATATTACAATGAAAGAAATAAAATGGTCTCTGTTTACAAAACTTTTATGTAGAAAACCCCAAGGAATCTAGAATACCAAATATTTACTAGCACTAATAAATGAAAGAATCAAAGTCACAGGATACAAGATCATATGACAAAAATAAAAGATATGGGCATACCTCGGAGATATTGTAGGCTTGGTTCCAGACCACTGCAATAAAGCAAATATTGGATTAAAGTGAACCGAATGAACTTTTTGGTTTCCCAGTTCATATAAAAGTTATGTTTACACTACAGTGTAGTCTATTAAGTGTGCAAAGGCATTATGTCTACAAAACAATGTACACGCCTTAACTAAAAAGTACTTTATGGTACAAAGTGCTAACCATCATCTGAGCTTTTAATGAGTTGTAATCTTTTTGCTGGTGGAGGGTCCTGCCTTGATGTTGATGGCTGCCCACTGATCAGTGTGGTGGCTGCTGAAGGCTGGGCTGGGTTTTAGCATTTTACCCACAGTAGAACTACTTTCAAAATTGGAGTCAATCCTCTCAAACCCTACTACTGCTTTAGCAACTAAGTGTATGTAATACTCTAAATCCATTATTGTCATTTTAATAATTTTCTCAGTATCTTCATCAGGAGTAGAAGCCACTACTCAAGAAGCCACTTTCTTGGAGCAAGATGGTGGAGGAGTAGGAGACCTGGATTTCCTCTGGTCTCAGGAATTCAGCTGGATAGGGATCAAACCATTCTGAACACCTACAAACTCAACAGGAGATCGAAGAAAAGAATAGCAACAACTCTCTGAACAGAAAAGCGACCACTTTCTGGAAGGTAGGACGTGCGGAGAAGTGAATCTGAGGTGATATTCGGAAGGATAGACGGCGGGGGAGGGGCCTCTGTCGCCCGCTTCTGGCAAGTGATAGAGCCCCGGGGCACAAAATCGGAACTTTTAGAAGTCGGCTCCACTGAGGGACGTCACTCCAGTGGCTAAGCGGGGGGTGGAACCCTCGTGGGACAGTGTGGTCTCGGGACCTTCGGGGTCACATAAAGACTGGGGATGACTGAGTGCGGCAGAGCTCCCAGGTATTGGAGCGGGGAAGCCGGCTGCAGAGACAGAGCCGAGGCACGGGCTCTCAGCTCGGGGTTGCCATAAACCATGATCCACGGCACAGTCTGGCTACTGCTCCTCCAGCAGGGACCCAACAAGCGGCAGATCCGGGGAGACTCCCCTTCCTGCCCTGGAAGGAGCGGCATGGGAGCGCACGGCAGGGATCTGCTGGGTTGGGAGACTCCACACAGGGTCCTGTGCCAGAGATAGAAACACTGGGTCATAGGCCGGGGAAGCACAGAGTGTGGCCGGAGGCGGGAGTGATTCACTGCTTTTCTCGGGGGGTGCACTGAGGAATGGGGCCCCAAGTTCTTGGATCCTCCGGGGTGGAGACTGGGAGGCCATCATTTTCACTCTCGTCCTCCAAAGCTGTATGGAAAGCTTGCAGGGAACAAAAGCTCCCGAGAGCAAACCGGAGCAGATTACTTAGCCCGGACCCGGCAAGGGTGGGGCAATTCTGCCTCCGGCAAAGACATTTGGGAACCACGGCAACAGGCCCCTCTCCCAGAAGATCAGCAAGAACAGCCAGCCAAGACCAAGTTTACCGATCAATGAGAATGGCAGAACTCCAGAGCTAGGGGAATACTGCACATAGAATCCATGGCTTTTTTACCATGATTCTTTAGTCTTTCAAAGTTAATTTTTTTTAACTGTCTTTTTTTTTTGAATTTTTCTTTTTCCCTTTTCAACCAACATCTTATCAATCCCTTTTTTAAAAAAAAATTTATTTTTCATGTTTAGAGTCATATTCTATCCCTTCATAGTAGCTACCCTTATTTTTGGCATATATATATATATATATATATATATATAAGTTGTTCTCTCTTCCAAATTTTGAGATACAGTTTCTTCTAACAGATCAAAATATACCCTAAATCTCTTGTGTATGGCTTTGTTCTAGTCTCTTGCCTGATCACATTCTCTCCCTTTTCTTTTTCTTTTTTTTTTAAAACCTCTTCTTTTTTTTCAAACAACTTCTTATCTTATCAATTCCTTTTATAAATTTTTTTATAATTTTCATCTTTACAGTCATATTCCATCCCTTCATCGTATCAACCCTTATTTTTGTACATATATAAGTTTTTCTTTCTTTAAAATTTTGGGAGGCACTTTCATCTAACAGACCAAAATACACCCAAAATCTAGTGTGTAGCACTGATCTATGCACCAGCCTAATCATATTTGATCATATTCTGTTTTTTTTGTTTTGTTCTGTTTTTGTTTGTTTTTATCTTTTTCTTTTTCTTTTTCTTTTTTCTTTCTTTCCTTTTCTTTTCCCCTGGTTTCAGGTCTTTTCTGATTTGTTTAGAGTATATTTTCTGGGGACATTGTTACCCTATTAGCATTTCGTTCTCTCATTCATCTATTCTCCTCTGGACAAAATGACAAGACAGAAAAGATCAACACAACAAAAAGAACAAGGGGTAGTACCGACTGCCAGGGACCTACTCAATACGGACATTAGTATGATGTCGGACCTAGAGTTCAGAATCATGATTTTAAAGATACTAGCTGGGCTTGAAAAAAGCATGGAAGTTATTAGAGAAACCCTTTCTGGAGAAATAAAAGAACTAAAATCTAAACAAGTTGAAATCAAAAAGGCTATTAATGAGGAGCAATCAAAAATGGGGGTTATAACTGCTAGGATAAATGAGGCAGAAGACAGAATCAGTGAGATAGAAGACCAAATGATGGAAAATAAAGAAGCTGAGAAAAAGAGAGATAAACAACTACTGGATCACGAGGGCAGAATTTGAGAGATAAGGGATACCATAAGACGAAACTACATTAGAATAATTGGGATCCCAGAAGAAGAAGAAAGAGAGGGAGGGGCAGAAGGTATATTGGAGCAAATTATAGCAGAGAACTTCCCTAATTTGGGGAAGGAAACAGGCATGAAAATCCAGGAAGCACAGAGAACCCCTCTCAAAATCAATAAAAATAGGTCAACACCCCGACATCTAATACTAAAACTTACGAGTCTCAGAGACAAGAAGAAAATCCTGAAAGCAGCTCAGGAGAAGAGATATGTAACTTAAAATGGTAAAAACATTAGATTGGTAGCAGGCGTATCCATAGAGACCTGGCAGGCCAGAAAGGACTGGCAGGACATATTCAGAGCACTAAATGAGAAAAATATGCAGCCAAGAATACTATATCCAGCTAGGCTGTCACTGAAAATAGAAGGAGAGATAAAAAGCTTCCAGGACAAACAAAAACTAAAGGAATTTGCAAACACGAAACCAGCCCTACAAGAAATCTTGAAAGGGGTCCTCTAAGCAAAGAGAGAGCCTAAAAGCAACATAGACCAGAAAGGAACACAGACAATATACAGTAACAGTCACCTTACAGGCAATACAATGGCACTAAATTCCTATCTTTCAATAGTTACCCTGAATGTAAATGGGCTAAATGCCCCAATCAAAAGACACAGGCTATCAGACTGGATAAAAAGACAAGACCCATTGATATGCTGTCTGCAAGAGACTCATTTTAGACCCAAAGACACCCCCAGATTGAAAATAAAGGGGTGGAAAACCATTTACCATGCTAATGGACACCAAAAAAAAACCTGGGGTGGCAATCCTTATATCAGACAAATTAGATTTTAAACCAAAGACTGTAATAAGAGATGAGGAAGGACACTATATCCTACTTAAAGGGTCTATCCAACAAGAAGATCTAACAATTGTAAATATCTATGCCCCTAACATGGGAGCAGCCAATTATATAAGGCAATTAATAACAAAAGCAAAGAAACACATTGACAGCAATACAGTAATAGTGGGGGACTTTAACACCCCTCTCACTGAAATGGACAGATCGTCTAAGCAAAAGATCAACAAGGAAATAAAGACTTTAAATGACACACTGGACCAAATGGATTTCACAGATATATTCAGAACATTCTATCCCAAAGCAACAGAATACACATTCTTCTCTAGTGCCCATGGAACATTCTCCAGAATAGATCACATCCTAGGTCACAAATCAGGTCTCAACCAGTACCAAAAGACTGGGATCATGCCCTGCCTATTTTCAGACCACAATGCTTTGAAATTAGAACTCAATCACAAGAGGAAAGTCAGAAAGAACTCAAATACATGGAGGCTAAAGAGCATCCTACTAAAGAATAAATGGGTCAACCAGGAAATTAAAGGAGAATTTAAAAAATTCATGGAAACCAATGAAAATGAAAACACAACTATTCAAAATCTCTGGGATACAGCAAAGGCAGTCCGAAGAGGAAAGTATATAGCAATACAAGCCTTTCCCAAGAAACAAGAAAGGTCTCAAATACACAACCTAACCCTACACCTAAAGGAGCTGGAGAAGAACAGCAAATAAAGCCTAAACCCAGCAGGAGAAGAGAAATAATCAAGATCAGAGCAGAAATCAATGAAATAGAAACTAAAAGAACAGTAGAACAGATCAACGAAACTAGGAGCTGGTTCTTTGAAAGAATTAACAAGATTGATAAACCCCTGGCCAGACTTATCAAAAACAAAAGAGAAATGACCCAAATCAACAAAATCATGAATGAAAGAGGAGAGATCACAACCAACACCAAAGAAATACAAACAATTATAAGAACATATTATGAGCAACTCTATGCCAGCAAATTAGATAACCTGGAAGAAATGGATGCATTCCTAGAGATGTATCAACTACCAAAACTGAACCAGGAAGAAATAGAAAACCTGAACAGACCTATAACCACTAAGGAAATTGAAGCAGTCATCAAAAATCTCCCAAAAAACAAAAGCCCAGGGCCAGATGGCTTCCCAGGGGAATTCTACCAAACATTTCAAGAAGAATTAATACCTATTCTTCTGAAACTGTTCCAAAAATAGAAATGGAAGGAAAACTTCCAAACTCGTTTTATGAGGCCACCATTACCTTAATCCCAAAACCAGACAAAGACCCCATCAAAAAACAGAATTACAGACCAATATCCTTGATGAACACGGATGTAAAAATTCTCACCAAAATACCAGCCAATAGGATCCAACAGTCCATTAAAAGGATTATTCACCACGACAAAGTGGGATTTATCCCTGGGCTGCAAGGTTGGTTCAACATCCGCAAATCAATCAACGTGATACAGTACATTAACAAAAGATAGATCAAGAATCATATGATCCTCTCAATAGATGCAGAAAAAGCATTTGACAAAGTACAGCATCCTTTCTTGATCAAAACTCTTCAGAGTTTTTCAGGTACATACCTCAATATCATAAAAGCCATCTATGAAAAACCCACAGTGAATATCATTCTCAATGGGGAAAAACTGAGAGCTTTCCCCCTAAGGTCAGGAACACAGCAGGGATGTCCACTATCACCACTGCTATTCAACATAGTATTAGAAGTCTTAGCCACAGCAATCAGACAACAAAAAGAAATAAAAGGCATCCAAATCAGCAAAGAAGAAGTCAAACTCTCACTGTTTGCAGATGATATGATACTTTATGTGGAAAACCCCAAAGACTCCACCCCAAAACTGCTAGAATTCATACAGGAATTCAGTAAAGTGGGAGGATATAAAATCAATGCAAAGAAATCAGTGGCATTCCTATACACCAACAAGACAGAAGAAAGAGAAATTAAGGAGTCGATCCCATTTACAATGGCACCCAAAACCATAAGATACCTAGGCATAAATCTAACCAAAGAGGCAAAGGATCTGTACTCAGAAAACTATAAAATACTCATGAAAGAAATGGAGGACGACACAAAGAAATGGAAAAACGTTCCATGCTCATGGATTGGAAGAACAAATATTGTGAAGATGTCAATGCTACCTAGAGCAATCTACACATTCAATGCAATCCCCATCAAAATACCATCCACTTTTTTCAAAGAAATGGAACAAATAATCCTAAAATTGGTATGGAATGAGAAAAGACCCCGAATAGCCAGAGGAATGTTGAAAAAGAAAAGCAAAGCTGGCGGCATCACAATTCCAGACTTCCAGCTTTGTTACAAAGCTGTCATCATCAAGACAGTATGGTACTGGCACAAAAACAGACACAGAGATCAATGGAACAGAATAGAGAGCCCAGAAATAGACCCTCAACTCTATGGTCAACTAATCTTTGACAAAGCAGGAAAGAATGTCCAATGGAAAAAAGACAGTCTCTTCAACAAATGGTGTGGGAAAATTGGACAGCCACATGCAGAAGAATGAAACTGGACCATTTCCTTACACCACACACAAAAATAGACTCCAAATGGTTGAAAGACTTCAATGTGAGACAGGAGCCCATCAAAATCCTAAAGGAGAACACAGGCAGCAACGTCTTTAACCTCAGCCACTGCAATTTCTTCCTAGAAACATCGCCAAAGGCAAGGGAAGCAAGGGCAAAAATGAACTATTGGGAGTTCATCAAGATAAAAAGCTTTTGCACATCAAAAGAAAAAGTTAAGAAAACCAAAAGACAACCGACAGAATGGGAGAAGATATTTGCAAATGACATATCAGATAAAGGGCTAGTATCCAAAATCTATAAAGAACTTCTTAAACTCAACACCGAAAGAACAAATGATCCAATCAAGAAACGGGCAGAAGACATGAACAGACATTTTTCCAAAGAAGACATCCAAATGGCCAACAGACACATGAAAAAGTGCTCAACATCGCTCAGCATCAGGCAAATCCAAATCAAAACCTCAATGCGATACACCACCTCACACCAGTCAGAATGGCTAAAATTAACAAGTCAGGAAATGACAGATGTTGGCGGGGATGCGGAGAAAGGGGAACCCTCCTACACTGTTGGTGGGAATGCAAGCTGGTGCAGCCACTCTGGAAAACAGTATGGAGGTTCCTCAAAAAGTTGAAAATAGAGCTACCATATGATCCAGCAATTACACTACTGGGTATTTACCCCAAAGATACAAATGTAGGGATCCGAAGGGGTATATGCACCCCGATGTTTATAGTAGCAATGTCCACAATAGCCAAAGTGTGGAAAGAGCCAAGATGTCCATCGACAGATGAATGGATAAAGAAGATGTGGTATATATACACAATGGAATATTATGCAGCCATCAAAAGGAATGAGATCTTGCCATTTGCAATGACATGGATGGAACTGGAGGGTGTTATGCTGAGCAAAATAAGTCAGTCAGAGAAAGACATGTATCATATGATCTCACTGATATGAGGAATTCTTAATCTCAGGAAACAAACTGAGGGTTGCTGGAGTGGTGGGGGGTGGGAGGCATGGGGTGGCTGGGTGATAGACATTGGGGAGGGTATGTGCTATGGTGAGCACTGTGAATTGTGCAAGACTGTTGAATCACAGATCTGTACCTCTGAAACAAATAATGCAATATATGTTAAGAAAAAAAAAAGAAGATTGCAGGAGGGGAAGAATGAAGGGGGGGAAATCGAAGGGGGAGACGAACCATGAGAGACGATGGACTCTGAAAAACAAACTGAGGGTTCTATAGGGGAAGGGGGTGGGAGGATGGGTTAGCCTGGTGATGGGTATTAAAGAGGGCACGTTCTGCATGGAGCACTGGGTGTTATGCACAAACAATGAATCATGGAACACTACATCAAAATCTAATGATGTAATTATGGTGATTAACAGAACAATAAAAAATTAAAAAAAAAAAAAAAAACGAAGCCACTTTCTTTGCTTATCCATGAGAAGCAATTCCTCATCCATTCAAATTTTCATTTGGTTGCAGTAATTCAGTCCCATCTTCAGGCTCTACTTCTAATTTTAGTTCTTTTGCTGTTTCTACCACATCCATAGTTACTTTCTCCAGTAAAGTCTTGAATCCGTCAAAGTCATCCATGAGGGTTGGAATCAACTTCTTCCAAACTCCTAATAATGTTGCTATTTTGACCTTTGCCCATGAATCATGAATGTTCTTAATGGCAACTAAAATGGTGAATCCTTCCCAGAAGGTTTTCAATTTACTGTGCCCAGATCCATCAGAGGAATCACTAGTTATGGCAGCTATTGCATTACAAACTGTATTTCTTAAAGAATAAGGCTTGAAAGTCAAAATTAGTCCTTGATCCATAGACTGCAGAATGGATGTTGTGTTAGCAGGCATGAAAACAACATTCATCTCATTGTACATCTCCATCGTGGCTGTCGGGGGACCAGGTGTATTGTCAATGAGCAGTAATATTTTGGGGTTTTTTTGTTTTTTTGTTTTTTTTCCCAGAAGCTATTTTTTACATTTTTTTAACAAGACCTATTTTTTATCTTATTTTGATTTTATATTTATTTTTTTATGTTCAGTTAGCCAGCATATAGTACATCATTAGTTTTTGATGTAGTGTTCAGTGATTCATTAGTTATTTATAACACTCAATGCTCATCACCACACATGCCCTCCTTAACACCCATCACCCGTTACTCCATCCCCCCAACCCCCTCCCTTCTGTAACTCTCAGTTTGGTTCCCAGAGTCCAGAGTCTCTCATGGTTTGTCTCCCTCTCCGATTTCTTCCCATTCAGTTTTCCCTCCCTACCCCTGTGGTCCTCCTCACTATTCCTTATGTCACACATATGAATGAAACCATATGATAATTGTCTTTCTCTGCTTGACTTATTTTACTTAGCATAATCCCCTCCAGTTCCATCCATGTCGATGCAAATGGTGGATATTTGTCCTTTTTGATGGCTGAATTATATTCCATTGTATATATGTACCACATCTTTTTTTATCCATTCATCTGTTGAAAGGCATCTTGGCTCCTTCCACAGTTTGGCTATTGTGGACATTGCTGCTATGAACATTGGGGTGCAGGTACCCCTTCTTTTCACTACATCTGTGTCTTTGGGGTAAATACCCAGTAGTGCAATTGCTGGGTCATAGGGTAGCTCTATTTTTAACATCTGAGGAACCTCCATACTGTTTTCCAGAGTGGCTTGGATGAGAGCAGTAATATTTTGAAAGAAATCTTCTTTTCTGGGCAGTAGGTCTCAACAGTGGGCTTAAAATATTCAGTAAACCATGTTGTAAACAGATGTGCTGTCATTTAGGCTTTGTTGTTCCATTTATAGAACAAAGCAGAGTAGAGTTAGCGTAATTCTTAAGGGCCTAGGGTATTTGGAATCGTAAATGAACATTGGCTTCAACTTCAAGTCACCAGCTGCATTAGCCCCTAACAAGAGTGTCAACCTGTCCTTTGAAACTTTGAAGCCAAGCACTGACTTCTCCTCTCTAGCTATTCTAGATAAATGGCATTTTTTTTCCAATAAAAATTCTAAGTGGCATCTGCTTCCAATAAAATGCTGTTTTGTTTACACTGAAAATCTGTTGTTTAGTGTAGCCATCTTCAATGATTATCTTAGCTAGGTCTCCCAGATACGTTGCTGCAGCTTCTCCATCAGCACTTGCTGACTGACTTGTACTTGTATGTTATGGAGATGACTTCTTTCCTTAAACCTCATGAACCAACTTCTGCTAGCTTCCAACTTGTCTTCTGCAGCTTCCTCACCTCTCTCAGTCTTCACAGAACTGAAGAGAGTCAGGGCCTTGCTCTGGATTAGGCTTTGGCTTAAGGGAATGCTGTGGCTGGTTTGATCTTGTATCCAGACCACTGAAACTTTATATATATCCCAAACAAGGCTGTTTCACTTTCTTTTCATTTCTGTGTTCACTGGAGGAGCACTTTAAATTTCTTCTAAGAAGTCTTCCTTTGCATTCACAAGTTGGCTAACTGCTTGGCACAAAAGGCATAGCTTTTGGTCTACCTAGGCTTTTGACATGTCTCCCTCATGAAGCTTAATCATTTCTAGCTTTTGGTTTAAAGTGAGAGACGTGTGACTCTTCCTTTCACTTGAACTCCTAGAGACCATTGTAGAGTTAATTGACCTCCTTTCAATAGGTTGTATCTCAGGGAACAGGGAGGCCTGAAGAGGAGAGAGATGAGGAAACAGCCAGTAGGTGGAGCAGTCAGAACACATACAACATTTACCATCAAATTCTCTGTCTTATACAGGTGTAATTTGTGGCACCCCAAAACAATTGCCATCATAGTATTAAAAATCACTGATAAAAGATCACCATAATAAATATAAAAATAATGAAAAGGTTAGAAATATTGTCAGAATTACCAAAATATGACATAAAGACACAAAGTGAGCCAATGCTCTTAGAAAAATGATGCTGATAGACTTACTCAATGCAAGGTTGCTGCAAACTTTCAATTTGTAAAAAATGCAAAATATGCAAAGCACAATAAAGTGAAGCACAATAAAACAAGGTATGCCTATACAAAAAATCAATTGCAATAGCAGAAATCAATTTTAAAATTTTTAAATGAAATTCTGACAATTTCAAATAATGAAATATTTATTAATAAGTATAAAGAAGAAGTTTAAGAATCTTCACTGAAAATTAGAAAACAATGCTGAGAAAAATTAAAGAAAATCTAAAGAACTGGAGAGTAATACTGTGTTGTGGATTAGAAGGCAGTACTGTTAAGAAATTTAATTCCCCCAGTGCACCTGGGTGATGCAGTCAGTTAAGTGTCCTAACTCTTGGTTTCAGCTTGGGGTGTGATCTTGGGGTCATGAGATCGAGCTCAGCGTCGAGCTCCATGCTCAGTATGGAGTCACCTTGAGGTTCTCTCTCCCTCTCCCTCTGCCCCTACCACTCGTGTGTGCTCTCTCTCTCTCTTTCAAATAAATAAATGAATAAATATTAAAAAAATTTTACTCCCCCTAAATTTATCCATCACTGCAATACGATTCCAAGTCAAAAGCCCCACAACTAATTCTTAGCATTTGACAAATTGAATCTTATATTTGTTTGGAAAAGCAAAGGACACAGAATAGCCAAAACAATTTTGAAAAAGAAGGATCAAGGTGTAGGATTCATATTACTAGTATTAAGACTCATTTTCAATCTACAGCCATTAAAACAGTGCGGTTCCAGCATAACACTAGATAGAACAATGAAACAGAATAGAGAGCACAGAAGTAGAACTGCATATATATCTTTTTGATATAGATACCAAAAAGATTCAAAGAAAGAAAGTCTTCAACACTTATTACATATTGCTAGGAAAACTCTATATAGTTATGGGAAACAATGAACCTTGACCCTACATTAGACTAGAGACAAAAAATTAATACAAGATGGATCATAAGTATAATTATAAAAGATAAAAATTTGAAGTTTCTAAAAGAAAAAAAGTATAATATATTTATGACTGGAAGCTTCTCTTATGGAAAACAAAAAGCCCTAGAAATAAAGAAAAAAATCACAAATTCAAATTTATCAAAATTGAAAACCTATGTTCATTAAAGACGTATTTTATATGATTTTCTTTTCTTTCCTTTCTTAGCATATTGGTCGTGGTTGCTGTTGTTGTTATTGTTCTTCTTCTTTTATTTTCTTTAGTGTTTGTCTTAGAGAGCTTGTAATATACATTTACAGCTAATCCAAGTCCACTTTCCAATAAGTGTATACTCACACTTCATGAATAATGTTATAATAACAAAATAATCCTAATTACTTCTTCCTGTCCCTTGTATCATTACTGTCATTCATTTCACTTATGTACAAGTATACATAAGCATATATATCCATAAGGTATATACCTAAGCATATATAATTGAATACATTGTTGGTGTTATTATTTTGAACAAACTGTTGTCTGTTAATTAAGAATAAGAAAAATTTATTTTACCTTCCTATTCCTTCTTTGATGTTCTTTCTTACTTTGTGTAGATCTGCATTTCTAAACTGTATTATTTTCCTTTTCCCTAAAGAAGTTCGTTTATCATTTCTTGCAAGGCGGGTCTACTGGCAACAAATTTCCTCAAGTTTTGTTTGTCTGAGAAAGTGTTTATTACTTCCTCACTCTTGGAGGATAATTTTGCAGAGTACAGAATTCTAGGTTGGTGTGTATTTTCTCTCAACATTCTCAATATTTCACTCTACTCTCTTCTTGCCTGTATGGTTTCTGAGATGTTGGAAGTAATTCTTATTTTTGTTCCTCTATAGGTAAGGTGTTTTTTTTCCTCTGGCTTCTTGGAGAATTTTTTCTTTATTTTGATTTTCTGTAGTTTGAAAATTATTTGCCTAGATAAAGTTTTTTGAGCATTTTTCTTGCTTGGTGTTCTTGAGCTTCCTGGATCTGTGATTCGGTATCTGACATTAATTTGAGGAAATTCTGTGTCATCATTGCTTCAAGTATTTCCTCTGTTCCTTTCTCAATTTCTTATCCTTATGGCATTCTCATTTGTGTGTGTTACACCTTTAATAGTTCTCTCACAGTCCTTGAATATTCTGGTTGTTTTTAGTCTTTGTGCTCTTTGCTTTTCAGTCTTCAAAGTTTCTATTGCTATATCCTTGCTTTCAGATAGTCTTTCTTTAATTTTGTCCAGTCTACTAATAAGCATATCAAAGACACTCCTCATTTCTAATACAACTTAAAAAAAAATCTTTACCATTTATTTTTGGTTCTTTCTCAGGATTTCCATCTTTCTACTTACATTTTGCATCTGTTCTTGCATGCTGTCTACTTTATCTATTAGAGCTCTTAACATATTGGTCATAATGGTTATACATTTCTGGTCTGATAATTCTGACATCCCTCCCATGTCAGGTTCTGATGCTTGCTCTGTCTCTTCCAATTATATTTTTTGCCTTTTAGTATGCTTTCTAATTTTTCCTGATAGCCAAACAAGATGTAAAAAAGGGAAAGGAACAGGTATAACTTAGCCTTTAGCAAATTGGTGGTAAGGTGTGAGGGAATGGGAAGCATTCTACCATCCCACGATTAGGTCTCAGTCTATTTGTGAGCCTATATCTCTGGACTATGGACTTTATAAGAGTTTCTCAGTTTTTTCTCTCCACCCTTAGGAGTGACAGGATGACCACAGTGGGCTGGAATTGGATATTTCCCTCCTACCAGCTCAGTTAGGCTGTGATAATGCTCCAGCAAATTAGGCTCTGGGTAACTAGTTTCCTTTGAAAGCAGGCCTTGTCGAGAAGAACAGAGGGCTGGGGCGTATTTCAAAACCCTTCCTTCCCTCCAACCACTGCCAGAGTAGGAGGGAATATTTCTCTGATATTTACTGTGGGAACCTACTCAAGCTCCTGGAGATAAATTTCACAATATTGTGGATCTCCTTTAGGACTGGATCCCCCTAGAATTTTAAGCTCTTGGAGTTACCTACACTGAGCTTTTAGCAACTTGTCAGTTTCAGTTCAAGTTTTCCTAACCCTGCAGTGGTTCCCATGGTGGCTTCTGCTTGAGAGTCTCGGCTCTGGGAAGCTGTGACTCCATCTATTTGCCTCTCCTTTGTCTCTTCAATGTTGAGGGCAGTAATTTGCCCCGTGTCTTCCCAACTTTTATGGATCTGAGAGTTGTTAATTTTTCATTCTGTTCAGTTTTTACTTGTTATTAGGATGGAGTAGTGACTTCCAAGATCTTTACATGTGGAAGAGGAAACCCTCCCCCTGTGTTTATGTAAGTCTAAAAGATAGATCGGGAAAAGCATAACTCTTTTTTTTTAAGATTTATTTACTTATTTGAGAGAGAGAGAGTAGGGGAAGGGGCAGAGAGAGAAGGAGAGAGAGAATCCTCAAGCAGACTTCTCACTGAGCATGGAACCCAACACAGGGCTCCATCCCAAGTCCCTGAGATCAAGACCTGTGTAGAAATCAAGAATCCAACACTCAACTGACTGAGCCATTGAGGCATCCCAAGGGAAAAGCATAACTCTTTATGGTTAAAATATTATGGTAGTAGAAAGTATTCCTTTTTTTAATATTTTATTTTTTTAAATTTTTTAGTATGTTATGTTAGTCACCAGACAGTACATCATTAGTTTTTGATGTAGTGCTCCATGATTCATTGTTTGCATATAACACCCCGTGCTCCATGCAATACATGCCCTCCTTAATACCCATCACCTGGCTGACCCATCCCCCCACCCCCACCCCCCTCTAAAACCCTCATATTGTTTCCTGGAGTCCATAGTCTGTCATGGTTCATCTCACCCTCTGATTTCCCCCCCTTCATTTTTCGCTTCCTTCTCCTACTGTCCTCCATGCTATTCCTTATGTTCCACAAATAAGTGAAACCATACGATAATTGTCTTTCTCTGCTTGACTTATTTCACTTAGCATCATCTCCTCCAGTTCCATCCACGTTGATGCAAATGTTGGGTATTCATCCTTTCTGATGGCTGAGTAATATTCCATTGCATATATGTACCACATCTTCTTTATCCATTCATCTGTTGAAGGGCATCTTGGCTCCTTCCACAGTTTGGCTATCGTGGACATTGCTGCTATGAACATTGGGGTGCAGGTACCCCTTCTTTTCACTACATCTGTATCTTTGGAGTAAATTCCCAGTAGTGCAATTGCTGGGTCATAGGGTAGCTCTATTTTTAACATCCTGAGGCACCTCCACACTGTTTTCCAAAGTGGCTGTACCAACTTGCATTCCCACCAACAGTGTAAGAAGGTTCCCCTTTCTCCACAACCTCTCCAACATTTGTTGTTTCTTGCCTTGTCAATTTTTACCATTCTAACTGGTGTAAGGTGGTATCTCAATGTGTTTTTGATTTGAATTTCCCTGATGGCTAATGATTTTGAGAATTTTTTCATGTGTCTGTTAGCCATTTGTATTTCTTCTTTGGAGAAGTATCTGTTGATGTCTTCTGCCCATTTTTTCACTTGATTATTTGTTTTTTGGGTGTTGAGTTTGACAAGTTCTTTATAGATCTTGGGTATCAGCCCTTTGTCTGTAGTGTCATTTGTAAAAATCTTCTCCCATTCTGTGGCTTGCCTCTTTGTTTTGTTGACTGTTTCCTTGCTGTGCAGAAGCTTTTTATCTTGACAAAGTGCCAAAATTTCATCAACCAATACCAAAAGATTGAGATTATTCCCTGCATATTCTCAAACCACAATGCTTTGAAACTGGAACTCAATCACAAGAAAAAATTTGGAAGAAATTCAAACACTTGGAAGCTACAGACCATCCTGCATAAGAATGTTTGGGTCAACCAGGAAATCAAAGAAGAACTTAAACAATTCATGGAAACCAAGGAGAATAAAAACACATCAGTTCCAAAACCTAGGGGATACTGCAAAGGTGGTCCTAAGGGGGAAATACATAGCCATCCAAGCCTCAATCAAAAAAATAGAAAAATCCCGAATACCTAAATTAACTTTACACCTTAAGGAAGTGGATAAAGAGGAACAAATAAAGCCTAAGCCAGGCATGAGAAGAGAAATAATTAAGATTAGAGCAGAGATCAATGAATTAGAAACCAGAAATACAGTAGAGCAAATCAACGAAACTAGAAGCTGGTTCTTTGAAAGAATTAATAAGATTGATAAACCACTGGCCAGACTTATCCAAAAGAAAAGAGAAAGGACCCAAATTAATAAAATTATGAATGAAAGGGGAGAAATCACGACTCACATCAAGGAAATAAAAACAATTATTAGAGATTATTATCAACAACTATATGCCAATAAATTAAGCAGCCTGGAAGAAATGGATGCCTTCCTGAAAACCTATAAACTACCAAGACTGAAAGAGGAAGAAATCGACAACCTGAATAGACCAGTAACCAGAAACGAGCTTGAAGCAGTGATCAAAAACCTCCCAAAATACAAGAGTCCAGGGCCTGATGGATTCCCTGGGGAATTCTACCAAACATTGAAAGAAGAAATAATACCTATTCTCCTGAAGCTGTTTCATGAAATAGAAACAGAAGGAAAGCTTCCAGACTCATTCTATGAGGCCAGCATTACCTTGATCCCAAAACCAGGCAAAGACCCCAATCAGAAAGGAGAATTATAGACCAATATCTCTGATGATTATGGATGCCAAAATTCTCAACATGATCCTAGCTAATAGGATCCAACAGTACATTAAAAGGATTATCCATCACAACCAGGTGGGATTTATCCCTGGGATGCAAGGGTGGTTCAACATTCTCAAATCAATCAGTGTGATAGAACACATTACTAAGAGAAGTGACAAGAACCATATGGTCCTCTCAAATGGAAAGTATTTCTTATGTATGCTTATGGTGGTACAACCCTTTCAGTTATACCTATATTGAGGTGGGGGGATATTTAAAAATAAGACATTAAGAAAGGTACTTAGAGTATTATTTCAAATCTGCTTTTTTCTTTTTTAAAAAGTTTTTTTTTATTTTAGAGAGAGAGTGTGTGTGTGTGTGTGTGTGTGAGAGAGAGAGAGAGAGAGTGAAAGAGCAGGGGCATGGGCAGAGGGAGAGGGAGAAGTACACTCTCCGTTGAGAAGGAAGCCTGACATGGGGCTTCATCTGGAGACTCTGGGATGGTGACCTGAGCTGAAGACAGACGTTTAACCTACTGAGCCACCCAGGCACCCCTCAAATCTGCTTTTTTCTTAGCAATAACAATATTTCACATTACATTAACAAATAAAGTCCATGTAAATATCAACCACCTCTAATTATAATGGACTTCAACAGATACCAATACTAAATAACATTGGCAAAGTAAACTAAGGAAGTTTGGTTTAGTTTCATTATTTAAATGAAAGAAAGTATCAAACTCATCTATGTTTTGTCAAATCAAATTAAAACTAGACTGTGTGGGGTTCTGTCCACCGCGCTCACTCTGTGCTCATTAGCAGCCTGTGGGCAGGCCGGAGGTCATGGTCTGCCTCTTGGGGAGTGCAGCACTGCAGAGACTGCTTGCATGCCCCAACTCCAGAGGGTCCTTCTGGACCCGGGAGTGGACCCTGGTTGCAGTGAAACCAGATAGGGTGCAGCAGCAGTTCGTTGGGGATGTGATCCAACACTTGGAGAGGAGGGGCTTCAAGCTGGTGGCAATGAAGATGTTGCAGGCACCAGAGAGAGCCTCGCCGAGCACTACCATGATCTGCAAAGGAAGCCCTTCTACCCAGCCCTCATTAGTCACATGAGCTTCAGCCCCGTGGGGCCATGGTCAGGGAAAGCCCTAACGTGGTCTGCTCCTCAAGGGCCATGATAGAACACACCAACTCAGCTGAGGCTGCCCCTAGCACCATGGCGGGGGGATTTGGGGGGGACTTCAGCATCCACATCAGCGACTCTGTGGAGGGGGCCCAGAGGGAGCTCCAGCTATAGTTCCAGATCAGTGAGTTGGTGGACTAGGCAGACAATGGCCACCAGAGCAGCATCTACCCAGCCTGAGCGCTCAGGCTGCCCTCAGCCACCCCAGCAGCCACCCAGAATCACCTGTCTCTGTCAACAAGTACTTGAGCCCACACCCATGGTCAGCCCTTCTGTCCCAGACCACCTTCCTGTACACCTTCTGCCCCACCCCAGTCCAGAGGGTTTGAGCAACCAACTTTATGTGCCTTTTAGTATCCTAAGCCAGCAAGAAATAGGACCAAATCCTTTCTATACCAAAGTGCCAACTTTAGGGTGTCTCCAAAATTGTGTAGTGTGACCTCCCTGCCCCAAAGTGGGGGAGGGGGGACATTAAAATTCACTGTGTTGTACATGGGGGTGGATCGTTTATTATAGTTTTTGCCATCTCTGAGGTAGGGATGAGGACTTTATGCAAAGTTTTAAGACTTTGAGAATAGAAATAGGGCTTATCCTCCCATACACACACACACACACACACACACACAGCTAGAGGGGTTTGGGTACTGCAGTAAGTACATTAACCTACAATTTCACTGTCCATACTGTGGTTTACACTAAGTTTAGATGTCCTTTGAGTTCAGTTATTTTAAAAAGTGGAAAAACTCAAAGATCTCAAACCGGTTGTGCGGCCTCAGCTGAGGTGTGCAAAATGTTTCTTTAGATAATATGTCTCTAAGCATTAGGTAGCAACAACTTTTCTTTTTGTATCACAATTACAAGAATTTCTTGAACTGGAATTTTCAGAGAAGCCGTGCAAATGTACTGTTCCAGAGAAGCTATGGAAAGGAATTACTCTGAAGAAATGTTTCATACTATAATGTCTAATATGGGTTGCACATTAGACATACCATCTTTTCTTTCCCTTTCCTTTCTTCAACAAGGAGAAAAAAAATGAGCCATATTTTTTGAGACCTTCTATTCTCTTTTTGATGACTTCAAAAGATGCTAACGTTAGGTTAGCATTCTGAGGTTCAACTGTTTTTGAAGTTCAATTATTTAAGCAGATTAATATTTTCTGTCACTAAGAGAACAACCCAAAATGAGCCATTTAACTATCATTAACATAATGGTTCTGAAAAACTAATTGGCACACTGCTCAGATTCAAGGAAAAAAATGCACTTGAAGGGTTTCTGTGACTTTTTTTTTCTTCTTTTCCTTTCGTTCTGTTCAGATGATTCACAGAAAGCACCTATGAAATTTAGATTTCAGGAAACATTGGTGCATAGCATAATTACAGCCTTCTTTATTCACCAGTACTTGAAGACTAACATTCATTTTTACTTAAACTATTATATGTTGAAATAAGACTCACTTCACATATTATTTTGCAAAATACCTGCTCAAGTTTATTGAATGTTTTTCTAAAAACTAGTGTAATTCCTTACTATAACTACTTTTCAACTACAGGTTTTCTGACATGACTAGACACAAACCTCTAAGGATTTTACACCTTAGCGAGCATTGTATAAATAAGATAAAATTACTTTTGTTTTAGAGAAAACATAAAATTTTTCCAGTGAATGCCTAGTAACACACACATACAAAAACTACTTTCCTTGACAGACTTAACAACTGATAACGTGTATTATTATTTAGTACCAAATTCCAGTAGACAAATTAGGAAAACAAACAAGCCCTTGTCTTGTTCTATATCAATATAAATACTTATCCCTAATTTAAATGTAAATAGAATATTAGTCAATCCTCACTATAAGTTAGGCTGTATCTTGGAGACAAATATAGTCAGTTATGTAATTTGTCTCTTAATTAGTGCCACATGTTCAGAAAGAGTTATTTTAACTTTTTAAAATAAAACTAATATCTCAGACCAAATAATATTATATCTGAACCTAAAAATGTCAAATTCTGTTGGCTTCCATACCCACTCGGTGTACACACATAAACAAACATACTCACAGACTACTTATTTTTATCTAAAGCATTTTTTTCCAACTTGTAAATATGGAGAATTTTTCAAAAAGGAAAGTAAAATCCTGAGCTAGGAGCTTTAGATTTTTTCCCTCACTCCCCAACCTCCCCCCAACGAAACACCCACATTCACCCAACTATGGTTATAAACACTAGATAAACTGATTTCATATAAAAATCAATAGCCTATCAACCACCCTGAACAACACAAGTAGATCATTTTCTAAGCATTTACTTATCTCCTCAAATCATGTGATAAATAAAGCTTCTGCATGCCCACTTAGCAATTTAGGAAAAGCAGAGGGAGAACATCTGGCATCCTTTTATCTCCCTGTGGTAAGCAGGCAGAATAACCCTCTCTAATAATAATAATAAAAAAGTCCATACCCTAATCCCCAGAACCTGTAATATGTTGCCTTAATTGGCAAATAAGATTTTAAAGACTTCAAGGACTTATTCTAGATTAATCAAGTGGGCCCAATGTAATCACATGAGTCCTTAAAAGTAAAAGAGAAAGTTTGAAGACTGGGTCAGAAAAATGAGATAATGAAAGCAGGGGAAGATTGCTATTACTATCCTGAAAATGAAGGAAGAGGGTCATGAGCCAAGGAATATGGGAAGCTTAGAACGACCTTTAACTGATAACAAACAAGGAAAAGAGGGCCTCAGTCCTGCAACCACATGGAATTGAATTCTGCCAACAACCTGAATAAACAGGGAAATTGATTCGCCCTTAGAGCCACCAGGAAGGAATGCAGCCCCACTGACACAGATTTCAGCCTGACGAGACCTGCATGAGAGTTTCGGGCTATAGAACTGCAAGATTATAAATCATGTTGTTTTAAGTCCGTAAGTTTGTGGCAGCAAGAGAAAGCCAATATATTCTCTTCACAAATATTTTCTGCAGAAGACTTTCATTGGAGTGAATTTATTTTAAAATAAGAAAGGACTTGTGAGCTTCTACTAAAGATTCTTAAATAAGTCCTATGATTTGGGAACATTCTGGAATGATGTATCTCTTTAGAAAATGATTTATTTGTTTAATCAAATGAAATTCATTTTATCTTATATTCTACATCATCCTAGATTTGAAACATGGTTTCACATCTCAGCCTTATTTATTGGGATACCCTGCAACTCCAAAAAGAACACAAAATGAACTGTTCCTGTTTCTCTGCCACTTTAACTAGATGCTATATGTGCAAGACCAAATAGTAATCCTTCAGATTTATTTTTATACTCAGACTTTCCCTTCACAATCCTTGCCAAATTACAGTGGTAATGGCAGTTACTTTTTCATAAGCAACAGGGTGCCTGCAAGATTGATTATCAAGTGATTCTCAAATTCCCAGTGCTCACACGTTGTTCTCACAAGACTTTGAGCATCATGAAATAACTACAATATTCATTCATCATCAAGGGAAGGATCTACTTTTTCCCCTTAAAAAAATCACAGCCTACCATTTCTTTGTCTGTTTCTGCAACAATGACTCAGGGTGCAAAGCAGTATGATTTCAAGTCAGTCTAAACAGTCACTTTCTTTTTTGGAAAAAAAATCTAAGAAGCAACCCAAGTTAAGAAAAAAAGTAAAAGGATTTCAGTTAGCTGTTTTATGCTGCATCATTGATTGTGAACTTGTTCCAACTGAGAATGGGTCTTTTAATATCTTGACTTATGTCAAATGAAAACAGTGAGTATGAGTATAATTTTTCTTTTTTTGAATGTTCATATTACTTTTTAACTCACATATTATTTATATTAATTTTTTCAACTAAACTTTTGGTTATCTGACCTAACTTGAATTAATTTGCCTTTCTGTCCCCTAAAGCACAGAGTTTACTGAATAACAAGCAAAATGTCCTCAATAGAAATGCCTGTTAACTTGAATCCTTGCCCTCAAAGAGCTATAATCCAGGAGAAGAAAACCTTGGATTAAAAGTGTTTCATGATGATAAAACTCATAGAGAGAGGTGTTGAATAAATTTAAAATAGAGATACAATTAATCTAAGGTACTGTTAATTAGAGAGGGCTTCTTGAGAAATCTGGATTGATAGACTATCACTCTAAGCAGAAGAAATAAGAAAAAAAAGTAAGAGTCTATGTTGAGAGATCCAGGAGACAATCCAGTACTTTGTTGAAGAACGTCAGAGTGCAGTTGTATATATCTGGAGGGCAAAGTGAGCAACCAGACAGAAAATCTTAGAATACTAAATTGTTTGCAGTATATCTGAAAAATAAAATTGGTGTTTCTGAACAGTGAAAGAGAGGTAGAAAAGGGATCTAACATTAATTCAGCAGTTATTATAAGCCAGACACTGATATTTATGTATGTTATCCCTTTAAATTCTAACAGCAGTCCAGGAAATAATATTCTCTCTATTTTATTGCAAAATAAAACAAGACTCACAGAAATTGAAGTCATGTGAGCAGTAAGTAGCAGGACTTAAACCTGGGACAACCTGATTCCAATGTATCTGCACTTTTTCGACAATATTGGGAGAATCCACCCTCCCTCAACGCTTACAATATTCTTTGTGGAATAGCATGAAAGATGATTTAATTTATTCTCCATATAAGCTTATTTTTTTTAAAAGATTTTATTTATTTATTTGACAAAGAGAGACATAGCGAGAGAGGGAACACAAGCAGGGGGAGTGGGAGAGGGAGAAGCAGGCTTCCCATGGAGCAGGGAGCCAGACGCAGGGCTCCATCCCAGGACCCTGGGATCATGACCTGAGCCAAAGGCAGACACTTAATGACTGAGCCACCCAGGCGCCCCCATATAAACTTATTTAACACTGAAATTCTTAATTCCTTTTAGCAGTCTCTCTTAAAATCAAGTAACAAATTTTTGGTTTATTTTCACCTTGATGCCATTTTTATATGTAACTATTTTAATCATCCTATTTTTATGACACATTGAAACTGCACAGGGATAGACATAAGCATTTGCATTGTGATATCCTGGATCATTGATGTTGAGCTTCCATTTTGGGAGATTCCCTTTTTACTAAGTATGTTTTCATTAGTGGTAGAGTTTTCCTAATTGGATTGATCTCCAGATCTAATTATTTTATTTAATTATCATACAATAGGAAGTAATGAGCTCCACATCTCATGAGTTTTCAAATTTGAACTGCGTATATAGTTATATTAGAGGTTGGACAAAATAACCACTAAAGCTCTAAGATTCTGATATATACATCATTATACATGAACATGTTTTAAATTCCTAACTGGTTAAAAACTTAAAAATGAGGGGCACCTGGGTGGCTCAGTCGGTTAGGCGTCTGCCTTCGGCTCAGTTCATAATCCCAGGGTCCTGGGATCAAGCCCCGCATCAGGCTCCCTGCTCAGCGGGAAGCCCGCTTCTCCCTCTCCCACTCCCCCTTGCTTGTGTTCCCTCTCTCGCTGTGTCTCTCTCTGTCAAATAAATAAATAAAATCATTTAAAAAAAAAAAACTTGAAAATGAAAAAGGGAAAATAGTTTTGATCATTCTAAGCTATCAAAGTACCAAAATAAAAACAAAATATTTAATAGTCATTACTACTGAAACTATGATAGTTTAGACATTTGTACACACTGCAGTAGAGAGTTTAAAATGTGAACTTTCCTGGAAATCTACAGTCTGTACCTTAGAAAAAATTCATAGCCATTGATGCATGAACTCAAGGTCTAGACCTAAAGAGATAAAGAGCTATACAGGCAAAATTTATGTATTATGATATTGATAGCAGCATATCTTGTAATAATTTTTTAAACTGCAGATATAAGTGACCAAAATAAAGGAATGGCTAATATATTTTATCCACAAAATAGATATTATATTTTATGGACATAAAAATTGCTTTTAAAAATATTTATATTACTTAAGATGATTATATTAGAAAAAATACATGATAAATTTAAGAAATCCATAAGAAAAATGAGTTGAAAAAATTCTTAAAATATTAATATGAATTCACTCAGAAATGATGGCTTATGAGTGATTTTTAAAGTTTGTTTTTAATTTTTGGAGCATTCTACAATGAACAGAAATTACTTTTACCTAAGCAAAAAGTTTATTGTCAATTAAGCAAGCCACTTTGCCTGTAAGTCTTGGAGACACAAGGAGGTTTATTGATTTGCTTCTTTCTTTCCTATATAGCACCCCTATGATTTCTCTTAGGCCTCTGAAATTACTACTTATTATTCTCAATCAAAGAAATAATTTAAGTTGGGTTTGGAAGCATTCCTTTCCAGTTTTGGTATGATGGTTAATTTTATTTGTCAACTTGACTGGCCATGGGGCAAGGGAATAGAGGATGAGTAGTGGAAGAAGTTAGTTACAAATAACCAGCTATGACCATGTGACCAGTTACAGACAGAATTGTAATTGTTATGAGTATTTCCTGCTTACTTTGCTATAAATACATTTGGGTGTATTTGTTTTCTTTTTGCTTTTTTTCTCTTAGCCCCTTATTATGTAACTTGAGATTTATTGATTTTGTATCATAACATTTAAATATTATTATTTTTTCATAATAGTATTTAAGTTATGGGACATCAAGAAGGGTAAACATCCCTCAAGGACTTTACCTCCTCCTCTGGGGAAGGGGTAAGTAAGTTTTCAGTTGTATGCAGGAGAGTTCTATCATGTTAGGTAGAACTGTGACCTTGTTTTTGTTTTTGTTTGGAGATTAGGTATAGTTTAAGGAGATGAATATGGGTGCTAAATTGACAAGGAGCGGACTTCTAATGGTTAATTTTATTTGTCAACTTCACTGGTCACATAATGTTCAGATTAAATATTATTTCTGGATGCGTCTGAGGGCATTTTGGGATTAGATTAGTATATGAATTAGTGGGCTCCATAAATTGCCCTCTCTAATGTGGTTGGGCATCATCCATTCCCAGGAGGGTCTGAATAGAACAAAAGGCAGAGGAAAGAGGAATTCTTCCCATTTTTTCTGCCTCATTGAGTTAGGACTTCTCATCTCTTATCCCCAACTGCCCCTACCCCCTACTGGGAATTTACATCAATGACTCCTCTTGTTTTCAGGCCTTCTGACTAAGGCTGAATATTATCAGCTTCCTAGGGTATCCAGTTTGCCTACGGCAGACTGTGTGCTTTCTCATCTTCCATAATCACATGAGCAAATTCCTTATATCCTACTGGTTCTGTTTTCCCTGGATTAAACATGACTAATATGCTTGGCTTTGAGGTAACATAATTTTTTATTTGCATGTCATTTTAAAAATCATCTTTCAAAGTTTAATTTACATACAACACATTTTACCAATTA
This sequence comes from Halichoerus grypus, assembly GCF_964656455.1. Taxonomy (NCBI): domain Eukaryota; kingdom Metazoa; phylum Chordata; class Mammalia; order Carnivora; family Phocidae; genus Halichoerus; species Halichoerus grypus. The sequence goes on along the minus strand of NC_135727.1, from coordinate 103,332,832 downwards.
TAAGCATCCAATTTGATGTTTTGTCAAAATGTATGTCATTTTATTTGTGCTTGCTATTTTTTATGTGCCAAGTTTAAAGTTAGGGTGTGACTAACAAACTCCCCCATCATCACACATATAACATTGGAGCCCTCAAAATCCCAGATTAGAAAGAATTTCTGTTTCTTCCTCTCTTCTACTCACTTCTCAACTTCCTTGAAATGTTTAAGAATCCCACTGGGGTTCCCAATATTGTTAAAAGTGCAAATCCTATTTTTTCCTTAGTCATTACTACAGATGTTACTTGATAAACCCACTCTCCACATTGAAGCTGAAGATCTCCAGACGCCATCAGAAGTTAGTTACTTTGAAAGGAACCAGTGTTGGGTAGCAACCTGAAAACCTGGGAGCCTATTGTAAGTCTAAGTGGCATTGACAGCCAGTGATATTTCCCCAGAGGTAGCATAGCCACATTATAGTTAATAAAACAGATCTGTGATATTCAGTTGTTTTGAGGTTCTATGATGCCAGCCCCCATCTAAATGGTATTCTCATAACCAGCCTTCAATTCTCACAAAATGTGTCTGAGTGGTCAAGCATGGAGGGGTTGTAAGACAAACTGGAAAGTGAGAAGCCAAAGTTAGAAACCAGAAGTCATGATGAAAATAGAAGCTTATTTGGAAGTCCAGAAATATTTAGGAAAGGTTGGGGCCTACACAGAGTATTGAATGGGAATTGAAGCAATTTTACTGAGATAGCAAGAGAGAGACTTGAAAAATGGGCCCTTTAGCAGCCTGACAATTTGTGAATAGGCCTGGAGCAGAGGTTATATAAGTATTTTGCTGAGACTTTCAAAAATAAAACCAGGGAGATTGAAAGTATAACATACAATAAGATTGAAGCAGAAAAAAAAAACTGGTTAGAAACTAAAGAGAAATATAGTTTGCATAGAAAAATCTCTAAAAAGAATTGAATTCAGCACAACAGGACAAAGTCACAAGGTTTTCTGAGTACACAAGCTATATCAGTAGAAAAAAAGGCAAGTTTGGGGGGGGTGGATTATGACTAATAAAACATAATTATTTTTGAAACTGAAGCCTTAGAGAAATTTTATTTAGAAAGATTTTTATTATAAAAATATGGTTTAATGTAGTATCTTTGAGAGTCCCTTAAACTCCTATTTTCTGAAACCTTGAACCTCTCTAGGCATCACATTGTAATCTATGCTACTTTTCAGGATTAAGCCTAAATTTCCTCTTCTATAAACTGGGAATAATAATGTTTGCCACATAGGAATTTTATGAGGATTAAGAGCTTTAATGCATATAAAATCCTTAACACGGTGCCTGAGAGATTAAATGCTACAGAAATGAATGTGATCCTCTGCTGTTGTTAATCTTTTTGTTATTATTATTAGTGATCTCCTTTATCAGTAAAAGTCTCCTTAGAAATTTACATTAGGATGTTCATTATCTACGGGTGGTGCCAGGAGGAAGACCTTTCTCTGCCCTTCAGGTTCTTCTAGTGGGATTTAGAATCAAATTGACATGAGAGAGATTAACAGGAGAAAATCAAATTTAATAGAAGTACATACGGGGAATCCACATAGACATGAAAATTCCAAAGACAATAAGGCAACATGAAGCTCATATGCCTTAAGAAGAGAGGTACGGGACTGAGAACACGAAGTGGAGGGAGGCCATTAGCTGGAAGGTGAAACAAGACATTTGTAAAACAAAGATTGCCCTATTGTGCAGATAAGTCACTTAGGTAACAGGGAGTCTCTTTTAACTTTGTTAATAGATCTCTTCCTCATACAAGAAGGCAGTTGAGAGGGAAGTAAAGAGCTTTTCCTGAATCTGTTGGGTTTTGATTTCTTTTAACTCAAAAATAATGTTCATGCCAAAGTGGCCCATCTTGGCTCCTACAGTGGCAAAGAGTTAAAGGACCAGGCAAAGCATTGCCTGGGGCAATAAATGGAAATCACCTCTCCCCCTCCCTCCTTTGTCTTCTACACTTCTACCAAGATAAGATCTCTGGATCTCATGATGGTATCCTAGAATGTTAGATCTGGGATGAAATTTAAAAAGAATCAAAAAAAAAAAAAAAAAGAATCTAGGACAAGGGCCACACCTTAATAATCAGGAAACCTGCCCCAGAGTGTCTGAGTGGCTGGTCTAAAGTCAGTTAATAGCAGATTGGGGAGAGAGGAGAAAAAATCCCAATGTTATGAGTGGACTTTGATAACTGTTCAACCAGAAGACAAGATAAAAGTACTAGAATTCAAGGATACCTGTAGTTTTGAGGAAATATTGGTGCCTACAAATAAGGTTGTAGCCTCCAGGTGCCTTACTTTCTTGACACAAAAAGTTCTCATTCTCATACCTGAAGCTACAAAGAATAGGAAATGCTATATATAAAATCAATCTTTCCAACACTTTATAAATCATTGCCCTCTCTTCTCTCTACTCTTGTTTTATTCCAAGTTGTCAGGCATACACTGACATCAGTACTTAAGTAATGCCCCATTATATATAAATATTTTTATCTCAATTTTCAGGAGGCTGATTACTATAACACTTTTTGTTAAAAGAAAATATTGGAACACATTTTCATCTTCAGTCTTACTCTACTGATAATCAATTAAATTATTTGAATCAGATGAGTTTTTTAAAATACCTTAAAGTAAGTATTAACATTAAAAAAACTCAATATATTATTGGTTAATAAGAATTACAAATGTATACTGGGGTGCCTGGGTGGCTCAGTTGGTTAGGTGTCTGCCTTCGGCTCAGGTCATGATCCCAGGATGGAGCCCCACATCAGGCTCCCTGCTCAGCGGGGAGTATGCTTCTCTGCTTCTCCCTCTGCCCCTTCCGCCCATGCTTTTGAGTACACACGCTCCTCTCTCTCTTGCAAAAATTAATAAATAAAATCTTAAAAAAAGAATTACAAATGTATAAACTATTTGATGTTTTAAAACAATTCATTTTCTTCCTGCATTGCATGTTCCTGAAGTTAATTTTTATGAGGTCACAGAGTGATCTTTTGACTTGACTTGCTTAGCAGGGAAAAAGTGACAAAGAAGCTTTCCAAAAGCTTTGTTTCTTTAGAAACAGTTTCTCCCACTTCAGACCCAAGATAAATGGAGAATATAAGAGGTATTAATATTTATATTCATAAATCCCAAGTTGAATGTTTCTCCTTCCACTCACTCTTCTTCCAATGATTTTAGGGCATATGGGCTATGAAATGCGCTTGCCTCAAACCTGAGCCTGAAGGCTTAAGAGGGAAATAATTCACTGAATGGAGAAAAGAGCCTGATGAAAATATGGCATATGAATAAATGACATTTTAAAATGTATCTATTTAAACTTTACATTGTATTGGTAAAGAGCATTTTTAATACTGACAACTGACTACTGAAAATGAGACCTTAGAATGTGATTTGGCTTACGAAGTTCTCAGAAGAGACTTTGGAACAGTGTTCCTGAAAATCCCCTTCCCAAATAATGCTGCAGATAATAAAGGTAACTGGATGAGTCATCATATGTAGTAACTGGTTATAAGGGTTTTAGAAATGATGGGAATTGCTTGGTAGTGGCAGGGAACCAGAGCCCAGAGCATTATAATTTTTCATATATTTTAAACTCAAAATATTGAAAAGGACAGAATAAAAATACAAACCATTGAGGTAGATGCATGAACCAATGCTCACACGCACACACGCATACACACATGCATGCGCGCAAATGTGCGTACGCACGCACACACACACACGTAGTCATTAAACCAAAACCTTTTTCAGATCTTTCCACACCTTAGTATCAGGAACCAAAATCAATATATACAGTGATATCAACAAATGAATAATATGGAATCTTACTATAATAACTTTTATCTACAATTTTCCAAGACCGATATATATTCTCTTTAAGGAGAGAATGTATGGGTGGGAAAACTTTTCCCTTCTTCCATTCTGGGTTCTTTGACTGGTCTGATAATTAAATTGACATAAGACAGATTAACAGGAGAAAAACAAATGTCATACATGTGCATGAAAGACATGAAGCCCAAAGGCAGTCAGGTGATTGAGGTTTATATGCCAGCCTGAATTAAGGAGTGGGATAGGGACCTGGGACTTTAAAGGGGAGAAAGGCAACTCATAGATATTTGGTAATCAAATGCTTGCCACGACATACAGATAAGTCTTTCAGATAAAATAATTATCTCTGGTAGTAGCTCTTGTCTTGGTACCAGCCCTCTATGTACATTCTTGCAGGCAGTTAAGGGAGAGGCAAAAAGCTTTTCCTGTGTCTGCTGGGTCTTAATTGCCTTCAGCTCAAAACAATCCCCATGCCCAAGTGGCACATTTTGGGACAGCATACACTGCTCTCCCTCAAGAGTGTAGTATTTACTTTTTACCTTCAACCAGCTCTTTCTTAGCGAATAAAACAGAACAAAGATTATATCCTCACTGCATTTTCAGGGTAGCCTAACTGCTGTAAAGAAGGAAGAGTCAATAACTTAGTGAAATCACAATTTATTGTTCACTGAAACAATAGCCCAATACATGCAATTATGGTCAGGTGACCCAGGGATCCAGGACTCACACTGTATCTTAGTGTGAAAGTGACATGTGACATGTATGCTCTCATTCTTTTGGTGAAACACATGGCCCTACAAGTCGCAAGTGGCTAGGGGTTATAGTCTAGCTGTATGCCCAGGAAGACTAGGAGAACCAGGTATTGGTCTACAGTCTTTTCATAAAGGAAATAGAGTTCACTCATAATGGAAATAGACTTCTGCAGTTAATTTTTTTTTAGTTTTGTCATTTAATGCTCATGAAAGTAGCAAACATATTTTATATTCAGAGGAATGTGACAATTTAAACAAATTGTTACAGAGAGAAAGGGTGGTTGTCAGACATAACAATATTTTCCCCTATAATACTTGCATGGCAAGATATGAAGCTCAACTTCTGAAATTATGACATCTCACTTATATGGCAGTCATAAGGCTTGTCAGAGTATAAGTCTGGACATTTGGAACTGAATTAAGTAATCGGTCTTTAATTTAGTTTCAAAAAGTCAAAACAAAACAACACATGAAATAGTGTTTGAAAATATTGGCTCTTGTCGAACAGACCCAGCTCCCGACTTTCTGGCTGCCCTTCACATATTACACAGCATGTCACACATGCTTGTCCAGCTTCATTCAGCTCATATTATTTCACACAAAATATGACAAGAATTTCCTTCTTTTCTAACTACATGAGGCCTTCCCATTCTCCTGAAACACTTTCCTCTTCTTCTGTAGCAGCATTATCTGGCCATGAGGCCTTCTCAAAATGTTTAATGGCTCAAAGGATGCTGCTTTAGAACTAAAGGTTGGGTTGGAGGGATGCTACCTCTTCACTTTCCTCTGAGCTGATAAGGTTACCTCTGCTTGGGTGAGATTGTTGACATTTCCACACTATTTCTTACTTTTCGTCAAAGGTTCAGGGGAAGTCTGCGACTATGACAAATACCAACATAGAGGATGAGAAACGAGTGGTGCTTTTTTCTGTTAGGCTGTATGCATGAGCACTGTCTGCATGCTTCATACTGGTTCCATGACATCTTTTCACCTGCACATGTTTGCTGGTATAGTCAGTAAAGGCCTACTGGAGGCTTTCTGTTTAGGACCAGCTTTAGGAATAAAAATAATAATTTAAGATTTTTGAATTCTTAGAAGAAGGATCATTTTTCATTATTGTCGCTCAGTTTTCCCTTAAACTCACAAAATACATTCAACCATTTTCTTGGACCCGCACTAATCTAGTGTTTAACTCAATTCCCCAAATCCAAAAGTATGCATGGTCCTCAGAAGTGTGAAGTAGACACATGAGGTAAAACAATAACAACACAATTGTTTGCCTGGCACCTTCGATGAGTACAGAAGTACCTGGGTAGCGCTCACTTGATTCATACTCGTGTCTAGTATACTTGAAACAATTATCTTGACATTGACAGAAGTGCTCAATGTCCCTACTTGGAAGAACTTCTCTCCTCTGACTCCCTCCAACTACTGTGGGTTTGTTCCTTGATTTCTCTTCTACTTTTCCCCCAGATGAGGTAGAAGCTGAGTCATGGAAACATTGCCTGGCACTTAATGTATTGTATTAAGAGCCTAAACTTGAAAGGGTTCACTTTGAAGATATCCTCTGAACTAATCAGTAGTATTCCACTTCAGCATGTAAACCTTAGTTTGTAAATACATTACATCTTTCCTTCAGACACATGATCTATGGAAAATTCAGTAATCTTTGTTTTCCACCTGTGAATCCCTGCGGTAAAGAGCAGCTCCTCATCTTTGAGGATCTTATCAAGAGATAGGATAAATGCTTAGCTGTAACATCAAGTCCAGTAAAACTCTCAAAGGTCTTTATGCAGACTTTGCTTTAAGGATTTCAAAAAAGCTTTCGAATACCAGTTGTTTGTATTTCCTTTCATTTTAAGTTCACTTTAGATGTTAATACCAGGCTGGTATATTAAGTTCAGATCATGAAGAAGGTTTGGAAGGTAGAAGATATGTTTGGCAAAGATTTTGTAATATCCACTCAAGCATAAAAAACAGCAAAAAATTATATATTGTAGTAAGTGAAAAGAAGGCAGGACACCATATGTTTTTATAGATATTGCATGCATGTACAGACAAATTTAAATAAGGTAGTCAGAAAAGGCTTATCCGAAGAGGTTGTTGTGATCTGATGTTTGAATTAGAAGGAGCAATATATGCATAGTGCTGGGCAAGTAGTATATTTCAAGCAGAGGGAATAGTTAGTATAAAAATATTGACATGGAAAAGGACTTGCCATTTTCAGGAATAAACGTGAGTAATGTGCTTGAAGCATATTGAATTAAGAAGAGAATGGTATGAAATGTTTTGGGGGATGTATGCTGGAACCAGGTAAATTATGAAATATTTTATACTTCATTCTGAGTTAAATGAGAAGTCATTCAATGTTTAATTAAGGGAATGTCATATCTGATATTTATTTCAAACACCACTATATGGTGAATTAATGGAGTTTGAGCAAGTGTAGAAACAGGAATGTTATTTTAGTATTCCAAGTATTAGATAATGGCATCCAGAACAAGTGAGTTTTCAGTGAAGATGGAGAGAAGCGGATGGATTTGAAATTCATTTTGGAGATAAAATTCAGAAGATTTGATGATAAACGTGGGAGGCAAGAAGTAAGGAATGAGGACAAATGAAGGGATAATACTTAATATTTTTAACTTTTTGGGGGTTTGTTTTGTTCTTGTATCTTGCTTTGAGTTAAATTTTGGTGCAGTTTAATATTATTTTGGAAAATAAGAAAGATGTTTTGGGAGAAGTGGGTATCCAATGTTCCGTTTAAGCACCTTTGGTATCGCTGGTACCTCTTTGTGTGTCCAAATGTCCTTTTCTTTTAAGGACACCAGTCAAATTGGATTGGGGCCACCCCAATGGCCACATTTTACCGTAATCATTCTTTGAAGGCCCTATCTCCAAATATAGTCACATACTGAGGTACTGGGGATTAGGGCTTTAACATATAAGTTTGGCAGGACATAATTCAGCCCATCATATGTAAGAACCATATTTTCAACTTTCCAAATTATACTTTGGTAGTTTTACTTGTCCCACAAATAAATATTTGACATATTTATTCTCCATTCCTATTTTAAAAATTATGCTTCAACAGACCAACTATTTCAAACTTCACGTGGTGCGTTTTTCTCAGATATATGCAAAGTGAAATTTGATGTTAGTTTCAGGTGGAGCTCTCTGGGAAGTAGATGCTGGGATGGAGTTAAGAGTAAAAACATTTATTGTAGAGTAACAGATGGAGCAAAAAAAGGGAGGAAGTAGGATTAGACACAGGAGCTGTCAGAACATGATTGTGAAGGGAAGTAGAATTTGTCACCCCAAAATATGCCTCTTTGGCATAAGGATTATTTTAAGCTGGTTATTTTTAAGACAGCAGACATGGGAGAAGCTCTGAAAACCAAGTCAAAGTTACTCTTTTGTAAGGAATATTTACATATAAGGGAAACCTTCATTTGTAAGGGTGTCTCCTTCTCTGTATCAAGAAGGGGAGGCTCTTATCAATGCAGAAGGCAATGGCTTAAATCTACACAATAACCCTACCCTTGATTATTGTGCTTTTCCTGATAACCTCCCATCACTGGCCTCCCTCCCATCTTTCCCTCAACATTTTTTGTCTTTAGCTGGAGATGTTATTTAAGGTGGTGGCTTGGGCCATTTGGGGAAGTTACTCAGTTTTCCTGGGTTTCTTCCATATATACAGGAGGTAACCATGTTATTAAATTTCCATTTGTTTTTCTCTTATTAATTTTTTGTTATGGGGGGGGTGGTCTCAGCCAATAACCTACAAGGCCAGAGAGAAAATTAGTTTTCTTTCCCCACAATTCTGACCTGATAAAATTTCTAACAGCTCAACCGGGAGCTCCAGAGCGAAGATTATTCAAAAAGGAGATCCTCAGTGGGAGGCTGGTTAGGCCCTTGGACTACGTCTCCATTACTGCTCTGCTGCCCTATGAGATCATAACTTTGGCTCACAAGTTAATGTGGATGTTGATGAAGCTAATAGCTGGAGGCTGTCAACTAACCATAATCCTTGGAGCTCGGCAGTAAACTCCTACCTGATGAGGGATCTGAATGGTATATATCTGGATCTGTCACAGAGTTTAAGTCACAAACATTTAATAGACATATAAAAAAGGAAGGAAATATAAATCAATTCAAATATCTAAACAATAGTAATAACTAACATTTTTGACTACTTAGTATGTGCCAGACGCTATTTAGCACTTCATAGCATTTTGTAATTTTTCCCCATCTTCCTCAACACAAAGAAGAGAAAAAATTATAAATATACAAAATGAATCTTTTTACTTTCAATGATTTTAGTTCTCACATTTGGGCATCAAGAAACATTAATTACAAACTGCATTGTTCAGAAAGGAATATCACATTTTTATTACAGCATATGCTGATGTAAAAAGATTCAATTACTATGAGAGTCATTTGTTCAGAATATTCTAACATAAAAATTGTATAAAATTCCAAATAGAAATTAAAGCTTGCCATTTAATAATCTTCCCAAACCAAATTTTTTAAAAGATAAGCATGCTTAGATGCATCTGTAATTCTTTGTATTAGGTTACAAACATTTCCCTTTTGCATCTATTGGTCATTAAACTTTTACAGATTTTCAAATAAACTAGAAATAAAACTTTACAGGTTGTAAGGAGAGTCCATTTACAACTCGTATAAAGTTAAGTTTCCATTTTTTTAACTTTTTCATTTTCAATCCGAGTCATTTTATTTCTTAAGGTAAATATACAAGAAAGAAATAGAGCAATTAAGTGAAAAAATGTATTCACATGCTAAGGAATTAGATCCATGTCCATTAAACTGAGAGCTATCTGTGAAAAGTCATTGAATTAACAGTACAAAAAATATATACTAAACAGGATACCATCTATAAAGCTGATCGTCAACTTAAGCAGTTAAATTTTGAAACTTCATAGGCCTGCTTGGTATCCTTAAAAATAACTCAAAGTTAGATAATTTATATCTAGATTCCATCTCAATAAACAGAATTAAAAATGGTAAACTTTGTTAAGTATGATTATGCAATAAAAAAAACAAAAGTATGAAAAACTAGGTTTCTATAAAAATTTAAATTCACATTCAATATTGATTAGTATTTCCAAAATGTTTCATCTTGGTTTAGAAACTTAACCTTCCCTTTTATCAAATGATTACCTTAGAGAAATTCATTTAACAATGAATAATTGTTAAAGTAAATCCTTCATTTTTAGAAAAAGTTGCTTTATATGGTATAGTATCTCCCCTTTATTTCCTTCTCTTTCTTTAAGTTGTAGCTGTATTAAGGCTTGTCAATTAAAGAGCAGTACATACCCTGGCAACTTATCTTCAGCTATCTTTTTAATTAGTCTCTAGAGTAAAAATTTCCAGAATGTTCATATGCCTCTCCAAACACAACAAATATTAAGCACAACTCTGTTCCATATATAGTTTTTTTAGCACATTAGTTCTGTGCCATGAAATTTTCTCAAAACACAAATTAAATATATTTTGCAGCTCCAGTCTTTGAAAACAGTATTTTGTCTTAACTCTGCTAGTTTCCTAAGCATCTTTAAACAGGAAATATTTTTAAGCCTTCTTTATCTGCTTTCCATATTATAATCTAGGTAATATATCTCAAATTAAAATTTTTCAAATACCAAATCCTCCGACCTCCTCAAGTGCCCCCTCCACAACATAAACAGTCATATCTTACACTGGTCCCTAGTAACCTACAATACAGTAAAATGTCTATTCCTTAGCATGGCATGCATGGCCTCCAAAGAATGGTTCCTCCTTGTCTTTTCAGACTTAATCTCTCAACACTTCTGTCTCATAATTTAAGGACTAGCAAAAGCAATGTTAACTCCTCTCTTCAAGTTTGCCATCTCTACTAACCTTCCTTACTATTTTCTACGGACAAGTATCCTTTTTCTCTCTGTTGCATTCCATGCATATCTCTATGATTTCACTCATCTCATTTCATTGTGATTATTGATCCCCGCATAAGAGTTTGCTTCAATAGGGCCTATGTTGCAGACATCTTTGCATCACAAATTTCAAACTCTGACAAATCACTTACGTGATATTTTCTTCCAAATTCACAGTAACCACAATATTTTGAAGAGCTCATGTATATTTTTCTACATATACATAGCTTGGTACACAGATACTGATATCAGAGTGCTCAGAATTTACAATGAGTAAGATCATAGTTAACATGTCAAGTTGAGTCACTTTCTCTTTTATATTTCTTTCACATAACGCAATTTTCTCCTAATATAGGGTGGGAAGGAAGGAGGGAAAGAGGGGGGGCAGAGAGAGAGAGAACTGACTTTAATGAAAAGGAAAAGAAAAATTTAGTACCTTTTCCCCCCATTAACCTCCTGCTGGTGGCTGGCATTGTGTGTACAATGTATCTACTCCTTCTGTTTTTCTAATGCTGGGCCTTGCCTATCAGAGCTTCTTAGAATTTCTATTAAGGGGCGATTCTATTTACTTTCTGTAGTAGCAACCTAATACATCTTATCTTGTCAGGTGCTGAGCATGGAATAGGTTGTATTTCTAAACACATAACTATTGAATTCTGGCTTCTTAGAAATTTTCCTCTAATGCTCTAAATCTGCCCTGCTTTATTGCTCTTATATTTTTGCTTACATCTTTGTATTCTAGCTAGATCCTCATTTAGCTTTCTTCTAGTAGGCTTGTTTTTTCTGTGCTAAAGCTTCTCTTGATTTTGGTAACTTAGAGAAAATGCCATAAAGCTAGATCTATATTTCTTCATTTATAAAATTTCCTATTTGCATTATAACTGCTCAAGTCTATTACTTTGTGACTGATGATAATGGATTGGTGAGAAACACTGAATCAGGTAGTTTTGCTACATGAATAACTAAGTCAAAGCCAATGGTTTAAAATAACTGTTTATTATTAGAATTCCCTGGGTGGAGGGATCACCTGGTTTAGGTTAGACTCAGCTGGGTGGCTCTATAGTTGGGCTCTGTTATGTATCTGTAGGTTGACTGGTACACTCTACTTTGAGAGCCAAGAAGCTTAGCTGCAAAGCTCAGTTCCATATACCTTGAATCCATCAACTTTGAGCAACCCTAGCTAATTCAACCTTACCCCATCTAATTGAAGACTCTGTCAGTTTGGGTGCTCTGAGAAGCAGACAATTCAATGGTATTGGACACATAAGAGATTTATTAAGAGAAGAACTTCTGAAAGATAAAAGAGAATGGGAACAGGACTACATGGGGAGAGACTTCCAACTGCAAAATGCAGGTCTGGCCCCTGTGAAAGAGGAGAAAGAAGGAAGCAGAATGTGGTAGAAAGACCCTCAGACTGCAGAGCTGCTTTGAGAAAGTCTTGGTCAAATGGATGAGCAGTCCCAGAACGTAGATGCCCATTAGAAAAGTCCCACGTTGGGCAGGGATGTTTTGACTCTTGTATACCCACTGTTTTCAGTCACTCACTGGGACTGGCCTGAAAACAGTATAGCCTTTGAAAGAATGCAGAGGTATATCCAAAAGGTGTGTTAGCTGGAGGCTCTCTGCAAATTACTCTTCTCCTTACAAGTTCTCTTTCAAAGGGAAATTTGAGTGCCATGTTAACGGTTGCTGCTATAACTCTTTCCAGAAAATGGATATTAGAATTTCTTGATTTATAAATCAAGAATGGACTAATGGATTTATTCCGTATTATGTAGAATGTAAACTTATACTTCTTGATTAATAAAACCATAAGAGAAAGAGAATAACATATTTTCTCTTGGGGAATTACTTAATGCATTTCTTTACTATATGTGTTCTTGATTGGTAAGTTAAAAACAAACAACCTATAATAGCCAACACAATACTGAAGAATAGCAATGTTAGAAGACTGGCAATACCAACTTTAAGACCTACTATAAAGCTGCAAGAATCAAGATAGTGTGGTATTAATAGAAGAATAGACAAATATATCAATGTAACAGAACAGAGATCCCAAAAATAGACCCACAAATATAGTCAACTGATCTCTGGCAAAAGAGCAAAAGCAATTTTATGGAGAAAGGATAATCTTTTCAACAAATGGGACTGAAATAACTGGACATCCACATGCAAAAATTAAATATAGACACAGACTTTATACCTTTCAGAAGAATTAACTCAGGATATACCATAGACATCAATGTAAAATGCAACAAAAGTATAGAACTTTTAGATATAGCATAAGAGATAATCCAGGTGACCTTGGGTTTGGTGATCAGTTTCTAGATACAACACTGAAAGCATGGTCCATAGAAGAAAAAAATTGATAAGTTGAACCTCACTGAAATTAAAATGTTCGGCTCTGTGAAAGACACTGTTAAGAGAATGAAAGGACCAGCTACTGACTTGGAGAAAATCTTTGCAAAACATATATCTGATAAAGGATTTGTATCCAAACTATATAGTGAACTCTTAAAACTCAGTAATAACCAAACAAACAACCCACTTAAAAATAGCAAAATGTATGGACAGACACTTCACCAAAGAAGTTAAACAGATAGCAAATATGCACATGCAAATATACTCAACATTATATGTTATTATGGAATTACAAATTTAAAATGAGATAACACTATACACCTATTAGAATGACTAAAATTAAAAAAAAAAAAAAAAAAAACACCTGATGACACTAAATGCTGGTGAAGATATGGAGCAACAGAAACTCTCATCCACTGCTGGTGCAAATGCAAAATGGTATAGCCACTTTAGAAGTCAGCTTGGCAATTTCTTTATAAAACTAAACATAGATTGGGGCGCCTGGGTGGCTCAGTCGTTAAGTGTCTGCCTTCGGCTCAGGTCATGATCCCAGAGTCCTGCGATGGAGCCCTGTGTCTGGCTCCCTGCTCCACGGGAAGCCTGCTTCTCCCTCTCCCACTCCCCCTGCTTGTGTTCCCTCTCTGGCTGTGTCTCTCTCTGTCAAATAAATAAATAAAATCTTTAAAAAAAAAAAACTAAACATAGATTACCAGACAATCCAACAATCATACTCCTAGGTATTTATAAAAATGTGTTCAAAGCTTATGTCCACACAAAAACTCCTACATGGATGTTTACTACAGCCTTATTCGTAATTACCCCAAACTGGAAGCAAAAAAGATGTCCCTCAATAGGTGAATGAATAAAACTATGGTGTATCCATATAGTGGAATATTATTCAGCACTAAAAAGAAAGGAAATATCAAGCCATAAAAAGACATGGAGGAAACTTAAAGCTTATTGCTAAGTACAAGATGTCAGTCTGAAAAGGCTACATACTGCATGATTTCAACTATATATTTTGGAAACAATAGAACTGTAGAGTAAAAAAAAAAAAAAATCAGTGGTTTCCAGGGGAAGGGAAGAATAGGTGAAGCACAGGGGATATTTATAGCAATGAAACTATTCTGTGATGGGACTTTACTGTGAGATACTATAATGGTGGACACAGGACATCAAAATCCATAGAATTTTACAACACAGAGTGAACTCTAATGTAAACTATGTTTTTTAATTTAATAATATATCAATACTGGTTCATCAATTTTAACAAATATACCACACTAATTCAAGAGATGTCAATAATAGTGGAAAATGGGAAAGAAGTGGTTTTTTTAATTCTCTATACTAACTATTCAATTTTTCTGTGAACCTAAAACTGCTGTAAAAAACCTTAAAATCTATTCCTCTAAAAAAAAATCTTCATGTTGTAGTGATCTTTGTTTCTCCTTTGACAGATTTTAGAAAGACATAAACTGCCTACTTGCTTCTGCCTCTTGGTAGTTCCATATTTTGGCCATTTCTCTGAACCTTAGTTTTCTCATAAGTGAAATAGTGTTAACAATACCAAAGGCATAGTACAGTGGGGATACCTGGCTGGAGGAACACGTGCATGGGATCTTCAGTACACGTCGCTTTCCTCCTTGTTTCCCAAATGCTCTTTCTCTTATTACTAAATGGGAACAGCCTGACCCAAATATCCTTTGCTTGTTTTCTCCATGCGCCATGTTTATTCAATCACTCACTCCCCTTTTCCATCATTACTTAAATTTCTCTATTTATTCTACCCTTTCCTGTTTCTTCAGATCCCAGAGCACAATTTATAAAATAGCTAGATGGTTCACAATAAGGAAGGGGTGAGTTGTTCAGCATTATAATAAAATTTTGTTTTGTTGAATTGTTGAGGTAGTGACCGTATCCTAACTTCAGCACCATGAGAAGTCTTAAAAATAATCATGAATAAAATATGATCCCTGCCTTTAAGTAACTCACAGTTAGAAAGAGGAGATGCATGTGAAGAAACGATCCTTGATGCAGTTATCAACAACTCAGTATGAATTCATTTTAGATACATTTCTCAGACTATACTGAAGAAGGAGAGGTGGTCCCAGCATAAGAATGCTGAGAATTAGGCTGGGAGAAGTTGTGCCTTAAAGAGAGGTAGGGGACTGAAGGAATTGGGGTTTAGGAGCACTAAGTAATACTCCACTAAACTAGTTTGAAATTACATTACTTGAAAGCAAATACCATCCCCCTCCAAAATCCTGTTTTCTTTTCTTTTTTTTTTTAAGATTTTGTATTTATTTATTTGACAGAGAGAGAGAGAGCACAAGCAGGGGGAGCGGCAGAGGGAGGGAGAAGCAGACTCTCTGCTGAGCAGGAAGCCCGATGTGGGGCTCAATGCCAGGACCCTGGGATCATGATCTGAGCCACAGGCAGACGCTTAACTGACTGAGCCACCCAGGTGCCCCCAAAATCCTGTTTTCTGATGGCACTGTAAAATGCAATTATCAAACACTTCCATCAGTGGAAATCAGGAGGAAGAAGTTATTTAAGTACATTAAGCACTAAAGAAAATTGGGGTTTTTATCATTTCATGTTGTTTCTAAGAAACCCATTTTGGTCATATTGCTCTACAAAATTAATATTCCTAGAGTTTATTTGGGCTTTATCTTTCTCTTGAATGGATTCCAAAGAAAAGTTAATTATTTTGTTTTGTTTTACCTTTCCCAAATTAAGATGTTACTTATAGTCAAACTGTATGACATCACGACTTGTAAGGCTAAAATTCCCTTTAATCTAGCTCTCCTTTTTACTAATATTAATAATGAATTGTATGTTCCCAGCATTGTTTTAATTCTTTTTATCCATGAGAGTGGAGAGTCACAGAACATTTCATACATTAATGATGCTTGTAGAATTTGAAAGTAAAATGACCTTCAGGAGCAATTAATTTATTTACCTGCATTTTAAATATTCTAAATATAATTTTCATAACACTTTATTCATTCATTTCATTAATTAATAAACACAGTACATATCAGAAGGTAATACCACAATTCTAGGTAGTCCCAAGTTCCTGAAATCCCCCTCAGAAAAGTCATAGATAGAATTGGATATGTATGATATTAACTCTTCTTCTGGGTAATATGATATAAAACTAGATCATCCACATGTAATTCTGATCTTACCCTCCTGATTATTCCAGTCCTCATTTTTTAATATAATAAAATTTTTTCATGTTGTTTGTATTTTCCCAAAGTCAAAGAGGCCAGAAAAAAATCCACACGTTCCATGTAATTAAATCTCCCTTCCAGAGATATTTATTAAACATCAACTCGGCATTCATGACTTTAAAATTCCTGAAAGATATCACAGAATTAAAATCACCATGACAGGGGGGTGGAGCAAGATGGCGGAGGCGTAGGAGACCTGGATTTCATCTCCTCTCAGGAATTCAGCTGGATAGGGATCAAACCAATCTGAACACCTACAAACTCAACAGGAGATCAAAGAAAAGAAGAGCAACAACTCTCTGAACAGAAAAGCGACCACTTTCTGGAAGGTAGGACGTGCAGAGAAGTGAATCTGAGGCGATATTCGGGAGGATAGATGGTGGGGGAGGGGCCTCCATCAGCCATTTCTGGCAAGTGATAGAGCCGCGGAGCACAAAATCGGAACTTTCAGAAGTCGGCTTTGCTGAGGAACGGCGCTCCAGTAGCTAAGCGGGGGGTGGAACCCTCGCGGGACAGTGTGGTCTCGGGACCCTCGGGGTCACAGAAAGACCGGGGGTGCCTGAGTGCGGCAGAGCTCCCAGGTATCGGAGCGGGGAAGCCGGCTGCAGAGACGGAGCCAAGGCGCGGGCTCTCAGCTCGGGGTTGTCATAAACCGGGATCTGGGGCACAGTCGGGCCACTGCTCCTCCAGCAGGGACCCAACAAGCGGCAGATCCGGGGAGACTCACCTTCTTCCCCCGGGAGGAGAGGCGCGGGAGCGCACGGCAGGGTCTGCTGGGTTTGGAGACTCCACATGGGGTCGGGTGCCAGAGATAGAAATGCGCGGTCACAGGCCGGGTGAGCACGGAGTGCAGCCAGAGACCGGGGAGACGGGAGTGACTGACGGCTTTTCTCTGGGGGCGCACTGAGGAGCGGGGCCCGAGTTCTCGGCTCCTCCAAGGCAGAGATTGGGAGGCCGCCATTTTCACTCTCCACCTCCAAAGCTGTACGGAAAGCTTGCAGGGAACAAAAGCTCCGGAGAGCAAACCTGAGCAGATTACTTAGTCCAGACCGGGGAATGGCGGGGCAATTCTGCCTCCGGCAAAGACTTTTGGAAACCAAGGCAACAGGCCCTTCCCCCAGAAGATCAGCGAGAACACCCAGTCAAGATCAAGTTGACCGATCAATGAGAACAGCAGAACTCCAGCGCTAGGGGAATACTGCACATAGAATCCATGGCTTTTTTACCATGATTCTTTAGTCTTACAAAGTTAATTTTTTTTAATTGTCTTTTTTTTTTTTTTGAATTTTTCTTTTTCCCTTTTTCAACCAACATCTTATCAATCCCTTTTTTAAAAAAAAAATTTCTATTTTTCATTTTTATTTTTCATTTTTAGAGTCATATTCTATCCCTCCATAGTAGTTACCCGTATTTTTGGCATATATATAAATATAAGTTGTTCTCTCTTTAAAATTTTGAGATAGTTTCTTCTAATAGATCAAAATATACCCTAAAACTCTATTGTATGGTTTTTTTTCTACTCCGCTGCCTGATCACATTCTCTCCCTTTTTTTTTCTCTTTTTTTTTAAATCCTCTTCTTTCATTTTTCAAACAACTTCTTATCAATTCCTTTTATAAAATTTTTTATAATTTCCATCTTTACATTCATATTCCATCCCTTCATCATATCAACCCTTATTTTTGTACATATATAAGTTTTTCTTTCTTTAAAATTTTGGGAGGCACTTTCTTCTAACAGACCAAATACACCACAAATCTAATGTGTGGCACTGATCTATATACCAGCCTGATCATATTTGATCACATTCTGTTTTTTTTTTGTTTTGTTCTGTTTTGTTTGTTTTTATCTTTATCTTTTTTTTCTTTTTTCTCTCTTTCCCTTTCTTTTCCCACTGCTTCAGGTCTTTTCTGATTTGTTTACAGTATATTTTCTGGGAACGTTGTTAGCCTGTTAGCATTTTGTTCTCTCATTAATCTATTCTCCTCTGGACAAAATGACAAGACGGAAAAAAACACCTCAACAAAAAGAACAAGAGGTAGTACCGACTGCCAGGGACCTACTCAATATGGACATTAGTACAATGTCAGATCTAGAGTTCAGAATCATCACTTTAAAGATACTAGCTGGGCTTGAAAAAAGCATGGAAGTTATTAGAGAAACCCTTTCTGGAGAAGTAAAAGAACTAATCTAACCAAGTAGAAATCAAAAAGGCTATTAATGGGGTGCAATCAAATATGGGGGCGCTAACTGCTAGGATAAATGAGGCAGAAGAGAGAATCAGTGAGATAGAAGACCAAATGATGGAAAATAAAGAAGCTGAGAAAAAGAGAGATAAACAACTACTGGATCACGAGGGCAGAATTCGAGAGATAAGCGATACCATAAGATGAAACAACATTAGAATAATTGGGATCCCAGAAGAAGAAGAAAGAGAGGGAGGGGCAGAAGGTAAAATGGAGCAAATTATAGCAGAGAACTTCCCTAATTTGGGGAAGGAAACAGGCATCAAAATCCAGGAAGCACAGAGAACCCCTCTCAAAATCAATAAAAATAGGTCAACACCCCGACATCTAATAGTAAAACTTACGAGTCTCAGAGACAAAGAGAAAATCCTGAAAGCAGCTCGGGAGAAGAGATATGTAACCTACAATGGTAGAAACATTAGACTGGCAACAGACCTATCCACAGAGACCTGGCAGGCCAGAAAGGACTGGCAGGATATATTCAGAGCACTAAATGAGAAAAATATGCAGCCAAGAATACTATATCCAGCTAGGCTGTCATTGAAAATAGAAGGAGAGATGAAAAGCTTCCAGGACAAACAAAAACTAAAGGAATTTGCAAACACGAAACCAGCCCTACAAGAAATCTTGAAAGGGGTCCTCTAAGCAAAGAGAGAGCCTAAAAGCAACATAGACCAGAAAGGAACACAGACAATATACAGTAACAGTCACCTTACAGGCAATACAATGGCACTAAATTCCTATCTTTCAATAGTTACCCTGAATGTAAATGGGCTAAATGCCCCAATCAAAAGACACAGGCTATCAGATTGGAGTAAAAAACAAGACCCATCGATATGCTGTCTGCAAGAGACTCATTTTAGACCCAAAGACACCCCCAGATTGAAAATAAAGGGGTGGAAAACCATTTACCATGCTAATGGACACCAAAAGAAAGCTGGGGTGGCAATCCTTATAGCAGACAAATTAGATTTTAAACCAAAGACTGTAATAAGAGATGAGGAAGGACACTATATCCTACTTAAAGGGTCTATCCAACAAGAAGATCTAACAATTGTAAATATCTATGCCCCTAACATGGGAGCTGCCAACTATATAAGGCAATTAATAACAAAAGCAAAGAAACACATCGACAATAATACAATAATAGTGGGGGACTTTAACACCCCCCTCACTGAAATGGACAGATCGTCTAAGCAAAAGATCAACAAAGAAATAAAGATTTTAAATGATACACTGGACCAAATGGACTTCACAGACATATTCAGAACATTCCATCCCAAAGCAACAGAATACACATTCTTCTCTAGTGCCCATGGAACATTCTCCAGAATAGATCACATCCTAGGTCATAAATCAGGTCTCAACTAGTACCAAAAGACTGGGATCATGCCCTGCCTATTGTCAGACCACAATGCTTTGAAACTAGAACTCAATCACAAGAGGAAAGTCGGAAAGAACTCAAATACATGGAGGCGAAAGAGCATCCTACTAAAGAATGAATGGGTCAACCAGGAAATTAAAGAAGAATTAAAAAAATACATGGAAACCAATGAAAATGAAATCACAACTATTCAAAATCTTTGGGATGCAGCAAAGGCAGTCCTAAGAGGAAAGTATATAGCAATACAAGCCTTTCTCAAGAAACAAGAAAGGTCTCAAGTACACAACCTAACCCTACACCTAAAGGAGCTGGAGAAACAACAGCAAATAAAGCCTAAACCCAGCAGGAGAAGAGAAATAATAAAGATCAGAGCAGAAATCAATGAAATAGAAACTAAAAGAACAGTAGAACAGATCAACGAAACTAGGAGCTGGTTCTTTGAAAGAATTAACAAGATTGATAAACCCCTGGCCAGACTTATCAAAAAGAAAAGAGAAATGACCCAAATCAACAAAATCATGAATGAAAGAGGAGAGATCACAACCAACACCAAAGAAATACAAACAATCATAAGAACATATTATGAGCAACTCCATGCCAGCAAATTAGATAACCTGGAAGAAATGGATGCATTCCTAGGGATGTATCAACTACCAAAACTAAACCAGGAAGAAATAGAAAACCTGAACAGACCTATAACCACTAAGGAAATTGAAGCAGTCATCAAAAATCTCCCAAAAAACAAAAGCCCAGGGCCAGATGGCTTCTCAGGGGAATTCTACCAAACATTTAAAGAAGAATTAATACCTATTCTTCTGAAACTGTTCCAAAAAATAGAAATGGAAGGAAAACTTCTGAACTCATTTTATGAGGCCACCATTACCTTGATCCCAAAACCAGACAAAGACCCCATCAAAAAGGAGAACTACAGACCAATATCCCTGATGAACATGGATGCAAAAATTCTCACCAAAATACTAGCCAATAGGATCCAACAGTACATTAAAAGGATTATTCACCACGACCAAGTCGGATTTATCCCTGGGCTGCAAGGTTGGTTCAACATCCACAAATCAATCAACGTGATACAATACATTAACAAAAAAAGAACAAGAATCATATGATCCTCTCAATAGATGCAGAAAAAGCATTTGACAAAGTACAGCATCCTTTCTTGATCAAAACTCTTCAGGGTATAGGCATAGAGGGTACATACCTCAATATCATAAAAGCCATCTATGTAAAACCTACAGCAAATATCATTCTCAATGGGGAAAAACTGAGAGCTTTCCCCCTAAGGTCAGGAATGCGGCAGCGATGTCCACTATCACCACTGCTATTCAACATAGTATTAGAAGTCCTAGCCACAGCAATCAGACAACAAAAAGAAATAAAAGGCATCCAAATTGGCAAAGAAGAAGTCAAACTCTCACTCTTTGCAGATGATATGATACTTTATGTGGAAAATCCCAAAGACTCCACCCCAAAACTGCTAGAACTCATACAGGAATTCAGTCAAGTGGCAGGATATAAAATCAATGCACAGAAGTCAGTGGCATTCCTATACACAAACAACAAGGCAGAAGAAAGAGAAATTAAGGAGTCGATCGCATTTACAATGGCACCCAAAACCATAAGATACCTAGGCATAAATCTAACCAAAGAGGCAAAGGATCTGTACTCAGAAAACTATAAAATACTCATGAAAGAAATTGAGGAAGACACAAAGAAATGGAAAAACGTTCCATGCTCATGGATTGGAAGAACAAATATTGTGAAGATGTCAATGCTACCTCGAGCAATCTACACATTCAATGCAATCCCCATCAAAATACCATCCACTTTTTTCAAAGAAATGGAACAAATAATCCTAAAATTTGTATGGAACCAGAAAAGACCCCGAATAGCCAGAGGAATGTTGAAAAAGAAAAGCAAAGCTGGTGGCATCACAATTCCGGACTTCCAGCTCTATTACAAAGCTGTCATCATCAAGACAGTATGGTACTGGCACAAAAACAGACACATAGATCAATGGAACAGAATAGAGAGCCCAGAAATGGACCCTCAACTCTATGGTCAACTAATCTTTGACAAAGCAGGAAAGAATGTCCAATGGAAAAAAGACAGTCTCTTCAACAAATGGTGTTGGGAAAATTGGACAGCCACATGCAGAAGAATGAAACTGGACCATTTCCTTACACCACACACAAAAATAGACTCCAAATGGTTGAAAGACTTCAATGTGAGACAGGGGTCCATCAAAATCCTAAAGGAGAACACAGGCAGCAACCTCTTCGACCTCAGCCGCAGCAACTTCTTCCTAGAAACATCGGCAAAGGCAAGGGAAGCAAGGGCAAAAATGAACTATTGGGACTTCATCAAGATAAAAAGCTTTTGCAAAGCAAAGGAAACAGTCAACAAAACCAAAAGACAACCGACAGAATGGGAGAAGATATTTGCAAATGACATATCAGATAAAGGGCTAGTATCCAAAATCTATAAAGAACTTCTCAAACTCAACACCCAAAGAACAAATGATCCAATCAAGAAATGGGCAGAAGACATGAACAGACATTTTTCCAAAGAAGACATCCAGATGGGCAACGGATACACGAAAAAGAGCTCAATATCGCTTGGCATCAGGGAAGTCCAAATCAAAACCTCAATGAGATACCACCTCACACCAGTCAGAATGGCTAAAATTGACAAGTCAGGAAATGACAGATGGTGGCGGGGATGTGGAGAAAGGGGAACCCTCCTACACTGTTGGTGGGAATGCAAGCTGGTGCAGCCACTCTGGAAAACAGTATGGAGCTTCCTCAAAAAGTTGAAAATAGAGCTACCATATGATCCAGCAATTGCACTACTGGGTATTTACCCCAAAGATACAAAAGTAGGGATCCGAAAGGGTACGTGCACCCCGATGTTTATAGCAGCTATGTCTACAATAGCCAAACTGTGGAAAGAGCCAAGATGTCCATCGACAGATGAATGGATAAAGAAGAAGTGGTATATATATACAATGGAATATTATGCAGCCACCAAAAGGAATGAGATCTTGCCATTTGCAACGACGTGGATGGAACTGGAGGGTATTATGCTGAGTGAAATAAGTCAAACAGAGAAAGACATGTATCATATGATCTCACTGATATGAGGAATTCTTAATCTCAGGAAACAAACTGAGGGTTGCTGGAGTGGGCGGTGGGGTGGGAGGGATGGGGTAACTGGGTGATAGACACTGGGGAGGGTATGTGCTCTGGTAAGCGCTGTGAATTGTGCAAGACTGTTGAATTTCAGATCTGTACCTCTGAAACAAATAATGCAATATATATTAAGGAAAAAAAGAAGAAGAAGAAGAATGTAGCAGGAGGGGAAGAATGAAGGGGGGGAAATCGGAGGGGTAGACAAACCATGAGAGATGATGGACTCTGAAAAAGAAACTGAGGGTTCTAGAGGGGAGGGGGGTGGGAGGATGGGTTAGCCTGGTGATGGGTATTGAGGAGGGCACGTTCTGCATGGAGCACTGGGTTTTATGCACAAACAATGAATCATGGAACACTACATCTAAAACTAATGATGTAATGTATGGGGATTAACATAACAATTAAAAAAATAGAAAAATAAAAAAAAAAAAATCACCATGACAATATTTCCAGCAGCATACTTTTTTGCCAAAGCAATACTTTTTATCATCTTTATGTCCATTGAATTTTTATTGTTTCTCACTATTTCTAAATCCTTCACATTTTAAACAGTTTTATCTTTGAATATAAAAATAACTTATGTCAGTATAGAGACTCTTATAAAGAACATTACAGTAAATGCCATTATTAGGTATTATGCCAGAATTTGAACAAATATTAATGTTACACTAAATATGGGTAGGCTTATAAACCTATTGCTCTGCAGAGATTAAAATTTCTACAATAACAGTGGATACTCACTAGTTGGTACAAATAGGAAGGATATATTATGAAGAATAAAATGAATAATTTCACAGTAGAATTTTGATTTCCTGCAATGAATATATCAGCAATAAAATATGGAAATTACTTTATCGGTAGTCGTAGTAAACTTTGAATGGAGAAGAAAGCAACTGTGTCCCAAATGTCTAAGAAGAACATTAGTAGCATCATTACAAATGCCAGATATTCACTCTTCTATCAGTGGCACATATTTGAAATTCACTGTGATCTCAAAATTTCCAAATATTTAAATTATATCTGGTAAAGTAATTACCATAATAATACTTGCCTTGGCCCTAGGGATAGTCCCTTTTTCAGGGTTAAAGCGTAATCATTCTATTAATAATAATCGACTAAAATGCTAATAGTCAATTGGGGAAGATATTGGCCTCATTGATTTTGAAGATTAGCAAACTGAACTTGGCAATTTGATAAAAAAACACAAACAAAAAAGTAATATCCAGCTGGTAAGGCTTTATGTCATCAGGTAACAAACTCCATTTCAAGGTACAGAACACTGTTGGGTGACCTGACATTTAAGACCATCAATATATAGAGTCCATCTAACCGCCTTTTTATTTATTTATTTATTTATTTATTTATTTATTTATTTATTTTTGTTATGTTAATCTCCATACATTACATCATTAGTTTTTGATGTAGTGTTCCATGATTCATTGTTTGTGTATAACACCCAGTGCTCCATTCAGTACGTGCCCTCTTTAATACCCATCACTGGGCTAACCCATCCCCCCACCCCCCTCCCCTCTAGAACCCTGAGTTTGTTTCTCAGAGTCCATAGTCTCTCATGGTTCATCTCCCCCATGGATTTCCCCGCCTTTTTAAAATAACATTTCCTTTAGTGAAAATGATGCTTGCTACTGAATTGAAAGCCATTAAATATGCAAGTGTCATACTATGTAAGAGTGGTGTTTTAAAAGTATTTCATCGGGTTTGTTTTGTTTTCTCTCACTGTGTTTTCTGTTCTTCACCTCTATTTTCTAATTATCAACTACTGATTTTCAAAATTCTGTCATTCCTTCTTTCTTTGTTCTCAAGATCATTTTCCTTTATTTTCCTATATTCTTTCTGGTTTTATATTTAAATCCACTATATTTCAAGCAACTAATTGAAGTTCTAGTCAAACAAGAAATTTTAAAAAACAAATACACCTCATCAAGTAACTCCTGGGCTGGGCAGTCCTCCCTTTCAGAATGAAGCAGAGATGCTATGCAGGAGAAAGCAATCCAAGGGCTGCCAGCTGATTAACCAGCCCAGTTCTAGTTTTAGCTTATGGGCGTCCCCACAGTAATTCTTTTTGCTGAGCTAAACTGAGTCAATTCCTGTTGTTTGCATGAGTCATCATTAATTCTTCTCCTTCTTACTCCGCATCTAATTCAGATCCTTCAAAATATTTATAGGTTCTGAAATGATCTCACAGCATCCAAACGACCACTGTGGTCCAAGCAACGTCATCTCTCTGGATTATAACATAGCCTCCTTGTTGCCCTGCTTTTGCCTTTGCTCCATTAAAGTCTATTTTCCAGCAGCAGCCAGAGAGATCTTTATAAATGCGTGACAGATGATGTCATTCCCCTGCTCTAGAGCCTACTTAGAGTAAAAGTAAAAATGCTTAAAACGGCTTACACAGGGTGACCTTCCTCACCCTGCCTCTTGGCTCCTGTGACCTTGTCTCCCATCTGTCGATGCCAATCCAACTCCATTCCAGTCCTTGTTCTTCCTGGAATCTCACCATACATGCTTCTGCCTCAGTTATTTGCGCCTGTTTCCTCTGCCTAGCAATCTCTTTCCCTAGATACCTAATCGGCTCCCTCCCTCACTTCCTATCACTTTGAGAGGTTGCCCTTCCCCAGTACTCCCTGTTCCCTTCATCCTGTCATTTTTATAGCAATTATTACAACTTGTTGAAGCACATTTGAATTTATTATGTTTATGGTCTGTCATTTTCCACTAGACTAGAAGCTCCATGATGGACAGTGATATTTTTCCTACTGGATCCCCAGTGCCTAAAATAGTAATGGCTACACTCAATAAATATTTGTTGGATTAACTAATTAATACATAACAATTAGATATCATAATTATATAATTAGAATCATAGAATGTCACACAGAAAGAATGCATGATAATTAGAAAGGGATAGGAAAAGAAAATATGGACAAAATGGGAATATGAATAAACAGATGGAGAAAATTAAAAATAAAATGTGCACTTATAGCTTCACAATGACAACTAAACTTTGCCATCATTTGTCTAGAGATCCAATGCAAATATCCAGAACAAAGAGCAAAATACGTGAGAATTAAAAGGAAATGACATTTAATAATGATGATTCACAGACCTGTACCTCTGAAACAAATAATACATTATATGTTAAAAAAAAGAAGAAGATAGTAGGAAGGGAAAAATGAAGGGGGGGAATTCGGAGGGGGAGACGAACCATGAGAGACTATGGACTCTGAGAAACAAACTAAGGGTTCTAGAGGGGAGGGGGGTGGGGGGATGGGTTAGCCCAGTGATGGGTATTAAAGAGGGCACGTACTGAATGGAGCACTGGGTGTTATACACAAACAATGAATCATGGAACACTACATCAAAAACTAATGATGTAATGTATGGTGATTAACGTAACATAATAAAATAAAATTTAAAAAATAAATTTAAAAAAGAACTTGCTTCCTTCCTCCCTCCCTTCCTCCCTCCCTTCCTTCCTTCCTTCCTTCTAGAGGTAATACATGAATATACAGGTAAAAGATCCAAATGATACAAAGTGTAAAGAGTGAAATATAGATATAACTCTTTGCCCTCCTTCTTGTATTCTACTAATTGGAGAATCATATTTGTCCTGAGATGGGTGACCATTTGTCCATTTAAATTTCCTTTACTTACACATGGATATGCAGATACCCATGTATATTTTGTTCCTTATAAGGATTTATAAAATTTTTATTCCCCTGACAATATATACTTTATTTTTTAAAAATAACTATAAAGCATTACACAGAGAAGGTGTAACCCAATTTATTTAATCACTGTCTTATGATGGCTATTCTAAATTTACTTGTTTATTTAAGCTATACAGCCAATGCTGCAAGGAATGTCTTGAACACTGATTACTGGACACATATGTAGGGTTTCCATAAAATAATTTCTTAGAACTGGAATTTGTTAAAAAAAAAAAAAAAGTATTGGCTTTTCACATTTCGATAGATACCAATAAATTACCTTCCAAAAATGGTTAACAAATTTACTCCAATGAGAATATATTCATGTACCCATTTTCTCACATTCCTACCAACATCTAATATTATTGATCTTATTATGATTAAGGAAAAAAATTATTTTGCAGTTTTCTAATTTGCTCTCTGATAACTTTTAATAACTTTATGCATATTTTCACGTTTATTGGCCATTTATATTTTGTATTTCCAACTTGCCCTCATATGTTTTGTTAATAATTGACTTGTGTCATATTTTATGGAATATGTAGAAACTCATGTTTTTTAAATGTTTGTCTTCATTTACAAAATGAGTTGCAATTTCTTCCTACATTGTATCTCTCCATTTGACATGATATATATTAAAATATGTTAATATTTTTATTTATGACTCCTCTGGTATTTAGGAAGGCCTTTCTCACAGTGACATTTAATGCTTTCAACTATTATTTTTTTTATCGTGTAGCTTTCTACCCCATCTAGAATTTATTTCTGTGTAGAACTGAAATAAGTCTAAATTAATTGTATTTACTAATGGACAGTCAATTGCACTAGCAAGCATTTACTGATTTAGTCTGTTCTTCACCACTGCTTGGAAATAAACCACTTGTTCTAGACCACAGGCACTGCCACGATTAGAGGTTGCTACTCTTTAGCCTCGGAAATTTATATTTGCTCTGAAGTGTGATTTTCCTCATTATCTAAACTCGTTTTTCTAGATTTCACAATTTGCATGATGACCACTTTACCTAATTTAAGTTTAATCTGGAAAAATCTAGTTAATACAGAGATGAACATTTTTTTTTTCCATTTAGACTATGTCTGGTTTAAAAATTCACAACACTATTTATTTTAGGCACCATTTATTTTAGTTAAATGTGCATGGCGAATTTGCAATGACATGGATGGAACTAGAGGGTATTATGCTAAGCGAAATAAGTCAGAGAAAGGTAAGTATCATATGATCTCACTGATATGAGGAATTTGAGAAACAAGACAGAGGATCATAGGGGAAGGGAGGGAAAAATGAAACAAGATGAAACCAGAGAGGGAGACAAACCATAAGAGACTCTTAATCTCAGGAAACAAACTGAGGGTTGCTGGAGTGGTGGGGGTGGGAGGGATGGGGAGGCTGGGTGATGGACACTGGGGAGGGTATGTGCTATGGTGAGCACTGCGAATTGTGTAAGACTGATGAATCACAGACCTGTGCCTCTGAAACAAATAATACATTATATGTTAATAAAAAAATGTTTAAAAAATGTGCATGGTGATACATTGGTTTGATAATTCTTTTTATAGAGTACTAAATATTTCAGGATCAAAAACAGCTTTGCACTTAACTCTGAAACATTACTCTGCAAGTATTGCAAAGGCCTTTGCCCGAAGCGTGTAAAGTCTACCTTGAAAATGACTGTTTTTCAAATTAACCCTGCTTTTGTTGTTTTAGAATTAACTAAAATTAACTTTTTTCTTCCAGAAAGATTAAATTTATATCGACCAAGGCCATTATGATTGAACATCTGACTGTTACATACATAAATTTTCTCTAAAAATGTAAATTTTATAGGTTTTTTAGTACTTTTTTCCCAAATATTGATAGATACTTAAGATACTTTTTCTACATGATTTTAACTATTTCCTTTACTCCTACTAGTAAAATCTGAAAACAATTATGTACCCAAAGTACATAAATATCCTTATGTGTATGAGGAAAATTTACATAGTTGATACAGTAAGACAATTATAAATGTAGAATCAGAGTCTCTAGTTGTTTTATCACTCTATTTTTTTTTTATTAGAAAACATGAGAGATTCTCTTGGTATCTACCAAGAATTAGTAGGGATTTACTTTATAAGGAGATTAGAGTGTATTATATGTTAGTGATACTATATGCTTTATAAATTAGTACATATCGTGTAATACTTTCTAATTCTCACTCCTTAGCAACAAGAAGATATAAGGAGTGCATTGGATTAGGTATTATAATCTCACATATTGAATAGTCAACCTCTTTGTTTCTAATTTGTCACAAAAAGGAAATAGGGTAACAAATACTTTTCCAAATATGGAATTAAAATGTCAGTCAACTGGAAATTTAAAATAAAGCATCTTTCCTCTTCCTGTGCTTCCTTATTTCAAAATAATATTTGTTTTTAAAACTGCAAATGAACTGTGTTTATTTTGGCAAATTCAGATACTAGAGATACACATAGAATATAACTTTCATACTATTTCTAAGCATGTCATACATATACAAGTGTACATAGCTTTTTAACTAGACTACTAAAGTTTATATTATCTGTAAGCCAAAATAGTCCATCCTTTTACCCCTCACACTTGTGACCATGTTATCTTGCAATGACAAAAGGGACTTTGAACATATTATTAATATTATGGACTTTAAAATAGGGACATTATCCTAGATTATTCATGTGGGCCTAATATAATCATATGAGCCCTTAAAAGCAGAGAACTTCCTCTGGCTGGAGGCAGAAGAGAAATGAGAATGACAGGAAACTTAGGGAGATTCTGAGTGTGAGAAGAAATGAACACGTCTTTGCAGCCTTTGATGAGTCCAGCCAGCCAACACCTTGATTTCAGCCTTGTGTAACCTGGAACCAAGAAACCAGCAGAGCTAACCTAGACTTCAGAACCACAGAAGTGTGAGATAATAAATTTGTGTTGTCACATTATTATTCATATTGTTATTTTAATACTATTATATCATTCTATTCATGTTATCAAATTTTGCTATACTAAGCTCTATATTTTTATACTTATATTTAAATAATTTAATGTAAAGCACTTATCTGCAGAATAAGATCAACCAAAAAACTATTAAACATAAGCCTTTATTTCAACATGCATGTTCTGAAGAAATGTTCTGTCTTAGAGGAAGAAGGACAGATTTTTTTTTATATAACTTGAGCTTTAACAATAGGGTTAGTCAGATATCAGCTGGTTTGGGAATAATTACTTCAAATTGGCTCTCAAAAGAGGGAGGAATCCATCTTGTGAATTGCAGCTGAAGGCTGGGAAATTTATATTTTATCAATAAGTATGGGGAGGAATAGGGGTAAAAGTATGTGAGGGCCACAGTGGAAAATTTTCAATCTTTTGTGGGTCTCTTATTGTCAAATAATAAGGTGCTCTGAGTCCATTTTGTACATATTTAAAGCTTATCTCCATAAATAGCGAACTTTTTGTACTTAAATATTTGTGATAGAAAGCTTCCAAAATGGTAACACCAGCTTCCTAAAGGATTTTTTCTTAAGGAAAAAAATCAAATCTATTGCTTGAATTTCAATAATGACCTACAACAATAATGTTCTCTAAGGGATTGGGCTATTTATTTATGGGTTAAAATGGAAAGAAAAAAAGATCTATGCTTCAGGAATTTGTGTAGATGGATTGTATTTTTAAAAAATATTTAAAAGATTTTATTTATGAGAGAGAGAGCGTGTGCACACAAGTGGGGGAGGGGCAGAGGGAGAGGGAGAAGCCGACTTTCCATAGAGCAGGGAGCCCAAAGCAGGGCTGTATCCCAGGACCCTAGGATCATGTCCTGAGCTGAAGGTAGACGCTTAACCAACTGAGCCATCCAGGCACCCCATTTTAAATTATTTTTTAATGTTTAATTTTTTTTCAAATTTAAATTATTTTATTTTAAATCCTAATTTAAATTTTTTTCATTTTTTAAAACTTTAAATTAAATTTTGTGCTTTGTATTTATTTCTACCTGTACTACCTGTTTCTTATTTGTCTATTTCCCCTTTTTTACAATTATTGCATACAACATTATAAACATTATGTACAACATACATTATAAATATACTATCAAACTTGGAGGGCATAAATTACCATTGAGCAAAATCTTCTTACCACTTTCTCCCCAGTCTCACACTTTGAAGGTAATTCCTGCTAATAGTTTGCTGTGCAATGTTCTAAATATATTCTATGACTGTTCAAAAAGAGCTAAGTTAAAGCAAAGACAAGCATGATATATACATTTATACCATATATATACATATATCTAAGTATGTGTATTTTAAATATAAATTAAATGAATAATTCTGCATTAAAAAAACTTATTAAATTCTTTTATTATTATTATTATTAAAGATTTTATTTATTTATTTGACAGAGAGAGAGAGAGAGAGCACAAGCAGGGGGAGCAGGAGAGGGAGAAGCAGACTCCCCGCTTAACTGACTGAGCCACCCAGGTACCTCTCAACATTTTTTTTTTCTGTCAGACTGAAAGCATTAGCCTGGAAGGGATAGAGCAAATACTGTCATGAAAAAAATTGAACCTTGAGGGGCACCTGGGTGGCTCAGTCATTAAGCATCTGCCTTCAGCTCAGGTCATGATCCCAGGGTCCTGGGATCAAGCCCTGCATCGGGCTCCCTGCTCGGCGGGAAGCCTGCTTCTCCCTCTACCACTCCCCCTGCTTGTGTTCCCTCTCTCGCTGTGTCTCTCTCTGTCAAATAAATAAATAAAAATCTTAAAAAAAAAAATTGTACCTTGAAAAAAGAGGAAAGAGGAAGAGAACATCATATCAGATGAGTTGTGTAACAAGACTGAAGGTGGGGTCTTGGCAGGGGAGCCCCTAAAAGTCAACTTTGACACTAGGATGTGGGTGCAGGTAATTGATTTGAAAGATTATCTAAGGACGCAGAGAAGGGAAGGGTAAGGTGGGGAAGGGAGAAAGGCAATCAAAGGCATATCAATGAGTGGTTGATACCATACTGACACAGTATCTGTCAGACCATCTGGGGTTGGCATCAAAGCATCAGCAACTTTTAAAGTTCCCCAGGTTATTCCAATATGCAACCAAGTTTGAGAGCCAGTGTTCCATCCTTATTATGTAAAGTGTGCTTTTATTCATATGAACATTGAAATCTGAGAACCTTTCATTACCGCACAATGGAATCATTTGGGGAGCTTTCAAAGTACCCATACCCCAAGCCAAAAGGCACCAACTCCAGAAATACTGACTTAATGTGGTCTGGGGGGCAACCTGAGCATCTGGTTTTTTACAGGCTCATCCAGCTGATTCAGTTAAGCAACAAGGTTTGCTAATCACTGTCGTAGATAATTTCTTTGTTTGCTAATCATTGTTGTAGATAATTTCTGTTGGAGTTATATTTTAAATGTTTATAGATATTCCCTGTAGTATCTCAATGCCTAGCTCCTATTAAACTTATTATGCTAATGTCACAGATTATACTTTTATGCTTTACTTTCTTAGTCATCTCTGGATGCTGTTCCTTTCTATTTTATTCCCCTATATTTTTTCAATTCTTATTTTTTTACTCTACTACTGCTTCCTTATTTGATACTTCTGAGACTACATTTACAACTGATTGAGAGTTTTCCATCTTAGCTGCTGTTAGAAAAATGTGGAAAGCTTTAAAAAAAATACTTATGTCTAGGTGCTTCACTAGAGATTCTGATTTAATGATTTGTGGTAGGCTCCGTTATGTTTTTTTACTTGAAAGCTCTGCTGAAGATTTCAATGTGCACTTAGGTTTGAGACCCTTTGAGCTTATTTATATTGTCTGGAACTTGGAAAGACAAGCAGAAAAGAGAAAATGATCATAGAACACCGATTAAATGCCTTCCTATGGAAGCTCCTTAGTAGTTTGGTCAGTGCATTTTCATTTTATTGTTTAGCACTGTAAACTTACATTGTTGCAGTGCTCCACAGATAATTGGTAGAAAACTGGGGAATAAAAAAAATCCTCAAAAAATATTTATTAATTGTCACAACACCCCCACGTTAGACATTTTTCCATGTGGCAGATGAGGTTATGTGGATGAGTGAAAATCACCAGGAATTTATGGTGATTAAAATAAAATGGATCAAGTTATCATTAGTAATGGTTTCCTAGTTAAGGACCAGGGCTGTTCACGCTTGCCCCATCCTGCTCCCAGGGCACCATCATGTGTGTCCTGCTAAAACATATATAACCCAAAGGTATCAAAAGCTACAGTAGTTCTAAATTTGAGTGTTGTTGAATTTCCTGGATTTTCATGAAGACGCTTCCCATCGATGGACAGAAGGCAGATTCCTCGCTCTGGAAAGTTCCACTTTATTAGTTTTTTCAGTTTTCTAAATAAAAAGTGATTTTTATTTTCTGGTATTCAAAGAAATTTCACCACCGTCTATTAAATGGGCATAATGACCACTTCATTGGTTATGATGAGATAAATTATTCATAGGCCATAGTTTCTTGATCTATAGGAAATGCTCAGTATGGTAATTCTTATTATCAGTACTGAATATCGTCTAAATAACATCTCATAAGGAGCAGCACTTTGTTTACTATTAATGACAATAGTGAGCATGGTACTCATATAATGCTTATACACATTCTTAATTTGTGTGATGAAATGAATCTAGAGTTCCCCAAAGCGAGAAATGTGAAAACTTGGTCCCCCAAAATATTAACTAACCGCAGGCTCAAATAGATTCTGTGAGCAAAAGTGTTTGGAAAACATTAGGCTGAACAACTTTCAATAGATTTCTCTGTGAGGGACCATTCAGATCCTTTGGGATGCTCTTATTAAATTAGAATATCCTGGAGAGTTATAGTATATAGGATACAGCATTTCACAAACTCATGTGGGCATTTTGAACATCTTTTTATATTATGGAGTTTGTACTCCCTGGAGCACCTTTTAGACATGCCTATTAATGAAACCATTAATGTGTACTACATCAAGTTAGGCTCTTGAACAACTGACTTCTCAGAAATGTGGTTTAATGTTATATGTTCAGATTCTCTCATACTTGATAATAAGAAAGATTCCTATGGTATATAACTTTCACCTTTGCTATAAAATGTTATTGTAGTCAATGTACCACTTTATCACACAATGTTTTTAGATAAATTTCTATTGAGAATTTTTAGGACTTTATGTCTGGAAATATTTAAACTCCCCTGACTAAATGGCATAATTTCCCATGCTGATTATGAGAACTAGGTCAGTATGTCACGTTTGGCCTTCCTTGCCCAAAAGCCAAAAGTCAAATTTTATGTACGTTCACAGCAAATTTAAAAAGCTCTAATTTGGGGGGATATTTTAATTACTCCTCTCCTTGGACCAAATATTCAGAGTCTACTCTGTATTCTTACTGTATTTGGGTTTTGCTTGAAGCCCCCTCAAACAACTTCAGAGAGATGTGGTGTAGAAGTAAACTTTATAAATGGAATTCACTGTCTCTTATTCATTTTTCATGCTTCTTCTAGGCTATCTGTAATTATGGCCAAGCTTCAGTCACTCTGTGGTTTTCATTCTGAGACTCAGCAGGGACCATTTTTTTTCCTCCTCAGGAAACCTTGCCATTTGAGTAGGAAAATGCCTCCTTTCCAGGCAAAGCAATCAGAAAAACACCCCTTTCTTTCTCTCTCATCTGTCTTTGCATGAAAGAAATTTCCAGTGGCAGAAAGTCCTCTGTATCAAAATGAATAAAAAGCATATTGTAATCATAAGCTTCTGCCTTTATTACTTTAATGAACATCTATAGAGTTTATACGACCTTTTCTCAGGTTAACTGTAGTTTCCATTTATGATCTCTTGAGATTTCCTGTTGAATATCAACGCTGCCATGTTTTTAAGGATTGGATCAGTCATCTCTTTGCCCTCAGATTTATTCTTGTCCTTCCCCTGCTTTGTCCTGCCTAATCACATATGGACCACTGAAGACTACATTTCCCATGTTCCCTTGCCAAAAGAATTCCTGTTGGATTCGACCCGTAAGAGGAACCAGCTGGAGATTGACAGAAGAGATGGAGAAAGAAGACCAAGTATTTCCACCCCCTCCCTCTGAATAAGCAGTGTTTCCATAAAGTTGCTGCTTCTGCAACATGTTTTCTCTGTGATTCCTGCTTTCAAAGACAGGCTCTTCATTCATGGTCTTCACTTATACCTCTCAGCCCCAAATTGTGTTACTTTAACACCACTTCTTACCTTACCCTTTATTTATTTTTTTTTCCCAGCTTTATTGAGATATAATTAACATAATACTGTGTAAGTTTAAGGTATACAAAGCAATGATTTGTTATATATATATATATATGTGTGTGTATATATATATCACAAAATGATTACCTTGATAAGGTTAGTTAACAGATCCATTACCTCAGTTACTTTTTTCTTTTTTTTTTTGTGGTGAGAACTTTTAAGATCTACTCTCTTAATATCTTTCAAGTCCACACTAGAGTACTGTTAACTATGGTCAACATGCTGTACAGTAGATCTTCAGGACTAACTCACCTTATAACTGAAAGTTTGCATCCTGTGCCCACCTTCACCCATTTCCCTCATCCCAACCCCCAGGCAGCAACCACAAATCTATTCTCTGTTTCTATGAGTTTGCTTTTATAGTCTACCCATAAGTGATATCATACAGTATTTGTCTTTCTCTGACTTATTTCACTTAGCATAATGCCTTCAAAATTTATTCATGTTGTCACAATGGCAAGATTTCTTTCTTTTTAGGGCAGAATAATATTCTATTATATATCTGTATCTCTATCTCTATCTATCTATCTATCATCTATCTATCCATCTATCTATCTATCATCTATCCCACATTTTCTTTACCCATTCATCTTTTGACATGTAAATTATTTCCATGTCTTGGCTATTGTAAATAATTCTGTAATAAGCATGTTGGTGATGGGGGTGCAGATATCTCTTCAAGATAGTGATTTCATTTTCTTTGGGTATATACCCAGATGTGGAATTGTGGGACCATATGGTAGTTCTATTTTTAATTTTGAGAGGATCCTCTGTACTGTTTTCCATAGTAGCTGCACCAATTTACATCCCCACCAACAGTGCACCAGGGTTCATTTTTATCTTTTGCCTTTTTGATAATAGTCATTCTAACAGTTCTCAGGTGAGATCTCATTGCAGTTTTGACTTGCATTTCCCTGATGATTAATAGTGATGTTGACTACTTTCTCAGTACCTGCTGGCCATTTATGTCTTCGTTGAAAAAAAAAGTCTATTTAGGTCTTTAGCTCATGTTTTAATTGACTTATTTGGTGTTTTTGCTATACAGTTGTATCAGTTCCTTTCTTTCATTTATATACCTGTTTTAAGTTTTTATTTAAATTCCAGTTAGCTAACATACAGTGTAATATGAGTTTCAGGTGTACAAGATAGTGATTCAACACTTCCATACAACACACTGTGCTCATCACAAGTGCCCTCCTTAATCCCCATCACCTATTTAACCCATCCCCCACCCACCTCCCCTCTGGTAACCATCAGTTTGTTCTCCATGGTTAAGAGTTTGTTTCTTGGCTTGCTTCTCTCTTTTTTTTCCCCTTTGCTCATTAGATTCCACATATGAGTGAAATCATATTGTATTTGTCTTTCTCTGAGTTATTTCACTTAGCATGATACTCTCTAGCTCCATCCATGTCATTGCAAATGGCAAGTTTTCATTCTTTTTATGGCTGAGTAATATTCCATTGTGTGTGTGTGTCTGTGTGTCTGTAGATATCTATCTATCTATCTATCTATCTATCTATCTATATATATATATATCACTTCTTCTTTATCCATTCATCAGTCGATGGACACTAGGACAGTTTCCATAATTTGGCTATTGTAGATAATGCTGCTTTAAACATTGAATTAGTATTTTTGAATTAGTATTCTGAATTAGTATTTTTGAACTCTTTGGGGTAAATTCCTAGTAGTGCAATTGCTGGATCAGAAGGTAGTTCTAGTTTTAACTTTTTGAGGAACCTCCATACTGTTTTCCACAATGGCTGCCCCAGTGTGCATTCCCACCAACACTTGTTTGCAGGAGGGTTCCCCTTTCTCTGCATCCTCACCAACACTTGTTTCTTGTGTTGTTGATTTTAGCCATTCTGACAGGTGTGAAGTGGTATTTCATTGCAGGTTTCATTTGTATTTCCTTATATATTTTGGATATCAGCTCCTTATCAGATATGTGGTTTACAAGTATTTTCTCCCTTTCTGTACATTGCCTTTTCATTTTGTTGATCATTTCTTTTGCCTTGCAGAAACTGTTAATTTGATATAGTCCCTCTTGTTGCTTTTTGCTTTTTGTTGCTTGTGCTTTTGGTGTCATATCCAAAAAATCATTTCCAAGACCAATGTCCCCTATGTTTTTTTGTAGTTTTATGGTTTCAGGTTTGACATTTAAGTCTTAAATCAATTTTGAGTTATTTTTTGTAAGGGTCTTGTCCCCATTATCCCTCCATTCCTAGGAAGGGTAAGAGTTTCCCAATACTGAAAATCTCTGGGTTACTTCAGGTTCCTGGTTTGCATTTTCCTTTTTTTCCAACATGTTTAAATATTTTCTATTGAATGATCTGGTGAGGGCTTTCTTTTCCTTCCTGAAACCTGACTGATATGAGGATTTAAATATTATTTTAACTCTTCTGAGTTTTATTAAATTCTTAAGAAACTTAATATATTCAGATTTTTGGATAAAAATTTTAAACACTATATATTTTTAAATGTTCTCATGAAGTGGTGACATACCTATATCGATCTATTATTCTACTTATCTATACATCTATAAACATTAACACATTGCGACTTTAGAGTTTGGTTGCACTAGTATCTATACACACAAGACATGTATTTACTGACAAATTTTAACAACTCCTTTTGCACATACTTAAGTTTTGTGTTAATTTTACATTCAAACTAAAAGTATGGAAGGAACATATGTTCAATACAAATTCTATATCAAAATATTGGGTGTGTCTCTTGCATTGCACCATTTTCCAGAATTAATAGGAGTAGAAAGATGCGAATATTGCATGCAGTAACAGCTAAGCATGGCTGGTAATAGTTTGGCATTATGGTTAAGAATTATTGCTGAAATATACCATTTATAATGTCTGCTGCTGGTGTATAAGTAATTTTGTTGGATTGCTGCTGGGAATTAGTTTTATTTCCCATGCTACATGCATATTTTCCATTTCATTTGAATAAACAAGTATGCTATGGTTTCACCAGTTATAATTTTCATTTATCATATACAAGAATGAACATCACTACTTGGCTCTGAAAGCTGGTTTGACTTGCAAGGTTTTACTTCTCTTTCCTTCTGAACTAACATGTTCACAATAGAATAGGGCAGATCAGGGAGAGTATAGGCTTAAAATTTAGTTTCACTGAAAGAATGAAAAGGGACATTCTGAGTAGTAAGAAAGTATCATTGATTTTTCTCAGCATGATGATTGGTACAGAATCTATTCTGGAGTTTCTTTTTCATCAAAAAGGACTTAAGGTAGACTTAGATAAATTATAGTATTAAGAGCAACTTCCATAGGGAGGAAAGCATTAGAACATAGGTTTTCACAATATTATTAAATGTACTTATGCCATATAAGTAATGGGACCCATATTAGAAAGAGGATTTTTTTATCTTCTTAATTTTGAGTTTCAATCAATGGCTTTATTTTTATTTATTTTCACAATATTATAGTTAGTAAAGAAGGTATAGGGAAGCAAAAAGTGCCACCCCAAAATGTGTCTCTTTGTCAGGTGGATTATTGGGAAGAATCTTTGACCTTTCTCCTAAATTCCTAAAATAATTTAGAAAGAGGGCCTGCTCCAGGAAGGAAGCTGCTATCACCATAGATAACTACAATATAATATGACCCAGGGTGGTAGACATGGAAGAATTTAGCAAAGTCTGTTTATTAAAATTCTTCTCTGTGTCCTGCCATTTCTGCATGGTCCAGCACATATTTGTTCACCAAATATTTACTCTTTTCATCTTCCTGTGACTTGTCTTCCTTCCCTCTGAAGCCCCAGACACCTACCCCCATATCCTTAGCTCTGGATGGCATATACGCTTCAATTGCTTGGCTGCCGGTGGGCCTCATATAATTATGAAGCCCCCATGCATACATAATTATATTTGATTTCCTCCTGTTAATCTGTCTTATGTCAGTTTAATTCTCAGACCAGACAAAAGAATCTTGAAAGGTAGAGAAAAATGTTTCTTTCCCAACAAAGGTTATAAATAACACTGCTAATACTTGGGAAAATAGGGACAAGAGTGAGAAGTAAGGCAGGTGACTTTTAAACTCTCCTCAATGCAAATTTATTAGGTTTTCTTTATTTGTTATGGAAATGAGTCACCCTCTCTCACCTGTCCCCAGGATTTTACAGTCTACCTTGGGAAGAAATTCTCAAAATAACTTTTTAGGGTATAAATAAACAAAGTATACTGCAATAATGACATATTTCCAGTTTTGTAAAATCTTATCTCTAGAAAATGAACTTATTTTTTCTCAACTAAAGTGAAGTTTGCCTTGGTTTTTGTGCAGAAAAAAAAATCACTGAGGGATGCAGATTGTTTCAAACACCCTGAAATACTGAAGTCTATTCAATTAGCATACATCTGGCTGTCCCTGACTTATTTACTTATACTTTTGACTAAAATAGTTACAAGAATACAGGAAAAAAAAAAGAGAAAGGAATTAGGTGGTTAATTACATGAATCCAGAAGAAATACTAACATCAAAGGCTGTGAAGCAAATATACTAGTGTTAAAAAAGAAGACAGTACAGAGCTACATCAGCTTCTTTCCATCTACTGTTTTCTTTGGCTTCAGTGAAAATCAGAACACTACATAGTTATTTATCTAATAAAAGCTAATATTTGAGGCATCATGGGCTGGGTCACTTTGGTGCCCCTATATTCATCACACACATAGTAGTTCAAGAAGCTGGATCATGGACATGAACTGGTGATGACTGAAGGGGAGCCGAATTTGTCACCCCAAAATATGTCTCTTTGCATAAGGTTTATCTTGGGCTGGTTATTTTTAAGAAAGAGCAGACACAGACAAGCTCTGAAAACCAAGCAGAAGTTACCCTTTTGTAGGAGACATTGACATGTATAAGGGAAACCTCCACTTGTACGGGTGTCTCCTTCTCTGTATCAGGAAGAGCAGGATGACTCTTACTTAGAAACTCTTACCAATGTAGAAAGCATGGACTTAAATCTTCATAACAACCTCACCTTTGTTTACTGTGTTCTGATAAGCTCCTATAACTGGCCTCTCCATCAATACCTTCTTTTGTCTCTTGCTGAAGTTGGTAATTAAGGTGGTACTTAACCCCATTTGGGGGAGTTACTCAGTTTTCCTGGGTTTCTCCCATATACACAGGAGGTATACATGTTATTAAACTCCTGTTTGCTTTTCTCCTGTTAATCTTTTATTCCAGGGGTTCTCAGCCAAGAACCTAGAAGGGTAGGTTCTGGGAAGGTTCTGGGCAGGTTCAACATTCTGGGAAGTGTCATTTTTCACAAATGAAGTGGTAATGCAGGAGTATAATTAGGAAAAATTCTAGTAGGAATAGTATTCTCCAAGACTCTGGAGTGTCCAGAAAATGGAAAGAATCAAACTTCAAATCTTTGTTCCCCATTCTCAATGAAAAGCTGCTAGGTATTTTTGACTGAAATGTTAATTTGTCTTTAAATTTATATCTGAAATGAAGATGCTTTCAGTTCCTCAACTGAAAAAAAATAAAGCTATGATCCTATGGAGCTGAAACCTTTCTCTGCAGCCTTGAAGAAAGACTGTATCTCTGCTATGTTTTGGGGGTTGTTTTGCTTTGTTTTGATTTATAAAAGACAAGGAAAAAGATTTCAAAACAACTGCTAGATGTTTTTTAAAAACTGCAAAGGAACATGACTTCTAAAAAACTAAAACAAAACATCATTAAGCATCAAGAAAATTAGATGAAGCCACATGACTTGTATATAAGGGGAAAAAATAACATCACAATATGCTTAGGTTTAATTCTTTAACTTTTTCTACCTTGCAGAAAACATTTTTTTCCTCCACATAACTAATGTTTTTCCATTTTAATTATATTCAAGATTGCTACAAGCTAGTCTTTTTGAAATTTAGTGATAAAGAAAAAAAGTCTTCTAATCACTAAGAATAAATTCTTCTATTTTTTTCTCTACAATAAGCTGATTTTTGATTTCTTAATCTTAATCTCTATATCTGAAAAAATGAAAAACAATCCCTTGTATTCTGTGGTTTAAAAAAATGTAATTAGTACTTATATACATAGTGTTGGGGAGGAATTTTTTTTTCTTTTTAAAGATTTATTTATTAATTTTAGAAAGAGAGAGGTGGGGGAGAGCAGAGGAAAAGGGAGAAAGAGAATCTCAAGCAGACTCCCTGCTGAGCTGTTTGTTATGTAGCTTTCATTTAAAATAATCAATATGCTAAAGTGGTACATTTTTGGGCAGTCTATCCTTGGCCCCTACAATAGTTAAACCATTCTTCAAATTGACAGGGTCATAAAAACACATTCTGAAATGGATGTTAACATAAAATATCACACTCCAAAACTTCCTCCATGGGCAAATAGGTCAAAAATGAAACCTCAAAAATTATAGGTGAGTACTGATAGCAGTTTTGGATATAAATACATGGAATAAATATGGTTAGAAAATTGATTATAAAAGGGGTGCCTGGGTGGCTCAGGTCATGATCTCAGGGTCATGAGATCAAGCCCCGTGTTGGGCTCTACAGTGGGTGTGGAGCCTGCTTAAGATTCTCTCTCTACCTCTCTCTCTGCTCCTCCCCTCCCATTCACATGTGCTCTCTCTCTCTCTTTCAAAAAAAATTGATTACAAAAGAGTTAAACAGTGATAAAGGTACATTAGAGTGAACTGGTTAAGGTTGAAAGTTCAATTATTGAAGAATGGAACTTTGGTCAGGGGTAGAAGAGAAACAGGTGTATTAAATTTCTATCATGTGTTAAGGGAAGACAGATTTTCATATAACTTTTGAATACATGTCTTGCCACTTAAGTTCCTCAATATATGTTTTGGATTAAATAAATACATAGCCAAAAAGAGACAGAAAATGACAAGGAACAATTGAATCAAAGAACATAAATTATTATTGAAATAAGGCTAATGAATTATAAGGAATAAAAATATGACAAGTTGAACTTCTCTGTCCAAATAAAAAGTACTATTATTCATTTAAAGAACAAAATCATAATACATTGTAACAAGAGAACATATGTATACATACACAGAGATATTTCAAAATAAAAGGATAGATGGAGTTATGCACTTGAAAAAGCAAAAAGCAAACAGTTGTAGCAATATCAAAATCAAAACCCAGTAAATTTCGGTCAACATTAAAGAAGAAAACAATGATCCTTTTCTATTCTTTAACAGCCTGCTTCAAAATGATGACATTACATTAACGAATACTTGAGCACAGATTAATGTTTTAAAAATTAAAAACAAAAAATGAAACCATAGGAATCAGTAGCAGATACACATTTTTAGGGGATTTGTAACATATCTCTCAACATTTAACATATCAAGAATTTTTTTTAAATTATGTTCAGTTAGCCAACATAGAGTATATCATTAGTTTTTGATGTAGTGTTCAATGATTCATTAGTTGTATATAACACCCAGTGCTCATCACAACACGTGCCCCCCTTAATACCTATCACCTGGCTACCCCATCCCCCTGCCCCCTTCCTTCTGAAATCAATAAAAGTTTTAAAAATGACATCAAGATTTCTTGGGATTCTAATAGGTCTATTTAAAAAATTAAAACTGAAGAAAACAAAGCATTTTAAGCTTTGTTCAAACATTTACAAAAATGTATCATATAAGCTATAAATTGTACAAGCCATAATCCCTACACATAATTCTTTTTTTTTTAAGATTTATTTATTTGTTTGAGAGAGCGTGAGCACAGGAGGGAGGGAAAGAGAGAGAGAGTCCTAAGCAGACTCTGAAATGAACACAGAGCCCGATGCAGGTTTCAATCTCTCGATCCTGAGATCATGACCTGAGATGAAATCAAGAGTTGAACACTTAACTGACTGAGCCCCCCAGGCACCCCTAAACACAATTCTTTAAAATTTAAAATTAATAACAGCTTAAAATAGCAATCCATAATAAAAAATATTGAAAATTGGAAAACAAAGCACTTCTCTGCATTTAGTAAGAAAGTAATGAGAATACAAAATTCTACAAAATAATTTTTTTCATTTCTAAACTTTTTTTTAAAGATTTTATTTATTCACTTGAGAGAGAGAGAGAGAGAGAACAAGTGGGGGGGGGAAGAGGCAGAGGGAGAGGGAGAAGCAGACTTCCCGCTGAGCAGGCAGCCTGACATGGGGCTTGATGTCAAGCCCGGAGATCATGACCTGAGCCAAAGGCAGATGCTTAACCATCTGAGCCACCTAGGCACCCCTCATTTCTAAACTTTTTATAAGAATAGTAATAAACAACTAAATGAGCAAAACAAAATAACATCTAAATTAAATAAACAAGTCTAAGGAATTCCAAAAGAATGAAAGCAAAGATGCAGGAACTTATTGCTCTTGCTTCTTACTATAGAAATTAATAAGCCATAAAATATGAGGTTATATCTACTCAATTAAAATTCTCAAATATGGTTGCTTTCAAAAAAGAAACATAAAACAAAATAGAATTAATCTAAAATCTAAATCAAAAATAAAAGAAAGCAATCACAAACACATTTAGAAATCAGAAAGCAATATAAACATGTTTACAATTATATTATTAACAGATTTTAACATTCATA
This sequence comes from Halichoerus grypus, assembly GCF_964656455.1. Lineage (NCBI taxonomy): Eukaryota > Metazoa > Chordata > Mammalia > Carnivora > Phocidae > Halichoerus > Halichoerus grypus. The sequence continues at coordinate 103,289,223 of NC_135727.1, read as the reverse complement.
AAAATGGATCATTTTCTAGAAATCATGGAATTAGTTAAAAGAAGAGGTAGGAAACTTGAAGAGGATAACCATGGAAGAGATGGACAAATGATTAACTATCATCTCTAAAACTAACTGTTGAATGGATTTTGGGGTGAATATTTTAAAGTTTCATAGAAAAAAATAACTGTCTTACTTTAAAAATAGTTCAGAAACAAAGAGAAAGATGAAATATATCTAATTTTGTATTTTATAAAATTGATAAAGCTAAGAATCATAAAACAAATTAAGAGAACTACTGACCAAACATATTTATAAACATAGATTTTTAAAAAGTCTTAGTAAATTACTTAAGTGTAAAACAAAATCATGTTCTAATATAATGAAGGAGATAGTATTATACGAATAAAAAATATTATCGAATACATTTTAAAATTTTAATGTGATAATAGATTTCCTAGAAAGAGAAATGCTCCCAATAGAAATAAAAAACTGCATATGAGGAAATCCATCACCTATTTTTTTATTTTTTGGTCATGCAAAAATATTTTACTAGGCATTCTGGAAAAAAGGTTTCATGTCCAAACAAGTTTGTGAATATACATACGGTGGAGTATATGGAGGGCATATCTTGATCCCTCGGTTTCATCTGGAGTCTGCCTTTCTTGCTTCTTTAGCCAACCATGTAACGCTTGGTAGACTAATTGTAGTAGCATTGACATTAGTGAACGTTTCAATATGAAGCACAAAACATAAGTGGGTCTATGTAAAGCCCTTTTATGTACATACATACAGATTCAACAATCAAAGAAAGCAAATCTACATATGTCAGTGGTCCTTTTTGTACTGCACAGAAAGATTGAAACTAACATAAATAGAAATAAATTGAAAAAGAAATAAGAAAATGATAATACTTGGTGATATTAATTTTGCTCTTGGATATAGACATCCTACAGACAATTTCTCCTATAAACTAACTGATAAAAGAAATTCATTCTTTAGAAAATTTGAGTACAATTTGTAATTATTTAAAACATTTTAAAACTCTAGGTATTAATGAGAACATATTTCTCTGTCATGTAACATCACCGAAACTTTTAAAGGTTAATTTGCATCATGAATTTCCAAGAAGGCTGGCCAAATTTAACTAAGGAACATAGTTTTTTTTGGTTTGTTTTTTGTTTTTGTTTTTTTTTAGAACACATGCTAGATAACACTACCTCATAACCTAAAACAGGGTAACTTGTCTCTTGATCTGTTTCTCTTTACACTTGTTTTTCTATTCCTTTGCTCAGAATAAGCTAGTCTCATCTATAATCTATGAATATCTATATTATTGCATTCTGAAACTGTATCTTCATTGAACATACAGTGAAGAAGAAAAAAATGAACCTAAATGTCAATTTTACAAGCAGTTAGTGACCTTCTTGCCTTATTGGTTTTTATTTAGCACACTGCAGGGTTTTAGTTGCCGAGCTATGAGGCAGTATAATCAACTACTTTGTACCTTAAAAAGCAAAAATACTTCTAAACGTAATCATGGAATATCCATGTTAAAGCATTAGTTGATATTATATTGAAAATCAGAAAAGATGGCAAAGATGAATGCCGTTACTAATTTCAGAAAATGTTAAGGAAAAGGTTTGATCTAAATCAATATTTAAGTAGTCATGAAAAAAAACATGAACAATGTACTCAAAATAACCTAATTTTCCTTTTTGGTACATGTTATTCCTTGAAATTCTAAAATAATCTCTGGAAATAACTGATAAATAATGAGAGTGCCATAAAGTGAATAGGTAATAGGTAAATAGAAGATACTAGAAGTGGTCTATGTTTACAATTATTAAATTATTTCCTAAATGTTTTTGGTTACAGTAGCAACAAAACCAGAACTATAATGAATAAATTAATAATATGTGAAATATATTTGAAGACAAAAATGTTTAAAAATATTTTTTAAAAATATTTAAAAAAATATTTGTTTAAAAATAACCGATGAAAATGATATATGTGAAAAGAAATACCACATTTCTGAATATGATTATATTTATATATATGCATATACTCATAAATTATATGTATAATCTTACTGTTGTGATTGCAAAGTAAACTTCAATGGATTATTATTATTATCATTAATTTGAAACTTGGCCGCATGATTCTGAAGCTCATCTTCATGGGAATACATGGGTGAAAAGAGGTAACACTTTGCAAATGAAGAGTGTTGTTTCCTTTTCTGGTATAAAACTGATGAATAATATTTAAATGTGTGATAATCTATAGACTGATTGGAAAGGAGAATAGCCAGTGCAAATGCAGTTGTTTCAAAATGTTAAGGTCTGATGAAGATAGCATAAAGAAGTAATAAAGAAGAAATGGACTAGACCACAATTATCACAGGTTAGTTTCTCTTGAAATAGATGCTGGAAGTGTTTAGGGTGAAAGATGTTCATTACAGATCAGTATCTGTGAAGGGAAGTGGGAGGACACAGGATCAAGTCAGACTGCAGTGGAGGCCTGACAATCCTCAGCCATCCCAGCAGGAAGCTCTGGAGTGAAGACTGCCCACAGTTTCCTTGGGCCAAAACGGACAGGCCTTTACACCAGATTTGGGCTGCCCAGGAGAAAGCGGTGCTTTACTTAAGGCAGGTCTCATCAACAAAAACAGACCCGGATGCGTGGCTGACAGTGGGCAGCTCTCTGCTGACCACATTCCCAGCAGCTGGGCAACAAATACTTTCTTTAAAAGGGGGCTAGGTGGTTCCTCGACAATGTTGTTGATTCCACTAGTTTCATTCATAACTAAAATCTTTCTCCTTGATTTTATTTATTTGTTTTAAAGATTTTATTTATTTGTTTGACAGAGAAAGAGAGCTAGAGCACAAGCAGGGGGAGCTGAAGAGGGAGAAGGAGAAGCAGGCTCCCTACCAAGCAGGGAGCCCGGTGTGGGGCTCGATCCCAGGACCCTGGGATCATGACCTGAGCCGAAGGCAGACGCTTAACGACTGAGCCACCCAGGCGCCCCTTTCTCCCTGATTTTAGAGATATCTAGGGATGCCTGTGTGGTCCATTGGTAGGCATCTGCCTTCAGCTCCCGTCGTGATCCTGGGGTCCTGGAATGGAGTCCAGCACCGGGCTCCTTGCTCGGCGGGGAGCCTGCTTCTCCTTCGGCCTGCCGCTCCCCCTGCTTGTGTGCTCTCTGTCTCTCTCTCTGACAAATAAATAAATAAAATCTTTAAAAAAAAAGAGATATCTAGTAATATCTATAACAACAAAAGAAATGACAAGGAAAAAGATTAACAGATAAATATAACTAGGAATATCTTCTAATTTCATTGTCAGCAATAAGGAAATAGTCTCTATTCCAAAACATCCAGAAATTCTGTATTTCTGAAAGGACTGAGAACTAGTTAGAATATTAGAGAGTACCATGGCTTCAATGTGTGGTTTTGCAGAGTTTTTTTGTAATCCCAAAAGAAAGGAAATCATCCTGGGGTCCATAGTAATTGCAACTGAAAGAAGTAAATAAAACCAGAATTTTCAGACAACTCATTCTGTAAAAAGTAGGTCAAGAAAGTCTTTCTTCTGGGGGCGCCTGGGTGGTTCAGTCGGTTAAGCGGCTGCCTTTGGCTCAGGTCATGATCCTAGGGTCCTGGGATCGGGCCCCGCATTGGGCTCCCTGCTCAGCAGAGAGCCTGCTTCTCCCTTTCCCTCTGCCTGCCACTCTGCCTCCTTGTGCTCTCTGTCAAATAAATAAATTAAAAAAAAAAAAAAAAGAAAGTCTTTCCTCTGTCACAAGGAAATGGCAAAGAAGCTTGTCTGTCTTGTCTTGTCTCAGAATGCAGGTGGGTGAGGGGGCTAGACATTTTCCCATTAAAATTAAAATCATAAGCCTACCCACAGCAAAGTTCATAGTTCAATTTTTCACTATTTAAATGAATAAAGAATTCCCAATCCAAAAATAAAAAAAAAAAAAAAAAAAAAAAGAGAAAAAAATGATTCCAGGCTGATGATACTGCTGAGGCACCAGGAGGAAGCAAACACAAACCTTTTCAGAGCAACCCACTCTCAGCTCAAGTATTTAAATTAAAAAGCAAGTATTAATTGTTTTAACATGGGTAAAACTCAAGAACACACTATTACATGAAAAACAGAAGTTGTAGGAAATTATAGAAATAATTTACGTACAGACTGAAAACAAGCAAATCAATTGTTTGGGGGTAAATATCAGTCATGCCTAGGATTCTGTACTACAAATTCTGAAGGGTGGTTTACTCCAAGGAGGGAAGAAGGAGGGAGAGAAATGAGTTTGGAGGAGAATATTCAGGAGTTTCAAGTCTATCATGTTTTATTTCTTTAAAAAAAATCTGGAGCAAATATGTTAAAATAAGGCTGTGCTTTGGTTTGAATCTTATTCCATTTATTGTTTTGACTACTTGATAGAAAATCTCTCTCTCAGAGACAGAGAAATTCTTGTCTTATTTTCTTTAAAATTGTCTCTGCTTCCCTTTTCTGGAGTTTCAATTAAATGGATAGGAGGATTGATAGGTAAATAATGAAAAGTCCTTAGAATGGTACGTGAACATTTCAAGTGCTATAATTGCAATAGTTATCTTTACTACATTTTTATTTTTTAATTTCATTAACTATTTATTCTGTCCTTTGAATAGGTTTAACTTTACCTTTCAACACTTACACTGAACTGACTGCTCCAAATAAATCCTAGTTTTATATAAGGATTTTATTTTTATTTTTATTTTTTTAGGTTCAAATCCAGGCTTTACTGCTTTCTTTTTTTTTTTAACTTATATTTTTCCTAGATTTATTAGTGAGGTGTCTGCTTTAACATTAATTTATAGACATAATTTTTTTTATACAGAAAGGCAAAGGACCTGAGTCATTCTAGTTAGATAAATGTACATTTTCTTCCTTCCTTCCTTCCTTCCTTTCTTTTTCTTTCATTTTTGATGTAGCGTTCCATGATTCATTGTTTGCGTATAACACCCAGTGCTCCATTCAATACGTGCCCTCTTTAATACCCATCACCAGGCTAACCCATCCCCCCTCCCCCCTCCCCTCTAGAACCCTCAGTTTGTTTCTCAGAGTCCACAGTCTCTCATGGTTCGTCTCCCCCTCCGATTTCCCCCCCTTCATTTTTCCCTTCCTACTGATCTCACTGATATGAGGAATTCTTAATCTCAGGAAACAAACAGAGTTGCTGGAGTGGTGGGGGGTGGGAGGGATGGGGTGGCTGGGTGATAGACATTGGGGAGGGCATGTGCTATGGTGAGCGCTGTGAATTGTGTAAGACTGATGAATCACAGACCTGTACCTCTGAAACAAATAATACATTATATGTTTAAAAAGAGGATTTTATTATTTTTTAACACAAAGGTTTACACTTTTACTGTTATTATTCAAATATGTCAATTAGTCTTTTCCTCTGTGGCTTTTTATTTTGTTTTTAGGCTTGCATAAGCCTTCTCCACCAAAAATGTGATAAACACCTTTATTTTGTTAGTAGTTCGAGGAATACCAGCACCATCATTCTTTTAATGCCACACTTTTCCCATTCTTGAATTCTTCACTTAAATCTTATTTTGGCTAGGTGGAATATACTTTTGAGTAATGATGCAAGAAAAGACACAAAGTGGTATTTTTTTTCCTGACCCACCATATGTTTGAAAATTTGTCTTTCTCATTTGAAGAACAATCTAAATAATTGTAGAATGTTTGGCTCACAATGTTTGCCTTCCAGTCTGTATGCGTGTCCATTATTATCATATCTGTATCAGTGCATATCTGTCAAATATGAGGTATTAAAATAATAGAGAGCAATGTCCCTGAACTGAAGAAAAATTAAGCTTTCTAGTTGAAATTACTCTGCCAAGTTCTAAGTTGAAAGAAAATCTTACAAACTTTCAGATAGTGAGTAGATAACTTACAAAGATGTATCAGGAGCATAGTTATAATAAATTCAATATCAGAAAGTGAAATTAAAAGCCAAATGCATCAAATTTGACAAAAAAGATATTTTGATATAAAAAAGATATGCAAATTACATATAACAGTGATAGGCTTTTATGTGAAAAAGGACACAATTGTGAAATACCCAAGAAAATATTCTCCTAGAAATAAAAGGAAAATTTGACACATCTGTTATGGTTGTGGTCTTTTTTTATACTCCTTACAAAATTTGTTAAGCAAAGACATAAAGATATGAATGCAATAAACAAAGTCAACTGAAGACTTATTCATTCAATAAAAATATATTGAGTGCCTACTCTGAGGAATGGGGAAAAAAATTCAGTGACTAAAACTGACAAGGTTGGTACCCTCATTATGCTTATATTCAAACTGGATAGACGGAAAATAAAATAAAAAAAAAAAAAGACATTTAAAGTTTGTTGTAAGATCTATGATAAAACCATTAAGGGTGAGACAACAGAGAGTAACACAACCCCATCTGGCGTGCAGGGAAAACAAGGAATCAGGAGGAGGATGGCCTTTAGTTCTCAGCCTCTTCAAGGAATCACTTCAGCTACAGAGACCTGCCTTGCCCAATGCACCCCCTTCTCAAGGGGCCCCACTTCCTAAGACAAACCAAGATAGGGATATAAAGCCCAACCACTTTGCCTCAGTCCAAGATAACTCTGATGAGTGGTTATATTCTCCCAAGCACCCCATGAGACTAGCTAAGCTGTCAGACTTGTATCAGAGCACCATATCTCCCCCTGCTTGAGCCTGCTTTTTTCTGCTTCCTATAGGTGATAATCCCAAGGACGTCCCATAATAAAGATGCTGTACAGTAATCTTTGTTCAGAGTCTGCATTCAAGAGACAACAGCCTGTGGGGTAGGCAGGAGATGGATAGTACATATAGACCTTACTAGGCCACTGTAATAAGTTTGTTTTTATTGAAACTTTATTAGAATTCAAACGAGATTGGGGTGCCTGGCTGGCTCAGTTGGTTAAGTGTCTGCCTTTGGCTCAGGTCATGATCTCAGGGTCCTGGGATTGAGCCCCACATTGGGCTCCCTGCTCAGAGGGGAGCTGCTTCTCCCGCTCCCGCTGCCCCTCCCTGCCATTTGTGTGCTCTAATAAATAAAAAAAATTTTTTAAAAAGAATTAAAATGAGATTTTTAAGCATACTGTCCACATATCCAAGAAATAGTTACTAAAATTGATCATATACAAGGCTATAAAGAATACCTTAATAAGCTCCAAAAATTATATATAATATATACCATATTCTCTTACTTTAATCAAATCATCTGCTGGTTCTTGGGTGGATGGTGAACTGGCAGTAGAATACAACAGAGGACCCCATGGCATCCAATGATCTCTACCTGCCTCCACAATATTTTTTAATTCCTTAAACTTTTCACATTCATGAAATCACTCCTGATCTACAGGTGTTCTTCCCTTTGGATGAATGAGTGCTAGTTTCATGAAATTTGTTAATTCTTATTTAGGCATCTATTCAAGAAGAATTTGTTTAGTACCTCATCATATTTCAGACACCTTCCTAGAGGCTGGGGATCCTGTGACGAAAATGACTGTCTTGACCTGACTGTCTGGGAAAGTGAATGAAAAATATTACCTAAAATTCTCTCTCTCCCTCCATCCCTACCCCTCCCTTCAATTCTCTTTTCCTCTCTTGCTGCAAATCTGTATCAGAAATCCCATTCAATTCAACAAATATTTATTGATCACATCTTAAGTGCTAGAAGGGAACGACCTGTATGTTGAGAATAAAACAGTGGTCTTGTGCCTTCAGAAAGAGGTATTTACTCTCAAAATTCCATGAGGTTTCTTACAATTGACCTGTAGAATCTTTCCACATGTCCAGTGGGTTTTCTGTTTGCTGTTTCTAGAGGAAGTTGAGCTATGTTGATTCTGCTCTTGTTATGACTGCTTCACTGGGAGGAAATACTTCTGACCCTGATTTGTTGTGGCCACATGCTCCCAGAGGAACACCTAAAGCAGATACTTTTTTATGCTGGCTTGCTGAGAACCTGTGTGTGTGTGTGTGTGTGTGTGTGTGTATCCATCAATTTTATGTAAGCTCTTAGACCTCTGAAAAATGGGATATCAATAAGGTTCTATTAAAATCTCCTCCACTAATTCTCAGGCTTTGAAATCAGAAATAAAATGTTTACATAAACATTAGGATATAAATAAAAAGCAAACAAAACCCAATAAATTACACTAGGGCGATTCAAAATGGAAATCCTAGTTATGTCCAAATATCTTTTCAATTGTTTCCTTCTTTAGGAAGTCTTTGATGATTCCATAAATAGGTTGAAATGTCCTTTATTAGAATCTTTATGGCTCTTTATGAATTAAATGGAATATTCTCACAAGTCTAGAAGCTCTGATGCTGTTAATAGTTGAAATTAGGTGATATCCTATACATGGCATAGATGATAGATACTAATTTTAGTCCTTGATGCCATAAGTAAAGATGATCAACACTTGCACCCACAAATTTACATAGGCATAGACTAGTTTTCTTGAGAAAAGAGGGATAAGGACCATGGTTGTTAAATTTTTCTACGCAATGACATTACCTGGACATCTTTAAAAATACTGACGCTTGGCTCCCACCTCCAAACATTCTGATTTAACTTACCTGGGGTGTGACCTGGGCACACCTCACTAAAATCATTGAATTAAGATCATAATCCTCCTTCTGAAAATCAGAGGTAAAGATATTTAAATATGCCTGATAAGTCAGCGTGATACCCTTCAAAATCCCATTGTGAAAAGGGACAATGCTCACTCTTAAAAAGAGATTTATGACAAAATAGGAGCCTAGGTATCTGAGCTATCCTTGGTGTGGATGCCAACTGGAGAAATCTTGCCAGATCCTTTTTCTGCCTTTGCGCCTCATATGAACTCCATGAAACATGCCTGAATACCTTTCAAAGATTCAAAAGGATATGAAAATGAAAGGACTACATCAATTGGGGCCCTCTCAGCTTTGCTGTGGGGTCCTGCAGGTTGAGCATAATTAAGCATGTTCTATTGTAATTTATCAAATCACTTCCATTGTGGAAAATTGTCAAAGATATGCCCTAGTGACAAATGGTAGACATAGCTTGGTCAGAATGTCATCTCCATGATGTGTTTAGGGCTTCAACACTGATCGGAAACTGTAACTATCCAAGACTAGCATTCATGCAGGAGCACAGACAACTAGACTTACAGGGGAAATTCTTAGGAGGTCAGTCTCTGGAGAATGCAGCCTCATCCCCCGGCAGACTTTAGGCAGGTAGAAGCAGGTGGGCAAATGTAAGAAAACTTTGGGATCTTTTGCAATATTAAAAAAGGAGAATCCTTGTAAAAGGCTGAATTTCTTGCTAAATTGGCATGTCAGCACTCGGCCAATTTATTCTGGCTATTTAGTACTGATTTGACTTTAATAGGTAGTCAGACTTGTTGAGTAATAAACCTGTATTATGTATTTATCATTTCATGCTAGAATCTTTGTCTTAATCATCTACCATCCTCAGTATTTGTAAACAAAAATTTAAAAGCATTTAAGAGTGCCAACCCTGGAACTTGACATCTTAGATTCTAATCTTGACTCAGTCTCTCTTTTTTAAAGATTTTATTTATTTGAGCAGGAGAGAGAGAGCAAGTGAGAACACAACAGCAGGGGGATGGAGAAGCAGACTCCCCACTGAGCAGGATGCAGGGATCATGACCTGAGCAGACACTTAACTGACTGAGCCACCCAGGCACTCCTTGACTCAGCCTCTTAAAAAAAGGTATGATTTGAGGTTTCTTAATCTGACTATAAAATAAGAAGCATAGCAGTACCTGACAAATAGGGATGTTGTTAGATTTGATGGAAGTATTTTAGATAATGCATTTTCTATCTATCCTGATACATACTAAATTAACAGTTATTAGGTATCATTTATTTTATTTTTATATTCCCTGCAATGGACAGTATATTGTTTTGTATATCATGGGTATTTAATGAGCATTTCTTTGAATAGAACTATATTCTGATATCACTAATCTGAGAGATTTATGTATGAATTTCTTGGTCTGGGAAAGGGGTGTATTCTGAAAGGAGAATCTTTTTAAATAGATATTTTTTATTCTAAGACAGAATTGTTCTAGAAATATTTGAAACAGCATGATAGAAGAGCATCTATTAGAAAGAAAATGCTGAGAATTTTAGCCAAAAACCACACAACAGCTTCAAAATGATCTGAAAATTTAGTGCCCCACACATTTGGACCTAAGCTGACCAGCAGGCTGAGACAATATATTTATATGTACTTCCAAAATAAGCATACTGGTATCCCTTGCACCTTAAGTAGATTTTTTTTCCTCTTAGTCTCTGATAGTTTGGAGGGAAAAGAAAATAACTTCACAGTGCCATTTTATAGTTTTATTGCTTAGGTATTTCATTCGACTTCTTCAGGCTCAGCTTCCAAAGATTCATTCATCTAAATCAGCCTTAGGCTTCACTTATCTCCAATCCCCCCAAATCATGTTCAGACTGATGGCATAAAGCAGTGATCTCACTTTAAATTTACTTAACCTTCCATTTCAGAAGTTACAATGTGATTTTTTTTATTCTGCTCAAGCAATCATAAATTTTAAGTTTCTTTGAGTTTGTTCTTCAGTGGAAGCCTTCAGGATGCACTTAGAAAAATCCATTATGAACAAGAGTGGCAAGCAAATAGGACACATTTCCTCAGTGTCTGTGTGTTGATATCCCAGGGCTTACCCACCTTTCTGAACCATTCATGACATTCAAATTTTCAAAATTACTCATCACCTGGAATGTAGCTTCCATTCTCTTTTAGCTTGTATTTTCTCTTTTAAACGTGCCTATACGTAACTCATGAATTTTTATCAACTCATACATCAGTTCTAATTCCTCTATTTCTTAGACATCTCTCAATCCGAATTTAGCTGATTAATAAGTGAGTTAAATTGCTTTAAATAATTTTATCCTCGAATGCTTAAATTTTATGAAAATGTAAGCACCACATGAAGGATTTAAGAAGGACATATGCAGCAAAAAGTATTTCTGTACAGTGAAATATGAATTTCTATTTTTCTTTGTGTGTAAAAGAAAAAGATACTAGTTATTCAAGTGGCAAAAAAAGGTCAAATAATGTGACTCAAAATAGTTTTGTAATCTAACTGTAAATTCTCTAAGACAAGGAAATAGTAAAAATGTGTCCTCCCAAACACTATGAACAAGGTTAAACATACCTCTTTGTGAAAAGAATTATTTTGAACAGATGGGATGTTGGTTTGGCTTGTAAAAAAGATATACATTTTTTTTAGCTGTTTCTTATCATCTCTCCTATTTAAAACATTTTGAGGGGAAACATCTGAAATGGGAAATTTTACCTTTGTCAACATCATACAACAAAATTCTCCTGTTCTATATTTATTCAGAGTAAGCAGCCAGAAATTTGTGTGTGATGACCTATGTATTCTTGCTATTAACAAGTAGAAGAATGAGGTTTTAATATCTTCTGGAAGACTTTCAGTGGAAAAAAAAAATAAAGTTGATTTACAGCCAAAGTAGAATGGTAATTAATTGAACAAATTCATAACCAGGAATCAAAAGATGATGATAATCTTAAGAGACAGAATGGAACTAATACAATAATATATCGATTATACTTCAATTTAAAAATTTTAAAAAAGAGAATGGAAATCCCAGGACTGTGCCTACTGCTATAGAATAAAATTAGTAGGAAAAAGCAGTTGGAAGCTCAACCAGCCATGATGACACAAACTGATGAAGGAAGAAGCAAGCTTTCCCATGCCCACTTTTTCATTCTTTACCATTAAGGTTGTTCCCTTAGGAGATGGCTTTCCTGGGAACTGCTATTGAAAAAGCAATGTGCTATCATAGAGAAGCAGTGGCTCTGATCTGAGTCCTAACTGCCACATTCTGGTCATGTTGTGCCCAGGTTACTCATGTGCAAAATTACATAATTGTGCCAGTCCAATCTACCTCAGTAAACTGTTATAGCAATCAAGTGACATGTAATATATGCAGATTCCTTAAACTACAAATCACTATAAACATATTAGTAATTCTTATTCTGCAAAGAGTTTTTCCCGATATTGAATCTTAGTACTTTTGATCTTTTAAGTTCAAGGAAATAATTAAGCATTGAGCAAATATACTAGGGCATTGTGACTTTTATGTGAATGATTCTGTCATCGTCCCCATTTTTAGTTAGCTTCCCTACAACACTTTGTGGGCTTGGCTAAGTTATTTGTTTTGGTAAATGTGATGTGAGTGGACATGACAAAAGCAGAGTCTTCAAATGTTCTTTTACATTTGGTCTTGCCCTCTCGATCTTCTGCCATCACCCTGAAAAGAGCCTGCTCCACAGATAGTCTGTTGGTCCCTGAAGAATTAGGGGTATGCACAGCAGACCTAAACTAAACCTAAGCTGAGACCTGGAGCCAAGCTCAAATGAAACCAGCCTAAATGAATGCCAAACAATTCATAAATGTTTAAGTGAAAAAAAAAATGATGCTTGTTAAAAGCCACAGAGTGGGGGGCGCCTGGGTGGCCCAGTGGGTTAAGCATCCAACTCTTGATTTCACCTCAGGTCATTATCTCAGTGTCGAGAGATCAAGTCCCATGTGGGCTCCATACTGGGCCTGGAGCCTACTTAAGATTCTCTTTCTCCCTCTCCCTCGGTCCCTGCACACCGCCCCCCTCCCCCACAGCTTGCACATGTGGAAACTCTTTCTCTCTCTCTCTCTCTCTATATATATATATTATATATATAATATATATATATTTATATATATATAATATATATAAATATATATTTATATATATATTAATATAATATAATATATATATAAACTTTTAAAAAAGCCACAGAGTGGGATGGCTTCTTAAGCAAAATTATGTTGAGTATAGTTTAATCTGGGATTGCCATGTTATAAAGTCAATACATAGAAAATCCAAATGAGTCACACTCTTAGAGATTTAAAAAAAATATTTAACATCTAAATTTTTTTTAAAAGATTTTATTTATTTATTTGAGAGAGAGAGAGAGCATGAGTGGGGGGAGGGCCAGAGGGAGAAGAAGAAGCGGACTCTCCACTGAGCAGGGAGCCCAAAGCAGCACTCAATCCCACCTGGGATCATAACCTGAACGAAGGCAGACTTAACTGACTGAGCCACCCAGGCACCCTGATAGGTTGCCTTTTAATTTGCAATTCTACTTCTAGGTATTTATCTGAAGAAAATGAAAACAATGTGAAGAGATATATGCACCCCTATGTTCACTGCAGCATTATTTACAATAGCCAAGATATGGAATCAACCTAAGTGCCCAATGATAGATGAATGGACGAATATAGACACACACACACACACACACACGCACGTGCACACACACACACACACACGAATATTACTTAGTCATAAAAAAGAATGAAATCTTGCCCCGTGTGACAACATGCATGGACCTTGAGGGTATAGTATGCTAAGAGAAATAAGTCAGAGAAAGACAAATATTTTATGATTTTACTTGTACGTGGAATCCAAAAAAAACCAAACGAATAAATAAAACAGAAACAGACACATAGGTGCAGGAAACAAACTGTTGGTTACCAGAGCGGGGAGGGGTTGGGGGGCAGGCAAAACAGGTGAAGGGGATTAAGAGGTATAAATTTCCAGTTGCAAAATCATTAAGCCATGGGGATATAATGTACAGTTTAGGGAATATAGTCAATAATATTGCAATATTTTGTATGGTGATAGATGGTAACTAGACTTATTGTGGGGATCATTTCATAATGTATAAAGATATCAAAATCACTATGATATATGCTTGAAACTAATAGGATATTGTTTGTCAATTACACTTCAATTAAAAAAAAGAGCCAAGCTCAATCAAGCCCAGTCTAGAAAAGATGAACCCCCTCCCCCAGACACCTCATTTGCATGAGTGAGATACAAATGCTTATTATTATAATCCACTTTTTGGGTTAGTTTGCTTTACAGTAGTATTTTTTTAATATTGCAAATACGTCATTTATTTTTTAAGATTCTATTTAAATTCCAATTGGTTAACATATAGTGCAATTTTAGTTTCAGGTGTACAATTTAGTGATTTAACACTTCCATACAATTCTGGGTGATTCACAGTAGTATTTTAAAAATGGCTGATAGAAGCATAATTCCTAGACTACAATTGTGTAACTCTGAAGGAATCTGATGGATTTCAATTGTCAGCCTATAGAATGAGTTACAAATCTGTCCATGGTGGCAAGGTGTCATGTGCTGGTATGAAGCTTGTACCTAAGTTTCAAGGAGCAGAGCATGTTTCAGAAACAGAGTATATTTTTGTTTTAGGCTTTTTAAATTCTGTCAGCTTTCCTTACCATTATGACTTCTTAGTCTTTTTAATGGAATAAATTGCTTTTTGGCGACAAAAATGTTGTTTTTTTGATAAGATACAGGACAATATTGTGAATTGTATGAAGAAACAGGCATCATAGAGCCACGATTGCTGTGTTGAATGTTTTCTTAGAACAATTCAAAAAAATATCAATTGAAGCTCCTACATAATAAATAATATCAATTTCATGGAGTTAATGGGCTGAAGTAAAACAGACACTGTATTTATTAAACTAAATAACTCAAATGTACTTCAGCATTCACAGCACAAACATGTTTTAGAAATGGAGAGGTTTTTCCAAAAGCCTAAAAATAAAGTTAAGAAAAAGATCAATATATTTCTGTAGAATATATAATCAATATAAAGACATGTTAAAAATACCTGTTGACATTCCTAAAATCTAACTATGATTTGTAATGTATCTTCACATTAACACTGTAACTCTGAAGCAAAATAATACTGTGGAAGCTGATGTTTTATTTAAATTAAGTGAAATATGTAAGTTTAATAGACTTTGCAATTTTGTTAATAGCAAAGCTAGGATAATAATCTAAGTCAGATAGGAAATAGACTCTAATAGGTTTTTCTGTGCAAACTATGCCATAATAAACATTTTCATTTGTTGTACTTACCTTTTAAATGTTAGCATAAAATAAAAGCAATGTACTGAACATGTTCTCTAAACTTATAAACAAATGTCCCTTTGCTAATCTGGGAACACATTGTAACTTCTGCTTAACTAATTTCTGAATCTTAATCAAGTTGCAAATTCTGTATTGATACACAGAGAAAACACCTCTCCCCCAAACCTGATAGTTTTGCATTTGGGAATACCTGTTCAAGATTGGCAATTGAGTATAAAATTAGCTGAACCACACAGATTTATTACTTTGATAGCTTTATCAAGCATTTTCTGAAATTTGATAGCATTATATCAAAAACACACATCTGGCTAGGAATTATAAAAAATTAATATTAATACATAATAATAAAAATGCATGTGATTATTACGCATATACAGCCAATTTGGGATAATACTGCTATAGAAAACCTGGTACAAAAATTGACTAACTTTGACAAGTATCCAAAAATCTTATTTTAAGAATCGGTAAAGAAGATAGTTAAAAAGAGTTAAATTTAAAAAAAATCAGTTCAAAAAAGATCAATTTTAATAGAAGTTTATAAGAATATTAATGCTTTTAATGAGTTTAAGATGTTACATTCCTTTTGTCAAATTATTGTCTAATTATTTGGATTCAAGCATATATATGACCAGACTTTTTTTATCACTTAATTCCTCAAAGGCGCATCTAAAATAAATCATGCGGTTGGACTTAGTGAATTTTCTGGTAATAATTTTGTCTAAATCCCTGGAGCTGAACCTAAACCCCACTGCAGGGATGCAAACGGATGCTGACTCTATGTAAGACCTGTCCACACACAAAGGGCAGGAGAGGCTTTCAAGACACCACTTCAGCTGCGAGTTATAGTAACAGATCTTGATCTATATAGTGTCATTGAAATGAAGTTTAATTAAATCATTATAGGAAAACTGAATAAAAAAGGGTAATATTTTCACTTAGTGATAAGTAAAATATACTTTTATTACATCTTAAAATAAGAAGAGTTGTTTTGTTTTTGTAAAGGGAAAGCCATTATTCATTTGGTTGGTCATTTCCTAACATATCGGACCAACCAGCTACTAAGAAAAGTTGCAGTGGTAATGTTTGTTCTATTTTTTTTTTAAAGATTTTATTTACTTATTTGACAGAGAGAGACACAGCGAGAGAGGGAATACAAGCAGGGGAGGGAGAAGCAGACTTCCCACGGAGCAGGGAGCCCGATGCGGCGCTCGATCCCAGGACCCTGGGATCATGACCTGAGCCGAAGGCAGATGCTTAACGACTAAGCCACCCAGGCACCCCTTGTTCCATTTTTTTCATGCTCATCCAGATTTGTGAACTTTCCTTCTACTTAGGAAAAAAAAAATCAAGTTGCTGTTAGAAAAATTAAGCTTGCCACAAGAATATTCAGTTTTTATCCTAGATCACAGACAGTAATTCTATAAACTTAGATCACAGATCATAACTTCAGAAAGCCAAAACTTTCATTTTTAAGATGGGGGCTTGCTTAGATAAAAGGCACTTGACAATCAAAAGCCTGATATTTGAAAAACCTTGAGTTGATGCCACTTCAAAAGACTCATTAATCTTTAGGAAGACATTGGAGGAGAGTCCCAGAGCTGGGAAGGAGGGGAGTAGTTGTTGCAACAAGACTGTGTAGGACCACATGAGCTGGTAAGGAAGAAACCAGATGGGGTGAAGGAGGGGTGGGAGAGGGGGTTAGGTGCAGAAAGACTGCAGAGCACCATTGTTTCTATCACCGGAAAGCTGCACAAACATGAACTGGTGCTTGTACACTATATGTTACCACGGGCCTTTGAGTGAGGCTCACCTAGAACGAGTGGTGACATGCACTGTTTTTATTACTGTTGAGAGCCATCCATGATAGCTCTCTGCAACACTTGAAGATCTGATCGCTGAAATCAGAGGTACTCATGACTGATTTGCTCATTCAGCCCTGTTTCATCTGCATATACAAACAAATCTCTTTGGGTAACAAGTCATAGTTGCCAGGCTTCCGAAACAGAGGGTGGGATCCTGAACATCCAAATTGGGCACAGTGGCAATGGTAATGACTGTTTGTAAGGGAAACCATTTCTAAACTTTCCAGCCCTCATATTGATATGAATCCAAAGCAGTGGGTACAATTTACTACCATTCTATTTGTTTTTTCTTTTTTTAAGATTTATTTATTTATTTAACAGAGTGAGAGAGGGAACATAAGCAGAGGGAGTGGGAGAAGGAGAAGCAGGCTTCCCACCGAGCAGAGAGCCCGATGTGGGGCTCGATCCCTGGACCCTGGGATCACGACCTGAGCCGAAGGCAGACGCTCAACGACTGAGCCACCCAGGCGCCCTGTACTACCATTCCATTTGTAATGACTGTTGTATGTGCTACCATACAAGTAAATGATTCATGTGGTAATCAGGCAATATCAAGGAGAGAGTGGATACTCATCTGTGATAGATTGTTTTCAGGTGGAAACATGATTATTGAAAGATGTGTAAGAATTTTCTGGTCTTGAGCCAGAATATTGGTTTAGGTGGGTATACCTAACAGAAAAAAGAATGATATTTAAAAGCATCAACATACTAGAAAACATAACTAGTCACTACGGATTAATTGAAGGATTCATGATGAGGACTTGAGGAAGGACTACTGGAGAAATGGGAAATTTCTATATCATCAAGGTGGTTGTATCACTCTATTAGATTTTATCCTATAGGTCAAGGGATGCCATTGAGGAATTTTAAAGAGGTGAGTGGAATGATAAGATCTGCATTTTAGAAAGATCCCCAAATCAAGGATGTTTAGAGAGAAGGGAAATGAATGAAATGTTATAACCCTTGAGTTTTGCTTGAATTTTAAGTAGAGCAGAGATATGTGATCCTTTTGGAAATACGCGTAAGTTATTACTGAGAGAATTATGCGATCAAAATTTTTAATATTTTGCAATAATTTATTTTTCATATTTTTTATTAGTATCATTTTTTTTCCTCACCAAATTTTTGGTCTCCTCTTTATCAACCTTTAATTCTTGTGAAACACAAAGTGTCAAGTTTTCCATCTAGTATATACCCACCCATATGCTGACAGGCCAGAGGAGAAGAAGATAATATTAAGTAAGTGGTCAATAAAGAAGTGCTCTGCTAGCTGCTTTTAATTTCTAACTGCCTAAGTGATAGTAAGTGGGAAATAGTGAAATAAGAACAAAAGCTCAGCTACTCTAGCCAGGGATAAACAGTTTTTGGTTTTGTAGAAAATATACGGTGGTGTTCATTTTTCAGCCTGAAGGAATTGTATATTTCATCTTGGACCACAATCAGAAAATAACTTTTTCCTACCAAAGGATTTTAAAAATTCCTTAAGATGGCACAGCACATGAAAAATGCTTTTTGTTCTGGTGAAGTAGTGAATACAGCACATGTACATAGGACACCAAGTTCTTGAGTTAGGAAAAAAAAACATTTATAGAGTCACAAAGAGGGAAATATCAGGAATAATTGCTTGTGAGCAGAAGCCAGAATAACAAGGAACTAGAATATTCTCAAAGAAGAGTCAACAGAACATACTGGAAAAATATAAGAAACAAGGAATCAAGACTGTATCAAAAAAAATCTCAACCTTTGGGGTACCTGGGTGGTTCAGTCAGTTAAGTGTCTGGCTCCTGATTTTGGCTCAGGTCATGATCTCAAGGTCCTGGGATCTAGCCTTGCATCGGGCTTGGCACAGAGTCCACTTGGGATTCTCTCTCTCTCTGCCCCTCCCCCTGCTCATGCTCTCTCTCTCTCTCAAATAAATAAATAAAATCTTAAAAACCCTCAACTTTTAGTTATACTAGGTCAAGGACAATCAGTTGTTCCTTAGTGAGGGTTAAGAGTGAAAGTTAATGAAAGCTTGATTGGAAGGTATTCCTTCTTTCTATTCCTAGGTAAGGCCAGATTAAGCTATTTCTCTTTAATGGAGGTTTTGTTAGTCCCAACAAATCCTTTGTTGTCTTTTATAAATCTCTTAGTTAAACATGCCATCCAAATATTGTCCTAAATAGATACATGGATTGGGGGTTCCCTTTTGACTTTTTTTTTAAGATTTTATTTATTTATTTGACAGAGAGAGAGAGCACAAGCAGGGGGAGCAGCAGAGTGAGAGGGAGAAGTAGACTCCCTGCTGAGCAGGAAGCCTGATGTGGGGCTCGATCCCAGGACCCTGGGATCATGACCTGAGCCGAAGGCATATGCTTAACTGACTGAGCCACCCAGGCACCCCATCCCTTTTGACTTTTAATAAAGATATTGATTCCCAAGGAGGAAGCATGGTAAATCAGATTCCTCAGAGATTTTTATTTAATAAAGCAGATTATTTCATATTACATGTGATTTAAATCACATGACCATTCTAGAGGATAAAATTTTTACCCACAATTTAAAGAAAAAATGAAGTTCAGAAAGAATTATGCATCTTAATCAAAACCACATATCCAGTAAGTGGTAGAGATCGGAAATAAATATAAAACAGGCTAATTTTAGATATTTTTTCTATACTAGTTTTATCTAGTTATGCACCTTTTTGTAAATGTTCTCTTCAACTCCTCATTCAATTGCAAGTGGCATCGGTGTGGGAAAAGGATACATAAGGATAAAAGTAAGAGAAGATATATTAGTTCATTTATGCATTCAACAAATACTTAGTGCCCACTGTATATCAGTTTCAGTCTAAAAGACTGTCCTCAAGATTGTCCTCAAATGAACACTGGGTTCTGTGTAAGAGTTGGTATTTGCCAAGAGGAGTGGGTGGGAACATCAAGCATATGAAACGCAGTCTTATGTGAGAATGAGATTTATTGTTGAAGAGATATGCCAAAGTACACTGGGTTTCTTAGAAACTAAAGTTCACAGATTTTGATGGCATAACAAGATGTAGCCTTTTGTACATTTTCTTTAATGACTATATTCTCCTTTCAGACAGGGGATAAATATAGAGGTGCTTGAAGTCTGAAGTTTTGAAATGTCAATGTTTTCCAGTTCTCTGTTAGTGCACAGTGATGTATTTTTAGAGTAATCTTCTTGAATACTTCTTTGGACCAAATTCATTACTAAGTCCATCAATAAAAAATATTTCAATGCCTATCTATGATGAAATCATGAAAGAAGCCCAATTTTCTGAACTAATGAAATAGCATACTTAGGGGTTGCCAAAATTCTTTTCTTTCAATATATTTTTTAAGTTTTTATTTAAATTCCAGTTAGTTAACATACAGTGTAATATCAGTTTCAGGTGTACAATTCAACACTTCCATACATCACCCAGTGCCCATCACAAGTGCCCTCCTTAATCCCCATCACCTATTTCACCCATCCCCCCCACCTCCCCCCGGTAACCATCATCTTGTTCTGTATAGTTAAGAGTCTGTTTCTTGGTTTGCCTCCCGTTCCCTTTTTCTTTTCCTTTGCTCATTTGTTTTGTTTTTTAAATTCCACATAAGAGTGAAATCATACGGTATTTGTCTTTCTTTGACTGACTTATTTCACTTACTACTCTCTAGCCCCATCCATGTTGTGGCAAAAGGCAAGATTTCATCCTTTTCTATGACTTAGTAATATTCCATTATATATATATATACACACCACTTCTTCTTTATCCTTTCGTCAGTCGATGGACACTTGGGCTGTTTCCATAATTTGGCTATTGTTGATAACGCTGCTATAAGTATCAGGGTGCATGTATCCTTTTGAATTAGTATTTTTGTATTCTTTGGGTAAATACCTAGTAGTGTGATTGCTGTATTGTAGGATAGTTCTAATTTTATCTTTTTTGAGGAACCTCCATACACTTTTCCAGAATGGTTGCACCAGTTTGCATCCCATCAATAGTGCAAGAGAGGTCCCCTTTCTCCACATCCTTGTGAATGCCTGGTGTTCCTTGTGTGGTTGATTTTAGCCCTTCTGACAGGTGTGAGGTGATATCTCATCGCAGTTTTTATTGTATGTCCCTGATTATTAGTGAAGTTGAACATCTTTTCATGTGTCTGTATGTTTTCTTGGGAAAAAATGTTTGTGTTTTCTGCCCATTTTTTAACAGGACAATTCATTTTTTGGGTGTTCAGTTTTAGAGGTTCTTTATATATTTTGGATACGAGCCCTTTATCAGATATGTCATTTGAAAATAGCTTCTCCCATTCTGTAGGATGGCTTTTAGTTTTGTTGATTGTTTCCTTTGCTGTGTAGGTTTAGAGAGAACAAACCTCAACATCATAAAGGCCATCTATGAAAAACCCACAGCTAATATCCTCAATGGGGAAAAACTGAGAGCTTTTCCTCGATGCTCAGGAATAAGACAAGGATGTCCACTTTCACCATGTTTATTTAACATAGTACTAGAAGTCCTAGACAAAGCAATCAGACAACAAAAAGAAATGAAAAGCAACCAAATCAGCAAAGAAGTAAAATTTTCACTATTTGCAGAAGACATGGTACTCTATGTAGAAAACCTGAAAGACTCCACCAAAAAACTGCTAGAACTGGTAAGAGAATTCTGTAAAGACACAGGATACAAAATCAATGTACAGAAATCTGTTGCATTTTTATATACCAATAATGAAGCAGCAGAAAGAGAAATTAAGGAATCAACCCCATTTACAATTGCACCAAAAATAATAAGATACCTAGGAAGAAACCTAACCAAAGAGGTCAAAGACCTGTACTCTAAAAACTATAAAACACTGATGAAAGAAATTGAAGGCGACACAAAGAAATGGAAAAACATTCCATGCTCATGGATTGGAAGAACAAATATTGTTAAAATGTCCTATCCAAAGCAGTCCACACATTTAAGGCAATCTGTATCAAAATACCAACAGCATTTTTCACAGAGCTAGAACAAACCATCCTAAAATTTGTATGGAACCACAAAAAACCCTGAGTAGCCAAAGCAACCTTGGAAAGAAAAGCAAAGCTGGAGACATCACAATTCGGGACTTCAATATTACAAAGCTGTAGTGATCAAAACAGTATGGTACTGGCACAAAAATAGACACAGATCAATGGAACAGAATAGAAAACCCAGGAATGAACCCATACCTATATAGTCAGTTAATCTTCAATAAAGCAAGAAAGAATATGTCATGGGAAAAAGAGCATCTCTTCAACAAATGGTGCTGGGAAAACTGGACAACAACATTCAAAAGAATGAAACTGGATCACTTTCTTACACAAATATAAACTAAAAATGGATGAAAGACCTCAATGTGAGACAGGAATCCATCAAAATCCTAGAGGAAAACAGAGGCAGTAACCTCTTTGACATCAGTGACAGCAACTTCTTTCAAGACACTCCTCTGAAGGCAAGGGAAACAAAAGCAAAATGAACTTTTGGGACTTCATCAAGATAAAAATCTTCTGTACAGCAAAGGAAACAGTCAACAAAACAAAGAGGCAACCCATGGAATGGGAGAAGATATTTGCAAATGACACTACAGATAAAGGGCTGGTATCCAAGATCTATAAAGAACTTCTCAAACTCAACACCCAAAAAACAAATAATCCAGTTAAGAAATGGGCAGAAGACATGAACAGACACTTCTCAAAAGAAGACTTACAAATGGCTAACAGACACATGAAAAAATGTTCAACATCACTAGCAATCGGGGAACTACAAATCAAAACCACAATGAGATACCACCTCACACCAGTTAGAACAGCAAAAATTAACAAGGCACAAAACAACAAATGCTGGAGAGGTTGCAGAGAAAGGGGAACCTTCTTACACTGTTGGTGGGAATGCAAGCTGGTATAGCCACTTTGAAAAACAGTATGAAGATTCCTCAAAAAGTTAAAAACAGACCTACCCTATGACCCAGCAATTACACTACTAGGTATTTATCCCAAAGATACAGATGTAGTGAAAAGAAAGAGCACATGCACCCCCATGTTCATAGCAGCAATGTCCACAATAGCCAGACTGTCGAAGGAGCCGAAATGCCCTTCAACGGATGAATGGATAAAGATGATATGGTACATATATACAGTGGAATATTACTTGGCCATCAAAAGGATGAATACCCACCATTCGCATCGACATGGATGGAACTGGAGGGGATTATGCTAAATCAAGTAAGTCAAGCAGAGAAAAACAATTATTGTATGGTTTCACTCATATGTGGAACATAAGGAATAGCATGGAGGACATTAGGAGAAGGAAGGGACAAATGAAGGGGGGGAATCAGAGGGGGAGATGAACCATGAGAGACTATGGACTCCGGGAAACAAACTGAGGGTTTCAGAGGGGAGGGGTGTGGGGGGATGGGATAACCAGGTGATGGGTATTAAGGAGGGCATGTGTTGTGATGAGCACCAGGTGTTATACTCAACTAATGAATCAAACACTACATCAAAAACAAATGATGTACTATATGGAGGCTAACTGAACATAATAAAAAAAACAGAATTGACTCAATATTTATTTATAATAAGTCAATTCTGTTTTACTAAAGCTTGTACAATGCAAGTTTTCAATCATATTAAAAAACCCTGCAATAATCTTACAATGAACACCCATAAATCCTCCATCTAGATTCTACCTAACAATTTTCTCTACATGCTTTACCACATATCTAGCCATCCTCCTATCAATCTGTCAGTTCTTCTTTTTATGATAAAATTCCAGTGATGCTGTAGACATCAGTACCCTTTATTCTTAAACTCTTCAGCATGCCTATTATTAACTTGAGATCAATATTTCTTTGTCCTTTTCCTTACAACTTTATTCAGATGTAATTTACCTCTAATAATTCGTACATATTTAAAGCACACCATTTGTTGAGATTTGACATATGTATATATGGGGTAACACATCACTGCAATGAAGATAATAAAAATTCCCTTCACCCACAAAAGTTTCCTCATGCTATTTTGAAATCCATCAGTCCTTCCACCTCCTAGACCACTGATGATCTGTTTTTTTGTCAATATGGATTATTTTGCCATTTCTAGAATTTTATATGAATGGAACAATAAAGTATTGACCATTTTGTCTATATACTTTAAGATAACATTTTGGAGATTCATCCATGTTGTTATTTTATTGATAGTTTGTTCCTTTTTGTTGCAGAGTGTGCCTAAAATGTGCTGCTAGGTTATATGTAGGTCTCTGTAAAGTTTTATAAAAAAAACTTGCAGAAATTGGAGCACCTGGGTGGTGCAATTAGTTAAGGATCCAACTTTTGGTTTTGGCTCAGGTCGTGATATCAGCGTCCTGAGATTGAACCCTATGGCAGGCTCCATGCTCAGCGCAGACTCTGCTTGTGATTCTCTCTCCCTCCCCTTCTACTCCTCCCCCCACCCATGTATGCTCTCTCCCTCTCTAAAATAAATAAATATTAAAAAAAAAACAAAAAACCTTGCAGGACTTCACCCAAAATAGACGTATCATTTTATTTTTTTTTATTTTTTTTTAGATTTTATTTATTTATTTGACAGAGAGAGAGATAGTGAGAGAGGGAACACAAGCAGGGGGAGTGGGAGAGGGAGAAGCAGGCCTCCCGCGGAGCAGGGAGCCTGATGTGGGACTCGATCCCAGGACGCTGGGATCATGACCTGAGTCGAAGGCAGACGCTTAACGACTGAGCCACCCAGGCGCCCAGTGGATGTATCATTTTATACTCCCAGTAATAGTGTAAAGTTCTGGTTGCTCCACATTCTCAACAGCATTTGGTACTGCCAGTCTTTTTAATTTTAGTCACTTTGGTAGGTTTGCGGTGGTATCTCATTTAAAATTAATTTGAATTTCCCTAATAATTTCCAAAATAATCTCTATTAATAGTGAACATCTTTTCAACTGTATATTGGTCATTCATATATCATTTTTTGTGAAGTGTCAGTTCAGATCTTTTGTTCATATTTTAATTGAATTATTCGTGACTTTATTATTGATTTATAGGAATTCTATATATATTCTGGCTATAGAATTAACAGTGAGCTAACAGATATTTGCTGGGTGACTATTGTCATGTAATCTGTAAATTGTCTATTCATTTCATTAACAGTCTTTTGATGAGTAAAAGTTTTTAATTTTGTAATAAAAAACCTCAAAATTTCTAATTTATTTTTTCAAATTTTATGTTTATTCCTTTCTGTGTTCTGAGAAGCCACTGTTGATACTTAAGTCAGGAAAATATTCTATGCTTCCTCATAAAAATTTTTATAATTTTAACTTTTACATTTGGGTCTATGATCCATCTCAAATTAATTTGGGGGCATGATGTAGGGGAGGGCCCAGGGTTTAATTTTTTTACATAGTGATGTTCAGCTGGTCCAAAAAGAATTATTTTACTATTTATTTCATAACCGGATGCTTTGGTGCATTTTGTCAAAAAATGATGTAACCATATACATGTGGGTCTTTTTCTGGTTTCTGTTCTCTTTCATTGACACATTTCTAGCCTTATTATCAGTATCACACTGTTTTGATTATTGTAGTTTATAATGTCTTGGAGTCAAGTAGTGTAAGTCATACAAATATTTTTATGATTAGTTTGGATATTGTCCTAAGATTTCAAATTTTAACCTTCATTATGCAAGGCCATTTATTAGAAGTATTTAAGATAGCTATTAGCATCTAAAAGATTTCTAAAAATTTAACTCTTTATAAGTTATATGTTAGATCTTAAAATCAAAAGACCTGAGAAGAGTATCTATTGATATGGTCAGGGTTTTTGTTTGTTTGTTCATTTTTTGTTTTTTCATTTTTGTTTGTTTTAAAGAAAATAGAACTTGGGGTTGGAACAGTAGTCCAGAAGACAAATGAGAGGACAGAGGGTACGGGATGGATTTGTCTCCCACTGAGACCAAAGGACAGGGATTGTTTTGCTCCTCCAGGAAAAGGGACTATAGGAAGACATTAACAGAATTTACTTTGAAAAATTTAGGATACAATCAAAGCTATTTTAGGGCCAAAAGGAAAATATTCTATCGCCTCTTCAGTAAGATAATGTTTTGCCCAACAGAAGGGGAATTTTTTTCTATGATAATAGCAAGTATTCATAGGGATGTGGAGAAACAGGCTCTTTCAGGCACTGCTGGGGAGATAGCAAATGAATGAATCCTTTTGGGAAGATTTAATAGCATGTTACAAAAATATTAAAATACATATCATTTGACCCAACAATCATTCTTTTGAAAGGTTTTTATCTAAAGAAACACCTATACATGTACATAAATATTTTCATCATTTTAATACTGATAATAGTAAGAGAGAGAGATAGAGAGCGAGAGAGCGAGCCACTGTTATGGATTGAATTGTGTCCCTCCAAAAATATATGTTGAAACTCTAACCCCCAGTACCTCAGAATGTGATCTTATTTGGAAACAGGGTCATTGCAGTTTAGTTAGGACAAGTCATACCCCAGTAGGATTGGCCTCTAAGCCACTCTGACCAGTGTCCTTAGAAGGGAGAACACCCTGTGAACACTGGCACACAGGAAGAAGATGGCCATGTGCCTGAGATCACGCCTCTACAGGCCAAGGAACACCAAGCATTGCCAGCAGACACCACAAGGGTAAAGAGGCAAGGAAGGATTCTCCCTGAGAGCTCTCAGAAAGAGCATGGCCCTGCAGACACTTTGATTTCACATTCCTAACCTCCAGACTGAGAGGCAGTAAATTTCTCTTGCATAAAAAGACCAAGGAGGGGGGCGCCTGGGTGGCTCAGTCGGTTAAGCGTCTGCCTTCAGCTCAGGTCATGATCCCGGGGTCCTGGGATCGAGCCCCGCATCGGGCTCCCTGCTCAGCGGGATGCCTGCGTCTCCCTCTCCCACTCCCCCTGCTTGTGTTCCTGCTCTCGCTGTGTGTCTCTGTCAAATAAATAAAATCTTTAAAAAAAAAAAAAAAAAGACCAAGGAGGAATAATAGGTGCTTTTATATATTATAATGCTAAATTTCACAAGTGTCATCTTTGACATTCTTGAGATGACTAACCTCACTGTTTAAATGATTTCATTTCTGTTTTCTTCCCTGCCTTCTCCTCCTAAATCTATTATAAATTCCATCCTTATTTTTTGAAATTAATCATCCAGCAATGCCATTGTTCCAAAGAGGACATCTTTTTTTCTTAATAGGAATTCTATTCATTTGTTTTTTTCCTATCAACATTTTCTCTCTCAAATCTTAATTCTTTTGTTTAATCACTATATAGTTATATGTTCTTGTATATGTCTGCTCAGCCTAGTTCTTTTGTGTTGTACAGTATCAGTTAATTTATTTTGGTTTCCAATCTACTGTGTTCTATGGAGAACAAAGTTAAAAATTACACTGTCGAATATTTGGGAAATAGTGCATGAAAAATATAGTAGGTAAATGATAACACTGCTTTTACAGAAATACAATGAAAAAAGAAATTAGCATTTAGGTTATCTATGATATGTTAATGGCAGGATTTCATGGAAACCTCAGTTCTACCAGGTCTTAGGGATGGTTAAAATGTTAACCAACGGGGGCGCCTGGGTGGCTCTGTCCTTAAGTGTCTGCCTTCAGCTCAGGTCGTGATCCGGCTCTCTGCTCAGCGGGAAGATTCTCCCTCTCCCACTCCCCCTGCTTGTGTTCCCTCTCTCCCTTTCTCGCTGTCTCTCTGTCAAAATAAATAAATAAAATCTTTTTAAAAATGTTAAGCAAATCGGGGCGCCTGGGTGGCTCAGTCGTTAAGTGTCTGCCTTCAGCTCAGGTCATGATCCCAGGGTCCTGGGATCGAGCCCCACATTGGGCTCCCTGCTTGGCGGGAAGCCTGCTTCTCCCTCTCCCACTCCCCCTGCTTGTGTTCCCTCTCTCACGCTCTCTCTCTGTCAAATAAATAAATAAAATCTTAAAAAAAAAAAAATGTTAAGCAAATGTATCATAAACAATGACATTTTCATTTCTCAGCCACTTCCATTTTTGTCCCTTGGATGGAGTTAAAGGTGAACTCATTTTTTTTTTTATCATGAATTTCACTCAATATAGCTAGATGTCAATATAATTAACTCACTTATTTTCTAATAATTTAGAAATTACTGAGCTTTAAAAACTTGGATCAAAATCAGATTGCCATAATTCTATAACTTTTTTCTTCACATAATATAAAGCAGATTGTTTATATTTTCAGTAGTGGAAAATGAGAAGCAATAAACAAGTTTAAGGGTATATTTCTTTTATCCTCCCCCAACATCATCATTCATGAGATGGTTTTGAGAATATCTGGTTCCTGGAATTATCATCATTGTCAATTGTTAGAATTAGCAGATTTATTAGCCTTTTCAACTGTTTTTTACAGTTTCACTGTTTCTGGTGAGCTATGAATTGAATACAAAGACTACCGTAAATACACACACATACATACACACACAGATAGCAATATAGTTAGATAAGGAAACCACCTTTTCTAGAATTAAGGAAGACACACGGAGCAGCAGTTAAGCAATATCTTATCGCAGCTTCCCTTGGCTCCTAGAATCCCTAAAGAAGGAATTTCATTCTGTGGGATAAAGTCCACCAAGGGGTATGCCCTACTTAGAGTAGCTATTTCTTGCTGTCTCATTCAGAAATAAATGAAGAAAATAACCATGATATGAAATATTAACAGACTTTGGGACCTGGGACCTTATTGTTCTCCAGCCAAACTTAGTATCAGCAAGCCCACATTCCCTAGGAAGCAGGAAGACAGCAAAATGTCCAGATGTGTAGTCATATTGTCCAGTGAAATATCAGGCAATATTGTCCAGAAGATCCCAAACAATGTATCTTTAGGATTCCATGATTCCAGAGATGCATTTCTACCCCCAAATATTTAATGATATAACAATTTCATAGCATATTTCCCCCTTGGATTTTAGGGTGACATCAAAACATGAAAATTTGGGAAAATATAGTATTTTATAGGAAGAGAAAAATCTTGATTGAGATCTCAGAATTTATATTGGTATCATTCACTACATTCAGTGACAGAAGGCATTATATCAAACAACAGAAAAGCAGGTGAAGAAACTTAAAATATATATGTAAAAAAGCCTCATTTGTTGTTCCCACTTTGAATAATCATCTAAGTAAAAGTAGTAAGATACAAATAATATCTATCTTTAAATCATATATTGTGGTTGGTTTTAAAAATATGTTCAAAAATTTTTGACACTTCTCTCTTCAAGAGGTGGACAATAATTCCCCTCTTCTGGAGTATGGCTCACTAACTGTTCTAATGACAAGAAAACTTCACAAGTGTTTGTGATTTCCAAGTTTAGCTTATTTGTTTAATGGCTTCCACTTTAAGTTCTCTCTCTCTTTCTCTTCCTCTTTCTCTCTCACTTGCTCTCTCTCTATTTCCGATCATTTACCCCAGAAGAAGCAAGCTGCTATTTATGAGAAACACTATGGATAGGCAGTGTGGCAAGGAACTAAGGCCTCCTGCCAACTGTCAGTGAGAAACTAGGGCCTGCCAGCAACCACGTAAGTGAGCTATGAAGTGCATTCCCCAGCCTTCTTCGAGCTTTAAGATGGCTACCACCTGACCAACAAATTGACTACAACCTCATAGGAGAATGAGCCAGGAACACATACCTAAACCAATCCCTCAAGAACTGTGTGATAAATATTGGTGCTAAATTTTGGAATAAGTTACTATGCAACAGTAACTAATATGTGTGTTTATATATATATATATATGGGAGGAATAGGGAAAGAGGGAGGAGAGACAGAAAGAGAAAGAGACATAGAGACAGAGGGAGAGAGAGAGAGAGGACTTTTTGGCAAGTAAAATTTATATATTGATGAAAAGGAAGATATATTTTGGACAGGGAAAATTCTAAAAATACAGTATGTAATAATACCTATGTCTGTTTTAAGACAGTAGATCAGAGACCACTGTGGAAACAAATAGTGTGGCTATTACATAAATATCCCTAATGACAAACTCACAAATACATAATAAAACAGTTCCATGTGGTTAACAATGAAAGATGTTTCAAAGCTGAAATATCCAGATGGAAAAGGTGAAATTAACATAATTGTAATACTTCCAGCATTAGAAAGCATATAGTTCAATCTTATTTTTTTTAAATTAGGCAAAGACATTAGAGAGCATTCATGGTTTCCCCTCTAAGTAATTCACTGTTTAAGCTTGGATTAGATAACTCTCTTAAACTCACTCAAAATACAATTTTAGACTATTTTTATATTAATCTGTGAATGGAAACCAAGAACATTTCCATATTAAAGAAAATAGTTACAAATACATTGGCTATAAAATACACCCAAAATAGTTGCCATTTAGTATTTTATATTTTTAACAAAGATAGATTTAGATCATAATATAAATGCCAGTATTTTGTCTAGGTGGAATAAGAATCTTCTAAAACATTTTCTATAATTTTATCAGAATAAGCTTGATTATATAGTAAGGGTGTAAATTTCAGTAAAACTATAATGGGAAAACAAACATAAAAAGGTCAAATTATTGCTATCTTCTTACTCTTTAGTGTTCCTAAAGTTCTACGAGTTGTTTCTTGACTTTGCAGCTCAACCTTATAAGGGTCTTGTTACCAAAGTTAGTAATTCTCTCAAGCGTTTCTACTGATGCAGAGAAAGACAAAAGCTTGGGGATATGATTATACTTGAATTTATATTTTGAGTCTGAATTACTGAAGACTTCAACTTGCTTGTTTAAAAAAATCATAATCGGGGCGCCTGGGTGGCTCAGTCGTTAAGCGTCTGCCTTCGGCTCAGGTCATGATCCCAGGGTCCTGGGATCGAGCCCCGCATCGGGCTCCCTGCTCTGCGGGAAGCCTGCTTCTCCCTCTCCCACTCCCCCTGCTTGTGTTCCCTCTCTCGCTGTGTCTCTCTCTCTCTGTCAAATAAATAAATAAATCTTTAAAAAAAAAAAAAATTAAAAAAATCATAATCTTGGAAACCTTTGTGGGCTGCT
Source organism: Halichoerus grypus (assembly GCF_964656455.1). Taxonomy (NCBI): domain Eukaryota; kingdom Metazoa; phylum Chordata; class Mammalia; order Carnivora; family Phocidae; genus Halichoerus; species Halichoerus grypus. The sequence goes on along the minus strand of NC_135727.1, from coordinate 103,258,260 downwards.
AATATATGTATATACACCAAATAATCTTGTTTGTATTAAAGCATCCAAACTGCTATTGGAGATAAAGAAGTATAATATGATCTGCAGATATAAGTTTTAATACTGTCACGGTAATGAGTCCCATTGCAAAGTAGAAATTCTGTCTCATTAACAGAATTTTTGGTTCTTTCTGTACCTTGACATTGTGTAAGGCTTTTCTCTTCATTAAAGTCTATGTGATGACTTTCTAATACCATACACAAAAAGAAATCATAATGGATTAAAGACCTAAATGTGAGACCTGAAACCATAAAAATCCTAATAGGTAACATAAGCAGTAATTTCTTTGACATTGGCCATAGCAATATTTTTCTAGATATGTCTCCTAAGGCAAAGGAAACAAAAGCAAAAATAAACTATTGAGACTACATCAAAATAAAAGTTTTGCACAGTGAAGGAACCCATCAACAAAACAAAAAGACAACCTACTGAGTGAGATAAGGTATTTGTAAATGATATATCTGATAAGAGACTAATATCCAAAATATATATAAAGAACTTACACAACACCCAAAAACCTAATGATCTGGGTAAAAATGTACAGAGGACTTCAATTTTTCCAAAGAAAACATACAGTGGGCCAACAGACACATGAAAAGATGCTCAATATCACTAATCATCATGGAAACATAAATCAAAACCATAACTAGCTAACACCTCACACCTGTCAGAATGGCTAAAATCAGCAACACAAGAAACAAGTGTCAGTGAGAATGTAAAGAAGGAACACTCATGCACTATTGGTGGGAATTCAAGTTGGTATAGCCACTGTGGATAACACAATAGAGGTTCCTCAAAAAATTAAAAATAGAAATACTGTGTGATCTAATAATTCCACTAGTGGGTATTTACCCAAAGAAAGCAAAACTCTAATTTGAAAAGATATATGGACCCTTACATTTATTGCAGCATTATTTACAATAGCCAACTTATGGAAGCAACCTAAATATCCACTGAAAGATGAATGGATAAACAAGATGTGAAACACACATACACATACATACACACACACACACACACACACACACACGAATATTATGCAGTCATAAAAAAGGATGGACTTGTGACATTTGCAAACATGGGTGGACCTAGAGGGTATTATGCTAACAGAAATAAGTCAGACTGAGAAAGACAGAAACCACAAGATTTTATTCATATGTACAATCTAAAAAAAACAAGTGAATAAACAAACCAAAGGCAGAATCTGACCTATAAATGCAGAGAACAAACTGATGGTGGCCAAAGAGAAGAGGGAGAGGGGGGATGCACAAAAATGAGTGAAGGGAATTGGGAGATACAAGCTTCCCATTACAGAATAAATAAGTCATGGGAATAAAAGGTATAGCATAGGGTATATAATCAGTGATATTGTGATAATGTCATATGGTGACAAATGGTAGCTACACTTGTGAGCATAACATAGAGAGAGATGTTGAATCACTAAGCTGTACATCTAGAACTAATTAACATTGTGTGCTAACTATACCCAAATAAAAAGATTAAAATAAAATTTATGAAATTATATATTTATATATTAAATATATCAAAACCTATAATGCCAAAAAAGTCTACATAATGATTAAACTACAAGGTTTTAAATGACTAAATACACATTAATGTATCCTATCACTTTGTATAAACACATAAATTAAGGAGTTAACAAAGAGGTAATCTTTATTTGAAATTCCCACAAAGAGAAACCTAAATTTTTATCATGATAGCTATTGTTACAACTAATACTCTGTATTTGGCAAATCATAATTTTGATGGACACTAAATATTCCAAAAATAGACTTTCTGGTCTATCGTGTCATTATGAGTTCAGCACATTTCTATTAATAAACTAGAATCCCTAATAAGAAGTATATTAATTATATTTGTTAATGACAGTGAAGCATGGAACCAGTATTAGTGACTACAGAGAATTACAGCAGACTTAGCAAATTTAGACCAAGGAGAATTTCAGCAGTGTATGTACCTATATATTATGTTTTTCCTCTTATAGAGGAAATAATTTTATTTGCAAGATAATAATTAACTTGATAAAGTATGTAGAAATTTGTGAATGTGAGGAACTCTCTTGAGAATTCTTTTTCATTTTCTATTCATTCTTTCATAGTTAATTTCCCTGAATGCTCCTTTTGTTCTCTACGTGGCTTTTAGTTAGTTTCCCTCTTATCACTAGGGCTATGAGTATCTTATAAAAGGTGTTGGTGGCTCGCTCCTAAAGGATGAGAAAATCTTACCAAAGTCAGACTCATATACTCTAGTACCCTTTCCATTTCTAACTTATTGTGTTAGTTTGCTTTCTATATATTGGCTTTGATTCTTCAAGTTGATGCCTCAAATGAACTTTCTACCTGGATTTCCATTATAGTTTTATTCCTGATACTGTTTGTTTGTACATTCATTCATACATTTATTAAGGTTCCACTACTATGTTTATTTAATTGACACTTACTGATTCCTATGATGTATCAGATACAGTACAAACCAAGAATACCAACATCAATGAACAGGGCAGAAACAATCATCACCTTTATGGCACTTTAGCAAGAAAGAGTCATTCTACAAAGCTATTTAATTTAAATGGTAATATGTGTTATGAAGGAAAACAGCACAAAAAACTAAGATTGAAATGTTGGAGTAATAATAATAATAATAATGTTGGAGTAATTTGTCCACAAAGGAAGAAAAATCTTCACTATAAAAACAGTATTTAGGCAAATACAATTTTAAGTAGCATGAATTAACCACAGGAAGGAAGGAAGAAAAGGTAAGAAATCCAGGCAAAGGAAGTAACACATTAGAAAGCCTTGGCAAACACAAACCTGATCGAGAAACTGAAAATTGGTAATGTGTCTGCAGTATAGCAAGGAAGGGAGAAAATACCAAGAGATGAGGCTGAGAAATTCAGCAACCGTCAGTGATTTGTAGGCTACATTATGGATTTTAGATTTTATTCTAAGTGCATTTAGTTGATGGAAAGCTAGAGCAGTGTAAAATTAGGTAGTTGGTAATCCTTAGATTTCTTTCATGGTTTGCTTTAAAGTTGTGATCTCAGGAAACTGCAGTTCTAATGAGAATGTTAGATATAAAACTAGCTAAGTGGCTTTCAGGATCCAAGCTTGAGTCAGTTGTTTTGGTACTCATTTGTTCCAGAATAAAAGATATTTATTCAATAAGCTTTAAGCTACATTGCTTATAGCAAGTTTAATATAATATTTCAGTGATTTTATTGGAAGTTACCATTTACAATATACATAAATTAAATAACTGTGAATGAGGGTTTTTAAAAGTATACAAGGTTTGCACAGAAAACTATTCAGCATTAAAAAGTATATAAAAAAATAGATAACATCATACTTAATAGCGAGAAACCTGAAGCTTTACCATTAAGATCAGACAGACACAAGGTAAGTATGGGGTATTCCATCTCTACTCCTTTTAAAATTGTACTGAAAGTTCTAGCTAATGTAATAAGAAAAAAAAAATAAATAAAAAGGTATACAGATTGGAGGGAGGAGCAAGATGGTGGAGGAGTGGAGATCTACATTTCATCTGATCCCAGGAATTCACCTAGATAGGGATCAAACCATTCTGAACACCTATGAACTCAACAGGAGATCAAAGAAAAGAATAGCAGCAACTCTCTGAACCGAAAAGCGACCACTTTCTGGAAGGTAGGACGTGCAGAGAAGTGAATCCGAGATGATATTCGGGAAGATAGACGGTGGGGGAGGGGGCCTCTGTCAGCCGCTATCAGCAAGTGATAGAGCAGCAGCGCACAAAATCGGAAATTTTAGAAGTCGGCTCTGCTGAGGGACGTCACTCCAGTGGCTAAGCGGGGGGTAGAACCCTCACTGGGACAGTGTGGTCTCAGGACCCTCGGGGTCACAGAAAGACCGGGGGTGCCTGAGTGTGGCAGAGCTCCCAGGGATCGGAGTGGGGAAGCCAGCTGCAGAGACGGAGCTGAGGCGTGGACTCTCAGCTCGGGGTTGCCATAAACCGGGATCCGCGGCACAGTCGGGCCACTGCTCTTCCAGCAGGGACCCAACAAGTGGCAGACCCGGGGAGACTCCCCTTCCTGCCCCAGGGAGGAGCAGCACAGGAGTGCACTGCAGGGATCTGATGGGTTTGGAAACTCCAAACGGGGTCATGTGCCATAGATAGAAACACTTGGTCACAGGCAGGGGGAGCATGGAGTGCGGCCAGGGACCAGGAAGATGGGAGTGAATGACTTCTTTTATCTGGGGGCACACTGAGGAGTGGGTCCCCGAGTTCTCGGCTCCTACAGGGTAGAGATTGGGAGGCCACCATTTTCACTCTCGTCCTCCAAAGCTGTACGGAAAGTTTGCAGGGAACAAAAGCTCCTGAGAGCAAACCCAAGCAGATTACTTAGCCCGCCCCCCCCAAGGGTGGGGCAATTCCGCCTCCAGCAAAGACACTTGAGAACCACGGCAACAGGCTCCTCCCCCAGAAGATCAGCAAGAACAGCCAGCCAAGACCAGGTTTACGATCAATGAGAACGACAGAACTCCAGAGCTAGGGGAATACTGCACATAGAATCCATGGCTTCTTTACCATGATTCTTTAGTCTTTCAAAGTTAATTTTTTTTAACTGTCTTTTTTTTTTAATTTTTCTTTTTCCCTTTTCATGGTTTTTTTCCCCCTGATTCTTTAGTCTTTCAAAGTTAACTTTTTAAAAAAAATTTTGGGAGGCAGTTTCTTCTAACCAAAATATACCCTAAATCTCTAGTGCATGGCTTTGTTCTAGTCTCCTGCCTGATCACATTCTCTCCTTTTTTTTTTGAAATTTCTCTTCTTTCTATTTTCAACCAACTTCTTATCTTATCAATTCCTTTTATAAAATCTTTTATAATTTTCATCTTTACAGTCATATTCCATCCCTTCATCATATCAACCCTTATTTTTGTACATATATAAGTTTTCCTTTCTTTAAAATTTTGGGAGGCACTTTCTTCTAACAGACCAAAATACACCCAAAATCTAGTGTGTGGCACTGATCTATTCACCAGCCCGATCATATTTGATCATATTCTTTTTTTTTATCTTCTTCTTTTTTTTTCTTCCTTTCCCTTTCTTTTCCCCCGGTTTCAGGTCTCTTCTGATTTGTTTAGTGTAGATTTTTCTGGGGTCGTTGTTACCCTGTTAGCATTTTGTTCCCTCATTCATCTATTCTCCTCTGCACAAAATGACAAGATGGAAAAAATCACCTCAAAAAAAGAACAAGAGGCTGTACCGACTGCCGGGGACCTAATCAATATGGACATTAGTAAGATGTCAGAACTAGAGTGCAGAATGACGATTATAAAGATACTAGCTGGGCTTGAAAAAAGCATGGAAGATATTAGAGAAACCCTTCCTGGAGAAATAAAAGAACTAAAATCTAACCAAGTTGAAATCAAAAAGGCTATTAATGAGGTGCAATCAAAAATGGAGGCTCTAACTGCTAGGATAAATGAGGCAGAGGAGAGATTTAGTGATATAGAAGACCAAATGATGGAAAATAAAGAAGCTGAGAAAAAGAGAGAGAAACAACTACTAGATCACGAGGGCAGAATTCGAGAGAAAAGGGATACCATAAGATGAAACAATATTAGAATAATTGGGATCCCAGAAGAAGAAGAAAGAGAGAGAGGGGCACAAGGTATATTGGAGCAAATTATAGCAGAGAACTTCCCTAATCTGGGGAAGGCAACAGGCAACAAAATCCAGGAAGCACAGAGAACCCCTCTCAAAATCAGTAAAAATATGTCAATACCCTGACATCTAATAGTAAAACTTACGAGTCTCAGAGACAAAGAGAAAATCCTGAAAGCAGCTTGGGACAAGAGATCGGTAACCTACAGTGGTAGAAACATTAGATTGGCAAAGACCTATCCACAGAGACCTGGCAGGCCAGAAAGGACTGGCAAGATATATTCAGAGCACTAACTGAGAAAAATATGCAGCCAAGAATACTATATCCAGCTAGGCTGTCATTGGAAATAAACGGAGAGATAAAAAGCTTCTAGGACAAAAAAAACTAAAGGAATTTGCAAACACGAAACCAACCCCACAAGAAATATTGAAAGGGGTCCTCTAAGCAAAGGAAGAACCTAAAAGTAACATAGACCAGAAAGAAACACGGACAATATACAGTAACAGTCACCTTATGCAATACAATGGCACTAAATTCATATCTTTCAATGGTTACCTTGAATGTAAATGGCCTAAATGCCCCAATCAAAAGACACAGGATATCACATTGCATAAAAAAACAAGACCCATTGATACACTGTCTGCAAGAGACTCATTTTAGACCCAAAGACTCCTCCAGATTGAAAGTGAGGGGGTGGAAAACCATTTACCATGCTAATGGACACCAAAAGAAAGCTGGGGTAGCAATCCTTATATTAGACAAATTAGATTTTAAACCAAAGACTATAATAAGGGATGAGGAAGGACACTATATCCTACTTAAAGGGTCTATCCAACAAGAAGATCTAACAATTGTAAATATCTATGCCCCTAACATGGGAGCTGCCAACTATATAAGCCAATTAATAACAAAAGCAAAGAAACACATAGACAACACTACGATAATAGTAGGGGACTTTAACACCCCCCTCAATGAAATGGACAAATCATCTAAGCAAAAGATCAACAAGGAAATAAAGACTTTAAATGACACACTGGAACAAATGGACTTCACAGATATATTCAGAACATTCCATCCCAAAGCAACAGAATACACATTCTTCTCTAGTGCCCATGGAACATTCTCCAGAATAGATCACATCCTGGGTCACAAATCAGGTCTCAACTAGTACCAAAAGATTGGGATCATTCCCTGCGTATTTTTGGACCACAATGCTTTGAAACTAGAACTCAATCACAAGAGGAAAGTCAGAAAGAACTCAAATACATGGAGACTAAAGAGCATCCTACTAAAGAATGAATGGGTCAACCAGGAAATTAAAGAAGAATTAAAAAAATTCATGGAAACAAATGAAAATGAAAACACAACTGTTCAAAATCTTTGGGATACAGCAAAGGCAGTCCTAAGAGGAAAGTATATAGCAATACAAGCCTTTCTCAAGAAATAAGAAAGGTCTCAAATACACAACCTAACCCTTCACCTAAAGGAGCTGGAGAAAGAACAGCAAATAAAGCCTAAACCCAGCAGGAGAAGAGAAATAATAAAGATCAGAGCAGAAATCAATGAAATAGAAACCAAAAGAACAGTTGAAGAGATCAACGAAACTAGGAGCTGGTTCCTTGAGAAAATTAATAAGATTGATAAACCCCTGGCCAGACTTATCAAAAAGAAAAGAGAAATGACCCAAATAAATAAAATCATGAATGAAAGAGGAGAGATCACAACCAACACCAAAGAAATACAAACAATCATAAGAACATATTATGAGCAACTCTATGCCAGCAAATTAGATAACCTGGAAGAAATGGATGCATTCCTAGAGATGTATCAACTACCAAAACTGAACCAGGAAGAAATAGAAAACCTGAACAGACCTATAACCACTAAGGAAATTGAAGCAGTCATCAAAAATCTCCCAACAAACAAGAGCCCAGGGCCAGATGGCTTCCCAGGGGAATTCTACCAAACCTTTTTTTTTTAAAGATTTTATTTATTTACTTGACAGAGAGAGACACAGCGAGAGAGGGAACACAAGCAGGGGGGAGTGGGAGAGGGAGAAGCAGGCTTCCCGCGGAGCAGGGAGCCTGATGCGGGGCTCGATCCCAGGACCTTGAGATCATGACCTGAGCCAAAGGCAGATGCTTAACGACTGAGCCACCCAGGCGTCCCGTCTACCAAACATTTAAAGAAGAATTAATACCTATTCTTCTGAAACTGTTCCAAAAAATAGAAATGGAAGGAAAACTTCCAAACTCGTTTTATGAGGCCACCATTACCTTGATCCCAAAACCAGTCAAAGACCTCATCGAAAAGGAGAATTACAGACCAATATTCCTGATTAACATGGATGCAAAAATTCTCACCAAAATACTAGCCAATAGGATCCAACAGTACATTAAAAGGATTATTCACCACGACCAAGTGGGATTTATTCCTGGGATGGAAGGTTGGTTCAACATCCGCAAATCAATTAATGTGATACAATACATTAATAAAAGAAAGAACAAGAACCATATGATCCTCTCAATAGATGCAGAAAAAGCATTTGACAAAGTACAGCATCCTTTCTTGATCAAAACTCTTCAGAGTATAGGGATAAAGGGTATATACCTCAATATTATAAAAGCCATCTATGAAAAACCCACAGCAAATATCACTCTCAATGGGGAGAAACTGAGAGCTTTCCCCCTAAGGTCAGGAACACAGCAGGGATGTTCACTATCACCACTGCTATTCAACATAGTACTGGAAGTCCTAGCCACAGCAATCAGACAACAAAAAGAAATAAAAGGCATCCAAATTGGCAAAGAAGTTGCCAAACTCTCACTCTTTGCAGATGATATGATACTTTATGTGGAATACCCAAAAGACTCCACCCCAAAACTGCTAGAACTCATACAGGAATTTAGTAAAGTGGCAGGATATAAAATCAATGCACAGAATCAGTGGCATTCCTATACACCAACAACAAGACAGAAGAAAGAGAAATTAAGGAGTCAATCCCATTTACAATTGCACCCAAAACCATAAGACACCTAGGAATAAATCTAAGCAAAGAGGCAAAGAATCTGTACTCAGAAGACTATAAAATACTCATGAAAGAAATTGAGGAAGACACAAAGAAATGGAAAAACGTTCCATGCTCATGGATTGGAAGAACAAATATTGTGAAGATGTCAATGCTACTTAGAGCAATCTATACATTTAATGCAATCCCCATCAAAATACCATCAACTTTTCAAAAAGATGGAACAAATAATCCTAAAATTTGTATGGAACCAGAAAAGACCTCGCATAGCCAGAGGAATGTTGAAAAAGAAAAGCAAAGCTGGTGGCATCACAATTCCAGACTTCAACCTCTATTATCAAGACAGTATGGTACTGGCACAAAAACAGACATACAGATCAATGGAACAGAATCGAGAGCCCAGAAATGGACCCTCAACTCTATGGTCAACTAATCTTTGACAAAGCAGGAATGAATGTCCAACAGAAAAAAGACAATCTTTTCAACGAATGGTGATGGGAAAATTGGACAGCCACATGCAGAAGAATGAAACTGGACCATTTCCTTACACCACACACAAAAACAGACTCAAGGGCGCCTGGGTGGCTCAGGCATTAAGCATCTGCCTTCGGCTCGGGTCATGATCTCAGGGTCCTGGGATCGAGCCCCGCATCAGGCTCCCTGCTCGGCAGGAGGCCTGCTTCTCCCTCTCCCACTCCCCCTGCTTGTGTTCCCTCTTGCTGTGTCTCTCTGTCAAACAAATAAATAAAATCTTAAAAAAAAAAAAAAAAAAAAAAAAAAAAAAAAACAGACTCAACATGGTTGAAAGACCTAAATGTGAGACAGGAGCCCATCAAAATCCTAAAGGAGAACACAGGCAACAAACTCTTCGACCTCAGCCGCAGCAACTTCTTCCTAGAAACATCACCAAAGGCAAGGGAAGCAAGGGCAAAAATGAACTATTGGGATTTCATCAAGATAAAAAGCTTTTGCACAGCAAAAGAAATAGTCAACAAAACCAAAAGACAACTGACAGAATAGGAGAAGATATTTGCAAATGACATATTAGATAAAGGGCTAGTATCCAAAATCTATAAAGAACTTATCAAACTCAACACCCAAAGAACAAATGATCCAATCAAGAAATGGGCAGAAGACATGAACAGACATTTCTGCAAAGAAGACATCCAAATGGGCAACGGATACACAAAAAAGTGCTCAACATCGCTCGGCATCAGGGAAATCCAAATCAAATCCTCAATGAGATACCACCTCACACCAGTCAGAATGGCTAAAATTAACAAGTCAGGAAATGATAGATGTTGGCGAGGATGAGGAGAAAGGGGAACCCTCCTACACTGTTGGTGGGAATGCAAGCTGGTGCAGCCACTCTGGAAAACAGTATGGAGGTTCCTCAAAAAGTTGAAAATAGAGCTACCCTATGACCCAGCAATTGCACTCCTGGGTATTTACCCCAAATATACAAATATAGTGTTCCGAAGGGGTACATGCACCCTGATGTTTATAGCAGCAGTGTCCACAATAGCCAAACTATGGAAAGAGCCAGATGTCCATTGACAGATGAATGGATAAAGAAGATGTGGTGTGTATATATATATATATATATATATATATATATATATATATATACATACAATGGAATATTATGCAGCCATCAAAAGGAATGAGAGCTTGCCATTTGCAAAGACGTGGATGGAACTGGAGGGTATTATGCTGAGTGAAATAAGTCAATCAGAGAAAGGCATGTATCATATGATCTCACTAATATGAGGAATTCTTAATCTCAGGAAACAAACTGAGGGTTGCTGGAGTGGTGGGGGGTGGGAGGCATGGGGTGGCTGGGTGATAGACATTGGGGAGGGTATGAGCTATGGTGAGCACTGTGAATTGTGTAAGACTGTTGAATCTCAGATCTGTACCTCTGAAACAAATAATACATTATATGTTAAAAAAAAGAAGATAGCAGGAAGGGAAAATGAAGGGAGGGAAATCGGAGGGGGAGATGAACCATGAGAGACTATGGACTCTGAGAAACAAACTGAGGGTTTTAGAGGGGAGGGGGGCGGGGGGATGGGTAAGCCTGGTGATGGGTATTAAAGAGAGCATGTATTGAATGGAGCACTGGGAGTTATACACAGACAATGAATCATGGAACACTACATCAAAAACTAATGATGTAATGTATGGTGATTAACTTAATAAAATTAAAAAAATTTAAAAAAGGAATACAGATTGGAAAGGAAGAGCTAAATGTGTCTTTTCTCAAAAATGACCCCATCTATCTCAAAGATCTGAAATAATCAACCAAAAAACTTCTAGAACTAACAAATGATTACAATCAGGTTTCAAGATACAAATATGCAAAAGTCAATTCATTTCTGTTCTATCAGGAATTACCCAGTAGAATTTGATAGTTAAACCACAATACCATTTATATTAGTACTCAAAAAAGAGAAATTCTTATCTTTAAATCTAATAAAAAATATATAAGATCTATATGACGAAAAGTACAAAACTCAAATAAATGAAATCAAGGAATTAAATAAATCAAGAGATATTTCATGTTCATGGATAGTAAGACTCAATATTGTCAAGATATCAGTTCTTCTCAGCTTAGTGTATAAAGTCAATGTAATCCAATGAAAATCCCAGCCAGTTATTTTGTGGCTATCAGAAAACTTACCCTGAAGTCTGTATAGAGAGGCAAAAGACTCAGAATAGTCAACACAGTATAGATAGAGAACAAAATTGAAAGACTGACTTCAAGACTTACTAATCAAGAGAGCATGTTACTGGCAAAGAATAGACATATAGATCAGTGGAACAGAAAAGAGAGCTCAGAAACAGACCTACATACATGCAGTCAACCGATCTTTGACAAAGCAGGAAAGGCAATACAATGGAGTAAAGACAGTTTTTTCAACAAACTGTGTTGGAAAAATTGGACGTACACATGTAAACAAAAGAAGTCCAGACACAGACATCATACCCACCACAAAAATGGACTCAAAGTGGGTTATAGACCCAAATGTAAATTACAAATCTATAAAAGTCCTACAAAGTAACACAGGAGAAAATCCAGATGACCTGGAGTCCAACACTGACTTTTTAGATACAACACCAAAGATGATCCATAAAAGAAATAATTGATAAACTGGACTTAAAATTAAAACCTTATGCTCTGTGACAGACTATATTAAGAAAAGCAGAAGACAAGTCACAGAATGGGACAAAATACTTCCAAAGGCATATCTGATGAACAACTGCTATCCAAAATATAGACAGAATACTTAAAACTCAATAATAAGAAAACATCTCAATTAAAAAATGGGCCGATTCAACCTTAACAGACTCCTCATCAAAGAAGATATACAAATGGCAAACAAGCATATGAACAGATGCTCCATAACATATGTCATCAGGGAAATGAAAATTAAAACAATAAGATACCACTACATACCTACAAGAATGGCCAAAATCCAAAACACTGACAACACCACATGCTATCTAGGATATAGGTCCAGCAAAAGGAACTCTTATTCACTGTGGGTGGGAATGCAAAATGGCACAGCTATTTTGGAAGACAATTTGGTGGTTTCTTACAAAAGAAAACATATTTTTACCATATGATCCACTGATCATGCTTCTTGGTACCCCAAAATTTGAAAATGTATGACCACACTAAAACCTGCACATGGATATTTCTATCAGCTTGACTCATAATTCAGCTTGACTCATAATTCAAAACTTGGAAGCAACCCAAATGTACTTCAGAAGCTGAATGGATAAATAAGCTCTGGTACATCATAACAATGGGATATACTTCACTGATAAAATGAGCTAAAAGACTAAAAAAATAACTGTTAGAATCAATCAACAGATTCAGCAAAGTTGCAGGATGAGATACAAAATGAATATACAGAAATTAATTTTGTTTCTGTACACTAGCAACAAAACATCTGAAAAAGAAATTAAATAATCCCATTCACAATAGCACCAAAAAAAACCATTTAGAAATAAATTTAACCAAATTTATGACTGATCTGTACACTAAAAACTGTAAGACTTTAAGAAATTGAAAACAACACAAACAAATGGAAAGACATTCCATGTTCATGGATTGGAAAAATGAATTTTTTTTAAAAATTTCCATACTACCCAATGCCATCTGTAGATTAAAAGAAAGGCCCCTCAAAATTCCAATGGCATTTTTTCACAAAAATAGAAAAAAAAATCCTAAAATTTGTGTGGAGCAACAGAAGACTCCAATTACCAAAGGAGTCCTGAGAAAGAACAAAGCCATAGGCAGAACACATCCTGATTTTAAGCTATATTACAGGGCATCTGGGTGGCTCAGTCAGTTAAGTGTCTGCTTTCAGCTCAGGTCATGATCCTAGGGTCCTGGGATCAAGTCCCATATTGGGCTCCTTGCTCAGTGAGCAGTCTATTTCTACCTTTGCCCCTCCCCCCCTGCTCGTGCTCTCTCTCTAAAATAGATAAAATCTTTAAAAAAAACTAAATCACAAGGCTATATTAAACAAAACAGTGTGGTATTGGCATAAAAAATACACACGCATGGAAAAGAATCAAGAGCCCAGAAATAAAGTCTCACATGCTGTGTCAACCAATATGTGACAAGGGAGTCAAGAATACTCAATGGGGAAAGGATAATTTCTTCATTAAATGGTATTGTGAAACTGGATAACAACATGTCAAAAAGATAAGAGATAACAAGTGCTGGTGAGGACGTGGAGAAAAGGGAACCCTTGTGCACGGTTGGTAGGAATGTAAATGGTAGAGCCACTATGAAAAACACTATAGTGCTTCTTCAGAAAATTAAAACTAGAACTACCATATGATCTAGCAATTTCACTTTTGATCATATATCCAAAGGAAATAAACACAGGATCTTAAAGAAATATATGCACTCCATGTTTATTGCAGCCTTATTCATATTAGTCAAGATATGGATACAATCTAATATCAATATCTATCAATATCAATATCTATCAATAGATAAATGGATTAAAGAAGATGTGCTATGTATTTGCAATGGAATATTACTTAGCTAAAAGGAAGAAAGAATTCTTGACATTTGCAAAAACTTAGATGAAGCTTGAGGGCATTATGCTAAGTGAAATAAGTCAGAAAAAGACAAATGCTGTGTGATATCATATATACGGAATCGAAAAAAAGCTGAACTCCAAGAGAGTGTAGTGGTAGTTACTAGGGGCTGAGGAATGGGGGAAATGAAGAGATATTGGTCAAAGGGTACAATCTTCTAGTTATAAGATTTGTAAGTCCTGTGCATCTAATGTACAGTATAGTGATTATAGCTAATAATACTGTATTATATGCTTGAAAATTGCTAATGGAGTAGATCTTAAACGTTCGCACCACAAAAAAGAAGGTAATTATGTGATGGGATGGAGGAATTAGCTAAATCTATAGTTGTCATCATTTTGCAATATATCTTATCAACAGGTTGTATACCTTAAACTTACACAATGTAATATGTTAATTATATGTCAATAAAGCTAGAAAAAATAAAGAAAATAAATAAAAAAAGAAATGAACTGTCAAGACATGAAAAGACATGGAGAAACCTTAAATGCATATTACTAAGTAGAAGAAACCAATCTGAAAAGGCTAAAAAGACAAAACTATGAAGACAGTAAAAAGATCAGTGGTTGCCAAGTTAGGTGGGGGGGAAAACAGGCAGGGCACAGAGGACTTTTAGGCAGTAAAAATACTTTGTATGATACCATAACGATGGGTGCAAGTCATTGTACAATGGTCCAAACCCTATAGAATGTACAATACCAAGAGTAAACCATAATGTAAACTATGGGCTTTGGGTGAATATGATGTGTCAATGTAGGTTCATCTTATGTAACAAATGTACCATTCTGGTAGGGGATGTTGATAATGGGGGAGGCTGTGCATGTGTAGCGACAGGAAGTATATAGGGTATCACTGGACCTTCCCCTCAATTTTGCTGGGACCTTCAGATTTCAAAAGAAGTCTTAATAAAAAAATAAATAAATGGAAGGATACATCATGCTTATGAATTGGAAGAATCTATATTGTAAACATGTTAATTCTGACAAATTCACATATACTTTCAGTGAAATCCCAATTAAATTTGTAAGGACTTCTTTTTGGTTAAAATTTAAAAGCTGCTTCTTAATTAAATTAAATTAATTAATTTGAGGTGGGGAGGGGCAGAGGGAGAGGGAGAGAATCTTAAGCAGGCTCCTGCCCAGTGCAGAGCCCAATCTCACCACCCTGAGATCATCACCTGAGATGAAATCAAGAGTCAGATGCTTAAATGACTGAGCCACCCAAGCACCCCAAAAGCTGATTCTTACTTTTATATGAAAATTCAAGGGATGAAGCCTAACCAAAAAAAAGGATGAAGGGGGGAATCGGAGGGGGAGATGAACCATGAGAGACTATGGACTCTGAGAAACAAACTGAGGATTCTAGAGGGGAGGGGCATGGGGGGATGGGTTAGCCTGGTGATGGGTATTAAAGAGGGCACGTTCTGCATGGAGCACTGGGTGTTATACGCAAACAATGAATCATGGAACACTACATCAAAAACAAATGATGTAATGTATGGTGATATAACATAATAAAAAAAAAAGATCTAAGTGAAGAATAATACAGGAGGAGTCATTTTAAAGGACACCAAGGCTTATTACAAAGCCTCTATAATTAGTACAGTGTGCTTTTGGTCCAAGGATAAAATGTGGGTCAATGGAATAGTACAGTGTCAAGAAACAAACATGCATATACATGTGAACATATGTTAATGACAAAAATTTATGCAGATTATGGGGAAATGCCATTTGTCTTTTTTTGTTTGTTTTAAAATAAGTGACATTATGTTAGTTGAATACCCATATAGAAAAAAAAAAAAAAACTTGACCCTTACATCACTTTTTCACAAAAAGTAATATCTGATGGATTGTAAATCTGAATATGGAAGATAAAACAACAGATTTTCCAGGAAAAAAAAATGCCTAGTTTCTTTGTAATGAAATTGATGTTGAACACTCAAAATATATTTAGCATCACAGCATTTTCTATCCTTGCTGCCTATTATCAAGAGGAATTTAGTAGTTTGGATTTTTTCTAAAAACTACTTTGTAACCCTCTCCAACCTTTTGTAAATCAACTTTGGTATCTTACAATGATTATTGAACTTATTGGTAAATATGTAAATGTTTTCTTAAAGTTTAGGTGTCTTTTACTCAAAATGATTTGGAAATCTTTCATCAGAGTATTGAATGAATACAGCACAAAGGAGTTCAAGTTCGTATTTTGAAGCTATAAGCATAATGAAATAATTGAAAAAAAGCTTAGAAACTTAGTGGCATTGACTCCTACTAAAGCAAGTAGGAACTGAACAAATAAAATAATCAAAGTGCAAATGTCCATGAGATCATCTGAAATTCTGCAATGCTGTTGTGCAATATCTCAACCTGTGGAATGAATCCTTTGATCAACCACCTATTTTTAACTGGTTACATTTATATTCTGTACTGCAGTGAAAGGAAATCAGAGAAGTTTTTAGTATCTAAGTCTGAAAACCTTCAAAATAATTATAAAAGACATAAATTATTTGACTCCTATTTGTTAAATTATTTTTAAGAAAGATATTCTAAATTGAGGCAAAAATCTAACTGTGAAAATATTGGGGCAGAAATGCATACATATTTAACTATAAAAACAGAACTGTGAATATCCTGTATATAGCAGAATTTCCTCTGAGTTTAATAGATACAGTGGCACCTATAGTTGTAATATTTTCTTGATGAGAATATTAAGACTATGGACTCTGAGAAACAAACTGAGGGTTTTAGAGGGGAGGGGGGTGGGGGGATGGGTTAGCCCAGTGATGGGTATTAAGGAGGGCATGTACTGCATGGAGCACTGGGTGTTATACGAAAACAATGAATCGTGGATCACATCAAAAACTAATGTTGTATTGTATGGTGACTAACACAACATAATAAAATAAAATTTAAAAAAAGAGAGAATATTAAGGACTACAGGGAATACTCAAAAGTACAAAATATTTTAAATTCTAACTATAAAATGCAGTTTTAAAGAATATGACAAGTTTTGCTAAGTGATGAGTTAAGTTAAATTCATTGAATACCTAGATCACTTCCCAATAAGATAAAATAATAAAACATTAGGTACTGAACATAGGTTTATCTATTTTTGTGTTATTACAGAGAAACTAAAGATAAATTTGGTCTGTTAGCAAAACATGTTTTGTGCTTTATTGAAAGACTGTATATGAAGAAATACTTTTCTAAAGTATAAAATGCATTAATAAATTTGCCAACCTAAAGAATTCTGGTTTAACAGTTCACAATTGTTTACGACCTATTTTCACTAGAAATTAAGGTTTCTAAGAGTTAAAAATTCTAATAAATGTAATCAAGACTACTGAAAATAATAAGGGAAACAACTCTGTATGCAAACAAAGACATGCATTTTTGCTAAGAAGATGTATGAGAAATAAAAATACATTTTTGTTTAGAAAAAAAGAAAATAATTTTGTTTTAAAGTAAGCCTGGTTATTTAAGGAGGAAAAACTTAGGACAAAATCTCAATGTAAAAAAGTTGTGGAAGATTTATGGAAAAGGAATCTTTGGAAAGGAATTTTCTGTGTGGTCAGTACTAGCCAAGATTAGGATACATTTATGTAAGTAAATGAGCTTTAATATCCAAAGTACACTGATATAAAGTTAAATTTTGTTTTCTCTTTGTTAAAAGGACGACATTTTTTTCAACTATTGGTCTGCTCTTTTTTTCTTTTTTTTTTTTAAATTTAAATTCAGTTAGCCAACATAGTTTGGCTACCATTAGTTTCAGAGGTAGAGTTCAATAATTCATCAGTTGCATCTAATACCCAGTGCTTACCACATAACATGCCCTCCTTAATGCCCATCACCCAATTATCCCATTGTCCCGCCGACCTCCCCTCCAGCAACCCTCAGTTTGTTTCCTATAGTTAAGGAGTCTCTCATGGTTTTTCTCCCTCTCTGATGACTTCCCATTCAGTTTTCCCTCCCTTCCCCTATGATGCCCTGTCATCACCAAGACAGTATGGTACTGGCACAAAAACAGACATACAGATAAATGGAACAGAATAGAGAACCCAGAAATGGACCCACAACTCTATGGTCAACTAATCTTTAACATAACAAGAAAGAATATACAATAGAAAAAGAACAGTCTCTTCAACAAATGGTGTTGGGAAAATTGGACAGACACGTGTAGAATGAAACTGGACCATTTTCTTACAGATAAACCCAAAATGGATGAAAGACCTCAATGTGAGACAGGAATCCATCAAAATCCTAGAGGAGAACATAGGCAGTAATCTCTTTGACACTGGCCACAGCAACTTCTTTCAACTTTTTGTCTCCAAAAGCAAGGAAAACAAAAGCAAAAATGAACTTTTGGGACTTCAACAAGATAAAAAGCTTCTGCACAGCTAAGGAAACAGTCAACAAAACTAAAAGGCAACCAACAGAATGGGAGAAGATATTTGCAAATGACATATTAGATAAAGGGCTAGTACCCAAGAGATATAAAGAACTTCTCAAACTCCACACCCAAAAAACAAATAATCCAGTTAAGAAATGGGCAGAAGACATGAACAGCATTTCTCCAAAGAAGACATACAAATGGCCAACAGACACATGAAAAAATGCTCCACATCACTCAGCATCAGGGAAATACAAATCAAAACCACAATGAGATACCATCTCACACCAGTTAGAATGGCTAAAAATAACAAGTCAGGAAAGAACAAATGTTGGCGAGGATGTGGAGAAAGGGGAACCCTCTTACACTATTGGTGGGAATGCAAGCTGGTACAGCCACTTTGGAAAACAGTACGGAGTTTACTCAAGAAGTTAAAAATAGAGCTACCCTATGACCCAGCAATTGCACTACCAGGTATTTACCCCAAAGATACAAATGTAGTGATCTGAAGGGGCACCTGCACCCCAATGTTCTTAGCAGCAATGTCCACAATAGCCAAACTATGGAAAGAGCTGAGATGTCCATCAACAGATGAATGGATAAAGAAGATGTGGTATATATATATAATGGAATATTACTCAGCCATCAGAAAGGATGATTACTGGGCGCCTGGGTGGCTCAGTCGTTAAGCGTCTGCCTTCGGCTCAGGTCATGATCCCAGGGTCCTGGGATCGAGTCCCACATCGGGCTCCCTGCTCGGCGGGAAGCCTGCTTCTCCCTCTCCCACTCCCCCTGCTTGTGTTCCTGCTCTCGCTATCTCTCTCTCTGTCAAATAAATAAATAAAATCTTTAAAAAAAAAAATAAAAAAAAAAAAACAAAACAAAAAAAAACAAAAAAAAAAAAAGAAAGGATGATTACTTACCATTTATATTGACGTGAATGGAACTGGAGGGTATTATGCTGAATGAAATAAGTCAATCAGAGAAAGACAATTATCATATGGTTTCACTCATATGTGAAATATAAGAAACAGTGCAGAGGTCTGCTCTTAATAAGCAATTATAAACAGAAGTTTTTCTTTACTTTTAAAGTAATCTGCCTTAGGGGCGCCTGGGTGGCTCAGTCGTCAAGCGTCTGCCTTCGGCTCAGGTCATGATCTCAGGGTCCTGGGATCGAGCCCCACATCGGGCTCCCTGTTCAGCAGGAAGCCTGCTTCTCCCTCTCCCACTCCCCCTGCTTGTGTTCCCTCTCTCGCTGTGTCTCTCTCTGTCAAATAAATAAATACAAAATCTTTAAAAATAAAAAAATAAAAAAATAAAGTAATCTGCCTTAAAAAAAAAAAAAAAAAACAAGAATTCTAGGTTTTGCCAAAATAAATTCCTATGTTTGTCAGGTCTTGGGTACTTAAAAAAAATCTGAATCTTAATATTAAAAGAGTTAAATTTTGCTCACAACTGTGTAACCTTCTGTATTTGTCTCTGAAATCTTTTAATGTCACTTTGGTTAAATGGACAATTAAAAATTGTTTCATAATGATTTGTAATCCTAATCAAATGTTCAAACCCTTTTGATATTTTTGATAAACTTCCCCAAATCAAATTTTAAAATTAAGTCTTCTGACCACAGTGCAACCGAAATCTTCCAAAGAGTCCTTGGAACACTTTAAAAAATTTGTTTTCTTTATTTAATTAATTAGGCATATTTGTTATGTTAAACTATACTGAAAGAATTGCCAAATAAGTGATTCTGAAGCCTCTTAGGTAATATTTGCATAAATATATGTTATAAAAATAAGTGATCTAAAAATATTAAACTCCTAAAAATCTGGTATGTCCTGGTATGTTATTATCTTGAAATATTGTGTGTCACAAAAATAACCAAATTTCCTTCTCAACTACATTGTAATGAACTCTCATCAGATTTTTAACACTGGCCATTTTTAAGTGTTTTATTATTTACAGAAAGTCATACTTTTACCCAGATGCTTTTACAAAAGCTTCCTGTAAATGTGTTTTGTCTTCAAGGAGTACAGGTTTCTAATAACTTTAATATCATAAAACTTAACTGGGTAAAAATTTCTAGAACTAATGGAGGAACTAAAATCAAGCAGAATAAAAATTAATAACATTAGACTAAATGAACTAAGGAGGATAATTATAATTTTTATAATTTTGTTTAAAACATTGATGACTTTTAAAAAATGTTTTGTTTTTCCAGATTTAAGAACCCTTTTCTCTTAAGCTAACTGACTTAACAATTTCATACAATATATCTCTGTGAACAAATTGAAACATTTCTTTTTCTCCCTACCTGATCCCTCCAGAATTCAGAAATTCTGACTATTTTATTTTCATGGCAATATTTATTTGTATAAGTTCAAAAAAAATCTGTCCTTCCTGTAACAGGACAAAATTAGAAACATCGGTTATGTTACCATACCTTTGACTGGAATGTGTAGGGGCCACTTTGGCATAAAGGTTATTTTGAATCAAAAAGCAAGCAAAACCTAGGAGATTCAAGAAAAGCTCTTCACCTCCCCCAACTGCCTAAAAAGAATTTAGATACAGGACCTGCTCTAGGAAGAGAGTTATCACCATAGATAACCACATATGATAGGAACTACATGTGGTAGACAAGGAGGAATGTAGTAAGGCCTATTTGATCTAAGTCCTCTGTGTCCTGTTGTTTTCTGAGCAGCCTAACAAACGTTTGCTTACAAAACATTTACTCTTTTTTATCTTCCTGTGAATTGTATTCCTTCCTTTAAAAGTCTGGAACTTTAAAGACCCCTACCTCCTTCTGCTTAGTTCAAATGACATATATACTTCTTTTTGCCTGTCTTTGGGATTTCCATGTCTGTACGGATTCCCTGTATGTAAAAAATTAAATTTGCTTTTTTCCTGTTAATCTAGCTCATGTCAATTTGATTCTCAGTTGAGGTAGAAGGACCTTGAAGGGTAGAGGAAATTCTTCTTCCTTGACAAATGTTATATCTGAGAGAGAACTGCAGAGACTCTGGTATGACCGGACAGCTTTAAGGAACTAAGGTTGACTTAATGGAGCCACTAAAGACCCTTGGAAATCTCAGCCTGGTATCTTGCTCACAAAATTCTCAGGAGCCTTACCAGGGGGAGTAAAGAAGGTCACTTCCTGCAGGTTCAGGAACCTCAAGACATTTTAAGGACTTCAAGAAGAGAGAAATTCACTCAAATCTATAGGTATTGCAGGTAAAGTCTAATGGTAAGTATTTGGTTTGGTTTGGCCTTGAGAAAGGCTATTAAAAGTTCAATCTAGAGGTTTCTTATAAAAAGTTCCAGCAAAGCAGATTTTTAAAAGCCTATATGACCAACCCCTATTCTTGCTACACTTAGGTAAATAATTAGGCCAAGTTTATGAAAACTACACTTATTTTGTAAACAAATTGTCTTAATTTGGCTACCTTTGGTAAAAATGAGGGTGATTATAGAGAGAAAAATTATGTTTCAATAACACCTCTTTGTAAATATTAGTTTCTAATACAGCTCATTATAAACTGGACTAGATCCTCATTTCGTCTTCTTTCCTCCAATGCTTGGCTACAACTGTTGCAGAATATCTTTTCCTTTAGTGTTCAGAGTTCTTGGTTACACTGCTTCAAAGAATGAAGAAGTAGACCAGACAAAGAGTGGTGGGTAGGCAGCAAAGTAAAGTTTACTGAGCAATAGTACAAAGCTCCCCAAGAGGGAGGGGACCCTAGAGGGTTGCCACTGGAGTTTCTAAACTCTAGCATGTTTTATGGGCTCTTTGGTGTTGGCTGTTTCAATCTGATTAACCCTCCATGTGCCTGTCACCCAATCAGGTTTTTGTCCACAGGCTCATCTACCTATTAGGTAGTAGTTCACATGGGAAAGCGTAGAGGACTCCTTCCAGGGTGGCATAAAATCCTTTGAAGGGTAGTTTCTTCTTAGGGTGGGGGCCCCTTGTCCCTGCCTGCATTTCTTCTGACTATCCTCCATTACAATTCTCCAAACTAACATTTTTAATTTTTCTCCCACTTTTCTGACTTAAAATCATTTGAGAACTAATACTTCCCTTTTTCCTGAAGCCATGCAAACTAAACATGAATCACCTGATGTAAGTTTCAGAGAAATCACAATAGCTCACATATAGACAATGAGTAGGCCTGTTGCTCTATGGGCCACTCAGAGATCACCAGAGACATTCGAACTACAAACCAGGAAGATCTGTCAGATTTCCACTGTCTACTTTCACTCTATCTGAAGATACTTCAAGCCTAACATCTAGAAATCTTGACTGGCTGGCCTAAATACTCAGAAGCTGATGTATAATTTAATCTTTTTTTAAAAAAAGATTTTTTATTTATTTGACAGAGGGAGACACAGCGAGAGAACACAAGCAGGGGGAGTGGGAGAGGGAGAAGCAGGCTTCCCACTCAGCAGGGAGCCCGATGTGGGGCTTGATCCCTGGACCTTGGGATCATGACCCGAGTGGAAGGCAGACGCTTAACGACTGAGCCACCCAGGCGCCTCTATAATTTAATCTTAACGTTACCCATTGTTTCTCTTTCACTTCTATAGAAATGCCTCTTATTTAATATTTGATTACTTAAATCATAGGCCTAACTTTGGAAGCACAGCTGAATTACTGCCTCCTGAAATGAGTTTAACTGAACTGACCTACTGTCAGGACTAAGCGACTGGTTCATAAAGATGGAACAATCTACCTGTTCAACTTTTAATGTGTGTGAGACTTCAAAAGAAATTTCAGAATGGAGAACTGTAGGGGTCAAGGGAAG
The DNA here is from genome assembly GCF_964656455.1 of Halichoerus grypus. Taxonomy (NCBI): domain Eukaryota; kingdom Metazoa; phylum Chordata; class Mammalia; order Carnivora; family Phocidae; genus Halichoerus; species Halichoerus grypus. Next base: position 103,235,219 of record NC_135727.1, on the reverse strand, counting down.
GCCACTCCAAAATGTACCACTTTGGCCTACCGATTATCTTAAATAAAAGTACTTAAGAGATAGTGCAAGAAGGACACTCAGTTACTCCTCTGTCCCAGTGAAAACAGGAAAGAAATCTCCCATGTGAAAGTACCTTCCCTGTACCAGGAAGCAAAAAGTTATCCTTATCATCAGAGATAGGAAATTTAGAGCAAAGAAGGCTATATAACAACCCTGGTTACTTTTTACTAACTTACTGCAAAGAAGGCTATATAACAACCCTGGTTACTTTTTACTAACTTACTGCCCCAGCCCAAATTCTATTTAGAATTTCTTACTAATTGAAGCTCCCAAAGTTAAGTTTCTTTGTTTTGTCAGTTCCTCACAGATTTATTGTCTCTTTGTCCATAAAGTATAAAAACTGCCTGCCTTGGTCATTTCTTTGGGTGTCAATTTCATTATTGGGCCTCCATTGTACACATGATGAAAGTTTTTTTTCTCCTATTAACTTGTCTAATGTCAATTTAATTCTCAGTCCAGCTGGACCTTGACGGATAGAGGGAGAATTTTCTTTCCCTATAACTATTACCTATTGTTAATATTTACTGTAATTCATGGCTTCTTCTAGTTGAAAACTCCTGACCACACTGTACTTAGAAAACCTGAACCAGTGATTGAAAGCTTCAACTGTGATTCCAACCTACTCAAACTCCACATGTCCCTAAGTGTTGAAATTAATGCTTTTACTATGGTCCTACAGGTCACCCTGTCCTGTTTGACTGACTTGACAGCTGTTATGCTTGGGCCATATATTCCACTATGGTCCCACACTAAGCTACCTGGGAACTGTCTGTCACCAACACCAATTTGGAACCATTAAAAATGTTGTTCTTTATGTATTATACCTACCATAGTCTGGGAAAATCATGGTCAACTTGGAATCTCACTACACCAGACAAGAGGGACTGACTGATAACTTGAACTTCTCAGTGTCTTCTCTGCTAAGTAGCAAAACTAGCATTGGTGGAGCCTCTACATAAGGCTTACGTCTTCATAATTCCAAGCCCATCTTCTGAAACTTAAAGAACTGTATGTTACAAATATTCATAAACAGAGGGGTCATGGTCTGGTTAGACGTTCTCTTAGTCCTAAACCTGGTATCTTACAAATCTTAGACTGACACTTGTTGACCAGCTACTAATAATGGCCTCTTGGCCATCTTCAGGAAACAAACATCTTTAAGTCCTAAGATAAAGATTCTAGGTCAGCTGGGGTACAGTCAAGTCTCATAAAAGAATCAGCAATTCTGAATGGAAACCTTCTTGATAAAATAAAGATCACCAGTGTTTCCTGGAGTTTTTCAGATACCACCAATGTTGTACCCCACTCTATCCCTGTAGAACTCTCTTATTTATCCTAAATGTTCAACTTTCTGGATATAAAACCTTTCCTGGACCTTGTTGCTTGGTGGGAAGGATTTCCCCATGGAAGACTCCGCCTTTCATCTTTGATACGTGACAAAATGAGTTAATACCTCCAACCAGGACAATGAGAGGACACCCTGTCTCTCATCATTTACCCAAGTGAGGAGAGACAAGGGGCTTTTATGAGCTTCCTATTTATCTTAACTTCTTTTTCCCTATTACCGAGGTTTTTACTATTCTCCAAAAATTTTTTAAAAATTAAAGAAATAAAGGTTCTGGAAATCAACAATTCACTTCCATTGTTAAGAGGAATTCTGTTTCAAATGCCCTATTGTGTTTCATTGATAATAATCATTTAACAAGTTTAAGGAATGATTAATCCATCTGATTGTAAATGTAAGTATTTATTCAAATTGCTGAGATTTATCTTTTGCCAGGGTTCAAAACCAAGAATGATTCTGTCATAGCCTATTATTTTATTAGCATATACATTTAGTTCATTGTTAAATAGGATAGGCTTAAGAGTTTTTATTTATTTTATTTTCACATACTGAAATTTGACAACTCTAATGGATACTTCAAAGGAACACTCAGTTCTTGCTAAAACTTTCATTAGCTTACTTATAGTTTTCAGTAATAAGTTCAGTGTTGTACGTAGAGCACTGTATATATAGGATATTGGTGTACTTGAAAGCCATAGGAATAAGCAGTTTTTTTCCCTTTCTACAAGTATATCTAAAAGACAGAAATAAATATTACATGTGAGTGATTTAAACAAAAGTGAAATTTGCTTTGATAATAGCATCAGTCTTCAAAAAAAAAAAAAAACCATTTTACTCATTGATCGAATGTCTTTGTCACCTCTATTGACCTTAAATGACAATAATATAGTTATTAAGTTTCTTTCAGAATATTAAAAAATAAAGTTTGGGAGCTGATTTATTTTGCTTAAAAAACACTTAATTTTTTTCAATATTGCTTTTGTCATATAATCTGTTTCAATAAAATTTTTGTTGAAATTTCTACTGAAAGCAGATTTTTACTTGCATGGAGTTTCTAAAAATCATTCAGAATGAAAGTAGTATTTTCTGCATTTATTTGGCAGGGTTTTTTTAAAGTTGGCATTGTGGTGTGATTTCTTAGAACAACTGCTATGCAAAACACTTTCAATTCTTCAAGGCCTATAATACTATACAGGAGGAAAGCTAAAACAACTAATGAACTTAAAAAGTCAATACAGGTAAACCCCACCTTTCAAAAGTTCATGGTGTGTCACTTTGCTTTTACTAAAGACTTGTATTAGTACCTTTTTTTGCTAACTGCAAGAAATCCAAAGAGGATTTTTGCTTTTACAAAAAAGAAACCCACAAAAAGTGAAAAGAGCATTCTGAGTTTGTTTTGCAGTGAGCTGTTAGAAGAGGCAGTGGTGCACCTGAGCACTGAAAGTGGCCCCACTAAGCTCTTTCCCAGGATATACTCAGTATCTCAGCATCTAGAGACGATGTAAGACTGTGTGAGATTTGTGCTTTATCTTGATTTTTTTTTATTATGTTATGTTAATCACCATACATTACATCATTAGTTTTTGATGTAGTGTCCCATGATTCATTGTTTGCATATAACACCCAGTGCTCCATGCAGAACATGCCCTCTTTAATACCCATCACCAGGCTAACCCATCCCCCCATCCCCCTCCCCTCTAGAACCCTCAGTTTGTTTCTCAGTCCATAGTCTCTCATGGTTTGCCTCCCCTGAGCATTGGTTAACAAGATGTGTCCTGAAGTATCAGAAAAGCCTAAGGGAGGTTATTTTTTGGATTGGAAATGCTCAAAATTTCTTACATATAAATTAAAGGTAATTGCTTTTTTGCTTTAGGTCATTTTGGCTTACAAAAGATTTCGTAGGAATGCCCTACTTTCAGATAGCGGGGGAAACCTGTACACTAAATTAGAAAGAAATATGAAGAAAATAAAAGCAAAATGGAGAACACTGAAAACAACATTCACATCATGATCTTTAGGGTAGAGTACAGCATGATGGCTTATGGTTTGTGAAACATGGTGATAAAACTGAGGATAGGGGCGCCTGGGTGGCTCAGTCGTTAAGCGTCTGCCTTTGGCTCAGGTCATGATCCCAGGGTCCTGGGATCGAGCCCCGCATTGGGCTTCCTGCTCAGTGGGAAGCCTGCTTCTCCCTCTCCCACTCCCCCTGCTGGTGTTCCCTCTCTCGCTGTGTCTCTCTCTGTCAAATAAATAAATAAAATCTTTAAAAAAAAAAAAAACTGAGGATATATAATTTCTAAATTTTAAAGCAAGGAAAAACAAAGTATTTCCAATTTCTTTGGGATTGTCTTTAACTTCATTTGGTTTTGAATCATGCTTTAAATATCTTACCAAGGGGCACCTAAGTGGCTCAGTCAGTTAAGCAGCTGCCTTCCGCTCAAGTCATGATCCCAAGGTCCTGGGATCGAGTCCCGCTTTGGGCTCCCTACTCAATGGACAGCCTGCTTCTCCCTCTCCACCACTTGTGCTCTCTTGCTTGCTCTCTCTTAAATAAATAAATAAAATCTAAATAAATAAATATCTTATCAAACAGCATTATAAGCAGTTTGAATAATACAGTCACCAATACTGTGCATTAAAACTGCACTAGGTGTCTGGGTACCTGGGTGGCTCAGTTGGTTAAGCAACTGCCTTCGGCTCAGGTCATGATCCTGGAGTCCCTGGATCGAGTCCCGCATCGGGCTCCCTGCTCCACAGGAAGCCTGCTTCTCCCTCTGACCCTCCCCCCTCTCATGTGCTCTTTCTCTCATTCTCTCTCTGTCAAATAAATAAATAAAAAATCTTTAAAAAAAAAAAAAAAAAAAAAAAAAGCGACTGCCTTCGGCTCAGGTCATGATCCTGGAGTCCCTGGATCGAGTCCCACATCGGGCTCCCTGCTCGGCAGGGAGCCTGCTTCTCCCTCTGACCCTCCCCCCTCTCATGTGCTCTCTCTCTCTCTCATTCTCTCTGTCTCAAATAAATAAATAAAATCTTTAAAAAAAAAAAAAAAAAAAACTGCACTAGGTGACTGATGTCAGCCTTCTGTGACCTCAGGGAGAAACCAAGAACAAGAAGAGCCAGAAAGCCAGTTAAGTGGAGACATGCAGGCAATATTTTTGAACAATCAGATATGATAGAAACATACTGCATTAAGACAACCTAATGGTCTTTCACATGTCTATGTGGAAATCAATAAATAAACCTTACAAAGCAAATTATACCCTATGATACACCTTGGAGAAGTGCTTTCAGGCATATATACCCCTTCCCCTTTTTGCATATAATCCCCTATAAATAGACAAGCTTCAGAGCAGTTCTTTCAGAGCAATCTGAAATACTGTCTCCTGTGGTTTTAATCCTTAGTAAGACAATAATTAAGCATTTACTAACTTACTTTGATGTTGGCTTTTTTTTAGTCAACAATTTGGGGACCACAGAGGGACCCCAGAAGAGATGCCATATTCTTGCCTGAACTCCATGAGGAACTGGATCCTTGGTCCCAGCACAGGCCCCTGGGGTTCAACCTGACTTGGATGGAGGCAAGATGACTGAGTGAACCCTTTCTGGGATCCCAACTTCCCTATGTGGTAGAAAGTCCAGAGACTTATTTGTGGTTGTTGCCTTTTTCCTGTGAAGTCAGGGAATGATGGTATTCTGTGTGTGACACAGGTTTCAGAACTTATCTGTTGTCTCTTCTGCGTGAGTCAGAAGGGGCTCCATTCTGTGTAGAGCACAGGTTGCACGTCTGTTAGAGGGATGAATTCTCATCCCAGAAATTTAAAAAATTTTACACTTTTCACAGTATTGCCAATTTGAATGCTTGATGCTTACAATTACATAGATGAGATTTTGAATGAATTGGAAGACAAGAGACATTAGCATCTCTCATTAGAGAGTGGCAGAGGTTAACCTCATGCCATGCAGCGGTCCCACGTGGATTCCCATTTGTGATACAAATTATTTAGTTGCTCTGACAGGGGATGCATATGAGAGCTGGCTATTCAGCTTTCTGAGCACTTTGGATATAGCTAGGCTCAACCAAGAGAAAACTGAGACACAAAGTAAATACTATCAACGAACACCAGGATGACACCTGGAGGAATGGGACCCTTCTCATCAGCACATGGATCGACAACTAAAACCCCTTAGGTAGTGCTGAGTATCCAAACTCACTAGGATGGGAGATAAACCATCACAAGAGAAGAAACAGGATGGAGAACCACCTTCCAAGGCTCTAGCAGGATTCATCTTTAACACACATGGATCATACACTTTCAAGTTCATAAATAAATGGAAAATTGTACTAGGGATAATTTTAACACTCAAGTGGCCTAAATGAGGATCCTTTGAAATACCTAGTTTATTTGCATACCCAAATCAAGAGAGCCGGCTATTCAACTAAACAACAAAGTGGGATGCATAGTTTGGTATCTGGAAGCTTCTAAGAGAACACTGACAAGATACTACCTATGTAACTAACTTTTAAGAAACTTTCTGAAATAGTGACAAAATGAGCTCAAAATGAACTTCTGAAGTACTTCTAACTGCTTCACCTCCTTCTTATCCTTTAAATGAGCTACCAGGGAACTAGGCATTAAAATCAAAGCCTCCATCTCCTCACCATGCTAAGGCAATTAGGGCTCCATCGTCAAGAGTTGGCCAGATTGAAGCTGGTATTCAGAGCCTGATAGTAATTTTTTTAAGGCCTTCTCCCCTAAGTTAAAATTAGAACTATGTACCCAGAGGGGAAGAAGCAAACCCAGAGGGGGGTTGATGGATAGATTAACCTAGAATATCATTTAAGTTGCAACCCAATTCCTTGAAGGATCAAAAGCAACTGTCCTTACCTTACAAATCTTTGCAAAACTAGAAATATGGCCCCAGAAACAATTCAAAGTCTTCAATCTGTCCTTTTCACCAATCTCCAGAACTCCCCTATTTATCTCAAAAGTCTTATAACCTCTCTGGGAACTCTTATCTAGAGCATTTCCTATTCCTAAAACTGAAGGGAAACAAGGAAAAAGAAAACTTTTTAAAAAATACAAATGGCTGTAGAAGCACCCTTGCCCAAAATCTAGCCCACAGCTTCCACAAGGTTACTTGTCAAGGATAAATACAAATCTTAAGTGTCCTCTCCACAAATGTTAACAGAAGAAAGTTTTAGCCATCTGAACAGGTGACCTTATTCTATATGCCAGAAAACCAGTCTGGATCCAACTCTTCTCTTATAAACTAGAGAGTTCTGCATTATCATACTGGTCTCATGGCTGAAAATTTTAAACAGTGATTATAAGGTTTTTGTTTGTGTCTTTCAGCACCTATTGTAGATACGTGGTATTTTCTACTGCCAGATGGTTTTTGCCAAAATTTGTTAAAGAGCTCTGTTTTACTGGCTTAAAGAAAACTAAGCACTTATGTGAATCTCAAAATACAATAGCATTAACCCAAATAAGTTCTAAGTTCACGTGATCTAAGATTGATCTTTAATAAAGCTAACTGAAATGTGTTAGTTGAATTAAAACAGGTGGGTTTTTAGAACTGTCAGCATTAAAACCAATACTTTTGTTCTACCTAGGTTTACTAAAGCCAAATAAGCTCAGGTTACTTCTGTTACATAATTTGTCAGCAAGAAAGACAACTTAAAGATGATGGTTAGCTGTTTAATGTCATGAAATTTTTATGACTAAACATAATTATTAAGAACAAGTGAATCAAACAGAAAATTAAAGTTTATGAATTTTTAGCAATATTTGTGTCCACTTAGTTTTCCCAAATATTTTCTTTCTGGTTACTTAAAACCTTAGAGTTTTGCTAAGATAAATTACATGATGGATAGTCATTAAATATCTAGATCCATTTCCAAATAAGAAAAAATACTGAAACATAGTTACTAAACATAGGTTTAATCTACTTTTGGCTTCTTATTACAGAGAAATTAAAAATAGATGGGTCAGTTAATAAACACACTTTGTGCTCTACTGAAAGACTGTACTGTGAAGAAGCATAGTTTCTAAAAATTATGAAATAGAATCATGAATTTTCTATCTAACAAATCCTGATGTAAGAGTTCACAATTGCTTACTACTTCATTTTCACTAAAAATTATTTTCTAAAAGTTAAGCATTCTAATAAAGGTTAATTGCCACTCCTGGAAATAATAAGGGAAACAACCATATGCAAGGAAAGTAAGATATGTGTGTTTGCTTAAAAACGGGGGGTATGAAGAATGGGAATACACTTTAGATCTAAAGGGTATAATGCTAAGTGAAATAAGAGAAAGACAAACACCATATGATTTCACCCCTATGTGGAATTTAAGAAACAAAACAAATGAACATATTAAAGAAGAGACAAATAAAAACTGAATTAAATCTAGAGAACAAACTGATGGTTACCAGCGGGGAGGTGGGTGGGTTACAGGGGTGATAGGGATTAAGGAGTACACTTATCCTGATGAGCACTGAGTAATGCATAGAATTGTTGAATCACTATATTGTACACCTGAAACTAATATAACACTGTATGTTAATTATGTTGCAATTTAAAAATAAATAATTTTTTTAAAAAAGAATGGGAATATATTTTTATTGAGGGTAAAGAAAATAATTTTGTCCTAAAATAAGACAGGTTGTTTAGAGAGAGAAAACTTGGGACAAAATCTAAATGAAAAAAGTTGCAGAAAGTTTGTGAGAAAGGAATCTTTGGAAAAGAACTTCATGCATGGTCAGGACTGACTAAGACTGGAATAAGCAATTTTTAATATCAAAAGTACAGTGATTGGGGGCGCCTGGGTGGCTCAGTCGTTAAGCATCTGCCTTTGGCTCAGGTCATGATCCCAGGGTCCTGGGATCGAGCCCCGCATCGGGCTCCCTGCTCAGCGGGAAGCCTGCTTCTCCCTCTCCCACTCCCCCTTCTTGTGTTCTCTCTCTCACTGTCTCTCTGTCAAATAAATGAATAAAATATCTAAAAAAAAAAAAAGTACAGTGATATAAGATTGGAATTTTTTTTTCTCCACTAAAATGACAGTTTTCTTAGATTATTGGTCTACTTTTAATAAGAAATTGTAAACAAAGGTTTTTCTTTAACTTTAATGTAATCTACCTAGAAACACAAAGTTTCTATGTTTTGTTTTTATCAGATCTTTGATTTCTTAATTTTCTCAATGTTTCAAAGAGCTAAGTTTGCTAACAACTATGTAACCTATATTTGCCTTTAGAATCTCTTATCACCTTGGTTCAATAGATAATTATTAACTATGCAATATCTGTAATTCTATTTAGGCATGTGCTATTAAATTTTTTTAATATTAAAAAAATATTTTTTGACAAACTTTCCAAACTTCAAATTCTAAATGAAGTCTTTTTGACTAATTACGCTTGTTTACTTGGTATGTCAAATTACATGGGAAGCATTGTCAGATAAGTGACGATAAACCTTTTTAGGTTATATTGTATGGGTAAATACTATTAATATAACTACTCCAGAAATTATATGAAGTTCCTTAAGTTCTGGTATGTCCTGGTATAATGTCATCACTTGAATTCTAATTATGTCATGGAAATAACTCTCTAATTATGTCATGGAAATATCTCCTTGTAAATAGCATTATGATGAACTTCCATTGCATCTTTAACCCATGGTCATTTTTGAGTTTTTTATCATTTACAGTTATTGTTTGACTCTGAACCTCTTGCAAATATGTTTCAGCTTTAAAGAGATCAACGGAAAGGACTTCTGACACATATGGACTTCTGATACTCTTGAGGTCATAAAGCTAAACTAAGTAAGAATTTTTGGAACTAGTGGGAACACGACTCAAACACAACAAGAATTAGTAACATGGGGCTTAACCAACTGAGCCACCCAGGCATCCCTATGACCATACAGTTTTAAGGAACTAAGGTTGACTTCATGGGACCAAGAAAGCCCCTTGGAAAAAAATCAGCCTGGTACCTTGCTTACAAGGTTCTTGAGAGCCTCACCAGGTGAGTAAGGAAGGTCACTTTCTGGCAGGCTTAGTAACCTCAGAATATTTTGGGGATCTTGAGAAGAGAGGAAGTAAGCCAGATCTACAGGTATTACAGGTAAGTCTAATGGCAAGTATTTGGCTTGGCTTCTTAACTTCTGGGGGCTATTAAAAGTTTAATCTGATATTCCCTGTGATAAGTTCCAGCAAAGTAGATTTTAAAAAAGAACCTATATGGTAATCACTATTCTTGCTGCACTTATGTAAGTAATCAGGCCAAGTTTTTGAAACTGGACCTATTTTTAAACAAATTAGTCTTAATTTAGGTATCTTTGGTAGAAATAAGGATGATTTTACAGAGAAAAATTATGCTTCAGTAACACATCTAGTTCTGATTAACTTTCTCTGAATGTTTATTTTTTGCCTACAAAATGGGTCTAGGTCCTGAATTCTTCCGATTTCCTTGGATACCTGGCTACGACTATCCAAACTAAGGTTTCCAACTTAATCTCATTCCTTTTTCTTCATTTTTAAATTTGCACCTTTAAAAAGTTTTTTTATTTTAGGGACAGCTGGGTGGCTCAGTCAGTTAAGCGTCTGCCTTCAGCTCAGGTCATGATCCCAGGGTCCTGGGATGGAGCCCCACATTGGGCTCCTGAGCCGGGAGCCTGCTTCTCCCTCTCCTCCCCCTGCTTGTGCACTCACTCTCTGTCAAAATAAATAAATAAAATATTTTAAAAATGTTTTTAATTCCAGTTAGTTAACATACAGTGTTATATTGGTTTCAAGTGTACAATTTAGTGATTCAACACTTCCATGCATCGCCTGGTGCTCATCATGACAAGTGCCCTCCTTATTCCCCAACACCTATTTCACCCATCCTCCCCCCTCATTCTTTTGACTTGGAATCACTGAAAACAGTAACTGCCTTTTTTTTTTTTTTCCTGAAGCCCTGCAAATTGAAGCTAGACAACTTGAGGTCAACTTCAGAGAAATTTCCACAACGGCCCATGTATACATGGTCTCCGTGGTTATTGCTGTTTGGGCCACTCAGAAAAACCACCAGTGACATTCAAACTACAGACCAGGAAAATGTGTCAGGTTGCCACTGTCTGCACTCACTCCATCTGAAGATACTTCGAGCCTGACATCTAGTGATACCACCGCCAGTACTCAGAATGCAGACACTAGGTTTCTAATTTGCTCCAACTTAACCTGTGTTTTCCTTTTGTTTCCATAAGAAATGCCTCTTATTAATTTCCTGAACTTCGAAAGCCCACTTGCAGGACCACCTGCTAAAATGAGACAACTGTTTAACAGAACTGACTTATTCTCAAGACTAAGACTGGTTCATGAGATGGAGCAGACTTCTTCTCTAAGGTCCAGCTACTAGGGAACAATGTTGATCTGTGATATTTTGCAAAACACAAAAAATCTTGTCAAAAGGACAGAATGTTAATTTGTAACCATACCACAAGGACTTTTCAATGAAAAGTTATTCCAGATATGGGATGGATTAGTATGGATAACTCAGTTAGGGGCAGATTAAGTCAGAGGGCTCATTATGCTGGGAATAAGCTAATCAAACCAAATATCTGCCTAAAGTGACCCAACACCCAGTGTCAGGGAAATATTTAGCTAAATCATTTAGTTCTGAAATTCTTGGCCTAAATATATTCTAATATTTCTAGCTATGATATTAGACTTTTTACTGTTAACATGATATCTATACGAATTGTTAGCCTTTTGTATGTGACAGTCTACACAGACACTAAGCTAATAACAGTAAAACATGTAGACGCTATAAACAACATGTATAATTCTCTATAAAAGGTTGATGATTTATACCTAGACACAGTGAAACATCTCAGGCTATAAAAATCCTCAACTTGAGCAAATTTAGAAGTTTGGAGATGGTTATCCTTTTTAGGACATGCTTGCCTCACATATATCAGAACAACTTAGGAATGAGCCTTCCTAGTTCTATGGGACAAAGGGATACTTGGTCACTATTGTCTCTCATAGGTTACAATTTGACCAAAAGGAGGAAATGTGCACTAAAACTGCAGTAGGTGACTGAGTTCAGCCTCTTGTGACCTCTCAAGTGACCTCAAAAAGAAACTCAAAACAAGAAAAACCAGAAAACCAGTTCAGTGGAAGCATGCAGTCAATATTTTTAAACAGATATGATAGAAACAATGTATTAAGATGACCTAATGGTCTTTCATGTGTCTATGCAGAAATCAGTACACCTCAGTTTTTACAACAAAACAAATCATACCTTGTAATGCTAAATTATACCTTGGAGAACTGCTTCCAAGCACACATACCTCTTCCCCCTTTTCAATATAATCCCCTGTGAACTCAGCTTCAGAGCAGTTCTTTCAGAGCAATCTGAAATACTGTCTCCCAGACTATTATTAGCCCTCAGTAAGACAACAAATAAAGCACTTACTAACCTACTTTGAGGATGACTTTTTTTTCCATCAACAACACCTAATTGAAAACATAATTCATTCAATTCAGGAAATTCTTGGGTCTGTGGCTCACAAAATATGGAAACACATAATCATAATTGCATAATTTAAGATCATAAAAGGCATCTGGTCTCAATCTCCAGTATATAAAGTGATTTAATGTGTTCACTGAAGAGTTACATTCCTTATTGTCTTGGAAGTATCACTTTTTTGTAATTAAAGATAAATAATATTTCCTTTCTTCTGTACAAGCAATCAATATTTTATTAAAAACTTTGTAAAAGAAATCTATTATTTTCTTCATAATCAATTGTATTAAGGATATTTTGTAAAGGTCACTTATGAAATTCTATTTTACTTAAATAGCTTCTTTTTGGATGTCAAGTAATTTAAATACTTGAAATAAGTTAAAAAATTTAAAACAACTGATTTATTTCTGTATCAATGAAATGAATGATACACTCTTTCAATTTTCTTAAAATAATAGAATAATTACTCTGAAATCTGTGTTTTGTTTGCTATGGGCAAAATGGACCAGGTTTAATGAAAAATAGAATAAATCCAAATAGATCATTTAGGTAATTCTGATCATCAAAGAGGAAAAAACAAAACAGAAAAAGCAAATAAACAGACAATCATAGTTTTTCTTATTTTTTTTTCATTCTGGCAGTATATGAAGTATAATCATAAAGAAAGGATATATATATACATATACATATGTATACATGTATATAGATACCCACCAATGTTTTTATATAAAATAAGTTCAGTACTTCAAAGAAACAATCTTTGAAGGCTCTGTACTCCTTCTAAAGAAAAAAAAATATTTTGAACAAAGGAGTTAATTCCAAGTATCTTATAAGTCAGTGGCATGTGCTAACTTTGTCATTCACATTTTCAAGAGGTAAAAATTTTGTATAACCTTAATTTATTTCTATGAATCAGATTCATTTCAAGAAATGAGAGCAACCATTGAGCACCTTCCAAAGAATATATCGCTGGCTCCTCTCAGTATGTTCAAAAGAGAAATTTCACAAAAATTTTGAGAATAGAATTTCTGTTGAACTGAGGAGAAAGTTCTGCATGGTGATCATTTTAAAGCCTTGTATATAAAATTTTCACATAATTGTTTAAAAAATGAAATAAACAAACAAAATAATTCCTACAATACTACAAATGTATTTTAATTTTTGAAGCTGATTATTTTTTAAATGAACCACACTTCATATTTTAATGCTGAATAATAAATATTTCCATTTCTATCAGTATCATTCCACATAAGTAATATGATTTCTTACAATTAATTAAGTGTAGCTTTTAAAGAGGATTTTAATTTTTTTCAGTAAATAAATAAGAGAATCAGGCTACTTAATTATTTTACTGATGATAATGGCATTCAACTCACCATTTTAAAATACAAATTCTTAAAGGTCAACTTAAAAATACCTCATTACTTTAAGAATATCTCAAATACCTAAAATTTTGAGTAACTCCTGCTGAGGGGTAATGACTATTCAATGGTCATGGCATTCTGGATGCAAAATATTGTTCAGGGACATATGAGTACAGATTCTAATAGTTTTCCCACATAAGAAATGTTCCCTTGTTGATGCCAAATTCCATCCAATACTGGAAAAGCCCAGCACTTATTAACATACATTTTGTTTTCATCATGTGAATCCTCCCTGAACAGAGATCCACATTCTAAGTATAAAAATAATAATTGAGCTTACCAGGTCCGGTAGACACTATTTTGCACAATCTTGTCACTGTAAACCGTGTGTCCTCTCAGGTCCCCTGGAAGCCAAAAACAGCTTTGCTAAGTATCCTGCATCTGTGGCCATCTTATTTCCAGTAAAATTCAGAATCCTTGGTAAAATAAATCAGAAATTTATGCGAATATTACAGAATAAGTATGTATTTATAATTTTCATGCTAATCTAGTTTTCTACTCCAACTATTCAGTGTTTTATACTATTGGGAGATGGTAACCTTCCTGTGCTGCTTCTCATTAAGGGTTTGAGGTAAAGGTTAGAGATGATGAATTTCTTTAAAGTGTGAGGAGTGATTAAAAGGAATTTTCTGGTGCCTCAGACTTCTCCAATCCTTCCATTCACACTGAATTCTCTGCAGCTGTAGGTCCTTCAGTACTTCATCTACACAATTTATCAGAAAGAGGGGTTGATACACCCAATAGAAACATTAGTTCACAATCCCAAACAATGGAACACTCACAGGGTAAAATTATATTGAAAGAAAAATAAACTGCAAAATGGGTACAGATGGATTAAACTTTCTAAATAAGCAAGATAAATGAAGTAAAATAATTAAGTCAATAGATTAGCAATATGACAGAATAACAACTTGTAATAAAAGAACACAGGTAAAATGTTAATGTGAAAATATAATAGATGACACAAGATGAATGATAGAATGTACACAGCTTAAGAAACATCTATCCATTTAAAAACCAAGCTGAGAAACTCCCATGGAAGAAAAAAGTATAAAAGAATAAAAATTATAAAATAAAAGTTAAAAAACATATGGAAGATAGAAGTGGAAATTCCAAAATCAAATAATAGGAATGATAATAGGAATAATGGATAAATAAAAACAAAAAAAGGGCGCCTGGATGGCTCAGTCAGTTGAGCCTTGGACTCTTGGTTTCTGCTCAGGTCATGGTCTCAGGGTCATGAGATCAAGCCCCATGTGGCGCTCCATGCTCAGCATGGAGTCTGTTTGAGATTTTCTCCTTCTTCCTCTGCCCCTTCCCCCTGCTCTCTCTCTCTCTAAAAGAAATAAATCTTTTAAAGAAAAACAAAAAAAGTGGAGAAATAAATGTATTTGAAAAAAGAGTTGATATGTTTCATAAAATATAATTCTGAAATAAATTTATAGGCTTGAGGAAAAATAATGTCAAACTGAAAAAAATCCATTAAGTGATAAATATTATAAAGAAAAAATTTACTAAAATTTAAGAATACCCAAGACAAAGAAAATTTTGTAAAGAACCTTTTAGTGAGAAAGAATAGATTGTACACCCATTAGACTCCTCAACTAAAGTACTTTCAAAATGAAATAGGGGTCTGTATGGTACAAGCTGGATAGCTAGTTTGTGCAAGCATCTCCTGCATGCTTCTGTTAATCACTACCTTGAAAATGTAGAGATCCTGTCCTCCCTCGATATTTCCATCAAGCCGAATGTGCAGCAACATGTGTTATTCGGTGTTAAAGGTCAGGGGCTCTGGAGGTAGCCAACCCAGGGCGTCTCCCTTGTAACAAATAGTGTTCAGGTGGTAGATGTTGATCTCCTTGGAAACGCTGGCCATGCAAGGTGGGGAAGGGTCACTGATAGTTGCTGTGATATAAAAATTTGCTGCACCTAAATCCCAATAGCAGATGCTTTGTCTAGTCTGCTTCTCCTGGACTCCTTGGATGTAAGTTTCCCCAATAAACCTAGGTCTTTTTTTTTTAAAGATTTTATTTATTTGACAGAGAGAGACACAGGGAGAGAGGGAACACAAGCAGGGGGAGTGGGAGAGGGAGAAGCAGGCTTCCCACAGAGCAGGGAGCCCAATGCAGGGCTCGATCCCAGGACCCTGGGATCATGACCTGAGCTGAAGGCAGACGCTTAAGGACGGAGCCATCCAGGCACCCCTAAACCTAGGTCTTGATCACTGTCTCCTGGTCTTTTCTTTGGCCTCACCAGACCATTACACATCCTAGGCTGAGTCTGCTGCAGTGTGGCTGTACAGAGTTGATTTTTAGTGAATTGGAGGTTGGAGAATTTGAACCTGAAATCTGTAATTTTCAATGACATTATCATTAAAACATGAGATCATAATTAAAATATTTTTAGGAATTACAAGACCATAGAAAATTTACCACCAAAAATCCCACATAAAACAGATTTTAATTATTCAAATAAGTAAAAGTTAATTATTCAAATAAGAACAGATTTTTAATTATTCAAGTAATAAGGTTATACTGTAAGACATAAGGCAGTAATTTTGAACAAACGTCTTGAATGTGGCTAAAAAAGCAATATAAATGTACATACATACCACAGAGAAGACAGTATATCCATAAAAAGCCTTAAAATTTATAAAATATTAACATAGTATCAGTATGAGAGATGGGTGAGACTTCAGGAAATGAGATGAGAAAATTCTTAGTTTTTAAGGAGCATTACATAGCTCATTTTTTAAGGTATGTTGTTTAAAAGACACACAAACCCAAAGAGAATGGAAAGTTTGTATGTATAAAGTTAGAATAAAGACATTATAATATATTACTAACCCACAAAGCTGGTGAAGGTGTACCTACAATCACCTTTAAGAACAAAAACTTGCCATAAAAAAGTTACAATCATGACTATGCATTATAGTGGATACCGGGTGGTGCCACAAGATCCTTCATCATCAGGACTGAAGCACTCATTTTCCAGCTTTTGGTAATATTAGTAGCTAATAGCTTGCAGGTGAGTCCATCTGCTTATTATTGTCCTCAACTGAGGAGTGTTGTCTTGTGAGGTCACACCCACATCCAGTGACTGGTCCATTCAGAAATATAAAGGCCCGGTTTCCTTCCCCAGTTTGGGACTCTTCTGCAGGATCTGTTCTAACCTCAGAGCTCCTTGTGGAATTGCCTGAGTCCTTTGCTGTGACTACATCACAGACCATCTTGTTCCTTTGCTAAATAATACTTACTTTAGCCCTCCACAGGTGATGATGTTAAGAATAATTCCTGAGTGGTAATCTCTATCTCAGAGTCTCCTTTCAAGGGGATCTGAACTGCAACAGTTGGTGCCTAGATTATTGCCAGAAAGCAGATGCTAAGGTGATACTTTAAAATTGATCACCTGTGGCTCAGCTAGCAATGAGAACTCCCTCACTGGTGGAAGATGGAGCCCTGATAACACCTGGCACCTGGTGGCATTCCAATGGTTAAAACTTTCAGCCATGGTGATCTGGAATGGTGTACCATGGAAGGGCATGCACTAGCTGGGGTAATGTATCAGTCATATGGTAAGTAAAGAAGAGCTAGTAGTTATAAGAATAATGGAATTATATGGCTGTTTCTGGGAGCAATAAATGCTTGACAGAGACACAATGAAAGGTTGAGAGTAATTAAGCATAGTTGGAGGATAAATGTGAAACTAAAAAAGCCTTATTAGCAGCACTAAAAAGTATTGAATTCCCTCCTAGAAGAGGAAAGAACAAGTTGAGGACCAAGCCCATGGCCAAGAGTAGCAGAGCTTAAGATTTATTTGACTTCTCAACCCAAGCAGGTCTGCTATGGCAGGGTCAGTTTCCTTATTGGGAAGAGTTGGACCCTGAGTATGATATGGGAGACATCTAAACTGATTCGCTTGAAAATCTTGAATCTCCCTAGTCCCTCGAGTCCATTGGGCATTCAGAAGAGACCCACTCTTTGCTATTGAAGTCCACCACTTACCCTTTTTCAGAAGATGATACAGAGGCTTCTACCTTATAAGCAAATGCTATCTCCTTCAGAATATATTTCTACCACTCATCCTGGTCATTAGATCAAAAACTGGAGTGAAGTTCCATTATCACCTGGCCAGAGAAATGTAGGACTTCCTGAGAAAAGGAGATCGCATCCAAAAGGAGTTGCACGGCTGCATGGTCTAGCCACTATATACCAACAAGAGCCAGAAAATTATTACTTGAACTGGATTCTGAATGTGCTGGATGAAGGGGATAGGAGGGCTGGACATACACTTGAATAAGAAAGAACATATTCCCAGAGTACAGAATTTAACACCCCAGAAAGGACCCTGGGAAAGGTACTGACTTGCTGCTAATATGACTCTTAGAAGTTTGGAGAAGCTCACTTGGGTCACACCAAGTGAAGTAGAAATGCTAGAACTGCCATGATAGAGAGTGGAAGAAGCTAACAAAAGTCTATGAGAAGAGGACATGCTAGAGTGGTATGTTATATAAGGACTGAAAATCACCAGATCATTTTGTTATATGGGGAGCCCAGATAAATTAGTTTACCAGAGCAGCAAGGAATGCTCTAGTAAGAGAAGCAATTGTATCGTTGTATCAGTTCAGTGATGGCAATCTTTAATCAGCCAAGGTTGATGCCAGAAGATTCTTTTATTGAAATGAGCTACCTGATAACAATGAGAATGACAGTTTCCAAAATAAGAGACCATGACACTGTGCTTAAACATTGGAGGCGCTGTGTATTGTGTAAGACTGCTGAATCACAGACCTCTATCCCTGAAACAAATAATATATGTTAATAATAAAAAAACATTGGAGGCAAGGTTGGCATAGTTATTTTAATAAATAGTGAAGTCAGCATGACAGCAAGGGTGCCTTGACGTACAAAGGTTTGTAGAGGTAGTTACTGAAACATGACATTCTTAGAAGCAAGAAAAATGAGTGGCCAATATGGGTATTGATCAATTTATAAAACTAGAAGAAACAAAAGATGGATAATCAAGAGACAGAACAGCCACCCCAATAAAGGTCATAATCCCTTGCCTAGTTCCTGAATCAGCACCAGTTTTTGGACCAGAAACCCAATGACTGAAGGAGATTTTGATTCCCCAGGAGAAAAGATTCTATAACAGGAGAATATGGTAATTATGTTCCTAGTCCATTCCCCCAAAGACCTATATCGACCTATTTAGGTAATTGCACCCTGGGAAAAGAGAAACATTCAAATGATTAAAGTACTCTTGGACATGAAATCTGAGTTTTTATTGATACTTGGAGACTTGATACATCATCATGCCACACCTGCTGGAACAGGAGTATATAGAGACCAGGTATTACATGGAATTCTGTCCCATTAAGGCTTAGAAAGTTCACTGGGCTCAAGTACCCACCTGTTTGTTATTTCCCTATCCTCCAAATTTATAATTTAAGTGGACATACTTGGGGATTGGCATATATCCCATATTAGTTTTTTTTTTTTCTCGCCCTGAGCAGCAAGACCTATGTGAGGTGTGAGGTGAGGTACCTTGGAAACATCCTCTACTACCCCCTGCTCCAATCCAGCCCTCTGAGGTAGTAAAATAGATATAGATATATGCTTATATATCTACATATAGATAAACATCCACGGGGGAATGCAAGTGATCTGTGCCGATTATATATACCTAAAGGTTGCAATGGTTGGGGTTCCCATCATATTTCCATTAATTCACCAGTCTGGATGCTCAACATCTAGACAAATTCTGGATGATGTGTTAGTGAAACAACAAATTCAACCAAGTATTAGCCCCCATTACAGCTGTTGATACAGGTATGTTATTCTTGCTAAAGCAGATTAATACAGTCTCGGTACATGTGGCTATTGATCTTGAGAATGGATTCTCTTCCATGCCTGTCAGAAAGAGTTCACATTTACTTGGAAAAGAGGCTCCCATACCTTCTTTTATAAAATAGAGTAGAAGTGGATCTTCTGGACATGCTGCAAAATATCATATTAGTCCACTATATCAATGATATCATGTTAATTGGACCAGATTATCAATTTTTGGAGGTGCTTACAAGGCATGTGCCTTCCACAGGGTAGAAGATAAGCTCCATGAGGATTCAAGTTCCTGGCATATCAGTAAAGTTTGAGAGGGTCCATTGGCCTGGGGCATGTTGAGGCTTCTTCTCCAAAGAACAAATTATTTCATTTTACACATTCTACTACTAACAAAGTGGTACAGTGGCTGGTAGGCCACTTTGGGAACCAGTATATACCATGCAAATAGCAATCACAGGAGAAATGTAGTAGCAATACAAATATCAAACAAAATACACTTATCAAACAAAATACACATAGAATATTACTTGAGGTAACGTAGTTAACTTTATAATGATAAAAGGGTTAATCCATCAGGAAGGTAAAATAATCATAAACACATGTGCATCTAATAACCCACTACCAAATAGATGAGGAAAAAACTGGCAGAAATGAAAGAATAGACAATTCAGCAATAGTTGAAACTTCAACACACCCATTCAATAATGTATGGGAACAACCATGTAGAAGATATACAAGAAAATTAATGACTTGGATAACACTGTAATCCAGCTACACCTAAAAAACAGCTCCAGAACATTCCACCCAACAAGAACAGAATATATATTCTTCTCAAGTACAAAGAAACATTCTCCAAGATAGATCATATACTAAGACACAAAATAAAGCTTAATAAACGTAAAAGGACTGAAATCATACCAAGCATGTCCTACAACCACAATGCAATGAAAATACATATCAATAACAGATTTGAGAAACTCAAAAATATGTGGACACTGAAAATCACATTCCTAAAAAATGGGATAAAAAAGAATCAAAAGAGGAGTGCTGGCTGGCTCAGTTGGTAGAGCATACAACTCTTGATCTCAGGGTCATGAGTTCAAGTCCCACATTGGGTGTAAAGCTTACTTAAAATAAATAAATAAATAAATATCAAAAGAGATATTAGAAAATACTTTTAGATGAATGAAAATAAATCCACAACATACCAAAATTTGTGGGATGCTGCTAAAGTAATGCTGAGAGGGAAATTTATAGCTATAAATGCCTACATTAAAAAGGAAGAAATATCTCAAATTAATAACCTAAAGTTCTGCCTTAAGACAATAGAAACTAAAAAACAAACTAAATATAAAGTAATCAGAAGGAAGGAAATAATAAAGTTTTTTAAAAAGTTTTTATTTAAATTCCAGTGGAGCACTGGGTGTTATACACAAACAGTGAATCATGGAACACTACATCAAAAACTAATGATGTACTGTATGGTGACTAACATAACATAATAAAATAAAATTTAAAAGAATAAAACAAGAGCAAAAAAAAGATACAGTGTAATATTAGTTTCAGGTGTACAACATAGTGATTCAACACTTCTGCACATCACCCTGTGTTCATCACAAGTTAACTCCTTAACCCCCATCACCTATTTAACCCATCACCCCACCTTCCTTCCCTCTGGTAACCATCAGTTTGTTCTTGGTTTCTTGGTTTGCCTCTCTCTTTTTTCCCTATGCTTGTTTGTTTTGTTTCTTAAATTCCACATTGAGAAAATCAATGAAACTGGAAGCTGTTTTTTTTTGAAAACATCGACAAAATTGTGAAATCTTAACTAGACTGAACAAGAAAATAAAGAAGAAAAGTAAAACTTCTAGAGTCAGAGATGAAATGGGGACATTAGTACTCACCTAATAGGAAAAACAAATGACTATAAAGGAATATTATGGACAATTTTATGCCAAAAAATTATGTAACTTTGGTGAAGTGGACAAATGCATAAAAAGATGCAAACTACCTTCAAGCTATATTACAAAGTTGTGGTCATCAAGACAGTATGGTACTGGCACAAAAACAGACACAAAAATGAATGGGACACAGTAGAAAACCCAGAAATGGACCCTCAAGTATGTGGTCAACTAATCTTCGATAAAGCAGGAAAAAATATCCAATGGAAAAAAGACAGTCTCTTCAACAAATGGTGTTGGCAAAACTGCACAGCAACATGCAGAAGAATGAAACTGGACCACTTTCTTACACCATACACAAAAATAAATTCAAAATGGATGAAAGATCTAAATGTGAGACAATAAACCATCAAAATCCTAGAGGAGAACATTGGCAGCTACCTCTCTAACCTCGACCCTAGCAACGTCTTACTAGACACGTCGCTGGAGGCAAGGGAAACAAAAGCAAAAATGAACTACTGGGACTTCATTAAGATAAACAGCTTCTGCACAGCAAAGGAAATAATCAACAAAACTAAAAGACAACCTACATAATGGGAGAAGATATTTGCAAATGACACATCTGATAAAGGGTTAGTATTGAAAATATATCAAGAACTTATCAAACTCAACACCCAAAAAATAAATAATCCAGTTAAGAAATGGGCAGAAGACATGTACAGACATTTTTGCAAAGAAGGCATCCAGATGGCCAACAGACACATGAAAAGATACTCAGCATCATTCAACATTAGGGAAATACAAATCAAAATTATGATGAGATACCACCTCACAGCTGTCAGAATGGCTAAAAATAACAAGTCAGGAAAGAACAAATGTTGGCGAGGATGTGGAGAAAGGGGAACCCTCTTCAACTGTCAGTGGGAATGCAAGCTAGTGCAGCCACTCTGGAAAACAGTATGGAGGTTCCTCAAAAGTTGAAAATAGAACTACCTTATGACCCAGCAATTGCACTACTAGGTATTTACCCAAAGGACACAAAAATACTGATTCGAAGGGGTACATGCACCCTGACATTTTTAGCAGCATTATCAACAATAGCCAAATTATGAAAAGAGCTCAAATGTCCATCGACTGATGAATGGATAAAGAAGAAGTGGTGTGTGTGTATACATATACATACATATACATGTGTATATATACACACATACATACACATGTATATGTATGTATATGTATACACAATGGAATATTACTAATACATGTGTATATATACACATGTATATGTATGTATATGTATACACAATGGAATATTGTGTATATACATATACACATATACATATATGTATATATACACATGTATATGTATGTATATGTATACACAATGGAATATTACTCGGCCATAAAAAGAACAAAGTCTTACCATTTGCAACGACGTGGATAGAGCTACAGTGTATTATGCTAAGTGAAATAAGTCAGTCAGTGAAAGACAAATACCATATGATTTCACTCATATGTGGAATTTAAGAAAGATAAACATAGGGGAAGGAAGAAAAAAAAGAGAGGGAGGCAAACCATAAGAGACTCTTAACTATAAGGAATAGTTAAACTCTTAGTTTTAAGGGTTGATGGAGGGAGGTGGGTGGGGGATGGGCCAGATGGGTGATGGGGATTAAGGAGGGCACTTGTGATGAGCACTGGGTGTTAGATGTAAGTGATGGATCACTAAATTCTTCACCTGAAACCAATTTTACCATATATGTTAAATAACTACAATTTAAATAAAATATTAAAATAAAAAAGATGTAAACTACCAAGACTTACTGAGGAACAAATAGACAATCTGAGCATTCTATAACAAGTAAAGACATTTTGTTAATAATAAAACAATTACAAAAAAGAAAAGCCCAGGCCCTGATGTCTTTGCTGAATTCTACCAAACATTTAAAGTAGAATTAAGATCAATTCCTCACAAACTCTTTCAAAAAATAAGACAACAGTTTCCAACTTATTACATGAGGTCAGTATAACCCTGACACCAAAACAAGACAAAATTTCACCAGGAAATAAAATTATAGACCAAAATATCTTAAAATTTTGGAGGCAAATATCATTAACAAATACTAGCAAACCAAATATAGAAACATATAGGGAGAATCATATACTATGACTAAGTGGGACTTATCCTAGAATGCAATGATGACTCAACCTCTACAAAAATCAATTATAGTTTAAAAAACTAATTGAAATAATACACTTTAATAATAGAATTAAAAAAAAAAAAACAAAAAAAAACAGGGGTGCCTGGATGGCTCAGTCGGTTAAGGGTCTGCCTTCAGCTCAGGTCATGATCCCAGTGTCCTGGGATAGAGCCCTGTGTCAGACTCCCTGCTCTGCAGGGAGGCTGCTTCTCCGTCTCCTTCTACCTCCACCTCTCCCCATGCTTGTGCTCACTCTCTCTCTCAAATAAATAAATAAAATCTTTAAATAAACAAAACAAAAAAATTTTTTAAAAACACACCCACACACAAGACAACCCCCCAAAAAAAAACCCAAAACACATGATTATCTTTTTTTTTTAAGTTTATTTATTTAAGTAATCTCTACACCCATTGTGGGGCTTGAACTCATGACCTTGAGATCAAGAGTTGCATGCTCTTCTGACTGAGCCAGCCAGGCACTCCATGATTATCTTAATTGTTGCAGTAAATGCATTTGACAAATTCCAAACCCCTTTCATGATTAAAACAAACAAAAATCATTCAACAAATCAGGAATAGAAGGAAACTTCCTCAACCTTTTAAAGGGCACCTATGAAATACCCACAGCTAGCACACAGTTGATGATACAATACTGAAAGCTTTCCCACTAAGAACAGGAACAAGAAAATGATGCTTACTGTTGCCACTTCCATTCAACATTGTACTGGAGGTACAAATATCAATAAACTGATGAACAGATAAAATGTCATATATGCATACAATGAACTATTACTCAGTCATTAAAAGGAATGAAGTACTGAAACATGCTATCCCATAGATGAACCTTCAAGATATTATGTTAATTGAAAGAAGCCCATCACAATAGACCAGATATCATATGATTCCCTTTATATGGAATGTCTGGAATATCCAAAACTATAGACACAAAAAATAGACTAGTGGTTGCTTAAGGCTTGGGGTGGGGGTGGGTCAATAGAAGAGCAATAGCTAAAGGTACATTTTTTTAAATGTTTGCTCTGGTAAGAAACATATAATATTTATCATTTTAACCATTTTAAATGTACAGTAGAGTAGTGTTAACTATATGCACAATGTTGTGCAAGAGATCTCTAAAACTTTTTCATCTTGCAAAAGTGAATCTCTATATCCACTGAAAAACAGCTATCTTCCCCCCGACCGCTGCAAACAAAAACTATTCTGTCTCTAAGATTTTGATTAATTTAATTTCTTCTTTTTTTTCTTTTCTTAGAAAGAGAGAGATAGACTGTGGGGGGAGGGATGGGCAGAGGGAGAGGGAGAGAATCATAAGCAGACTACACAGAGCACAGAGCCAGATGTGGGGCTCTGTGTTATGACCCTGAGATCATGACCTGAGCCAAAACCAAGAGTCAGACACTTAACTGACTGAGCAACCCAGGCGCCCCTTGATTAATTTAAATACCTCATACATGGTTTCTTTTTGAGTAGATGAAAAAGTTATAAAATTGACTGTGGTGCTTGTTGCACATTTCATACATATCTGTGAGTATGCACACCAAATTATCTACTTTAGTTAGGTAGATTGTATGGGATGGGAAATATATCTGAATGAAGCTCTTTTTAAAAAAACTTGGAATATCTTCATCTCACATGGGACAAAGAGGATGCTTCTAACAGCAAGGGAGGCTAAGCAAGGTTTGAGTTACTCAGAGGGCTCCAAATCCTCCCAAATAGCACCATCTTATTTTTCAGGGTCTTATTTTTATCCTTATATCTTTCCCATAAAAAAACTTGGTGAGGCTATGGACTCAATCTATATTATTGATCAATAACCATGGAAGCAGACTTTGTAAATGATTTTTGCCTGTGCTAATCTGAAGTCTTTTTAAGAAAATTTATTTATTTGAGAGAGAGTGTGAGAGCATGCGTGCCCCTGAGTGTGGGGGAAGGCAGAAGGGGAGGGAGAGGGAGAGGGAAAGAATCTCAAGCAGACTCTGAGCTGAGCTCAGAGCATGAGGCAGGGCTCCATCTCACAATCCTGAGATCATGACCTGAACCAAAACCAAGAGTTGGAGGCTTAACAGACTGAGCCACCCAGGTGCCCTTAATCTGGTCTTTGAATTAAGAACTTTTGGGGACTAATGATAATGGTACCACAAGCTGGGAATTTAAAACTCTGGATTTATAATGATCTTTGTTGAAGGTATTCATTATAGTTAAAATCAGCGAGTCTTCCCCCACTGTACCTGTATTTCTTCAACTTTTCATCACAGACCACCCTGTGGTCCATCAAAGTTAGCAGATAAGAGAGAACTGGCACTCAAACTGTTAAAGACTATATGGCATTCACTTTAAAGCATAGCAAAAATTCCAAGTAAACAGATATAAACTAAAAATATCAGCAGGTACCCAGGCCTTTTTGAAATAAAAAGTATTTAATTTTTCTGTTTTGTCTGGTTAACAGCTCCATGTGTCATCCAATTGTCATTCAATCTCCAGATAAAGGACCTTTAAATCAGCCAGACAGTGGGGAATGGGATTCTTTTGAACACCAGAAAGCTGGGGTTAGGAATACTGCTCAGGGAAAGTCTACTTTTTTTTTTTTTTCCCCTTTAGGAAAGTATGCTCTTTTCTGATACTGAATTTGAGTCAAGAACCAAGGTTAATAAAAAAAAAAAATTAACAAAAATATTTCAGTTATTGGTGTTATTTCTATTTGGTGATTCAAGACTTGATTCAAAGGGGGCAGTTTGATAGCAAGAACTGATCTTACCTGCACAATCCATGTCACCAGCCTCTGTGTTCCTCTTTTAGAGACTCTGGGACCAAGATAAATTATGCTGAAAATTGCTGCATCTGCTTCTACCCTAAGCTGCCACTTTACATCCGATAAGAATTTGTACTTTGAGAAAATTAAATTGGAAAGTTAACCTTTTACTCTGTGTGAGTGTGATTTTGCTCCTACTAATCCATAACACATCTGATACTCCGATCCTAAAATTTCATGTATTATCCACTGAAGTGCTTACTCGAACTTTGTGCATATTAACTTAAATTTGATTTTCATAAAATCTATTCACAATGAGTTCAAGCAAACATCGATAATTGTTTGTCTTTTGTAGAGAGCCAAGTGTCACTCTGCCAGCAATTAACCTCAGGCCAGACCAATATAATTAGTTTTGGTAATTACTTATAGTTTTTCAAGAATAATTGAAATTATTGCATCCTTACTTCACTCTAGAATTAAATTGATGGATTCTTCTTCTGTGAGAACTTTGACCTTTAAGTCTACCTACTCACAGTATGTTCCATAACTAATGAGATATTTTTTTCAAGTCTCGCTTCTCTATAGAAAAACATAATAACTGAAATGCTCTGAAGCATTCTTAACTCAAAGACACTCAAGTATATAACTCACATTGAGGCCATTAGTTTTAAATATTTCTGGTTTTGTAAGTTTTTACTTGTCTTCTGGGGCCATTTCCCTCTTCCACACGTGAACATTGGTTTAAGAAATGCATGGATAGTGATGTATGGTTCTAAGAGCCTCAAGTTTTGTCAAGGTCTTTCAGTGTCAGTGAACACGAGCTTATACAAATAACTAAAATGTCAATTTAAGCTTCAAATACTCTCTCAAATCAGCAAGTGAATAATCAGCATTTAACTATAGATGTATTAGGATTATTTCCCCCTATTTTTAGAATGATATACAAAAGTACTTAATAATATTGACATTAGTGTCAGACATAGCTGAGTTTTCTAGCCTCTCCTACTTATTTATTAGCTGTTTTGCTTTGGGTTATTTAATCTTTAAGCCCCCGATTTTTCATTTGTATGATTGGAATAATGCCTCATATCCTATTTTATTGATTTAAGAAGATAAATATAACTTAATAATCGAAACATATAAGAAAACAATAATTTAAAAACAACTATGAGTGTCCCTTTTAGAAAATAGCACAATATAATTGAAGGATGGTTTGCATTATTGTGCAATGTTTGGAAATAGAATTATCTACAGGATTCTGTTTGGTGATATGATGATAAAATCTATGTGATAAATCTATAGATAAGATGGTACAGATCATGAGACAATCACTTTAATGTCAAAGGATATACATGAGATGTGATTTTTCTCAATAATTTATTTTCCTAAGTAATAAGTGATCTTAAATGTTTAATGGCAACTGTGTGTGTGTATATACATATATATATATATATATGTATACCTATCTATCTATTTATCTACCTATCTATCCATCCACACAACTGTGTATAAAATCTGGACACTATTTTGAAGTTAAATATCTCAATTCCAAAGAAAATATTTTAATTTGGGAAAGATAAAATCCAGATATTCAGATGAAATTATGTCCTATTTTAATAATTATTATCAGTAAGTATCAGAAGGATTGGGGAAGCAACTTCTAATGATCAACAGTGGAGCAGTTGATTCTCTTTGAGAAAGGAAGCTGTATATTCTTTAAATAAGCCAAATTGTAGCTGTTGTGTCTACTTAAAAAAATAAACCATTGAAATAATTCATATACATTTGTTTATTAACTTCTAGGCCACCATTACCATTACTAAAGTGGAAACAAGAAATCAGTCTGTTATATATTACGGACAGCTTGCTTAGAAAATAAAGGTGCTTATTCAATGAAAATGTTATGTCATGTTTATTGTGACACCAATGTAAGGTCAATTCTTTCTAAGTTAACCTCTACATTTAATGTAATTTCATTTAAAAATCTCACAAGAAGTTTATGGAACTTGACTAATGGATTCTAAACTGCATAAATGTCCAAGAGTAGCCACAGTAAATTTGTTGAAGAAGAATATGGAATGAGACTATCCTACTATAAGTAAGAATTATTATAAAGTTACAGTAATTAAAATCATGTGCCATTAGCACAGGGGTTGTAACACCCAGTCAAAAGAACAGAAGAAAGAGCCTGGAAGCAGATCCAACAGAGATAAACTCAAAATATGACATAAGTCACATAAAAATCATTGGAAGAATTTTGGATACTTCAAACGATGATGGTAAAAAATGACTGTACATGTTAGGGAATAATAGGGATTTACTTCCCACTCTACACAAAAATAAACTCCAGAAGTATTAATGACTTAAACAAGGAAAAATTCAATTTTAAAACTATTGAAAAGCACACATGATTCGATAACACAAGATTTAGGGTAAAGTTTTAACTGCAGTTAAGAACTATAAAATCTTGGGGGGCGGAGCAAGATGGTGGAGGAGTAGGAGACCTGGATTTCGTCTCCTCTCAGGAATTCAGCTGGATAGGGATCAAACCATTCTGAACACCTACAAACTCAACAGGAGATCGAAGAAAAGAAGAGCAACAACTCTCTGAACAGAAAAGCGACCACTTTCTGGAAGGTAGGACGTGCAGAGAAGTGAATCCGAGGCGATATTCGGGAGGATAGACGGCGGGGGAGGGGCCTCCGTTGGCCGCTTCTGGCAAGTGATAGAGCCACGGAGCACAAAATCGGAACTTTTAGAAGTCTGCTCCGCTGAGGGACGTCACTCTGGTGGCTAAGTGGGGGGTGGAACCCTTGCGGGACAGTGTGGTCTCAGGACCCTCGGGGTCACAGAAAGACCGGGGATGCCTGAGTGCGGCAGAGCTCCCAGGTATCGGAGCGCGGAAGCTGGCTGCAGAGACGGAGCCGAGGTGCAGGCTCTCAGCTCAGGGTTGCCATAAACCGTGATCCGCGGCACAGTCGGGCCACTGCTCCTCCAGCAGGGACCCAACAAGCGGCAGATCCGGGGAGACTCACCTTCTTCCCCGGGGAGGAGAGGTGCGGGAGCGCACCGCGGGCATCTGCTGGGTTTGGAGACCCCACCCGGGGTCGGGTGCCAGAGATAGAAACGCACAGTCACAGGCTAGGTGAGCACGGAGTGCGGCCGGAGACCGGGGACACGGGAGTGACTGACTGCTTTTCTCTGGGGGCTCACTGAGGAGCGGGACCCCAAGTTCTTGGCTCCTCTGGGGCGGAGACTGGGAGGCCGCCATTTTCACTCTCCGCCTCCAAAGCTGTACGGAAAGCTTGCAGGGAACAAAAGCTCCCGAGAGCAAACCCGAGCAGATTACTTAGCCCGGACCGGGCAAGGGGGGGGTAATTCCGCCTCCGGCAAAGACATTTGGGAACCACGGCAACAGGCCCCTCCCCCAGAAGATCAGCGAGAACAGCCAGCCAAGACCAAGTTTACCGATCAATGAGAACGGCAGAACTCCAGCGCTAGGGGAATAATGCACATAGAATCCATGACTTTTTTACCATGATTCTTAGTCTTTCAAAGTTAATTATTTTTTTTAACTGTCTTTTTTTCTTTTTTCTTTTTTTTTTTTTGAATTTTTCTTTTTCCCTTTTTCAACCAACATCTTATCAATCCCTTTTTTAAAAAAACATTTTTATTTTTCATTTTTAGAATCATATTCTATCCCTTCATAGTAGTTACCCGTATTTTTGGCATATATATATAAGTTGTTCTCTCTTTAAAATTTTGAGATAGTTTCTTCTAACAGATCAAAATATACTCTAAATCTCTAGTGTATGGTTTTTTTCTACTCCCCTGCCTGATCACATTCTCTCCCTTTTTTCTTTTTTTTTAAATCCTCTTCTTTCTTTTTTCAAACAACTTATCAATTCCTTTTATAAAATTTTTTATAATTTCCATCTTTACAGTCATATTCCATCCCTTCATCATATCAACCCTTAGTTTTGTACATATATAAGTTTTTCTTTCTTTAAAATTTTGGGAGGCACTTTCTTTTAACAGACCAAAATACACCCAAAATCTAGTGTGTGGCACTGATCTATAAACCAGCCTGATCATATTTGATCACATTCTGTTTTTGTTTTGTTTTGTTTTGTTCTGTTTTTGTTTGTTTTTATCTTTATCTTTATCGTTTTCTTTTTTCTTTTTTTCTTTCTTTTTCTTTTTTCTCTCTTTCCCTTTCTTTTCCCACTGCTTCAGGTCTTTTCTGATTTGTTTAGAGTATATTTTCTGGGGACGTTGTTACCCTGCTAGCATTTTGTTCTCTCATTAATCTATTCTCCTCTGCACAAAATGACAAGACGGAAAAAATCACCTCAACAAAAAGAACAAGAGGTAGTAATGAGCCAGGGACCTACTCAATACAGACATTAGTACAATGTCAGATCTAGAGTTCAGAATCATCACTTTAAAGATACTAGCTGGGCTTGAAAAAAGCATGGAAGTTATTAGAGAAACCCTTTCTGGAGAAGTAAAAGAACTAAAATCTAACCAAGTAGAAATCAAAAAGGCTATTAATGAGGTGCAATCAAACATGGGGGCGCTAACTGCTAGGATAAATGAGGCAGAAGAGAGAATCAGTGAGATAGAAGACCAAATGATGGAAAATAAAGAAGCTGAGAAAAAGAGAGATAAACAACTACTGGATCACGAGGGCAGAATTCGAGAGATAAACGATACCATAAGACGAAACAACATTAGAATAATTGGGATCCCAGAAGAAGAAGAAAGAGAGAGAGGGGCAGAAGGTATAATGGAGCAAATTATAGCAGAGAACTTCCCTAATTTGGGGAAGGAAACAGGCATCAAAATCCAGGAAGCACAGAGAACCCCTCTCAAAATCAATAAAAATAGGTCAACACCCCGACATCTAATACTAAAACTTACGAGTCTCAGAGACAAAGAGAAAATCCTGAAAGCAGCTCGGGAGAAGAGATCTGTAACCTACAATGGTAGAAACATTAGATTGGCAACAGACTTATCCACAGAGACCTGGCAGGCCAGAAAGGACTGGTAGGACATATTCAGAGCACTAAATGAGAAAAATATGCAGCCAAGAATACTATATCCAGCTAGGCTGTCATTGAAAATTGAAGGAGAGATAAAAAGCTTCCAGGACAAACAAAAACTAAAGGAATTTGCAAACACGAAACCAGCCCTACAAGAAATCTTGAAAGGGGTCCTCTAAGCAAAGAGAGAGCCTAAAAGCAACATAGACCAAAAAGGAACACAAACAATATACAGTAACAGTCACCTTACAGGCAATACAATGGCACTAAATTCCTATCTTTCAATAGTTACCCTGAATGTAAATGGGCTAAATGCCCCAATCAAAAGACACAGGCTATCAGATTGGATTAAAAAACAAGACCCATCGATATGCTGTTTGCAAGAGACTCATTTTAGACCCAAAGACACCCCCAGATTGAAAGTGAGGGGGTGGAAAACCATTTACCATGCTAATGGACACCAAAAGAAAGCTGGGGTGGCAATCCTTATATCAGACAAATTAGATTTTAAACCAAAGACTGTAATAAGAGATGAGGAAGGACACTATATCCTACTTAAAGGGTCTATCCAACAAGAAGATCTAACAATTGTAAATATCTATGCCCCTAACATGGGAGCAGCCAATTATATAAGGCAATTAATAACAAAAGCAAAGAAACACATTGACAACAATACAATAATAGTGGGGGACTTTAACACCCCCCTCACTGAAATGGACAGATCGTCTAAGCAAAAGATCAACAAGGAAATAAAGACTTTAAATGACACACTGGAACAAATGGACTTCACAGACATATTCAGAACATTCCATCCCAAAGCAACGGAATACACATTCTTCTCTAGTGCCCATGGAACATTCTCCAGAATCGATCACATCCTAGGCCATAAATCAGGTCTCAACCGGTACCAAAAGACTGGGATCATTCCCTGCCTATTTTCAGACCACAATGCTTTGAAACTAGAACTCAATCACAAGAGGAAAGTCGGAAAGAACTCAAATACATGGAGGCTAAAGAGCATCCTACTGAAGAATGAATGGGTCAACCAGGAAATTAAAGAAGAATTAAAAAAATTCATGGAAACCAATGAAAATGAAAACACAACTATTCAAAATCTTTGGGATACAGCAAAGGCAGTCCTAAGAGGAAAGTATATAGCAATACAAGCCTTTCTCAAGAAACAAGAAAGGTCTCAAGTACACAACCTAACCCTACACCTAAAGGAGCTGGAGAAAGAACAGCAAATAAAGCCTAAACCCAGCAGAAGAAGAGAAATAATAAAGATCAGAGCAGAAATCAATGAAATAGAAACCAAAAGAATAGTAGAACAGATCAATGAAACTAGGAGCTGGTTCTTTGAAAGAATTAACGAGATTGATAAACCCCTGGCCAGACTTATCAAAAAGAAAAATGACCCAAATCAACAAAATCATGAATGAAAGAGGAGAAATCACAACCCACACCAAAGAAATACAAACAATCATAAGAACATATTATGAGCAACTCTATGCCAGCAAATTAGATAACCTGGAAGAAATGGATGCATTCCTAGAGATGTATCAACTACCAAAACTGAACCAGGAAGAAATAGAAAACCTGAACAGACCTATAACCACTAAGGAAATTGAAGCAGTCATCAAAAATGTCCCAAAACACAAAAGCCCAGGGCCAGATGGCTTCCCAGGGGAATTCTACCAAACATTTAAAGAAGAATTAATACCTATTCTTCTGAAACTGTTCCAAAAAATAGGAATGGAAGGAAAACTTCCAAACTCGTTTTATGAGGCCACCATTACCTTGATCCCAAAACCAGACAAAGACCCCATCAAAAAGGAGAATTACAGACCAATATCCCTGATGAACATGGATGCAAAAATTCTCACCAAAATACTAGCCAATAGGATCCAACAGTACATTAAAAGGATTATCCACCACGACCAAGTGGGATTTATCCCTGGGCTGCAAGGTTGGTTCAACATCCGCAAATCAATCAACGTGATACAATACATTAACAAAAGAAAGAACAAGAATCATAGGATCCTCTCAATAGATGCAGAAAAAGCATTTGACAAAGTACAGCATCCTTTCTTGATCAAAACTCTTCAGAGTATAGGGATAGAGGGTACATACCTCAATATCATAAAAGCCATCTATGAAAAACCTACAGCGAATATCATTCTCAATGGGGAAAAACTGAGAGCTTTCCCCCTAAGGTCAGGAACGCGGCAGGGATGTCCACTATCACCACTGCTATTCAACATGGTATTGGAAGTCCTAGCCACAGCAATCAGACAACAAAAAGAAATAAAAGGCATCCAAATCGGCAAAGAAGAAGTCAAACTCTCACTCTTTGCAGATGATATGATACTTTATGTGGAAAATCCCAAAGACTCCACCCCAAAACTGCTAGAACTCATACAGGAATTCAGTCAAGTGGCAGGATATAAAATCAATGCACAGAAGTCAGTGGCATTCCTATACACCAACAACAAGTCAGAAGAAAGAGAAATTAAGGAGTCAATCCCATTTACAATTGCACCCAAAACCATAAGATACCTAGGAATAAATCTAACCAAAGAGGCAAAGGATCTGTACTCAGAAAACTATAAAATACTCATGAAAGAAATGGAGGAAGACACAAAGAAATGGAAAAACGTTCCATGCTCATGGATTGGAAGAACAAATATTGTGAAGATGTCAATGCTACCTAGAGCAATCTACACATTCAATGCAATCCCCATCAAAATACCATCCACTTTTTTCAAAGAAATGGAACAAATAATCCTAAAATTTGTATGGAACCAGAAAAGACCCCGCATAGCCAGAGGAATGTTGAAAAAGAAAAGCAAAGCTGGCGGCATCACAATTCCGGACTTCCAGCTCTACTACAAAGCTGTCATCATCAAGACAGTATGGTACTGGCACAAAAACAGGCACATAGATCAATGGAACAGAATAGAGAGCCCAGAAATGGACCCTCAACTCTATGGTCAACTAATCTTTGCCAAAGCAGGAAAGAATGTCCAATGGAAAAAAGACAGTCTCTTCAACAAATGGTGTTGGGAAAATTGGACAGCCACATGCAGAAGAATGAAACTGGACCATTTCCTTACACCACACACAAAAATAGACTCCAAATGGTTGAAAGACCTCAATGTGAGACAGGAGTCCATCAAAATCCTAAAGGAGAACACAGGCAGCAACCTCTTCGACCTCAGCCACAGCAACTTCTTCCTAGAAACATCGGCAAAGGCAAGGGAAGCAAGGGCAAAAATGAACTATTGGGCCTTCATCAAGATAAAAAGCTTTTGCAAAGCAAAGGAAACAGTCAACAAAACCAAAAGACAACTGACAGAATGGGAGAAGATATTTGCAAATGACATATCAGATAAAGGGCTAGTATCCAAAATCTATAAAGAACTCATCAAACTCAACACCCAAAGAACAAAGAATCCAATCAAGAAATGGGCAGAAGACATGAACAGACATTTTTCCAAAGAAGACATCCAAATGGCCAACAGACACATGAAAAAGTGTTCAATATCACTCGGCATCAGGGAAATCCAAATCAAAACCTCAATGAGATACCACCTCATACCAGTCAGAATGGCTAAAATTAACAAGTCAGGAAATGACAGATGTTGGTGGGGATGCGGAGAAAGGGGAACCCTCCTACACTGTTGGTGGGAATGCAAGCTGGTGCAGCCACTCTGGAAAACAGTGTGGAGGTTCCTCAAAAAGTTGAAAATAGAGGTACCATATGATCCAGCAATTGCACTACTGGGTATTTACCCCAAAGATACAAAAGTAGGGATCCAAAAGGGTACGTGCACCCCGATGTTTATAGCAGCAATGTCCACAATAGTCAAACTGTGGAAAGAGCCAAGATGTCCATCGACAGATGAATGGATAAAGAAGAAGTGGTATATATATACAATGGAATATTATGCAGCCATCAAAAGGAATGAGATCTTGCTATTTGCAACGACGTGGATCAACTGGAGGGTATTATGCTGAGCGAAATAAGTCAAACAGAGAAAGACATGTATCATATGACCTCACTGATATGAGGAATTCTTAATCTCAGGAAACAAACTGAGTGTTGCTGGAGTGGGGGTTGGGGTGGGAGGGATGGGGTGACTGGGTGATGGACACTGGGGAGGGTATGTGCTCTGGTAAGTGCTGTGAATTGTGCAAGACTGTTGAATCTCAGATCTGTACCTCTGAAACAAATAATGCAATATATGTTAAGAAAGAAAAAAAGAAGAAGAAGAATGTAGCAGGAGGGGAAGAATGAAGGGGGGGAATCGGAGGGGTAGACAAACCATGAGAGATGATGGACTCTGAAAAACAAACTGAGGGTTCTAGAGGGGAGGGGGGTGGGAGGATGGGTTAGCCTGGTGATGGGTATTGAGGAGGGCACGTTCTGCATGGAGCACTGGGTGTTATGCACAAACAATGAATCATGGAACACTATATCTAAAACTAATGATGTAATGTATGGGGATTAACATAACAATAAAAAATTTTAAAAAAAAGAACTATAAAATCTTACGAAATTTTAGTCAGTAGGAAATCTTTAGTCAGTAGGAAAGTACGTTTACTTCTCTTACCTAGGATTTTAATAAATCATTATTTGCATAATTATAATTGTGAATTAAAAATCAATAACTTTACGATGTAGTGATATACTGATGGAATGAAAGACAAGGTCTACAAATAAAATCAATTATATGGCCTCTGCCCATCAGTTGACATGTGAAAAGTTTTACAACATATGCTCCAAATGATCAGTGGATATACTCATAGCTTAAGGGGTAAGATTTACCCCTAACCTCACCCCAATAGGGATATCAAATTAAACTTAATATAATGCCCAATGAAAGAGATATTTTTTTAGGGTGCTGTGAGGGAAGAAAAATGTAGTGTCAAGAAGTGCCTATTCCTCTGAGTATTTTGAATTGGTCTCAAGGCATCCTTTGCAAAGCCTGTAGAATAGAATAGTTACAGTTGTTTGCAGCATTTTTAAATTCCCTTAGAGCATAGCTTAACTATAACTGAATTCTTATTTAAGAACTTAATTTAGAAAGAGAATCTGGAGAGCAGTCATGTTTCAAAATATCATGGGAAAAATGAGATGCGCACTTCTGCTACTGTAGTCAGTGACCAGTGTCCATTCTTATTACAGATCTTTTTCCCCATACTGCTTCTTTCATGACTAGCAGAAACCTGTTCTATACTGGTCCATTTCATCAAGACTGTGACCTTGAAATGAGATCTCATGCTTATTGGCCTATTAACTCTTAAGGCAAACTCATTACAAATATTAGACCATACTTCTTATTAGTTCAAGTATTTAATCTTTCCTGATGAAGCGACTGTAATGAATATTTAAAAGAAAAAACATCTACCAATAATTACAAACTTTAAATTTTTTTACAGAATAATTAAATGTAGCACAGTAAAGTTCAAGCAAAAGACTTATGCAACCCAAAGATGATGCTTCAAAGTGTATTCTCTTTCCCTGTCACGATAAAGAGCAAACTTCTCACGATGGTACATAATACCATTGTTATTCTGACCCAATGACTGTTCAGCTATAAACTAGTATCAGATGTTGTAGTAATGCAAGTAAGTTTATTCACATGTCATGTTCACCTCAGAAGACATCAATTGCTTTTACTAACCAGAAGTAAGAAAGGATGAAAAAGAGTAGTAGCTTAACTGAAATTTGAATTATTTGATCTATATTCTGAAAGATGTAACACTCTCATGGACAGGTGACCTGGTTTAAAGTAAAATAAGAAATACCAAGCAATGGGCCAACAACTCTTTTTTTAAAGATTTTATTTATTTATTTGAGGGGGGAGGGGCAGAGGGAGAGGGAGAGTCTTTTTTTTTAATTATTTTGTTCAGTTAGCCAGCATATAGTACGTCATTAGTTTTTGATGAAGTGTTCAACGATTCATTAGTTGTGTATAACACCCAGTGCTCATCACCTTTTAAGTGTATTTTTCTAGCATGGTACTGAGAGAGGTGATATAGGATAAACATATTTGTCCTATATCCATGTTATCAATGTCTTCACAATCTATATATGAAACTAAAAATAATTTAAAATTCATAAAACATATAATATGTATATCTTCTTATTAATTTTTACCTGAGCTATGATACTGAGAGATTTCCTTCCCAACTCTTAAACCCCTGCTTCTTCCATTCTTCTTTATTTTGTTCAGTCCCAATGCCTTTTTATCACTTGCTCTCTTGGCCTAAAATCTTGAACTAGCTTTTTACTTTTTTAAATTTATTTTTCCCAGACTTATTGAGATATAATTTACACATAACATAGATTTTGATATGACTGGCTTTCTCATCATTCACACTTTGACTAAAATGCCACAGAAAGTCCTTCCTTGACCACATTTCATAAAGTAGCATTCCATCAAGTTTCTATCCTATCAAGTACTTTAAAATATATATTTATCAATCATATATAATTTAATTTATATATAATATACAATAATATATTCAAACCTACAAAAATTACAAGAATAATAAAGGAACCCCTAGATATTCTATACCTAGATTCATAAATCATTTACATTTTCTTCATTTGCTTTCTTTTTATCTCTGTAAAAATACACATAAAGACAACTTACTTTTTCTGCACCACTTGATGGTAATTTTGAAACATTTCCCTGTATTTATAAGTACTTTAATATATTTTCCTAAGAAAAAAGTCTTTCTCTTATGCACTGATAATATGGTTACGATAGGTGAAGGGGATTAAGAGTACACTTACCATGATGAGCACTGAGTGATGTACAGAATTGTGAAATCACTATATTGTACATTTGAAACTAATTTAACACTGTAAGTTAACTATACTGGAATTAAAATAAAATTAAAAAATTGAATTGATAGAATACTATTCTAATGGTTTGATGGACTTGGATGATTTAGAAATTTTGTACGCACTTCATTAAAATGTTGGTAGGTTGAAATCAGTCATGGTGAGAGTATTTAGTCCATGGAAATGGATGAACACTAAAATTTAGGGCTTCTATTCTGGAGTTCCCACTTAATAGCACACTACTGATATTATCTAGGCCAGAGCCCATTTCAAATTTTGTGAAGTTCCCCAATATTGTCCTTGAGAGCTATTTATTTTTCTCAGTCCAAGTTCGAATCAGGGTCACATATTGCATTTATTGCCATACTTCTTTACTCCGTTTTAACGTGGAACATGTCTTCAACATTTCTGTGTGTTTCTTGACCTTGACATTTTGAAGAGTGTAGCTATTTTGTAGAATATACTCAGGGTTTGTCAAATGTTTCCTCATGATTAAGTTAGGTTGCACACTTTTTGCAGGAATACAACAAATGTGTTTTCTCCTTTTCAGTGCATCACTTAACAGATACATGAGGATAGTTTGTCCCCAAATCAATAATGGTAGCTTTAAACATTTGGTTAAGGTGACGTCTGCTGAGGTTTTCCCCTATAAAGTTACTATTTTCCTTCTTAAAATTAATAAATTATGTGGAGCTACTTTCAGACTACATAAATATCCTCTTGCTCATCATTATTTTACCTTCAAGTTTCAGCATTCATTAATGCTTTTGTAACTTTATATTTTCCCTATATTTAGAATTAAAGAGCTATATTTAGTTAGTAAGACCATCCACTTCCACCATTTATTTACTTACTTATTCCTTAATTCATTTGTGCGTGTATATATCAGTATATTTGTTAACTTACTCAGTGTGTTATCAGTTTTGCAGTCCTAATTGTCACCTATTTAACCCATTCCCCCAGCCACCTCCCCTCTGGTAACCATCAGATATTTCTCTATAATAAAGAGACTGTTTCTTGGTTTGTCTCTCTCTCTCTGTCTCTCTTACTTTTTCTCCTTTGCTTCTTTGTTTTGTTTCTTAAATTCCACGTATGAGTGAAATCATGTTTTTTTTCTTTCTCTGACTGACTTAATTTGCTTCTCATTATAATCTCTAGCTCCATCCATATCATTGCAAAAGTTTCATTCTTTTTTATGTCTGAATGATATTCTATTGTATATATATACCACATCTTCTTTATCCATTCATCAATTGATTGGGCTGCTTCCACATCGTGCCTATTGTAAATAATGCTGCTGTAAACATACAGGTGCATGTAACCTTTTGAATTAGTGTTCTTCTATTTTTTGGGTAAATAGTGTGCTGGATTGTAAGGAAATTCTTTTTTTAAGTTTTTGAAGAATCTTCAAACTGTTTTCCACAGTGGCTACACCAGTTTGCAGTCCCACCAACAGTGCATGAGTGCTCCTTATTCTCCACATCCTCACCAACATATGTTGTTTCCTGTGTTGTTGATTTTAGCCATTCTGACTGGTGTGAGGTTATATCTCATTGTAGTTTTGATTTGTATTTCCCTGATGATCAGTGATGCTGAGCATGTTTTCATGTGTCTATTGGCCATCTGTATGTCTTCTTTGGAGAAATGTCTACTTATAGATTCTGTCCATTTTTAAATTGTATTATTTGTTTTTTGGGTGTTGAGTTTTATAATCCTTTATATATTTTGGATGCTGACCCTTTATCAGAAACATCATTTGCAAATAGCTTTTCCCATTCCATAGGTTGCCTTTTAGCTTTGCTGAGTGTTTCCTTTGCTGTGCAGAAGATTTTTATTTTGATGTAATCCCAATGGTTTAATTTTGCTTTTGTTTCCCTTGCCTCAGGAGACATACCTAGAAAGAAGTTGTTATGGTTAATGTCAAAGAGGTTATTGCCTGTGTTCTCTAGGATTTTGATGGGTTCAGGTCTCACATTTAGGGCTTTTCCATTTTGAATTTATTTTTGTGTATGGTGTAGGAAAGTGGTCCAGTTTCATTCTTTTGCATGTTGCTGTCCAGTTTTGCCAACATCATTTGTTGAAAAGACGTTCCCATTGCATATTCTCTGTGCTTTGTCGAAGATTAATTGACCATATAGTTGTGTGTTTATTTCTGGATTTTATTTTCTATTCATCTATGTATCTATTTTTGTGCCAGTACCATACTGTTTTGATTACTACAGCTTTGTAAAATACCTTGAAGTCCAGAACTGTGATGCCTCCAGCTTTGCTTTTCTTTTTCAAGGTTGCTTTGGCTATTCAGGGTCTTCTGTGGCTCCATACAAATTTGAGGATTGTTCATTCCAATTCTGGATAAATGCTGGTGGTAATTTGATAGGGATTGCTTTAAATGTGTGGACTGCTTTGGGTACTATAGACATTTTAACAATATTTGTTCTTCCAATCCATGAATATGGAATGTTTGTCCATTTCTTTGTGTTGCCTTCAGTTTCTTTCTCAGTTTTATAGTTTTCAGAGTACAGGTCTTTTGCCTCTTTGTTTAGGCTTATTCTTAGGTATCTTATTATTTTTGGTGCACTTGTAAATGGGATTTATTTCTTAATTTCTCTTTCTGGTGCTTCATTATTGGTGTATAGAACTGCAACAGATTTTCATATGTAGATTTTATATCTTGTGATTTTACTGAATTCACTTACCAGTTCTAGTAGTTTTTTGGTGGAGTCTTCAGGGTTTTCTATATGGAGTATCATGTCATCTGCAAATTGTGAAAAGTTTACTTCTTCCTTACAGATTCAGATGCCTTTTATTTCTTTTTGTTGTCTGATTGCTGTGTCTAGGGCTTCCAGTACTATGTTGAATAAAAGTAGTGAGAGTGGACATTCTTGTCTTATTCCTAGCCTTAGGGGAAAAGCTCTCAGTGTTTCCCCATTAAGGAAGAAGTCAGCTGTGGGTTTTTCATAAATGGCCTTTATTATGTTGAAGTATGTTCCCTCTAAACCTCTCTTGTTGAGGATTTTTATTATGGATGGGTGTTGACTTTGTCAAATGTTTTTTCTGCATCTACTGAAAGGATCATATGGTTTTTATCCTTTCACATATTGATGTGATGTATCACATTGATAGACTTGTGAATATTGTAACACCCTTGCATCCCTGGAATAAATCCACTTGATTGTGGTGAGTGATTTTTTTAATACGTTGTTGGATTAGGTTTGCTAATATTTTGTTGAGGATTTTTACATCTATTTTCATCAGAGATACTGGCCTATAGTTCCCTTTTTTGTGGTGTCTTTATCTGGTTTTGGGATCAGGGTCATGCTGGTCTCACAGAATTAATTTGGAAGTTTTTCTTCCTCGTCTATTTTTTGGAATAATTTGAGAATAGGTATTAACTCCTCCACTGCTATGATATTAGCTATAGTATTTTTGTAGATGTTCTTTATCAAGTTGAGGAATGTACCCTGTATTTATATTTTAAAAGAATTTATGAATACTATTAAAATTGTCAAATACTTTTCCTGCATTAATTGATACTATCATGCAATTTTTCCTCTTTTGCCTACTATGGAAGATGACATTAATTGATTTGCAAATATTGAACCCAGTCTTGCATCTCTGAAATAAAACCATGTCAGTCATGTTGTATCTTTTTTTTTTTTTTTACAGTTCTGATTTATATTGGATAATATTTTTAGGGTTTTTTTGCATTGATATTTATGAGGGATTCATTGGTACATAGATTTCATTTTCTATATACTGTATATCTGCTTTTGATATCAGATTAAAAATAGCTTCATAAAATGTGTTGGGAATACTCTTTCCTCTTGTATTTTATGGAAATGATTGTGTAGAATTGGTGATAATTCTTTAAAAATTTTAAAAATTGAAATAATTCACATATAACATTGTGTA
This sequence comes from Halichoerus grypus, assembly GCF_964656455.1. Classification (NCBI taxonomy): domain Eukaryota; kingdom Metazoa; phylum Chordata; class Mammalia; order Carnivora; family Phocidae; genus Halichoerus; species Halichoerus grypus. The sequence goes on along the minus strand of NC_135727.1, from coordinate 103,193,354 downwards.
AGTTTAAAATGTACAATGTGTTGGGTTGATACATTTATATATTGTAATATGGTTACCATAATAGTGTTAGCACCACTTCTATCATGTTACATAATTATCATTTCTTTTATGTGGTGAGAAGTTAAGATCTAGTCTCTTAGCAACTTTGAAATTTATAATATGGTATTATTAACAATAACCACTAAACTGTGCATTAGATCTCCAGAACTTATTCATCTACTATTTGCAATTTTGTACCTTTACACATCTCCCTAATTCCCTTCCTTCCCTCCATAACTGCCATTCACTATTTTTATGAGTTTGGTTTTTAGATTCCACATATAAGTGATAACATACAATATTTGTATTTCTCTTTCTGAGTTATCTCACTTAGCACAATGTCCTCAATGATTACAATATTTTTTTTAGATGTTTGTAGAATTCTCCAGTAAAACCATCTTGGCTTGAAGATCTCATTTTTATTTATAATTTTAAGTTAATAATCCAATTGTCTTAATAGTTATGCATTTACTCCAATTATCTATTTCATATTGAGTGAGTTTTGGTAATTTGTATCTTTTGAAGAATTGATCCATTCATTTATGTTGTCAAATTTATGCCTGTAGATTTGTTTATATCTTACTATCTTCTTGATGTCTTCAGGGTATGTAGAGATATCCCCCATTTCATTCCTGACATTGGTAAAGTATGTCTTTCTTTGTTTCTTTGTCAATCTAGCTGAAATTTTATAAACTCATTGGTCTATTAAAAAAATTAGCTTTTTATTTCATTTCATTAATTTCCATTAGTATCTTTATTTATTTTCTTCTGCTTGGTTTGAGTTTCACATTTCCTTAGCTGGGAGTTTAGATTACTGATTTGACGTTCTCTATTCTCCAATATAAACATTTAGTGTTATAAATGTCCTTCTCAGTACAGCATTAACGATGTCTAACAAATTTTGGTATGTAGTATTTTACTTTTCATTCAGTTCAGTGTATTTTCTGATTTTCCTTAAGACTTTCTTTAGATTGTTTAGAAATGTGCAGTTTATTGTCCAAGTATTTTGAATTTTTCTTATCTTTCTATTATTGATATCTCATTTGATTCCATTGTGGCCAGAAAACAAACTCTGTATTATTTCAATTAGTTTAATTTTGTTGAAGTTTGTGTAACGTTCCAAGATAACTTCTATTTTGGTATATGTATCATGGATGCTTGAAAAGAATGCACATTTTGTTGTTGCAGGGTGGGATATTCTATAAATGTTAGTTATCTTTCAGTTGATGGTGTTGTGTTCTTCTGTATCATTGCTGATTTTATGTCTAGTTATCCTATCTATTGTTGACACAGAGTTGTTGAAATCCCTAACTATAATTTTGGATTTGTCAGTTTGTGCTTTTTGTTCTGTTGTTGACTCATATATTCTGCAGTTTTGTTGTTTAGTGCATATACATCCAGAACTGCTGTCTTAGTGGATTGACTTTTCTATCATTATGTAAATTCATTTTGCCAGTTTCTGTCTTTTAAGGGCATATGAGACTACTTATATTTAATACAATTATTGATATATAGGGTTTAAACTGTCATTTTAATTTTTGTGTCATTTGTTTTCTCTCTCCTGTCTTCCTGAATTTTTATTTAGAATTCTATTTTGAATCATCCATGGTTTTTTTAAGATTTTATTTATTTATTATTTTAGAAAGAGAGCATGCACACTAGCAGAAGGAGGGGCAGAGGGAGGGGGAGAGTGAGAGAATTTCAAGCAGACTTCATGCTAAGCACAGAGCTTGATGCAGCATTCAATCTCAAGACTGAGCTTAACTGACTGAGCACCCAGGTGCCCCTGAATTTTTTTTATGTGCATATATTTGTATAATTTTTGTGTGTGTGTTATTGCTATAGATATTACATTATTTATATACTGTTCATCAGTCTCCTGGTGTTGACATTTTCCTAGTTTGAGTGAAGTGTAGAAATCAAAATTATTCCTGGGTAGTCTCCTGCTTCTGGAAAGATGGAGTAGATACATTATTCCCTTTTCTTCCTATTAAGTACAACTAAAATCCCTAGACATTATATATAAAACACGTAAGAAAACACTGACAGTTGACGAGAAGAAGGCAGACTAGCTAGGAACCTTAGGGACTGCTCTGGATTGAATTATATCTTCCCCAAATACCTTATTTTGAAGCTTCAACCCCCAATGTGATTTAATCTAGTGATGGGGCTTTATGGAGAGTAAGGTTAAATGAGGTCATAAAGATGGAGTCCTAATACAGTCCTCATAGGACTGTAGCTTTTTAAAAAGGAAAGATCTCTATCAATCTCTCTTTGCCATGTGAAGACATAGCAGGATGGTGGCTTCATGCAAGCCAGGAAGAGATTTCTCATAAGAACTTGACCATGCTGGTACCCTAATCTCACAGTCCAGCCTTCCGAACTGTGAGAAAATAAATTTCTGTTGTTTAAACCACCCAGTCTATAGTATTTTTTATGGCAGCCTGAACCAACTAATCCAAGGCCTGAGTAACAATATGGTGAAAGAAATCTTGGAACATCAGGAAGGAAGAACAGAAAGAGCAAAAATATGATTGAATATAATAAAATAGACTTTCCTTTTCCTCTTGAGTTTTCTAAATTATGTTTGTGGGTGAAGCAAAAATTATAACAGAGTCTAATGTGGTTCTCATTATATGTAGAGGAAATATTTGACAATGATATTATAAATGAAAGAGTAAAATGATGTATTGTAGTCTTCATTTTTAAAATAAGAGCTTTATTAAGATATGACTCACATACCGTATGCTAGAGAAATATAATTAAAAATAAAATCTGCCAACCCAAAAGGCTTCTCCACAAAAGTAGAAGAGAGAGAAAACTGTTTTATTATTGGATAAGCATTAAACTAGAATGTGATGCACATTACAGGCAATCTGCTAAAGCGACTGCAAAAACAGAAAGAAATTTTATCCTATTATATGGCCAAGCAGGTACATCAAATGGCATGTATTTTCTCATAATAAATGATAACTATTCCCCAAGTAAAAGAACATGACATCATCATTTGTCACACATGATTTATCCTAAGTTCACCTTATAATTAGGGTAGCCACCTGTGTTTGTTAATTGCTTTTAAAAAGGAAAATAAATTACTCATATCTTTATGATAGGAGGTACATTTGTAACTTGGAGCCTGGCACCAGCTAAAGTTAGATTCTTATCCTTCCGCAGAAAATAGAAGATATGGGTGCTATCTTTTGTAATTATTACATTTCAAAGAAATGCCTGCCAGGTTTTGAGAAAAAAATGTGGCAGAGAGAAGATTCACAATTACATTTTGTTTTTTCTGTAAGTGTTCTAAGAATGGGTGTAGAGTCTCTTTTTCTTCTTGTACCAAGATAAATTAAAGTTTATTTTCCTTATTTTTAATATGCATTTGTCATATACATCTAATTCACCCATTTAAAGTGTACAATTTGATAATTTTTAGTATATTCATGTAGATTAACAATCACCACAATCATTTAGATCATTTCATCCTCTAAAAGAATCCAGTTCCCCATTAGCACTCACTCTCCATTTCTGTGACACTACCCTTCCCAGACCTAGGTAACCACTAATCTACTTTCTGTCTCTATAGATTTATACATCATATTTTATATAAAAAATAATACATTGTGTGATATCTTATGACTTGTTTCTTCATTTAGCAGATGTTTTCAAGGTTCATTCTAGTTGTAACATATGTCAGTACTTCATTCCTTTCATTGCTGAATAATATTTTGTGGTAGAGATATATACCATTTTGTATATCTATTATCAGTTCATGGCAATTTGGGTTATTTCCACATTTTGACTATTATGAATAATGCTGCTATGAATGTTCATGTACAAATTTTTGTGACATCTTTTCATTTTTCTTGGATATATACCTAAGAGTATATTTCTGCTTCATATGATGACTCTATATTTATCTTTCTGAGGAACTGCCAAACTGTTTTCCAAAGTGGCTGCACCATTTTATATTCCCATCTGCAATATATAAAAGTTCCAATTTTCCCACACCCTTTTAAACACTTATTATTATCTACCATTTTTATTTGGCCATCCTGTGGATGAGAAGTTCTATTTTATTGTGGCGTTGATTTGAATTTCTCTGGTGACTAATGTTAAGCATCTTTCCAAGTACTTATTGGCCATTTGTATATCTTCTTTGGAATACTGACCAAACACTGCCCACAATGGTCAAAGAGAGCCATGGCAAATGACTGGACTGAAGGAAAAGTGGCCAGGACACAACAGCAGGGCACATGCAGCACACATAGGAGACACCCCTGAAGCACCAGGTTCTGGTGAACAGGGGATACTGCACTGCAGGGCACTACAGGACCTCTTTTTCATAAGGTCATACATTCAAGAGCAGGGGATGTAGCTAACTTTCCTAAAACAGTGAAGCAGACACAGAGATTTAGACAAAGTGAGAAGACAGAGGAATATGTCCCAAAAGAAAGAACAGGACAAAACTACAGCAATATACATAAGCAAAACAGATGTAAGTAATATGCCTTCGAGAATTTAAAGTAATGAACGTAAAGATACTCACTGGACTTGAGAAAAGAATGGACGACATCAAGGAGACCCTTAACAAGAAATAAAAAATAATAATAATCAGAAATGAAGAACACAATAAATGCAAATAAAAATACACTAGATGGAAAAAATAGTAGGCTAGAGGAAGAAGAAGGATGAATTAGCAAACTGGAAGACAGAGTAATAGTAAGTAATCAAGCTGAGCAAGTGAGAGAAAAAAAATTGTGCAAAATGAGGATAGACTTAGGGAACTCAGTGACTCCATCAAGTGTAATAACATTTGCATTATAGGAATCCCAGAAGGAGAAGAGAGAGAAAAGGGGGGCAGAAAATTTATTTGAAGAAATAATTGCTAAAAACTTCCCTAATCCAGGGAAGGAAACAGAAACCCAAATCTAGGAGGTGCAGACAGCCTCCAACAAAATCAACCCAAGTAGGTCCACACCAACACAATAGTAATTAAATTGGCAAAAAGTAGTGATAAAGAGAAAATTTTATGAATAGCAAGGGATAAAAAGACAGTTACATACAAGGGAAATACCATAAGGCTATCAGCTGATTTCTCAGCAGAAACTTTGAAGTCCAGAAGAAAGTGACATAATATATTCAAAGTTCTGAAAAGAAAAAAACCTGCAGCCAATATTCTATCCAGCAAGCCTATCATTCAGAATAGCCCACTTTTTTTTTTTTTGAAGTGAAGTGAAAGTTTATTAAGTGAAGGTGAGAGCAGAAAGGAAAGAAAAACAAAAAAGCTCTCTAGAGTGAGAGGGTTCCAAAATGGGTTGCCACTGAGTGCTTTCATGGGCTTTTTTTCTTTTTCTTTTTTTTTTTTAATTTTATTATGTTATGTTAGTCACCATACATCATTAGTTTTTGATGTCGTGATCCACGATCCATTGTTTTTGTATAATACCCAGTGCTCCATGCAGTACGTGCCCTCCTTAATACCCATCACCGGGCTAACCCATCCCCCCTCCCCCCTCCCCTCTAAAACCCTGTTTGTTTCTCAGGTCCATAGTCTCTCATGGTTCATCTTTCCCTCCAATTCCCCCCCACCATTTTTCCCTTCCTTCTCCTAATGACCTCCATGCTATTCCCTATGTTCCACAAATAAGTGAAACCATATGATAATTAACTTTCTCTGCTTGACTTAGTTCACTTAGCATAATCTCCTCCAGTCCCATCCATGTTGATGTAAAAGTTGGGTATTCATCTTTTCTGATGGCTGAGTAATATTCCATTGTATATATGGACCACATCTTCTTTATCCATTCATCTGTTGAAGGGCATCTCGGCTCTTTCCACAGTTTGGCTATTGCGGACTTTGCTGCTATGAACACTGGGGTGCATATGGCCCTTCTTTTCACTACATCTGTGTCTTTGGGGTAAATACCCAGGAGTGCAATTGCTGGGTCATAGGGTAGCTCTATTTTTAAATTTTTGAGGAACCTCCACACTGTTTTCCAAAGTGGCTGTACCAACTTGCATTCCCACCAACAGTGTAAGAGGATTCCCCTTTCTCCACAACCTCTCCAACATTTGTTGTTTCTTTCCCTGCCCATTTTTGCCATTCTAACTGGTGTAAGGTGGTATCTCAGTGTGGTTTTGATTTGGATTTCCCTGATGGCTAATGATGATGAACATTTTTTCATGTGTCTGTTAGCCATTTGTATGTCTTCTTCAGAGAAGTGTCTTTTCATATCTTCTGCCCACTTTTTGACTTGATTATTTGTTTTTTGGGTGTGGAGTTTGAGAAGTTCTTTATAGATTTTGGATACCAGCCTTTTATCTGTAGTGTCATTTGCAAATATCTTCTCCCATTCTGTGGGTTGCCTCTTTGTTTTGTTGACTGTTTCCTTTGCTGTGCAGAAGCTTATCATCTTGATGAAGTCCCAAAAGTTCATTTTTGCTTTTGTTTCACTAGCTTTTGGAGATGTATCTTGAAAGAAGTTGCTGTGGGCAATGTCAAAGAGGTTACTGCCTATGTTCTCCTCTAGGATTTTGATGGATTCTTGTCTCACATTGAGGTCTTTCATCCACTTTGAGTTTATCTTTGTGAATGGTGTTAGAGAATGGTCGAGTTTCATTCTTCTGCATGTGGCTGTCCAATTTTCCCAGCACCATTTATTGAAGAGACTGTCTTTTTTCCATTGCATGTTTTTTCCTGCTTTGTCAAAGTTTATTTGACCATAGAGTTGAGGGTCCATATCTGGGTTCTCTATTTTGTTCCATTGGTCTATATGTCTGTTTTTGTGCCAGTACCATGCTGTCTTGGTGATCACAGCTTTGTAATATAGCTTGAAATTGGGCAACGTGATGCCCCCAGGTTTGTTTTTCTTTTTCAACATTTCCTTGGTGATTTGGGGTCTTTTCTGATTCCATACAAATTTTAGGATTGTTTGTTCCAGCACTTTGAAAAATGTCATTGGAATTTTGATGGGGATGGCATTGAAGTGATAGATTGCTCTGGGTAGCATAGACATTTTAACAATGTTTATTCTTCTGATCCATGAGCATGGAATATTTTTCCATCTTTTTGTGTCTTCTTCAATTTCTTTCATGAGTGTTTTGTAGTTCCTAGAGTATAGATCCTTTACCTCTTTGGTTAGGTTTATTCTGAGGCATCTTATGGTTTTTAGTGCTATTGTGAATGGAATCATTTCTCTAATTTCTCTTTCTACAGTTGCATTGTTAGTGTATAAGAAAGCAACTGATTTCTGTGTATTGATTTTGTATCCTGCCACATTACTGAATTGCTGGATGAGTTCTAGTAATTTGGGGGTGGAGTCTTTTGGGTTTTCCACATAAAGTCTCATGTCATCTGTGAAAAGAGAGAGTTTGACTTCTTTGCCAATTTGAATACCTTTTATTTCTTTTTGTTGTCTGATTGCTGTTACTAGGACTTCTAGTACTATGTTGAACAACAGTGGTGAGAGTGGGCACCCTTGACGTGTTCCTGATCTTAAGGGAAAGGCTCTCAGCTTTTCCCCATTGACAGAATAGCCCACTTTTACTCAACATTGTACTAGAAATCCTAGCCACAGCAATCAGACAACAAAAAGTAATAAAAGACATCCCAGTAGGTAAGGAAGAAATAAAACTTTCACTATTTGCAGATGACACGATACTATATATAGAAAACCCTAATGACTCCACCCCCCCAAAAAACTATTACAACTGATAAATGGACTCTGTAAAGTCACAGGATACAAAATCACTGTATAGAAATCCATTGCATTTTTCCCTATAAATTTGAATTTGGTTTTTTTTTCCAAGTTTTTATTTCAATTCCAGCTATTTAACATTAGTTTCAGGTGTAGAATTTAGTGAATCTTACATAGAATACCTGGGGCTCATCAGAAGTGCCGCCTCAATACCTGTCACCTGTTGAACCCATTCCACCCTCCTCACCTCCTCCACCCACCTCCCCTCCAGTAACCATCAGTTTGTTCTCTATAGTCAGGAGTCTGTTTCTTGGTTTGCCTCTCTTTTTCTCCCCCCATGTTCATTTTTTTGTTTCTTAAATTCCAGATATGAGTGAAATCATATGGTATTTGTCCTTCTCTTACTGACTTATTTCACTTAGCACAATACTCTCTAACTCCATCCACGTCATTGCAAATGGCAAGATTTCATTCCTTTTTATCACTGAGTTATATTCCACTGTGTGTGTGTGTGTGTGTGTGTGTGTGTACTGCATATTCTTTATCCATTAATCAGTCAATGGGCATTTGGGCTCTGTTCATAATTTGACTACTGTTGATAATACTGCTATAAACATTGGGGTGCATGTATTTTTGTATACTTTGGGTAAATACCTAGTAGAGAAATTGCTGGATCATAGCACCCATTGCATTTCTATACACTAATTATGAAGCAGCAGAAAAAGAAATGAAGGTAAAAATCCCATTTGCAATTGTACCAAAAATAATAAAATCTAGGAATTAATTTAACCAAAGAGGTGAAAGACCTGTACTGTGAAAAGTATAAAACACTTATGAAAAGAAATTAAAGATGACACAAGGAAATGGAAAGACATTCCATGCTTATGGATTGGAAGAAAAAATATTGTTAAAATGTCTATACTACCGAAAGCAATCTACACATTTAATGCAATCCCTATGAAAATACCAACAGCATTGTTCACAGAACTAGAACAAATACACCTAAAATTTATACAGAGCCACAAGAGATCTTGATTAGACAAAGCAATCCTTTTAAAAAGAAGAACAAAACTGGAGGTCTCACAATTGCAGACTTAAAGTTATATTACAAAGCTGTAGTAATCAAAACATTATGGTACTGGTACAAAAATAGACACAGAGATCAATGGAACAGAGTAGAAAGCCCAGAAATAAACTCACAAGCATATGGTCAATTAATCTTCAATAAAGGAGGCAAGAATATGCTGTGAGAAAAGGATAGTCTCCTCAACAAATGGTGTTGGGAAAACTGGACAGCTACATGCCAAAGAATAAAACTGGACCACTTTCTTACACCATACACAAAAATAATGTCAAAATAGATTAAGGACCTAAATGTGAGACTTAAAGACAGAAAAAATCCTAGAAGAGAGCACATAAGGTAATTTCTCTGACATGAGCCATAACAACATTTTTCTAGGTACGTCTCCTTAGGCAAGGGAAACAAAAGCAAAAATAAACTATTGGGACTACATCAAAAATAAAACCTTCTGCACAGCAAAGGAAACCATCAACATACTAAAGGACAACCTACTGAATGGGATGAGATATTTGCAAAGGACATATCTTATAAAGGGATAGTGTCCAAAATATATAAAGAACTTATAAAACTCAACACCATAAAAATAAATAATCCAATTTAAAAATGGACAGGGGACATGAACAGACATTTTCCCAAAGAAGACATCCAGATGGCCAAAAGACACATGAAAAGATGCTCAAGATCACTCATCAACAGGGAAATGCAAATAAAAACCACAATGAAATATCATGTCTCACCTGTCAGAATGGCTAAAATAAAAAACTCAGGAAGAAACATGGGTTGGTGAGGACATGGAGAAACAGTTACCCTCGTGCACGGTTGGTGGGAATGCAATCGAATACAACCATTATGGAAGACAGTATGGAGGTTTCTCAAAAAATTAAAAATAGAACTACCTTATGATCCAGTAATTGCTCTACTGGGTATTTACCCAAAGAAAATGAAAACACAAATTTGAAGGGATATATGCACTTTTATTTTTCATTTTTTTTGGAGCATTATTTTATTGCAGCATTATTACAATACCTAAATTATGGTACATAATGAACAAAGGAAAAAAAAGAGAGAGAAACCAAAAAACATACTCTTAACTCTAGAGAACAAACAGATGGTTACCAGAGGGGAGGTTGGTAGGGGTAATGGTTGAAATAGATGAAGAGGATTAAGAGTACACTTATCTTGATGAACACTGAGTAATATATGGAACTGTTGATTCACTGTTTTGTACACCTTAAACTAATAAAAGACTGTATGTTAACTACACTGGAATTTAAATAAAAAACTGACTATTTAAAAAATCTGTGTACATATTTATAATAGTTACTTTAAGGTCCACTGTGATAACTGAACTCCTGCCTCATCTCAAATTTTATTTTGGCTATTATTTTGGAAATTGGTCATTTCTTTGCACACCTATTAATTTTTATATTATTCTGTGTATTTTATTTTATTTTTTTAAGTAGCCCCCTCCCCATTGTGGGGCTTGCACTCACGACCCTGAGAGCACAACCCTGAGATCACAACCTGAGGAGAGATCAAGAATTGGTCACTTTACTGACCAAGCCACCCAGGCCCCCCATTATGTGTATTTTAGATTTTGTATGTTGACAGTCTGGATTTGGGTTTCCTGTTTTTTATGTTCAGTTAGCCAATATATAGTACATCATTAGTTTTTTGATGTAGTGTTCAACGATTCATCAGTTGCATATAACACCCAGTGCTCATCACAACACGTGCCCTCCTTAATACCCGTCACCCTGTTACCCCATCCCCCCACGTCCCTCCCTTCTGTAACCCTCAGTTTGTTTCCCAGATTTTGGTTTCTTCTATAAGAGATTACCAATATTTATTCTGGCAATCAGTTAATTTACCAGTAGAACAGTTTGAAGCATGAATGATTGCTTTTAAACTTTACTAGACGATGTCTAGTGTAACTGTTTCTCTAGGGCTTTAGTAATCCAACTCCTAAGGCCTGGTTTTTCTAGAGCAATCAATGAATACTGCCAGTGTCATTACATTCTCCATAATCCAGCATGACAAAACTTCTGTGCCTTCTAGCACTGTGTGATTTAGTGAATAGCAATGTATTTCCAGTAATTTCACGACTTTCTAACAATTTTTCATGGCTCGGCCTCATGGAGTCTCACACTTTGGAAGTCTAACTCAGATTTTTCCCAAAGACTAGAATGGATTTATATACAAATTTCTGGAGCTTGTTCTCTGTGTTTCTCTCTTCTAGTATTTAACGCATAAATATTAGCTGCCCAGTCATGAACTCTGATCTCTCTCATCAAAGTTGAATGTGACACCGTGTTCAGCGTGGGCTCCACCTTCCCTCAACACAGTCTGAAAATTGCCCTACATGAGAAATCCATGAAGATTGTAAATCTCACATTCGTACCAAAGTTGGAAAATAATTGCCTCATATATTTTGGCCAGTTTTATAATTGCTTATGGTCAAAAGTATTGCCCAGTATCAATTGCTCAATCATGGCCAATTTGAAGCTTTGTCACTTAGTTTTATGTTCTTCATGGCATGTAGCCCTGACATGGTCTTTTTTATTTGTTTTTTATATTTGTTTTGTATATCCAAACTTTAGAGATAAGAGTAGTTTCTGACGTATCATAAACACCCAGTATTCAAATTCTGATGCACTAATGAATAAATGAAGAAAGTTATCTGTATTAACTTACCTATCTCTCTCAGAGACATCACATCTTTCTTCAAAGGAGTGACTGTAGTTTAATTTTTCTCATTATTACCAGTGCCAAGCAGAGTGACTGGCCTATAGGTAATGTTCATTGTTCATTTTCTCCCTCCCTCTCTCTCTCTCTGCATATATATATACAGAAAAAGAAAGAAAGAAAGAAAAAGGAAAAACTTCATTACAGAGAAGGAACCAAGTGATATACTTCATCCTGAAGGTGAAGATAGAGAAGTCAAAACTGAATGAGGAAAAAAATGAAAATGAATTAGAATTTTTTATAATCAAACATAGCTGAAGAAAAGATAATTCAGCATCCACAATATTTTCTTCAGCATCCATTTATAAAGAGCATTAGAATAATAGCAATTAAATAATCTCAAAACAATTTACACCCTATATAATATAAAAATAAAATCAACCATTTTATGTATATTTATGAATAATTTATATATAAACATAGAGTTTTTAGTAGTTTTAGGTTTACAGAAAAATTAAGCATAAAGTACAGTTTCCATTTACTGCCACCTCCCCTCAACATAGTTTCCCCTATTATTTACTTCTTGTAATGTTGTGGTACATTTGTTGAAATTAACGAACAAATATTCATATATTTCTGTTAACTAAATTCCATGGTTTACATTAGGGTTCACTCTTTGTGCAATGACACGTGTCCATTGTTACTATGCCATATAGAATATATTCACTGCTTTAAAAATCTAGTATTCTACCTATTTATCCCTCCCTCCTTCCCTTATCCCATGGTAACCAGAGATATTTTTACTTGTCTCCATAGTTTTGCCTTTTCCAGCATGTCATATAGTTGGAATCCCATACTATGTAGCCTTTTCAGAGTGGCTTCTTTCACTTAGCAATATGCATTTAAGGTTCCTCTTTTCTCTTTTCATGGCTTAATAGCTCATTTCTATTTATCACTGAATAATATGCCATTGTATAGATGTATTACGGTTTTTTTTTTAATCCATTCACCAATTGAAGGCGATCTTTGTTGCTTTCAAGTGTTGGCAAAGATAAATAAAACTGCTGTAAACACTTCTGTGAAGGTTTTTGTGTGGAGACAAGTTTTCGCCTCATTTGAGTAAAGACCAAGGAGTGTGATTGCCGCATCATATGGTAAGAGTATATTTAGTTTTGTAAGAAATTCTCAAACTTCCTTTCAAAGTAGCTGTAACATTTGGCATTCCCACCAGCAATGAAAGAGTTTCTGTTGCTCTCCATCTTTGCCAGCTTTGGTATTGTCAGTGTTTTTGACTTTAGCCATTCTAATAAGTGTGTAGAAGTAGTTTGTAGTTGTTTTAATTAGCAAGTCCTTAGGACATATGATGTTGAGCATCTTTCCATTTGTTTATGTTCCATCTGTGTATCTTTTTTTGTGACGTGTCTGTTCAGATCTTTTGCCCATATTTTAATTGGGTCATTTAATTTTCTTGTTTAGTTTTAAGTGTTCATTCACTGTATATTCTGGATAAAAGTACTTTGTTAGATATGTGATTTGCACACATTTTCTCATAGTTTGGAGCTGTCTTTTCATTCTCTTAACAGTGTCTGTTGCAGAATGGAAGTTTTCAATTTTAATGAAGTCCAACTTTTAAATCTTTTCCTTTCATGGATCTAGCTTTCGGTGATGTATCTAAAAACTCATCACCAAACCCAAGATCAAAACTATATTTTTATAGAGCACTTTTTGTCATGTTCATTGTTTTCAATCAAAAACTGGCTTTTGCCCTCTAAATCTTATGGAATATTTTCAAAGATTTCAACATCTCTTAAAATATGTTAAGAGTCAAATGCTATTTCCTAAATGCTGAATTTAAGCTAATAGTAATAAATACTTTAATTTACATTTTCTATAAATTTAAATAATCAAGGGTGCCTTTCTTTATTTTTCTTATTTGAAACAATGACACCAAATGCAACAGAACTGCACAAATGCACTATAAACACTTCTCCAATTCTAGAAGATACTGACTGAAGTTCTATTTTTTTTTTAATTGACACACTATTACAAGATTTTAAGTGAATTAAATTTGATTAGCATATATTTAACACAAAAAATAGCATTTTTGAAATGATACTGAAATTCACTCTTACACAGTCTCCATTTTTAGTGCTTTGACTAATCCTATAAGAAAAAAAATAAATTAATAGAGTAGTTTGAGATTAAATAGCTTCACATATATTCCCCCTCTTTGGAATCCCAGTCTCACATTTATACCATTAGCAAGTACTTTCATCTTCACAGTCCATAAGGAGATTTACAAATGACAAATGAAGTGCTTTAGTGCCTGCTGAAGGACGGCTATCTCAAGCATGTAAAAGGTACTGCAGGCTGGCAAGAAAATTTGATATGAGGATGCTTTGACATCATAGTAAAAAAAACTCCGAAATTTGAGGAATATATGTTTAATTGTTTAAAATAAGATGTCCTCAGGATGGATTGGATATTTATCAAGAGGTCATGATCACTCTAATACAGTGTTGGAACAACTGGTTTTGTATAGAGGTGTTTAATTTATTACTCTGGCAGAATTTATAAAAGTGTCATATTTCTCTCACTTTCATGAACAGAGTAGTACTTTTTAAAAAATCTCGATAATATTCACTTCAGATGGTACAAAGATGTTTAGATCTATATACTCCACAGGAACTAACTATGCTATGACTTTACATAAGCACGGTTTTTCTGCTTTTGCTGAGATATAGGATTAGAAGCCTAGAAACTTAATTTTGGAAATATTAACTTACCAAGATTATAGATTGCCTAGTATTTAACATTATAATGGTCTATTTTCATTATACAGATCAGTGGATGTAGAAAACTTCAGAGAAAAGGGGAATGAGTCAAATACAATTCAGTTTTTCTCTGAAGTGCAAAGATCTGACATCAAAATGTCCTACACATACTCAAAGCCTGCATATCACTGCTCACTCTCCTGCACCACACTCAGGAGTAAAGATTGGCATAGGAATTATCTATTGGAACATTTCCCCCCAAATCCTTCCTTTCTTTCTTATCAGAGAAATTGTATATGTGGTACTTGTATGTTCAAATATTCTCAGATTTCCTGATCCAGCTGAATCTCAATTAGGATGCGATTTTGCTTTGCTTTAAAATCAGATAATTTTGCTTTGGATAGATCCCGATTACCTGTTTCTGATGACCTTCAGAACTCAGTCTGCTTTAGTACTTGCTCCAAGTACGGGTTTTGAAATTACCTATTATCTTGGTTGCCTTAGCATACAGAAAGCATGCCATACTCTTTCTGGGGTCCCAGTAGACCATGCAAAGTCAATGGCCTGTCTACCAAAGTTCTGAGGGTTTACCCATCAGAATAACTATCACTCTACTCCATGCATCTGTCAGGAAAGATTCCACTGTTCATCATATGAAGTCCCCATCCTTTTCAGAAAGAATGAATTTTGATTGCCAAGATTTGCACTGGGGTACCTGACCCAGTACCTGTCATATTCCATAGAAAATGTCTAATCGTGAAATCTGCCTGTCTCATTCTGCTATGGGACAGAATCCTGAATTCTGGCAGAGTACAAGCACAGTGATACTAAATTATGAAACTATTATATAACTCATTACCTACATAAAAACTATTAAAAGAAATTCTAGAAAAGATTTTCTCCTTTGTGTTTTCTCATTAAATTTGGAAAACTTCTTTCCACAGCATTTATTCTCAAATATAATCAACAGCTCTTAGAAACTGTGGCATTTTATATCACTGAAATAAATAAATGTATAAATGAATGAATAATTTTGGCTTATGTCATAATGTAACATGAGCTACGTACTAATTTTGAATTTGTATTTGATGGACCTTCAGGTTAATTTTTCTACCTTCCATGTGACCCAAAGTTCAGCTAGCACCTTTGTCATCAATAATAGCAATATTCTCATACTTTGCTATAATTTTGTCAGAGTTCATGTGCCTTTACTTCTCCACAGTCATCATTCCTTTGAATAAATAATATTTCAGTCCATTTTGAGTTTAAGTTAGTTTTTTACTATGACCTATAAAATTATATTCCCCATCTACACTCAAGTCCTCTTTAATTTCTCTATGTTATTCAGCTCTGTACATCTTTGGTGATCAAAAGCAAATAAGTGTAGTTGCCAAATATTATTTTAATATATATAATCAGTTATTGCACTTGGTTTAATAATTCTCAATTAGTCTGGTGATAAGGTCAAAGCAATTCACATAGTTGTGATAATCTACACATAGATAATAATTCTTGCATATTATTATATGTAATAATTATTAATACATACATATTTTTGGTCAATCCTCATTATTTGTGGATTCATATTTGCAAATTTTCCCACTCACTAAAATTTAAGTGTAACCCCAAAATCAATACTTACAGATTTCATGGTCATTTGTGGGCATGTGCAGAGCAGTGAAAAATTTGAATTAGCCAATGTGCATCTTCCTAGCTGTGACTGAACAAGGCCACACTCTGCCTCATTTTAGCTCTCATACTGTAAACAAGTGTCCTTACTACAGTCTATTCAGTGCCACCTTTCCTTATTTTGTGCTTTTTTTGTTGTTACTTAAAATGGCCCTGAAGCATAATGCTAAAGTATTGTCTAGTGTTCCTAAGTACAAGAAAGCTGTGATGTGCCTTATGTATAAAATAAGTATGTTAGATAAAGTTTGTTCAAGCATGAGGTATTTTTATTGGGAGTTCAATGTTAATTAATCATAAATAGATATTAGATAAGGCATCTTATCTAATATAAACACACAGAAACACACATAAAACACAATTATTGATTGGCTGATGAAAATGCTGTGAGCAGAGGCTTGCAAGAACCAAACTTTATATTTTGCCTGGAAGCAATGGTTCAGTATTCACTAATTCAGCATTTGTAGAGAACTTATAGAACATAACTACCATGAATAATGAGAAGTGACTGTATACGCAGTGAGAATGAGACAAGTACTTGTGTCTCAGTTCATTATCTGTTGCTGTGGATTCACCAGGGGAAAACAAAGCAAATCTACTTTTTACCTACACACTGAAAAGGAGAAAGGAAATCTTTAGAAATTTGAACTTTCCTTAAAGGTCCCTACCACCACTCCTTCTGACGCCAGTGAATAGAGTTTAGGTTTTAGAATTATTATGATAGAATTAATCTTTTCAGCCTGGAGTTGGAGGAGGACACTAAGGTTTTGAGTTTAAGAAGTTGAAGGGCTCAAGCTTATATGAGGTTTCCATGATATACAAAGAAAGAGGACTGAGGAGAAAGGAGTCTGTGCCCAGCTTACACACAACAACCTAGGATGTGGCCAGGTCTCTAATGTGACAATGGGTGGATGACCTCGATTTGGATACTAAACATGAGCGGATTCAAAAAAGTGATTCCCATGGTCAATTATGACAAGGGCACAGCAGAGGTACCTACCATTAATGGCCTTCTTGCCATTAAGTAGGTAGCTAATGAAGGCTTAGACAAATCATCCAGAGGGGGGACCACAGTAGCTTGAACATGACAGACAGTTCTCCCTCCAAATTTTTAACTTTTCTTTTATTATTTTACATACTGTTCAAGCCTTCCAGGACTTCTATGTGGCACTAGTGGGTTCTAGACTAATGTGGTCTATAAAAATAACAATATGTAACATGTATTGCCCTAGAAAATTGTAGAGCAAAATTATACTCATGTGTACTTGTGTCTGCATTTGCCATTTATTCCTTGCTTTCTTTAAAGATTTTATTTTTAACTAATCTCTACACCCAAAGTGGGACTCAAACCTACAACTCTAAGATCAAGAGTCTCATGTTCTACCAACTGAGCCAGCCAGGTACCCTAGTTCCTTGTTTTTCAGGTTTATTTTAGCCATTTTTCCTTTGGTCTCATCAACTTTTAAAGCCAATAAACTGAAAGCTTCTCTTGTTGAAAATAAAGAGAATGAGAGCATCTAACTGAGCCTTGATAATAATCATGGCTCTTGAGTGAAGTCTACACATTCTTAGAATTCCACGGAGATCATTTTAAAATGAAACATTTTAAGTAGGTCTTATCCCTGCCAGTGCAAAATATAATGATGATGTGTGTTTCTTGTGATATCCCCCCCACTTCAACTAGGACCAGCCCATTTCCTGGGTAATTCATTTTCTCACATGATTCTGCTGAATTTCTTTAGTGACAAACAGATGCTGCAGTTTTAGCTAGTAAACTCTTTCTACTGTTTGGGTATGAATGATTAATATAGTTTCTTACACTTATCCTATAGCTTAAGAAAAATAAACTCTTTGGTCTCTATCAAATCTACCAAATTAGAATTATAATGCTTTTCTTTTTAAAAACAAAATCTGTTTAGTAATTACTAAATACAAAGTACTGGAGCATATAGCATCATTTATTCTTATAGGGGAAATATTTTATTTTCTATATGGTAAATATTTTATTTTATATTAATTCAGATTATCTTTGATATACAAAAATATATTATATCTGATAATTTGTTCTGAATTTAATTATCTCTATTCATTTTATTTTTAAGTAAATTTGAAATAGTTCTAACAAGAAAAAATACATCTTTAGGTAAGAATATTGAAAAAAATTCAGAGTAGTGATAATTATTGAAAAATTATAAAATGTCCTTTATTCTAGTACAAATCACGAACACAATAAAATAAACTTATTCTCTATTCCTTCAAGCTTTTGAAGTTCATAAGCCTGTCACACACACACACACACACACACACACACACCAGTTATGATTCTAAAGAAAGCAAAATTTTTAACAAAAATTTGTTTTCTCATTTCAGTGTATTCATCCAAATGGCAATACTAAGAATTGCTACAGACTAATTTCTTTACCAAAATTCTTCTAAAATAGGTGGGCCTGTGTTTCCTTTGCAGATATTTTTAAAATGTTGGAAGTAAGAATGCCTTTTAAAGGGCAGTTGGGAATTATACTTTCAGAACTAAATCTCCTTGTTACCTCCTGCCATCTCTTTCTTTACCTCCACTTCTACCTTGGTTTATTCACTCACATCTCCTAATCATGTTTGCATTGCTTATAAAATTTAAGCTTGTTGTTGTTACTGAATGTTCTTAATTTCAAAATTACAGGAGGAACATCAGAATAACATCAGGAGGAACAACAGAATAACGTCAGACCTATCCACAGAGACCTGGCAAGCCAGAAAGGGCTGGCAAGACATATTCAGGGTACTAAATGAGAAGAACATGCAGCCAAGAATACTTTATCTGGCAAGGCTTTCATTTAGAATGGATGGAGAGATGCAGAGCTTCCACATCTGGCAGAAACTGAAAGAATGTGTGACCACTAAACCGGCCCTGCAAGAAATATTAAGGGGGGTTCTATAAAAGGAGAAAGACCCCAAGAGTGATCTACAACAGAAATTTACAGGGACAATCTATAAAAACAATGTCTTCACAGGCAACATGATGACAATTAATTCATATCTTTCAATAATCACTCTCCACGTGAATGGCCTAAACGCTCCCATAAAACGGCACAGGGTTGCAGATTGGATAAAAAGACAGGACCCATCCATATGCTGCCTACAAGAGACTCATTTTGAACCTAAAGATACAGCCAGACTGAAAGTGAAGGGATGGAGATCCATCTTCCATGCCAGCGGACCTCAAAACAAAGCTGGGGTAGCAATTCTTATATCAGACAAATTAGATTTTAAACTAAAGTCTGTAATTAGAGACACAGAAGGACACTTCATTCTTAAAGGGTCTATCCAACAAGAAGATCTAACAATTGTAAATATCTACGCCCCCAACATGGGAGCAGCCATCTACATAAGCCAACTGCTAACCAAAATAAAGAGTCATATTGATAACAATACATTAACTGTAGGAGACCTCAATACTCCACTCTCAGCAATGGACAGATCATCTAAGCAGAAAATCAACAAGGAAACGAGAGCTTTGAATTATACATTGGACCAGATGGACCTCATAGATATTTACAGAACATTCCACCCTAAAACAACAGAATACTCATTCTTCTCGAGCACGGAACTTTCTCCAGAATAGACCACATACTGGGTCACAAATCAGGTCTCATCCGATACCAAAAGACTGAGATTATTCCCTGCATATTCTCAGACCACAACGCTCTAAAACTGGAACTCAATCACAAGAAAAAATTTGGCAGAAATTCAAACACCTGGAAGCTAAAGACCACTCTGCTCAAGAATGTTTGGGTCAACCAGGAAATCAAAGAAGAACTTAAACAATTCATGGAAACCAATGAGAACAAAAACACAGCAGTCCAAAACCTATGGGATACTGCAAAGGCGGTTCTAAGGGGGAAATACATAGCCATCCAAGCCTCACTCAAAAAAATAGAAAAATCCCGAATTCACCTACTAACTCTACACCTTAAAGAACTAGAGAAAAAGCAACAAACGATGCCTAAGCCACGCATTAGAAGAGAAATAATTAAAATTAGAGCAGAAATCAATGAATTAGAAACCAGAAACACAGTGGATCAGATCAACGAAACTAAAAGTTGGTTCTTTGAAAGAATTAATAAGATCTATTAACCACTGGCCAGACTTATCCAAAAGAAAAGAGAAAGGACCCAAATTAATAAAATTATGAATGAAAGGGGAGAGATCACGACTAACACCAAGGAAATAGAAACAATTATTAGAAATTATTATCAACAACTATATGCCAATAAACTGAGCAATCTGGATGAAATGGAGGCCTTCCTGGAAACCTATAAGCTGCCAAGACTGAAACAGGAAGAAATTGACAACCTGAATAGGCCAATAACCAGTAAGAGATTGAAGCAGTGATCAAAAACCTCCCAAAAAACAAGAGTCCAGGGTCTGATGGATTCCCTGGGGAATTCTACCAAACATTCAAAGAAATAATACCTATTCTACTGAAGCTGTTTCAAAAAATAGAAACAGAAGGAAAACTTCCGAAATCATTCCATGAGGCCAGCATTACCTTAATCCCACAACCAGGCAAAGACCCCATCAAAAAGGAGAATTTCAGACCAATATCCCTGATGAATATGGATTCCAAAATCCTCAACAAAATCCTAGCTAATAGGATCCAACCATACATTAAAAGGATCACCCACCACGACCAAGTGGGATTTATCCCAGGGATGCAAGCGTGGTTCAACATTCGCAATCAATGTGATAGAACACATTAATAAGAGGAGGGAGAAGAACCATATGGTCCTCTCAATTGATGCAGAAAAAGCATTCGACAAAATACAACATCCTTTCCTGATTAAAACTCTTCAGAGTATAGGGATAGAGGGAACATTCCTCAAGTTCATAAAATCCATCTATGAAAAACCCACAGCAAATATCCTCAATGGGGAAAAGCTGAGAGCCTTTCCCTTAAGATCAGGAACACGTCAAGGATGCCCACTCTCGCCACTACTGTTCAACATAGTACTAGAAGTCCTAGCAACAGCAATCAGACAACAAAAAGAAATAAAAGGTATTCAAACTGGCAAAGAAGTCAAACTCTCTCTTTTCGCAGACGACATGATACTTTATGTGAAAACCCAAAAGACTCTACCCCCAAATTACTAGAACTCATCCAGCAATTCAGTAATGTGGCAGGATACAAAATCAATGCACAGAAATCAGTTGCTTTCTTATACACTAACAATGCAACTGTAGAAAGAGAAATTAGAGAAACAATTCCATTTACAATAGCACTAAAAACCGTAAGATACCTCAGAATAAACCTAACCAAAGAGGTAAAGGATCTATACACTAGGAACTACAAAACACTCATGAAAGAAATTGAAGAAGACACAAAAAGATGGAAAAATATTCCATGCTCATGGATCGGAAGAATAAACATTGTTAAAATGTCTAAGCTACCCAGAACAATTTATCCCTTCAATGCCATCCTGATCAAAATTCCAATGACCTTTTTCAAAGTGCTGGAACAAACAATCCTAAAATTTGTATGGAATCAGAAAAGACCCTGAATCACCCAGGAAATGTTGAAAAAGAAAAACAAAGCCGGGGGCATCACGTTGCCCAATTTCAAGCTATATTACAAAGCTGTGATCACCAAGACAGCATGGTACTGGCACAAAAACAGACATATAGACCAATGGAACAGAATAGAGAACCCAGATATGGACCCTCAACTCTATGGTCAAATAAACTTTGACAAAGCAGGAAAAAACATGCAATGGAAAAAAGACAGTCTCTTCAATAAATGGTGCTGGGAAAACTGGACAGCCACATGCAGAAGAATGAAACTCAACCATTCTCTAACACCATTCACAAAGATAAACTCAAAGTGGATGAAAGACCTCAATGTGAGACAGGAATCCATCAAAATCCTAGAGGATAACATAGGCAGTAACCTCTTTGGCATTGCCCACAGCAACTTCTTTCAAGATACATCTCCAAAAGCTAGTGAAACAAAAGCAAAAATGAACTTTTGGGACTTCATCAAGATAAAAAGCTTCTGCACAGCAAAGGAACAGTCAACAAAACAAAGAGGCAACCCACAGAATGGGAGAAGATATTTGCAAATGACACTACAGATAAAGGGCTGGTATCCAAGATCTATAAAGAACTTCTCACACTCCACACCCAAAAAACAAATAATCAAGTCAAAAAGTGGGCAGAAGATATGAAAAGACACTTCTCTGAAGAAGACATACAAATGGCTAACAGACCCATGAAAAAATGTTCATCATCATTAGCCATCAGGGAAATCCAAATCAAAACCACACTGAGATACCACCTTACACCAGTTAGAATGGCAAAAATGGGCAGGGCAAGAAACAACAAATGTTGGAGGGGTTGTGGAGAAAGGGGAATCCTCTTACACTGTTGGTGGGAATGCAAGTTGGTACAGCCACTTTGGAAAACAGTGTGGAGGTTCCTCAAAAATTTAAAAATAGAGCTACCCTATGACCCAGCAATTGCATTCCTGGGTATTTACCCCAAAGACACAGATGTAGTGAAAAGAAGGGCCATGTGCACCCCAATGTTCATAGCAGCAATGTCCGCAATAGCCAAACTGTGGAAAGAGCTGAGATGCCCTTCAAGAGATGAATGGATAGGGCGCCTGGGTGGCTCAGTTGGTTGGGCGACTGCCTTCGGCTCAGGTCATGATCCTGGAGTCCCAGGATCGAGTCCCGCATCAGGCTCCCTGCTCAGCGGGGAGTCTGCTCCTCCCTCTGACCCTCCCCCCTCTCATGCTCTCTCTCTCTATCTCATTCTCTCTCTCAAATAAATAAATAAAATATTTAAAAAAAAAAAAAAGAGATGAATGGATAAAGAAGATGTGGTCCATATATACAATGGAATATTACTCAGCCATCAGAAAGGATGAATACCCAACTTTTACATCAACATGGATGGGACTGGAGGAGATTATGCTAAGTGAAATAAGTCAAGCAGAGAAAGTTAATTATCATATGGTTTCACTTATTTGTGGAACATAAGGAATAGCATGGAGGACATTAGGAGAAGGAGGGGAAAAATGGGGGCGGGGGAATTGGAGGGAGAGATGAACCATGAGAGACTATGGACTCTGAGAAACAAACAGGGTTTTAGAGGGGAAGGGGGAGGGGGTATTTGTTAGCCCAGTGATGGGTATTAAGGAGGGCACGTACTGCATGGAGCACTGGGTGTTATATGAAAACAATGGATCGTGGATCACCACATCAAAAACCAATGATGTATTGTATGGTGACAAACATAACATAATAAAATTAAAAAAATTATATAAAATATTATTCAAATACTTTTTCTAAAAATAAAATAAAGTTGCTTTTTCGCGTGTAAAAAAAAAAAAAAAAAAGAATGCCACAGAAATTAGTCAACATTAGAACTGCAATTTCCCCAGAAGGCTTTTTATTTCCTAAGTACTCAAGAACTGTTTTTTTAAAGCAGTTATGTAAGATACCTTCATTAAACACAGGAAATAAGACACTAATCATTCAACAAGCAAGTTTTACAGATATTTCCCTCTTTGTTTGACTTTAAATATACCTTAAGCTATCTTAGGAATATTAGAAGTGATGTGTTCCAATAGATTTCCTTAGTTTAATTATTTCATTCCTTGTCAATTTGCATCGTTCTATTTTAAAATGTAACTTAATCCTTTTTTAATGCCAGTAGTGAGTATTTAATGTCATGATAGCCTTAAAACATCCAGTATAGCCATTTAATTTTAATTCTTCTACTTACGGGAACATAGGCAATAGGACATCCATCAAAGCTGAGACAAGCCAAACCACAGGATTTAATGCCAATTCTCCAGAGATTCATTTTTCTTGGTAAGTTGAGATAAACTCATTGTGCTTTTCTGTTGGGAAACAAGCAAGTCTTATACTAAGCAATCCATCAAGCTAATCAAAGCCCATATTGTGATAAAATTTTTTTCTTTTGGTGAGGGGCAAATATTTTTAAATATTTTGCTTAAGCAAATTTTTTACATACCTACAAACTATATTAAATTTATGATGAATGAACAATATAATGGATAAACTTAACCTCTGCAAGCCAGGTCTAAACATTTTACTTATTCTCTTAGTATTTTAAGATGATGTTAATTAGTAAGCATATATATATGTACATATATATATACATATATATATGTGCATGTGTGTTACTTAAAACAGCTAATATCTGATATTGAAAGCAAATTTATATTTATGTAAACAATCACATCTAAAAATGTAAATAAGCCTCTTTTTTATGAAAAGTGTCAATAAAACCATATTTCACCTCTTTTGGTTTACATATTAAGAGAAGATTTAGAAATAAATGACTCTTGAATGGGTATAGCTGGGAAATGCTGAAATAACTGATCTAAAATACAATTTATTTGTTATGCATATAAATAGTATGGCAGGAAAAAGTAGATATTTGCGGTGACTTACAAAGTATTATACAAAAAATATTCGCTTAAAAATGTATTTTGCTTGTTCTTTTCCCTTCTTTTTATTTAAATTTATTGATTGCTTTAGATAAAGTGCCTGAGAAGGCATTATGACCTATCCATAAAGGATGGAAAATCAATTTTTAAAACAATGTAATTAAGGGAAATTAAGAATGTATTTTATTAATGTTTCTTCATAGTTGTTCTCTAATATTATTTTTATTTGTACCAATAAAAATGCTCATTTATATTAATTTACTTGTAAATCTATATGCTGTTTGAGCAGCACAAAAAATCCTTCGAATATAAACATGGAAACTATAGTAAATAGTCCAATATAATACTATATTTTAAATTATTCTGAATGTATGTATTTACCTATGTCTACAAATATATAATACATATACACGTATATAGTATGTATATATATAAAATACTCTGAATGTGTGTTTGTGTGTGTGTGTGTATATATATATAGTCTTGTTCATAAAACAAATTGCTTAAATAAATGCCTTAATGAGTTCAATTGTGTTAAAACTATAACTACACATAAAATTAGCAATTATTTCATCAAGTTAATTTTGTATTTATTTTGTGACTGTTCCAGGGCAATTTAGCTGCACAAAACAGTTGGAATTTCATTTGTGAAATGGCCACCTCTTTGAACAAATTTGTTTTACTTAGCACTCTCAGGAGTAGGTAAATGCTGTTGTATGGATTAAGAGGCAAAACTAATTACTTTATCCAACAGATTGCAAAAAAATTTGCTTTGCTTCCCAGAATTGCATGTTAAAGGTACCCAAAGGGCTTTCCTTTGAGAAATCAAAAACCCTTCTTCCAAAGACCTCCCAATCACTAATGCCTCTGAACCTGAAACCATTATCAAACATACTTACATAAATTTTATATACTTTTATAAAGATATATTTGACCCTTGGGAAATGCTGTTTAACCAATATATCATTTTAAATCTGCAGAAGAACCTCTGCAGACTCTAAAATATTATAGATAATTAAATTGGTCGGTTGTCAGAAACATATAAAATAAAGTTTCCATAATAACAGTCAAACAGTTAAAGCTGTTCAACAATGAAATAGGTTTTTTGGAGATAATAAAGCAATAATCATCTTATCAATTGCATTCAAGCAGAACCTGGATGGTTGTCTACCAAGGATCCACAGATTGAATATTAAATAGTATCATTTCTAATTATATGATTGTATAATTATATAGTAAGACAGAATTTAAACAGAACTAACTTTTCTGGATTAAAATTTAAATCCTGAGCTTCAAAATAGGTGTTAGTGTTTATTATAGTGCTAAATAGGCACACTATAGTCACAATTACTGTCCCTATTTTGGGAAGGAAGTTCTCTATCACTTCCAGCAGGACTGTGGCTTATTCTTATCTTTCAAAAAGAATTAAAAATTTACTTGAAAAAAATATTCATTCCTATTTCTTGCAGGTTTCTCTCTTGGTAATATGAACCACAACCCACGTTTCCTGTCCTTTTTTCACTCCATGATCCACATTCTTTTTGAAAGAGTTTTGATTAAGATGAGCATTGATCCTTAGAATAGGTCATGTCTTTACTCAGCAGTATTTTGCTGGTTAGTTTGACCTGTTTCTGGGGAAATATTATGTTAGAGGAGTTTGGATTTGAGAAGATAAACAAAAGAGAGTTACTTGAGGCAGTGGCATGTTAAATACTGTTTGAGCTAACTAATTGTGGCCACTATATTTGAGCGGATGGAAGTAGTGACAAACTAAAGGCAAAATCAACCATGGCCAGAAGTTGTTGTTAACTCAGACACAAACTGATAACCAAGAAAGGACAATGAGTGATTTACCTATTATCTTTTATAATACATACTTTATTTTGTATATAGTTTTATTTGTGTGTCTAGTTTAGCTTTTTCCTGCATGTCAGTTGAATATTACTCTTTTCTTCCACTTTGATTTAAATGGCACATGTCTGTAATTAATATAAAAGTATAAAAATGAATCATAGGCCCAAAATACACTCTGTGAAGAAAAGAAAAAGAAAAATATGCATACTGAATCTTTATAATCAGCTACTGCAACCAAATCTTACAGTTAACTAGAGGCATTGAATAAACATCAGTGAATGGGCCTGGTGAGAAATGCATGGTCTTATCTAGCATTGGCTTGTTGCTCATGGTGTGTTTTAAGGAGAACAGGCAGTGAGGTACTACAGGATTGGAGGATTTGGTATGAGAATGTAGAGCTCATACTTTTTTTCCTTATAATAACAAAATATAAAAGGTTAAAATGGAGAAAGTGGAAGGCTGATAATTTTGATGGTTACTCTTTTCAACTTGAGGACCTCAGGAAATTATTTGTGAATTGCTCTTAAATTAAAGCAGTGGTTTTAAAGAGTTGTCCCTGGGTCAGTTGCATCAACATCACCCAGAAATTTATGAGAATGGCAAATTCTCCACAGCCACACATCTGCTGAATAAGAATGTCTTAGGGTGAAGCCCAGGAATCTGTGTTTTAAGAAGCTCTCCAGGTGATTTTGATGCACAGTCAAGTTTGAGAATCACTGTGAAGATGACCAGACAATGCTTCATAAGAGTGCAGCTTTCCAGGAAGCTGAGGCACAAAAACTAATATCAAACTGACAATGTTTATACTTTAGTTCTCAACTTGTTTTTCCATGATAGTCTCCATATTGCTCCAAAATCTACATACTATATAATAAGCAATAATGAAATTAATGCTTCAGCCTTATTCCAAAACAGTGAGCCTCCTTTTAACCACCTTCATTCATTTTCCCTCACTTACTCACACCCCTGACTCCGGCAATTGATTTGTTCTCTGTTTCTGAGTTAAGTCTTTTTTCAGATTCTGCATATAAGTAAGATCATACAATATTTGTCTTCCTTTGTCTGACTTATCTCACTTAGCATAATGCTAGCAATACTGTATTGTATATTGAAGGTTGCTAAGAGAGTAGATCTTGAAAGTTCTCATCAAACACACAAAATTGTAACTATGTGAGGTGATGAATGTGTTTACTTATTGTGGTAATCATATTGCAATACATACATATATCAATCACTATGTTGTACACCTCAAACTTACGCAATGTTATATGGCAATTATATCTCAGTAAAGCTAAGGAAAAAAGAGTGAGCCTCCCGAGTGTACGAGGGAACTGGGTTAACTTTGTAGTTTGCCATCACCATAACTACTTTCAAACAATTCTTGACTATATATTGACCAAGGTTGTATTTTAGATTTTATACCATTTAAGGCACAGGTTTAAATAATTAATCTCCATATGATTAGAACTTGGAGTCATTCCTGAAGGATCAGACATCTAGTTGCTACTTGTGAAGAGCTGGCTTGAGACAAAAGATCCAGATGATGGCCATGATAGGGGACACATTCACTTTTATCTTCCACTTTGTTTTTCTTTCTCTGCATATTTAACTTGATTTATGAGTGGAGTTAACTCAGTACTTGTCATTAAGTACTACAGAAATCATGCACACAAAATATTCTGAGTACTTTTTATAAAAAAATGTGTATACATTAATACATTGACTACTCTTTTTATACCATATCTTTAGTTGGTAATGCAACGTACTTATTCCAATTCTGTATACAATATGTATTTATAATGTATGTATTTTCTGTGTACTATGTATCTATCTATCAAATTTAGCCAAGTATGGAGGCTTATAATTGTTTTTTAAGCTTGTTTGAAACTAATTATCACTTTGCATCCATTTTTTTCCCAGAAGCGTCCATACATTTCTTTCAATCTTTTAAATAAAACCACCAAAATCATTTTTGAACATCATTCTAAGTTAATTTGGCAGCTAATTGCAAGCATGATCGGGACAAAAGGATAACACATAAAGAGCACATCATACACAGCAAAAATCAGAGTTAGAAAAATCTGTGTGGAAATTGCATTTGCATGTAAGTGCAAAAAGAAAAAAATGTGATTCATTCTTACTCCTTTTTTTTTATCCTCATGAAAGGCATTCTAGAAATTATTGGTTACTCATTACAAAGCATAAAGTCCTGCATGGAGAAGATTCTTCAGAATTACCTGGAGGCTGATTTTTGGCAGGTTTCTGATAATCATTTTACCCTGACCTCTGAATATGCTTCCTTTTTTTATTATTACTAAGACACTTGTGTTCATCAGCCTGATATTTTTTACTGGATAAATTTGACATATAACATTGTGAAGGTAAAGGTGTACCGTGTGTTATTTTGATACATTTATATATTATGATTGCTGATATAGCAATATTTACATTACATAATTATAACAGAGTACTGTTTTCTACATTCATTATACTGTGCATTATATTCCTATGGCTTATTTACTACTTGTTACAAGTTTGTATCCTTAAACACCATCACTCTTATCTACCCTCATCCCCTAGTAACCACCATTTGCTCTCTGTTTTTTATAGGTTTAATAACTTTTTTAGGTTCCACATATAAGTGATATCATACAGCACTTGCCTTTCTCTGATTTATCTCACTTAGCATAATTGCTCAAGGTCCATCCATGTTGTTGTAAATGGATGGATATCCTTCTTTCTCGTGGCTGCATAATATTCCATTATGTATATATACCACATCTTTTTTTATCCATTCATTCATTGATGAACACTTTGGGTTGTTTCCATATTTTGGCTATTGTGAATAATGTTGCAATAAACATGGGAGGGCAGATATCTCATCAAAATCCTGTTTTCATTTACTTTGGGTATATACACAGAAATGGAATTGCTGGATCGTATGGTAGATCTATTTTTAATTTTTTGAGGAATCTCCATATAAGCCTTATTTCTGACATCTGTTTCTACTATTCTGGCCCCAGAGTGACTTGTGTAGTTCAGTTTGTTTTGGATCTGAGTGCTGCATTAATGCTGTGGGTACTCCAGTTAAATTTTAGCTATAGGGCTAGACATCAGACTTGTTCTTTTAGGTGTTCCACTTTTCTTGATTCTTAGAGTAGAAAAGAGGAAATCAAACAGAGAAGTTTGTTCACTATTTATTACAGGTTGCTTTCCCTTGAGCCTGCTTGACTTCAGAGCTCAACATTCTTGCCTTCCTGCCATTTATTTTACTCTTTTGTGAAATAAAAATAAAATTTTAAAAAAACTCACAGATTTCTTTACTATCCTCTGCATACATTGTTACTATTATAAAAATTAAAAGAAATAAGTAATAAAAGTAATAAGTAATAAATATATGCATACATGAATATAAATATATATAAATAAATACATATATATACAAATATATATTTACTTGCCTTAAATCTCTAACACAAGAAAGCAAATTCTATTTACTATGGTCTTTATGAAATTGGACAACTTTGCGTATGGTGCAAATTTAACAAACTCCATGCTTGAAACACTAATAGTATAAATGACTTATAAGTGAAATTGAATATGTATTGTGCGCAAATGAAATAGACTTTTCTTGGATAATAAAATGGGCTGACTAAGCATATGATGAGGGCGCCTGCAAAGCAGAGGTACCCTCAAAATAATAAAACAATAGGATATTATATGGTATTTAACATATTTTAAAGTTCCAGTTTAGTCATAAATTGAAAGGCTAGACATTTTTGGATATTTGCAAATTTATTTTATGGTTTAATTACCTCACAGTGGCATGTTGACAGAAGGGAGCTGAGAGCAGGTGGCAAATGATAGCATTTTAGTGCTTATAGCCTCAAACATATTAATTCACCTCTGAACAAAACCTGACCAGTTTATTCTAATCTAACTCTCTATATTCCATGAACTTATTTTCCAGAGAAAACAAAATCAGATAAACAGAATAATCTAAAGCTGGGAAATAAAAATGGAAATTTCTACTTCTTGAAAAATCTGAGGTGAGGATGATACAAAGGTATTTTGTCATTACAGACTACTATTCTTTAAGGATTTACACCAGTATGTGAATTCCTTGCTTAACTTTTTGTCAGGTTTGTGGAATTCTCAGTTTGGTTTATAGCTCTGATGTTATAAATTTATAAAGAGAAATCTCCCAGAGTCTGAGAAAGGTCATTTAATTTATGTAAGACAAATTTCAATAAAGGGATAATGGTAATAATTAGCTAAAATTTACTGATTTAATTCTATGAGCTAATCATAGCACTAAACATTTCGCTGTAGAATCTTATTTGATCTTCAAAGTAGTTCTATGTGCTCATGAAGAAACTGGTATGAAGAATTTATGTAATGTGTACAGTAAAGAAGGCTTGCAACTGATATTTTTACCAGGTATACTGTCTTCAGAACCCAAGGATTTCAAGTATGGGATTTATTTCAAAGAAAATCTAGTTAAACATTGTATATTCAACATGTTAATATAAACATAGGTACTCTTTCATTTTACCCATCATCAATATCATATGGGAGATTCTCCCAGATATTGCCCTCCTTTCCTTGGAGGGAAAATGACATAAGTCCAGAAATAACATTAGGAAATCACCTCTACATTATCCTATAATACCCAATTCAAATGCTACCATATTGGCAAATTCATTTTCAAAGATGACTGTAATGACAAATATCTTATCCTACAAGTTCTTCTTAAAATTTGAAGTTGACACTCTTCCATCAGGAGATGGAGTGTTTTTCTCCCCATGAACATAGGCTGACTATTATAACTGCATTGATCAATAGAATTTGGGAAAAATGATGATACATGACTTGCAAGGTTGGGTCATAAAGGATCTCCTCTCTCTCTCTCTCTCTCTCTCTCTCTCCCTTCCTCCCTCTATGCCTTGGAAACCCTGAACCAATATAACAATATGTAAGAATTTCAGCTACCCTGAAATCTCCATGCTACATAGATTAGGAGAAATAATAGAGAGATAAAGATAGCTGAAGAATCCTAACTCTTCCAGTCATGCCAATCCAGACACTGAACACGAGAGTGAAGATGCCTTCAAGATGGCTCTAGGCATAAACTTTTTGAGATACACTGAAAAACAAAAACAAAAACAAAAACAAAACACCGAGTTTAGCTTCTCTTGAATTCTGGATAATTATTGTTCTAAAACATTTTTTTATTGAGCATTACATAATGGAATAGCCCTATTCACAAATCCTGTTTTATCACTCAGATAGGATTTTTCCTGTATTGGTTTCCTAAAGAAGACAATGCAAGTTCAGAACACATATGTAGCCCCATGTCACAAGGTGGACATGTAATGCTGGTGGAGAAAAAAACAGAATTGAATGAAAATTTAGAGCTTAGAAAGGCACTCTAGCTGCATTGAGCTTAAACAAACATTGCATGAAGAAGCTTGATGAGATGATTTTAGAGAAAGGTTAGACTCTGGGGACTGACGAGGATCCTTGTAGGAGAGAGAGACTGGATAAGGAAAATGCATGGGAAAAAAAATCCAGAAAATCTGTTGACTCAATTCTACTTGGTACCAAGACAGAGTTAGTTTTTTTATTCAGAAAATAAAAGAACCAGTATTGACCTAATAATGGAATGAAAAGTGTAAATAGAAATAATCACAAAAGCTTGAGTCTTTTGGTAATTTATAATGCAAAATAATAGGTTAACATTAACTGAGGAGATCATATACAGACGAGGAAATGGAAGTCCACAGATATTAACTAAATTGCTTGAGGTTATGAAGGATCTCACCCTGTCTTAGTGAGGGTGACATCACAAGCTCAGGGGTGTTCTCCAAGCTCATGGATACATAAAATAAACATATAGCATTATGCTATATCAGCTAGCTGAAAGATATCAACCATAGAACTAGGGGGAGAAATGAGACTGGAGTCCAACTTTCCCAAATTAGAAGAAATAATTATGGATGATCTCAAATCTGAGAAAAAGAATGTGGACTTTGGTTTGCAAATCCTTGTGGCCTACCTCTTTTTGCTTTGTATTTTATTATTTTTCATGGGCCCATGTTAAAACATTTGCCATGCACAGCTCATCCTTGGTAATAAGATGAAGAAATACATAACAGAAACACATAAAGAAATAATGGGATAAACCTAAAGAAAATAAATATTAAAGTTTGGAATATACATTTATCATATAACCCAGCAATTTCACTCCTGAGCATTTATCCCACTGGAATGAAATTTATATCTACACAAAACCCTGTACATGATTGTTCATATCAGCTTATTTGTAATGACCAAAACTAGAAACAATGAAAATGTTCTACAAAAGGTGAATGGTTAACAAACTACAATCTATCCTTATCATGGAATGCTACTCAGCTATAAAAATAAATGAACTATGGATACAAGTTGGATGGATCTCAAAGGTGTTATGCTGCATGAAAAAAGACAACCTCAAAAGGTCACATACTATATGATTCATATATAACATTCTAGAAATGACAAAATTACAGTGATGGAAAACAGATCAGTGGTTGTCAGGGGTTAGGGATAATGGAGGGGAGAGTGGTGGGTATGTCTATAAAGGGATAAAATGAGGGAGATCCTTGTGGTGATTCAATGGTTTTGTACCTTGATTGTGGTGGCAGTTGGACAAATCTACACATGTAACAAAATGGGACAGAACGCACACATTGTACCAACATCAATTTCCTGGTTTTGATTTTGTATATAGTTATGTAAGATGTAACCATTAGAGGAAACTGGGTGGAAGGTACATGGGACTATTTGCAACTTCTGTGACTTTACAATTAAATTAAAACAAAGTTAAAAAACATTTAGAAGCATTTGTGACAGATAGCACATGCATTATGTAAGAGAGGGAAGTCTTTAGCGACAAAATTTCTGCAGAGGACTAAAAGTCATGCATACAAGTCAGGGTGATTGTGTGTGTGAGAGAGAGAGAGAGCGTGTGTGTGTGTGTGTATAGGTACAGCTATTTTCTACTACACTCTATTTTAGAAGATTTATCAATAGCAAGTGATATAACTAGCTGGACCTAAACAAAACAGATGAAGCCAGAACAAATAAATGGCCAGAATATGAATGCCATGATGACTCCCAATACACAGTAAAATCAACTTTGTAAGTGTTGCCAAAACATGGGTTCACCTTTCACGACCCTGAATGAGGCAAAAAACTACACAGGGTAAGCAGTATTTTGTTTTTGAAACTTTGGTTTTCAAGACCTCAAGTCTATTCAGTGTGGGAGTGACTGCTCATGAATGGAGAGAAATGGAAGTGGGATTATGGATAAAGAAGTAAAATAAAACAAGATTAGGAAAAAAGGACAGCATGCAAGGAAAGAAGATGATGTTTGTAAAGGAGTGAAATATATGCTTAGTCAACTGTGAAATTATGATCCAAAAGAAAAAAAGGGGGGAAAAGTAAGCATTCAGCAGAAATATGTGATCTTTTCATTGTTTCTGAAGAAATCTATCTAGGATGAAGAAAAACCAATGTCTTTCAGTTATCAGAATTCAAAGAAGTACTCAATACTGTGAGGATTTCTTTACATCTTAGGGCCTTCATTAAAGAAAACAAAAGGGACATTTGCCAGGACAGAGTAGTATAATAAAGCATTTTCTTCTAATAAGTAAATCTGCAGTTGATTTATTCAAAACACCCAAAAAGAAAAACCTAACAAGAATCGTTAAAATAAATCAGCAATTTTAATGCTTTTTGTGTCACTATGGAACAGGGGGAAAGTAAATGGAAAATGGACTTATGGAACAAATTTGTTTCATCAGCTTCCTTTTGTAACCGCAATTCTATTGCTCTGTTCATTGTCTACATTCAAATCCAAACACATTAGTTTATCCTTTATATAGGCTTTGTCTCCATGACATCAAAACCCTACTCAGTTTATTGAAAAACAATCACTACAACAATGTGAGTGAGGGTCAGAAAGATCATATGGTCATTTCCCTGAATGTATAAATGTGTATTTACGTGTGTGTGACCTTCACCAGAGTTTTGAATTTGACCTTCCAAACCCAGTATATTTTCTATTTGCATTTGATGTCATGCAATACCTATCAAGAATCTCATAGATAATCTGTAATTTTTGTGACTATAATGTTAAATTAATTTTTCTAATACTTTTAATTGTTAATTTAAACTTACATTCTTCTCTGACTAGCTTTGCATCAAAAGCATCAATTCGAAAAGAGCTTGCTCACTTGTTACCTCTGTTGAAAATAGAAGATTGAAAATCCCAATGAGTCAAAACCTTTTAT
This sequence comes from Halichoerus grypus, assembly GCF_964656455.1. NCBI lineage: Eukaryota > Metazoa > Chordata > Mammalia > Carnivora > Phocidae > Halichoerus > Halichoerus grypus. The sequence goes on along the minus strand of NC_135727.1, from coordinate 103,158,729 downwards.
GCTTTTACAATTTTTTTTTTTTTTTTTTGCCATCACTGTCTTTTCTCCCTGAAGCGGCCAAGGAAATAAAAGTGCACTTCAATCAATTTATCAATAAAAACACAGAGATGACTTAGGAAGCAAAGATGATCACAATAATGTTTCAACTAGTAATCCTCAAACACTGTACAAAGATCACTGTAAAGGTAAATGATCCCTTTCAATGTTTTATGTTATGTACAGATGAACAGTTAAGTGTAAGAAGTAGATGAACATGTTCAGTTTTAATTATATTACTACTATGAGGAAAAAGAAAACATTTTTATCTAAAGATTATTTTGGGGAGCACCTGGGTGGCTCAGTCAGTTGTGTCCGACTCTTGATCTCAGTTCAGATCTTGATCTCAGGGTTGTGAGTTCAAGCCCTGCAATGGGCTCCATGCTGGGCATGGAGCCTACTTAAAAAAAAAATTAAAAAAATAAAGATTATTTATGTTTAATTGAATTAATGATATTCATTAGTTCAACTGCAGTCTCTTCCCTCTATTAATTTTGTATTTACTATTTTTCTTCCACTCTTTTAATTTATATTATATTTTACTTTCTAATCCACACCCCACCCAGAGACAGCATATATACATATATTTGAATACTCATGTATCCTAAGGTGAATATATAGGGTTATTGCTTTACCCAACAATATTTAATGTTGCTGAATATATACTTATTTCATTGCACCTAACCATTGCATAGTGTGCATCCTCATCTTTCCCTTTCCCTATAAATGGACACTTAGTTTTCATGATGGTCTATTACTACAATCAACATAGTAATGAACATACACATAATATGTCCCTATATTGACTTATGCTTTATTCTCTTGGATATATTTAGGATGGGATTGATATAATGTGTTGGATGACCATGTATCCCACTTTATCCAGAACAGTCCATTTATGCCAATTATTCTAGGATAGTTATGAAGAGTCACAGTTTGTATGAAAAATTATAAAATCATCCCAGACATGGAGTGTGTGCATACGTAACTAAGTACTTTAAAAAAATGCTCTCCAGATTATCTCTAATATTTTGCACACCTTTTCTGAAGTATATGTAGGTTCCTATTTCAACACATTCTATCAAGATTTAGCATTAGATGTCTTTCAGACTTTTGCAACTCTAATAGCTATAAGTGGTCCCTCCTTGCCATTTTAATTTTCATTTTTTCTAATTGCCAGTAAGATTTGATTGCACTTTTATTTAGTTAGTTTTAAGCCTTTTAGGATTTTCCATTTGTGAGTTAACTTCTTACTTGCTCATGTACATTTTATTTTGGATGTTCTGTCTTTTTTATAGCCTACATATTTATCACCTTTCAGTTTTAGATATTTATATTCTGTTTCTTAATCTGTTATACATCTGTAAACACTGCATATAACATCCTTTGTTGAATAAAAATCGGTAATTTTGCACACATTCAATCAGGTTTATCAAAATATTGACTATTTTCTCTTTCTTGGAATATTATTTAAGACGTTCACTCCCATCCCAAGGTCACACAGTAATTCCGACAATTTAGTTTATTGGTTTAATATTTCTATACTTTATATTCAGATCTTTAATCCATTTAAAGTGCACTTTTAAATGATGGTAAGAGGTAGAGGTAAAACAATTTTTTTTCTCTACATATTGACCCAACTAACTTCCACAACCAACTAATAAACACTGTAACATTTCCACACTATTTCTGATGGCCTGGTTATAATATATTCATTTTCTATATGTGCATAACACTGCTTTTGAGCTCCCTATTGTATCCTATTGCTTTACCTGGGCATTCATGCGCCAGTATCACATAGTTTTGTATTTTGTTATGACTTTGTAGATTGCTGTAGTATACGTTGTGGAGAGCCTCTATTTTGGGAACTTTTATTTTTTTCTTTTAAATTCTCTTCCATAAAAAGTATTTATGTGTACTTAGTGTTTTATGTAAATTCTATACTAGGTATTTTAAGTGCATCAAAGCTCCATGTCTTACTGTACATGTAGAATGGAAGATGATCTGGCATGGGGCAACTTTGCTAAACTCTTTTGTTAATGCCAAGAGCTTGCCTATTGATTTTGTTCAATTTTCTACATAATCACATTATCTGCAAATATAACAGGATTTTTTCTTTATCTTTTAATTCTTACAATTCTGTTCTTTATTTCTTGCATTGGTTAGGACCTCCACTTTTATATCGAACAGAAAGTGACAGCAGGAATTCTTAATGTTTGAAATCTTTTTTTTTTTAAGATTTTATTTATTTATTTATTTGACAGAGACACAGCGAGAGAGGGAACACAAGCAGGGGGAGTGGGAGAGGGAGAAGCAGGCTCCCTGCTGAGCAGGGAGCCCGATGCGGGGCTGGATCCCAGGACCTTGGGATCATGACCTGAACCAAAGGCAGACGCTCAACGACTTAGCCACCACGGCGCCCCTTTAATGTTTGAAATCTTAAAGAGATTAGGTTTGAAGATTTTTTTCTTGTTCCTTTATTTGTGTCAATCTGATTTTTTAAGTATGTAGTTGAGTTTTTGTATTATGATAGCTTTTATTGTGGTGAGAAAATTTCTTTTTGATCGTAGTTGTCATTTAAGAAAGGGAACGTTGAGGTCTTTGTTGTCAATTAAAGTCATAAACATTTATCTACTGGTTTGAACATATTAATCTTATGTTAACTTCTTTATCTTTCTATATTTGTATTAGTTTCTGAGAAAAAATAATTTAAAATTTCAACTATAAATGTTGATATATTCATTTCTCTTCATATTTTGTCCGTCGTTGCTTTGCATAATTTAAGGCTGTATAATTGTTTGCATACATATTCATAATTGCTTTACCTTCTTCTTATTTTTTATTTTTATTTTTTATTTTTTTTAAAGATTTTTATTTATTTATTCGTCAGAGAGAGAGCACAAGCAGGGGAAGTGGCAGGCAGAGCAGGCAGAGCAGGCAGAAGGAGAAGCAGGCTCCCCATTGAGCAAGGAGCCTGATGCGGGACTCGATCCCATATAATCGCTTTACCTTCTTTATCTCTACTTTCTTTATGCCATTTTCCAAATCTTCCTCCATTTATATAACTCTTCCCAAGATTCAATTCCACACATATCCAGCAATGGCAGTTCCAGAGGATTCAAATGTGTACATCAGATTGATGATCAGTTTTACCCATTATACCAAAACTAATTCAATTCCCACTAATCCATCTGCTTTTCAGTTTTCAAAATTGCATTGCTGTTTTATTCTCTTCTGTGCTATCCTCGGGTTTTTTTTTTTTTTATGTCTTTGAAAAAAGCTTTTACTATCTCTTAAAAAAATTAAGCAGAATGTTAGAAGGAAGAATCATACAAATTTGTTCAATATGCTATTTGTTCTACTCAGTTCAGGCTGCTATAACCAAGTTCCATAGATAAACAACAGAAATTCAGTTCTCCCATTTATGGTGGCTGGAAGTCTGAGATCAGGGTGTCAGCATGGTCGAGTTCTGGTGAGAGCCCTCTTCCCAGTTGCAGACTGCCATCGTCTTATCTCTTCACAAGGCAGAAACAGAACCAGGTTGTACTTCGGTCTCTTTTTATAAGGGCATTAAAACCATTCATGAGGGCTTCACCATCATGAGCTAATTACCTGCCAAAAACCTAATCCAAATACCATCACACTGGGATTTCGGTTTCAACATGAGTTTGGTGGGGAGATATATACATTCAGTCCACAGAACTATTTTACCAGGAAGCTGCCATGGTTGTTTTTTTCCAGAACTTCTCCTGCCATCTTTAAATTTTTTCTTTCTTTCCTGGACCCTAAAGTTGGCTAAGTGTCTGCCTTAGGCTCAGGTCATGATCCCAGGGTCCTGGGATTGAGCCCTGTGTCAGGCTCCCTGCTGAGGAGCCTGCTTCTCCCTCTCCCTCTTCCCCTCCCCCTGCTTGTGCTCTCTCTCTCTCAAAGAAATAAATAAAATCTTTTTTAAAAATGCAAAAACAAAACCAAAAAAACTTCTAATTTCATTCTATATATCTTTTTTTAGTTCCCATTTTTATCCCTGCCTTTCATGCCTCCTGAGGGATATCCTTGAGCCATTCTTCCATTTCCTGATGTAATTTGCAACTGTATCAAGTCTGTTATCTCTCTCATTTTGGAAGTCTTTCCTTGTTATTTTCATTGCTAATTATCTATGGGTGACTTTTTTTTTAATACTTTCTCTGCTTCATGTTTTCCATATACTTCCCTTTCTTTGAACTTATTTGTTACATTCATTTCAACATATATTCTCTGCGGTCTATTGAATCTATTTCTATTTGTTTTTTATTGTCTTTCTTTAATAATTCCTGGTTTTCTCATATGTCATCATCATCATCATCATCATCATCATCATAAATCATTATCAGTCTTTGCCCTATTGGTGTATATTACCCTTGGGTATTACCACCTTGTCTGATAATGTAATGTGTAACTGCAGGGAAGTTTGATATCATAGGCCCTAACTTGTGAATTTAGGATGGGAGGCATTCCCCTCTGGGCTACTTTCATGTTTCAGACATCATAATCAGAAACAAATATTTCAGGAAAAACGATAATGATTGCAAGCTAATTTACCTTGTTTCCAGCAAATGGTCACTTTGACTACAGATGCTATACATAGGCAGAGAGGGGGCTATCACTGTGAAGAAGACTTGGAAAATTATGGTTTTGGACATAAAAATCTTTGTGAGAGTATCTGTCTCCCATTGTATGCATTATTTTGAGATTTTATAGGTGCCTGGATAAGTTTTCATTGCTGTAACAAATTTGGAATTCAAAGGAGTACATTCTCATTGTGGAAAACTTGGAAAATCTGGAGTGCTTAAAGAATACAACAAAATACCCATGAAAACTAAATCCAGGGATTTTCTGATTGAATAACATACTATTGGGATCTAATGTACAGTGTGGTGACTATAGTTAACAATATTGTATTGTAAATGAAAGTTGGTATGAGAATAGTGTTTTAATATCCTCATCATAACAACACAACAACAGCAACAACAACAAAGAGGTAATTATGTGAGGTAAAGGGGGCATTAACTAACCTTATTGTGATAAGGTATATATGTATCAAACAGTATATATGTATCAAATCAATACATTGTAGACCTTAAACTTACACAGTGTTATATGTCAATTATATCTCAATAAAGCTGGAAAAGGGGAAAAAATAAAAAAATAAAATGATGCAGATATATTTGAGTACTTCCCAATATCATTATACTACCTCAAAACTACGTATGTAATTATCAATATAAGATCCATAATTTCAGAGCAATATGTGTAATTTAACAATTACATTATTGGCAGAAATGTAGGCTATTTCTAATTTTTTTTCTATTATAAATAATGTGGTAATGTCTGTGCACATAAATCACTGACAATAGTTTTGTTATTTTTGTAGGAACCATTCCTAAAATTGAATTAGCATTAAAGTGCATGAGTTGTTTTATAAGCTTTTGACATACCAAACCCAGAAACACTCTTACCCTTCTATACACATTATAGAAATCAATCATGGTATCTTTTTTCCCAATGATGTCTACTCAGAATGCTTCATAACACAGCCTTCCACACACATGAAATTAAATATTTGAAAATTATTTTTAGTCTATACTGTGAGTTAAGGATCTCCATTGAGATTTTACAAAATATTCACCACTTCACCAATATATTACTAATTAATCCATATACCATCCCCGTTCCTTGGTATATTTATTAGAATTACTAAGTCCTTATATATGTTTTTTGGACTATATATTGTGACTGATTAATTTTTCTAGTGAACCTTGCATAAATAATCCATTGGTGGAAATAATGCAGCTTTACAGTACTTTTAAGTATTAACTTTGCCATAGTTTTTGTTACTTCTTTTCTCTAAAGTAGACTTGAGTGCTTGATACTTTTTTCCTGAAAATAAAATTTAGAAATACTTTGCTAGTTTCTGAAATTGATTACATTGTGGATTTAATTGACATTGTTTAAATCTATATATTAATTTGGAAATAAAATGTCATTTCCATATTCATATGCCTATCCAAAAATAATATTCTCTTTCTTCGCATTTTATGTGTTCAAATGATACTGATACCTCAAGACTTATTTACATTCCCTTAATTCAGGTCAGTTATATTTCTTTTTAGAAGTTTTTATTTAAATTCCAATTAGTTAACATATAGTGTAGTATTAGTTTCAGGGGTACAATATAGTAATTCAACACTTCCATACAACAGCAGGTGCTCATCACAGCAAGTGTACTCCTTAATCTCCATCACCTATTTTATTCATCCTCCCAAACACCTCCTCTCTGGTAACAATCTGTTCTCTATAGTTAAGAGTCCATTCCTTGCTTTGCCTCTCTCTCTTTCCCTTTGCACATTTGTTTTGTTTCTTAAATTTCATACATGAGTGAAATCATATAACATTTGTCTTTCTCTGACTGACTTATTTTGCTTAGCATAATACTCCCTAGTTCCATCCCTGTCATTGCAAAGGGCAAGATTCCATTCCTTTTATGGCTGAGTAATATTCCATTGTATATATATATATTTTTTTTCATTGTATATATAATCTATATTGTGTATATATATATAATATTCATTGTATATGTGTACATATGTATATATACTTACAATATATATACATATATAATACTATACATACACACACACACTACTTCTTCTTTATCCATTCATCAGTTGATGGACACTTGGGCTGTTTCCATAATTTGGCTATTGTAGATAATGCTGCTATAAATATTGGGGTGCATGTATCCCTTTGAATTAATATTTTTGTATTCCTTGGGTAAATACCTAGTATTTGCTGGGTCATAGGGTAGTTCCACTTTTAATATTTTGAGGAACCTCCATACTGTTTTCCAGAGTGGCTGCACTAGTTTGCATTCCCACCAAAAGTGCAAGAGGGTTCCCCTTTCTCCATATCCTTGCCAACACCTGTTGTTTCTTGTGTTGTTGAATTTAGCAATCCCGACAGCTATGAGATGATGTCATTGTAGTGCATTATTCATTTTTTGGGTACTGAGTTTTTTAAGTTCTGTATATATTTTAGATACGAACCCTTTATCAGATATGTCATTTACAAATATCTTCTCTCCCATTCAGTAAGGTGCCTTTTAGTTCTGTTGATTGTTTTCCTTTGCTGTGCAGAAGTATTTTCTTTTGATGAAATTCCAATAGTTTATTTTTGCTTTTACTTCCCTTGTCTCAGGAGACATGTCTAGTAAGAAGTTGCTATGGCCAATGCCAAAGAGGTTACTGCCTGTGTTTTCCTTTAGGATTTTTATATTTTCAGGTCCCACACTTAGGTCTTTATCCATTTTGGATTTGTTTTTGTGTAAGGTGCAAGAAAGTGGTCCAGTTTCACTCTTTTGCATGTTCCTGTCCAGTTTTCCCAACACCATTTGTTGAAAAGACTTTTTCCCATTGGATATTCTTTCCTGTTTTGTCCAAGGTTAACTGACCATATAGTAGTGGGTTCATTTCGGAATTTTCTATTCTGTTCCATTGATCTATGTGTCTATTTTTGTGCCAGTACCATACTATTTTGATCACTACAGCTTTAAAAGGCAACTTGAAGTCCAGAATTGTGATGCCTCCCTCTTTGCTTTTCTTTTTCAAGGTTGCTTTGGCTATTCAGGGTCTTCTGTGGTTCCACACAAACTTTACGATTGTGTGATCTAGATCTGTGAAAAATGCTGTTGGTATTTTGATAGGGATTACATTAAATGTGTAGATTACTTTGGATAGAATAGACATTTTAACAATATTTGTCTTCCAATCCATAAACATGAAATATTTTTCCATTTCTTTGTGTCATCTTCAATTTCTTTCATCAGTGCTTTATAGTTTTCAGAGTACAGGTGTTTGACCTCTTTGGTTAGGTTTATTCCTAGTTATCTTACTGTTTTTGGTGCAATTGTAAATGCAATTGTTTCTTAATTTCTCTTTCTGCTGCTTCATTATTGATGTATAGAAATGTAATAGATTTCTGTACATTGATTTTATATCCTGCACCTTTACTGAATTCATTCATCAGTTCTAACAGTTTCTTGGTGGAGTCTTTCAGGTTTTCTATGTAGAGTATAATCTGATCTGCAAATAGTGAAAGTTTCACTTCTTTTTTACCCATTTGGATGCCTTTCATTTCTTTTTGTTGACTGGTTGCTCAGGCTAGGACTTCCAGTACTATGTTCAATAACAGAGGTAAGAGTGGACATCTCTGTCTTGTTCCTGACCATAGAAGAAAAGCTCTCAGTTACTCCCCATTGAGGATGATATTACCTGTGAGTTTTTCTTTTTTTTTTAAAAGATTTTATTTATTTATTTGAGAGAGAGAGCACAAGCACGGGGGCGGGGCAGAGAGATAAGGAGAAGCAGACTCCCCGCTGAGCAGGGAGCCAGCAGGGCTTGATCCCAGGACCCCGAGGTCATGATCTGAGCCAAAGGCAGATCCTTAACCACCTGAGCCACCCAGGCCCTTCCTATGGGTTTTTCGTAGGTGGCCTTTATTATGTTGAACTATGTTCCCTCTAACCCTACTCTGTTTAGGGTTTTTATCATGAATGGATGTCATACTTCGTCAAACGCTTTTTCTCCATCTATTAAAAGAATCATATGGTTCTTATCCTTACTTTTATTAATGTATTGTATCGCTTTGATTGGCTTGTGAATACTGAACCATGCTTGCAGCCCAGGAATAAATCCCACTTGATCATGTGACTCATTTGTTTAATGTATTGTTGGATTTGGTTTGCTAGTACTTTTTTTTTTTTTTTAAAGATTTTATTTATTTATTTGACAGAGAGAGACACAGCGAGAGAGGGAACACAAGCAGGGGGAGTGGGAGAGGGAGAAGCAGGCTTCCCGGCGAGCAGGGAGCCCGATGCGGGGCTCGATCCCAGGACCCTGGGATCATGACCTGAGCCGAAGGCAGACGCTTAACGACTGAGCCACCCAGGCGCCCCGGTTTGCTAGTACTTTGAAGATTTTTACATCCATGTTCATGAGGGATACTGGCCTGTACTTCTCTTTTTTAATGGAGTCTTTATCTGGTTTGGGTATCAGGATAATGAATTTGGAAGTTTTCCTCCCTTTTCTATGTTTTGAATAGTTTGAAAAGAATAGGTATTAACTCTTCTTGAAATGTTTGGTAGAATTCCCTTGGAAAGCCATCTGGCCCTGGACTTTTGTTTGTTGGAAGATTTTTGAACACTGATTCGATTTCTTTGTTGATTATTCTTCTGTTCCAGTTTTCTTTTTCTTCCTGTTTCAGTTTTGGTAGTTTATATGTTTGTAGGATATTATCCATTTCTTCCAGATTGTCCAATTTGTTGGCATATAGTATTTCATAATATTCTCTTATAATTGTATTTCTGTGGTGTTGGTTGTTATTTCTCCTCTCTCATTTGTGATTTTATTTATTTGGGTCCTTCTTTCTTCTTTTTGATAAGTCCGGCTAGAGGTTTATCAATTTTATTCATTTTGTCAAAGAACCAGCTCCTGGTTTATTTGATCTGTTCCACTGTCTTTTTAGTTTCTGTATCACTTATTTCTGCTCTAATCTTTATTATTTTTTTCCTTTGGCAGGCTTTAGACTTCATTTGTTGTTCTTTTTGTAGCTCCTTAAGGTGTAAGGTTAGGTTGTGTATTTGAGATTTTTCTTGCTTCTTGAGGTAGGCCTGTATTGCTATATACTTCCCTTTTAGGACTGCTTTTGCTGCATCCCAAAGTTTTGGACCATTGCGTTTTCATTTTCATTTGTTTCCAGGTATGTTTTTTTTTCCTTCTTTCATTTCCTAGTTGACCCATTCATTGTTTAGTAGCGTGTTGTTTAACGTCCATGTATTTCTGGTCTGTCCCGATTTTTTTCTTGTGGTTGACTTCTAGTTCCATGTCGTTGTGGTCAGAAAAGGTGCATGGTAGGACTTCAATCATTTTGTATTTACTGAGGCCTCTTTTACAGTGACCTAATATGTGATCTATTCTGGAGAATGTTCCAGGTGAGCTTGAGAAGAATGTGTATTCTGCTGTTTCAGGATGGAATGTCCTAAATATATCTGCTAAGTCCATCTGGTCCAGTGTGTCATTCAAAGCCATTGTTTCCTTGTTGATATTCTGTTAAGATGATCTGTCCATTGATGTAAGTGGGGTGTTAAAGTCCCATCGTATTATTGTGTTGTTATCAGTTAGTTCCTTTATGTTTGTTATTAATTGTTTTAAATAATAGGCTACCCACGTTGGGTGCATAAATATTTACAATTGCTATATCTTCTTGTTGAATTGTCCCCTTTATGATTACATAATGCCTTTCTTTGTCTCTTTTTACAGTATCTGTTCTAAAGTGTCGATTATCTGGGGCACCTGGGTGGCTCAGCTGGTTGAGCATCCAACTCTTGATCTCAGCACAGGTCTTGATCTCAGGGTTGTGAGTTCAAGCCCCATGCTGGGCTCCACACCCAGAGTGGAGCCACTTAAAAAAAAAGTCTAGTTTGTCCAATATTAGTAATGCTACTCTGGCTTCATTTGACATCCATTTGTGTGACAGATGTTTCTCCATTGCCTCATTTTCAATCATCAGGTGACTTTAGGTCTTAAAAGAGTCTCTTGTAGACAGCATATAGATGGGTCTTGTTTTTTATCCATTTTGACACCTTATGTTTTGATTGGAGCATTTGGTCCATTTATATTCAAAGTTATTATTTTTTAAAAGATTATTTGAGAGAGAGACAGAGAGCATGAGCAGGAAGAGAGGCAGAGGGAGAGGGAGAGAATCTCAAGCAGACTCCCCACTGAACATAGAGCCTGATGTAGGGCTCAATCTCACAACCCTGAGATCATGACCTGAGTTGAAATCAAGAGTTGTACACTTAACCAACTGAGCCACCCAGGTACCCCCAAAGTAATTTTTGATGGATAAGTATTTATTGCCATTTATTACTTGTTTTGTCATTGCTTCTGGAGACTTACCCTGATCCTTTCTTGTCTTTGTCACTTTTGATCTCTCCTTTGCCCTCAAAGAGATGCTTTTAATATTTCTTGCAAGGCTGGTTTAGTGTCATGAACTCCTTTTGTTTTTGTGTAGGAAATGTTTATCTCTCTTTCTATTCTGAATGATAGCCTTGCTAAATACAGTATTCTTGCCTGCAGATTTTTCCCATTCAGCACTTTGAATATATCATGCCACAACCTTCTGACTTCCCAGGTTTCTGTTGAGAAATCTCCAGCTAGCCTTAGGGGTTTTCCCTTGTAAGTTAGGGACTACTTTGTCCTGCTGCTTTTAAGACTGTTTTCTTTATTACTATATTTTGCAAATTTAAATACAACGTGTCTTGATGTTGGACTGCTTTGGTTGATTTTGAAGGGAGTTCTCTGTTCCTCCTGGATCTGGATGTCTGTTTCCTTCCCCCAATTAGTTTTCTGCTCTCATTTCTTGAAATAAACTCTCTGCCCCCTTTTCTCTCTTCTTTTCTGCTGGGACTCCTATAATACGAATGTTATTGTGTTTGATGCAGTCACTGAGTTCCCTGAGTTTATTCTTGTGTTGCACAATTCTTCTCTCTTTTGTTCAGCTTCATTATTTCCCATTATTTTGTCTTCTAGGTCACTAATTCATTCCTCTGCTTCTCCCAGCCTGCTGTTCATTGCATCAAGCCTGTTTCCAAACTCGTTTATTGCATTATTCATCTCTGATGGATTGTTTTTTAACACTTTTATCTCTCTGATGTCTTCTATTCTTTTCACAAGCCCAGTGAGTAGCCTTATGATTGTTGCTTTAAATTCTCCCTCAGGCATGTTACTTATATCTGTTTTGCTTAGCTCTCTGACTGTGTCTTTATCTTGTTCTTTCATTTGGAATAAACTCCTCCATCCTGGCATTTTGTCTAAGTCTCTGCCTTCTTCTCTGTGTTAGAAAAGGCAGTTATGTCTCCTATTTCTGAAAGTAATTGCCTTTGGAGAAGAGCTTGTGTAGTGCCCAGGGCCTGACACTTCAGGGAGTGTCTCTGGTGTGTGCTGTATGCTCTGCTGTTGTGTAGTGGCTGCTCTATCCTTCAGGCCAGTCACCTGCAAAGGCATTCCTTGTCTGCTGTGGGCAGTGTTTGGTCTTTGACCTGAATGTGGTGAGTTTTAACTAGGTGTGCTCTGGTGTGCTTGTGAAATGAGATCTGAAACCAACTCTACCGGAACTGAGGCCCTGCAGAACTCTCTGGTTGGGAGACATGGTGTGGGCAGGAGTTTGTGCTGGCCTTCTGGGGGAGGGGCCCACCATGCTGGGACTGAGGCAAGCTTGAATGATAAAGGGCAGTCCTGCCAGAGCACAGGGGGTGGGGTTTGGTGTAAGCAAGTTAGGCAGCCAGTGTCTGTCCTGAGCTGCTTCCTTCAGGTGGCTCTGTGTTTATGCTGAGGAGTGGGGGAGGGAAATGGTGCCAGCCATATCCTTCGTGTCAGGAGAGGCTCTCCAGAAATGCTGCCTCTCAGGGAAGGCTCCTAAAATAACAAATGATCTCCCTGCTGTGTGCCCCAGGCATTTTTCAGATGCTGTTTCCATGCTGTCTGCCCCCAAAGTCTTTTTTCTTGACTTCTCCTCAGGAGCAGCGCAGTGCCATCTGGGCTCTAACCCAGCCAAGCCCTTGAACTTTAAAACTCTATACTCTAAGTCCTGCTGGTTGCAAGAACTCAGGAAATTCAGCCCCCCTCATATTCCAAGCTAACGGCTTTGAGGAAATGTTCTCCTTGTGCACTCCCCTGTGGGCTCCTCTTTCTCTCTGACCCTTCTCTGGGACTAGAGCTCCTTTCCTCCACAGCACCCATGATCTTTTTCTCCCCTAAACCACATCTCCACAATTCCTACCTTCTTTGATGTGGTCTCTTTTCTCCCTTTAGTTGTGGAGTTTTTTTTTAATCAATTTTCAGGTTGATTTCTGGGGTATTGAGCATAATTTGATAGTTATCTAGTTTTATTTGTGGGACAAAAGGAGCCTAGGGTCCTCCTACTCCATTTGGAGCCCCATGAATCTTAAAACTTTATTAATTTGCTTATGTTTCCTGATTATTTATTTATTTATTTATTTCACTCCTGGGTTTCTCCTTTCCAAATTTTGCTACTGATAATGAATTTTGGCATCAGTACAACTACAGCTTCCTAGTGAGATAGTCATCATGTAACAAGACAGAAATCAATGTTGGTTAGTCATACATAAATTTGTTATTTCTTTGCATAATTAGTGTGAAGGATCCTTGATTTCATTAGATATACTATCATGAGAAAAAGAGAAAATTATGATCTCATGAGCAATAAAACAATAAAGATGTAAACTTTGATTAGTTCTCTTAGTAAACTGATAAGCAATCGGTTTTTGAGGAAGCAATCGTGTCTGTGTTTAAAAAAAGGTAATATAGCTCTTGAAAATAAAGTAGCTCTGAAGATTCCTAAACATGTCTTTTTTTGTGGACACATGTTTTCTTTTGGGTAAATATCTAGGAAGGGAATTGCTCTATCATAATATAAGTGATATTTAACTTTATGACAAATTGCCAGACTGATTTTTAAATTGATATATCATTTTATCCTTCCACCAAAAATATATGAAGGTAGTCAGTTTGCTCTAAATCCTTCCCAGCATTTGGAGGTGACAGTCTTTTTATTTTAGCTATTCTAGTATATGTGTAATAGAAAATTCTATTAGACAGTGCTAACCTAGATGCTAGTTTCTTATACCAGGTTAATAGGTTGAAAATTAGCTATATGTTTGGAATTTTAAAGTAACGTAGATATATTTGTTTTTATAGTTAAAGATGAAGGAAACATTTAACAAAAAATTTAAAGTAGATACACCTTTAAAATAATCTGATACATATGTTAACTTGTAATTGCTTAGACATATGTGTTATTAGATTTTTCTCAAACTTCAACTATGTATGTTATTTTACTTTTTGAGAGGTCATTTCATTTTCATTTATGTATTGATAGCATATTGTTTTAGAAAGAGTTCATTAAAAAAGAAAGAATGGCTATGTATTTCCCCCTTAGGATCGCCTTTGCAGTATCCCATAGGTTTTGGACCAATGTGTTTTCATTCTCATTGGTTTCCATGAATTGTTTAAGTTCTTCTTTGATTTCCTGGTTGACCCAAACATTCTTGAGCAGAGTGGTCTTTAGCTTCCAAGTGTTTGAATTTCTGCCAAATTTTTTCTTGTGATTGAGTTCCAGTTTTAAAGCATTATGGTCTGAGAATATGCAGGGAATACTCTCAATCTTTTGGTATCAGTTGAGACCTGATTTGTGACCCAGTATGTACTCTATTCTGGAGAAAGTTTCATGTGCACTTGAGAAGAATGAGTATTCTGTTGTTTTAGGGTGGAATGTTCTGTATATATCTATGAGGTCCATCTGGTCCAGTGTGTCATTCAAAGTTCTTGTTTCCTTGTTGATTTTCTGCTTAGATGATCTGTCTATTGCTGAAAGTGGAGTATTGAGGTCTCCTACAATTAACGCATTGTTATCAATATGACTCTTTATTTTGGTTAACAGTTGGCTTATGTAGTTGGCTGCTCCCATGTTGGGGGAATAGATATTTACAATTGCTAGATCTTCCTGTTGGATAGACCTTTTAAGAATGATGTAGTGTCCTTCTGAGTCTCTAACTACAGACTTTAGTTTAAAATCTAATTTGTCTGATATAAGAATTGCTACCCCAGCTTTGTTTTGAGGTTCGTTGACATGGAAGATGGATCTCCATCCCTTCACTTTCAGTCTGGATGTATCTTTAGGTTCAAAATGAGTCTCTTATAGACAGCATATGGATGGGTCCTGTCTTTTTATCCAATCTGCAACCCTGTGCTGTTTTATGGGAGCATTTAGGCCATTCATGTTGAGAGTGATTATTGAAAGACATGAATTAATTGCCATCATGTTGCCTGTGAAGTCCTTGTTTCTATAGATTGTCTCTGTAAATTTCTGTTGTATATCACTCTTGGGGTCTTTCTCCTTTTATAGAACACCTGTTAATATTTCTTATAGGGCCGGCTTAGCGGTCACATATTCTTTCAGTTTCTGCTGGTCTTGGAAGCTCTGCATCTCTCCATCCATTCTAAATGACAGCTTTGCCAGATAAAGTGTTCTTGGTTGCATGTCCTTCTCATTTAGTACCCTGAATATGTCTTGCCCGCCCTTTCTGGCTTGCCAGGTTTCTGTGGATAGATCTGATGTTATTCTGATGTTCCTCCCTCTGTACGTAAGGGATCTCTTCCCCCTAACTGCCCTTAAGATGGTTTCCTTGGTTCTAAGACTTGTGAGTTTTACTATTACATGCTGGGGTGTTGGCCTGTTTTCCTTGATCTTGGGAAGGGTCCTCTCTGCTGTCCTAAGGGAGAAATACATAGCCATCCAAGCCTCCCTCAAAAAAAAAAAAAAAAAAAAAAGAAAAAAAAAGAAAAATCCCAAACTTGCCCACTAACTTTACACCTTAAAGAACTAGAGAAAAAGCAACAAACAATGCCTAAGCCACGCATTAGAAGTGAAATAATTAAGATTAGAGCAGAGATCAATGAATTAGAAACCAGAACACACTAGATCAGATCAACAAAACTAGAAGCTGGTTCTCTGAAAGAATGAATAAGATCGATACATCACTGGCCAGACTCATCCAGAAGAAAAGAGAAAGGAACCAAATTAATAAAATTATGAATGAAAGGGGAGAGATCACAACTAACACCAAGGAAATAGAAACAATTATTAGAAATTATTATCAACAACTATATGCCAATAAACTGGATAACCTAGAAGAAATGGATGCCTTCCTGGAAACCTATAAACTACCAAGACTGAAACAGAAAGAAATGGACAACCTGAATAGGCCAATAACCAGTAACGAGATTGAAGCAGTGATCAAAAACCTCCCAAAAAACAAGAGTCCAGGGCCCAATATATTCCTTGGGAAATTCTACCAAACATTCAAAGAAGAAATAATACCTATTCTACTGAAGCTGTTTCAAAAAATAGAAACAGAAGGAGAGCTTCCACACTCATTCTATGAGGCCAGGATTACCTTGATCCCCAAACCAGGCAAAGACCCTATCAAAAAGGAGAATTTCAGACCGATATCCCTGGTGAATATGGATTCCAAAATTCTCAACAAAATCCTAGCTAATAGGATCCAACAGTACACTAAAAGGATCATCCACCACAACCAAGTGGGATTTATCCCCGGGATGCAAGGGTGGTTCAACGTTCGTAAATCAATCATTGTGATAGAACATATTAATAAGAGGAAAGAGAAGAACCATATGGTCCTCTCAACTGATGCAGAAAAAGCATTTGACAAAATACAGCATCCTGTCCTGATTAAAACTCTTCAGAGTATAGGGATAGAGGGGACATTCCTCAAGTTCATAAAATCCATCTATGAAAAACTCACAGCGAACATCATCCTCAATGGGGAAAAGCTGAGAGCCTTTCCCTTAAGATCAGGAGCACATCAAGGATGCCCACTTTTGCCATTATTGTTCAACATAGTACTAGAAGTCCTAGCAACAGCAATCAGACAACAAAAAGAAATAAAAGGTATTCAAATTGGCAAAGAAAAAATCAAACTCCCTCTTTTCACAGATGACATGAGACTTTATGTGGAAAACCCAAAAGACTCAACCCCAAATTACTAGAACTCATACAGCAATTCAGTAATGTGGCAGGATACAAAATCAATGCACAGAAATCAGTTGCTTTCTTATACACTAACAATGCAACTGTAGAAAGAGAAATTAGAGAAACGATTCCATTTACAATAGCACCAAAAACCATAAGATACCTCGGAATAAACCTAACAAAAGAGGTAAAGGATCTATACTTGAGGAACTACAAAACACTCATGAAAGAAATTGAAGAAGACACAAAAAGTTGGAAAAACATTCCATGTTCATGGATCAGAAGAATAAACATTGTGAAAATGTCTATGCTACCCAGAGCAATCTATACTTTCAACGCCATCCCAATCAAAATTCCAATGACCTTTTTCAAAGTGCTAGAAGAAACAATCCTAAAATTTGTATGGAATCAGAAAAGACCCTGAATCGCTAAGGAAATGTTGTAAAAGAAAAACAAACCTGGGGGCATCACGTTGCCTGATTTCAAGCTATATTACAAATCAGTGATCATCAAGACAGCATGGTACTGGCACAAAAACAGACATACAGACCAATGGAACAGAATAGAGAGTCAGATATGGACCCTCAACTCTATGGTCAAATAATATTCGACAAAGCACGAAAAAATATGTAATGGAAAAAAGACAGTCTCTTCAATAAATGGTGCTAGGAAAATTGGACAGCCACATGCAGAAGAATGAAACTCGACCATTCTCTAACACCATACATAAAGATAAACTCAAACTGGATGAAAGACCTCCATGTGAGACAGGAATCTGTCAAAATCCTAGCGGAGAACATAGGCAGTAACCTCTTTGACATCGCCCACAGCAACTTCTTTCAAGATACATCTCCAAAGGCAACTGAAACAAAAGCAAAAGTGAACTTTTGGGACTTCAACAAGATAAAAAGCTTCTGCACAGCAAAGGAAAACAGTCAACAAAACAAAGAGGCAACCCACAGGATTGGAGAAGATATTTTCAAATGACACTATAGACAAAGAGCTGATATCCAAGATCTATAAAGAACTTCTCAAACTCCACACCCAAAAAACAAATAATCAAGTCAAATAATCAAAAAAGTGGGCAGAAGACATGAAAAGACACTTCTCCAAAGAAGACATACAAGTGGCTAACAGACACATGAAAAAATGTTCATCATCATTAGCCATCAGGGAAATTCAAATCAAAACCACACTGAGATACCACCTTACACCAGTTAGAATGGCAAAAATGGACAGGGAAAGAAACAACAAATGTTGGAGAGGTTGTGGAGAAAGGGGAATCCTCTTACGCTGTTGGTGGGAATGCAAGTTGGTACAGCCACTTTGGAAACCAGTGTGGAGGTGCCTCAAAAACTTAAAAATAGAACTACTGTATGTCCCAGCAATTGCACTACTGGGTATTTACCCCAAAGACACAGATGTAGTGAAAAGAAGGGCCATATGCACCCCAATGTTCATAGCAGCAAAGTCCACAGTAGCCAAACTATGGAAAGAGCCGAGATGCCCTTCAACAGATGAATGGATAAAGAAGGTGTGGTCCATATATACAGTGGAATATTACTCAGCCATCAGAAAGGATGAATACCCAACTTTTACATCAACATGGATGGGACTGGAGGAGATTATGCTAAGTGAACTAAGTCAAGCAGAGAAAGTCAATTATCATACGGTTTCACTTATTTGTGGAACATAAGGAATAGTATGGAGGACATTAGGAGAAGGAAGGGAAAAATGAAGGTGGGGAAATCGGAGGGTGAGATGAACCATGAGAGACTATGGATTCCGAGAAACAAACTGAGGGTTTTAGAGGGGAGGGGGTTCAGGGTTGGGTTAGCTCGGTGATGGGTATTAAGGAGGGCATGTACTGCATGGAGCACTGGATGTTATATGCAAACAATGAATCATGGAACACTACATCAAAAACTAATGATTTTATTGTATGGTGACTAACATATCATAATAAAATAAAATAAAATATTTAAAAAAAGAAAGAAAGAAAACAACACTAATGAAAATAACAGAAAAATAGTAATGAGTAGGATCAAAGAAAATTAATAAAAACTCAATGGAAAAAACATAAATGATATC
This sequence comes from Halichoerus grypus, assembly GCF_964656455.1. Lineage (NCBI taxonomy): Eukaryota > Metazoa > Chordata > Mammalia > Carnivora > Phocidae > Halichoerus > Halichoerus grypus. Next base: position 103,139,937 of record NC_135727.1, on the reverse strand, counting down.
CATAAAGGGTTTACATAGTTTTGTAATGATCAAGTTTAAATTTGACCCATTTAACTGTCAGTCACAATGAGAAGGGAGACAAGTTCAGTTACATAATTTTCATTAGAAAGGCACATTTAGGTTCCCCCAGGCAAATTATGTTCTAAAAGGGATTTCTCCAAAGGAGCCACCAAGTGATACAGGAAACAAACTTTTAGTAAATGGATATAGATTAGTAAGGTAAACTTCTCTCCTGGACCATTTCCCACACACTCCGTCCCCCCTTTCACCTTGCTTTCTAATATTATATACTTGTGTAAGCTGCCTTACATTCCTCCTGAGGAAGGCAGAGAATGAACAACTTTTTAAGTAATTATTGAATTTATTTATTATACACAATTTCTTCAATATCATTGTGTTTAAAGATATTTGACCCTTTTCCAGTAAGCCCCAGACTGCCGTGTTTTTGCTTCATTCTACCTGCTTGTTATAGCTGATTTCACTAATGGTCTCTGCCTCTTTGCTGTTTCTAAGCTACTAGAAAGTTAGGAATCAGATAATCAAGTTTGTCAGATTATATACAAGATGAGAGCAAATAGGCTCTGATTAAAAACAAACCAAACATGGGATAGTTTAAAGAGAAAATGCATAAAATGCATTCATTGTTGGATAGCATCTACTTTTGTCCACTCAGGGTCTGTTTTTTTGCTTACTTCCTGGTATTCAGCTTTAATTGCTACTTTCCAGATCGGTGAGGTAGTTCTGAAATATTAAACATTATTTGTACTGTTAATTTACAAATGTAGAAACAATATTTATGCAACTAAATTTTAAAGACATGCTTGTAATCTATGAGAAATTTTAAAAAGTGTAAAGAGAACTGTAACTAGCAGAAGAAATTCTTTTTCATTTATTTTTTATTAAGTTTTTAATTTTATTTTTTTATAATTATTATGTTCAGTTAGCCAACATATACCTCATCATTAGTTTTTGATGCAGTGTTCAATGATTCATTAGTTGCATATAACACCCAGTGCTCATCACAACACATGCCATCCTTAATAAAAAAAAAAAAAAAGAAAAAAAGAAAAAGAAATTCTTTTTCAGAGTGTTCCCCATGCAAAAGTACATATCCCTAGGAGAAATGAAAAAAATGGAAAGACTAAAACTATTCTCTTTTTCTTTTTTTAAAGTTCTTATTTTAATTCCAGTTAGTTAACATACAGTGCTATGTTAGTTTCAGGTGTACAACATAGTAATAGACTAAAACAATCCTTAACTTAATCAACTATCCCTGAACAGTTCCTTGTCACAGGTTGTTGTAATTTAAATGCAAACCAATAACTATGACACTATTTGGGTAAACTGGTAAACTATGCAAATGAAGTTATTCTGATTTGTTGTGACATTTTTAAAAAATCTATCCCATTCTTACCTTTTAGTATTTAAATTCAGTCCAAAAGAATGGGGAGAATTTTTTATATCAGATTCTAAAAAAGATGAAATATTTTGTGTTTCACCAAGTCAGAATCTTCCATAGTATACAGAAATCATTATACTCTCCTATTTGAAAATGTAAGTTTTTTCACTGTTTAAAGAACTTGAATCTGAGTCATCTTCAGATGCTTCATCATCTACAGGCATTTGCAGTTGCTAACATTCAGAACTGTGAAATATCCTAAGCTCCCAAGAGAGTCTGGCTGCTGCTCCCACTTTGTATGTTATTTTAGATAGGAGCTTTCTTTAATTACATTCATTTCTGTGTGTCACTATCCCTGAACAAAAGAAGAATGTCTGAAGATGTTCTTGGGTTTCTCTTCTAGGCAGAATGTTCTGGGACGTCTGTTCCTGTTCCAGATATGTGATACCTCAAATACCCCTTCATTTCTGACCACTCTAAATCTAGACTACACTTTTCCCTCTTAGTCTTATTTTGTACATGATAATTTTATGCAATTATAAACAAATTTACAGATTGAGAGCACCAGGGAGTGTTTAAAAAGAAAAAAGAGACTTGGGGCACCTGACTAGCTTAGTCAGTGAAGTGTGAGACTCTTGATCTTGGGGTTGTAGGTTTGAGCCTCATGTTGGGCATAGAGATTACTTAAAAAATAAAATCTTAGGGGAAAAAAAAAAGAAAAAAAAAGACATAACTCAACTGCAAAAACTCCAGATAGAATGGAGCAGAACTCAAAACACTGATAAAAGAAATCATACAGTTTGTATAGTAAGAATTTTTTTTTTGTGAGCATTAGCATCTAATAAAATTATTTTGTTTTAAAAGTTTTGAGTGATCTACTTTTCGGTTAGGAGTTCATTCATGACAATTGTAAGAGTGGACTCTATTTACTGCATGATATAGTTAAATACTGTTATTTTTATTTAATTAATTTCTCAATTATTTTAAATGACAAATTTGCACTGAGCTTAATTAACATTTAATATAATATTTAAGTATAATGCTGAAATTTGGTAATAATTTACATTATCTTGTCATTGACCTTTATATTTTTAAATTATATAATTTCCTTCACAATGTGTCAGAGTTCCTTCATATTAGCAGATTAGATTAGAAAAATTCTTATTTTATTGGAATAATAATTTAAAATATTTTAAACACATAAAAAATTAAAAACATGCAATTGGCCCTCTTTGGGTGCTCCCAGTAATTCCATAAATCTAACTTTTAATCTCAAAATGTATTTTATTTTAATTCATTGTTCAAAAAACTTTAAAAATAAAAAAAATTTCTTTTTCATCAAGATTTTGTTTAGCTAAATATGAAACAAATGTAAAATTGCCACAAAGTTTTTAAAACATATATTATACTGTATTACTAGAAATTAAAAATTCAGAACACATAGGGTGATAATTTTTTCATCAGCTCCAGTCATTCCCAGAGCTGAAATTATGTACCAAAATTTTACAGGAAATGAACAACCTGTGGCACATGTCGAGGTGAGTCACCTATACCTATAATATCATAAAGAGTATTCTCACTGCTCTTAGAATGTTCTGTGCTCTTCCTGTTCATCTGCACCCCACCCCAACCACTGGCAACCACTGATCTTTTGATTGTTTCCAAAGTTTTGCCTCTTCCAGAATGTCATTTAGTTGGAATCATAGTAATATGCATTTATCTCTTCCACGTCTTTTCATGTCTTTATAGCTTATTTCTTTTTAGCACACAATAATATTCCACTGCCTCATTGTACCATAGTTTATCCATTCACCTACCAAAAGACATGTTGGTTTCTTCCAAGTTTGGGCAATTACGAGTAAAGCTACTATAAACATTCATGTGCAGTACTTTGTGTCAATATAACTTTTAAAAATTTTGAGTAAATACTGAGGAGTGCATTGCTGGATGATATGGCAAGAATATGTTTAGTTTTGTAAGAAATTTCCAAATTAATCTTCCAAAGCGGTTGTGCCATTTGGCATTCCCACCAGCAGTGTATTAGAGTTCCTGTTGCTCCACATCCTTGCCAGAAGATACATTTTTCATACCTTTGGAATGATTATCAACTCCAATTTTTGATACTTTCAAAGACTGCCACTATCTTTATAATCTATACTACTTGTTACTACAGGGATGAATATGCATCAGATTATTTTTCTTTAACTTTTAGTTTGGTAACTATTTTCCCACAAAAAGAGAACAAATTTAAAAAATTATTTTTTTGTCCACAACAAAATATTTAGACATGCAAGAAGTGAGAAAATTGGGATGTGAAGTCATTATCAGCAATTTCGGAGAAAATTTTTAGAACTATTTTCACATATCAGTCCTTCAAAATAACATTTATCACACTTATATGTCAGAGAATCTCCTACATATGTAAGTTAAGTATTAAGTAAAAGTTAAATATTTAAAGGGGAAATCACAATACAATATTATATAAATTAGTAACAAACATAAAGGAACTAACTGATAACAACACAATAATACGATGGGACTTTAACACCCCACTTACATCAATGGACAGATCATCTTAACAGAATATCAACAAGGAAACAATGGCTTTGAATGACACACTGGACCAGATGGACTTAGCAGATATATTTAGGACATTCCATCCTGAAACAGCAGAATACACATTCTTCTCAAGCTCACCTGGAACATTCTCCAGAATAGATCACATATTAGGTCACTGTGAAAGAGGCCTCAGTAAATACAAAATGATTGAAGTCCTACCATGCACCTTTTCTGACCACAACGACATGGAACTAGAAGTCAACCACAAGAAAAAAATCGGGACAGACCAGAAATACATGGACGTTAAACAACACGCTACTAAACAATGAATGGGTCAACTAGGAAATGAAAGAAGGAAAAAAAAACATACCTGGAAACAAATGAAAATGAAAACGCAATGGTCCAAAACTTTGGGATGCAGCAAAAGCAGTCCTAAAAGGGAAGTATATAGCAATACAGGCCTACCTCAAGAAGCAAGAAAAATCTCAAATACACAACCTAACCTTACACCTTAAGGAGCTACAAAAAGAACAACAAATGAAGTCTAAAGCCTGCCAAAGGAAAAAAATAATAAAGATTAGAGCAGAAATAAGTGATACAGAAACTAAAAAGACAGTGGAACAGATCAAATAAACCAGGAGCTGGTTCTTTGACAAAATGAATAAAATTGATAAACCTCTAGCCGGACTTATCAAAAAGAAGAGAGAAAGGACCCAGATAAATAAAATCACAAATGAGAGAGGAGAAATAACAACCAACACTACAGAAATATCAGCAATTGTAAGAAACAATGGGTAAGTTATGAAAAAGCTAAGTGTTGAAGATTTCTGAATAAATGTTTTAAAATAACATGCAGCTAGCTGGGCTTTGGAATCCCAGCTGTATAGGACTGGGAATGTCCTATGGTATGTTGCCGTGTGAAATCATTTCATCACAAGGTTTGCTCAATATGTATGATTTTTGTTTGTTTCTGTTTTTTTTTTCTTTTTGTATGTTTGTTTTTGTATTTGCTCTTTGTCAAATTTCTGTATTTTGTGCAGTGCCAGGACAGTGTTTTGGAAATGAGAGGAAAAAGATCTGATCTCTAGCAAATATAAATCTTTGCCCTCTATAAAACTTTAAAAATGAAAGAGTATTTTCCACATATGGCCCTCACAACAACCCAGTGAGAGAGGACAGGAATGATTATCCACATTTTATAGGAATGAAACTGAAACTCAGATTTTGTGACTAATTCAAATTCATCAGAGCTAGAAAATAGAAGAAATTGGGTTCAAACCCTGATATATCTGTCTGTAATCCAACCTCCCAACCTGCTTTCCATCATTCACAGTTGTAATTAAAACATTTACTAAGTAAAAAAGAAATCATGTAAGTTAGTATAATTTCATGCCCTTATTTATCAATAAAAACTAATTCTTTAGGAAGAAGAGTTAAGATGGCAGAGTAGTATGTGGAATCTATGCTTGCCTCATCCCTTGCATACAGCTAGATAAATATCAAATCATTCTGAACACCCAGGAAATCAATCTGAGGACTGAACGAAAAAACCGTACAACTACAGGGAGAAAAGAGGCCACATCATGGAAAGTAGGAGGTGTGAAGATGTGATTTGGGGGGAAAAGAATCACTGGTGCTGGGGACAGGAGGGAGCCCTGATCAGGGAGAGAAGAGAGAAAGAGAGAGAGAGAGAGAGCAGGGCACAAGGCATTGCACAAGAAAAACACTTCCCCAAAATCATTGACAGGGAAAAGGAGAGAGGCTAATAACTGCAAGTTTTTACAAGCAGTGGAGCTCAAATTCTGAAGTTTTAGATGTCTGCACCATTGCCAGGTTGGAGCCTGGTGGGCACAGAGATGCTTCTGTGGTGAAGGAGGGCAGAGACCCAGAAGCAGACAATGTGGTCTGAGGATCCCCTGAGTTGCACTGGGAGAGACAGTCCCCCTTCTTGGAGCGCATTTGGACAAGGCAGCACTGCCCCTGTGGGGACAAAAGAGCTGGAGGGCACCATTGAGCTGCCCCATTCATTAGCATAGGAACAGAAGCACCTACTGAAGGCACCTAACCTGGACACCGGTTTTTGCTGTGCTTTATCATAAAGTCCAAGCCCTTGCACATTCCTGTGACTGCCCTTCTGGGACAAACTGGCACCACCCACAGCATGGCGAGATTCTCCCCCAGAGGATCAATGCAGGTCCATGCTGCACTGGGTCCCTATAATTTGGAGTTTTGAAACCCAGCCAGCATGCCTGAGGTAAAACACAGGAGTACTACACTGCCAGGTGGAGAGACAGTTCAGACACAGACAGGGTGAAGGCAGGGATCTGAGAGATGCCTGGAACAAAGAACGGGAGCTTGTTAGCTGGTCTGTGAGGGCTTTCTGAACAGCGGCAGGCAAAAAATCTCCTCTTGGGGCATAAGAGAGCCAGCTGATGCCATTTTTACCACCACCAATCAGCACAGACAGACTCTGGTGAGCAGCACAGCACCCACACTGGAGGCTTGAGCCACTTACACCAAGACACACTCCCCTACACTCTACAGGTGCTTTTTTTTTTTTTTTTTTAACTAGGACAAGTGTGCCTGAGACTCAGAACAGCAGCAGGCTGCTCCCCCAGAAGACCAGTACAAACCCCTGACACACACCATGCATACTGACCACAGACTGCTGCAAAGTTTCAGCTCTGGAGAAATAGGATGTAGCCTCTTTTAACAAGACCAAAACACACCTAGTTAAGACAGGCCATACGCTGGCCAAGGTCCAAACACTCCCCATTGCAAGAAAAGAGAAACTGCAGAGGACTGACCTGAGGAAAAGAGCAGCCAAAACACAACAGCAGAGTGCACACAGCACACACCAGAAACACTTCCTGAAGCACCAGGTCCTGGACAGGATATGACCTCTTCTTCATAAAGTCATGACTCTCAGGAGCAGAAAACATAACAGACTTTCCGAACACAGAGAAGAACACAGAGACCTAGACAAAAAGCTAAGATAGGGGAATTCATCTGAAAAGAAAGAAAAAGAAGTCACTGCCAGAGATCTAATCAAAACAGATATGAGCAATATGTCTAAACCAGAATTTAAAACAACAATCCTAAGGATACCAGCTGGGCCAGAAAAAAAGCACAGAAGACCCAGTGAATCCCTTATCACAGAGAAAAAAAGACCTGAAAACTAGTCAGGCCAAAATAAAAAATGCTATAACTGAGATGCAAAATGAACTGGATGTATTGACAACAAGGATGGAAGAAATAGAGGAACAAATAAGTGCTATAGATGATAGAATTATGGAAAATGAAGCAAAAAAGAAGAGGGAAAGAAAAATATTGGATCACAAATGTTGACTTAGGAAACTCGGTGACTCCATAAAGCATAATAACATTTGTGTCATAGGAGTCCCAGAAGAAGAGAGGGAAAAAGGAGCAGAAGAAGGTTTATTTGAGCAAATTATAGCTGAAAACTTCCCTAATCTGGGGACAGAAACAGACATCTAAATCTAGGAGGCACAGAGAGCTCACATCAAAATCAGCAAAAGCAGGCCAACAACAAAACATATCACAGTAAGATTTGCAAAAGACAGAAATAAGAAAAGAATACTGAAAGTAATAAGGGAAAAGAAATCCCTAACCTATTAGGGAAGACAGATAAGATTAGCAGCAGATCTCTCCACAGAAACTTGTCAGGCCGGAAGAAACTGGCAGGGATATATTCAACATGCTGAATAGGAAAAGTATGCAGCCAAGAAAACTATCCAGCAAGGCTGTCATTCAGAATAAAAAGAGAAAGAAAGAGTTTCCAAGGCAAAAACTAAAGGAGTTCATGACCACTAAACCAGCCCTGCAAGAAATATTAAAGGGGACTCTTTGAGTGGGAAAGACCAAAAGCAACTAAATAAAGGAACAGAGAAAATCTCCAGAAACACTGACTTTACAGGGTATACAATGGCACTAAATTCATATAGATCAGTAATCACTCTGAATGAAAATGGACTAAATGCTCCAATCAAAAGACATAGGGTATCAGAATGCATTAAAAAAAAAAGTCCCTTCTATGTGCTGCATACAAGAAACTCATTTTAGACATAAAGACAACTGCAGATTGCAAGTGAAGGGATGGAGAACCATTTATCATCTTAATGGATGTCAAAAGAAAGCTGGAGTAGCCATACTTATATGAGACAAACTAGACTTTAAACCAAAGACTGTAACAAGAGATAAGGAGGGCACTATATCATAATAAAGGGGTCTACCCAACAAGAAGATCTAAGAATTGTAAATATTTATGCCCCCAACTTGGGAGCACCCAAATATATAAAACACTTCATAATAAACATAAAGAAGCTCACTGATAATTTAACACCCCACTTACAGCAATGGACAGATCATATAAGCAGACAATCAATAAGGAAACACTGGCTTTGAACGACACACTGTCCTAAATGGACTTAACAGATATATATAGAACATTCCCTCCTAAAGCAGCAGAATACACATTCTTTCCAAGTGCACATATGACATTCTCCAGAATGGATCACATACAGGGTCACAAATCAACCCTCAACAAGTACAAAAAGATTGAGATCATACTACGCATATTTTCAGACCACAACGCTAAGGAATGAATGGGCTAACCAGAAAATTAAAGAAGAAATAAAGAAATACATGGAAGCAAGTGAAAATGAAAACATGACAGTCCAGAACCTTTGGGATGTAACAAAAGTGGTCCTAAGAAGGAAGTGTATATATTAAAGGCCTATCTCAGGAAGCAAGAAAAGTCTCAAATACAAAACATAACCTTACACCTAAAGGAGCTAGAAAAGGAACAGCAAAATAAAGCCTAAAGCAGGCAGAAGAAGGGAAATAATAAAGATTACAGCAGAAATACATGATATAAAAACAGAATGAAACAACAGAACAAATCAACGAAACTAGGAGCTGCTTCTTTGAAAGAATTAATAAAATTGATAAATCCCTAGCCAGACTTCCCAAAAAGAAAAGAGAAAGGTCCCAAATAAATAAAATCACAAATGAAAGAGGAGAGAGAACAACCAACAACACAGAAATGCAAACAATTCTAAAAGAGTATTATGAAAAATTATATGACAACTAATTGGGCAATCTGGAGAAATGGATAAATTCCTAAAAACATATAAACTACCAAAACAGAAACAAAGAAAATTTGAACAGACCCATAACCAGCAAACAAATTGAATCAGTAAACAAAAATCTCCCAACAAACAAATGTCCACAGCCAGATATCTTCCCAGGGAATACTACCAAATGTTTAAAGAACAGTTAACACCTATTTTTTTCAAACATTTCCAAAAAAATAAAAATGGAAGGAAAACTTCCAAACTCATTAAGAAGCCAGCATTATCTTGATTCTAAAACCAGACAAAGACTCTACTAAAAAGGCCAATTACAGGTCCATATCCCTGATGAACATGGATGGAAAAATTCTCAACAAGATACTAGCAAATTGAATCCAACAGTACATTAAAAGAATTATTCACCAAGATCAAGTGGGATTTATTGCTGGGCTGCAAGGGTGATTTGGTATTCACAAATCAATCAACGTGCTATACCACATTAATAAAAGGTAAGAACCATATGATCCTCTCAATAGATGCAGAAAAAGCATTTGACAAAGTACAGCATCCATTTTTGATAAAAACCCTCAACAAAGTAGTGATAGGGGGGCATACTGCAACATCATAAAGGCCATATATGAAAGACCCACAGCTAATATCATCCTCACTGGGGAAAAACTGAGAGCTTTTCCTCAGTGGTCTGTAACAAGACAGGAATGTCCTATCTCACTGCTTTTATTTAAAATAGTACTGAAAGTCCTAGCCTGAGCAGTCAGACAACAAAAAGAAATAAAAGGCATCCAAGTTGGCAAAGAAGAAGTCAAACTTTCACTATTTGCAGGTCACATGATAATCTATGTAGAAAACCCAAAAGACTCCACCAAAAAATTGCTAGAACTGATACATGAATTCAGCAGTCACAGGATACAAAATCAATGTACAGAAATCTGTTGCATTTCTATATATCGATAATGAAGCAGTAGAAAGCGAAATCAGTGAATTGATCCCATTTACAATTGCACCAAAAACTACAAGATAACTAGGAATAAGCCTAACCAAAGAGGTAAAAGATCTGTATTCTGAAAACTATAATACACTGACGAAAGAAATTGAAGATGACACAAAGAAATGGAAAAACATTCCATGCTCATGGATTGGGAGAAAAAATGCTATTAAAATGTCTATAATACCCAAAGCAATCTACACATTTAATACAATCCCTATCAAAATACCACTAGCATTTTCACAGATCTAGAACAAACCATCCTAAAATTTGTATGGAATCAGAAAACCCAAATAGCCAAAGCAACTTTAAAAAGAAAAGAGAAGCTGGAGGCATTACAATTCTGGATTTCAAGCTATATTACAAAGCTGTAGTCATCAAGATAGTATGGTACCAGCACAAAAACAGACACATCGATCAATGGAATAGAATAGAAAACCCAGAAATGAACGCACAACTGTATGGTCAACTAATCTTTGACAAAGCAGGAAAGAATATCTAATGGAAAAAAGACAGTCTCTTCAACAAATGGTGTTGGGAACATTGAACAGCCACATGCAGAAGAATAAAACTGGACCACTTCCTTATATCATACACAAAAATAAATTCAAAATGGATGAAAGACCTCAATGTGAGACAGGAAACCATCAAAATCCTAGAGAACACAGGCAGCAACCTCTTTGACCTCAACCACAGCAACTTCTTACTAGACACATCGCCAGAGGCAAGGGAAGCAAAAGCAAAAATGAACTATTGGGACTTGATCAAAATAAAAAGCTTCTGCGCAGCAGAGGAAACAATCAACAAAACTAAAAGGCAACCTACAAACTGGAGAAGCCATTTGCAAATGACATATCTGATAAAGGATTAGTATCCAAAATCTACAAAGTACTTATAAAACTCAATACCAAAAAGTGAAAAATCCAGTTAAGAAATGGGCAAAATACATGAATAGATACTTTTCCCAAGAGGACATACAAATGGCCAACAGACACATGAAAAGATGATCAACATCACTCATCATCAGAGAAATACAAATCAAAGCCACAATGAGATACCGCTTCACACCTGTCAGAATGGCTAAAATTAACAACACAGGAAACAGCAGATGTTGGTGAGGATGCAGAAAAAGGGGAACCCTCTTCCACTGTTGGTGGGAATGTAAGCTGGTGTAGCCACTCTAGAAAACAGTATGGAGTTTCCTCAAAAAGTTGAAAGCATAACTACCGCTTGACCTAGCAATAGCACTAGTAAGTATTTACCCAAAGGTTACAAAAGTACTGATTTGAAGGAACACATGCACCCTGATGTTTATGGCCAAATCATGGAAAGAGCCCCAATGTCCATCAACTGATGAATGGACACAGAAGATATGCCACATCTTCGGTTATATATATATATATAATATATATGCATATATATACACTAACTTTAGTTGATATATCAACTAAATAAAGAAGATTTGGTATATATATAATGGAATATTACTCAGCCATAAAAAAGAATGAAATCATTCTCTTTACAATGACATGGATGGAGCTCAAGAATATTATGCTAAGTGAAATAAGTCAGTCCGAGAAAGACAAATACCGTTATTTGTTCACTCATATGTGGAATTTAAGAAACAAAATTCATAAACATAGTGGAAGGGGGAAGAAAAAAGAAGAGAGGGAAGCAAACTTTAAGGGACTCTTTACTATAGAGAATAGACTCAGGGTTGATGGAGGATGGTGGGCAGGGAATTGGCTAAATGGGTGATGGGTATTAAGGAGGGCACTTGTTATGAGTACTGGGTGTTCTATGTAAGTGATGAATCACTAAATCTTACTCCTGAATCCAACATTGCAGTATATGTTAACTAACTAGAACTCAAATAAAAACTTGAAACAATCAAACAAAAAAGAAATAAAAAAAAAAGAGACATTCTTTAGAAGTGAAGTAAATTTTTACAGGTCTTTTTGGTAATACCATTTAGCTTTCAATATAGAATTATATATTTTATTGTTGCTTTTTATTGTTTTTTTAAAGTTTTTATTTAAATTCCAGTTAACATATAGTGTAATATTAATTTCAGTTGTATAATGTAGTGATACCACACTTACATGCAACACCTGGTGCTCATCAAAACAAGTGCAGTGCTTAATCCCCATCACCTCTTTAACCCATCCCCCTACCACCTCCCCTCTGGTAACCATCATTTTGTTCTGTATAGTTAAGAGTCTGTATTTTGGTTTGCTTCTCTCTCTTTTTTCCCCCTATGCTCATTTGTTTTGTTTCTTAAATTTCACGTATGAGTGAAATCATATATTATTTGTCTTTTTCTGACTTATTTCCCTTAGTATAATACTCTCTAGTATCACAGAGCAGGGAGCCCTATGTGGGACTTAATCCCAGGACCCTGGGATCATGACCTGAGCCAAGGGCAGATGCTTAACTGACTGAGCCACCCAGTCACCCCCATTATCAGTGGTTTAAATTAAAGTGTGATGAATATTCATTCATTGCCCAAGTTTTACCTGACTCTTATTGTGACACTTGGATTGAATAAACTATTCTTGCTGTCCTGGACAGAAATCATAATTGTATAAGGCTGATCATTTGCATTTATATTCCAAAATACTACTAAAATATCAGATATTGCCTCATTAGATTTGATGACACTTTTGGGTCTGAGGTAGACCAGGAAACAACAATCATTTAAGCCACCTGGGTTTGGAACTGATTGAGAGATGGTCAAAGAAATGAGTTAACTGGATATAAAAATGTTCACTGTATTAGTATCAGAGCTATTAAGGAATGCATCTAAATTGGAGAGCAAAAAACTGGTCTTTACTGTTTAAGTCAGATTATCTATTATCAAAGCATTCTCTGAATGATTTACTTTTGCTTCTGGCATGTGGCTACTTTAAAGTCACTATTGATGCCAAATCAATTTAACCCAGTAAGATATTTATATAATTCAAAGATGAATTTTAATCACTGTGTGAGTTGGTCTATTTCTATTTCATCCTTATTTATACAGTTTAGTCCTTTAGGGTACCAACCTAAAGGAAAGTTTACTAAGGTTTGTTCATCTCTGTGGGTTCTATATTTCATATATATATATAATTTTAGTGGGTTCTATATTTTAATTTCTATCTTCCTGGCCCCATGAGCCAAAAAAAAATTCTCCGTTGAGCATCTCAACTCCTTAGCTGCTGATTTAGGAATCAACCACTGCCTTGAGAAGAAAAGTGACACCAGATACTATGATCACTTGTCTTGGTTTTTCTTATCATCTGAATATAGCCCTGAAAATGCTTATACATTGGTAGCTTACCAGTATCTTCAAAATTTTAAAATTGCTTTGTCTAGCTTTTCTAGTAGTTCTCAGCTGGATGGCTGGTATGAATCAAGCTACTTCACCATTGTCCTCAGATAAAGTTTTGACAAAATACTCTAGCTACCTTTATTTGGCAATATGACTGTAGTGTGAATAAATCATATAGTCCTACCACAACTATAGACCATGGTGCTTGGAAGCAATGAGAAAAATATGATAAAATATGTGGTTTAAATGGCCCATCTTGATGACTATGTGGAAAATAGATTACATTGGAGATAAGTTGGAGTCAGGATTCCAGTGAGTAAATTATTGCACAAAAGATGATGAGTGTGAATTAGAGCAGTTGAAGTGGAGATAAAATGATAGGGACTTGGGAGCCTGGGTGGCTCAGCTGGTTGAGCGACTGCCTTCGGCTCGGGTCATGATCCTGGAGTCCCGGGATCAAGTCCCGCATCGGGCTCCCTGCTCAGCAGGGGGTCTGCTTCTCCCTCTGACCCTCTTCCCTCTCTTGCTATCTGTCTCTCATTCTCTCTCTCTCAAATAAATAAATAAAATCTTAAAAAAAATGATAGGGACTTGTTTTTATATGTTTTAAAAATAGAACCAACTAGTGACTGGATAAGATATGAGGTTTTATGTCAGTCCTTACCTTGTGGACATAAAATGATCCTGACCTTGAAAAACTGAGTTTATGGTAATGCAGTTTTCCAAGCCAAGAAAATAAATAGGAAAAATAGTATTTTTTTAGGGAAGATAATGTGCTGCTTTTGAGCTAGTTGATTTTGTTAAGAGACTCTTCTAAAAAGTAGAGAAACTGTGAGCAGAAAGACAAGTTAGCACAAGGTATTATAATAGCATAAGCTCCAATTTTCTAATGACCCTTTCAAGTTGAAGTTCAATGTAATGCTGTAAACACTTACTAAGCACCTGTGTACAAAACATTGTACTAAGTACCATGAGATACAATGCACTTTTTCAAACTATTCTAAAAATAGTAAGTATGTTTGGAGATACACTTAAACAAAGAATCAAAATACATTCAAGTTTTCTGATTTCTAATTTAGTGTTCTTTCCACTGTACCATGAGATGTATGGATGGAAACTGGTGATATCATAGACACTATAAAAGTTAAATCAACATGTTTGATCACTGAAAAAATATGGGGGAAAATTAGGGCCTGCTAGGAGAAAGAAAGAATTAATAATGATAATTTTTGAGTTATATGTATACATGAATATGGTGTCAATGCAATAGAATTGTAGAGAGAAAAGAGATGGTATATCATATTCTATGATTATCTGGCAAATTTTTAAGGTCCAAATAAATTTCTACATGGACATTAGTCACAGCAAAAGGGAGATTTATATAGAGAGCTCAGGAAACCCTGATTATCATAGAGAAGGTATGGTTTGGCAGACTATAAAGTGTTATTTACCTCATTTTGGATGTTATCAATATTTATGCAGTTTATTTTGCATCTTTTGGCAACCATATCACAGTTTCATTTCAGACAAGAAAAACCATCAAATAAATAGATGATAAATTAATTCTTAAATTATTTGTGCATGCAAACTTTGGGTTTCTGAACCTGAATGCAGGGCATGCAACATTTCTATATTAATTTTAAGTGGTTGTTTTTTCACCAATGTGCTTCTTATTTTTAAAGATATTAGGTGAAACATTATGCCTTTAAGTTCTTGATCAACTCTACAACCATGAAATTAATTGACTCCTAAAATATACCACACTCTCATCCTCATTTTTTTGAAAAAATAATTAGGAAGTCTTCAAAGATGAGACTGAATATAATAGAAGTTTTTTAAAAAAATAGATATTGAAACAATAGATATATGAAACAAAAACTATCACTGGGTGTGGAAAGGTAAATTTCCATCACACATATGTAAAGTAATACCACATTTCTGGTGGGAGGAATGCCCTGATGTGTTAACTGGTCTACATTTATCCCAATCCCCATATGCTCAGAAAATAGCAATGAATGATGAAAGACTTTCTTTCGGATATTTTGTAACTTCATTAATTCTCTGGAGCATCTGGCTTGTACATTCTGTCAATCAACAGAGTGTTTACTGCCTACAAAAATGGACATATATTGGCATTTTAATTTTTAAGCAATAAAAGTTAAAAAGTTAGTCTGCCACTGACTATGTGAATTGTTTCCAGAGCTTATGAATCACTATAAAGATTTCTAATGCCACTTCCTATAGTCATTTCAATGTTGCATCATTCTAAAGTAACCTAGTCACAAACATTTACATGGGAGAATTAAGTGTAAAATAGCCATTTCATTTCAAGGAGTAGAAATTGTAAGTATCAATAAAATAGTGTTATGCACTCCACCTGGCATTTTAGAAAAGCTACTCTGGATTACATGAAACAGTCAATGTTTGGATTCACATTTTCCTTTTTGTTCTTATGTAGTTTAACTCACAGTGACAGTCTTCCCATACATTGGGAAATGATGCTAGTAGAGATTTATTTCTGTCTTCTACCAGTTCTGACTGTATAGCTGCATGATTCTAGCTTTGCCCCAGGGTTATTTTTAGAGTCCAGTTGCCATACTTATACAGAGAGATATAATTATAGTTAAATAAAACTGCTTGCTGGGAAAATAAGGAGAATTACTCTCCAGAGGTTAGAACTAGAGATGTTGGTAGAAGATAATGGTAGAAATTAGAGTGAGAGAGAGAGATTATATCTCTATATATGTACAGCTTGTTTAGCAATATGAATTAAAAAATAAAATGTAGTGCTGTTTAACATGGTGAATACCCATCACTGGGCATTTTAAAACAGAAGTTGAACCATACCCTATTTTCACTCACTATTCTATATCACTTTGTAGATAGCCTATCACCTAGAACGGGTCCAAAAATATTTTTAAATCAAAAAATAGGAGACTAACTGAATGAGGGACTAACAGTGAATGAATGGATTTGTAGAAGGGATTCCTACAAGGATAAAACAATGGCAAGAGACAAACTCCTTATAGTCTCATATCGTTGTGAGGTCTACCAAGTCAACACATGGGTTTTGCAGACCCATGTGTCAAATCTGGAAATAGGAATGTGAGTTCCAAAGCAATGATGCTTATACTGAAAGCTTCATCAAGTTAGTTCTGGACTGAGTTTAAAATATGGGGAATGTAGGAAGAGAAATAGAGTTGTATGACAAGTATAGAAATGCAACTGTCATAAAGGTGACAAAAATGAGATAACTTGCCTCACAGACTAACATTATTTTTACACTCTTTGTCAGCAGCAAGATATCCAAGGCCATGCTGAGAAATGAAGTTTAAAGCGATACTGGAACAATGGCAGTGACACCAGTAGGGAATTTTCCCCTATGTAAAAATTACTTTGTTGGGCCTGGCTGAATAGTGCTTTCTCCCTCATACAGAAAATTAATTCTAACAGGGAACTAAAGTTTGAAGTAATCTTGAACACTAGAAATTTTAAGACGCTTGCTCCAGGTCCTCATTTGTCAGAAAGGACTTCACCTTGGGACATGAACAAGAAGGAACCTCACCACTGCTTGTAGTGAACATTATCTAAGCTGTCACTCCTAAATCGCAGGTGTAGATAGACCTGAAAAATAACTGTGTGGGAATCAACTCACAACAACCAGTGTCACTTAGATAATCAGTCTAACACTCAAATGCTTCCTGTCTGAAGAGACCTAGCAACAAATTTGTTCATAACATCATGAAGAGTCTTGATGAAGAACACTCACATCACAAATAAAATGAGACCCCTTTTTAAAACCATAATGAAATAAAGACATATGTCCCATATTTGGCAAACATCAGTATTCCCAATATCTTTTTTCTCTACAAAATCACTGGTAGTCAACTAGCATTTTGAGAATGTTCTCTTATACTTTAAATTATTTTCCATAACCAAACAAATCACTAGTCCCCTGGATATCTAAATTTCTAGAATTCCTAGTGCTTTGATCTATGTTCTCCAGAATTAAATTTTATTGTTTTTACACTATGGTCCTCTACTGAGGATACATGATATATTTTTGACTTCCATGATATATTTTTGACTTCCATGATATATTTTTAATGTTCACAATAACCCTATTGTGATATCATTACTCTTATTTTGTGTATGTGGAAACAGGAAGAGAATGACTCCTTAAGATCAAGTTGATAATAAATGGTAGGAACTTCCAATTCTGATGAAGGATTAACAGAGATCAGCTTAACCTTCTTGCCTCAACCATATGCAAAATAGGCAAAATACATAAATCAACATTTTTCAAGGCATTGTTCATCAGGCAAGGAAGGACATTGACCCCACTGAGATGGGAATCAAACACAGTGAGCCCTATGATTGCCCCAGATTAATGCCTTGAGACTTTCCTGTGCAGAAAGGCAGAACACAGACAGAGCTCA
Source organism: Halichoerus grypus (assembly GCF_964656455.1). Classification (NCBI taxonomy): domain Eukaryota; kingdom Metazoa; phylum Chordata; class Mammalia; order Carnivora; family Phocidae; genus Halichoerus; species Halichoerus grypus. Next base: position 103,122,134 of record NC_135727.1, on the reverse strand, counting down.
GCAGACTCTTCAAAGTGAGCAGATAGAGATCAAAGTCTGGGGAGAACAAGGAAGCTATAGTTTATAGGACAGAGTACAAGAAAAGCAAGAGTTTCTCAGAGAATTCCAGAGATTTTCATCAATGAATTTGGGTCAAGTATTATCAAATAAATATGCAAGTATTCACCTGAGTACTGATTAGCACATGTGTATGAGGAAATTATTAGACATTAAGAAAAGTAGCACCCAAAACTATTACTGGTCATAAAAGTACCTGGTGCTCACACACAGGACTTGGAATGGTGCTTCATCCTACATGTGACATAGGAAAACCTCAGTATTCATGGGATACTGGGTAGAGTACACAGAAAGGTCTTGTCTCTGTATGGGTACATTAGTCTGCTAGGGCTCCCTAAAATATCACAGACTGAATAGCTTAAACAACAGACATTTACTTTCTCACAGTTCTGGAGGCCAGAATTCCATGTTCAAGGTGATGGCAAATTCAGTCCCTGGGGAGAGCTCTCTTCCTGGCTTGTAGATTGCCACCTTTTCACTGTATCCCACAATGACTTTTCCTGTGTGTGTGTGTGTGTGTGTGTGTGTGTGAGAGAGAGAGAGAGAGAGACAGAGAGACAGAGAGAGAGAGAGAGATCAGGCAACTTTTTCTCTTCTTATAGGGACGCTAATCCTATTGCATTAGGACCCCACTCATATGACCTTATTTAACCTCAGTTATCTCCCTTTCTTCAAATACACTCACATTGGGGGCTATAACTTCAGCATACAAATATGTGGGAAGACACAATTCAGTTCATAAGAGTAAGGAATATTTAACCGTAAACTGAGCAATGCTCTGGACCTGACTAGACATCTTGAAAGCAAAAACTGAAAGGACCAAGCTGCTCCCAAGTAACTTAACTGAGCTCCAAAACAAAACTCAATAATATTCCTAGGGATACAAAAAATATGGGATCCAGTAAGATGAAATTCACAATGTCTGGTATCCAATAAAAAATCAGCAGGCATACAGAGAAGCAGGAAAACACAACTCACAATGAAGAGGTAAATTAATCAACACAAACCAATCTATTACTAAGTGACATCAGTGAAAATAATGGAGAAGAGAACTTGAAAGGTCCATCCCTCCACAGAAACACAAGGAAAGGGGTGCCTGGGTGGCTCAGTCAATTAAGTGTCTGCCTTTGGCTCGGGTCATGATCCCAGGGTCCTGGGATCGAGCCCCGCATTGGGCTCCCTGCTCCGTGGGAAGCCTGCTTCTCCATCTCTGACTCCCCCTGCTTGTGTTCCCTCTCTCACTGTCTCTCTCTCTCTCTGTCAAACAAATAAACAAATAAAATCCTAAAAAAAAAAAAAAAAAGAAACACAAAGAAAGGAGTAAAAATGGTTAGAATCAACTTAGTTGGAAATCTGAAAACAGCCAAAGGTTTACAAGCAACTAAGCAAATTCTTGGTTAAGAAATAGGTGATTGAAATATGATAGAAGAGCTTTGTGGTGTTTCAGTCTACTCTTGTTCCATGCACCTCCCTGTCATGGTGGCAGTCTTAATGATGACAGTCCACATTCCTGGTATGGGTGCCTGGTTCTGGAGGGAGCAGAGTGGACCTTATTTTCAAGGAATTGTATTTCTTTGTTATGATCTGTCTTGGAGGCTCCCTGAAGTATTGATGCAAAAGGCTTGCATTTGTTTCAACTAACTTGGAAATTTCTCAGAGTGGAAAATTGGCTACAAAGAAGATATCCCTCAAAAATGTTGAATGGCAAATGAACAAGCCACTACCCTCTGGAGCAAAAGATTATATTTGTGTCAAACAACAGACACACTGAAAGGATGGGAGGAAAAGCTAGGGAATGAGATGATTTGCGAAAAGAGAACTTAAAAAACTACCATATATAAGACAGATTCCAGAAAGTGACACACATGCCCAGAACAGGATGCATGCTCAGAAAAGACCTGAGAAGACATTAAATTTTCACCTCTGCCTGATCATTAGGCTCACTAGAAACAGGAAGTGAAGGCTAAGACAGTGTTGTAAATGGCCTAATTAAACATTGAAGGAATGCCCCAAACAGAACCAATCAGCAAAAAACAAAGACATACTTTATTTCATTTATTTGCTCCAGTTGTTTATGGAAATCTATCAAGCCACTAGATGACTGTTAAGCTAAAAAAAGAGAGAGAGAGAGAGAGATTTCAGAGGCCACACACAACAGAGAATGAATTTCTAACAAAAAGAATTTGGATAAGTCAGTAAAAAAAAAAAAAAAAATAACAGCTAAAACCAGCAAAAAAAAAAAAAAAAAAAAAAAAAGCAGCAGTAACAAACACTGGGAGGAAAAGAATCTGATCTCCAGAGACAACATGTTATAATATTCAAACTTTCCAGTTTCTAACACAAAAATATGAAGCATGTGAACAAACTAGAAAGTCTGGACTAAACGCAGAGGAAAAAATAAATTAATAGGAACTGTCCCTGAGAAAGCCAACATATTTGACTTATGACATAAAGACTTTGAATCAACAGTCTTATATTTGTATAAAAAGACAAAGAAAACAATGGGGAAAGAAATAGAGGAAATGAGGATATAAATGTCCCAACAAATACAGATTATTGATAATGAGAAACTATAAAGAGAACCAAATGGAAATACTGAGGATGCAAGCACAATAATTAAAATGAAAAAAAATGAAATCTTCACTAGAGGTTTTCAGCAGAAGAACTGAGCAGACAAAAGACTCAGTGAAGTTAAATATAAGTCAATTAAAAATATCCAGTCTGAAGAGCAAAACAGTGGATAGTGGGAGTACCAGAAGGAGATAAGAAAGAAAATGGGCAAGAAGCTAGACACATCTCCAAAGCAAGGGAAAACAAAGGCACTATTGGGACTTCATCAAGATAAAAAGCTTTTATTGGAAAGCTCCCTCCTTGGAAAGGAGGGAAAAATAAAATAGGACAAAATCAGAGAGGGAGACAAATTATAAGAGATTCTTAACTATAGGAAACAACCTGAGGGTTGCTGGAGGGGAGGTGGGGGGGGTAATAGGGTAACAGGGTGATGGGCATTAGCAATTAGCACTGGGTGTTACATGAAACCGATGAATTACTGAACTCTACATCTAAAACTAATGATACACTATATGTTAACTAATTGAATTTAAATAAAATAACTAAAAAAAAAGAAACAATGCAAGTCAGAAGACAGTGGAGCATCATCTTTAAAGTATTGAAAGAAAAGACACTATCAACCTGAAATGCTATTTGCATAAACAATCCTTCTAAAATTAAGGTGAATAACAACTTTTTCAGACATAGAAAAGCTAAAGAATTCATCATCATCATACCCATACCACAAGAAATTTTAAAGGCAGTCCTCTGGCAGAGCAAAAATGATTCCAGATGGAAATATGGATATAAATAAAGGAATGAAGAGCATCAGAAATGGTAATTACTTGGGTAAATATATGATTTTTTTTTATTTTTTTAAAGATTTTATTTATTTATTTGAGAGAGGGGGAGACAGAGATAGTGAGAGAGAGCACGAGTGGGGAGGAGTGGGAAAAGAAGGTCCCCTCCTGGGCAGGGAGCCAGATGTGGGGCTCGATCCCAGGACCTTGGGATCATGACCTGAACCGAAAGCAGACACTTAACCGACTGAGCCACCCAGATGCCCCAAATATATGATTTTTTAATTTATATATCTAAGATACTTTACTTTTTAAACAAAATTAACAACAATATATCGTGAGGTTTATAATATATGAGTAACATGTATGGTACTAATAGCACAAAGGTTAATAGGGGAGATATGGATACATACTATTATAAGATTTTCCTGCTGTGTGTTAAGTGCACATTAGCACATTAATGTAGATTCCGATAGCTAAAGATAGTAAGTGGCAAAGCCCACCTAAATCCATATGAGTATCAACCTGTTTTCTTTCCAGTATATTGGAATTAACTTTAACTTCAGAGCCATCCTATCTCCCCTACTGCCAAATTTTTCTTTCTAATTAACAATGATCTTCAGTCTCCAGGTTGTCACTTGTCTAACCAGGCAATCAATAGAAATTACAGTTTGTTCTTTTTCCTCCCTAGCTTAATGGAGAACTCCAAAAAACAGTTTCTCATTGTCTATGACTAACCACATAATGCAAAAACAAACAAAAAACCCAGCCCCCCCAAAGGCCAGATTCAGTCACCACTCTATAGAGAGGAAAGGCAATAACCTAACTCATCCATTAAAACAGTAGAATTACATGTGATCCAACTCAGAGAGCTTTCGCCTTTTTTCAAGGATCACTCTCTAGTAACAGAATGATTTGATTGATACCAGGGGACAGTTAGTACTGCTCTTCACAAGTGTATTCACACACTTCTCCTAATCTTCCGTTTTGCATAGTATATGCTGAATTTTACTGACAGTGGAATGGCAGAACAAGAAATGCAAAAAAGCATTATTTATAGTATACTCTCCACTTTCACTTTACACCACTATACAAAACATTTCCTCAAAGATAAAACAATTCTTTGAAACCACCCCCCAAAATAGAAACTTGTGAGTTAAGTTAGAATATCACTTTTGCCTGTGCCCACTAATGTATTTCTGTGCTTTTTTTGTTGGTTTCTTTGGCCTACCTCCTCTACTAAGACTCCAGTTTAGATTCAAAATTAATAAGACACAGGCACTAGAAATATGCTTAAATATTTATACTTAATTGTCATTTTGGAAAGACTGGTACCATTTATTGATTCTGTTTTCTAACTCAACTTTGACAGCTTTAAGATGGAACAAATGATTGGTTTTCAGAAATCATTCATATATTGTCTATGTGTTTGATCATAAAAGCTTTTATTTTCTGCTAAAACTAGAGAATTACTATAGAGAAATATATAGCTTTTCAGTTTAGTCAGAGTTTTCAGCGTAGGGAATATCATACACTAGTTGTGCTACAGTCACCATGAACACTTGTGAAATATAAAACATTACAAAATGGCTTTAATTGCTTTTAAATGAGAATTATAGGCAGGATATGACAGAAACTTTAATCTCTGCCAAGAAATTAAATATACAGTTCCAAGCTTATATGGTATAGGAATTGGTATCTGAGACAGAGGTTGAATGAAAATAGGATGTTATGAGATTAACTGAAATTTTCTCAACTATATAAGACACTGATATCTCAATTACGGTAATATATTGATAGCAGAAGCTATCTCAATTACATTGAAAGTTGTTGAAGTATATATTTTAGAGCTAGTGAAAAATATTGGATGGTTGAAATTTCTCCACAGTTCTATATTTTTATGCACCAATTGCATTTTTCATTATAGTTTATCTGTTGAATATTATTGATCACTCATTACATCCCATTTGTGTATCACATTAATTCAGGTGCTAACAAGTCTTCCCTCTTTTGCCTGTTTAATAGCTCAGAGCTTTAAATGTGAACCAGTATGAAATGTAACTTGAAGCCTTAAACTTTCTTCTTATTCTATTTAATAAAACATTGGTGTAAACTAGGACATCCATTTAGAATTTGATGAAAAACAAACTTAAAAATAAATACAACTTATATAGTTGATTTGTACACTGGATTCTCTTCCCAAGACATTAAATCCAAGGCATGTATATTCTAAAATGTAATCCTGTTATATTTTTAAAATAAAAATGTTTCAAATTTCAATACATCACTGTCAGCCATTCTTCATTATATCCATAAGAATGTTTATCCTATGCATTTTGAATATGACATACAGTAAGAAAAACTTTTTACACATGCAATTTATTTCTGTAAAATGAAAAATATTTTATAAAATGATACCCTTACTATGGCCAAATAATTTTGATACTGTCTTCTATTTTACTCTATTTCATCATTTTCTATTCCATCTTATTTTTAAATATGCTTACTACAACCCATTAGATTTCATTATGGAATACATTATTGGGTCCTAAAGTTGAAAAGCTCCCTTAATAAATATTTTTGAAAACAGGCCAGATCAACAAAAGGAATGAGGGAATGAATTGGACAAATACTTTCTTTGCCTTTGATAGAAGAAATTCTACATATTCTCATTAATGAAGTCATTGGTAAAATTCCACCCTCTTTATTGATAGACCAATGCCATTGACTTCTTTTTGCATACTATAGTGAAATATGGTCAAATATATTTTAATTGAAATGGAATCAATTTCTCAGTGGTTTTAAAGTAAAACAAGTAGATACTGAGGTTATTTCTGTTAGGACTGTGCTTATGCTGACTAATGTTAATGATAAAGATTTCACTTGAACAATTTGCTTTGATGAGGGTTTGAATTTTTTCTATTGATGAGATTATGGGACTCTGTGTCTAGGAATAACTCACTGTGAGTTAGTGGCTGGGTCAAGGATTGCAGGAAGGCTTCTATACTCAATATTTTAGAAGAGGTCACACATGGAATGTAATTGTTGAAGAGTTTTTATTTCCACTGTATGTGCAGCTCTTGTGGATTACTGCATTATTTGTTATCTATGATCTATTAAACTCTTTTTTCATCTACAGTAGAGAATACCAATCTTTGCAAAACACATTTGAAAAAATTCTCATTGTTAGAAATTTTAAACAAATTTTATTTGAAAATCTTTCTGCACGATTTTTAAATTTAAATTCAATTTAGTTAACATATACTGTATTATTAGTTTCAAGGGTCGAATTTAGTGATTCATCAGTTGCATGTAAGACCCAGTATTCATTACACCAAGTGCCCTCCTTAATGCCCATCACCCAATTAAACCATCCTTCAGTTTGTTTCCCAGAGTTCAGTGTCTCTTATGGTTTGCCTCCTTCTCTGGATTCATTTTATTTTAGTTTTCCTTCCCTCCCACATTGTTCATGTGTTTTGTTTCTTAAATTCCACATATGAGTGAAATGATAAGGTATTTGTCTTTCTCTGACTGACTTATTTCACTTAGCATAATACCCCCAGTTCCATCCACATCAATGTAAAATGTAAGATTTCATTCTTTTTGATGGCTGAGTAATATTCCATATATATATATATATATATATATATATACACACATATATCTCACCTCTCCTTTATCCATGCATCTGTCAGGGGACATCTGGGCTCTTTCCATAGTTTGGTTATTGTGGACATTGCTGCTATAAACATTGGGGTGCAGGTGCCCCTTTGGATCACTATGTTTGTATCCTTTGGGCAAATACCTAGTAGTGCCATTGCCAGGTTGTAGGGCAGTTCTATTTTTAACTTTTTGAGGAACCTCCATTCTGTGTTCCAGAGTGGCTGTACCAGCTTGCAATCCCACCAACAGCGTAATAGTGTTCCCCTTTCTCTGCATCCTCGCCAACATTTGTTGTTTCCTGATTTGTTAATTTTAGCCATTCTGACTGGTGTGAGGTGGTATCTCATTGTGGTTTTGATTTGGATTTCCCTGATGCCTAGTGATGTGGAGTATTTTTTCATGTGTCTGTTGGAGATTTGTCTGGTTTCTTTGCAGAAATGTCTGTTAATGTCTTCTGTCCATTTCTTAACTGGATTATTTGTTTTTGGGGTGTTGAGATTGATAAATTCTTTATAGATTTTGGATACTAGCCCTTTATCTGATAAGTCATTTGCAAATATCTTTTCCCATTCTGTAGGTTGTCTTTTGGTTTTGTCAGCTCTTTCCTTTGCTGTGCAAAAGCTTTTTATCCTGATGAAGTCCCAACAATTCATTTCTGCTTTTGTTTCCTTTACCTCTGGAAACGACAAAAGTTCCTGCGACTGAGGTCAAAGAGGTTGCTGCCTGTGTTCTCCTCTGGGATTTTGATGTATTCCTGTCTCACATTGAGGTTTTTCTCCATTTTGAGTTTATTTTTGTGTATGGTGTAAGAAAGTGTTCCAGTTTTATTCTTCTGCATGTGGCTGTCCAATGTTCCCAACACCATTTGTTGAAGAGACTGTTTTTCCCCCCATTGTATATTCTTTCCTGCTTTGTCGAAGATTAGTGGACCATACAGTTGTGGATCCATTTCTGGGTTCTTTATTCTGTTCCATTGATCAAAATGTGTCTGTGCCAGTACCGTACTGTCTTGATGATTACAGCTTTGTAATAAAATTTGAATTCCAGAATTATGATGTCTCCAGCTTGGTTTTCTTTTTCAATATTATTTTGGCTATTGGGGGTCTTTTTCGGTTCCATACAAATTTTAGGATTGTTTGTTCCAGCTCTGTGAAAAATGCTGATGGTGTTTTGATAGGGATTGCATTGAATGTGTAGATTGTTTTGGGTAGCTTGGACATTTTAACAATATTTATTTATCCAATCCATGAGCATGGAATGTTTTTCCACTTCTCTGTGTCTTCTTCAATCTCTTTCATAAGTGCTGTATAATTTTCAGAGTACAGATCCTTTCCCTCTTTGGTTAGATTTATTCCTAGATATCTTATGGTTTTGGTGCAATTGTAAAAGGGATAGATTCCTTGATTTCTCTTTCTTCTGCTTCATTGTTGGTGTATAGAAATGTAACTGACTTCTTTTGGTTTTGTCACCTGTTTCCTTTGCTGTGCAAAAGCTTTTTATCCTGATGAAGTCCCAATAATTCATTTTTGCTTTTGTTTTCTTTACCTCTGGAAACAACAAGAAGTTGCTGCAGCTGAGGTCAAAGAAGTTGCTGCCTGTGTTCTCCTCTGGGGTTTTGATGTATTCCTGTCTCACACTGAGGTCTTTCATCCATTTTGAGTTTAAAATCAACTGCATTGATTTTATATCCTGCCACTTTGCTGAATTTGTGTATCCGTTCTAGCAATTATCTGGTGGAGTCATTTTTTAAAGATCTATTTAGTTATTTTAGAGGGGGCATGCAGAGGAAGAAGGAGAGAGAGAATCTCAAGCAGACTCCTCGCTGAGTGTGGAGCGCAATGAGGGTCTCAATCTCATGACCCTAAGATCATGACCTGAGCTGAAATCAAGAGTCAGATGCTTACCTGACTGAGCTACCCAGGCGCCCCTCTTTCTGCATAATTTCTTTATTAACCAGACCCCTTCATTTGTTCCTTTGCCTTATGAAGAACAACAAACCTAGTCATTGAGAGTTCGGAAAAGAAAAGAAGAGTCAGCTTTACAGTGGGCCAATATAATTCTTAAAAACAACTTCAATTAAAGTTTGGTATGGGAAATAATGCATAAAAATGCTCTTTTAGGCTTTGAGTGATTTATAAATCCATATGTTCATCCTAATTAACTCAACTAAATGCAGATAATCACTAATATATTCTTCATTACAATGGTCCTTACCATCAGTCATGATCTTCAACCCTTTACAGATAAGCTCTTGAGCATCAAAGAGCAAATGGAGTATCCTTGATTTATGTTTGGAACACACAGAAAAATATTGATCTCTTGCCATGTTACAATTCATGTCTAGTTTGTGATTCATCATTCCTCATTTTCTTGCAGAATTATTGTTTTCTAGATTTTTTTTTACCAGTCAGAACTTTTACAAGTTTTATTAATGGCTCCTAACTTAATTAATGGTATTAATAGTATGGTTCCCATATTCAACTAATAGTCTTTTTACTTCTTTTCATGAAATATGTTTGTCTTCTGTGAATAATATGAAATTATCATTTTATGCACAAAAAAGACTGTATTCACCCATTGAAAAGCTCCAAGGTGTCAGAAAATTTTAGAATCATAATTTTCTTAGCAAACAGGATAAACATCTACTCTGCTCAGAGCACTAGGTGTCGTAAAGAATCAGGGATGAGAAAAACATGGATGTTGTCATCAAGGTATTCAGTCTACAGAAGCTATGGGTTCAAGTGTCCATACTGTAATTTCCTAGCTGTGTGACCACAGTTATATTTTTTAAACTGTTGGCTTTGACTCAATTATACTTGCAGAAATCAAGTTAGTGTGTCACAATCAACTTAAAAAATAAAAGGGCATAAGCAGAATAAGACAGAAAAAAATCGAAGTACACTACATACAGCAAAAGTAAATTTGCTTTGTGAAACTTCTGGGTCATATATATGTTTCATATACATGTATAGGTATATGAATGCATATGCATATTAGATTGTAAAATAAAATCTATTTTACACTGCATCACAGTCAAGTTGCAAAAGTGTGAAAACACTGATTCAAACTTTTCTCTCAGAGCTTCACATTTCTTATCTATAAAATGGAAATAAAAATAACAGCAAATAATATGCATGTGCCTACTGTGTTAAGCCCTTTTTATAGAGTAACTTATTTAATCCTCACAAAAACAGAAGTTATACACATATGAGTAATATAACTTGCCAGAGATCAAATTAAAAATTGAAGGGACCAAAATTGGAAACCATGTTGCCTACCTAACTGGAGGACCTAATTTATAAAACTAATGTAAAGAGTAAATGATATTAAAAATGTAAGACACTATAAAAATGTAAGATATTATTATTTAGACAAAAAACTGTACAAATTCACTTCAAGTCCCAGCATAAACTTAACAACATGATATTACTCTAGGAATGATGTTGATATTTACATACCTTAATTTGAAACAAATTATTTTCCACATATGGTTATAAGTTTACCTAATCTTTGTTAATTTCCTTGAGCAGACCACAATTTATTGATAACAAGATTTCAATTAGTTGGGAAATTTTGCACACATCTGTGATTTTAATTATAATATCCTGCATCCAACATTGTCTAAATAGCAGTCCAGCCATCTATTTATCTATTTATCTATTATTTATTTATCTATTATTTATTATTATATAATAAAAATATAATAAATAAATATAAATAAATAAAATATTATATATTATTTATTATATATTATTATAATTATATATATATTATATATATATATAATAATTTTGACAAATCTTGCCATCTATTTTAATATCAACATATCCTGAACCAGGTGTAAAAACTCAGATGAATACTTTGCAGTTTTCAATGTAATAACAAACTTCACTGAAAAAAAGTCTCACAATAGATACTAGTTTTAAAATACAGAAATAAGTAGATCTTGTAGTAACATCTTATTTCATTTTTTCAATTGAATAAAAAGAAAAATACCCTCATTAGGAGACACTTTCGAGGAATTTGATGGACAACTTAAAGACATGATTGTTAGGTAAATAGGGGTGAAATGCAGGCCACTACTGTTTGCCAAATGCACAACACAGGCAACTAATTTTTCCATAAAAGTTTTTACTTTTATTTAGAGCAGGGTTCTGCCTTTTGGAAAGAGTTTTGGAAAATTTCAGTAAAGTTTTGATTGTCACAATGATTGGAATGCACTACTGGCATTGAGCAGCTAGGATCAGAGATGCTAGATGCCCTGCAATGTGCCAGACAGTCCTTCACTATGTATAATTGGCCTATATGTTGTACAAATTTTGAGTATTGTAGATGGCATTAATGAAAGCAAAACATATATTAATACACATCTGATCACAGAACCTAATTCTCTTTTTCATTTAAACAGAAAGTTTTACATGGTTTTAATGAACTGAATTTCCTTATAATCACTACTATATATACAAATTGAAAGAAGGTTGTACATAGTTTCATTTAGAATTTTTATCAAGTTGTTCACTATTTCTGAAAATTGCATCACTCTAATGATGCTGCTCATGTATGTGAGTTGCCAATATGACATACCTCTCTCAGTCTGCATTTATAGTTGTCATTTATGGTGATTCCCTTTATAGGGGAAAGCAAATGATCATTTCATTATGTCTTCTGGTGTAATTGGGCCTGAGTATCAACATATTGAAATTTATATCATTTGTATTATAAGTTATCTTCCTCTTATTTATCATTACTGTTATAGTTAAAGCTTTTTTAAATTATAATTTTGAATTTAAGATATGAAAGTACACATTATAAGATGTTTCCCCAGAAAAGTTTGTACTGACTTGATAAAGCTGAGAAACATGGAGAAATAACTGTCCCAAACAAGTCTGGGTCAGAATTTTTTTCAAGACAATTTCACAACATCCTTCTAGGGAGGGATTTTAATTTCTGGTAAAATGCTTGAGCAGTTTTCTTCTTCTCTAAATGAGATTAAGAACTTTTGGGACATAAATAACCCATCTAATTGTTTCAGTACCCTAATTGGTTTTTTGTATCTCACCCAGTGGTTCTCATTAGGGGGTGATGGTTCCCCCAAGAGAAATTTGACAATAACTGGAAAAATTTTTGGTTGTCACAACAGGAGGGTGCAACTAGCCTCTTGTGCAAAGAGGCCAGGGTTGCTGCTAACATTCTACAATGCACAGGATGGTTCCCACAACAAAGAATTATCTGGCCCAAAATGTCAATAGTAGCAAGGTTAGAAAGTTCTACTCTAACCATTCTTTTTCTTTTTTAATTTTATTTTATTATGTTATGTTAGTCATCATACATTACATCATTAGTTTTTGATGTAGTGTTCCATGATTCATTGTTTGCGTATAACACCCAGTGCTCCATTCAATACATGCCCAACTTAGTACCCATCACCGGGCCAACCCACCCCCCACCCCCCTCCCCTCTAAAACCCTCATTTTGTTTCTCAGAGTCCATAGTCTCTCATGGTTCAACAAACCATTCTTTTTCTGTCATATGGTGACCCAAAAAGATAATTTTTGCAATGGTCCACTTTGAGACCTTTTCCCTTAACACAGGATTGAACTAAATTTGACAGGAGTTTATTCATAATTTATTGGAATTTTTTTTTTTTTTTTTTTTGCTATTTGAGTAAATAGCCCTAAAGAAGCTGAATGAAGAGATGTTGCAGAGTTGTATAGCTTTTAGTTCCTTCTGTGTCTTTGTTTTTGTTTTTTTACGTTAAGGGAGAGATAAGAAACCATTACCAAGTATTTATAAGTAGTGCTAAGGCTATAAGGGAGTTAGTAAACAGGAAAGTATAAGTCAGGTGAGAAAAAGATAAGGATAGGGAAGTGATGAAAATAAAAACATAAAGACACAGAAGGTATTGCAGAAATGAAATTGTTTAAATTTCTTGAACAAGTACACATAGAAGGATTTGAAAATAATGTAAAATTCCAAGTTTTATATTGGTGATAACAATGCTACAAGGTGAAAGAAGGATTCATTATCCTCTATTGATCAAATTTAAGTGATGAGGAGTTATCTAAAATATATAAGACAAAGCATTTGCCTTCATTTTTAATATGCAGGCTAAAGTCTCCTTATTGGTACCAAAGAAGACTAAATTCTACCTATAGGTTGATTTCTAGTGAGAAGCCCAGCATCACACAAGCCTCTCAAAGAGTAGAGATATAAAGAGAGAAAAATAAAAGCAGCCATTTTTCTGGGGTTACAAAAATATTCATATACCATTCAACTGTAAAAACAAACTTGGTCAAGTTAAAATTAAGTAAGAGAACAGCAAAGTATAAACTGGAAAATTGCTTAGACTTTCTTATAAGAAAATTACCATCCTAGAACTTCTTTCACTTTAGCTTACTTAGACATATAATAAGCATTCTCTGCTAATTGTATATGCTAATTGCAAATGTACATGTTATAATAGTCAATTCCTGAGTTGCACACTAAATTCATTTTGAATCATCAATGATTTCATATGGCTGTAATAGCATGCAGTAAGCATTTATGCTGACATCTACTGGACCATAGTATGGTGTTTTTCAGTACTGAGAGACAGGGATGGGGGATCCAAGATGGCAGCAGAGGAAGATCCCGAATTCACCTCCTCTTATGGACACACCAAATCTACCACTATATATGGATCACTTTCCTCTGAAAAAGATCTCAAAACTAAATGAATTGCCTTTCACAACAAAGGATAAAAGGACCACATCAAGATGGGTAGGAGATATGGAGGTTTATCACCAGACAGTGTTTCTTCTGGAGGAGTGAGGGGTTGATGCCCCACATCAGGTACCCCAGCTCCTGAGATCCACACCAGAAATATGAGCCCTCAACACATCTGGCTTGGAAAACCAATGGGGCTAATGTCCAGGGGGTCCCAAAGTGCTATAGGAAACTGAGATTCCCCTCTTGGAGGGCTCATGAGCAGTCTCACTTGCCCTTAGACCCAGTGAGGACAGAGCAGTTTCAGAAGCACCTAGAGGCATATGTTTTTTCTATTATGGGAGCATGGGTTGGAAGGACAGGGGATAGTTGAGATCCTACCTGAAGATGGAGGCACTGGCAGATGCCATTACTGCACTCTTCACACAGCTTGCTATCACAGGTTGGCAAACTTGGACACAGCACCCTCCCCCTACCTTGTTGAGACAGGTGGGGATGAGCAGTTCTGGCACTTGCTGAGACTAGAGACAGCAGGTAGTTGGCAACACTACCCTACTCCCCTGGCTGGGGTGGGAGAGTGCAAGTGGTCACAGAGTTCTGCTCCCAGGCAAAGTCTGTGAGTGAGGCAGTTGTGACACTCTACCATCTCCTCGCTGGGGCTGGTGAGTATAAACAGTCACAGCATCATCCTGCTCCCATACTAAAGCTGGCACACACATAGATACACACACACACACACACACACACACACACACACACAGTTCTTCGCTGAAGCCCTACAGTGTACACAGTCATGATATTTTCCCACTGACTTTCTGAAGCAAGTGACATGCTCCACCCACTACACTTCCCAGCTGCTTTGCTAAAGCCAGCAAGTACACACAATACACACAGGGACACCCTTAATCACCTGGCCTTGGTGGCCAAAAGGGCTGATATTCCAGACCTCCATTGGACTATAACAATTAGAAAGACAGCTCTTTGCAGACTACCAACCCCAGGGCGTTAAAAGATAGCAAACTGAAATACAATCCCAGTCTCCTATGAAAAAGGCCTATTTACTTAGTCTGGGGCTTCAGCCTGAGGGACAGGTTTCAGGTTTCCCACACACCTAGAGGATAAAAAAGTGTACCCAAGGAATGTAAACAGAGATACACCATCCTTGAGCACCCCTTTGACCTTGTTACCATTTGATAAAACTTCTCAGGAGCTTATACACTCATCTGGAGCCCCAATTTTTGCAACTGTCACCCAAGGGATACCTCTACATCTCCTGGTCAGGAGGCCAGCAGGGACTACAATTAAAGCCCCATATGACTGTATATATTTTCATACTTTTAAAGCAGCTGCCTGAAGGTGTGGCTTCCATCAGCCTGCAACCAGGTACTAAATAAGATTCTTCCTCTTGGATCACTGACATGTCTTGGCACACCCTCAACAGTGGAGGCATATCAAGAATAAATCAGATGGTTTAGACAATCACAAAGGCTTGAGAGACAACCAAGAGGTAGGGCAAAGGTAGCATGAGAAAGATCATCACCTACATAAAGCCACTCCTTCACGACTGAAAGGAGCTGTTTCACCTAATACACGGAAACACAGAGAGTCGAGCAAAATGAGGAAATAGAGAAATATGTTCCAAGAAAATGAGCAAGATAAACCTCAGAAAAAGACCTTAATATGGAGATAAGTAATTTACCTGATAAAGAATTCAAAGTAATGGTCATAAAGATGTTTACTGAACTTAGGAGAAGAATAGATGAACATAGTGAGAACTTCAATAGAGAGATAGAAAACATAAGAAAGTACCAAATAGAAGTCACAGAGCTGAAGAATACAATAATTGAACTGAAAAATACACTAGAGGGGTTCAACAGTACACTGGATGAAGTATAAGTGCAGATTAGTGAACTGGAAGTTAAAGCAATAGAACTCATCCAGAGTAGAAAAAAGAAAAAATAACGAGAAAAAATGAAGATATAGGACTTTTGGGACACCAAACACAATAAAACATTATAGAGAAGAGAGAGAAAAAGAGGCAGATAACTTATTTAAGAAACAGTGGCTGAAACTTCCCTAACCTGGGGAAGGAAACAGACACCCAGGTCCAGGAACCCCAGAGAGTGTCAGATAAAGTGAACCTAAACAGAGCTGCATCAAGACATATTAAAATGTCAAAAGTTAAAGATACAGAGAGAATCTTAAAAGCAGCAAGAGAAAAACAAATTGTTATGTGCAAGGGAAACCTCATAAGGCTATCAGCAGATTTCTCAGCAGAAATTTTGCAGGCCAGAAGAGAGTGGCACAATATACCCCAAGTGCTAAAAAGGAAAAACTTCTAACCAACAATACTATACCTGGCAAGATTATCACTCAGATTTGAAAGTTCCAGACAAGCAAAAGCTAAAGGAGTTCATCACTACTAAATCAGCCTTACAAAAAATATTAAAGAGATTTCTTTAAGCTGAAAAGAAATGGCACTATTTAACAATAAGAACACATATGAAAGTAAAAATCTCACTGGTAAAGGTAAATACACAGTAAAGCTAGTGAAGTAATCAAATATGAAACTACTAAGAAGGTTAAAGGCAAAAGCAGTAAAATTAACAAAAACTACAATATTTAGTTAAGGGATATAAAATAAAAAGATGTAAAAAGTGACATCAAGAACAAAAGACATGGGGTTGGGGTGTGAAAATATAGTTTTGGAGTGTGTTCAAATTTAAGTTCCTTTCAACCTAAACTAGACTGTTATATACATAGATTGATATATGTGGACCTAACAGTAACAACAAAGCAAAAACTTACAGTAAATACACAAAAGCAAATGAGAAAGGAATCTAAATATAATACTAAAGAAAGTCATCAAACCACAAGAAAAGAAAGAGAAAAGGAAACAAACAGAAAAACTACAAAACAGCCAGAATAGTTAACTAAATGGCATTAGGTACATACCTATCAATAATTAAATATAAATGGACTAAACTCTCCAAACAAAATACATAGTGTGTCTGAATGGATTAAAAACAAGACCCACATATATGCTTCCTACAAGAGACTCATTTTTAGATGTAAGGACACACACAGACTGAAAGTGAAGGGATGGAAAACAATATTCCATGTAAATGGAAACCAAAAGAAATCTGGGGTAGCTATACTCATATCAAACAAAGTAGACTTTGAAACAAAGACTGTAATAAAATAAAGAGTGGCACTACAAAATGATAAATGGGGTCAATACAGCAAGAAGACATAACATTTATAAATACAGATGTACCCAATATAAGAGCACCAAAATATATAAAGCAAATATTAACAGACCTAAAGGGAGAAAATGACAGCAATACAGTAATATTAGAAGACTTTAACACTCAACTTACATCAATGGACAGATTATTCAGACAGAAAGCCAATAAGGAAACATTGGCCTTAAACAACACATTAGACCAGATGGACTTAACATATACAGCGAAAATTCTATCCAAAGCAGCAGAATACACATTCTTCGCAAGTGTGCATCATGTTGCAACAACATAGATGGACCTTGAAGGAATTACGTTAAGTGAAATAAGTCAGATACAGAAAGACAAATACTGCAGAATTTCACTCATATGTGGGACCTAAAAAACAAAACAAACAAAACAAAACCCAGACTCATGGATACAGAGAATAAATTGGTGGTTGCCAGAGGGGAAAGAAATTGGTGGGGGCTGTGGGATGGGTTAAAGGGATTAAGAAGTATAAACTTCCAGTTATAAAATAAATATGTCATGGGGATGTAATGTACAGTATAGAAAATATAGTCAATAACATTGCATTAACTTTGTAAGGTGGCAGATGGAAACTAGACTTATTGTGGTGACCATTTCACAACAGATACAAATGTCAAATTATTATGTTGTATACTTGAACTCATATAATATTGTATGTTAATTATATCTCAATAATTAAACAAATACTGTGAGACAGGTAATTTAGTTCAAATAATGAAGCTTCTCTTAATACACAAGAAGTACAAACACATACATACATACACACACACAAATCTATCATGTTCTAAATTATTTACTGATAACTGTGAAACATGCATGTTCTTATATAAGTTTTAAAGTACCACAGGCGGTTTATAAAAATCTTGAATTATTTGTTTGGTTTCAAAATCAGATGTTTTGTGCCAGATCATGTGATATGTTTCCATTTTAGATCCCACACCAAAATTGCAAAGAGAATCATGATACCTCATCCAGAAAATTCTGGTTTTTAATTTCAAGGAAGCTGAGAAGCATGTAATTAGCCAACTAACATGAACAGAGACAGGATGATTGAATGCAACAGATGATCCTGGATTCAGTCCTGGATTGTAAAATAATTGCTATAAATTATGTGATAGGGACAATTTGCATAGCTTGTATATGGACTGTAAATTTGATAATATTATATCATTTTGAAATTTCCTGACATTGATCATTGTGGTATGGTTATACAATAGAACCTCCTAGAACTTAGAAGATGTACAGTGAACTATTTAGGAATAAAGGATCATGATATTTGCAACTTACTCTCAAATAATGTGTTAGAGAGCTCCAGAGAAACTGAATGTTTTATACCCATTCACAAACACAAACACACACACACACACACACACACAGAGGAAGAAATTTATTATACAGAACTGGCTCACACCATCACACCATTATGGAGGCTGAGAAGTCCCATAATCTGCTGTCTGCAAGTTGGAGACCCAAGAAACCTGATAGTGTTATTTTAGCCTAAGTCTGAAGGTCTGTAAACCAGAGGAGCCAGTAATGTAAATTCTAGTCCAAGGGCAGGAGAATAATCAATGTCCCAGCTCAAGTAGGCAGGCAGGAAGCAAAAAAGGATGAATTCCTCCTTCCTCTGCCGTTTTGTTCTATTCAAACCCTCAACAGATTGTATGGTGGCCACCCACATTTGGGAGAGCAATCTACTGAGTCCACCAATTCAACAGCTAATCTCACCTGGAAACATCTTCACAGATACACCGGGAAATAATGTTTAATCTGGGCACTCCTTGGCCTAGTCAAATTGACACATAAAATTAACCATCACAAATGGTTAGCAAAAGTAATAATTATTTTACTATTATTATTGCTGTATTATATGTGATAGAAATTATAGTATATGTAGTGAATAGTGTGGTGCTTCACCCAGGTGCCGTCTTCAGAATCAAGGCATCCTTCCCCCAGCTGCCCGGAATATGAGTTGCCAATTCATACAGCTGTGTAAATCACTGGAAATTACACTTAGCAGCAGGCAAATGCCTTGTCCAAGATTAGACACTTCTCAGGAAGCATCACTTGGCCAATGACTGGTTAACGTAGTGATAAAAATGGCCTAGCCTCCCTACCTCAATTTATGACAATGCTGAAGGTCCATCCAGCTCCACAACTCTTTACATTATCACCTGAAATTTTGGCTGCAATGGCATTGTGGGTCAGTTTGTCCCTCTACCTGGGCTTTCCCTCTCTACTTCCTTGTTGAAGCATCTTCCTAACAGGGATATCTCTCTCAATGCATGCCCTAACAAATCTTGTGCCCATAATTATCATTATAGTCTGCCTCCTGGGAAATATCTCTAAGACAATTAGTACCAATATGGTCATAGGAAGCAAACTCTAAACAGGGATTGTAGGGATATGTTACTCGCTATTCTGCAGGCAAATGGATACAAACACTACTAGTAGGTAGAATATGCTTATTATGGTTATCCCTTGACATGCTATAAAAGTACAATTGTTAAAATCTTCACCGATGATGGACATAAATGGTGTACTGGTATTCTACCTGACAGGTAGACTATTCCTGCTGCTTAAGAGATGTGAAGAAAAATTTCTATGAATATTATGGAATTGAGTGGCTGCTGTTATACCCTGGGAAAGAGATAATAATAGGCTTAGAGAGACTAATCACCAATTCAAGGAAAAATATGAAAATCAGAGGATATATTTGACAGTATTTAAGGATATCTTAACTGATTGTAGACAAAGAACAGATAGAACAGAGGACCAGGCTCTGGACTTAATTCTATAAGTCATGGAGCTTCAAAGGTTGAGTTCTCAGCATCAGCAGGTTTGTGATACCAAGGTCATGTCCCTGAAAGGAAAGATGGGAGTACGAAGTGAACCTACAAAAAGAAATGAGTGTACCCTGTCTCTTAATTTAAGAGTATGTGAAGACCTCAAATGCTTGCCTTCCAAAGGCACTCCCCTCGCCATGTCCTTTCCTGGAAACCATGATGTAACAAGAGTCAAATTCCAACATAACTTATCTAGAAATGTGCTTGGTTTGTGAAGAGGAAAGAAAGTAAGTATATGTTGAAGGAGCTGGCTGATATATACTGGAAAGAGCAAGAAGAATGTGTATGGACTACATGCTGAGGGTTTTAGATTAAGGGGGCAGAGCAGAAGATTTGTTAAGGCACAATTTGTAGATATGTAAACTCTTTCTCATGATACAGGATTTCAACAGCCTAGCAAGGACTCCCTGTGAAGGTATTAACATGCTGCAGATGGCTTTTGGAATCCTGGAAGTGAAGGAACACAATAAACAAAGTAGAAATTCCTGAAATGCTGTGACAGACAGTGGGGCAAGAGAGCAAAAGGTTCAGGGAAGTGGGCATGCTAGATGAATATCCTAATGCTGGAAAAAGCCACCAGATGACTAGGTTCTAAGGGAAAGCCTGGAGTATAATCCATTTACCAAAGAGATAAAGAATGTACCAGTATGAGGGGCAAAACCATTGCTGAGAATTTCAGTATTGGCTATCCTCTGTAAGGCAGGGATGACAGCAGAAGATTCTGTTACAAAACTAGGCCCCTGATAATAATGGTGAAGGTAGGATTCCAAGATATCAGAGGCCAGGTTGAGGTTCTTATCTGTCACAGTTAGGCACAATTACAGCAATGAATAACAAAGTCAAACTGGCTGCCAAAAAACCTAAGGAAATATTTAATAGACTATGACATTCTTAGTGTGAAGATACATAGACAGCCAACAAGATTATTGGTAAATACACACAATCAAAAGAAATCCAAGATGGATTATCAGGAGGCTGAGAACAATGGCCCTTTCAAAAAGTCATAGTCCCTTGCAGCTTCTGGAGTTGAACCAGTTGTGGTTTTACTCACAAACTATACAGTAGGGTGGCAAATAGTTCTAGTTGAAAAAACTTGAAGGCAGTCATTATGGTTGAGTAACTTGTTTGTTCCACAATTCTATGTATTGCTGTTCACTTAAGAGTCCTTGTGAATGACATCTTCTGGATTTTCATAAAACCCAACTTGCATAATTACATGTGGTGGCCTTATAAGTCAAGACGCAGTTTGGCATGTTTTAGAAATGGCAACTAAAATTATAAATGGAATGAAGGTGTTTTCCTGAAGAGAAAAGGCAAAAATCAGCTCTAGAAAGCTGACATCTGAGAACGATTTGATCTAGAAAATCACTACAGTCTTGGTTAGAATAACAAAATTGACATTAGACACCAAATTTCAGAACATTTAGAAATAGAAGTTAAACCATGAAGATAAATGGACATTCACTGAAGACAAATACAGAGTTGGTAAGATCAATGAAAATTAATATACATGCCCAATGGAATTATTATGAAAGATTTAGCCATTTTTCTACCTTCCACTACATTGTATATTGTATATTGTATATTCACTCCCACACTCTGGTCTTTGAGGTCTATACAATTCTTGTATTCATTACAGATTTCAAATAATAAAAGAGAATAAAGCTACTGAAGTTTACCTCATTTAATATTCTCAGTAGTATTGTAAACCATGAGTTATGGAAAGAGCATTTACAAGTCCAGGAATGAAGAAGATCACACTGGAGATAGATTTTGACCTTATTGGATTAGAATGATTTAAACTGTTAGAGAAATAAGGGTGTAGGGAATTATACACATAGAAAAATTGAAAAACACCACCATAAATTACCCTAGTTTTGACAAATAAAAATATATTTAATTGTTATGTTTATAACAAGGCAGGGGTGGTGGGAAATGCCAACAGCATGTTGATTTAAATGCTGCTATTTTATTTTTCTAGATGTTCAACTACTCCTTAATTCTGTTAAAGGACACATAAAACAAATGCTTTAATAAATGTTTTGATTATACATAGGTAAATCAGAGATGATGTTTTGTATGTGAACACAATGAGTTGCCAGGTAAACCTTATTAATTATGTTGAAGACTCTACTTTGTGACCATTTTTGTATGCTCAGTGAAATGCTGGAGGCCGAACCAAGAACCAAAAGTAGTAACTGGTGAAATAAATCACCCTAATTGCCCAAGCCAATAGACTGAGTTAACACAGTTAACTTCTCTCTCAAAGATTTGTAAGATTCTGGATGGAGAAGATAGAAAAATCTAGGAAGACCCCAGAATCAGAAGCTGGCAAGAATCTAAGAATCCTTGGATATTGTTTTCTAAAAGAGAGTCATAAGGGTGAAAATGATTATATACCATATCTTTCAGAAAGGAGCAAGGTTCAAAAAGGAGTGTCCCTTGAGAAGAACAGAAGTTTCTTTAATTCCACTCATGGAAATAAATCTAAGTTTAGTGCAGTCTGTAAAAAAGAAGAGGATATATTTAATAATAGAGACAAGTGAATCAGTCCTCCCATCTGGTCAAAAACACCCTTCTCCTGGTCACTCAAACCCTATAAGAGATGTAACATACATTATGAAGATAGAGATACTTGTACCTACGGTTATCAGTTCCAGGTGGAAATCATCCAGTTAAAACCTACCAGCACTGTGCATTTATTTGGAGATTAAGATATAGAGGCTCCTATGTTGGGTAAAATATTTCATTTATACAAATATTAGACAAATAGTCTCTAGTGAAGATCCAGGCAATGAAGAGTCTGCTATTCTGCACAGTAATCTGTAGCGGCTCTCAAATGTGTTGTGCATAAGAATAACATGGATAATTTGTCAGAAATACCGACAACCTAGAATTCTGATTCATTACATAGGGACTGAGACCAGTTAACTGATCTAAAAAAAGAAAAACTATTCTGATGATTCAAATTGATGTCAAAATTTAAGAAAAAATTCCAAATAAAATTTTATCTTATTTGCAAAGTAAACTTTTCTGAGGCCCTTGAAGGCATCTTTCCCTTTTGAAAACTAAATGACTTTTTTCTGCCTTTGGTTCCCTCTAAAATTAGGACTGAAGTCTGATTCTTCATGTGGAAGAAACAAGATGGCTTCTACAGTATTGTGTCACATCTAAAGCTAAGGATAGAGAGATTTATTTAGGAAATGTGTGGGGTTCCTTGGCCAATGCACTTGGGAAGCAGTCATGCCTTACATAGTCTTAAGTTGGCTCTGTTGTTGTTGATGGCGACAGTGTTGATATCTTCAAGGTTTCAGTAAGGTTTCACAGACTGCTAAATTTTACAGCTCTGCTTTGGGAAACAAAGGTCTGGACATCTGCCCATGGATGGAGAAAAGCATGTGTCCATAGGAGAGGAGCAATAATAGACAAGGGAAAATCAGTATCAAGGCAAGAAGTGATTCTGCAATGTAGAGAAGTAGGAATCCAAAAAGTAACAATCCAAAATCAGGACTTCTTTGTGGAACATGCAAGAATAACTTTAGAACTCTTAGAATAACACTGCAAAAAGAATCTGGTAAATGTCTGAAATTCCAAAGTCAAGTGGCATGAGGGCTCACATTAGCATTTGGGCATTCTATGGATCTGTGTTTCTAGAAGGCTGGAGAAGTCAGAAAAAGATTCATGACATTTGTATTGATTTGAGGTAATGTTAATCAGCTTAGTGGAAAATAAATTGTGTTAAGAAGTATAATAAAAGTGTCACAACTTCAGTTTAGGGTATCATCAATCCCCCCCAAAAAAGCAGAATTTGAACTTTTAAAAAATGCATTTGGGTTTTGGGATCACTATATAGATATGACCTTACATTCCCTCAACCTAGCCATTGGTGACATAACAACAACAGCTTCAAAGTTTGAGTGGTGACAATCCAGATCAATGATAGGTGCAAGAGTATGGCAATATGTGGTTTAATTTCTACTGTTAATTCTTTTTCCAAACCAGAAGTATACATTCTCTCCCTCTATTGAAATGTTGACATGGGCCTTTCCCATAGGTCATTGAAAGAAAATATTGTTCCTTTCAGAGAGGTCCTCCTTGAATAAATAGCTTCAGGAAGGACACAAAAAAATTGTGAGTAGAGAAGAGAAAAATATTTAGCAGCCAGATCAAGCCAAATTAATATTTAAATTAACAGGAGGAAGGGGACGAAGATGGCAGAGTAAGAGGACCCTAAGCTCACCCTGTCCCACAGATACAACTAGATAACACTCACAGCAGGGTAAATAATGCAGAAGACGACCCACAGTCTGGCAGAACAAACTTCACAACTAAAGGTAGAGAAAAGGCCACACTGAAGAGGGTAGGGAGGGCAGAGATGAGGTGGGGAACTAAATGGACCACAGCCATCAATGGGCAGGAGGGAGCCACAAACAGAAAGAAGGGAGAGAAACAGATTATCGCATGGAGGAGCCCACACAGGGATGATGAATCCCCAAAACACTTGATGTTGAAAACTAGAGGGGCTGAGTTTCATGAGTTCTTATAAACAGCAAGACTTAAACCCTGGAATCTTAAAAATCAAAGGACTTACCTTTGGGAGAGCCCAGAGAACAATAGGAAGCTGAGTCCCAACCCTTAAAGAGACAGCACTACAACCAGCTTACAGAGATACAGCATAGAAGCAAGAGTTCTAAAAACATCTAGGGCACATGGGAGGGAGAGTTATCTACACATCTCACAGCATGTCCCATAGGGGCAGTGTTCACTGAGGGACTTCTCCAGGAACAAAGGAGCCAGCAGGCACCATCTTCCTCTCCCACCCCCCAACATAAACACATGGCCACCTGTGGGAAATAGTGTAGTGCCCACATTCACTCTACCTAACTTAATTATACCAAGCCCAACCTCTCTGGGCTTTGGTGGACCTGCCCTTCTTAGTCACCTTTGCCTCAGTCCCTGTACTCTGGGTTCTCTCCCCCAGAACACTGCCACAAATCTTGCCAACACCACACCTGCCAACCCACACATTATCTGAGGTGCACCTTGTTAAAATTGCATGCCCTGACCACACAGCCAAGGTCCCAGCAGTGGTGTCAGAAGGTCTCATTTTGCAATCAGACCAGTGCATCTTGTTAAAACTGCACAGTGAGGGGTCAAACCCTGCCCACAATAGGGAAAGAGAGCCTCTGAAGATTACAGGACTGAAGGAAAAAGCAGCCAGGACACAACAGCAAGGTGCACACAACACACATAGGAGACACCCCTGAAGTGATAGGCTCTGGTGAACAGGGGGCATTGCACTGCAGGGCACTACAGGACCTCTTCTTTATAAACCACTACTTTCAAGAGCAGAGGACATAGCTGACTTTCCTAACACACAGAAACAGACACAAAGATTTAGACAAAATGAGGAGACAGAGGAATATGTCCCAAGTGAAAGAACAAGACAAAACCATAGCAGGAGACCAAAGTGAAACAGATATATGTAATATGCCTGATAACAATTCAAAGTAAAGGTCATAAAGATACTGGGCTTGAGAAAAGAGTGGAGAACATCAGTGAGACCCCTTCAAAGAGAGAGAAAACATAAAAAAGAACCAGTCACAGATGAATAACACAATAAATGTAATTAAAAATACACTAGATGGAATAAATAGAAGGCTAGAGGAAGCAGAGAAATGAATTAGTGACCTGAAGGACAGTGTAATGGAAAGTAATCAAGCTGAGCAGATGAGAGAAAAAAAATTATGCAAAATGAGAAAAGACTTAGGGAACTCAGTAACTCCATCAAGTGTAGTAGTATTCATAGTATAGGAATCCCAGAAGTAGAAGAGAGAGAAAAGGGGGCAGAAACATTTTTTATTTTAAAAAATAATAGCTGAAAACTTCCTTAATCTGGGGGAAGGAAACAGATATCCAGATCCAGGAGGCACAGACGGCCCCCAACAAAATCAACCCAAGGAGGTCCACACCAACGCACATTAATTAAAATGGCAAAAAGTAGTGATAAAGAGAAAATTTTAAAATCAGCAAGAAAAAAGAAGACAGTTACATATAACAAAATCCCCGTAAGGCTATCAGCAGATTTTTTTTAGTGGAAACTTTGCAGGCCAGAAGGGAATGGCATGATACATTCAAAGAGCTGAAAGGAAAAAAAAAAATATCTACAGCCAAGAATACTCTATCCAGCAAGGATATCATTCAGAATAGGAGAGATAGAGTTTCCTAGACAAAAAGAAGCTAAAGGAGTTCATGACCACTAAACCAACCCTACAGGAAATGTTAAAGAGGACTCTTTGAGGGGAAAGGAAAGACCATAAATAAGAGTAAGAAAAGTAGGAAGCACAAAAGCCTAAAAATAAGTCTATCTATAAAAATAAGTCAAGGGACTCACAAAATAAAAGTATGTAAATTATGACACCATATGCCAAAAATATGGTGGGAAAAGGAATAAAGAATGGGCTCAAATGTAAGCAACCATCAACTTAATATAGACTGCTATATGCAGCAGATGTTATATACAAACCTAAAGGTACCACCAATCAAAAACCAGTAATAGATAGCCAAAAAATAAAGAGAAAGGAATCCAAGTATATCACTAAAGAAAGCCAGCACACTGAGAGAGAAGAGCAAGAGAAGAAAGGATCAGAGAAGAACTACAAAAACAACCACAAAACAAGTAAGAAAATGGCAATAAATAGATAGTTATGAATAATTACTTTGAATGTAAATGGAACTAAATGCTCCACTCAAAAGACATAGGGTAACAGAATGGATTAAAAAAAACAAAAAAACAAGACCCATGTCTATGCTCCCTACAGGGGACACATTTCAGACCTAAAGACACCTGCAGACTGAAAGTGAAGGGATGGAGAAACATTAATCATGTAAATGGATGTCCAAAGAAAGCTGAGATACTTATACTATACAATACTTATATCAGACAAAGTAGACTTTAAAACAAAGACTGTACCAAGAGACAAAGGACTCAATAATAATAAAGAAGGCAATCTAACAAGAAGATATAACAACTGTAAATATTTATGCACCCAACATGGGAGCACCCAAATACATAAAACTAATAATAATAAACCAAAGGAGCTAATTGATAGTAATGCAATAATGGTAGGGAACTACACCCCACTTATATCAATGAACAGATCATCTAAATAGAAAATCAACAAGGACACAGTGATGTTTAATGACACACTAGACCGGACCAGATAGATATAACAGATATATTTAGAACATTCCATCCTAAAACAGCAGAATACACATTCTTTTCAAGTGCATACAGAACATTCTCCAGAATAGATCATAAATTAAGCCACAAAACAAGTCTCCATAAATTCAAAATGATTGCAGTCATACCATGCATCTTTACTGACCGTAACACTATGAAAGTAGAAATCAACAACAAGAAAAAATCTGGAAAGAGCACAAATACATGGAGGTTAAACAACATGCTACTAAACAATGAATGGGTCAACCAAGAAATCAAACAAGAAATCAAAACTTACATGGAGAGAAATGAAAATGAAAACACAAAATCTGGGATGCAGCAGAAGTGGTTCTGAGAGGGAAGTTTAGAGCAAAACAGGCCTATCTCAAGAAGCAAGAAAAATGTCAAATAAACAACTTAACCTAGAAAAAGAAGAACAAATGAAACCCAAACCAGCAGAAAGAAGAAAATAATAAAGATTAGAGCAGAAATAAAGAATATAGAAACTAGAAAACAATAAAAACAGATTAACGAAACCAAAAGCTGATTCTTTGAAAAGATCAACAAAATTGATATACTTCTAGCCAGACTCATCAAAAAAAGAGGAGAGAGAAAAAGAGAGAGAGAGAGAAAGAGAGAGAGGACTCAAACAAAATCAGAAATGAAACAGGAGAAATAACAATTAACACCACAAAAATACAAAGGATTGTAAGAGAACATTATGAAAAAGTATATGCCAAAAAATTGGACAACCTAGAAGAAATGGATAAATTCTTAGAAACATATAATCTCCCAAACTGAATCAGGAAGAAATAGAAAATTTGAACAGACTGATTACCAGCAATGAAATTGAATCCATTATCAAAAAAATCCCAACAAAAAGACAAAAAGAAGTCCAGGACCAGATGGCTTCACAGGCAAATTCTACCAAGCATTTAAAGAAGAGTTAATACCTATTATTCTCAAACTATTCCAAAAAATAGAAGAGAAAGGAAAACTTCCAAATTCATTCTATAAGGTCAGCATTACCCTGATACCAAAACCATATAAAGACACCACTAAAAAAGAGAACTACAGGCCAATATCTCTAATGAAGATAGATGCAAAAATCCTCAATAAAATATTGACAAACCAAATCCAACAATACATTAAAAAAATCATTCACCTTGATTGAGTGGGATTTATTTCAGGCATGCAAGGGTAGTTCAATGTTCACAAATCAATCAACATGATCCATCACATTAATAAGAGAAAGGATAGAAGCATATGAAAATAGCTGTATGCTTTAGTCATTGAAACTAGGCTGTGCACCAGATGATATATGGAATTGTTGAATCAGCCACAAACATCTATAGCCATACCACCCTGAATGCACTTGATTCTGTAATTGTTGAATCACTAACTATATTGTACACCTGAAACTAATATAACTCTGTATGCTAACTAAATGAAATTAAAATATTTTTTTAAAAAGGCTGTATGATCATTTCAATAGATGCAGAAAAAGCATTTGACAAAGTACAACATCCATTCATGATAAAAACCCTGAACAAAGTAGGTTTAGAGGGAACATACCTCAACATACTAAAGGCATTATATAAAAAATCCACAGCTAATATCATCCTCAATGGGGAAAAACTGAGAGCTTTTCCCCTAAGGTCAGGAACAAGATGTCCATTCTCACGACTTTCATTCAACATAATACTGGAAGTCCTAGCCACAGCAATCAGACAACAGAAAGAAATTAAAAAAAAAAAATCCAAATTGGTAAAGAAGAAGTAAAACTAATGATGTAATGTATGGTGATTAACATAACATAATAAAATAAAATTTAAAAAAAAGAAGAAGTAAAACTTTCAGTATTATAGATGACACTTTATACAGAAAATCCTGAAGACTCCACCAAAAAAACAACTAGTACTGATAAATGAGTTCAGTAAAATTGTAGGGTACAATTTTTTTTTTAATATTTTATTTATTTGACAGAGAGAGACAGAGCGAGGAGGGAACACAAGCAGGGGGAGTGGGAGAGGGAGAAGCAGGCTTCCCGCTGAGCAGGGAGCCCGATGCGGGGCTTGATCCCAGGACCCTGGGACCATGACCTGAGCCGAAGGCAGACGCCCAACCGACTGAGCCACCCAGGCGCCCCTGTAGGTTACAATTTCAATGTATAGAAATCTGTTGCATATACACTGTATAGTAAGAATGAAGTAGCAGAAAGAGAAATTAAGAAAACAATCCAATTTACAACTGCACCAAAAATAATAAAATACCTAGAAATAAACTTAAAGAGGTGAAAGGCTTATACTCTGAAAACTGTAAAACACTGATAAAAGAAATTGAAAATGGCACAAAGAAATGGAAAAGCATTCCATGCTCATGGATTGGAAGAATGAATATTATTAAAATGTCTATACTATCCAAAGCAATCTACAGATTTAATGCAATCTCTATCAAAATCCAATAACATTTTTCAGAGAACTAGAACAAACAATCCTGAAATTTGTATGGAACCAGAAAGGACCCTGAATAGCCAAAGCAATCTTGAAAAAGAAAAACAAAGGTAGAGGCATCACAATTCTGGACTTCAAATTATATTACAAAGCTGTAGTGATCAAAACAGTATGGTACTGGCACAAAAATAGACACATAGATCAATGGAACAGAATAGAAAGCCCAGAAATAAACCCACAATTACATGGTTAATTAATCTTTGATAAAGGAGGCAAGAATATCCAATGGGAAAAAGTCTCTAGCTACATGTGAAAGAATGAAACTGGACACTGTCCTTACACCATACATAAAAAGAAATCCAAAATGGATTAAAGAACTAAATGTGATAACTGAAACTATAAAAAATCCTAGAAGAGAGGACAGGCAGTAATTTTCTGATAATTTCCTAGGAAGCAACATCTTTCTAGATATGTCTCTTGAGGCAAGGGAAACAAAAGCAAAGATAAACTATTAGGACTACATCAAAATAAAAAGCTTCTGCACAGCAAAGGAAACAACCAACAGAACTAAAAGACAATGTACTGAATGGGAGGAGATATTTGCAAATGACATATCTTATAAAGGGTTAGTATCCAAAATATATAAAGAAATTATACAACTCAACACCATAAAAATAAATAATTCAATTTAACAATGTACAGAGGACATGAACAGACATTTTTCCAAAGAAGACATCCAGATGGCCAATAGACACATGAAAAGATGCTCAACATCACTCAACATCAGAGAAATGCAAATCAAAACTACAATGAGATATCACTTCACACTTGTCAGAATGGCTAAAATAAAAAACTGAAGAAACAACAAGTGTTGGTAAGGATATGGAGAAAAAGTTACCCTCATGCGCTGCTGGTGGCAATACAAACTGGTGTACCCCCTGTGGAAGATAGTATGAAGGTTCCTCAAAAAATTAAAAATAGAACTATCCTATGATGCAGTTATTGCACTATTGGGTATTTACCCGAAGAACACAAAAACACAAATTCGAAGGGATATATGCACCCCTATGTTTATTGCAGCCTGGTTTACAGTAGTCAAACTATGGGAGTAGCCCAAGTGTCCATCGATAGATGAATGGATAGAGAAGATGTGGTGTATATATACAACAGAATATTATTCAGCCATAAAAAGAATGAAATCTTGTCATTTGCAACAACACGGATGGATGAGAGTATAATGCTAAGAGAAACAACCAGTAAGAGGAAGACAAGGATATGATTTCACTCACAAGTGGAATAAGAAACAATATAGCAGGGTGCCTGGGTGGCTCAGTCGGTTGGCTGTCTGCCTTTGGCTCAAGTCATGATCCCGGGGTCCTGGAATTGAGCCCCACGTGGGGCTTCTTGCTTGTTGGGGAGTCTGCTTCTCCCTCTGCCCCTCACCCCACTCTTGTGCTTTCTTTCAAATAAATAAATAAAATCCTTTTTTTTTTTTTTTAAGGAACAATACAGCAAACAAAAGGGGAAAAAAGAAACAAACCAAAAAACAGACTCTTTTCTTTAAAGATTTTATTTATTTATTTGAGAGAGAGAGAGCGCACGAATTCAGGGAGGGGCCGAGGGAGAGGGAGAAGCAGACTCCCCCTTGAGCAGGGTGCTGGATGCAGGGCTCGATCCCAGGACCCCGGGATCATGACCTGAGCTGAAGGCAGACGTTTAACCAACTGAGCCACCCAGGTGACCCCCCAAAATACTCTTAACTATAGAGAACAGTTATCAGAGGGGAGGCAGGTAGGGGATGGGGAATTAAGAATAAGAGTAAATTTATCTTGATGAGCATTGTGTAATATATGGAACTGTTGAGTCACTATATTGTATACCTGAAACTAATATGACACTATATTATTAACTATACTGGAATTAAAATTTAAAAATATTTAAATGAACAGACTCTTCAACATTTGCACTTGGATATCTAACAGGCATCTTGCAGTCTACAAGTCCAAAGTGTAATTCTTGATCCTCCCCCTTTGAAACTGCTCTTCTCATAACCCTCCCGTATCAGTTAATGGCAATTTCATGCTAGTTATTCAGCTCTAAAATCTTGGGAGTCATCCTTGACCCTTCTTTTTTTATACTATTGTTTCAAATCTGTCAGATAACCTTGTCACCATTCCTGAACTGAGCCACCATCATCGTTCTGTATTATTCCAATTGCTTCCCAATGTGCATATACATATGTATGTTTTCAAATCATTCAACCAATACCAATGATAATACATATTTTCCATATTGTAAAACAATTTAAACTACCAACTAGTTGTCTACTCTTTCATGCAATATTCAAATTTTTTGTATTTCCCTAAGATGATCTGTTCTATTTCATCTAATACAGATATTTAAATTTTATGTAAATTTTATGTAAATTTTAGACTGTATTACATACAATATTGTAATTGTATAATACCACATAAAATTCAAGAATAAGGATTTAAATATTATTTTTGCTTCCACTTTTTCTTCTAACCATCTACTCTGACTCTCAATACATAGTTATACTACTAAAACTTTAAGCACAAATTACCTCACTAGTAAAAACCTACCTGTAGCTTGTCATCTCACTCAGATTAAGAATAAATCTTTGCAAAGGTTTTATAAGATACTCAGCATTTAGATCGTATATGTCCTTGATCTCATTTCCAATGGCTCTCGCCTTACTTTCCTTTCTTCAACCACAGTGGTCTTTTTTGCTGAACTCAGTCAACTAGGGATGTTCTCTCCTCTGGGCTTTTGTAATTTTAATTTCCTCTGACAAGAACTCTCTTCCATTAGTTATAAAATGGTTTGCTTCTTTATTTCCATTAAGTTTTGCTGAAATGCCACCTTCTCAGGGAGGTTTCTCTGATCACTCTATTCTAAATTCAATGCCTCCTCTATTCCTGTTTTCTTTTTCACTGTAACACTTATTAAAATAACACATTATGTATTTTATTTATATATTTTTACCATCTATCCTGTCTTCACTGTAATGTAAATTCCTGATGGATTTCTTTTGTTTATTGCTGAAACTCTATAACTTAATTGTTCCTGACATATATGTGTTGCTCAATAAGTATTTCTTGATAAATGCAATGAATTAATTCAACCTTGAGCAATATTTTTCTGTATAGCACTGTCATAATTACTGTAAAAGTCTTAAGAAAGAGTCCAATAGAATTGAAAATGGGATATTACCAAGTCATGTTTTGTCTCTTTTATATTTGCTATTGGGTGAGAATCTAGGATGTGTATGTGATTGATTCTTTATTAACTGGAAACCAAATTCCTGCTGCCGATTTCTTTTGGAAAGTAAACCTTATGAAGATGTATTATCAATTTTCTTTCCTGTTTAGAAGTTTCTTTATCTTATTACATAAAATTGTACAAATTGAAGCTATTAAGAATTTTATAGAGCCGTCTGGTCTGGTTTGAAGCAGTTTTCCCTCATCACTCCTTGACTCTTGTTCCACTGTTTAACTCACAAGGCAAATTGAACAGAAGAGCAGATGGAGTTACAACCTGTAGATGTTTCATTAGTGTCTTCATTATTCAGAGGCACTCATTTATAATACTCCAGACAGAGTCCTTTCTATGATGCATAGAAGATGGTTGGCTAAATCTGATAAGTTAATATACTCAAATCTTGTCATTTACCTCTGAATTTCTTTTTTGCCCTTCAAATAGAGTATTTTGTACATTTTAGTTCTTGATATAAAGACAAGAGGAGAGCAGTGGGCAAGACAAAATTGTTTGCCTTCTATACAACAATATGAAACTCTCCAGGTTTCAGTATTAGAGAAATGTTAAGCATATTACTCCATAACATCATTATGGCATCAAGCCATTGACTGGAAATTTACATTTGTTCATGCTTAAAAATTGCTGTTGCACAGACAATCCTACTCCCCTACCTATTTGCAGTTATTTTCCATAATTCTGTATTTACATATTCATTTTGATGTTTCATTGTTTTAAATGTACACATTATACATCAACATTTAGACTATTCACCTGACTTCTATAAAACAAAAATAGCTTTTTTAAAAAAGATTTTATTTATTTAATTTACAGAGAGAGAGAGAGAGCACAAGCAGGGGGAGCAGCAGGCAGAGGGAGAGGGGGCTGAGCAGAGAGCCCCCAACATAGGGCTCCATCCCAGGGCCCTGGGATCATGACCTGAACCAAAGGCAGACACTTAACCAAATGAGCCACCCAGGCACCCCAAAACAAAAATAGCTTTTATTTTTTTACTTTTTGTCAAAAAAATAAAAAATTATTTATTTGAGATAGAGAGAGAGTGAGAGAGAGAGCATATGTGGGGCGGGGGGGAAGAGGCAGAGGGAGAGGGAGAAGCAGGCTATCCGCTGAGCAGGGAGCCCCAGTGAAGGGCTTGATCCCAGGACTCTGAGCTGAAGGCAGCTGCTTAACCAACTGAGCCCCCCAGGTGTCCCCAGAAATAGCTTTTAAAAGAACAACAGGACAGATGTTATTTCATTTTTTTCTATTATGTTCAGTTACCACTGTATAGTACATCATTAGTTTTTGATGTAGGGTTCAATGATTCATTAGTTGCATATAAAACCCAGTGCTCACTACTGGGTATTTACCCCAAAGATACAAATGTAGTGATCCGAAGGGGTACATGCACCCCTATGTTTATAGCAGCAATGTCCACTATAGCCAAACTATGGAAAGAGCCAAGATGTCCATCGACAGATGAATGGATAAAGAAGATGTGAGATATATATATATATATATATATATATATATATATATATCTCAATGGAATATTATGCAGCCATCAAAAGGAATGAAATCTTATCATTTGCAACGACGTGGATGGAACTGGAGGGTATTATGCTGAGTGAAATAAGTCAATCAGAGAAAGACATGTATCATATGATCTCACTGATATGAGGAATTCTTAATCTCAGGAAACAAAATGAGGGTTGCTGGAGTGGTGGGGGGTGGGAGGGATGGGGTGGCTGGGTGATAGACATTGGGGAGGGTATGTGCTATGGTGAGCACTGTGAATTGTGTAACACTGATGAATCACAGAAAAATAATACATTATATGCTAAAAAAAAGAAGAAGATAGTAGGAAGGGAAAAATGAAGGGGGGGAAATCAAAGGGGGAGACGAACCATGAGAGACTATGGACTCTGAGAAACAAACTGAGGGCTCTAGAGGGGAGGGGGGTGGGGGGATGGGTTAGCCTGGTGATGGGTCTTAAAGAGGGCATGTATTGAATGGAGCACTGGGTGTTATACGCAAACAATGAATCATGGAACACTACATCAAAAACTAATGATGTAATGTATGGTGATTAACATAATAAAAAAATTATATAAACAAAACAAAACAAAAAAAACCTAGTGCTCATCACAACATGTGCCCTCCTTAATACCCATCACCCATTCCCCCACCCCTCTCCCCTCTGAAACCCTCAGTTTGTTTCCTGGGGTCCAGAGTCTCTCATGGTTCATCTCCCTCTCTGGTTTCTCTCCCTTCAGATTTCCCTCCTTTCCCCTATGGTCTGCCATGCTATTGCTTATGTTCCACATATGAGTGAAACCATATGATAATTGTCTTTCTCTGCTTGACTTATTTCACTCAGCATAATCCCCTCCAGTTCCATCCATGTTGATGCAAATGGTGGGTATTCATCCTTTCTGATGGCTGAATAATAGTCCATTGTATGTATGAACCACATCTTCTTTATCCATTCATCTGTTGAAGGGCATCTCAGCTCTTTCCACAGTTTGGCTATTGCGGACTTTGCTGCTATGAACATTGGGGTGCATATGACCCTTCTTTTCACTACATCTGTGTCTTTGGGGTACCCAGTAGTGCAATTGCTGTTAAGTCTAAGTCTCTACATAATGCTCTTTTCCTCTAGAGTGGCTTTACTCCACCATACCCTGATAAACTAAGTATAGGATGATCTTAATTTGAACAGGGACTCAGAAGACTAAGACTGCATTACGGTTTCTGATAGGCTTATTCTATTTTCATTTCTCATCTGTCCCTCAAGATTAGTACTCCTACAGTTCCAACTAATACCCTAGGGCACTTACTAGGACCCTTTCTTCCTTGGTGTGTTCTGATTACCATTTGTGCCTCCTTAACATCAAGAGATTGTTGGAAACTCTACTTGAATTTTAGCAGCTTTTAGCTTAGTTTCTCTGCCTTTTGCCCTCAACAGCTTAATAATTAAGCAATGTTTCAAGTGAAACTTGACTTCACATTCTGCCTCTTCTTTCTTATTAGGGATGTTGGTCTCTCAGGTCCTAGCAGGCTTGGTAGGCCCACACTTCAATTTTTGTCTCTCTTTTTGAGGCTGCTAAAAGCTCTTCTGGCTCTACTGCCTTAAAAAAAAGTGGTGGTTGAGTAGATTTGCAGCATCTTGCTCCATGCTAAGAACTAGCAAATGTTCCCTAAAAAATTCAGTTCACAGAATATCTGCTCACTTATCTGCAGTTGACTTATTTCCGGGGATTTGGTTCCTCAGCTTCTATAAGATTCAGTGGTAATCTGATGAGATGCCATTGAAGGTACATGTTTGAATATATCTTTAAAAAAATCTGGCTCTTTTAGTTGTTTTGTAGCAGGAACATTGGTTTTTCACAAGCTATTTTATCACAGTCAGAAGCACAAGTCCCATCAAGACACACTTGATTTTTTTTGACTGTCACTCCACGAGGTAACAGACATAGTCATTAAATTTATCTTTAAAGCCCTAGGAGGAATCAACATTACAAGCAGGCACACTCCCTGGTTTCCAGGGAAGAGGTCAGAGAAAGAATGCCTGAAGGTGGCTAGAAAGCCTTTGCCAGTGTTTGTGAACTTTCTATCTCAGCAGGGCTTTTTTCATTGCCCTTATTACATTACAGGCAACAGCACTAGTGACCCCAATGATTTGGACCATTCCTTAGCTGAAAAGCATGTTAAAATTTTCCCAAGGTGTCTTGGTTCATTTCGGCTGCTATAACAAAACACCACAGACTGGGTAGCTTATTTCCCACAGTTCCAGGAGCTGGAAGTCCAATATAAGGATGTAGGCATGGTTGGGTGACAGCCCTCTTCCAGGTCACAGACTTTTTGTATCTTCACATGATGGAAGAGGCTAGGAAGCTCTGTGAAACCTCCATTTTTTTTTCAATTTTTTTAGAGAGGGAGAGAGTGGGTGTGTGCAGGGGTTGGGGGGAGGGAGAAGAGAGAGAGAGAGAGAGAATCTAAAGCAGGCTCCACACCTAGCACAGAGCCTGACATGGGGCTCAATTTCAGAACCCTGAGATCATGACCTGAGCCAAAATCAAGAGTCAGACGCTTAACTGACTGAGCTACCCAGGTGCCCCTGAAGCCTCTTTTTTAAGAGCACTAATTTCATTTATGAGAGCTCCAACCTAGGTACAACCCAAAGGCCCGACCTCTAATACTATCACATTGGGCATCAGGATTTCAACATATAAATTTAGGGGGACACAAATATTTAGACTATAGCACAAGGAAATGAGAGACAGCAGTAGGGGAAGAATTTTTTTTTTTTAAGATTTTATTTATTTATTTGACAGAGAGAGAAAGAGAAAGAGTATGAGCTGGGGGAGGAGCAGAGGGAGAGGAAGAAGCAGACTCCCTGCTGAGCAGCGAGCCCAACGCAGGGCTCCATCCCAGGATCAAGGGATCCTGACCTGAGCTAAAGGCAGACGCATAACCAACGGAGCCACCCAGGTGCCCCCTTTTTAAAATTATTTCCTCTAATCATGTTCTTGTACTGTCAACCTCAGCTCCTTCCTAGCTCAGGCTGCAAGCACACACCCCCTCAAACTTCACCCCTGCACACTTACCTAGGGCAAAAGGATCTTTAGTCTCCTTAGTGGTTTCTTATGAAATTATACTTTAGTTCTTGAAATGTTTATTTTCTTCCCCCTTCTATAATTTCCGTGTAATTTTTTGGTGATGTAACCAGCACTTTTAAACATCTTGGCAAGAAGTTGAGGCTTCTGTGCAATGATTTCCTTTCATTTGTTTCCTCTCCCATGGCTCTACAGAAAGTAATATTCCTCATTGTGGTAGGAAAAAAATGACTCTCCAACAATGTCCATGCCCTAATCCCCAGAACCTGTGAATATGTTATGGTACACAGCGAAAGGAACTTTAAAAATGTAAATAAGGTTACAAATCAGTGACATTAAGAGAGAGTATCCGAGATTATCCAAGTAGGCCAAATCTAACTATTTGAGTCCTTAAAAGCAAAATAACTGGGGCACTTGGGTGGCTCAGTCGGTTAAGCGTCTGCCTTTGGCTCAGGTCATGATCCCAGGGTTCTGGGATTGAGCCTCGTGTCTGGATCCCTGCTTAGCGGGGAGCCTGCTTCTCCCTCTCCCACTCCCGCTCCCCCTGCTTGTGCTCTCTCTCTCTGTGTAAAATAAATAAATAAAATCTTAAAAAAAAAAAAAGCAAAATAACCTTCTTCAGCTGGGGCAGAAGAAATGAAGCAGAAGGATAAGTCAGAAATATTTGAAGCAAGAGAAGGACTTGACTATAGTTTCTGATTTGAAGATGGAGAGGCAACATGATGAGATAACCATTAAGTTAAGTGACCCCAGCTGAGAGCCAGCAAGAAAATAGGAACTTGGCGCTAGAACCAAGAGGAATTTAATTCTGCCAACAACTTACAGGAATTTGGAAAGATTTTTCCCTAGAGGCTTCAGAAAATAGCTTAAGCCAGTCAACACCTTGATCTTAGCCTTCTGGAAACTTAAGCAAGAAAAATCAGTCAAGCCTACTATGATGTGGGGTGGCCGAGCGCAATGGTCAAGAAAGAATTCTTGAGATGTTTTATGGTGCAAAAAGGTGCTTTTATTATAGCATGGCGACAGGACCATGGGCAGAAAGAGCTGCACTTGTAAGGAGACTGATTATATACTTTTAAGTTTCGGGGGGAGGGTATA
Organism: Halichoerus grypus; assembly: GCF_964656455.1. Taxonomy (NCBI): domain Eukaryota; kingdom Metazoa; phylum Chordata; class Mammalia; order Carnivora; family Phocidae; genus Halichoerus; species Halichoerus grypus. The sequence goes on along the minus strand of NC_135727.1, from coordinate 103,083,576 downwards.
GATAATATAAGTCTCTAAAGGATTTCTGTATGTTAAAGAAGAGTTATAGGATCCTGGAGGTCTGGCTATTGTCAAGATAAGTTTGCTTTTAGACTCTAGCAAAACATTAACAAACATTAAAGCAGCCATGCATTAAGGAGGGCATGTGATGGAATGATCACTGGGTGTTATATGCAACTGATGAAGAAGCTAATGATGTACTATGTGTTGGCTAATTGAATTTAAATTTAAAAAAAGAAAAGAAAGAAAGAAAAAAAAGAAAAGAGCCATGAGTTCCTGGAGGAATGTTAAGCTCTGCCTATCTCAGGCAATCAACCTTGCAATCAACCTCATTATTCATTAGTGGGCTGAAAGTTGTGAGAAAATTTAATTTTATCTACATTTCCCTTGGCTTTGTTCTCCTCATCACATACCAGATTTCTGAACTATAGAAACTGTGAGATAATAAGTGTGTGTTGCTTGGGGCTATTAAATTTGTGTTAATTTGTTATAGCAGTCATGGAAAACTCATACACTCATATGCAACCCACTCCCAGCATTCCCCACATTCAATCAAGCAACCTATAGATTCAATGCAATCCCTATCAAAATTGCAATAATGTTTTTTACATAAAAAGAAAAATCCTTTCTAAAATTCATATGGAACCTCAAAGGACCCGAATAGCCAAGATAATTTTGAAAAAAAGAGCAAAGCTAGAGGTTGCATGCTTCCTGATTTCAATATTTATTACAACACTTCAGTAATCAAAACAGTGTAGTATAGGCTTAAAGACAGACATATAAGCCAATAGAACAGGATAAAGAGCCCTCACATATATGGTCAAGTAATTTTCTACCAGGATGCCAAGAATTTAAAATGGGGGAAAAGACAGTCTTTGCAACAAATGGTATTAGTACTACTGGCTTTCCACATAGAAACAAATAAAGTTAAACATTTATTCCATATGTAAAAATTAACTCAAAATGGATCAAGAATCTAAATGTAAGACCTAAAGTTATAAAATCCTTAGAATAAAACAGGGGAAAAGCTTTATGACACTGGATCCAGCAATGATTTATTTGATATGACACCAAAAACACAGGTAACAAAAGTAGAAGTTAATTGTACCACTGTATTAAATCAAAATTAGAATTCTGTGCATAAAAGGAAACAATCAACAGAGTAGAAAGGCAACCTATAGAATCTAAAAATATCTGAAAATCATATATCTAATAAAGGATGAATACTCAGAATATAAAAAGAACTCATACAACTCAACAACAACAAAAAACCCCAAATAATCTGATTAAAAAATTGGCAAAGGCTTAAATAGACATGTCTTAAAAGAAGATAAACAAATGTGCAATAAGCAGATGAAAAGATGGTCAACATCACTAATCGTTAGGAAAATACAAATCAAAGTTACCAGGAGATACCATCTCACACCAATCAGGATAGCTACTATCAAAAAATAATAATAATAAACAAAGAAGGAAGAAAGAAAACAACTGTTGGTAAGGATGTGGAATAATCTGAATTCTTGTGCACTGTCAGTGGGAATGTAAAATGATATAGTTCCTGTGGAAAATAGTATGGTGCTTCCTCAAAAACTTAAAAAATAGAATTACTATATGATCTAGTAATTCTGTTTCTGGGTATATACTCAAAAGAATTGAAAGCAGGGTCTTTAGATATTTGTACACCCATGTTTATGGCAGCATTATTCACAATAGCTATTCACAAAAGCAACCCAAGTGTCTATCAAGAGATGGATGGAAAAGCAAAATGTGGTATATACATACAATGGTATATTATTCAGCCTTAAAAAGAAGGAAATTCTGCAATATTTCACAATATGGATAAACCTTGAGAACATTATGCTAAGTGAAATAAGCCAGTCACATAAAGGCTAATACTATGTGTTTCAACTTACATGAGGTACTTAGAGTAGTCAATATTATAGAGACAGAAAGTAGAATGGTGGTTGCTTGGGACTGGGTAGAGAGAAGAATAAATAATTATTATTTAATATGTACAGAGTTTTGGTTTTACAAGATGAGAAGATTTCTGGAGATAGATGGTAGTGAAGTACACTGTACAACATGAGCATATTTAATACCATTAAACTGTATACCTAAAAATGGCTAAATAGTAAATTCTATGTTATGTGTATTTTATAATTTTTTAAAAAATGGAAAAATTAATAGAGGTAAATATTGATTCTTTGAAGAGAGTAACAAAATTAATAAACTTAGGGTTAGACTGATGAATAAATGATAGATAAGGCATACATTATTAATAAAGTGAAAGCAAAAAGATTGTCCTTATAAGAAAATTAGAATATTTTATGTATAACTTGATGCCAATACATTTAACAATTAACATAAAATAGGCCATATCCTAAAGAAACACAAATAATACAAGATGTCATAATCCAAATTCCATTAAAATCAATCCTTTTAAAGAACTTCTCACAAAGTACACCCCATACTCAGATGACTTCACAAGTAAATTCTTATATATATTTTAACATAAATATCACCAATTTTTTTAATTTAAATTCAATTAGCCAACATATAGTACATCATTAGTGTCCGATGTAGAGTTCAATAATTCATCAGTTGCATATAACACCCAGTGCTCATCACATAATGTGCCCTCCTTAATATTACCTATTTTTAAATAAATTCTTTAAGACAGGAAAATGAAAGAATATTTATTTTACTGTATAGGTATAGTATAATTATCTCAAAACCTGACATAGGACATTATAAGAAGGAAAAATCCCAACTCATGCTATTTTTTCTCATGAATAGGTGCCAAATCATAAACAAAATATTGATAAACCAAATACAGTGTTAGATGAAAACTAACACATAATGGTCAAGTTGGTTATATTACAGGAATCAATGTAATCCCCCCTATTAAAAGAAGAAAATTAAAAAAGAATATCATCATTTCAATATATATAGAAATAGCAAACAAAAAATAGCAACTAGAAGGAAAATCTGTTAGGAATAGAATGGAACTTCTGTAATCTGATTATTATCTACCAACTGCCTGCATTAATTACCATACGAAATCCTAGATGATGCAATAAGGCAAGGGATAAGGAAGAGTGGACATAAAGAGTTAAAACACTGCTGTCTGTGTATAAAGTTGAAAAGTTTCTACTGATGAACTCTTAGAATGAAGAAGTGAATCAAATACCTGATTATACAGTATTGGAAGTGAAAATTCTACACAGGAAACTAAAAACATTCTGAGAAATTGAAGTTCATACATCCTAATAAATATAGCAGGTCCTTAGATTGGAAGATTTGGCATATAAAGATGTAAATTTTGAATTTCAAAACCAAGCAAAATAATGAAGAGATACCTCACTATATACATATATATTATATAAAGATAGATATATCTTTATGTACCTATATAGATTAAATACAGATATTAACATAATAAATATATATATTTGTTCTCCCAATGGCTAACAAATACATATATATATTTGTTCTCCCAATGGTTAATAAACTTAAGGACTGGCAATCAACCTCATTATTCATCAGAGAAATGAAAATTAAATCTCAATGAGATACTCCTACACACCCACCAGAATGGTTCAAAAGAAAGGAAAAGAAAGCTAGCAATACCAAACTCTGGCAAAGATGCAGTGCAAATGAAATTCTCACACACTGTTGGAAGTTTAAATAGGTAAATACATAGAATCACTTTGGGAATCTGCCTTCTATTGAAGTTTAATATGAACATGCCATTTGTTCTAGCAGTTTCATTCCTACACAAATACACAAAAGAAATGCATGCATGTATTGACCAAAAGGTATGCACAGTAATATTCATAGCACCATTATTTATAATAGCCCCAAAGTGATACCTTCCTAAACATCTTTCAATGATAGAATGGATAAATATATAATGGAATATTCTTACATTGGAATATCAACAGGCAATGCAAATATACTTTATAAACTGACAATATTTTATGAGAGATGACTAAGAATAATGCTCACATAGTGCAGGAGAAGAGATATTTGTTTTAAGAGAGGAAGATTACCAGGATAGTGAATAATTTATAAATTACTATGACTATTTTTGTTCATAAATATCTTTGTATTTTTTAAAAATGTTTTCCCAAACACAACCTTATTAAGCAGAGGAATTTTATAATTAGTCCTCAGAAAATGAAAATTCTACTATGCCTTCATTAAGCAATATACACAGTGCATATATAATTCTGACTAGAGCAAAAACAGTTAAATACAAAATTGTTAGGTAAATTTTCACAAATAAGCATGCATAAAGTATAGGAAGACCAGTGAGAATCAGGCCATCAGATAGTGCAAATCCAATAAGTTATCATATATTACTTATGAAAGTTAATTTTATGTGTCAACTTGCCTAAACTATAGTGCACAGTTCAAACACTATTCTAGATATTGCTGTGAAGATATTTTGTAGACGTGGTGATGTTGTGGTGGATGATGTATGATCTACAATCAGTAGATTTTAAGTAAAGGAGATTATTGTCAATATTGTAAGTGGGCCTCATCCAATCACTGGAAATACTGTAAAAGCAAAACCAAAGTTTGCCTGAAGAAAGAGAAATTCTGCCTCAAACAGGAGCATCAACTGTTGCTTCAGTTTCCAGCCTATAGGCTCGCCCAAAGCTTTTCAGACTTGCCAGCCTGCACAAACGGCCAGCCAATTTCCTGAAATAGATTGATCTACCTACATCTGTATCACTATCAAGATATATATAACATGTTTATCTACATCTACCTCCTACTGGTCTGTTTGTTTCTTTTTCTCTGGAGAACCATGACTGATACAGATTTTGGTACCAACAGTAGCTCTAAAGGAACATAAACTTCAGAATGAGTTGAGGGAATTGATTTTGGGGTTTCTGAAATTGGTTCTGTAATCTGATTAGATTTAAAGCACTAATGACTCTATTTCCAGTGTAAAGATGGCCCTAAAAGTCCATGCTGTAATGGCAATAGATATATGTAAAATATCACTATTGAATACTTAAAATATTTATAAAAAGGCAAGTTTCTAGGTTATCATAAACTTGATACCTTAGAACATTTTTGTCAAACTCTCAAGTATAATGAGACTGGCTGCTTAGTCCTAACTGTACTGAAGAAAGTGGGGAAAGACACGGATGAATGCAGGGCTTCAAATTCCCTGCTCAAGCACCTTATAAATGAAGGAAAATGTCTGTATTAGTCAGCTAAACTGCATCTTAACCCATTCAGGCTGCTATTTAAAGAATACCATAGATTGGCTTAAACAATAGACATTTATTCTCAGAGTTCTTGAGGCTGGAAAGTCCAAGATTGAGGTCCAGCAGGGTTTGACTTCCGATAAGGGCTCTCTTCTTGACTTGTAGACAGTCACCTTCTTGCTTTGTCCTCACATGGTCTTTCCTTGATGCATGTCTCTCTCCTCCTCTTCTAAAAGGTCACCAATCCTTTTAGTATAGGACCTGACCCTTATGAACTTGTTTAATCTTAACTGCTTCTGAAAAGCCCTATTTCCGAATAGTAGGGCTTCAATATATGAGTTTGGAGAAGGGCACAATTCAGTCCATATGAGTTATTATGTCTGACCTGAAAGAAACCTTTATCTCCTATAGCCACAGGGCTGACATTGTTGAAAACCAAACACAGAACCTCATCTTGTGAGTAGTTAAATTCATCACAAATTGAATAACTAATCTTGTAGGTATCTTAAAGTGAGGTCATATGTTAGGAAAGAACCAGATAGTAAATATTGGAATGGGCACATATGAGTAGATCCCAAATAAAACTGGGTACATCAAATCCCTAAGTTCCGTTAAACCTACTTTGTCAGTAGAGGCAGTCTTTCTACCCCCCATCTGAGGAGGTTAACACTGCTTTACCTGAGGGATCATAAAGTACATGCACAATGAGGTACCTGCCTTGCAAGATATTATTGATTCTCTTCTGGACCCACTCTACTGTCTTTGCTTCTAGACCTAAAGACTCAATTTCCAGCAAGACTTAAAAGGTGAAGGTGAAATAAAGTTTGGCCCATGAGGAAGTGTGCTCCAAAAGAACTGAATGATTTTTTCCAATTTATATAGATAGGGACATGGAGAATATATGTGAGAATGGAGATTAAGGGTGTGGGCTAAGGGTGGAAAAAAACAAAGTTGGTTTAGGCCAATTTACTGATATGGGTCCACTAAAGAGAGACTTTGAATTCAGTGTTGTAGCTTGAAGGGTTAGAAAGGGATCTAACAGTTTATTTAGTTGGTTGGCTGAAATATGGACCAAAAGGTGCCTACTAAACATGAATTTCAGTGCCATAATTGCACTGGTATACTGTAGATTAAAGGCTTAGAGAGATTGGGATATTGGCCTGGTTTTATGTAAGAAATGCTCACCCATCTGGGTAGGGTCCAGAGGACACACATTTCACCACAACTATGAGAAATAAATTTGTGAGGGGAGCCACAGCATTCTTGTAGAGCTCTATAGTCACTCTTCTCTGTAGATCAGAAATTACAGCAGAAACTGATGCCAGTTAACTGAGATTCTTACATACAATGGTGGTAATTGTATCCCAAAGTAGCAGGCACCAGGTGGTAGCATATATTCACCAAAGATAGGTGGGTATGGTTACCATAATGGAAAGCAGAGTTAAAGCAATAATCAGAATAGTCTAACTCACAGAGACCTATGGCAATGGCTAGTTAATTACGGCATCCCCAGAAGAGAAATAGATGGGCAGTCTACAAAATTCTTATTTGACCTGTATATATGGAAGAGTTCTAGGTGGAATGAACAGAAGTCTAACTTGAATCACCAAAACAGAATCATGACTCTTCAATCAATTCCCAGAGTTGAGCTAGTTTACAGACCCAGAGCTCTTTGAATGAAGGAGAGGCTGGGTACCCTTGTAGAAGAATTCTGCTATACTGTTTATACCTTTAGTCTTTTTCCCAGCCTTCCCCAAGGGACATACAGACTTTTACCAGAGTAACTCTGCTTTGAGGAAAAGGAGATATATTTTTTTAGTGATTACTGGACACTGGCACTGAATTGATGCTAATTCCAAGAGAGCTGAAACATCATCATGGTCTACCAGTCAGAGCAGGGGCTACGGAGCTAAGTGAGTTTTAGGTTATGACCACCTCACAGTGGGTCTAATGAGTCCCTAAACATACCCTGTGGTTATTTGTACCCTTCAGGAATACATAATTGGAAGAGACATGCTCAACAACTGACAGAATTCAAATACTAGTTCCCTCACCTATGGAGTGAGGGATGTAATAGCAGGAAAGGCCAAGTGGAACCACTAGAATTGTTTCCACTAAGGAAAATAGTAAACCCAAAGGAATACCTCATTCCTGGATAGATGGAAAAATTAGTGCCACCATCAAGGACTAGAAGAAAACAAGGGTCATGATTTTCACCTCATCCCCATTAAATCTGCCTATTTGGCCTATGTAGAAAACAGATTGATCTTGAAAAAGAGCAGTGGATTATCATAAACATAACCAGGTGATGACTGCAATCACAGCTACTATTCCAGATGTGGTTTTGTTACCTGAGCAAATTAACATATCCCTAGTACGTGGTATATAAAATTGATCTGACAAATGCTTTTTTCTCTAAACCTGTTTTTGGTAAAGACCACCAGAAACAGGTTGTTTTCATCTGGCAAGCCAACAATAAATCTTCACTCTCTTAACTCAGAGGTATATTGACTCCCCAGACCTCTGTCATAATTTAGTCCACAGAGACCTTGCTCACCTTTCCCTTCCACAAGACATCATCACACTATTCTATTAAGTTGATGACATTCTGCTGATTGGACCTAGTGAATAAGTAATAGCAACAACTCTGGCCAAACTCTGCCAAATGGTGAGGAATAAATCTAACCAAAATTTAGGTACCTTCCACTCCAGCGAGATTTCTAGGTGTCTAGTGGTGTGGGGCATATTGAGATACCTTTCTAAGGTATTGCATCTGATTCCTCCTATGATTAAAAAAAAAAAAAAAGGAGCCCAATGCCAAATAGGCCTCTGGATTTTGGAGGTAACGGATTCTTCATTTGGTTGTGCTAAGCCACCCCATTTACTGAGTGGCCCAAAAGGCTGCTAGGTTTGAATGGGGCTAGTTTTGAGAAGAAGAAAGGGGTCTGCAACAGCTCCAGGCCACCATGCCATCTGTCTACCATGTGGACCATATTATCCAGCAGATCCAATGATACTTAAAGTTTCAGTGGAAGATGGAGATACTATTTGGAAACTTCGGTAGGTCCCTATAGATGGATCACAGTGCAGATCCTTATGAATTTGGAGTAAAGCTCTGCCATCCTCTGCAGGTAACTACTCTTCTTTTAAGAAGCAGCTTTTGGCTCACTACTAGGGCTTGTAGAGACCCACTTAAACATGGGTCACCAAATTCCCATGGAACCTGAGCTGCCCATCATGAACTGGGTGTTAGCTAACCCACTAAGCCACAAAGTTGGGGATGCACAACAGTATTCCATTATCAAATGGAAGTGGTATAGAAAACACTGGGCCTGAGCGGGTCCTGAAGGCACAATAATTACATGAAGAAGTGGCCCAAATACCCATGGTTCCCATTTCTGCTGCATTTTCTTCTCTCTCCCAGTCTGCATGTATGTGCTCATGGGGAGTTCATTACTAGCAGTTGGCTGATGAAGAGAAACTCAGCTCTGGTTTATAGATGGTTCTGTGCAATATACAAGCACCACCACAAAGAGGACAGCTACAGCACTAAAGCCCTTTTCTGGAACCTTGCTAAAGGACAGTGGTATACAGAAATCCTTCCAGTGGGCAGAAATTCAAGCAGTATATCTGGTGGTTAATTTTTTTTTTTTTTTTGGAAAGAAAAATGGCCACATGTGTGATTTGTATACTTCTTCGTGGGCTGTGGCCAGTGGTTTGGATGGTCAGGGACTTGGAAGGAACCTGATTTAAAAATTGTAACCAATTTGACTCCTCATGTCTCTGAATTGATGGGCTAAGAAAATAATTACTATACCTGCTGGGTTAATTTATTCTTATTAGTAAGGGGAAATTGATTTGCTTCCACATGATAGAAGTAAAGAAGACTATGTCTGTAATATAGGAGATCCCTTAGGGTATCTCAGTACTACCATGCCCTGTGATTATAATCAATAGAAAACTTCAACAACCCCAAATCAGGAAAAACTACTAATGACCCAGACACATTATGAATGAAGGTTTGGGGCACCCCATTAGGCAAAGAATCGTTACCAGCTGCAGGACTTGCTGAAGACAAAGGAAATATAGAATGGGTAGTGAAAGAAAGTAGTTATAAATACCAGCTATGATCATGTGACTACTTGAGGAAATGAAGACTGTAACTGTTAAGAGTGTTTTTTCCTTATTTTGTTGTAAATATATCTGTACGCATATATAATACACACAAAAAATATTTTATTATCTTCCTCTTCTTAACTACTTATACATCATAAGATGTATTCATAATAGTTAAGTTCACATGACAGAATATAAGTTTCAGAATAACGTGGAGAAAAATGAATATCTCCTAAAGATTTCAAATCTCCTTCTGAGAAAAGAGTTATATATTCTTGTTTGTACACAAACAGTTGTCTCATGTTAGATGGAATTATGGCATTGTTATTGTGTTTATTTATAGATTAAATATTGTTAAGAAGATGTATGTGGGTGCCAAATTGACAAGGGATAGACTGATGGTTAGTTTTATGTATCAATTTGGCTAGGCTGTAGTACCTAGTTATTCAAGTACTAATCAACTGTGTTGGTGTGAAGGTATTTTGTAGTTGTGGTTAACATCTATAATCAATTGACTTTAAGCAAAAGAGATCATTCTTATGTGGGATGGCCTCAGCCTATTAGTTGGAAGTCCTTAAAAGCAAAACTATGTTTTCTTTAGGGAAGAAAAAATTCTGCCTCAAAACTCCAGCATTAACTCATGCCTGAGAGTTTTGTCTGCCAGCCTGCCCTACAGATTTCAGAGTTGCTAGTCTCCACAATTATATATTTCAATGTCTTGACATTTCTCTGTCTCTCTCTCTCTACACACACACACACACACATACACACACTGGTTCTGTTTCTGTGGAGAACCCTAACTAACACACTAGTCCTGAATGTTTTTTATATTACTCTGTTAGGCACGTATTAATCTAGTGTGCTGTATAGAATTTTTTACTGCCTCCTGGCTATTAACCTAACATTCAAGGGCAATGAAAATGCTCACAAGGCTTGAACTTTGTGGAGGACTGTATTTCCTCTTAAACAAATCATTCCTCTTTCATGTTATTCTTGTTTCAAAAGGTAAAAGGAAAGGAACATTTTTAGATAAAGGATGCTTATTACTTGAAATTCATGGATAGAGCTCTTACATTGTGAAAGCTCTCAACTCTGCTAACTTTACTGCTTTTGCAGCAAGCATAATATAGACATGGATATAACATTTTTAGACTGACATCTCAGAAGACAGTATATATCTTAAAATGAAATGTTGAAGAAATTATCAGTAGTGTCAAAATTGAAGAAGAAAAAATGTTACCATTCAATTTACTGTGTTTATAGAGTTATATTGTATTTTTCCTTTCCATGTAATTGCTTTATAACCTCCAAACTCTAATCACACTTCTCTCTCCTGATACACTTAGCTAAAATTTAAGTATTAAATAATATAAAATATACATATAGAAAATCATTCCTCATCCCCAACAGTCCCAAATCCCAGACATAATCACAATCAATTGCTTTATAAAAATCTTTAAATGTTTAATTTGAAGGCTACAAAAATAGCAAAAATAATTTTGAAAAATCAAAAATAAAATCAGTTATGATCCCACAAGCTAAACACAACAATTTTCATTTTTGCATATAAGCTTTAAGTTTTTTTATGTACATAGATATTCTGCATAACTTGTCATGTTATATGTGATGTATATATTATGTAACACATATATATGTGTGTATATTGCATAATATAAAAATAAATATATTTTATGCATCGACATACTCCAAAATTGTTATATTAAAGGCTGCATAGAAACAAGATTAAGCAGGAATTCAGAGTATAGGTCACACTCAAGAAAGGGGAAAGAGTTATCCCATGCAAAATCCTTTTCCTGGATCTTTTGACCAAAATCTATATGTTCATTGAACATAACGTGCAAAACCAAATACCTATTAATGGCTGTTTCCAATTTAATGCAATTTAGATCATGCTGTATCATAGGTAAGAATAGCTTATGGCTACTCTTATCAGAAACCTAAATACAATTTCTTAGAAACAAAAAAAAAACCTGAGGTGCTCAGTCCAGTGCTAATCTTGTTTTCTAAGGATACATCAATGATTTAGGCTTTTTCTATATTTCTGCCTTTTATACTTTTTCACATGGCTCCCATACTCAAGATCATAAGATGGCTGCAAGAATCCCAGCCATCCAAAGAAGAAGTGAAACTCTCACTTTTTGCAGATGATACGATACTTTATGTGGAAAACCCAAAAGACTCCACCCCAAAACTGCTAGAACTCATACAAGAATTCAGTAAAGTGGCAAGATATAAAATCAATTGCACAGAAATCAGTTGCATTCCTATACACCAACAACAAGGCAGAAGAAAGAGAAATTAAGGAGTTGATCCCATTTACAAATGCACCCAAACTGTAAGATACTTAGGAATAAATCTAACCAAAGAGGCAAAGGATCTGTACTCAGAAAACTATAGAATCCTCATGAAAGAAATTGAGGAAGACACAAAGAAATAGAAAAATGCTCCATGCTCATGGATTGGAAGAACAAATATTGTGAAATCTATGCTACCTAGAGCAATCTACACATTTAATGCAATCCCTATCAAAATACCATCCACTTTTTTCAAAGAAATGGAACAAATAATCCTAAAATTTGTATGGAACCAGAAAAGACCCCGAATAGCCAGAGGAATGTTGAAAAAGAAAAGTAAAGCCGGTGGCATCACAATCCTGGACTTCCAGCTCTATTACAAAGCTGTCATCATCAAGACAGTATGGTACTGGCACAAAAGCAGACACATAGATCAATGGAACAGAATAGAGAGCCCAGAAATGGACCCTCAACTCTATGGTCAACTAATCTTCGACAAAGCAGGAAAGAATGTCCAATGGAAAAAAGACAGTCTCTTCAACAAATGGTGATGGGAAAATTGGACAGCCACATGCAGAAGAATGAAACTGGACCATTTCCTTACAACACACACAAAAATAGACTCCAAATGGTTGAAAGACCTAAATGTGAGACAGGAGTCCATCAAAATCCTAAAGGAGAACACAGGCAGCAACCTCTTTGACCTCAGCCGCAGCAACTTCTTCCTAGAAACATCACCAAAGGCAAGGGAAGCAAGGGAAAAAATGAACTATTGGGACTTGATCAAGATAAAAACTTTTGCACAGCAAAGGAAACAGTCAACAAAACAAGAGGCAACCCATGGAATGGGAGAAGATATTTGCAAATGACATATCAGATAAAGGGCTAGTATCCAAAATGTATAAAGAACTTCTCAAACTCAACACCCAAAGAACAAAGAATCCAATCAAGAAATGGGCAGAAGACATGAACAGACATTTTTCCAAAGAAGACATCCAAATGGCCAACAGACACATGAAAAAGTGCTCAACATCGCTCAGCATCAGGGAAATCCAAATCAAAACCTCAATGAGATACCACCTCACACCAGTCAGAATGGCTAAAATTAACAAGTCAGGAAAGGACAGATGTTGGCAAGGATGTGGAGAAAGGGGAACCCTCTTACACTGTTGGTGGGAAGGCAAGCTGATGCAGCCACTCTGGAAAACAGTATGGAGGTTCCTCAAAAAGTTGAAAATAGAGCTACCCTACAACCCAGCAATGGCACTACTGGGTATTTACCCCAAAGATACAAATGTAGGGATCCGAAGGGGCACATGCACCCCAATGTTTATAGCACCAATGTCCACAATAGCCAAACTATGGAAAGAGCCTAGATGTCCATCAACAGATGAATGGATAAAGAAGATGTGGTATATATACAATGGAATATTATGCAGCCATCAAAAAAAATATGAAATCTTGCCATTTGCAATGACGTGGATGGAACTAGAGGGTATTATGCTAAGCGAAATAAGTCAATCAGAGCAAGGTAAGTATCATATGATCTCACTTATATGAGGAATTTGAGAAACAAGACAGAGGATCATAGGGGAAGGGAGGGAAAAATGAAACAGGATGAAACCAGAGAGGGAGACAAACCATAAGAGACTCTTAATCTCAGAAAACAAACTGATGGTTGCTGGAGTGGAGGGGGGTAGGAGGGATGGGGTGGCTGGGTGATGGACATTGGGGAGGTTATCTGCTATGGTGAGTGCTATGAATTGTGTAAGACTAATGAATCACAGTCCTATACCCTTGAAACAAATAATATATGTTAATAAAATAAATAAATAAATAAATAAGTAAACAAATAAATAAATAAAAATTTGCTAGGAAAAAAAAATAGAATCCCAGCCATCATGTGTAATGCCAGACAAAAGGCCATCAACTATTTCTTGAGAGATTTCCATATTTATAACCTGTGAGTGTATTTGTTTCATATGCAAATATAATTAAGTTAAGTAATCATAGCTCTAGCAACACATGTATATGAAAAGCTTATATGGATATATGTGTGTGTGTATCTATAAATACACACATTTTCGTATATATAATTTAAAAAGTAACTATTGCTCAAGTAACACACTTATATGAAAAGATATATTTGAAGGAGAGGCCTCAAGGAAGTTGACAAGAAAGTAGAAGTTGACAGATTAGTCTAGGAAGTCAATTACACCATTCAGCATAAGCCTTTGATGATAGCAGTCCTGTGCATTCCAGTAGATTGAAGATGATGCCTACCCTTGGAACATCAGAAGTGATGCTGACTCCTTTAGCCTTGTGGATAAAGTGAAGATGCCTGATAAATGAGATTTTTGAGAGCTTCTGGGACTGTTTTCCATGAAAAGCATTTGTAGTAAAGTTGATATTATTTTGTAAGGACAGTTAAACAGGGGCTATTTGGGATGACCTTGAAGTAATGAAGACCAATCAAAAATATCCAGCTAATAATTTGTTATAGTAATCCAGACATAGGCTAACATAATTCAGAACAAAGACAATGGCAAGAAAAAAAGAAAGAAGGAGACATAATTAAGAGGAAATTCAAGGAAAGAATTTTTCAACTTTTAACAGCTTGTATGTAGGGAACACATTAAACACATCAAAAAATGACATCAAGATATCCAGCCTTGATTGCCTGAAAAAAAAGTGACACTCTTGAGCAAAAATATACCAGTATTTATATTTGCAATTTTCTTCAGAAAGCTATCTCTTAAATGTAAAGGATTAATAGGCATTGATTTGATATGTGGCCTATAGGTTATATATTTAATTCATTTTATATTTAAAATAAAGTTCAAACCTTTATTAAAAGTCAGTGAATCCCTACCCATTTATACTGCTTTCAGCTTTCTCTAGATGGTTAGATGTACCTTGCCAGCTATTTCATTCTTTGTTATTAGAATAAGACAACCACATCTGGAAGTCCCAAAATGCCAGGCGAGGAGGTTTTAAGACATTCAGATTTTCTGTGTCAAGGCCATTGTTCCTAGTTTCTTTACTGAAAATAGCATCACGGTGAGTAATTTCAGACCTCTAGTTGATGACTTTTCCTGTTTGGACAAGAATGTTTTCTGCAGTGAATGAATGCCTCTAAAATCCCACAGAAGAAACAATTCTGCTTTGACACTTTCATTTTATTCCATAAGATGAGTGATTTGTGAGTGAATTGAGGGAATTCTACAGAACCATTTTTAAAACTGTTGTGTAAAAATGTCTCATTGTGTAGATCATCACATACCTTCCAACAGTTACTGGATACTTGGGAAATGGGAGAGGAAGCTGTTTTATTACTATTTCAGTCTCTTTGAAGTTTAAAGTTAAAAATATGGTTGGTTACTTGGAAATTAATAATTAATTAGTTTATAACAAAAAACCCGTCCTTACAAATTATAAGAAATTCCAAATTTATCTAAACATTTCTGCTTTTTATTTAAACTTTTTATAGATTTGGATTTTTCAAAAAGTGAAAATTTCTCTCTTGAGGTGATCATTTTTAAGCTGTAACTACTAAACACTGTTTATGTAATGCCTACCTTATACAAATAAGGTTATCAGAAATAGATCAGGTGGAAATTTCCTGTGCCATGTGAAAAAATTTATTAATACCCATCTTAAAGAAGCAAGGACTATTCAATAAAATGAGAACAGCAATCACCCAGAAAGGACAGGAGTAACTACACATGAGCTATACACTTACATAGTTGAAATATACAGCCTTAAAAAACCCAAATGGAATTCCATTTAAACACAATGGATTTTTACATTATGCTATTTGGTTTCAAAATTTATATATTTTCTCTTTAATCCATAAGGTATTTAGATGACTATTCATTATCTCCCAGTAAAGAAAAATTATTTTCAGAGGATCATACCTTTTATTGGATTCCTTGCTTTTGTCATCTGATTTTTTAAGGTCTGGGAATATGGCCTATAAAAATTTGTTTGGGAGAATATATTCAATTTTTGTTTGCAGCCAAGCTCAAAATTTATATTTGTAAGCTTTACACAAATAAAATAGATTAATATATACTCTCTTATATAGGGTAAAAACTTACCTTCTTACAGAGGCTAATCCCTTCCCCTCACTGTCTCTACTCATAAAAAAAAAAAAAAAAAAATGTTATTGTAGTGCTTAAATCCCAAGCAACCACACTCCTTTGGCTTAAACAAATATATTAAAACATTTTACTATAATGTTTCTGGATTTAGGTATTGTCTAGGAGTTTTTGCTTTATGTATTTTATTGCTTTTTTGTTTGGAGCATAAAAATTGTGGCTGTTTTATATTCTCTGCTGATTATTAATTGTGTTATTGTAAAAACCTGTATGAGTTTTATATTTCTGTTGTAACAAATTACTACAACTCAGTGGCTTAAAATGATGCACAGTTACTATCTTACAGTTTTGTAGATTAAAAGTTTGACATGGGTTTCATTGGCTTTAAATCAACTGCATTCCTATCTGAAGGCTTTAAGGGAAAAATCAGTGTCTCTGACACTTTCAGCTTCCAGTGGCCACCCACACTCCTTGATTCATGGCCCTCTTCCTTCATCTTCAAAGCTAGTAATGTTATAACTCTGATCCTTCTTGTAATCACATCTCCTTCTGATCACATCCAGAAAAGGTTCTCTGCTTTTAAGGACTCAATGATTAGGTTGGGTCATCCCAGATAATCCAAAATAATCTCCTTCTCCAGATCCTTAACCTGAGTCA
Source organism: Halichoerus grypus (assembly GCF_964656455.1). Classification (NCBI taxonomy): domain Eukaryota; kingdom Metazoa; phylum Chordata; class Mammalia; order Carnivora; family Phocidae; genus Halichoerus; species Halichoerus grypus. The sequence goes on along the minus strand of NC_135727.1, from coordinate 103,067,163 downwards.
CATTTCCAAAATCTCTCTTTTTAGTTTAACATATTCACAAATTACAGGGGCTGGAGCATCCACATGTTGGGATGGGGGAATATTCTCTCTTTTGTCATAATTAATGATCTTGGTTCTGGTATTGAATGCTGCCTTTTATGATATAAATATTGCCTCTTTTGATTGATTTTTGTTCATATTTGTCTGGTGAATTGTTTCTCATTCTTTTTTTTTTCAACATATCTGTGTTATCTTTCAAAAGTGATGTTTGGGAACTAAATATTTGCCCAAATATTTTTTCACTTTAATTTCTGGCGTTTAGGATGAATTAGTCTATTCTAATTTATTACGATAACTAATATAATTGATTTTCTTTCTTTCATCTTATTTTCGGTAAACCATCTAATAATGTTTATTTTATTAGTACAAAAGAAAGGCAGTCAGCTCCTAAGTGTCCTGACTAGGATCAATTTAGTTTGTTAGGATAAATAACTTTGGAGGCTGCCTATATTTTCATGATGAGGTAGTTTCTTCAAAGATTGCATATAGCTACTTATACTGCCTAGAGTTCCTGTACACTGCAACCTTGCGTCTCTGGAATAGCTGGGAAGCTGTACTCTTCGCCCCAGGCTCTAAAGGAGAAATACTAATTATTACAAACAATGAACTTTAAAACCTACTCTCTTTTGTAGAAAACTTTCCACAAATACATCTAAAATTTCCAACAAATATATGTTACCATGAAGCACATTTTAGCTAAAACTTTCCATCCAAGAAGCTGAGTGTAAGAACAGATGAAGAAGAATACATATTCAAAAAATATTTTTTAATTAAAAAATGAGAAAAATAACATGTATTCAGATCACCATATCCCCAAATTTCCTTTCTATATTCACTTTTTGGCCAACCAAAATCAGGTTTCTGTCCCAACATCTTTTTTTTTTTTTTTTTTTTTTTTTTGCTAAGTACAATGGACATTTTGCTGCACTTACATTAAATTACTTTGCCCTATTTTAAAATAACTATTTCTACCTTTTTTTTCAGAACAATAAACACTTTTATTACCTGACTGAAGATAGGAGGGAGGAAGATTTATTTGCCTTTTCAGGCTTTGATTTTCTTCAGCTAGAACTCTAGCTCTTTACCCTCCAGCACATAGCCTTCTGCTCTGCCACACTGGACTGGTCTTAAAGTGATACATGCAAGAAGCTTGCCCTGATGAAACTGCTCCTCCAGAAGACTGCTGGTTTTGGCATTCTTTTTCCTTCATTATATTTCTTCTGAATTTCCTTTGATCGTTTTTTGTTTAAAATCTCTTGTTCCTAGGGAGTCCTTCTTGAGGCCCAGGAGCAGTGCATAGTGGGACCCGTACCACTGTCAGTAGGGTGTGATTGACATCACAATACAGTTCTTCACCAGGTCTTGGTGCTGACCAGTTCATTGTTGGATGCACTGCAGACAACATCAATAATCCTTGTTTTGCACATACAACACTTGGAGCCCCAGGAGAAGTTCGCCATTCCCCATGTCCAGCCCCAAGGCATGGTACTTTTTTTTAAAAGATTTTATTTATTTAGGGGTGCCTGGGTGGCTCAGTCATTAAGCGTCTGCCTTTGGCTCAGGTCATGATCCCAGGGTCCTGGGATCGAGCCCCGCATCGGGCTCCCTACTCCGCAGGAAGCCTGCTTCTCCCTCTCCCACTCCCCCTGCTTGTGTTCCCTCTCTTGCTGTGTCTCTCTCTGTCAAATAAATAAATAAGATAAATCTTTAATAAATCTTATTTATTTATTTGAGAGAGAGTGAGAAAGAGTATGAGCTGAGGGAGAGGGAGAAGCAGATTCCCTGCTGAACCACCCAGGTCCCTGGCATGGTACTTCTTATTGACTCCCAGAATACAGACTGTGTGTGGGCAGTGGGGGCCAATCTTAGTGTTGGCAGCAGGGCACTCCAGCTCATACTTTCGCTTCTTGTGGAAGGTCTTTCTCTTGCCCCCAGTCTTGCAGCGTTTGTGGCACTAGTCCCAAGAGATGCCCACCCCTATCAGCACTGGCTGTGAAAGAATTATTTCTACCCTCCTGAAAGTCTTTTTTCACTTTCCTCTCAGAAAGTCATATTTTTCTCTTTATATATACCTGGTTTTTTTTTGTCACTTAGGTATATTCTTTATTTTTAAATTTTTTCCAGCTTTATTAGATACGTTTGACAAATTAAAAGTGTATATACTTAAAGTATACAATATGGTGTTTTGAAGTAAATATACCTCATGTAACGATTACCATACTCAACTAATATATCCATCACCTCACATAGTTCGATTCTGTGTGTGTGAAGAGAGCACTTAAGATCTATTCTCCTAACAAATTTCAATTATACAATACATTATTATTTATAATTACTATGCATTCTTTTGTAGTTCCTCTCCATGGCTATTCTTTAGATATTAGCATTTCTTAGACTTATTACTAGGTCTATTTCTTACTCTATACATTCTTTTGGTTAATCTTATCTTCTCCCACCTTTTCAAAACTAGATTTATCCTGACTTGGTGATTATCTGGATGTAGAGATTGAGGAAAGATAGGAATGTAAGATGATACCTATGGTCCTTGATTGGGCAGTTTAATGAATTGCTATTATAATGACAACAGAAGAAGCAGGTTTTGTAAGAAAATAATTGTTAGTTTTGATCATCGTGAGTTTGAGATGCCTGTTATTGAAAGTCAGAAATATTCAGTAACTAGCTGGGTATACAGTCCTAAATAGTAAAATATATTCAGTGCAGGTGTGTGTGTATGTGTATATATATATATATATAGCAATTGTCAGCACTTACGAGGCAACTGAAACCAAGAAACTAGATGAGTATATTGTAGAATAATCTGTAGAGTAGGAAAATGGGGGAGGGGGGAGCAAAAGCCAGAGTTCTAAATAACACCAGTATTTAAGAGTTAAACAGAAGCAAGCCTCATAAAATAAGTATGAGCAGTTAGAGAAATGGGAGAAAACTCAGGAGACTGTGATATAATCAAATCAAAGGAAATATATGCTTGATATAGAGTTGGTTGCTTACCTAATAGCCATTCCCTCCTTCAACATAATTTTACAAACTCTAAATTGTGTTGAGTCAGCAATATGCCCAGGGAAGGGGGGAAATATCTATAGCCACAAAGGATGAATCATGATTGGTCTTAATAAAGTGTGCTAATCTCATACTCCTTTGCTGGTGATTATTTTATAGATTTGTTTATGACAAAATGCTAGTCAATGAGAAGTCAGGGGAAATCTTCTGGAGGGTTCTAAAAAAGGATTACAGTTCTGTGATTGTATGTAATTAGAGATCTTTATTATTTAAGCCACTAATAGTAATATTTGCTATTAATTTTATCCAAACATCCCATACTTGATAAACACCTTGATTACTAAAAAAATGGGTGGTATAAACAACAGTCCCTAAACTGTGCAAAATAGATAAGTAAAGGAGGGCAAATGAGGGCAAGTGGTGACCCAATCATATCAGGATGAGAAACTTGTTACTCTTTTTATATGGAGCAAAATGTGTGGTCAATTTTTTTCTTGTTATATCCTGTGATTCAACCTACATGCCAAATGATGACATATCATAAGAAGTAAGAGGAAATTTCAGGGTATTATCATGTGTTGTCTCTTTCTTGAAGCTTCCAGAAGAGAGAGGGCTGCTTAGGTTAAATGTGGATAGTCACATAGAACTAAAAATTAAGAACAAATGAAACCCAAAGCTAGAAGAAGGAAATAAATAATAAAGATTAGAGCATAGATAAATGAAATAGAGAAGAGAGAAACAATAGACAAAATCAATAAAACTCAAATTGGAGAACTTGGATGAAATAGACAAATTCCTAGAAACACAAACCTACCATTAATAAATTATGAAGAAATGGAAAATCTGAATAGGCTTATAACTTGTAAGGAGGTTAAATCAATAATCAGAAATTTCCCAGTAACAAAAAGCCCTGAATCTGATAGCTTCACTGGCAAATTCTACCAAACATTTAAAGAAGAATTAATAATACTCCTTCTCAAACTCTTCCAAAAAATTCAAGAGTAGAGAATACTTGCTAACTCATTCCAAATGGCCAACATTACCATGATACCAAAGCCGACAAAAATACTAGAAGAAAAGTTAAGTACAAACCAATATGTTTTATGAACATTGATGAAAAACTCCCCAAAAAGTACCAACTAGTGAACAGAACTCAGCAGCATATTAAAAGGATTATACACCATGACCAAGTGGGACTTATTCCTAAAATGCAAGGATGGTTCAACATACAAAAATTAATTAATGGAATATGCCACATCAACAGAATGAAGAGGAAAAAATCATCTCAACTGGTACATAAAAAGCATTTGACCCAATTCAGTAATCTTTCATGATAAAAACATGAAACTAGGAATAGAAAGAAACTACTCAACATAATAAAAGCCCTATATAAAAATCCCATAGTGAACATCATATTCAAAGGTGAAAGACAGATTTTCGACTAAAATCCAGAACAAGGCAAGGATGCCTGCTTTACCACTTCTATTAAACATAGTACTGGAAGTTCTAGCCAGAGTAATTAGGCAAGAAAAGGAAAGAAAAAGCACCCAAATTGGAAGAGAAGTAAAATTGTCTCTGTTTGCAGATGATATAACCTTATATGTAGAAAACCCAAAAAGTCTAAAAAAAAATTGTTAGAACTAACAAATGAATTCAGCAAAGCAGCAGGATACCAATTCAACACAATACAATGGATGAATCTTAAAAACATTATGCTAAATGCAAGAATCAAGACCAAAAATGCGGCATATAATTTGCTTTCATTTATAGAAAATTTCCAGAATAGGTAACTCCACAGACAAAAAAAGCAGATTAGTGATTGTCAGGGTCCAGGGATTGGGGGCGGGGGTGGATAAAGAGTGATTGTTTAATGGGTATGGAAATTCCCTTTAGGGTGATGCAATGAATTGTATAGTTTAAAATAGTTTTGTGTTATGTGAATTTCACCTAGATTTAAAAAAAAAATTAAAAAGTGAAGGAAAAATAAAGGCTTTCTCACACGAATAAAAACAGGGATTTTGTCACCAATTGACCTGCCTTGCAACAAAGGTTAAAATATATTCTTCAAAGAGAAGGAATAAGACATAGGTCAAAAACCAAAATCTATGTGAAAAAGGAAACACATCAGAGAAGGAATACGAGGGTAAAATAAAATTTTCATTTTTCTCATCCTTATTTGATTTAACAGAATTACCTGTTCATAATAATTATTGCAACAATGTATAAGTAATTAGAGCTTATGGATAAGTTAATTAATGACAGCAATGATTTAAGGGATGAGGGGGACAAATTGGAAATACTCTGTCATAAAGTACCTGCACTACCCATGAAGTTGTGGAGTGTTGTATGAAAATGAACTTAAATTACTCATAAATGTTCATGTATTATAAATTCTAGAGCAACCACAAAAAATTTTCAAAAGAAGTATAATTGACATGCTAAGAGAAGAGAAAAATGGAATTATATAAAATAATTAAAACCAAAGAAGCAAAAAAGAGTAGACAAAAAAATAAGGAAAATAGAAAATAATTACACATATGGTACATATTAATTCAACTGTATCAATAATCACTTTAAACTGTGATGTTCTACATATGCCAAATAAAAAACAGAGACTTAAAGAATGGATAAAAAGACAAGACCCAACTACATGTTGTCTACAAGAAACTCACTTTTATTTTTTTTCAAATATTTTATTTATTTATTTCAGAGAGAGAGACACAGAGAGCACAAGCATGAACAGTGGGGAGGGGCAGAGGGAGAAGCAGACTCCCTGCTAAGCAGAGAGCCTGATGTGGGACTCGATCCTGGGACCCCAGGATCATGACCCCAGGCAGACGCTTAACTGACTGAGCCACCCAGGTGCCCCAAGAAACCCACTTTAAATATAAGATACAGCTATATTAAAAGTGAAGGGATGGAGAAAGATCTATAATGCTAACACTAATCAAAAAAGCTTGCATAGCCATATTAATGTCAAGTAAACCACACTTTAGAACAAGGAAAATTATCAGGAATAAGGGACATTTTATCATGATAAACTGATCATTTTCCCAAAATGATATAACATAATCTTAATGTGCATGTGCTTAATGGGAGAATGTCAAAATGAGTGAGGTAAAACTGATAGAACTGCAAGGAAAAATAGATGAATCCGCTATTATAGTTGGAGGCTTCAAAACCCCTCTATCAGTAATTGACAGACCAGCAGGCAGAAAATCAGTGAGGTTACAGTTGAACAGAGCAGTGCCATCAATCAACCGAATCTAATTGACATTTATAAAACACTTCATCCAACAACAGGAAAATACACATTCTTCTCAAGCTCACATAGAACATTCAACAAAATAGACCACCTTCTGGATTATAAAACACACTTTAAGAAACTTTTTAAAAAGATAAATCATGCTTTCAGACCACAATGAAATTAAGCTACAAAATAACAGAAAGGTAGCTAGAAAATAATTGGAGAGTAAACAGCAAACTTCTAAGTAGCAAATGGGTCAAAGAAATCCCAAGAGAAATTTAAAATTATTTTGACCTAAATGAAAGTGAAAACACAACTCATCAAACTGTGTGTGATTTGGTAAACAGCATGCTTAAGGGGACATTTATAACATTGAATGCATATATTAGTAAAGAAAAAATATCTAAATTTAATAGTACAAGCTTTCACCTTAGGAAACTACAGGAAGAAGAGAAATATAAACCTAAAGCAAAGAGAAGAAAAAAACGGAGCAGAAATGAATGAAATGGAAAACACTAAATCAATAGAAAACTAGTAAACCCAAAAGTTGGTACTTGGAAAAGATTCCAGACATTGATAAAACTCTAGCCAGGCTAACCCAGAGGGGGAAAAAAGACACAAATTCCTAATATCAGAAAAAAAGGAGGATATTATTACTGATCCCAAATCATTAAAGGGATAATAGAATATTCTGAAGAACTCTATGCCCACAAATTTGATAATCTAGATAAAATGGACAAATTACTTGAAAAAGACAGCTATCACAATTCACACAAGTAGAAATATATAATTGGAATAAGCCTATATCTATGAAAGGAATTGAATTAATAATTACCTTCCAAAACAAAGCACCAGGCCCAGATGGTTGTACTGGTAAATTCTACCATAATTTAAGAAATCATACCAATTCTTTACAATCTCTCCCAGCCGATGGAATCAGAGGGAATACTTTCTAACTCATTCTATGAGGCCAGCATTTCTCTAATACCAAAACCTCATAAAAACATTACAAGAAGGGAAAAGTGCAGACCAGTATATGTAATGAACATAGATGGAAAAATCCTCAACACAATATTAGCAAACTGATTTCAACAATGTATAAAATGAATAATACAGAATGACCAAGTTGGATTTATTCCAGATATAATATGCTCATTCAATATTCAAAAATCAATTAATATAATTAATCCATCACATCAGCAAATAGCTTATCCCACTGAAGGCAGAAAATCAATACTAATCCTTTCCAGTAAGTTATGATACATACTGTGGACTAACAACTGTGAATCCCTTCCCCTTCCACTTAAAATGAAGTTATCTTATTCCTTCTCCATTATTGTATAATGAATACATTGGGGGTGGAAAATTTATCTTTTTTAGATAGAGGAGCCACATCCGAACTTAACAAATAAGTACAAAAACCAAACATCATTTGTTTCAAGCTAGATTTGTTAACTAGATGAGCCTCTCAGCATTTCTCACTTTGAAAGGCTATAAATGCATTGAAAAAGAAAAGAAAAACATTAATATGTATATATTGGGGGAAAGCACCTGTATATTTAAACAGGAAATAAGTGGACATGTCACTGGCAATATGTATGTCATTCTCCAAGCCTTAGGGAAACCATGATTAACCTAAACCAAGCAAAATAATCCCATTATCATTTTGTGAGTGATTCCTTTTAGGGGTAAGAAGGTAAACACACTTCTGTACAGAGCCATAAGGTAAAGGATACTGGAAATTTGGGGAAAATTATACTCCTTTTAACTTTAAATGAAATTTATTTTATGAGAAAAAGATATTCGGAGATGCTTCAGTCATTTTGGGACCATGAGAGTATAAAACTAAGAATAATGTGCTGAGAGTGGCATAGGGGATATATAGGGGGAAAAAAAAAAAGCCTAGCTATCTGCCACCATTTCTTAGGCATTTTGCCAAATCTGGGAACCTCCAAATTTCTTGTTATATAATAATTAAACATCTTTATTGTAGAGTTTTATTTTCTTTAGTTATTAACTAGTATATAAATTACTCTGCTGTAACAAAGACAACCACAAATATAATAGCTCAAACCAGATGAGGTTTTATTTTCCTGTATGTAACAGGACAGTGATGCACGGGCTGTCCAGGGTGAGTAGGCTGCTTGATTCTACAATGCTGGGAAAGAAAGTAGGTGTATCCTATTTCATTTCTTTGTCAATCCCTCCCCGCTCCATTGGTGGTGCCCTCATCAACAGGGACAGCATTGACACGATGGCCATATCAATCACTGTTCTAACCCGTAAGGGGAGTAAAAGAAAAAGTGGAGGGAAAGAAATTTTATTTTTAAAATAATGTAAGCAGAATGTTGCACACATCACTTCTATTCACTCTACAATAGCCAAAACTTAGTCAAATTGCCACATGCAGTTTCAAAATCTTCTGGAAAATGTAACCTATAGTTAGGAGTTCATGCCCACCAAAACTCTGAGTGAATTGTTTGTTTTATATTGCTCAAAAGATAGAAATGAGAAGAAAAAGTAACAGTTTTTTTTTCTACATTGTTGCAACTGAAACAGTTGTCCAGGAAGGAGTGATCAAAACAGTCACGTGATTCTGAGATTTTTTTTTTTTAACAAGATAAGCATATCAAAGAATTTTGATTGTGGAATTCATGAACAAATATTGGCTGAATGAGCATGTCCCAATATTGAGAGGTAGAACCAAATATTAATATAGTAAATTCTGTTTTCAGATATTTAAATGTTAAGCTATGTGTTCTAGCAATAAATACAAACAGATAGTGATTTTTTTCCTTTTCATATATTATTGATTGGTGTAGGAAAACATTTATTTAGGATTTTTTTTATCTATGTTTGTGAAAGAGATTGATCTGGATTTGTTCCATTTATTAAAATGTATTTGCCAGATTTAGGAATCAAAGTTTTGCTAGCATCATAAAGTGAGTTAAGAACTATTCCTGCTTTCTGTCTTTTTCAAATAATTCCTTTAAGAGTCAAGTTTCTTGCCTAATTTATTGGTAAAATTCTCAAAGCAAGTCATCTGATCCTGGAATTTCTATGTCAGAAGATTAATTATATTTATCAAGCAATCATATTTTCTATTTTTCTGTTCCATTGTATCACATTTTTAAAATAAATGGAATAAATCCATTTACATCTTTTTGTGTCGGTAACTTCTGTATGACATGTAGTATTACTCCCATTCTTATTCCTGACATTGGAAGTCTGTGCCTTCCTTTGTTGTTTCTTGGTCAGTTATGACAAGCAGTTATAAACTGCATTAGAAATTTCCAAAAACCAACTTTTAGCTTTGATTTCCTGTATTTTATATTGTTTTCTGTTTTATTAATTTTTGCTCATGTCTAACTTATTTCTTACTTTCTCTGCTTTACAAATTATTTACTATATAGATAATTCATTTTTTACTTTTTGTAGTTTTCTACTGTATGCATTTTATTTTTTATTCTTTTTAAAGATTTATTTACTTATCTGAGAGAGAGAGCGAGAGCACAAGCAGAGTGAGAGGGAGAAGCAGGCTCCCCAAGGAGCAGGGAGCCTGATGTGGGGCTTGATCCCAAGATCCTGAGATCATGACCTGAGCCAAAGGCAGATGCTTAACCGCTTAACTGGCTGAGCCACCCAGGTGCCCCAACTGTATGCATTTTAAAGCTATTAATTTTCTTCTACACACTGCTATAGCTGTATTCAACAAGTTTCACTGAAACATATTTCCAATATCATTAGCTCATATTATGATCTACTTCATATTTTGTCCTCTTCTATGAATTTTGGGTAATATAGAGATGTAGTGCCTAATTTTTAAATTACTGGAGGTTTGTTATTATTTTGAAGTTTTTTTATTAATTCCATTGAGCATAAATAATATACTCAGTATGATTTTAGTCCTATAAAGTTTATTGGAACCTGCTTCATAACTGAGCATATAATTAATTTTAGAAAATTTATAAATGCTATAATCTCAGAAATACAGACTTTGTTAGGATGTGTTGCCTATAGGTGCTCTGTGCAAATTAGATAAAGTCTGATAACTGTGTCCTGAGTTTTCTGTATGCTTACTGATTTTTTGCCTAACACGTATTGAGAGACATCTGTTAAAATCCCCCACTCCGATTGTGAAGTTTATTTATCTTTTTAATTTTGTCATTTCCTTTCTCTATATATTTTTAAAATATGTAATTAAGATCATAAAAATTAAGAATAGTCATATGTTCCTAGTTGATTGACCATTTTATCATTATGATATCTTTCTTTATAATTAATAACAATTCTTAATTTTAAGACAATTTTATTTGAAATGTGTATAGCTCTACAAGTTTATTGTTGAATGTTTTCATCACATACCTTTATTATTTTATTTAAAATTTTTATCTTACTTATATTTAATGGTTGTCTCTTCTGAGCAGCATACAGCTGGAATTTGATCCAGTCTGATAATCTTTGTCTTCAAATTAGAGGAGTCAGACTTTTAAAATTTTGATGTAATTACAGATTTATTTGCATTCACTGTTTCTTCCATTATTTCAATCCTGCTGTTTTGTTCTATCAAGCGAATTTTTTTTTGTTTTGTTTTCATCTTTGTTTCTGTGTGTATTTCCTTTTTTTTTTTCTTTTTTGGTTAAAGCACTACCAGTTCTAAACTTTCCATTCGATTCCTTTTTATAATTGAATTTTTTTCCCGAGATATCCTTAGTTTTAAGAGTGTTTGTGATTGCCTCCTAGGTCATTTTTGTAATAGCTTTTTAAAATATTTGTCAGATTATTCCAACATCTGTGTCATCTTGGCATTTGCTTCTTTTCCCTATGCATTGATATTGGCTTCACTTACATATCCTAGATGTTTTGAATATATTATGAAACACTGAGTCTTGTTTAAATTCCAAGATAACATTGATGTTTTTGTTTTAGAAGCTAATCAACCTATTTTTTTCCATCTCAAATTTCCATCTCACATTTCCATCTCGCATTCTGTGGGGTATGGTTCCAATGACAGTTCAGTTTTCAAAGCATTTGTGGTACTGTTCTAATTTGTCTACTGTGTGCCAACAATCTGGAATCTAAGCCTTGGTCTATTCATCAGTTTAGTTTATTAGTTTATTCAAAGGTTTGCTGTGCTGAATAGGAAAAGATCCACTGTATGAGCCATTTAAGGATGAGCCTAGAATTTCACAAAACAATGTTATGAGGTCACTGTCCCAGCTCCTCCCTCTCAATGACATCTCCTCTTTTCCCCTGAGGCTCCTCTTAGTTCTCTGTCCAGAAAGTTGGGCTTTGATTTCCTGATTCTACTATACACTTACGCAGTTTTACCTGTATGAGAGGGGCCAAGCTGTAGGAAGAAAGAGAAAAAGAGAAACAAATTTTGTCCTCGTACTCTTGGAACCACAAATCCACTGAAAAGAAATGAAGGTTCTTCTTTTTTTTTTTTTTTTTTTTTTTATTTGACAGAGAGAGCCACAGCGATAGAGGGAACACAAGCAGGGGGAGTAGGAGAGGGAGAAGCAGGCTTCCCGCTGAGCAGGGAGCCTGATGCGGGGCTCGATCCCAGGATCCTGAGATCATGACCTGAGCCGAAGGCAGACGCTTAACGACTGAGCCACCCAGGCGCCCCATGAAATGAAGGTTCTTCTTAATCAGAGTTTTGGCTCCTGCTGCCACAACCACCATAGAATTATAGAATTACTTGGGGATTGGAGAGTGAAAGAACAGAGAAAATTATACACACACACACACACACACACACACACACTCTTATGAGGGATTTTCACACTCTCTGAACTTTAGGAGTTCCCTTTCATTCTCCTTTAGCTAGAATTAGAGGGCTTCTCTGGTCTCTTTCTGCATTCTGGTGACACTTTGATTCATTAACTTTAGGCTGGGAGATACTGGTAAAGAGAAAATGGTAAATTTGCCACCAATTTGGGGGCATTTCAAATTCCAGTCATTTTCCTTAACCTGACTATTAATATTTACCTTTTAGAAATCTCAAATAGCTGCCTTATGCATTCTATCCAGGTTTTATAGCTGTATACAGTGAGAGAAATGCAATGGAATGAGTTTACTCTATCTTTTTTTTTTTTTTTTTAAAGATTTTATTTATTTATTTGAGAGAGAGAGAATGAGAGACAGAGAGCATGAGAGGGAGGAGGGTCAGAGGGAGAAGCAGACTCCCTGCCGAGCAGGGAGCCTGATGCAGGACTCGATCCCGGGACTCCAGGATCATGACCCGAGCCGAAGGCAGTCGCCCAACCAACTGAGCCACCCAGGCGTCCCGAGTTTACTCTATCTTAACCCAAAATTGAAAGTTCTGAGCTGAAAGTTCAAGCATTCTATGAATCTCCCTCTATTTTTGCCATCTTCTTTCCTTTCCACTTTCTTCTTCATGAATTTTATTTTACTATTTCTCCAGTCTTTGAAAGAATGGGAGCTAAAATAGACTAGCAATGAAATTGGACAGGGATTGCAAATTTAGGAAAGGATGGAGACTTTCAATATGAGATAATAAGGAATGGGAAACAAACTGTAATGATGCAGTGCCTTATAGAACCCCAAACAAAAAGGGAAGGGACAGAGTAAAATATTTTAAATTTCAAAACACCGGATTAAGGCAGAACTTTTATTCTAATTGAAATTTTTATTAGTATTTTGGTCTACCTGCATAGCTAATTAAAAGTTACCAGCAAGTAAGAATTCACACAGTGAAAATTTTAGCTCATATAACAAGCCATAGTACAATCTTATGGATGCTCACAGCTATAAAGAGAATAGTATTTTAAAGCAACACAAAAGTATATATTCTCTGAAGAGACACATTTCAGACATTATGATGAAATAAAGGTTTTGCTTAGAACAGTAAGAGACAGTAGGTGAGTAATAATCTTTAAAAAGTTCCAATAATTGTAAAAATTTTTAGTTATATGTTAATTTTCCAGTCTGATATTTTGCAATAAATATAAAAATAATATTATTTACAAAATATTTTAAGGCATTTTATTTTCATCATAAAATCAATAAATGGAGGAAATGTTAAGTTGAATTGTATTCTAAAAATGCACATAAAAGAAAAAGCCAGCAATGCTTAGCTCCATAGGACTTTGCATTTAAATAGAAATTGTTATAAAAAAAGCATTATAATAGCAGTTTAAAAGCACTGGGTGTGAAGGCAGGCTTGAAAGAACACCATTAGTGATATAGCAATAATATTGCATATGTCTGAAAGCATATTAAAATGATAATGGAAATGAGGCCCATTTTTTATGAAGTCTTTATACTTAAACATCCTGGTCATCACTAGAAAACAATACAATTAATTTTACACTTTTTCCATTCTTCTCTTTTAAATTTGAAGATTCCACAGTGGTATTTTTATGGTACTTTTGGCAAATTTCCCTGCAGCTTCCTCTTGAAATCTTTGAAATAAAAATCTTGAAGGATTTTTTCTGTGTGTGTGTGTGTGTGTGTGTGTGTAATAAATATATCAGAAAAAGCATCTAGCATATTGATTAATGTGAATTGAGGAGTAATGATTTTGAGCAACTCTGGCCCTTTGTAAAATATACTGACCTGATTTACAAAAGTGGCATATATGTCAAAAAACTATGGTTAGTGTGGTCAGTGATTTTCTGTCATATATATTGTTTAGCATTTTTTATTGTCTAGACCCAGATGTTAACACTCAGGACATATCAAATTAAGAAGTAATTAGTAATTTAAAAATTCTGATTATCACAATGTGATGATTTAATAATTGTTAATGATAATAAAGCATCATAATTAGCTTCTAGATTTATACAAGTTCACTGGTTTCATTAAAACAATATAATCAAATTCTATGAAGATTTTTTAATTATTAATTTTCTGTAAAAAAATAAATAAAATAAAAAATATTAATTGTCTGTAAAAAATAATAGGGGGTTTTGTTAATTACAATGCTTTCAATAACTATCAACTTCAAGAGGGAGGAACAGTATTAGTATTGCCCTGATCAACTCTGAAGTCACATATTATATAAACCTATAAAACCTATAAATGGCAGATGAATGCTTAAAGAGGGAATCATATTCCTCTCTGTAACCAGATTGTACATTACTTCTTGAGAATGTATTTCTCACATTGGGAGTTATGAGAAACTTTAAGGAAGACTTATTTACATACAGTTTTTCTCTTGATTGACAAATGTACTTATTATTTTGAGGATAATTTACTGTGACTGGAATCCTGACAAAAAAGAAGGCAAAGGCAAGATAGCAGGTACAATATTTATATTTTGTAAAGTACAAAGAAATGAGGAATGGGGAAAAATCCTTTTGAAACAAAGACTTAAAGGATGAACAAATGGCTGGTTATACAGAATAATAGTTGTACACCAAACTCTAGCTTTGTAATAAATCATTTTAGAGTAAATGAAGCTGTAATGGAGTTAGCCGACTATCTCGATGAGAAAAATATTCCTCTCAAGAAGCTGAATTTTATGTGCAACATTCAGGATATTTTCACAATAGTCCACTAATTTATTGATGCTTAATTTGCATGCCAAATGTGTGGCATTTTGAAAGAAGTATGAAAGACTACTATGTTCAATCTGATTCAACAAGTATTCATGAATCCACTTATGTATTCAAGGCACTATAAAGAATACAAAAGAGATAATGAAAACTGCCCCAGCCTTCAAGCAACTTTTAAACTACTGGGGATGACACATGGCACCATTAAATAAGTAACTAACTGCTGAAATAACTGGTACAAAGATTGGGTACTATAGAATTTCAGACTAGAGAGAAATAGAAGAAAACTTGAATGATCAGGAAGTCTTCTTGAAAGAGAATGGCATTTTTGCTGTCGCTGATATCAATTTTTTAAAATTTATATCCAAACAACATATTTTAGCACCATCTATGTGTGAGATTCTGTGCTATATGGTGCAGAACATATAAAAATGATTGAACCATGTCCTCAAAGATTTTATAATCCAGGAGAATAATGAGTTCACAAATAACTGGGATATAAAGCAAAAATCATATGTTGCAAATGAAACAAAATATAGAATAAAAGTATTCAAAGTTCAGAGGAGGGAGTTATCACAAGTAAATAAAAAAATTCAGAAAAATGACACGGCATTTAAAACATGGCATTTCAAATGGTGTTCAAAGGAAAGGTTAGGATTTTAGTTTTCTGAAAGAGAAAAGTAGTTCCACCAGGAAGAAACAATAGGAACAAAAGCTCTGGAGGGAGGAAGAGCACAGGTTCTATTTGACATAAAGTAAATAGCAGTAAATAAATGTAGAAAATGGAATGAATTGTCATACTGTACATTGCCTTAAAAGTCAAGAGCACCACTGTTACTTCTCTAGGTAGTGAAGAACCATTGAAGTTTTAAACAGAGAATAACTTGATTAGAGCTGTGATTTAGAAAATTTAGTGGAACAGAAAGTTTTAAGGGTGAAATGAAAAGAAGTTACTATAGCCAGGTATATAATGTGCCAGAATGGATATGAGAAAATTGACCTTTGGAAAACTGAATGGATCCAGGAAAGGACCTATCAATAGTTAACCACTGTCATTACCATAAAGCACTGGGCTCAATAAGCCCCACTCACATGTTTAAGGCTTACAATTGGCTTTTTAATTCTTCATTCTTTTAAAGCTTCCAAAATTTTTAGGAGAGCCTTAACATATGAGACCAAGACAAAAAATCTGAAAAAGAAAATTAAAAAATGAAGAGACAGTATAGGTTGAACAGTGGCTCTCAACTGGGTACAATTTTTCTCCCAACGGACATTCTGCAATTTATGCAGATAGTTTGATTATCACAATTACTGAGGTGCTGCTGGAATCTAGTATGTGGAGGCCAGAGATGGTGCTAAACATCTTAAAATTCACAAAATATCCCCCCAGGATAAATAATGATCTTGCTCAAAGTGTCTGTAGGACCAAGATTAAGAAACTCTGAAATAGAAGAAAATAAAGCAATAACAAATACAAATTTCCTCAAAAATAAGAGACCTTAAAGCATCTATGAAATAACAACAGAGGCTATTAAAAGTGAGAATTCAGTGATCTCAATATAACTCTGAGTTTAAGAAATGATTAAATTTAAAAAATAATAGAGACTTCTAGTTTCTGTTCTGGCATGTAAGGAGCTTAGAAGTCTTTACTCTAATCCTCACAAGAAAAAAGCTGAACAAATTAAAAATGAACACCTCTTCTTAGACCCATCAGAGAATCAAGGCCACAGAGCAAACTACAGGATCCATAATTGAAGAGACAGGAAGGTACATACAAAGAATCATAACTTAAGGGAGCAGAAGTTCAAGAGCAAAAACAAATATGGGAACTAGTACAAAGTAGACAAACATATGCTATTATGATGAATTTCTGGAGGCCCAGTGCGGACATAGTTGAAGGTTAAAAACTTCAGTAGAGGGCCCCATACTTTGGTGAGTTTTACCTCAAGGAGCCTCCTGGGTTTTCACAGTGAAGATCAGAAGAAAATCCCCTTAAGCTTCTAGCAAGTAGAGAAGAAAAAATTGCTCTTTTGAAATTCACCCAGAGCTTCTTTGTTCTTAACAAGGTTTGCCTTCAAGATTATCAGTTTTACTAGAGTCAAACTACTTAACTCCAACCCCATTTAGCCTTCTCTGTTGGGGGGGGAGGATAACACCAACTTCAGCCCCCTCTGACCTTCCTGTCTCATCTAAAGGGGTGGTAGTCCCTGAGAAGCACTTGTGAAGGTCCCAAACCAGAGCAAAGGTTCACCAATAGTCTAAGACCCAATCATGGGACTACAGAACACTTCTCCTCCCACATTTTACCACATCAGTAGGAGTCCTGTATAACAATAACAATAGGAGAATACAATCGAAAGAATAGCATATCTCAGACTTATTTAAGAAAAAAAAGAATAAGTTTCTACGGAAACCCGAAGACAACAGGGACGGCAAAAACACTACCACCAGAGGAAATATTAGCTTCTGACACCTACAGGTACAGCCTAATGCCTAGCCAGATAAATCTAAAACCTAACACTAAAGGACTATTTTCTTCAATTCTTTTTTATTCAGTACATCATATCTGGCATTCAAGAAAAATTAAAAATCATAGTAAAAGACAAAAACACAGTTGGAAAAGATGAAGCAATCATCAAACCAGGCTCAGATATGGCAGGGATTTGAGGATTATCAGACTAGGAATGTATATTCCATTGTTTTATGAACTGCTCTGTAGTGCTTTCTATTTGGGAAGGTTATTAGTTATTGATCGAATGCCTTTGAAAAAACAGTCCTCTTCAGACTATTTCTCCTTTGTGATTTTTGGTAAATTGTATTTTTTAAGAAATTGGTTATCAATTTTATGATTGATTTTTTTATGATTTGACAAAATCTAGGTTATCAAATTTATGGTCATAGAATGGTTCATAATGTTTTTTATTCACTAATGTCCATTAGATTAGTAGTGATGGTCCCCTCTTTGATTTCTGATGCTAGTAATCTATGTCTTACTGCTTTTTTTCTTACTTAACCTGGGTAGAGTTTTATCAATTTTATCGATCTCTTCAAAGAATAAGCTTATGGTTTGATTGACTCACTGTGTACAACCTGATGTTTTGATATATGTATAACTTATGAAATGATTACCACAATCAAGATAATTAACGTATCCATTACTTCACATATTTTGGGTGTGTGTGGGGAGAGTTTTTAAGATCTATACTACTAGCAGAATTAAAGTACTGATTTCCTATTTTCAATTTCATTGAGTTCTGCTCTAAATCTTATTTTTAAAATTTTTCTTCTTACTTGTGGTGAAATTTATTGTTACTTCTAAAGTAGAAGCTTAGATTATTCATTTTAGATCTTTCTTCAATTCTAATGTATGCATTCAATTCTGTAAAATTCCCCTAGCACTGTTCATTGTACCCCACAAAACTTGATAAATTGTGTTTTTTTTTTAATTTTTTATTGTTATGTTAATCCCCATACATTACATCATTAGTTTTAGATATAGTGTTCCATGATTCATTGTTTGTGCATAACACCCAGTGCTCCATGCAGAACGTGCCCTCCTCAATACCCATCACCAGGCTAACCCATCCTCCCAACCCCCTCCCCTCTAGAAACCTCATGGAATATTATGCAGCCATCAAAAGGAATAAGATCTTGCCATTTGCAACGACGTGGATGGAACTGGAGGGTATTATGCTGAGCGAAATAAGTCAAACAGAGAAAGACAGGTATCATATGACCTCACTGATATGAGGAATTCTTTATCTCAGGAAACAAACTGAGGGTTGCTGGAGTGGGGGGTGGGGTGGGAGGGATGGGGTGACTGGGTGATGGACACTGGGGAGGGTATGTGTTCTGGTAAACGCTGTGAATTGTGCAAGACTGTTGAATCTCAGATCTGTACCTCTGAAACAAATAATGCAATAGATGTTAAGAAAGAAAAAAAGAAGAAGAAGAATGTAGCAGGAGGGGAAGAATGAAGGGGGGGAAATCGGAGGGGGAGAAGAACCATGAGAGACGATGGACTCTGATAAACTGTGTTTTTATTTTCCTTTAGTTCAAAATATTTTTAATTTTTCTTGAGGATTCTTTTTTGATCAATGTGTAATTTAAAAGTGTGTTGTTTAAGGGGAAAAAAGAAACAAACCAAAAACCAGACTCTTAACTATAGAGAATAAACAGAGGGTTACCAGAGGGAGTTTGGTGGGGGGATGTGTGAAATAAGTGATGGGGATTAAGAGTGTACTAATCATGATAAGCAATGAGTAATGTACAGAATTGATGAATCACTATATTGTACACCCGAAACTAATATGACACTGTATGTTAACCATACTGGAATTAAAATAAAAAACTTAGTTAAAAATGTGTTGTTTAATCTTCAAGTATGTTGGAGTTTCTGGCTATCCTTCTGTTATTGATTTCTAGTTTAACTTCATTGTGGTATGATAGCATATTTTGTATGATATGTATTCTTTTAAATTAGTTAAATTGTGGTTGTTTTATGATCCAGAATATAGTCTATCTTGGTGAATGTTGTAGGAGAGCTTCAGAAGAATGTGTATTCTGTTCGTGTTTTATGAACTATTCTATACATGTAGATTAGATCCAAGTGGTCAATGATACTGTTCAGTTTATGTTACTGATTTTGTGCCAACTGAATTTGTTAATTACTGATAGAAGTGTGTTAAAGTCTCCAACTATAATAGTGGATTCATCTTTTTCCCTACAGTTCTATAGTTTTTGCAACATGTATTTTGATGTTCTTTTGTTAGTTGTATGCACATGAAAGATTATTACATCTTCTTGGGGAAGTGATGATTTTATCATTATGCAGTGCTCCTTTTTATCCCTGATAACTTTTCATCCTCAGAAGTCTGCTTTGTCTAAGATTAATATAGCTTCTTCAGGTTCTTTTTGATTACTGTTAGCATGATGTATCTTTCTCCAGTCTTTGACTTATTTTTCTCTGTCTGGCTTTTTCACTTAGCATAATGTCCTCCAAGTCCACTCATATTTTCACAGTTAACAGGATTTCCTTCTGTTTTAAGGTTGAATAATATTGTAGTGTGTGTGTGTGTGTGTGTGGTCACATTTTCTTTATTTCTTTATCCATTTAGCCAAAGATGGACATTTAGGTTGTTTCCATATCACTGCTATCGTGAATAATGTTGCAATGACCATGGGAATGCAGACTATCTTTTCAAATTCCAGATTTCATTTCCACTGAGTATATACCCAGAAGTGGAATTGCTGGATCATATGGTAGTTCTATTTTTAATTTTTTGAGGAAATTCCACAGTTTTCCATAATGTCTACAGCAATTACATCCCACCAAAATTGTATAAGTGTTCCCTTTTCTCCACAACTTTGCTAACACTTGTTATCTCTTCTCTTTTTAATAAAAGAAATCATAACAATTTCCTTGATAATTACTGATGTTCAGCATCTTTTCATGCACCCATTGGCCATTTCTATGTCTTCTTAGGAAAAATGTCTATTTGGGCATTTTATTCATTTTTAATTGGATTATTTATGTTTGCTATTGAGTTGTATAAAATCCTTATATGTTTTCAATATTAACCCCTTATAAGATATATAGTTTTCAAATATTTTTTGCCATTACATAAGTTACCTTCCCACTTTGTTGATTGCTTCATTTCCTGTGCAGAAGCTTTTTAGTTTGATGTAGACCCACTTATTTATGTTTGCTTCTATTGCCTGGGCTTTTGGTGTCACATTCAAAAAAAATCAATGCCAAGACTGATGTTAAGTTTTTCCTTATTTTCTTCTATGAGTTTTATCTTTCCACGTCCTACATTTAAGTCCTTCATCTATTTAGAGTTAGTTTTTGATAATGATGGGTTATAGTTATTCAGTTTCATCCTTTTGCATGGGTATCCATTCAGCCACACTATGTCTTTTGATTGGAGAATTTAATCTATTTACATTTAAAGTAATTATTGATTGAAAAGGACTTACTAATTCCATCTAATTAATTTTTTTATAGCTGGACTGTATTTCCTTTTCTCCTTTCTTCCTCTCTTGTTGGCTTCCTTTGTGAATTAATGATTTTTTATAGTGGTATGCTGTAGTTCCCATGTCTTTTTTTTCTGGTTTTATTGAGATAAATTTGACATACATCACTGTATAAGGTGTATAGCATAAATGTTTCACTTAAAAATATTATGAAATGATTACTGCAATAAGTTTTTTTTTTTTTTTTTTTTTTTAAAGATTTTATTTATTTATTTGAGAGAGAGAGAATGAGAGACAGAGAGCACGAGAGGGAAGAGGGTCAGAGGGAGAAGCAGACCCCCAGCTGAGCAGGGAGCCCGATGTGGGACTCGATCCCGGGACTCCAGAATCATGACCTGAGCCGAAGGCAGTTGCTTAACCAACTGAGCCACCCAGGCGCCCTACTGCAATAAGTTTAGTTAGCATCCATCACCTCATACAGATACAATAAAAAAAATTGATTCCCTTGTCTTTATCTTTTGTGGATCAGCTGTATGTTTTTGTTTTCTTGCTATTATGAGGATTATATAAAACATCTTATAAGAGTATATTTTAAGCTGCTAGAACTTAGTTTCAATTACATATAGAAACTTCCCTTTTATTCCTCACCCCATTATACTTTTGATGTTACAATTCACCTATTTTTATATTGTTTATCCATTAACAAGTTAATGTAGCTATAGTTGCCTTTAAATACTTTTGTCCTTTAACCTTTATACTAAAGTGACTAACATATCAACATATTATAGTATTAGAGTATTCTAAATTTGACTATAGGCTTATCTTTATCCAAGTATTTCATATTTTCATGTTTTCATGTTACTGATTACCATTTTTTCATTTTGACTTGTAGACCTCCTTTCAACATTTCTTGTAAGACATATCTACTGGTAATGAACTCCCTCAATGTTTCTTTTGTGCGAAGGTCTTTCTCCTCTTCATTTCTGAAAAATCTCTTTACTAGGGAAAGATTTCTTGGCTGGCAGGTTTTTTTTTTCTTTCAGCACTTTGAATATATCTTCCCATTCTCTCTTGGCCTGCAAGGTTTCTGCTGAGAAATCTGCTCATAGGCTTGTGGGAGTTTCCTCAAATGTGAGGAATTTTTTTTTTCTCTTGTTGCTTTTAAAATTCTTTGTCTTCAGGCACCTGGGTGGCTCCATCAGTTAAGCGTCTGCCTTCGGCTCAGGTCATGATCTCAGTGTCCTGGGAAAGAGCCCTACATCTGTACATGAGGCTTCCTGCTCAGTGGGGTGACTGCTTCTCTCTCTCCCTCTGCCCCTCCCACCTGCTCATTCTCTCTCTCTTTCTCAAATAAATAAATAAAATATTTAAAAAAATAAAATTCTCTCTTCTATTTTATACAGTTTTATTATAACGTGTCTTGAACAAGATTGTTTTGAGTTAAAAATCTGGTGAGAGACTATAGCTTCATAAACTTGGATATCTAAACCTCTCCCTAGATTTGGGAAGTTCTTAGCATTTATTTCTTTAAATAAGCTTTCCGTCCCTTTCTCCCTCTCTCCTTCTAGAATTCTAACAATGTGTAAGTTATTTCATTTGATTGATTCTCATATTTTGGGTATGTTTTATTCACTCTTTTTTATCCTTTGTTCTCCTCTGACTGGATAATTTCAAATGACCTATTTCAATCCTACAGATTCTTACTTCTGTTTGATCAAGTCTGTTGTCAATGCTCTCCATTGCATTTTTCATTTCATTCACTGAATTCTTCAGTTCCAGATTTTCTGGTTTGTCCTTTTTTTATCATCTATCTCTCTCGTTTTCTTTCATGTGCTGTTTTCCTGATTTCAATATATTGTCTTTCTGTGTTTTCTTGTAGCTTACTGAGCTTCCTCAAAACAGCTATTTTGAATTCTCTTTTTTTGCAGAGGGGAGACAAGTTGATCCTGCAAAGCCAGGCCAAGTTTCAACAACTTCCTGTTTGCTTTCTCTAGGGTGGTGCTGAATGTTTAAATTTATGTGATTTCTTTCAGTCCCACAGGGTTGGGTTGGTTTTCAGCATATATTCACCAGCCATCTGCAAGGGCTCATATTCGCTGTCCTCAGGGGCATGCACAGGAAGCCAGCCACAGTGTGGGACAGGTATGGGAGATACCTACAAAGTGATGGGTGTGTTCATGGGCCAGTTGGGGTGGTCCACAGGTGAGGCATCCCCAGTGGCCCATGGGTGGGCTTTCCAATGGAGTGTGCAAAAGCTGTTTATAGCATCTATGTCACTTTGATAATTTCTAAGCCCTGCCTATTTTCCTGGCTCCTCTCTGCACATCAGTCATTCAGTTTGCCTCAGTATTATGGGTAGGTTGAGAAAGAGTGGGCCTCACTGGAAGCATCCTACATAGCTGGGGAAGCCAGGCATTCACTCTCACACTTTCACTTTCCCCCATGGGAGAAATTACCAGGCCAGGAGGGTCTCCCATGGCATTGAATTGTGCCTTCTTGGGGGAGCAGTAACATGGATAAAATAAAACTACTCCCCTTATTCTCTTCAGTGCATCTAACCTCATATTTTTTGCTCCAATGCTGTGCTGAAAGTTCTTCTCTGGACTCTCAGCTTCCACAAAAGTACTCTTGTCCATGGGTGGCTATCTAAATTAGTGTTCTTTGGGGTGCCTGGGTGGCTCAGTCAGTTAAGTGTCTGCCTTCAGGTCAGGTCATGATCCCGGGGTCCTGGGATCGAGCTCCGCATCAGGCTTCCTGCTCAGCGGGAAGACTGCTTCTCTCTCTCCTGCTTCTCTGCCAGCTTGTGCTCTCTCTCTCTCAAATAAATAAATAAAATCTTTAAAAAATTAATTAATTAATTAGTGTTCTTTGATAGAAAAGATGGTAGAAAACTCTTATTGGATAGGAAGCAAGATGGCAGAGGAGTGTGGGACTCCGTTTCAAATAGTCCCCTGAATTTAGCTAGATATCTACCATGCCACTCTGAACACCAACGAAATCAGCCTGAGATATAAGATTATACGTCTGGATCTCTACAGGGGCAGAGGATCATCAGTCCAGAGGTACAGAAGACGGAGTTGGGATTGCTTAGACAGATGTCAGAGGATAAACAGAAGGGGGAAGGGACTGCCAGAAGCCAGCCTTTGGAAAGTAATACCCCAGTGCAAAGGCATCCTGTGCCTGGGGACTAGCAATAGCTTGGAGAGCAGTGGCGAAGGGACGCAAAGGAATGATAACAGTGATCAAACAGAACACAGGGGCTTAAGGGGCAAATGCTGGGACCAGTGGCCTGCAGAGCCACCAACCGCTGCCTGCACCTGCACCCGTGCCAGAGAGGACCCAGCTTGGAACTGTGCCCACAGACCCCAGGCCGGCCACTGCTACTGCTGTGGCCCGGGTGGCAAGACCCTCCTCCAGAAGACAAGCTGGAAGAACAAGAGGACAACAACCGCAGGGTCCCCATAAAACTGTAAAACCCCAACACCGGGGGAAAATTAGTATATTAAGCTCCTGGTGTTGCCTCACGGCCTGTGTTTTTCTTAGATACAATTTTTCTCTCTCTTGTTTTTAATTCTTTCTCATGCTTCTTCTGGTTTTTTTTTCCTACTTATCATTTCAACCAGATGTTTAATACAACATATTCCATAGTAACTTTTTAACTTGAACTTTATCATACATATACTTTTCTCTTTTTCTTTTTTTATATATAGATATAAGCTTCAATGTAGTCCTTTTTTCCCTACTCAATACTACCTTTATATATATACCAGTTTTAATATCTCTGGGAAGTACTGTTCTCTAACAAAGAGAACAAAATACACCCAGGAAGAGCTCAAACACTCTACCTTGCCCACATAGAGGAATTATAGCCACCTTCCCTGCACCTCCCCCCTTTTTTTTTTATTTGTTTGTTTTTTTGATGCGTTTGGGTGGGTTTTTTTGTGAGTTTTGTTTGTTTGTTTTTATTTTTGTACTTTATAAATCTTATTCTTGGGTTTCATTTTGCCTGGATTTTTGGTGCTGGCTTCCAATTGCTCCAAATTTTCCCAGGGTGCACCTTGCCTGAATTGTGGTTGATATTTTCAACTATACATCCCCTCAACCACAACTCAACAGAATGCCTAGGAGGAGGAACTCCCAACAAAGAAAAGACCCAGAGACGATGGCCTCTCTCGCAGACATAAGGGATATCAATATAAGAAAGATGTCGGAAATAGACTTCAGGGTAGCAGTTATGAAGACAATAGCTAGAATGGAGAAATCGATTAATGGCAACATAGAGTCTCTAAGGGCAGACATGAGAGCTGAACTGGCAGAACTTAAAAATGCTATCAATGAGATCCAATCTAATCCAGATACTCTAACAGCTAGGGTAAACGAGGCAGAAGAATGAATTAGTGATCTAGAAGACAAACTGACAGAAAAGAAGGAAAACGAGGAGGCCTGGGAGAAACAGCTTAAAATCCATTAAAACAGAATTAGAGAAATAAGGGACGCATTGAAACATTCCAGTGTAAGAATTATTGAGATCGCTGAGGGGGTGGAGAGAGAGAGAGGACTAGAATATATATTTCAGCAAATTGTAGCTGAGAACTTCCCTAATCAGGGGAAAGAAACAACCATTCGTGTCCTAGAGGCAGAGAGGACCCCTCCCAAGATCAAGGAGAAGAGATCAATGCCCTGGCATGTAATAGTAAAACTCGCATATCTTAGAACCAAGGAAACCATCTTAAGGGCAGTTAGGGGAAAGAGATTCCTTACGTACAGAGGGAGGAACATCAGAATAATGTCAGACCTATCCACAGACACCTGGCAGGCCAGAAAGGGCTGGCAAGACATATTCAGGGTACTAAATGAGAAGGACATGCAGCCAAGAATACTTTATCCAGTAAGGCTGTCATTTAGAATGGATGGAGAGATGCAGAGCTTCCAAGACCGGCAGAAACTGAAAGAATATGTGACCACTAAGCCGGCCCTGCAAGAAATATTAAGGGGGGTTCTATAAAAGGAGAAAGACCCCAAGAGTGATCTACAACAGAAATTTACAGGGACAATCTATAAAAACAACATCTTCACAGACAACATGATGACAATTAATTCATATTTTTCAATAATCACTCTCAACATGAATGGCTTAAATGCTCCCATAAAACGGCACAGGGTTGCAGATTAGATAAAAAGACAGGACCCATCCATATACTGTCTACAAGAGACTCATTTTGAACCTAAAGATACATCCAGACTGAAAGTGAAGGGATGGAGATCCATCTTCCATGCCAGCGGAACTCAAAACAAAGCTGGGGTAGCAATTCTCATATCAGACAAATTAGATTTTAAGCTAAAGACTGTAGTTAGAGACACAGAAGGACTCTATATCATTCTTAAAGGGTCCATCCAACAAGAAGATCTAACAATTGTAAATATCTACGCCCCCAACATGGGAGCAGCCATCTACATAAGCCAATTGTTAACCAAAATAAAGAGTCATATTGATAACAATACGTTAATTGTAGGAGACCTCAATACTCCACTCTCAGCAATGGACAGATCATCTAAGCAGAAAATCAACAAAGAAACAAGAGCTTTGAATGACACACTGGACCAGATGGACCTCATAGATATATACAGATCATTCCACCCTAAAACAACAGAATACTCATTCTTCTTGAGCACACATGGAACTTTCTCCAAAATAGACCACATACTGGGTCATAAATCATATCTCAACTGATACCAAAAGATTGAGATTATTCCCTGCATATTCTCAGACCATAATGCTTTAAAACTGGAACTTAATCACAAGAGAAAATTTGGCAGAAATTCAAACACTTGGAAGCTAAAGACCACTCTGCTCAAGAATGTTTGGGTCAACCAGGAAATCAAAGAACTTAAACATTTCATGGAAACCAATGAGAACGAAAACACATCGGTCCAAAACCTATGGGATACTGCAAAGGCGGTCCTAAAGGGGAAATACATAGCCATCCCAGCCTCACTCAAAAAAATAGAAAAATCCCGAATTCAGCAACTATCTTTGCACCTTAAAGAACTGGAGAAAAAACAACAAATGCTGCCTAAGCCATGCATTAGAAGAGAAATAATTAAGATTAGAGCAGAGATCAATGATTCTGAAACCAGAAACATAGTAGAGCAAATCAATGAAACTAGAAGCTGGTTCGTTGAAAGAATTAATAAGATTGATAAACCACTGGCCAGACTTATCCAAAAGAAAAGAGAAAGGACCCAATTAATAAAATTATAAATGAAAGGAGAGAGATCACAACTAACACAAAGGAACTAGAAACAATTATTAGAAATTATTATCAACATCTATATGCCAATAAATTGAGCAACCTGGAAGAAATGGATGCCTTCCTGGAAACATATAAAATACCATGACTGAAACAGGAAGATAGACAACATGAATAGGCCAATAACCAGTAACGAGATTGAAGCAATGATCAAAAACCTTCTAAAAAACAAGAATCCAGGGCCTGATGGATTCCCTGGGGAATTCTACCAAACATTCAAAGAAGAAATAATACCTACTCTACTGAAGCTGTTTAATAAAATAGAAACAGAAGGAAAGCTTCCAGACTCATTCTATGAGGTCAGCATTACCTTAATCCCACAACCAGGCAAAGACCCCATCAAAAAGGAGAATTTCAGACCGATATCCCTGATGAACATGGATTCCAAATTTCTCAACAAAATCTTAGCTCATAGGATCCAACAGCACATTAAAAGGATCATCCCCCACGACCAAGTGGGATTTATCCCTGGGATGCAAGGGTGGTTCAACATTCACAAATCAATCAGTGTGATAGAACACATTAATAAGAAGAGAGAGAAGAACCATATGATCCTCTCAATTGATGTAGAAAAAGCATTTGACAAAATAAAATATTCTTTCCTGATTAAAACTCTTCAGAGTTTAGGGATAGAGGACACATTCCTCAATTTCATAAAATCCATCTATGAAAAACCCACAGCAAATATCATTCTCAATGGGGAAAAGCTTAGAGCCTTTCCCTTAAGATCAGGAACACAACAAGGATGGCCACTCTCACCACTATTGTTCAACATAGTACTAGAAGTCCTAGCAACAGCAATCAGACAACACAAAGAAATAAAAGGTATTGAAATTGGCAAAGAAGAAGTCAAACTCTCTCTCTGCAGATAACATGACACTTTATGTGGAAAACCCAAGAGACTCCACCCCCAAATTACTAGAATTCATACAGCAATTCAGTAATGTGGCAGGATACAAAATCGATGCACAGAAATCAATTGCTTTCTTATACACTAACAATGCAACTATAGAAAGAAAAATTGAAGAATCGATTCCATTTACAATAGCAACAAAAACCGTAAGATACCTTGGAATAAACCTAACCAAAGAGGTAAAGGATCTATACTCTAGGAACCACAAAACACTCATGAAAGAAATTGAAGAAGACACAAAAAGATGGAAAAATATTCCATGCTCATGGATCGGAAGAATAAACATTGTTAAATGTCTATGCTACCCAGAGCAATCTATCCCTTCAATGCCATCCCGATCCAAATTCCAACGGCATTTTTCAAAGTGCTGGAACAAACAATCCTAAAATTTGTATGGAATCAGAAAAGACCCCGAAGAGCCAAGGAAATGTTGAAAAAGAAAAGCAAAGCTGAGGGTATCATGTTGCCGGATTTCAAGCTAAATTACAAAGCTGTGATCACCAAGACAGCATGGTACTGACACAAACACAGACATATAGACCAATGGAACAGAATAGAGAGCCCAGATATGGACCCTCAACTCTATGGTCAAATAATCTTCGACAAAGCAGGAAAAAATATGCAATGGAAAAGAGACAGTCTTTTCAATAAATGGTGCTGGGAAAATTGGACAGCCACATGCAGAAGAATGAAACTCAACCATTCTCGTACACCATACACAAAGATAAACTCAAAATGGATGAAAGACCTCAATGTGAGACAGGAATCCATCAAAATCCTAGAGGAGAACAAAGGCAGTAACCTCTTCGACATTGGCCACAGCAACTTCTTCCAAGACATGTCCCCAAAGGCTAGTGAAACAAAAGCAAAAATGAACTTTTGGGACTTCAAGATAAAAAGCTTCTGCATAGCAAAGAAAACAGTCAACAAAACAGAGAGGCAACCCACGGAATGGGAGAAGATTTTTACAAATGACACTACAGGCAAAGAGCTGATATCCAAGATCTATAAAGAACTTCTCAAACTCCACACCCAAAAAACAAATAATCAAGTCAAAAAATGGTCAGAAGACATGAACAGACACTTCTCTGAAGAAGACATACGAATGGCTAACAGACACATGAAAAAGTGTTCATCATCATTAGCCATCATGGAAATTCAAATCAAAACCACATCGAGATACCACCTTACACCAGTTAAAATGGCAAAAATTGACAAGGCAAAACACAACAAATGTTGGAAAGGTTGTGGAGAAAGGGGAACCCTCTTACACTGCTGGTGGGAATGCAAGTTGGTACAGCCACTTTGGAAACCAGTGTGGAGGTTCCTCAAAAAATTAAAAATAGATCTACCCTATGTCCCAGCAACTGCACTACTGGGTATTTACCCCAAAGACACAGATGTAGTGAAAAGAAGGGCCATATGCATCCCAATGTTCATAGCAGTAATGTCCATAATAGCCAAACTGTGGAAAGAGCTGAGATGCCCTTCAACAGATGAATGGATAAAGAAGATGTGGTCCATATATACAATGGAATATTACTCAGCCATCAGAAAGGATGAATACCCAACTTTTGCATCAACATGGATGGGACTGGAGGAGATTATGCTAAGTGAAATATGTCAAGCAGAGAAAGTCAATTATCATATGGTTTCACTTATTTGTGGAACATAAGGAATAGCATGGAGGACATTAGAAGGAAGGAAAAAATGAAGGGGGAAATCGGAGGGGCAGACATATCATGAAAGACTATGGACTCCGAGAAACAAACTGAGGGTTTTAGAGGGGAGGGAGGTGAGGGGATGGGTTAGCCCAGTGACGGACATTAAGGAGGGCACGTATTGCATGGAGCACTGGGTGTTATATGAAAACAATGAATCATGGAACACTACATCAAAAACTATGAATGTACTGTATGGTGACTAACATAACATAATAAAAAATAAAATTCTTATTGTACAATTTTGCTGATGTCATTCTCAATATGATAAATATTAACAATTCTTAAATCTCAGTGGTAGGTGCTTGACATGCTTTCAGGATATTTTCTGTATGTCTGAATTAATTAAAAATAAATATTAATAGTAAAATAAAAATAAATAGAAAGTTTAAAGAGAATTTTTAAATGGTATTATTAGCTAGGGAGCAAGAGGTCAGTTATGGAGGAAGAAAGGATTGGTGTGTTTTATAATTGAAAGGATATGATCTTAGTATCTCGTTTTCTTTTCAGCTGTTATGATCTTTTTAAGCTAAAATGTTTGGGGATGCTACTAACATAGTTTTTGCTAATATATAGTGCAATTCTATTGAAGGTTTGTTTAACCATTATCCATTTATGGTAAACAATTAATCATCTCAGAATATTAAATGTGAAAATCATTTATATTAGAATCATAAATGTTAGAGTAGGGAGGCCCTAAAGATCAACTAGTTTAAATCTTTTACAGATTACAAAAAATGAGCTCCAAAGTGATTAAATTACTTTAGGCCATAGAGCTAATAATGGCAGAGTTGTGACTAGAATTAAGATCTCCAGACTACTTATTTGCAAAAGTATCATGTTCATTATGTACTTATTTATTTTCACTTTACTAAAGGAAAATCAGCAGAGAAAACCAATAACAAAAGAAAATGGTATGTGACTTATAAAGGTGCAATTTAAAAATCATGAATATCTTTACATGTATGATGTTTTCCAGGACAGTTGTGAAAATGAAGTTAAATGCATTCCACATTAATAAGGTATAATTCATACAGCTCTTCCTATTATATCACGATTCAAAGGGTATAAGTGTCATCTTTAATATGAAAAACATCAAGTATATATTAATCTAGATGTCAATAGGAAAGTGATGTCACATTCAAATGGGGAAACAGTGCAGAGTTTAAGGAACAGACTTGGACAAGGGAAGTTACGGGTCACTGCAAACTGAAGAATCATGGTAGTAAAAACATTGGGAAAAAACATATCCACCCTAGATTCAATGAAGGGGAAAAGAAAACAGTGCTTGCCAGAAAGAGCTGTGGTTGAGACTGTAGCTACACATACAGGATTTCAAACAAAATCAGCTGTTACCTTCTTCAGAGGAACATAGCCATTGACAGCCCAAAAGAGTGGGAGCCAGATGAATAAATATCATAAATTAATTTTCTTACTGTTCTCCAATTTTCTGCCAGGGCAATTAACTGATTGAAACTAACTGGAACCCAAGGGCAAAGGAGGCCCACTGATGTTTCTTACAAGGGTAAAATGAGTAAAAGGAGATTAGATCTGTAACAACAAAGATGATCTACCAGACCATAGTTCAAGGTCAAGCAGTGAAAAAGAAGAGATAGACATGGAGGAGAGAAGAACAAGGACAAGATGCAAATTACGGGGAAATTCTTTATCCATCTATCACCATATTTAACCATGATGATCTTCAGAGAGTAATACCCTCCTTAATTTTGTACAAGTTCATCTTTTGGACAACTCTAACTTGAAGTCATAGAGAAACAGATTTCATGCATCATAGTTCCAAGCTTAACCAACTTGAAAATAGAATAATCCAGTGCAGATATGTTGAATTTGAAATGCTTTCTATATATCTAAATCACTAGTAATTCAAATCTGAAGTTCAAGGAAAAGGTCTTTCTGGACACTTTGGAATTATCAGCATATAGATATTAAAACCATATGAGGGCGCCTGGGTGGCTCAGTTGGTTAAGCGACTGCCTTCAGCTCAGGTCATGATCCTGGAGTCCTGGGATCGAGTCCCACATTGGGCTCCCTGCTCAGCGGGGGGTCTGCTTCTCCCTCTGACCCTCTTCCCGCTCGTGCTCTCTGTCTCTCATTCTCTCTCTCTCAAATAAATAAATAAAATCTTTAAAAAAAAAAAAAAAAACATATGAATAGTGAATTTACCAGTCAGTACACACAGAGTAAAGAGGAGATACAAAAAAATCTGAGACATTCTGAAGTCAAGACATAGAATAGGGAAGAATCAGGACAGGAAATTGAAAGCAGCCAATAATTTAGGAGAAAAATCAAAAGAGTATAGTGTCATAGAAACAAAGTGAAAAAGCATTTAATTTGGGAAGGACTGACCATCTGTATCAAAATAAGATGAAGACAGAGATTTAGTAATTAGCCTTAAAAATGCACAGATAACCGGGGCGCCTGGGTGGCTCAGTCATTAAGCGTCTGCCTTTGGCTCAGGTCATGATCTCAGGGTCCTGGGATCGAGCCCCACATCGGGCTCCCTGCTCAACGGGAAGCCTGCTTCTCCCTCTCCCACTCCCCCTGCTTGTGTTCCCTCTCTCGCTGTGTCTCTCTCTGTCAAATAAATAAAAATTTAAAAAAAAAATGCACAGATAACCTTCATAAAAAACTTGGTGGAATAGTGGGGCCAGATGCCTGATTGAAGTAGGTTCAATAGAAATTTGGAAAGGTAGGATGCAATGACTACAAATCCTTAAGTAATTTTTCTGCCAAGTTGAGCAGAGGAATTTCAAGGTAGTTAAATGGAAAGTGAGGTCATTTTTGTAATGGGGAAAATTAGAATACATATAATACTGAAAATGATCCAATAGTTAAAAATGATGAAGGAGACATTGTGCAGTGAAATTCTTGAGTATGAGAAAGTGGATATACATACTGCATAAAAAGATTTTTTGAACTTAGATAGGTTCATGGAAAGTTCATTCAACATAACAAGAGGCAAGACAGAGTTTATATGCACAAGAGCAGTTTAGTTGGTAGATGGAGTAATGGGATACCACAGCAATTATCAGTAGATTCCATCTATTTTGTCATATGGAAAGCAACATCATCACCTCTAGGTCAAGTTAGGGGAAGTGATGGAGGTTTGAAGAGAAGAGTTATAAAATGGTTATCCAGAAAATTGGGAGGAATGAAGGCATTCTGAGGCAACATTACCGTGTCATTTGAGGTTATTAATCAGTTGTCCATCCTTGTACGTATATACGCCAAGCTTCTCTAATCTTATCCATTGTTCTATGTATATATCCCTCTGCTAATACCATAATCTTATTTACTGTAACTATAGACATATATGTATCTTCCAAAAAGGAATAGTAAACATCCAACATTTTTCTTCTTTTTCAAAATTGTATATTTAACTTTCCATAAAAATTTAAGAATAATCTTATCTATATCTCCAAAAATATGAGTGGTATTTTTATAGGAATCACTTTAAACCTATCAGCAATTTGTGGATAACTGACATTTTTATTATTTTGAATCTTCTAGTTAATGTACACAATGTCTCTCCATTTGTTTAGTTTTTCTTTCATCAATGTTTTGTTCTCTGCTGATATTAAGATAAAAATATTAAGATATTCATATTTATGTTTGGTTTCAGCAGTTTTAATACTATGTGCTTAGGTGTGGCTTTCTTTCTACTTATCCTTCTTGTACTGTGTAACATTTCTTGAATCTGTGTCAGTAATGTTCTCCAGCTTTGGAAATTTCTGCCTTTTTCTCAAATGTTGCTATACCATCTTTCCCTCTATTCTCCTGGAACTCTAAATATACATTTGTTATACCTTTTCACCATGTCTCAAATGTCCCCTACATTGATTTCCCTGTATATATCCCATTTTTCAATAAACAATTGATTTTGGACATTCTCTTCTGGTTTACATTCCAGGCCATGGATTTTTCTCTTAAGCTATTGAACCTGGTATTAAACCCATTCACTGAGTACTTCTGATTATTTATTATATATTTTAGTTCTAGAGGATCAATTTTTTAAAGATTTTATTTATTTTAAGAGAATGAGAGAGAGTTGGGGGACAGGCAGAGGGAGAGAATCTCAAGCAGACTCTTCGCTGAGTGCAGAGTCCAACAGAGGGCTCCATCTTATGACCCATGAGATCATGACCTGAGCTGAAACCAAGAGTCTGGTGCTTAACCAACTGAGCCACCCAGTTGCCCTCCTAGGCTATCAATTTTTTAAAAAGAGTTTCAGTTTTATGCTAAAATTTTCCAACATGTCATTAATGTTAGTAATTTTAGTCTTTGTCTAATATCTCCATTATTAGACTATATTGTAGATTATCTACGATTGTCGTTTTTCCCTCTTAATTTTTCCTTAAGTTGTATCTTTTCCTATGTCTTACTACTTTCTATTGAGTATAGGATAGTATGTATAAAAAGTGTATTGAAACTTTGAAGCTCTATTTGATATTATTCACCTAAGAGATTTACTTTTGCTTTTCTTAGGCAATTATGCTGATGGAATATTGCTTCTATCAAATGGGAATGACCTTATAATTGGAAGTTGGGCTTTAGTCCTTATTGAAGATAGCCTTTTGGAATATCAACAGAAAGTTTAGGGTTCTAGTTAGGTTCCTTTACTAAGAAGACTCTGAACTTCCACTTTTCCTCAACCCCACAAAACTTTTGAAAGATTTTCATAGATTCTTAGTTTACTAGCTGTCACATTCTTCTCAATTCTATGCCAACTAACTGCTCCTTCTGAATTGGCAAATATCACAAGGAGAAAAACAATACTGAATTTAGGTTTTATATTCTAATAAGGAGATTGAAAACTTCATAGTTGAAAACTTTTATGGAGGGGTGAGAGAATGCTTTGGAAGTCACAACAGGAAACAGAACACTTAGGCTTCTTCCAGGTTTAGTTCCAGGAGGATATGGGAAAACCAGTCATTACTTGTAAAAACTGAAACAGAAGTAGTCTCAAAAGGGAAAAGCTAGATTTTAGTACAAAAAGAGATTGAAGGAAACTACACTGAAAAATATGAGGCTATAGGAGATTTTAAGTCACATATTAAGGCATGACCAGTTTTGAGAAGATATAATTGCAGAGAGTAAAATATAATAACATGTATTAGGGCTGTTGTATGTTTTTCAGGTTTTGTTGTTGTGATAGTGGGGTTTTTGTTTGTTTGTTTGTTTTATGTTTTGTTTTGTTTTTTGCTGTGTAATTTCCATGAGATTCACATATAACGTCCTATGTCATATGGTCAGTTTTAAGTCGATAGGAAGTTAAATTTGAACACATTCCAAAACTTTACATATTTGCTCCTCACCACACATCTTATCATCTTATATTTTGATGTCACACTTAACATCCTTTCATTTTATGTATCCCTTAACTGATTATTTTAGTTTTAGCTAATTTTATCACTTTTGTCTTTTAACCTTCATACTGGTTTTATAAGTAATTAATCCACTACCTGTACTATATATTTCCCTTTACCAGTGAGATTTCTTCTACTTTATCTAGTCTGCTCTTGAACCCCTGTAGTGTTATTTTTTCAGTTCGGTTATTGTATTCTTCAGCTCTGTGACTTGTTTGGTTTTTATTTATATTTTCTATTTCTTTGTGAAATTCTCACTGTGTTTATCCATTCTTCTTCCGTGTTCAGTGACAATCTCAGGTAAAATACTTATCTCCTTTTCATTATGATCTTTTTCTGAGGTTTTATCTTGTTCTTTTATCTAAAACATACTCCTCTGTTTCCTCATTTTGCTTGATTCTGTGTATTTGTTTTTATTTATTATGTGAGCAGCTACCTCTACCAGTCCTCAAGAAGTAGCCTTCTGTAGGTGATGAACTTTATTGTTCATCCTTATGCTAGCTCTTGGTTGTCTCTCAAACCATTGTGATTGTCTAAGCATTCAAATTTATTCTTGATATGCTCCCATTGTTGAGGATTCCAAGACCTATCAGTGATCCAAGGGGAAGAATATCATTTAGCACTTAGTTTCAGGCTGATGGAAGCCAGAGCCTCAAGCAACAAATTTTAAAATATGCAAATATATACAGTCTTGTGGGACCACAGTTATAATCCCTGCTGGCCTCCAAACCAAGAGATCTGGATTTGCCCCTGGGCAACAGTTGCAAGCTCCTTTCTGGTAGGTATTGTTGAGCTGTGGTGACATCAAGGAAGTGAGCAAGGTTTTAAGGCTTACATTCCTTGGGAGTACCTCTTTAGCCTCTAGATGTTTGACAAATCTGAAGCTTGTCACTTAGGCTGAAGCTCTGGGACAAGATAATAGGCCTTCTTCTCAGGAAGACTGAGACTGTTTCAGTCTGCTGTCTACAGTGCCCTGGGGGTGGTGGCCTGCCAAGAACTGTCTATTCAATTGTTTCAGTCCTGTGGAGCTGTGGAACACCAGCTCTCTTGGCCACATGGGCCATGCAATCAAGGGATGTACTCTGTGTAAAATGCACATACTCATCAGCTTTAGTAAGCCAGCTGGAAAGTGTGGGGCGTGGGGTGTACTCACTGGCTTGAGAAAGGCAGCAGGAAAATGCCTTGACTGCATATGGCTGTCAGCTTCAGCAATGCAGTGGGAGAGGGCTTTGTCTGTGTATGCCTGCTAACTTTAGCAAGGGAGAAGGAAAATGCTGTGACAACTCAAGCTCATTAGTCCCAGCCCAGGAAATGGGGAGAGTGCTGCAACTGCCTGTCCTTGCCAGCTTTAGCAAGGGAGCAGGAGAATGCCATATCCATTTGCACTTGCTAACCATCTTGGACCACCCCATTTCCTTGTTTGACTCTTATGCAGAATAATTATAATTCCTTGACTTGTTAGTCCTATTGAATCATTCTAAAGATTCTCTAAGTCTAATGCATAACAAAATCAATGTTAGAAGATTACAAAATAATCGTGGTAGTGCTTTCTGAATTTTGTCATATGTAAATGAGCTAATACTACTTGTAGAGCTGTATTAAAGTTTTAGGAAATAAAGAAATGACACCCCTAGGCAATGTCTTACATATTGTAAACACTCAATGAATATCTGTTATTATAATTTTTTTGCTCAAGAAATGTATTAAACTGAAGAATAGTGCCTTTGTCCTCACATTTTAAGATACTTTAAAAACAGAATGTATATAATTATATTTGTAAACATCAGTGATTTTTGGTGAATAGCAAATTATAATATGTAATTCCCCCACCCTGAAACAGTGTGACTAAATTACTGCTATACCCTGTAATACATAATACCTAAACTTGACAAAATATGGTAATGCCATCACTATCTATCCTGATGAACAAAATGGAAATCTTGGGGATATCCTCAACTCCTCCATATTATTTATTTTAATTAGTCAGCTGATTCCATGCTACCTTTCCAGATTTATCTTCCTCCCACAGCCCATGTTCTCCTTGTCCCTCAATTCCTTATACCCTTTGTTGTAGCCAAAGTATATGGATTTTTGTTCTTTCTATACCTTAGCATAAGATCTCCCTGTAATCTGGACTACACATGTTCCCCCACTCTATTTGCTGAACTCACTCTCTCTCTCCATATATCTCAAATGATCAAATGTTCCCCTTTTCCCCATATCCCAACTTTTGTTAAACTTTTATTGAATATGTACCACATATCAATCACCTTGTTAATGCTTAATTTTCAATACTATCATGCAGAGCTTTCTTCATTTACTGGATATGAAATTTGGGGAATGGAGACTTAGAGTTTAAGTCACTTGTCCAAAATCACACAATGGCAGAGTAAGGATTCCAAAAACAATACTATCAACAAGTACATTACAGTTGACCCTGAACCACATGGGGGTTAGAGAGGGGCAACCCCCTGTGCAGTCAAAAATCTATATATAACCTTTCATTCCTCAAAAACTTAACTACTAATAGCCTACTGTTGACCAGAAGCCTCACTGATAATGTAAATAGTAAATTAACCATATTTTGTATGTTATATATATTATATACTGTATTTTTACAATAAAGTAAGTGAAAAGAAAGAAAAGAGAAAAGAAAATGTTATTAAGCGAAAAGAGAAAATAAAATGTTATTAAGGGGTGCCTGGGTGGCTCAGTCAGTTAAGCGACTGCCTTCAACTCAGGTCATGATCCCAGAGTCATGGGACTGAGTCCCACATCGAGCTCCCTGCTCATCAGGAAGTCTGCTTCTCCCTCTGCCCCTCACCCCACTCTCATGCTCTCTCTCACTCTCTCTCCATCAAATAAATAAAATCTTTTAAAAAAAAGAAAGAAAATGTTATTAAGAAAATCGTAAGACAAAGAAAATACATTTATAGTACTATACTATGCAAAATCTGCATATAAGTGAACCTGCACAATTCAAACCCATATTGTTCAAGGGTCAACTGTATGTAACTATTGTCAGTCTGTTTCTTCTTTCTGCTGTAGTTTTTATTTAATACAGTGTGATCTGTTGAATATTTGGTATTTCTCACTAGATTATAAGCACCTTGAAAATAGGTATAGGCTCTTACTTATTTTTTTTACACTTAGAACCTTAAACAGCATTTGACATAGAATAAATGCTTGTATAAGTTTTGAGGTGTTGTTTGAAAATTCATCAAGTCTTTCTTTGATTGGATATTATGGTAGGAAAGAAAAACATGTATTTTTATATTTGGGAACTGAGCTTTTACCTTAAATATGCTACATATTTGTGGCGTGTGCTTTAAGAAGTCAAGTCACTCAGTATCCCTAAACCTCAGTTTTAAAAATCTGTCAAATGAGAATGATGATGATTTTAAGTTTTTGGCATAGTACATTGCTGAAATAACAGCATATAAATGGAATAAAATGCTACTTAAGCTAAGGAGATACTCTGAATAGGGCTGATACGATAATTAAAATGAATAAACTGGATCTGTCAAAACTAAATTTCTTACACATGCTAAATAAAGTCAGCAACTAAAATGAGGTTAGTTCTATCAAACACTACCTTCTGCTTTCAGGATTAAAATAATTCTAATAGGTGTTAGAAGTCACTATTTTACTTAAGTGCTCTCTTTTGTTACACAGTTTGTAGCAATAGCTTACCTTCACATTTGCCTTAATTTAATATGCATATAGGCTCACCCCAGGGTAGCTCAGACTAACTGCAATCCTGGTATTTAGGAGGAAATAGCCTCTGTTTCTACCATTGTCAATTCAAAATAGAAATAGCATTGCAGGGTGCCTGGGTGGCTCAGTCAGTTGGGTGTCAGACTCTTGGTTTCTGCTCAGGACATGATCTCAGAGCTTGGGGTTGAGTCCCCTCCTTGAGCCTTGCAACAGGCTTCATGCTCAGTGGGGAGTCACCTTCCCCTCTCACACTCCCCCTGCCCTGCCCCCGTACATGCACTCTCTCTCTAAAATAAAAAAATAAATCTTAAAAAAAACAGCACTGAATGCCAAACCCGTATTTAGGTAGAAGATCTATCTCATTACCATTTTCTTCATATTTCTTAGAATCTGCTGGTGAGAAATAGGAGCTTCTTGGAATCTTGTGGAGTTGAGAGTGTGAGAAAACAGGGGGTGTAGGTCATTAGAGTAAGAATTACTAGTCAATGCAACCTAACGAAAAAACAATGGTAGGAATTTCTGTGTGGCAAATCCAGTGAAATTTGAAAAGCACACATTTCAAAAATCACTTAATCTCTCTAATCTCCAACTTTTCATCTCTAAAATGAGGAAGGTATTGCCTACATTTACTTTTATCCTAAGTATGCTGTGAGACACTAATTGAAAGGATTTTGATTCCTGGAGTCCAGAGACTTTCATGGTTTATCTCCCTCTCTGATTTCTTCCCATTCAGTTTTCCCTCCCTTCCCCTATGGTCCTCTGTGCTATTCCTTATACTCCACATATGAGTGAAAGCACATGATAATTGTCTTTCTCTCCTTGACTTATTTCACTTAGCGTGATACCCTCCAGTTCCATCCATGCCGATGCAAATAGTAGGTATTCATCCTTTTTGATGGCTGAGTAATATTCCATTGTATATATGAACCAGGAGATGGGTATTAAGGAGGGTACATGATGTGATAAGCACTGGGTGTTATACGCAACTAATGAATCATTGAACACTACATCAAAAACTAATGATGTACTATATGTTGGCTAACTGAACATAATAAAAAAAAGAAAAGAATTTTGAGATATAAAAAATGAAAATTTCTATTTAAAATAACATGCATGGGAAAAATATAATAAATTTTGCATTTGTCAATCTCAAGAACCATTGTTTTCAGAATTAAATATATTAACACAAAGGAGAACAGTGGCACTAAAATCAATTTAATATTTGCAGTATTTTGTATATTTTGTGTGATATCTTAGAAAAAACTTTTTCCAATGTTTTCACTCAAACACTAAATTTTTAAATACTGACATTAAATATCAGTATTAAGTTATATTTCCTTAAATAAGATTTTATAAAATATACTGCTATCATAAATGGAAAAATATTACAAAGAGCCATCAAATTAAGGAATAATAATTTCATGAAAATAAGGCCTTTATATCTAAAAATTTTCACTTTTCACTTTAGGACACATAAATAACAAATAAATCTTATCTCTTAAATTTTTAGGTCAGTCATTTTTATTATTACATGTCAATTATATTTAATTTTTAATTTTTTCTAAAGCATAAAATAGATTATATGTTAATTCATATATATAAAAGTAAGGCTTTTAGTCAAAATGGTAGATCCCTTCCAATTCTTCAATTGTTTCTTTGCCAGTTTTGGTATTAGACATTACTCATTTACCTATCTGAATGGTTATGCATTTTTCTACATATGGATGACCACTTTCTTGGTAAGTTAAGTATTTTATCTTTACATGGTAGTATATTTTCAAAACATACTTCTTAGTATCCATTTGAATATCCATTTG
The DNA here is from genome assembly GCF_964656455.1 of Halichoerus grypus. Classification (NCBI taxonomy): domain Eukaryota; kingdom Metazoa; phylum Chordata; class Mammalia; order Carnivora; family Phocidae; genus Halichoerus; species Halichoerus grypus. Next base: position 103,026,492 of record NC_135727.1, on the reverse strand, counting down.
AATCCATTTCTTAGTATCCATTCTTAGTATCCATTTGCTATAAAAATGGAATAAAATTATAAATCTCCTGACTGATAGAGTCCAATGTGACATAGGTATCTACTGCCAAAATTCTCTGTGTCCTCTAGCCTGCTGGAGTCACTTTGAACTTTAAAATTGCAATAAAACTGATCATACTTCTCACGGTATAAAATCCAGTGTACATATTATCCTTGAGGATCCCTGGATATCTTACATTTTTCTTCCTTATCTCTGGCTTCATTTTCTTGCCCCCTTGATCCTGAATCTCTCCTTTGTGTCTCACCTTTTGTATAAGCCATCCTCTCACCCACTGAAGTCCAAACTGTCTTCTTCCTGGACAATTTGGGTAGCTCAAAATTGATACTTCATTACACAAAGTAATTTAGTTCTCTTTAAGGGCTTCCAGAGAGTGCCCTAAAGATTTTCTCTATTGTATTCGTAATAGTCTATCAAGGTATTTTCTTTAACAAAAGGCCACACACCTGAGAGTGAGATTATGCTGAGATCTTAGGAAGCAAACATGTCTGTGTCAGCTGTGACTTTAAATAGCATTTTATCTCAGATACATATATATTATAATTCCTTGATTCTATGACACCTTTGATGGTAGAAAGCATCACAGAATTAATGATAGCTATAATTGGGCACAAGAGCAAAGGCCCAATATCAGAATTATTTTTATTTTTATTTTTTCAGGTATACAATATAGTGATTTTTTTTACATTGAATATAAGACACACTTGTATTGCATGTGTTTTGTGTATATCATTTTAGTGTTATTGTACAAATTACATCCTTATATGAGTTAATATTTTAATATAATAATTCTGTAAGGTAGATGTCATCTCCATTTTACAAATGAGGACACTAAAACACAAGGTATAAGTGAATTGCCCATGTTCTCTCAAACCCTAGTTGAGGTAGAATTTGGCATGGATATTCTCACTCCAATTCCAGAAATATTTCTACTGCATTATTAGAATAATTTAGAAAATATTGGGTATGTAGACGCTAAAGGAAAACATTTATATTAGCTAAGAACAAAGTGATAAGAGCATTTATAGAGTGGCTGGAAAATGTGATGTCAAGTAGATGTAGCATAGAAACTTGACAATGTGTTATTTCTGGTAATTATTAAGGAAATGCTTCATTGAGAATGGAAGGCAGAAAATGACTATGAAAGGGAAAAGCTAAGGTGAACATGATGAGAGGGCCACCCTATCTAAAAGATGTAACACATGCTATATCCTGTCAGATTCATAATTAAAATTGTGTATTTATATGTAGGCCATATATCACCATTTTATAGATTTTCACATTGAAGTTCTTCTATATAATCCAATCATTACTGGAGTGGTGAATCATTATGAAATTGGTCATATTTTTTCTCCCTGTTTCATTTAGCATCACTCAAGGATTTAGTAAGAAGAAACAAATTAATAGAATGTACTTTTAGGCATCTGGGGGAAAATGCTCTAGTATAAAAAACCGTAAGATAGGGGCGCCTGGGTGGCTCAGTTGGTTAAGTGACTGCCTTCGGCTCAGGTCATGATCTCAGGGTCCTGGGATCGAGCCCTGCATCGGGCTCCCTGCTCGGCGGGAAGCCTGCTTCTCCCTTTCCCACTCCCCCTGCTTGTGTTCCCTCTCTCGCTGTCTCTCTCTCTGTCAAATAAATAAATAAAAATCTTTAAAAAAAAAAAAAAGTAAGATATATTGGATGAGTTTCCTTATGATTCTGATGTTGAAAAAGACTTTAACTCTAAAACTTTCTTTGATTTGATTATAGTTTGAAAAATATGTTAGGATATTTAAAAAGGAAAAGCAGTTGCTTACAAGTCATCTTATCATAGTGATCTCTAAAGTTCTTCCAGTTTTGTATCAGTTTCTAAAACAGTTTCTTATCAAGTCACTCAGGACACTAAGAAAATTTAGAGAATATTCATGTGTCTTTTCAAAATCTAGTCAGTTATACAGAGAATAGTTTAAAATTAACTTGTACCTTATTTTCCATCTAAAATTATTTTATTTATATGACTTTGTGTTCTTCTCTTGAATTTAGCCACTTTGTCAATACAATACCAAATGGTGAATGAGGGGGCAGATCCATCATAATGAGCAGCAGAATACAAAGAGGATGTACTCCAAAGGCTATTCAGAGATCCTATATTTCATAAGTCCAAAGAGACTGTCTATAGACAAACACTACACCATCTGTTATTAATGATTACAAAAGATTAAATTTTGTGTTGGGACATAGTTCCTCTCCCACAAGTTGAAGGTTTAGTAGATTTGAAATTTTTTTAAAAGATTTTATTTTTATTTATTTGAGAGAGAGAGCAGAGCTCGAGAGACAGCACGCAAGTGGGGGAAGGGGCAGAGGGAGATGGAAAAGCCCCACTGAGCAGGAAGCCTTAAATTGGGCTCAATCCCAGGACCCTGGTATCGTGATCTGAGCTGAAGGCAGATGCTTAACCGACTGAGCCACCCAGGTGCCCCCTAAATTTTTAATCATAATAATCATAAACTTTTTAAAAAGTTTTAATCATAATAATCACAAACTTTTTAAAAAGTTGTATTTCATAAATCATCATTAAACTCTTTCTTATTACAAGTATACTCTTTGAAGATAAAAGTCTACATAAAATAATATAGAACAATTTTTCAATGTGTACAAGTCAGTTTTTCACCACATGGATGTTTAACAAAAAGGGGAGAAATAAGACCAAAAATATTCAAATTTCAATGCCAACTAAGTGTTCAGTTTTAAGTAGATAAGCAATTTCAAGCATTTTATAAAATTAATGTATTTAATGGTTTTTTAAAAATTCATTTAATATTTGAGGGTAGATCTTTTTTACACAAGTCATGCTGCCTTTTCACCTGAAATGGTGTGTTACTAAATACCATACTTGTTTATAATGAGTGAAATATCCACCATAGCTGAAGACTATGAGCAGCTAGGAGAATGAGTGAGTACACCCTGAGGAATGATCTGGACTCTACCTGATGTCATCCACTATAACCCACTATATCCACTACAAGGAGAAAGGATACAGTTCAGAGAGAGCTTTTAAAATCTAGGTCTTGAAGATAAAAATTATGCCATTGAATAATGACAAACAGATACTCAAGAAAGCAAAGTCACAGTGGCATGAAAAGTAGTAATGTATTTAAGGAAGTAGAAGAATAAATTATATATAATATTTATTATTTATAGTAATAATAATAATATGATGATGACCCAAGTAAAGAGCACTTAGCAAATGATAACCATGTGTCAGGGGCCATGTAATTATTTTATATATATAGTAGAGTCAAATATTATTTATGGTAACCTGACCAAATATTAATAATGCATGAGTGTCATAATCCTTCCTTCTTCTAGCCAAGACTTTTCTTCTAAAGGGGAAGAGTCTTATTTTATCTATATATATCTCCAGTCTCTCCTTTGCTGTAAAAATTCTCACTAATGTATAAAGAGGAAATAATGACAAACTTTTTGAAATGGAGAAGAGATTAGTGCTTTCTGGCAAAAAAAAAAAAAAAGTATAGTCAATGGGAAGGTGGGTTGTGGTTGTCAAAAGTCAATACAAAGAATTCTCATAGTGATATATAACTATTTAGTTTCTTGACTCTAGTGCCGGATAGAAAAATGTACACATATGTAAAACTGTATAAGACTAAATAAACATGCAAACATGAGCAAATACACACACACAAACACACATACATATGAGACCAAATAAAACTGAGGAAATCTAAATAAAATAGATGGATTGTATCAATGCTAATATCCTGGTTTTAATATTGTACCACAGTTTTTCAAAGTGTTACCATGAGGGGAAACTGGATAAAGGGTGCATGGAATCTCCTTTTATTATTTCTTAGAACCTCATGTGAATTTGTAATTATCTCCATAAAACATATCATTTAAAGTTTGAAAAATAATATAACTGGGCATTTTTAAGGATTAAGTTCCATTTGATTTCATATTATTGCCTGCTACAATAATTTAGGGGTAAACTGAAACAGATGTTGTTGGAAGTATTAAAGTATTATGTAGAAGGCTTCCCTATATTTTGCTTATTTCTTGCAGATACTGAACACAATAGACAGACACACCTGTCTTCCACCACCAATTCTACAAACAGTTAAAAGTGTCTTTGAGATAATGTGATGATTCTGGCCAGAATGCAGAACTTAAGGAACAATCTATTAAGGTTAGCTGGAGAATACAGAGTACCATTAAGAAGAGGGAGACAAACCATAAGAGACTCTTAATCTCAGGAAACAAACTGAGGGTTGCTGGAGTGGAGGGGGGGGTGGGAGGGATGGGGTGGCTGGGTGATGGACATTGTGGAGGGTATGTACTATGGTGAGCGCTGTGAATTGTGTAATACTGATGAATCAAAGCGGCACCTGGGTGGCTCAGTCGTTAAGCATCTGCCTTCGGCTCAGGTCATGACCTCAGGGTCCTGGGATCAAGCCCGGCATCAGGCTCCCTGCTCTGCGGGAAGCCTGCTTCTCCCTCTCCCACTCCCCCTGCTTGTGTTCCTGCTCTCGCTATCTCTCTCTCTGTCAAATAAATAAATAAAATCTTAAAAAAAAAAAAAAAGACTGATGAATCACAGACCTGTACCCCTGAAACAAATAATACATTATATGTTAATAAAAAATTTTAAAAATTCAAAAAAATAATAAAAACAATGGCCCATATATATTGAACACTTATGTGTCATGCATTGTGCTATGGTATGTTCTTTAAGTGTTTAATATTCAGAACAATACCTCAAGGTAGCTCATATTCTTGGCATTTTATAGGGAGATTGAGTAAATTTCTAAGGTCACAGAGCTAACAGAGGCAGAACTGGAATTCATATTCAGATCTTTTTCTAAGCTTTACGTCATTACCTCTATGGTACACATCAAGAGTAAAGTAAAGCTTAGTGACAGTTCAGAATCTGGAGTATGGGACAAAAGATGAAGGACTATGTCTTAACTGTATATTTTGTGAGTCCAGGTAGATATACAGAAGACTTAGGGTAAAACCACTTAGAGTAAGGATCTGGGCAGTAATTCAGGGATCATCTACTTGTGCATTTTAATGCTGCTTACGGGAAAACACTACGGCCAAATCTCTAGGATAAGATGGAACATAGCAATGGTTGAACAATACGTATTTTTCTTTTTGCAGGTTTTCTCTGTTGGAACTTTAAAATAAATATATATTTTATCCCATGTAAATTACAGCTTATGTTTATAATTTGAGAGCACTGTGGAAGCCTAGCTGAAACTATCCTTAAAAAAGTCTTTGTTGCCTGTTTTTTTCCCCAAAGGAATAGTTGACACGACTGCAGGTAATCCAATAAGGAAATTAGGATTGCAGGTGCAATATGAGAAACATGTCAGTACAGATACAAACCAGGCATAAAAATAAATACTTTTTTTCATTCTTTCTGTTCACACCTCTATTATCTCTTTCATTTCTTTCCTCTCTCCCTTTTCTGTTTTTTAAAATACCTTTTAGTTATCACTCTCTTCCATAATTTGCTTCCTCTTTCTTCATATCTCTCTCCCTGGGTTTGTCTGTCATTCCATTCCCTGTCACATAACAATACTGTCTGTTCTTAAACATGAATGCAGTCACTAAATTCTTATCACTTTACCTCATTGTAAAATATGAACTAAGCCCACCCCCATATCACTCCCTCTCCTCTCAAAAATCATTTCCCTGTGTGTAGACACTAAGCTAGAGCTTACACATGAATGTATTCCTACTTTGTACATTTTTATGTAATAATAATGGAAATTATCATGATAATCTCTTTCTGAACTTTTAAAATGCATTTCTTAGAAAATACATCTTTAAGTTTATCCTTGAATATATCTCATTTCTTTGCATTCATATTGCACATTCTAGTTTGTTTTACAGTGTGAGCTATTTTTGTTTTACAAACTCGGAATTTTCTTTCTCTCAGCCGTTCTCAGTAATTGTCTATTCTCCTCATGTGGGGCTATCCAAGCTTTGCCCAATGGAGGTCTTTGTTGGACACCATCCAAGAGGCACAGGTCAGCAACCTGCTGTGATGATTACAGATGTTCTCATTTTTGATGAAAGGGGAAAGAAGCAACAACCCACAGTGAGCTATAAGTCCCCACTTATCTTGATGGAGGTAAGATAACTAGCCAAGTGGTCTAGAAATCTCAAGCTGAAAAACTCTATCTCCCTGGATATGCATTTGGCTAATTTAGTGAAAGAAAAGTTATAATTTAGAATCATTTCTTCATCCATATAAGTATGAGATAAAAGCCACTTTTTCATCCTAATTAAATTTAATATGTTTCTTTCTTGCTTATTCTGGATGCACTTAAGCTATTGCATCAGTTTATATTCCTCTCTCTTTTACATATTTGAGGAATCTGGATAGAAATCTTTCTAAAGTACTTCAAAGCCCAAATTTATTCAAAATCTACTCTTCAGAATAATCAGAAAAACATACTAAAAGTGCATTTAAAAGGAGAGAAGTGATTGAAGATTGCAATGAAACCTAGTTTATAATTATTTATTTAAAGGTCATTTTCATCTGATTTCCCCAGTGGCTAACAGAAAACAGAGCCCTTCAACTCCCAGCAATAATTATAAAGAAGTACAAAGTGCACTAAAGTTCTTGATATTGGGTACTATGGGGAAAATTTTGCCCTTAGAGGCACATTTTATTCCATATATAAATTCATAAAAAGATCTTTCAATTCATTTGAGCTCATTCCAACTGCCATTTTTAATAGTCTCTCAGCTATATTTAACAGTTTAGAAATCTATTTCCCCTGAGTTTGCCCATTGTGACAATTATTAACCATTTTTATTTAACAGTTTCAAAGCTCCAGAGCTATTGAGTATATTATGTGGACTCATTCAATATAACTTTCTGATGCAGCAGATGCCTCATAACTTTGAAAATAAACAACCGATATTCTTAAAGTAATTCCAAGTAGAAGCCATTTACTTTTCTATGGCAAATAAAGTAATAAACACGAAATTAAACACTTACTGGGCAGAGGGGTGCCTGGTGGCTCAGTTGGTTAAGCATCTGCCTTTGGCTCAGGTCGTGATCCCAGAGTCCCAGGATCGAGTCCTAAGATCTTGTCCCAGGATCTAGCTCCATGTCAGGCTCCCTGCTCAGCAGGGAGTGTTCTCCCTCTCCCTCTGCCCCTCCCCCTGCTTGTTCTCTCTCTCTCTCTCTCTCTCTTTCACTCACTCACTCTCTCTCAAATAAATAAAATCTTTTAAAAAATAAATAAAATAAAAAAATAAACACTTACTGGGCAGAGGCCAAAAGGAACTAACAACAATATGGGTAAAAAAAGCTAGAATTTTTCTAAAATCGTAAAAGATCAAAGAAAAAATAATTACCACAGAGCTATATACCTAAAGGCACATTATTACTTTGAGTACAATCTTGGAACTTTAGCGTTACAAGAAAACTTAGAGCAAGGATTTCTAACTTTTTCAAGAGACAAGATTCTTTCATGTGTCTGATTAATGCTATGAGCTCTCTCTTTAGAAAAGTGTACACCTGAAGCGTACTTAAAATCTTGCTTTACTATAGGTAGTTTAAAGAAATTCTGAAGATCTCTAAGGGATCATATATTCCAGGTTAAAAAACCCTGCCTTAGATTTAGCCAGTCCATATATTTTATAACAAGCATTAATCAGCTTCATCACCTACATAAATGATGATCTGATCATTCTTGAATACCTCTAGTGTCAGCAATATTTTCATTTTTTGGATATATGTAATTGTTTAAAAAAAAGCTTCTTCCTTCTACTTAACTGAAATCTGATTCTTTTGTAATTTTATTCACTGATACTTATTCATCCCTTTTCATGTGATAGCCTTAAAACATAACATATAGTTACAATAGACTTCTTAGGGTTTCTTTTTGTTCAGGCCAAATATCCCCCAAACCTTCGATGAATCCTCATAAATCTTGATTTTGCAAGTCGTTAAAAGTTCTGATTGCTCTCCTCTGGGTATTCCAATTTGAAAATGTTCTCCTTAAATTGTAGTAACTAAAGAGAAGTGTTCATGTGATTTGATAAAATAAAAGTTGGTTTTCCTTACTTACTGTGTGGAATCAAAACCTGATAATGGGAAATTGGTCACCTTTTCCTCCCAAACCCCAGTTCCTAAGAATGGATGAAATTAGAAAGGATCAAATATAATAAAAAAAATTAGGATCTCACCTATGTAATTATCAAGAATTTTGAGGCAGAAGAATACAATGCCATTAGCCTCCTAATCTCTCCTTAACATTTTATCAATGAAATCTCAGGGAGACAGGGCAAGAATATCATTTTAGCTAAGCAAAATGAAAAAAAATCAATTACATTGTACCCTAAGTGAGTAAAAATTGTATTAATTTAAGGGAGTAGTCAGTATGGAATTTTGAAAAGAATGTAAAGAATTTTCCAGTTTTATCAGACATTGGATTTGGGTTGCAGGAATGGTACAGGAATGTCCTAGATGAAATATCTCTCAAGTTATCCTTTTTTTTCCTGGTCACCAAGAGACTTTCTGATTATTCATTTGATTTCTCAAAGGCCTTATTACTGGAAGGGAGATGCCCTGGGTAGAAAACATAATCAACCAGTCACTGAAATCTAAGTCTCATCCCCTTACTGCCACCATTTTTATTTAATTTAGTCACCACAATGACTCATATTTAGTTTGAGTTCATTAAAAAACTGAATAATTTTACCCCTTTTATTAGGTCATGTCTTTTTAGTATTGTATTTTTTCTGTTGAATCTTGGACATAAAGACAGAATATTACTATCAATTTGTGACAAGTTTTTCTGGAACTGGTAACACCAATCAAGTTTTTTTAATATAAGCTTAGTGCATGTGCTAGTAGTTGTAGTACACACGAAAAATTGAAGTGCTGGTAGATAAGGTTGAAATCCCTTCTACTATCTAAAATTACTGAGAAACTCTCAGCTTTCATCATTCAAAAATGTAATTCTTACCCCTGTTAGAACCACTGAAAAGTATATAGAATAAAATAAGACTGAATAAGACCAATAGAGATACTGGTACAATTTGATAAGGGGCCATTTGGAACCACTGGCCTTTGTACTAGTTTACAGAGGCTGGTATAAAAAATTACCACACACTTGGTGGCTAAAATCAACAGAAATTTATTCCCTTGCAATTCTTCAGCTTCTCCAACTCCTGGGCTAGGTGTGAAGGTTAATCTCCATGACAAAGAACCCTAGCTTCAGCAGGATATTCAAACTACCAAGCTCAGGGGAAGCAAGAACGGACATTGGCTTGGTTTTGTCCTCATTGTCTTTACCTTGTGCTTTTGGATTCCAATTAATTCTTGTTCTCAGCATTTACACCCATTTTTTTTTACCTGACAGCCTACCCTGTATTTCCAGCTCCACCACCATCAGATGTAAAAACAACAGGTTCTCAGATACTGCTTAACCAGCTCCCACCAATGCATAAGGTAGAGTTCAAAGGGTGGAGGTGAGAGCCGTGGACAATTATTAAGGAACTTCCAATACTTATCCAGGTCAATTTCAGAATTTCCATGGAGCAATGAAGTTTTATGACTCCCATTTTGCCCCTTTGTTAACAGGAGTGTCTATAAGCACCTATCTCATGCCTGTCTCACCAATGTATATATGGTATGTGAGGAGCAGACAACTTGTCTCTTTAGTTTCACAGGTCTACAAATTGAGAATTGTGCAGAAATAGCTGAACTACATCCAAAAGGTTTGTCTATTCCTGAACCTATTTTTTATGATGAGATTTTGGACTCTGAGATCATATTGTAATGGGATAAGACTTTTGTGAGAATGAAGAGGGGATTAGTATATTTTGCATGTGGGGGATGTGAATAATTTGAGAGCAGTAGGCAATGTCCAAGATGTCCCCTAATGATCCTCACCTCCTGGTATTATTGTCCTTGCACCCTTATGAATCCCCTACTTCTTGAATGTGGGCTGGATTATGTGACTTCCTTCAAACAAAAAGAATCTCACAAAGATGGTAAGATATCACTCATAAGTTTAGGTTACAAAAGGACTGTAGTTTCTATTCCTGTTCTTCCCTTCATTCTGGGAGAAAAAAGATGTCCTGTTATGGGTCACCCTACGGAGATAATGCATATGAAAATGAACTGATGTCTCTGGCAAAACTGAGGCCTGTCAAAGCTATGTAAGTGAGCTTGTAAGCAGTTCTTCCTCTAGTCACATATTCACATAAGACCACAGCCCTGGCCAATGTTAAGGTTTTTCATGAGATGCCTTGAGGAGAGGCATCGAGCTAAGCCATGACCAGATTCCTGATTCACAGAAATTGTGCAATAATAAATGTTTATTGTTTTAAGGCCCTAAATTTTGAGATAATATACTATAAAACAATAGATCACTTATACACCAATACTGTGAAATAATTAATTTAAGGATTATTAGCTAAATTTGGAATGCTTCTACAAATGGAAAATCTTAACTATTACATGCTGCCTTTATTTCTTCCACATTTTTATGTTAAGTAAGAAATATTGTTCCCAAATATTGAAATGTCATAATTTTATGCTTATGTACCAACAATATATTTCAATTAAGTATTAATGTACCTAGTTTACTTTCCTATAACTAATATAACTTAATTTTTAAAAATGTATTAAAATATATTTGAAATCAATAATACATGTCCAGTGATTATTCCTTGATACAGAAAATATTTAAAAACAAATATGTTTACCCTCATTTTGGTTATTCTTTTTTTTAAGACTTATTTATTTATTTGAGAAGGGGTGGGCAGACTTCCTGCTAAGCACAGAGCCTGATGCAGGGGCATGGCTCGCAGGACCCATTAGATCATGACCTAAGCCAAAACCAAGAGTCAGATGCTTAACCAACTGAGCCACATAGGTGCACCTCATTTTGGTTATTCTTATTAAATGTATCTTACATCCTAGGCATGACTCCCTATATTTTAAAATACCGATGATCTGTTTCATAATCTACTATAGATTTATATCTTAGGTTAATATCAATCTTGACAGGCTATAGTATCTTCCATTTTAAAAAATCTAGAAAGTTTTCAGCAATCTCTATAAAATCACCTTGATTATTTTGGAACTCAATGTCTTCTTACTGGCATCCTCTATTTCCTATGACAGGGAAGATGGAAAGAATTATGAGCTATGCAGTTTAACTTTCTCTTTTTTATGCTCTTAGTTCTCTAGTAACATTAACTCCCCCATAGTGATTTTTTTCTATTTTCTAAGCATAATTGAAATAACTCTGTTCTGTTATCATAATATTTTATCACAAACCTCCATTTATTTGGTATTTTAGAATTTTGGTTTATTGGTAGGTTGGTTGGTTGGTTAGTTTTTTTTTTTTTTTAAAGATTTTATTTATTTATTTGACAGAGAGAGAGATAGCGAGAGCAGGAACATAAGCAGGGGGAGTGGGAGAGGGAGAAGCAGGCTTCCTGCCGAGCAGGGAGCCCGATGTGGGACTCGATCCCAGGACCCTGGGACCATGACCTGAGCCGAAGGCAGATGCTTAACGACTGAGCCACCCAGGCGCCCCAGTTGGTTGGTTGGTTAGTTGATTGGTTTGTTTCTGTACTATATCTGAAATGCTTCATGCATTGTTTTTTATACTCCTTCTATTTTCATAATGATCTTCTTTAAGAGCTACCAAGACCATTAAACCTGTGTTTAAGTTGGCTTCTGAATTTCCCTCTTTTCTTTCTTAAAAAAGATAATTCTTGTTTATACTAATACATATTTATTTTTGAGAGTTATTAATCTCTATATATTGTTCTAAGTTGTAACATTAATCATATTTATTTACTATGATCTAATTAAAATATAAAAAACTCATAGGATATCCTCATTTCATTTCATTACATTTTTTGAGCAAAGACTATCACAACAATGCCCTAACTTAAATTCTTTTCTATTCTGGTCCATAAATATGCAAGCATCTATTACTGACACATAGACAACAAAACACACAGGTAAGTATTATTGATTAAAAAACCTCCATAACATTTCCTATATTCTTTTTTTTCTCTCGTTTCTACATTTGTGGAGAATAACAGCATTTAATTAGACTTCTAAATGATAGGAAATGGAAAAACTCTGTGGCAAACTGCTGAGGACAGAAACAAAATAAACAAAGAGAGGTTATCAAATTGGCAGGAAATGAAATGATGGCTAATAAAAAATGAGTGCAGTTTCATAGATAAGAAAATTAAGTAATTTTTAAAGAATTTATTCATTCATTAAACTTGGGGGGCAATGTTCTGTGGTAGGTACTAGAATAAGGAGAACAGAATACAGGTCTTATCTTGAAGAACATATATCTAGAGACCAGTGGGTTATAGATCCCTTAAAACTAAAATTCCAATGCACTATTGCCAGATGCTCAGATATGACTCAAAGTCCACTATTCCACTTCCGATATTATTAGCCAAGATCTACATTATTCACCAAAGACTGACCACATTAATTGGGCCATTTTGGTTTCAATCTATACATGTTTCATTGTGTTCAGGAGTAGAAACAAACACCATAAAGGATAAATATTAATAGATACTTCCTGACTCAATGCCCCATAATTGTAATATCTCAAGAAATTTTAAATATTATAAATCTGGCAACAAACTCCCAGTAATCCATTAATGCCACTGAACAAATAAAATACCTTTTAACAAAAAGTTTCCCTACCATATTTCCTGATGATGAAATAAAAAAGATCTTTGATGAGACAGGACCTTGGGAAGATGGCAGAGTAGGAGGACCCTGAGCTTACCTCATCCCATGTTTACAGCTAGATATCATCCACATGAAAGTAAATAAACAGGAGAGCAATTCAAAGACTGGCAGAACAAACTTTACAACTAAATATAGAGAAGAAGTTGCATCTGAAAGGTTGGGAAGGTCAGAAAAGCAGAGGGAGTCTCCTCCAGGAGGGAGGGAGGTGTGTGCACAGAAAGGGCACAAAAACAGGCCCTCACAGCAGGGAGCTCACACAGGGAAGACTAATCCCCATAACATTTAGTTTTTTAAACTAGATGGGGTGAATTCCATGAGTTTGTATGACCAGTGGGTCTTGGAGCTTGGAGCTTTGTAAGTCAGCTGACTCAGCACTGGGCAAACCTGAGGGCAAGTGATAGCTGTGTTGCCACCCTTAAAAAGACAGCAGCCTGGGATGCCTGGTTGGCTCAGTTGGTTAAGCATCTGCCTTGGGCTCAGGTCATAAACCTGAGGTCCTGGGATTGGGTCCCGCGTAGGGCTCCTTTCTCAGCAGGAAGCCTGCTTCTCCCTCTGCCTCTGCCTGCCATCCCCCATGCTTGTGCTCTCTCTGACAAATAAATAAATAAAATCCTAGAAAAAAAAAAAAAAAAAGACAGCAGCCTGCACAGAGAGGCAACATAAAAATGGCAGTTCGCACAATGCAGGGGGCAAAGAGGAGACAGATCTGTTCATACTGATTTTGGCATGTGTTGAGGGACCTCTTTGAAAACAAGGGAGGTGGCAGGCACCATTTTCCCTCCCAACTCCCAGCATAAACACAGAGCCACCTGCTAGGGGCAGGGCTGCACAGCCATTTGTAGCCTTGGCCCAGGGCTCAGGGCAAATTTTGTTAAAGCTATGTGTGCACACCATGCCCAGGCTCCTGGTGCACTGTTGCCACCTAACACAGCACCCAGCTGCTACACCCAGCTGCATGCTGAGCCCAGCCGCATGCAGCCATCATGATGCACTGTGACTAGCCTTATACCCACGGCTGCCCCAGTGCTACCGAATCCAGCATAGGACTAGTGGCCCAGCACAAATTTTGCTAACAACACTGCCCCACTCCCAAGTTCCCCAGTGGGTAAGCCTCCTCTGAGCTGGCCTGCCTGGGTCCCACTAACACCACAGAGAGCAAGCACAGCCCACCACAGGCAGAAAGGCAGTATAGATGACTGCACTGAAAGGAAAAATGAGTCACACACAACAGTAGGGCATAAGCAACACACAGAGGATACTTTCCTGAAGTGCCAGGCTGTGGTGAGTGGGGGACATTGCACTGCAGGGCACTCCAGGTCCTCTTCATAAAGTCACTACTTTCGAGAACAGAAGATACAGCTGACTTTCTGAACACACAGAAACAGAGAAAGAAAGGCAGACCAAATGAGAAGACAGAGAAATTTATCCCAAATGAAAGAACAGGACAAGGCCACAGCCAGAGACCTAAGCAAAACAGATATAAATAACATGCCTGATAGAGAATTTGAAGTAATGATCATAAGGATACTCACTGGATTTGAGAAAAGAGGGGAAGACATGAGTGAGACCCTTAACACAGAGATAAGGAGCAGCATAGTAGAGATAATGGGTTCAATAAACAAAATGACAAACAGGCTTGACAGAATGAACAGCAGGCTGAAAGAAGCAGAGGAATGAATTAATGACCTAGAAGACAGAGTAACAGAAAGTAATCAAGCTGAAACAAGAGAAAAATAATTATGCAAAATGAGAATACACTTAGCGAAATCAGTGACTCCATCAAACATAATATTCTTATTACAGGAGTCTGAAAAGAAGAATAAGAGAGAGAAAAGGGGGCAGAAAATGTATTTGAAGAAACAATAGCAAAATACTTCCCTAATAGGAGAAAAAAACATATATCCAGGAAGCACAGAACATTCCCATCAAAATGAACAAAAACAGATCCACATCAAGACATATTGTACTTAAGTTGGCAAAATATAGTGATACAGAAAAAAAATTTAAAACAGCAAGACAAAAGAAGACAGTAACACACAAGGGAAAACACAAAAGGCAAGCTGGGGATTTTTCACAGAAAGAAACTAGGCAAGCCAGAAGGGAGTGACACGATATAGTCAAAGTGCTAAATGGGAAAAATCTGCAGCCAAGAATACTATATCCAGCAAGGCTATCATTCAGAATAGGAGAAATAGTTTCCTAGACAAAAACTAAAGGAGTTTGTGACCACTAAACTAGGCCTGCAAGAAATATTAAAGGCAACACTTTGAGCGGAAGAGAAAGACCAAAAGTGAGAGTATAAAGCAGGAAACAGAAAAGCAGTAAAAATATTTCTGTAAAAAAATCAGTCAAGGAACTCACAAGACAAAGGACATATATACTAACATATACCTAAAACATGGAGGGGAGACTTGAAAAGAATGTGTTCAAACTTAAACAACCATCAACTTAATATAGACTGTTATATGCAGAAAAGGTTATATACAAGCCTAATGGTAACCATATATCAAAAACCACCAATGAACTTGCAAAAAATAAAGAGAAAGAAGCCCAAATATATCACTAAAGGAAATAAGCAAACCATGAAGGTGAGAAAAACAAAAAGGATGAGAGAAAACCCTCAGAAAAAAATACAAAAAATATAATAAAATGATAATACAAATCTATCAATAATTCCTTCTAATAATTCCTTCTAAATGCTCCAATCAAAAGACAAAGGGTGACAGAATGGATAAACAAACAAGACCCATCTATATGTGGCCTATATGTGGCACTCATATCAGACCCAAACATGCCTGTAGATAGAAAGTGATGGGGAAGAGAAACATTTATCACATAAATGGATGTCAAAAGAAAGACAGCGTACCAATACTTATTTTGGACAAACTAGACTTTAAAACAAAAACTGTAACAAGAGACAAAGAAAGATATAATAAAGGGGACAATCCAACACAGAAGATATCACAGTTATAAATATTTATGCACCAAATATTTGGGAGCACCCAAATACATAAAACAGTAAATAACAATCATAAGGGAACTAATTGATAATAATACAATAATACTAGGGGACTTAACACCCCACTTACATCAATGGACAGATCATCTAAACAGAAAATCAATGAAGAAACAATAGCTTTGAATGACACACTGGAACAGATGGAATTAACAGAAATTTCAGAACATTCCATCCTAAAACAGCAGAATACACATTCTTTTCAAGTGCATGCAGAACATTCTCCAGAATGGATCACATATTAGTCAACAAAACAAGGCTCAATAAATTCAAGAAGATCAAAGTTATATCATGCATCTTTTCAAGCCACAAGGCTTGAAATTAGAAGTCAACCTCAAGAAAAAATCTGGAAAGACTACAAATACATGGGGGTTAAGTTATGTGTTACTAAACAATGAATGGGTCAACCATGAAATAAAAGAAGAAATATAAAATTACATGGACAAAATAAAAAAAAATTACATGGAAACAAATGGAAATGAAAACACAATGGTCCAAAACCTTTGGGATGCAGCAAAAGTGGCTCTGAGAAAGTTTATAGCAATACAGGCCTACTTCAAGAAGCAAGAAAAGTGTCAAAATAAACAAATTAACCTTATACCTAAGGAAGCTAGGAAAAGAACAAAAACAATACCTAAGGTCAACAGAAGAAAGGAAATATTAAAGATCAGAGCAGAAACAAATGAAATAGAAACTAAAAAAAACAAACAAAACAAAACAAACACAATAAAACAGATCAATGAAATGAGGAGCTGGTTTTTTGAAAAAAAAATCAATAAAATGGATAATCCTCTCACTAGACTTATCAAGAAAAAAAGTGAAAGGGATCAAATAAATAAAGCTGCAACTGAGAGGGGACAAATAACAACCAACACCACAGAAATACAAACAATAATAAGAAAACATTATGAAAAACTATATGACAACAAATTGGACAACCTAGAAGAAATGAATAAATTCCTAGGACCATATAACCTACCAAAACTGAAATCGGAAGAAATAAAAAATTTAAACAGATGAATAACCAACAAAGAAACTGAATCAGTCATCAAAAAAACTCCCAACAAACAAAAGCCCAGAAGCAGATGGCTTCATAGGAAAATTCCTTCAAGCATTTAAAGAAGAGTTAATACCTCTTCTTCTCGAACTATTCCAAAAAAATAGAACAGGAAGGAAAACTTCCAAATACATTCTATGAGGCCAGCATTACCTGGATACCAAAACCACAAAAAAAAAAAAAAAGGTACAGGCCAATATCCCTGAGGAACATAGATGCAAAAATCCTCAACGAAATACTAGCAAACCAAATCCAACAAAACATTTAAAAAAAATCATTCACCACAATCAAGTGGGATTTAGTCCCAGGTTGCAATGTGGTTCAATATTCACAAATCAATCAATGTAATACATCACATAAATAAGAGAAAGTATAAGAACCATATGATCATTGCAATAGATGAGGAAAAAGCATTTGACAAAGAACATTCATTCCTGATAAAAACTCTCAACAACATAGGTTTGGAGAGAACATGCCTCAACATAATAAAGGCCATCTATGAAAAACCCACAGCTAATATAATCATAAATGGGGAAAAACTGAGAGCTTTTCCTCTAAGGTCAGGAACAAGACAAGAATGTCCACTCCCACCACTTTTATTCAACACAGTATTAGAAGTCCTAGCCACAGCAATCAGACAACAAAAGAAAAAAGGCATCCAAATTTGCAAGGAAGAAGTAAACTTTTCACTATTTGCAGATGACATGATACTCTATATAGAAAACCAGAAAGACTTCACCAAAAAATTGCTAGAACTGATAAACTAATTCTGTAAAGTTGTGGTATACAAAAATCAACATATAGAAATCTATTGCATTTCTTTTTTTTATTGTTATTACCATATCTTTTTTTGTGTGTAAGACTGTTGAATCACAGACCTGCACCTCTGAAACAAATAATACATTATATGTTAAAAAAAAAGAAAAGAAGAAGATAGCAGGAAGGGAAAAATGAAGGGAGGGAAATCGGAGGGGGAGATGAACCATGAGAGACTATGGACTCTGAGAAACAAACTGAGGGTTCTAGAGGGGAGGAGGGTGGGGGGATGGGTTAACCTGGTGATGGGTATTAAAGAGGGCACATACTGAATGGAGCACTGGGTGTTATATGCAAACAATGAATCATGGAACACTACATCAAAAACTAATGATGTAATGTATGATGATTAACATAACATAATAAAAAAAAGCATGAGTCTATTGCATTTCTATACAACAATAATGAAGCAGCAGAAAGAGAAATTAAGAAAACAATCCCATTTACAATTGCACCAAAACCAATAAAATACCTAGGAATAAACCTAACTAAAGAGGTGAAATACTTATACTCTGAAAACTATAACACAATGATGAAAGAAATTGAAGATGATGCAAAGAGATGGAGAGACATTCCATGTCCATGGATTGGAAGAACAAATATTGCTTAAGTGTCTATACTACCCAAAGCAATCCATACATTTAATGCAATTCCTATCGAAATACCAACAGCATTATTCACAGAGCTAGAACAAACAATCCTAAAATTTGTATGCAACCACAAAAGACCTTGAATAGGAAAGCAACCTTGAAAAAACAAAGCAAAGCTGGAGGGGATCACAATTCCAGACTTCAAGGTATATTACAAAGCTGTAGTGATCAAGACAGTATGGTACTGGCACAAAATTAGACACACAGATCAACAGAACAGAAAACCCAGATATGAACCCACAACTATACAATTAATCTTTGACAAAGCAGGAAAGAATACCCAATGGGAAAAAGTCTACTCAACAAATGATGTTGGGAAAACTGCACAGCAACATGCAGAAGAATGAAACTGGACCACTTTCTTATACCAAACACAAAATAAATTCAAAGTGTACGAAAGACCTTAATGTGAGACAGGAAACCATCAAAATCCTGGAGGTGAACACTGGCAGCAATCTCTTTGAACTCGGCCAAAGCAACTTCTTACTAGACCTATCACCACAGGCAAGAGAAACAAAAGCAAAAATGAACTATTGGGACTTGATCAAGATAAAAGCTTCTGCACAGCAAAGGAAACAATCAACAAAACTAAAAGGCAGCCTATGGAATGGGATATTTGTAAATGACATATATGATAAAGGGTTCATATCCAAAATCTACCAAGAACTTATCAAACTCAACACCCAAAAACCAAATAACTCAATTAAGAAATGGGCAGAAGACATGAATAGACACTTTTCCAAAAAAGACATCCAGATGGCTAACAGACACATGAACAGATGCTCAACATCACTCATCAGAGAAATAGAAATCAAAACCACGATGAGATATCACCTCACAGCTGTCAGCATGGCTAAAATTAACAACACAAGAAACAACAGGTGTTGGTCAGGATGCAGACAAAGGGGAACCCTATTGCACTGTTGGTGGGAATGCAAACTGGTATAGCCACTCTAGACAACAGTATGGAGGTTCCTCAAAAAGTTAAAAATAGAACTACCCTATGATCCAGCAATGACACTACTAGGTATTTACCCAAAGGATACTAAAATACAGATTCGAAGGGATACATGCACCCTGATGTTTATAGCAGCTTTATCAACAATAGCCAAATTATGGAGAGAGCCCAAATGTCCATCAACTGATGAATGGATAAAGAAGAGGTAGTATATATACACAATGGAATATTACTCAGCTAGTGAAAAAAAATGAAATTTTTCCATTTGCAATGACATGGATGGAGCTAGAGAGTATTATGCTAAATGAAATAAGTCCATCAGAGAAAGACAAATACCACATGATCTCACTCATATGTGGAATTTAAGAAAGAAAACAGATGAACCTATGGGAAGGGGGCAAAGAAAACAGGGAGAGAGGGAAACAAACCATAAGAGACTCTTAAAAATAGAGAACAAACTGAGGGTTGATGGAGGGAAGTGGGTGGGGGATGGGCTAGATGGGTGATGGGGATTAAGGAGGGCACTTGTTATGACGAGCACTGGGTGTTGTATGTAAGTGATGAATCACTGAATTCTACTCCAGAAACTATTATTGCATTGTATATTAACCGCCTAAAATTTAAAGTAAAAAATAAAAAAAAGAATACAATGGAATATAACTCAGCCATAAAGAAGGAAAGAAAACTTGTTATTTGGAATGACATAGGTGGAGCTAGAGAGTATAATACTAAGCAAAATAAGTCAGAGAAAGTCAAATACCATATGACTTTACTCATATGTGAAATTTAAGAAACAAAACAAATGAACAAAGGGAAAAAAGTGAAGAAAGAGGGACAAATCAAGAAACAGACTTGTAATTAGAAAGATGAGACTGATAGTTACTAGAGGGGAGGTGGGGGGATGGTTAAATAGGTGATGGGGATTAAGTTGAGCACTTCTCATGACGAGCATCTGGTGAGGTATGGAAGTGTTGCATCACTATATTGTACACCTGAAACTAATAAAACACTATGTTAACTTAAAAAAAAGAGTAATATGTATAAACAATACACATTGGATATTTGCTGCAAATTAAAAAAAGATCTTCTGATGAAGAAAATTTCATCTACCATTTCCTTATTTTTAATTTTAGGCCTTTATAACATTCCATTTTCAAACTAGTAGAAGTGGAAACAAAACTACGTATTTGTGAGATTCAGGACAGTCTTAATTACATATAACTAGAAAAAGCACAAAAATAAATTTGATGATAACACTGATATTACACTAAAATATTAAACACATAATTAAAATGTGTCTTTATGAGAATGGCCTTACTGCTGTCATTTTTGGCTATATATCAAAACACTATTATTCACTGAAGTGATAAAGTAAACATTTCAACTTAACATGTCAAAAACATCACTCGTTTTTTTAAAGATTGTATTTATTTATTTGTCAGAGAGAGAAAGCACAAGCAGGGGGAGTGGCAGGCAGAGGGAGAAGCAGGCTCCCCACTGAGCAAGGAGCCCAATTTGGGACCCGATCCCAGGACCATCGAACCATGACCTGAGCCAAAGGCAGAGGCTTAACTGACTGAGCCACCCAAGAGTCCCTCAAAAACAAAGTGATAGTGACAGTAAAACTTATTTCTCCCACTGTCTTCCTCAACACAGAGAATGTGTAT
This sequence comes from Halichoerus grypus, assembly GCF_964656455.1. Lineage (NCBI taxonomy): Eukaryota > Metazoa > Chordata > Mammalia > Carnivora > Phocidae > Halichoerus > Halichoerus grypus. The sequence continues at coordinate 103,005,501 of NC_135727.1, read as the reverse complement.
TTCTATGCTACTGGCTGCTCAAACCAAAATACTGGAGGTGTTCTCAACTATTCTTCCCTGATAATTCATAATCAAATGCATCAGTAAACTTTGTCAGTTTCTTTCAAAAAATTTAAAATAAAAAATCCAACCAATTATTATTCTTCCCAATGCTACCACCCTAACTGAAGTTATCTTATCCAGCTTATTCCATCTTATCCTTGTGACATAATTTTTTCTTCAGTCAGTCACCAGGCCCTAGACACAGAAGTCTCCTTATTGTTCTTCCAATTAACTCTGCATATTCTTGCCTCAGGGCCTTTGCAATTGTTTTTCCCTCTGTCAGGAATCATCTTCCTTCAGATATTTGCGAGTCTCCATAGGTTCTTTTGTGTCTCTGCTAAAATGTTGCATGTTCAGAAAGGGTTTTCTTCAATACCCTATGTAAAGTAGTAAGCTATATCCTTACTACCATTAACCTGTTTCATGCTTTTTCGTATCACTTGTCATCATCTGTCATATAATAAATTTACTTCTTCATTTGTTTAATTTCTATTCCCCTCACTATGTGTAATCTCCAGGAGAGAAAGGATATCATATATCATGTTCTGTTCACTGCTATTTCCCTAGTGCCTAAAACCATGTTTTAGACCCTTCCAAAATATTTGATAAAGAAATGGTTCAATATTAGAATATGTGGCAGCTGCAAGGTATGAAGTTAGCTGATAGCCTCCAGCTGCAGCACCTGTGAAATTCACCGCAATGTTTGCACTGAAGGCAAGCTCTCCCTAGGACTGCTTCTAGCCAATGACTGAACACAACAAAGGTACTAACTAGAGCATGCCCATTCCTGCTCAGTGTGTGACTCCTATAGTGGGTAATATGAAGATCTGAAATATAGTCTGGGGCTCTTCTTATCTAATCTTCCTTCTTTTCAACTCTCTTTTCATTGGTGTCAGATCTGATTCATGGTCTATGTCTCTCCCTTCCTACTCCTGTTGCCTTGCCACTTCTTCCTTCACAGGCATTTCCCCCAGTAAATCTCTTACACTTTTATTTCTATCTTTGTGTTTGTTTCTGGGTGCACCTAAACTGACAAAGATTATTGTCTTGAATTTACTATTAATTTTTTAGGAATCAGAATTATGCATATTTTGTTTGAAAAAGAATCTTTTAAATAAAAATAAGATAACTACATTGTGAGAGAGATACTGAGAGAGAAAGAGAGAGACAGAGAGACAGGAGGAGAGAGAGAGAGAAAATTTTCCCTTACCTTCACGGAGTTGGGTTTGTCTAAGTGTAGCAATTACCAGGATCAGTGGCTGGAAGGAGGAAGATCCAGGCAGTAAATGCAAGAAAGCATTGAGAATGAAAACAAGAAAAGCTGAACAAAGGGGCTAACAACAAACAAATAGCAGAAATCAAACTATGATAGTTAAAGTGGGGGAGATTTAGAAATTGAAATGGGGTAAAAGGCAAGACTGGGATAAAGTGAGATGGTCCAGTAATTTTCTATAAAATGAACCATGGAACATAATGCTGATTTTATGTTGTGTTCTAGGGCATTCTGCAGGTAAATAATTACAGCACATTTATGTTACAATATACTTTATCATACATGGATATAGATAATAAAATTCAAAATACATTTTCAAGTTGTATAGTATTTATTTTAATAATCTGTGTCTTTATTATTTTAGTCTGTGTTCTGGTATGTCAGATATAAAGAGAAATGTTCATAAAACACAATCCTGAGATTCCCAAAGATCTGGGAAAATTCCAAGAGAGCCCCAGAGACCAAAAAGACATGGCTTTTAGCACCTACATGATGGTACTGACCAAAGTAATTGACTACAGAAAACCGCATTCATAAAAATTTCAGGGCCTTTTCTGGACTCTTCTCTCAGTTATTTCTTTTGAATATTATAATGCCGTTAATGGCCATTGCATCATGCACATACCAGCAAGCTAACTCACAGATTGATTTGAGACCTACAGTGCAATAGTAATATGGGCCATGTCATCTAAGAATGAAGGGAGGATTTAAGTTGAAATGTGAAAATTATCAACCTAATTTATAAGCAATATTGGAAAATTGACTTTTTCACTGTGAATAGGACATGAAAGGTTTGGGGGCCCAGTAATCCATTTTAAATTAATTACTTAGTTAGAAAACATTTCTGAACACATACTTTAGGTATTAGTGATCTAGGAATGTCAAACAAAATAGATAGGTTCTTGCCCTTGTTGATACTTGATATGGATTTCAAAATATTTCCTCATGGTTCTGATGTTGTACCAATGGAATTAGGACTGTAATTCAAGACTTTATCATCATTTTTTTTCAAATGCATTTAGTTACAAGGGAAAAGTCACATATAAACACTGGCCAGAAATACTGTATGATGTAAAAACATATTCTATCAATTTGAAGCACTAAAATCAAAGGGATAGTTTGCCAGCAAAATGTTATTGGAAGGAGATATTTTGCAGTATATGCCCATATTTCCTTCAGAGAAGTGGAACAGACAGGTTAGTGTCAAACACGTTAGAGGCATCCTGTTGTACAGACCCTCACATTTCAGTAGAACTTTCATGGTGTGACTAATTAGCAAGGTGCTTAATCCAAGGGGGTTTAAAACTGTCAATGGGCTGAAAATAATTGACTGCAATGTAGGACATGCAGAGGATAATATTCAATACAAAAGAGATTTGACACTAACAGTGTTTGTACAACATCACTTCAGTCTTAATATGACAGTCTTAAGTGCCTGGTACAACAGCAAAACATTCAAGGTGTTGCAACATCTGACAGTCAAAATCTTAAAGATGTATATTTCCTTCAGTGCAATAGACTAGATAAGAGTAACATGGAAAATGAAATCAGTTGTCTGCTGAGTTAGATCTTAAAGATCTTGCTATGAAGAGCAGAGTATTAGTGATGCTCAGAAGGACGTTCTTATGCAAGTTGTATAGACATAAAATGACAAAAAAGTGGAAATGAACAGAAAGAACACACAAAAAATATGGCAGTAACGAGAAACTCTCTTGCTTCATTTCAGTGGGTTATGAAATTAGCATCTGTCAAAAACCAAGCAGGCAATAAAAGGTACGTTATAAACTATATCATTAAATGAGATGATCCCGACACTTTGTTGTCAGGAGTCAGAGATCTGTATTCCACAGGAAGTAACCACTGACCAATGATTTCATACATTTTGGAAGGCCTTCTGTGTAGTGAGAAGACTGAAAAGATTTAGATAAATTCAAATTCTCCTTTATCAAAATATATTTCCCTGGTAAGATGACTGGCTTTTAGAAGTAGCTAAATGTCAAGTCATGAAGAAATTTGATGACACATGTAAATCCAGGCACAATTTTGTGATTATAAGTGCCATTTAGAGCCTTGTAGTGTGCATCTCCTATTAGGTCTTTACTGTTCTCTTTATTTGTCAATGCAAGCTCTTTTAGTATATCTTACACAAATCTCTCAGGGCTGCAAACTATTAACCTTTAGGAAAACTTGCTACAAAGACTTCCCTTTATGAGATGGAAATGTTTAATGCTTTCAGCGTGAGTCCAGCATTACTACAGGAGAGTATATCATAGGATTTTGAAGCATTGGATCGAACTTCCCAGATATGTAATGCATCCCTCTTGCACAGGAAGTGAAACAGAAAAGGGCACGGACCCGGCTCAGGGAGTTGGTAACGGTGATTGAAATTTCACTACAAATAAGAACTTGCATCCTTCTTTTTTACCATGAAAGCATCCATAGATATTAACTTCTCTAACTAAGTTGGGTAAACACTTTGTTAGTTTGGGTCCTTTCAAAAGCAAAGGGTGAAACAAAGATTTGAGTATAGATCATTTATTTGGAGGTGATCGAAGGAAAC